>NC_135884.1:115326867-117726867 GCF_964194155.1 Cetorhinus maximus
ATTGTAGCGTCCTTACATGCCTCCATTATTTCTCGATTTATACTTTGTCCTACAGTGAGGCAATCCTTCGGGGCCCATAGACAACTCCCACCCATGACTTCTTCCCCTTGCTATTCCTTATTTCCACCCAAACGGATTCCACATCACGATCTATTGCACCTAAATCACTACTCACCACCACACTGGCACCTCCCTTTATTTAAAGGTGACAGTCAGGGAACCTGACCATTTCACCACTAATTTGAATCAGTTGGGTGGAAAGAAACCACTTCAGGTTGGTTTTTGAGGATGTGGTGGTGTTATTGGAGTTGAACAGCATAGAAATGCTGAGTTGGGCAGAGTGGTTGGGTTTAGGTTGGCATGTTCAAGAGTCAGCTTAGACATAGAAGTTGAATATGCCAGAGCCTTAACATGATAGTGAATGTTTTTATTTAATTAAAAAAGGAAACCATGCTTAAAAAATGTAATTATCCAAATAGAAATCATTTGCAAAGTTAGCATGCATATATTAGCATGTTTTCCATTCACTGCAATATTAATATTACAAGTGTGCAGAGATATAGCCCCACAGCCACAAATTAGCGCTAAACGCAAAAAATGCTGCCAAGGTTTGACGCCCCTTCTAATATTCAAAACACAGTTACTATTGACAGTCAAGCAATTGTAACGTGGAAAAAGCTGATTCCACACTTAATGATTAGACACCGATTTTTTTTTGTGTTCTATTTTACTTGTTTAAAACATTCCGCTGAGTTAGATCTTGGGGTGAGATGCATTAGTGCTTCTACAGTCATGGTCTCAGTATCCCTACTTTAGGAAGGGAAAAACAGCAAATTCTTGAACACTATCTGGTTAATTCTCACTGGAAGTGAATGTTGAGTGAAGTTTGGCTTCCCTGCAGTTGACTGCCAGCGTTTGAGTAAAGAATTGTTTGACGACCTTTGACCTAGAACCGGTATAATTTCTTTAAAAGGCCTGTGGAATCCATAATTGTTTTTGAGAATGCCTGAAAAGGATTTTAAAGAGTTTGCATCAATTGTAATTTTCTGGGATAATAAGAAATGCTGGTCCATGTGACCTGCTGACCTTTAACCTGGAAACAGTACCAACAGGAGCAAAGTTAAGAAAGAAGCCACGTGGCTGGCATACACAAAGAAGAGCTACAAGCTGAGGAGCTGGATTGTGAAGGCAATCAGTGCATAGGTGAAAGAGAAAGCAGACAGATAGAAACAGGAACACAGAATTCTTGTGAGGCAAAGAAGCAAATCACTCTGAGGAAGAGGTCAGTTTTTCTGTTTGGCAGAAATGGAGACCTGAGCTCAGTGCAAGCTGGCTGAAAAGGCCTCAACCTGGAAAGCTGTGTGAGTAGCTCAGATACACTAAAGACTTGGGTGTTTTCCCAGAAGTGACCAAACAGTGAACCAGGGTGGTTTTGGTTGGTCAGTTGAAAAGCAACTCTGGAAAACTACACCATCAGGACCGTTGTGACATGAGAGAGAGAAGGTTCATAGAAGTGTGCCTTGCTGATGATGGTTGCATCCATGAAACCTGGGAGTGAAAACAGCTGACCACCCGTGCGTAAATAAAGAACAACATGTTGTGGACTATGTAGCTATGCAATTCCATCCATGCTGAAAGGGGAATACTTGTGGTTGTGCAAGATGTATTTTTGTTGCATCAACTATTTTAAATGAATTTTAACTTTTTTTATTTGAAGCATCCCAAAAGTTACAGAAAGTGAAATCTGATTGGTAATTCTTTCATTTGGGGGGGGGGGTGGTGGGGGCATTTATTAAGTTTCGTTATTTTGGTTTATGGTTCCCCGCAGGGGCATTGTAACAATGGTCACTTACAAAGTGCCACAAAATATGATCAGTGCCCATAGAATCCCACCCCACCAAAATGAGCCTTTGCCTTCAGAAGAGAAATAATGTATAAGCAGATGGAGGAAGGAGATTTAAAAGAAGATTTCAAGGTATACAGCCTCAAAAGAGAAAAGTAGGGTAAAGAAATCCAGAGCGCCCTAGATGACAAAAGAGATAAGTATCAAAATGAAGAAAGAAAAGTGTGCTTATGACAGATGGCAAGTGGATAATACAATGGAGAACCAGGCTGAGTATAGAGACCTCAGAGGGGAAGTAAAAAAGCAAATAAGAGAGAGTATGAAACGAGACTGGCAGCTAACATAAAGGGGAACCCCAAAGTCATCTTTGGACGTATAATTAGTAAAAGGGTAATAAAAGGAGGTATAGGGCTGATTAGGGACCAAAAAGGCGATTTATGCATAGAAACGGGGGATAACTGAGGTATTAAATGAATATTTTGCATCTTCTTTACCAAGGAAGAAGATGCTACCTGGGCCAAGGTGAAAGAGGAGGTAATTAATAGACTGGAAGGATTTAAAATTGTTGAGGATGAGGTATTAGATAGACTGTCTATACTTAAAAGTTGATAAAGCACCAAGACCAGATTAGATGCATCCAATGATACTGAGGGAAGTGAGAGTGGAAATTGTGGAGGCACTAGCCATAAAGTTCCAGTCTGTCTTGGATTCGGTATGGTGGTTCCAGAAAACTGAAGACTTGCAAATGTTACACCAATGTGCACAAAAAAATGTAAAGATAAGCCCAGCAATACAGGTCAGTCAGTTTAACTTGGGTGGTGGGGAAAGTTTTATAGAAACAATAATTCGGGACAAAGTTGATAGTCACATGGACAAATGCAGGTTAATTAAGCAAAGCCAGCACAGATTTGTTAAGGGAAATATATATTTAACTAACATGCTGGAGTTTTTTGAAGAGGTAACAGAGAGGGTTGATGAGGGCAATGCTGTTGATGTGGTGTACATGAACCACCAAAAGGTATTTGATACAGCGCCACACAGACTTGTGAGCAAAGTTATAGCTCGTGGAATAAAAGGGAAAGTAGCACCATGGATACATAATTGGCTGAGTGACAGGAAACAGTAGTGGTTAATGGATGATTTTTGGGCTGGAGGATGGTTTGTAGTGGAGTTCCCCAGGAGCCAGTGTTGGGACCCTTGCTTTTTCTGATGTATATTAATACTCTGTAATGCTTGAAAAGAAATCAGAAGTGTATGTATCAAAATCAAAGCTTTGTTCTTTTTTGATATTTTAAAATGGACCTCTGCTGAACCACAAAATAGCTGCCACAAATCACATTGGCCATCTGTTCTGGAAGTTCCAACAGATACTACCAGAGCAAAAAAAAGTTTCACTTCCATCCTTGTGGAATCTAGCGTCCCTTTGTAAAGACACATTATAGTGACGAAACTAGATGACTAACAGACAAACTGACTCCCCCAGCTGGGACAGTAGCAAAGATATCGAAACTCATTATATCTGAAGAAGCGTTAACAGCCACTATTTCGTTCCTACGGGAAACGATCGATTTTTACCAGGAGCACCAACTGCTTGTGAGGCTGCAATTAACTCATTAATGGGCCATGTCACATGACCCCATGCTTCTAGCCTTTTGGATCATTTTAATATTACATTTCTAGTCTCACAGCTTGGATTGCTGCTTTAACACTAACCAGAAAGAACTCCAGCAGCTCCCAACTGACCAAGCAATTGGCCACCATCACTCAACTCCTCAAAGCCTGTTTGATTTTAAAAGTCTCTGACCACCACCTGCCAAGCGGTCTAAGCACAGAAAGCCCATTGTGCTGCAGTGTCATTCAGCTCAAGGATTTTTGTGTTGCTGTCTCCAACTAGGAACTTATCTGGACTGAACTCTGCCATGATGGAAACACCCTTTGGACTTTTTTCTGCGGGCCTTTTAATGTTAATGCTATAGTTGTAAATATTCCTCTTTTCTATCCCCCCTTAAATACACCACAGCCTCTGCTTACGGGCAGACGGGGAGAGGATAAAGAAGTAGTGACCTGGACATTAGTGTTGTGAAGGTGGATGTTATTTTAATACTTTTGGGAATTGCGTGTTTGCTTGTGAGATTAATTAAACTGGGGGAAGGTTCATAGAGACAGCTTGTCTATGGCAACTAAGAGATGAAATGTAAAGCTGCTAGATGCATGCATTTGTAATGAGAGACTGTGGTGAAGTTGAATTACAAGTAAATAAGTTTGCTTTTAAAATTTACAATAGGTGATGGGTGAGGACTTGACTTTTCAGCTGCTAAATTTCAAAGGGACTTTTACACTTAAAAAGGTTTTGTAAGTAAACAAGGGAAGGTTATTGTATCTGACCTGAAAGTGGAAGCAATAGGAAGACATGAAAGACTTTTATATTTTGGAAAAGCTGAATTCAAAGAGGCGCTTAAGACAATGGAGATGTCCTGAGACCAGCTCCGTGATGATTAAAAGTTGAAATTTGAAACAGGCATCCAGTTTCAAACCAGATAAGTCTTTGTTTTCAGAAAGCTGTCTGTTTCTGAACTTCCTTCAGATTTCCACAGCAGAGTAGAAGCGAGTGAGAAGTCGTGTGGTGCACTTTATTAAAGCAGCAGCAGCTTTTGCCTTGGATGGTATTACTGGATTTTTATGGTTAAAAATCTATAAGGGAGCTATTACCAAGTAGCTTACTTGTGTGTTCTGACCAAGTGGATTTTTTTTTGGGGGGTGCGGGGAGGGGGGTGAGGGAATGTTTTGTCAGACTGCTTCAACTGTGCAATTTTAATCTTGTCTGTTTAAATTTTCTTTTCTTATGATTTTATAGTTAAAAGATTAATAAAAGTGCTACTTGGATTCTGTGCTTCTAGGATCAGTAATTTTCCCCTCAACTTTTCTTTTGTTTTGTATTTTCAAAATAATGACCAGTAAGACAAGTTTCCCTCTGGGACTTGGCTTGCTCAGCGAATAACGTTGGCTGCAGTCGTAACAGTGTACAATATACATTTTCAAAGTTTGTGGATGATACAATACTTAAAAGCATTGTGAACTATGAGGAGGTAGTGTAGAACTTCAAAGGACATAGGCAATTTTGTGTGATGGGGGGGACAAGTGGCAGATTAAGCTCAATGTAGAGAAATGTGAAGTGTTTCATTTTGTTCGGAAGAACATGGAGAAACAATAGAAAGGATGCAACTCTGGAGCAGAGGGACCTGAGTGTATATGTGTACAAGTCATTGAATGTGGCAGGACAGCTTGAGAGAGCAGTAGATAAAACATGCAGTGTCGTAGGCATTGAATACGAGAGTGAGGAGGTTAAGTTGAGCTTGTAAAAGACACACCTCAGCTGGAATATTGCATCGCGTTCTGAACGCTGCACTTCAGAAAATAAGTGAAGGCATTGGAGAGAATGCAGAAAAGATTCACAAGAATGGTTCCAGGGATAAGGAACTTCAGTTATGTAGATTGGAGAAGTTGGGACTGTTTTCCTTGGAGAAGAGAGGGGGAGAGGAGATTTATTAGAGGTATTCAAAATCATGAGGGGGCAGGACAAAGTGGATAGGGAGAAACTGTTCCTACTCGTGAAAGGATCAAGAATGAGTGAGCACAGATTTAAAGTATTTGGCGAAAGAAGTAAAAGCAACATGAAGAAAAACTTATTCACGCAGCGAGCAGTTGGGTGCTGGAAAGCACTGCCTGAGAGTGTAGTGGAGGTAGGTTCAATCAAGGCATTCAAAACGGAATTAGACTGTTATAGACAAAGGAAGAACATGCAGGGTTATGGGGAGAAGGCAGGGGATTGGCACTAGGTGATTTGCTCATTCAGAGAGCCTGTGCAGACACAACGGGCTGAATGGCCTCCCTCTGCGCTGTAACAATTCTGTGTTTATGTGAAAAGAAAAACAGTATATCACCTTTTGTTGTGTTAACAGTAGGTATATATAGAGTTTTTGTTTGTTGAGCTATGGGAGTTTAATTATTGGATGTCAATTGAAGTAGTTACTGTGGTTTGCTTTTGGTGGGCAAATATCCTTTTCCAGAAAAATTGAAGATCAAATAAAGCTTCATCTATGTTCCCCCAAATACTCAAAGTGCAAAACAATGGCTATGAGGCTGCATTATCAGTAAACAAATGAAAATAATTTTCTTCTTTTCAAGTCAAATCTTTGGCAGATTTACGATGTTTTTCTGACCATATTTTACATTTCCATGAAAGGTACATGTAAAGAAATAGGTTTATAAGTAATTTTTCCAAGGGCTTCAATCCTGTATTGGCAGAAACTGTTACATTCTTCCATATGGTTTCAAAGACATTCTTTTGCCCATCGCTGTATACTCCTTAACTCAAATAATTTTGATGTAATTGAGGGCATTAACAGTGTAAAATGATTTATGTTCAGGGAATTAAAAATATTACTGTTATTTGGGTAGAAATACACTGGTGTATTAGGTGTAGACCTCATTTTAACATTGAAGGTAATTAAAATTTACTAGTAGCAAGGCCATATTATAGGATAAATTGCTGGTTTCCACTTTTACTCCAAACTGGTATTAATTGGGTTTTGGGAAGAAAATTGCCTCCAAAAACAATGTTAGAAGATTGAACATTTTGCTTAACATTGCAAGCCTGCCAAGGTTTCCACTGGGATTTGTAGTCATGAAACTGCAGAAATTACCAAAGCTTGAATCATTGTGCAAGCTGTGAAATAAATTCCCAGCAAGTACAGTTGCGTTCTAAATTCGTGCTTTTTTTTATCACCTGCATTTCCAAATGTTTCAAAGCATCAAGGCTGTATTGAAATAAAGTCACAATCTATCACTTGTATGCATAGCTTGTTCAACAGAACTTCTGCAGGCAATCTAAATAAACGACTGTAACAATTTATTGAAAGAGTTGTTAAGGCTGGATTTATGTTTTTATGCAATATAATATATGCATGTTCACATGAATAAGCGCTACAGGAAGATTGGAAGCTGTTCTAATTTATTCTGTATTGATAGTAGAAAGCTTTAAGATACAGCATAAATGTAGAAAAACACAAATCATAGTTTATTTTTTTCTGCATCTCCGTCATTGTCATCATGCATCATGTTGCGTAACTGCTTGTTTGACACCCAAGTCCTGGATGAGTTGCAACTTTAGTTCAGCAATGTCAAAAAATTATAGCCCAAATGTTCCGGCCTCCAGATCGTCAGAGACTGGGTGTACAGCTGAGATGTGCATTGGCACCCTGTGGAAGTGCTGAGGTAATGGCGTACGTGGGAACTTCTCAGCAAGTTTTAACTTCTGATGGACAATTCCCCTGCTCCCCAGGACCCTCCGTCAATTGTCAGAAACTTGGGTCAGTTCTGATGTACTTACCTGGATAGTTACCCAGGAAATGTTACAGATTAAATCTTAGCCTTCCTCCTAGGTAAATATAGAACTATAACACCACAATAACTCTCACAAAGCACCTCTGACTAAACTGCCACCATGCCCACTTAACAGTTCACCTACTTGCCACCCTACCCACCTACTAGCAAACCCACCTGCAGCCCTGCCCACTTACCCACCCCAAGCATCTACTCACCCACCCACGCATTCATCCACTTGCACCCGCCCGCGCATTCATCCACTTACAACAACTGTTGTGATGTGGCAGGTGATGTGTGCCTACCAAATCCACAAGGGAAACTTGATCATGCTATCACAATGGTTTTGCAATTTGTATTTATTATAAGATTTGTGCATTGAATTCAGAAATAATAAGACCACTGAGACCTTTAGAGATTTTAAAAACTAAATTAAAACATTTATTAGCAAAAGAAAATATTTCAAGCACATACATAAGATTACAGTTACTTAATACTATAACAAATCCCAAAATTCCTAATTAACCCGACTCCCAAGTACACACCCCATTTGAGACAACAGTCCAAAATAGATTTTAAATTTAAATAATCAAGCCAGCAAGCTTACCGCAGCACCCACTCGACAGCGGAATTCCAAAGGCTTCCCTCCACCTTTGGTTACTGGACACAACAAATTTCTGCAAAAGTGGCTAGAGGCTTCACCAAGGCTGGATTTATGCACTGCTTTTAGACCTTACATGGGCCCATAACATAGCCTTCCATTCCTCTTTATATATGTTTATCTCTCTTTAATTTTTAAATTCCATTGTTCTATATGTCTTTGGAAATTTGCTTTTACCATAATATAAAAATCTTTCATGTTGCCAATATGATCAATACCTGTGGGGAAAAATAAACACACTGCTTGACCTTGCTTACCTTGTTAGTTGTAAACATCCTATCATCTCTTTGAAACCTAAACAGCCCCTTCACTTATCTAAAAATGCAAATTTCCTTCACATCCAAAATGCCAATCCCTCATCCATGTTTACTGATTAACATTTCAATGCCTTCTACCCCTAACTTATTTTGATAATTTCAAGCTTGCAGTCTATCTGACTCTAATTCAATTAAATTATACAGACAGACCCATCCACACTCACACCCATAAACCTACTTTACAATAAAACACAATAATAGACTGAAAGAAATGTTAGTTTCATGACACCACCCAGGCATTCATCCACTTGCACCCACCTATGCAATCATTAACATTCAAATTGGACCTTTAAACTTACCATATGACAGTTAGTGACCATATGACACAGGGGGTGTGTCCTTTCTTTCCCCGACTCTCCTTCTCTGCAATGGAGCTCTTCGACAGGCGCTGGGCTCCACGTTTCTGGGAAAGCCAGGCTCGGAAGATCCCAGAAGAAATGAGAAGCAACCTGAAGTTGGGTGAATCTTTGAGCAGAGCAGCAATCAGATGCTGATTGCCACTCCTTGGAAAATCTGGGCCTGTATCTTTGCAACCTTTCTCACCACCTTCAAAAGGCTAGCTTAAACATACTTTTGTCTAACACCACCTACCGGGTGAAATTAAGTTGCTAAAAATGTGAAACCCACCAAAAATGTGCCTACTTCCATTTTAACCCCGGCAGATTTGAGTATGGCCAAGTAACCTGCACTGGAGAGGCAGGTCTGTGAGCTTAATGTGTTAATGAGGATGCATTCCTCTGATTTTTGCAGTCATTTAAATTTGATGGCTGCGGCTGATTTTCTTAGGGCTCAGAAACCCTGCAGTTAAAGAGACGAAAGCTTCAAAAACCAGCAGTTAAGTCCTTTTTCAGCACAGCTTGTGGAGCAGAAGAAGCAGGCTCCTTAAGTCAAACGCATTCTGTGACCTCTTTGTCCCCATGGACTTTCCCTGATATGAATGTAGGAATATAGGAGCAGAATTGCACCCATTCAAACCGATTATAGCTAATGATCTACCTCTGACATTTTTCTCCATTGTCCCAATTTCCCTTGATGGCATTGGTATCCAGAAATCTATTGATTTCTGTCTTATATGTTCAATAACTGAGCCCCCCTGGCCCCCCCAGCACTTTGGTGTAGAGAATTCCAAAAGATTCACCACCCTCTATGAAGAAATTCCTCCTCATCTGTCTTAAATGGCCTGCCCCTTATTCTGAGACTCTATCCCCTGGTTCTAGATCACCAGCCAGGGGACATATCCTATCTACATCTACCCTGTCACGTCCTGTAAAAATTATGCAAGCTTCAATGAGATCATCTTTCACTCTTCGAAATTCTAGAGAATGCAGGCCCAGTTTCCTCAAACCCTCCTCAAGACAATCCCGCCATTCCAGGGACTAGTCTGTACACTCACTCTATGCCAAGTACATGCTTCCTTAGAAAAGGAGGCCAAAACTGCGCACAATACTCCAGATATGGTCTCACCAAGGCTTTATACAATTGAGAAAGACATCTTGACTCCTGTATTCAAATCCCTTTGCGGTGAAGGCTGACATACCATTTCCCTTCCTAGTTGCTTGCTGCAACAGCATGCTCTCTTTTAGTGACTCATGAACAAGGGCATCCAAGTCCCTTTGAACATCAACACATCCCAACCTCTCACCATTTAAGAAATACCCTGTTTTTTTGTACCAAGTGAATACTTTCACACTTATTCACATTATATTCCATCTGCCATGTTCTTGCCCATTCACTTAACCTGTCCAAATCCCCTTGAAACCTCCTTGCATCCTACTCACAACTTACATTCCCACCTAGTTTTGTGTCATTAGCAAATTTGGAAATTTTATGTCTGGTCTTCGCATCCAAATCATTTATGATTGGGAGCAGATTTGGCTCCAGTGCTGATCTTTGCAGTACCCCAATAGTAACAGCCTACCATCCTGAAAGTGACCCGTTTATCCTGACCCTCTGTTTTCTGTCTGTTAACCAATTCTTAATCCATACCTGTATATTACTCCCAATCACGTGCTCAAATTTTGTTTACTTGTGTGGTATCTTTTTTCAAAAGCCTTCTGAGAATACAAATGCACCACATCTACTGGTTCTCCTTTATCTATACTACAAGTAACATTCTTAAAAAAAAAGACTCCAACAGGTTTGTCAAACATGATTTCCCTTAATTAAATCCATGTTGACTCTGACCACTAATATCATTATTTTTGAAGTATCCAGTTATCACATCCTTTATAATAGGTTCTTGCATTTTCCCTACTTTTAGCATCATACTAACAGGTCTGTAGTTCTTCATTTTCTCTCTTTCTCCCTTCTTAAATAGCGGGATTACATATGCCACTTTCCATTCTGCAGGAAACTTTCCAGAAACTATAGAATTTTGATAGATCACCACCAGTGCATCCACTATCTCTGTAGCCACCTCTTTCAAAACTCTGGGACGTAGCTCATCTGGCCCAGGGGATTTATCAACCTTCAATCCAATTAATTTTTCGAGTACTACCTCTTTATTAATGCTAATTTCTTTCAGTTTTTCATTTGCACAAGTCCCTTGGTTCATTAGTATTTCTGGGAGATTTTCTGTATCTTCCTGAATGAAGACAGACAAAAAGTAATTGTTTAGTTTCTCTGCCATTTCCCTACTTTCCATTTCATTTCACCTGTCTCCGCCTGTAATGAACCAACATTCGTCCTTACTAATCTTTTTCTTTTCACATACCTAAAGAAGCCTTTGTGTTTCACTAGCTTGCATTCATATTCTCTTTTCCCTTTCTTTATCAGCTTCTTGGTCTTCATCTGCTGGATCCTAACTTGCTCCCAATTCTCAGGCTTACTGCTTTTTCTGGCAACCTTACAAGCCACTTTCTTTGATCTAATGCAATCTTTAACTTCTTTTGTTAGTCACAGTTGATTCACCTTTCCTGTTGTGTTTTTATGTCTTAGATTAATGTATATTTGTTGTAGACCATGGAATACTTATTTAAATACTAGCCATTGCCTGTCGACCGTCAATTTTTTTAAGTGTGTATTATCCCAATCCTTCATGGCCAACTTATCCCTCATATCTTCATAGTTTCCTTAAGACCCTAGTTTCAGAATGAACTATGTCACTTTTAAACTTAATTTAAAATTCCATCATATTATTGTCACTATTTCCTAAAGGCTCCTTTACAGCAAGTTTATTAATGAGTCCTTCCTCATTACATAATACTAAATGTAATTCTGCTCCAGAAACCCATCTCGTACATACTCCAGGAATTCATCCTCCACAGCATTAGTGCTAATTAGGTTTTCCCAGTCTATATGTAAATTGTAGTCACCTAGTATTATTGCATTACTCATTACATCAAGCTGTAATTTCCTGATTTATACAGTACCTAACATTAGCATGACAGTTTGGTGGCCTATAAATAACTCCCGCCAATATTTACTGCCCCTTGCTTGTTACTAAGCTCAACTCAAACTGATACTATATCTTAATCCTTCGATCTAAGATTGTCTCTCACTAATACACTGATCTTGTTCCTTATTAACAGTGCTACACCACCCCCTTTTCCTCTTGCCTATGTCTCCTAAGTGCCAAATATCCTTGGATATTCAGTTCCCAATCTTGGTCACCCTTGAGCCCCATCTCCTTAATGGCAACCCATTTACTTCAATTTATGCATTCAAATCATCAACATTTTTGCAAATGCTACTTCCATTCAGTTAGAATGCTTTCAAGTCTGTTTATTTTACATTATTCTCTATTCTGATCCTATTGATGCTTGCCTTCACTTCATCTGCCTTCTAATTTCATATGAACATATGAAATAGGTCTGGAAGTAAGCCATTAGGCCCCTTGAACATGCTCTGCCATTCATTAAGATCATGGCTGATCTGTTTGTGTTTCAAGTTCTACATTCCCATCTACCTCCCAATAGCCTTTGATTCCCTTGCCTAGCTATCTATTTCACTTACTACTTTTTGTCCCTCCTTTCTCTCTCACATCCCCACCTGCCAATGCATTTGCAGTATTTTTCTTCTTTCCCTCTCCCACTCTTTCCCCCTTCTCATGCTTGTTCCCCCACCGTCACGTTCTTGGTATGCCCTCGTCCCATGCTTGCTGACCCCGCCCTGTTCTTGGCACGCCTCCCTGCCTCCACCCCACTCTTGGTGCCTCCCCTGCCCCCCTCCCCCTCCTGTGTGCTTTGGCCACCTCCTCCCTTTTTTCCACCTCAACCCTTCCTCTCTGCTACGATTGTGTTTAATCTTCAAACAAGGGGCAGATGCACCTTTCAAGTTGCAGTCCAAATTAAATTCCGGAAAACTGCACCTTGAATACATTGAATGGCATGAGTTTGCTGTATTGATGTATTCAATAGGAACCGAATTTGCCACAGAAAATTAAGTCTTATCAGTTCCCATCTAAGTACCCTTTTAACAGTGATGTGTTTATTATTGCCAATCAATGCCCCTGATGTTAGAATTTAACTGTTACAAGTATGGAATCTTATTCCTTCAGTTTTTAATTGTTGGAGATCTTGACAATGTGGATTTAGCTTTTTTTACATATAAAAAAATTACCTTCCCTTTCTGTCTCTCTATTTGTTTCTTAATTCAATGTTTCTTTCTCTCAATTTTGTTTCTGTATCTCACCTAACATGAAATCCACTCACTCTAATTTCTACATTCTGCTGGGTTCTTGTGCTGTTTATTTCTCAATCCTTCCATCCGGTTAAGGAGATGCACAATTGCTTGCCCTGACCACTCAGGTCCCGGATGTCCTATTTTCTTTCTGCAATATTACCAGCTCATACTTTCAGCACACAAAAATATTTTAAAATCTTAACGTACAAGGTTAAGTCTAATGTCAGGTTCTGCTTGATGTCCTGCTGCAATAAGATGTGGCCAATTCGAAGTGTCTGCAGCATCTTTTACTCTTGTCGGTTGGTGCTATGGTAAGCATTGTCAGTATTGAAAATGCCTGCCGTTATATGGTCCAAGTGTTTCACCCTGTGATTGTGCAAGCTGGGTTATGGTTTATTGGGGTTCCCACAAATTGTTCAAAATGCTTTCTAAAAAAAATGTTTTCATTTGCCAATTTCTTTCTCTAACTGAAATTTCTAATGTCCAGAAACAGTTCCAAAAGTACATATTTCAAAGTGACATTAAACTTATCAACTGAATTATCTTTTTTGCCTTCATTACCTTTTTACTTCTCTCTCCCAAGGCCCCTGGACTTGACTTAATATTTTTGCCCAGAGCTGTGACTGTAAGCTGAACTTGTATTGAATATTTGAAGTGTGCCTAATTTTCCAAGAAGCAGCTGTACCATTCAGTCAACTATACAGATTTTTTGGCTCTTGTACTTTCTACTAAATATCTTTTCTTCAAATGATTTTGAAAAGACAAATCTCAAAAGCTTTGAGCTAAAATTTATATTGAGTTTCTTCTTAATACTGTCACAATTTTCAAATTGTAGCCATTAGGCTATATGATTCATAACTTTCAGGTTGATGTTGCTCCTTTTGAATATCGACAAATAATTACTTTCCTTTACAAATTAATTTTTTTATAGAATTCCTAAATTTATTAACCAGAGTTTCACTTGTTCCTAATATCCTTAAGAATCCTATGGTGCATCCCATCAGGGCTTGATTCTCTGTAGACGTTTTTTTGAGTTTCTTAAAAATGTATTTTATTGCTGTCTTTGTTGCAGATTCCTAGTACATGAGCTCTATTTTGCTTAGTAAATTACAGCCTGTTAAAGGCACAGGTCATTGGAGACACGATGGTGGGAACAATTTCCTTGTTGCAAGACGATGCCAATGACCAGCTCAGCAAGAACTAAAAATCCACTGTGGCCGGGAATTAAGGAGGGAGACAAATAATTTACTGTAGTCTAATTAATTAAAAACAATTAGGATACCTTTAAGAAAGGAGAAGAATGGAATAACCAAATAAAGTAATTGCGTCTGAAGCAAATATGACAAATCCACATGAGAAATAGAACAATAAAAATAACAATTGAGGGATGGAACAAAATTGCATTGTAAGAAATTTCAGTAAGGTTATGAATATTCTAATTGTGATGCTCTGTATCTTTCAGGCTTAGGGTATGATGTTTTTGCCTTATCTTTGTCATGTAGTATATTGCTTTAGTCAAATTGTATTATGGAGATGTTTCAGCATTCAAGATTAAGCAGGATCAGGCAAACATTCAGAAGCTGGTTTATAATTTCAGGCTGCCCATGAGCAATATTACTGGAGTTAATTGAGAAACAAACAAAGTGGCTACTGGAGGTCCATCTGTCCCGGCTTTGGAAAACTGTTCTCCAAGAAATTGGACCCTGGCTGTTCTCAGACATTTGAAGAGTCAGGGACTGCAGGCACTGCCTGCTAAAGTATTTTCAAGCCAAAATCATTTGTCCCATAGCGCACTACCTGAGATTTGCATCATTGGGAAATTTGATTTCTCTATTGAGGATGTGCTTTCATTCATTAATTGCAATAATGCTTGTGGGGAGACAACATCTGGCTTTCAATATTTAAGCTAATTAATTAGTAAAATGAATAGCAAGCACATAAATCAAATGTTACAATTATTAAGTTCACCTTTGTAAGCACACAAGTTATATCAAAATTATATAAAATCTCAACTGTAAATGTATTTATCTCAAAGTTTTCATAAGAGGAGTAATTGTCCTAAGTTTAAAGACTCTATTGTAGCATTTTGAGCTGACTGTTGATTTTAACACTCAGACTTTGCAAGCAGTGCAACATTTTGATTTGGCATGGAAATGTATAAGTTACAGAAAATGTAATAAAAGCAAAAAACTGCAGATGCTGGAAATCTGAAATAAAAATATCATCCTCTGCCATTTCCACCACCTCCAGCATGATGCCACCACCATAAGCATCTTCCTCTCCTCTCCCCTGTCAGCATTATGAAGAGACCATTCGCTCTTCAACACCTGGTCCACACCTTGTCCCCTTCCCACGGTACCTTCCCATGCATTCCCAGGAAGTGTAGCACCTGCCATTTTACCTCCTCTCTCATTGTCCAAGACCCAAAACACACATTTACTTGTACTTTGAATTTATTATACTGTATTCATTGCTCATAATGTGGTCTCCTTTACACTGGGGAGACCATACCCACATTGGATGACTGATTTGCGGAACACCTCTGCTTGCCCACAAGCATGACAAGCTTCCGATTGCTTGCCATTTTAATTCATTACCTTACTCTCATGCTTATATTTCTGTCCTCTGCCTGCTGCAGTGTTTCAGTGAAGCTCAACACAAGCTTGAGGAATAACACTTAATCTTCCAATTAGGCACTTCACAGCCTTCTGGTCTCAATATTGAATTCAACAGTTTAAGACCATGAACTCTGTCCCCCATTTTGATTTTTTTTTGCCATGTGCCAGTCTGAATCTTGTTACTCATATTTTTGCTTTCACACAGCTGTTCATTATTCTGCCATTCACACCTACTCAGGACAAATGCTTTGCTTCTTTATTACAATCGTTTTGTTCGATGACGTCTTTGACATTTAATCTCTCCTGCTCTCTACCCTATCACAGACCTTCCCTTTTGGTCTTTCTTCCCCTCTTCCCCCTTTCAACGGCGTAAACCCCATCACATTTAGACCTTCATTCAGTTTTGAAGAAGTCATATTCAATTCAATGTTATTTCTTTGTCCCTCCACAGATGTTGCCAGACCTGAGTATTTCTGGCACTTTGTTTTTGTTTCATTATATAAGACCGTGTAGCTGTTTCTTCAGAGTGTCCTATCATTGTTTTCGTGCAGTACCTTCTAGTCCACTGTATTCATTTTGGAAAATTTGAGGCTGAAAAAAAGGATGTGCCACTTGACCCATTGTTAGAGATGGCAAAGCATCAGTTACAGTGAAGAACATCGTACAAAATATTGAATGCATGACTTTCGCTCACCTAAGATAATTTTGCATGTAGGATTGTTGAGGAGCAAAATTTTATTTGCTTTGACTTTTGAAGCTTTGATGCTTGGGGAAAAAATCATAAGGTCACAGGCGTGAATAAAAGTTAATGAAAATTAAAAGTTCTGTTAGCCGTTTTACTATAACTTAGTTAACATGCTGGTGAACAGAAGGGATGAACTCACATGAATACTTTGATCTTTTCAAGTGCTAATTGTCCTTAGCAGGTTTCAGAATCTGCTTTTGTCATCTAACATCTCTACAGCATATCTCACATTTCAAGTGTTGAATATAACAACACCCAGAGAAGTTCAGATCACATTTGTAGACTGAATGGAGGCATTTAGTGAAGCAGTCAGCTTTTATAGCGCAGATTGCATCATGAGCAGCAAATACAACATACCAGTTCGTAGAAGTGAAATAAATCATTGTTTTGCCAAGAAGGCCTTGGATTTTGGAATGGAGCAAGTGTCAAGGCAGTTGTTGCATTTCCTGTGCTCATGAGAAGGTACCAAGGGAAGTAGTAGCACCTGAACAGATGATGGAAGAGTGAAGTGTCACAGAAGGAACAGTCCCTTTGAAATGCTGAAAAAGGAAGGGAAGGTGTTTTTAGTTTTGGCATTGCATTGGTGGTAGTGAAATTGCTGGGTAATGATCTGTTGAGTGCAAAGCCTTGTGTAGTGAAAGGTGACGACCCTATCATGGTTCTGGGAGGGAAGAGAAGGGGTGAGGGCGGAAGTGCAGAAAATGGGCTGGACACATTCGAGAGCCTTCTCAGCCATGATGAAGGAAAATCCTGGACTGAGGACAAAGAAAGACAATGTAAAGTGGCATTGTGATGCAACGGAGAGACTAGAGAAATGAAATAGAGTGAAGGCATATAGTCAAGGTAACTAGGTCTATGGTCTTGTAATAGGCACTGTTGGACAGCCTATTCCCAGAAATAGTGATCAAGAAGTTGGGGAATGCAAGATATGGGGTATATGAAGGTGGAGGTATGGGAGTTTATAGCCTGCAAGATTTTAATAACAAATTCAGAATTTTTTTTTGATTGTGCTAAACCTTTACCTTAAAGTCCTGAGACAACATGACTCTCCAACCAGTTAAACTGAAGAACCCTCGCTGAGACACACAGGGCAGAATTTTCCATGAATGAGACCAAGTGCGGTGGTGGGCAGTTTCGGCAGTGCCCACCCCGCTGTCTGGAATGGCAGGAAATCATGCTCAATTCTGTGCTTGGAGCCTCATTAATTATGCAAAGGCACGTATCGGTCCAAATCACCTGGCGGGTTGGGAATTGATTGATGCGACTGCTGTCAACTGGCGGGTTCAAAGGTCCAGGCACCATGTTTAAAGATAAAAGCAAAAAACTGTGGATGCTGGAAATCCAAAACAAAAACATAAAAATACCTGGAAAAGCTCAGCAGGCCTGACAGCATCTGCGGAGAGGAACACAGCCAACATTTCGAGACATGTTTAAAGACTAGTCCAACACACAGCCTCACTCTCCAGCCCACTGGGATGTCTGGCAGCCAGAAGAGGAAAGCTGAAAGCCTGAAGGAGAAGACAGCACCTTGCTTCACACGCCAGACCCTCCAACCTTTTATCAGAGTGGTGCAGGCGCAAAGGCACACGCTCTACCCCAGAGATGGCTGCAGGAAGCACAGCAGCCTCATCTCTCCAGCCTGGGAAGTCGTCCGAAATGCCACCCAGTGCAGGAAGAGGATGAATGATCTCACCCACTCTGACAGGGTAAGTCATCCTTTAACTCCCTCCAATATCAAACTCTATTCATGGCATCATGCACTCAACGGGCTACTGTCTTCAGGGATCTCACGCAACCATTAGCGGGGGCACATATCAACATTCATTCTCTCACCTAGACTTTCACATCGCCACCATCCCATCGATCATGTTGCTCACACTCCATCCCCTGGCACTTCTAGCGAAGGCTTACCACACACAGGGAGCATACATCTCATCCAACCTCTGCTACCTCCCTTCTCATAATATGCAGCTCTTTCTTCTTCGTACAGGCCAAGCTGGCGCACAGCAGGCACAAGAGATTGCAGACTGGGGGAGGGACAGCCGACAGCATTGCCCTCACTGAGTTTGAGGAGGCTGAAGCCAAGCTGACTGGGGAGTTCAGGGATTGCTCCAGTGGGGAAGGGGTGATCGGCCTCTCCCTCCAACTTAGCACAGATCACAGCTGCATCACTTCATCAAATCCTGACATTCACTGTGAGTCACATGCAGTCTTGTCTAGCTCATGCTCATTAACTGAAACTCTATTTTCTAGGCACCAGCAGACCAAAGCCACCAAGCCAGTCTAGCACCAGTGCAAGCTCACAGACTTCATCCGAAGAGGAAGCTCCTTAAGAACCGTCACAGAACTCGCGCGCACTTTTTAAAAATTCATTCATTCACAGGATGTGGGCTTCATTGGCTGGGCCAGCATTTATTGCCCATCCCTAGTTGCCCTTGATAAGGTGTTGGTGAGCTGTCGTCTTGAACTGCTGCAATCCATGTGGTGTACGTACAACCACAGTACTGTTAGGAAGGGAGTTCCAGGATTTTGACCCAGCGACAGTGAAGGAATGGCGATATATTTCCAAGTCAGGATGGTGAGTGACTTGGGGGGGAACTTCCAGGCGGTGGTGTTCCCATCTATCTGCTATCCTTGTCCTTCTAGATGTTAGTAGTCGTGACTTTGGAAGGTGCTGTATAAGGAGCCTTGGTGAACTCCTGCAATGCATCTTGTAGATGATACATACTGCTGCTATTGTGCGACGGTGGTGGAGGGAGTGAATGTTTGTGGATGTGGTGCCAATCAGGCAGACTGCTTTGTCCTGGCTGGTGTCAAGCTTCTTGAGCATTGTGAGAACTGCACTCATCCAGGCAAGTGAGGAGTACTCCATCACACTCCTGACTTGTGCTTTGTAGATGATGGGCAGGCTTTGGGGAATCAGGAGGTGAGTTACTCGTCACAGGATTCCTAGCCTTTGACCTGCTCTTGTAGCCACAGTAATTATGTGGTTAGTCCTGTTCAGTTTCTGGTCAGTGGTAACCCCCAGGATGTTGATAGTGGGGGATTCAGTGATGGTAATGTCATTGAACCTCAAGGGGCGATGGTTAGATGCTCTCTTGTTGGAGATGGTCATTGCCTGGCACTTGTGTGGCGTGAATGTTACTTGACACTTGTCAGCCTAAGTCTGGATATTGTCCAGCTCTTGCAGCATTTGGACATGAACCCTCCACCAGCTCAAAGACACATAAGTCAGTGGGGCACAGCTCTAGATTAGGCTTGGCCTCACTTTCTGGAGAACACCTCACTGACACATCCCCGCAGCAGTCAGAGGCTGAAATAGACCAGGTCTCGGGCACTCAGGGCTGCTGGAGACCAGCCACCTGCTCAGTCCGAGTCAGATGATGAGCCTATGGAAGCAGCCACCAAATCAATGCTGGAGATGCAACGACAGGCGGCGGAACATCAGGCAGAGATTCAACAATCATTCAGCAGACTAGAGCAAACAATGGAGAGTCCTCCACGTTCTGTCTGATGTCGTGGCGCCGAAATGCGAGCGCCTACAGGTCACTATGGAAAGGCTGGCGACCACCATGGAGACCTTGGTCCATCTGGCCTTGCCGGATTTGTGCTTGGCTCTGCACTCCATGGCCACACACACTGGTGGACACCATCAAGATGTAGACGACATGGGGATGAGGCCACTTGACCTCCCTCCAGGTACACCATCTTCTGCAGGAGACAGGGAGGGGTCATTTGGAACGCACAGGGAGGATGAGCATCAGACGGACACCACGGGGTCCTCCTGTGAAGATACTCCAAGGGTGTGCAACCACTCACAGCCCCCCTGCCTGTGACTCCATCCAATCAAGCTTCTCAGGCCGCCGAGGGCACTTCTGCCCCTGAGTAAGTGACTATCAGGCCGGGGCCTTCCAAGCCTCGGGCCACCAGAGGACGTTCACCAAGGTCAGCACAGACATCAGGATGTAGCAGTCCAGTAGACTGCCTCCACCTCTGCTGTGGATGTCGGGGCTGCACCCAGGAGCAGCAGTAGAGTTAGGACAGTTAAGAAAAATTGATGTCACTTTTGGGTCACAAGTATGCTAGACATGCAAATAAATTGCACTTTTGTTAATACATTTGATGGTTATGTGAATGTTCCTGTCAGCTGAAGGTGTTGTGATTTTGTACTTTGGAACCCTCTTTTTTTCGACGTTTAGTCTTCCTTCCACTGAGTGATAGTGTCTCACTGTGGGATTCATGTTCTTGTGATGTCAGCCTCAGTTAAACTAGTCTCTGCACCTTTGTGTGATGTCAGGGAGATGTGTTTAAATCTTTATTGAAAATGTGTTGTAAGCGTTTCTAACCCTTACAGGGCAGCTCATCAACATTCATATTCTAGCGGCATTTGTGTCATCTCAGTGATAGTGGCAGAAGAAAAGACATGCACGGGGAGGAGGAGAACCCTAGACATATCCACATCTCAGTCGGAGCATAGTTTGCATCATTAGATGGTGGCGAAGACTTCAATTCTTCTCTCGCATCACTCTTGTTCCCAAGTGGGCTTTCAGTTCCCAGAGTGAGCTCACTCACAGGGCCCCATGGACCAAAGCAAAGATCATGGCCTGGTAATTCGTGAGGTTAGAGCACATATGTGTGGATGCGGTACTTGTTCTCGCTGCAAGTGGGTAGATGTCACTTGAGTTGAAAGAAAATGGCATTGAGGGCTAGGAGAGGTGTAGCCATATTCCCTCACTTAACTTTACTCTTCCTGGAACTTGTCAGCAACTAACTTATCACAGGCATGCCTCCCCACGTCTGACTTCCTCCATGGTGTGATCGTGCTCATACTGACCCTCAGCAGCCTCTTGAGGTTCTGGGCCTCCAGATCTATATCCTCTGATGAGCTCATCCTCCTCCATTTACTTCCTGGCAGGGATTCACCTCTTTGCTTTGCCAGATTGTGAAGGACGCAACACGCTGCGATGATGCAGGAAACTGGGTCGGGAGTGTATTGAAGTAAGCCACCTGGATGGCCCAAGCATCTGAAGCACATCTTCAGAATCCCTATGATCCGCTCTATAAGGGAGCATGTGGAGCTGTGAGCAGCATTGTACCTCTCTGTGGGAACAACTCTGAGAGTGATACATTGGTGTTATCAGCCAGCGTTTCAGTGGGCGTCCCTTATCCCCAAGCAGCCATCCCTGCAGACATAGTGGCCCCTCGAAAATCTCAGGCACCTGGAAGTGACTCAGGATGTAGGAGTCATGGCAACTCCCAGGGTACCGTGCACAAACGTGGAGTATTTGCTTCCGATGATCACACACCAATTGTACATTGATGGAATGATAGCCCTTGTGTTTTATAAACATTAGGGCCTGCTGCCATGGAGCCTGTATAGCCTCATGGGTGCAGTCTATTTCACCCTGCACCCTTGGGAAGCTTGAGATGGCAGCGAAGCCAGTGAATCTCGCAGCCTGGCTATCATCATCCAGAGCAAGCCTGACATAATGATAAAAACAAAAAACTGCGGAAATCCAAAACAAAAACAGAAATACCTGGAAAAACTCAGCAGGTCTGGCAGCATCGGCGGAGAAGAACAAAGTTGACGTTTCGAGTTCTCATGACCCTTCCACAGAACTAAGTAAAAATAGGAGAGGGGTGAAATAATGACATAATGATGACTCTCATGTAAAGGGCATCTGTGACCTCCTGTATGCATCGATATGTTGTGACCTGAGAAATACCACACAGGTCCCCTGTTGATCCTTGGAAAGAACCAGAGGACATGAAATTGAGTGCTGTGGTCACCTTCAAAGCCACTGGCAGGGGATCCCCTCCAACTCCACGTGGCGTCAGGTCTTCACGAATATGTGATGTGCCAGAGCTCAGGACAAGCGCAGTCATGCATTGTCTCTCGCTCATTTGTAAATAGGAGGTTCTTCTATGATAAACCCCAAGTCTGGCGAGTTGCCCCGGCTGCCTGGGGGGGTCTCCTCCTGACCCTCCTGTACATGCTGTGACTCCGCTTGACCATGTCACTCCTGCTGGAGATACCCAAGGAATTTCCTATCCCTTCTCCATCACCTCCATTGCATTAGGACCCTGACAAAGGCAGCATTTAGCCCTGGAGCCACATGTGCTTTTGCCTTCTCTCTGAAAGGAAACATTGAAGACATTAATGATTCAAGGGGCAAGAAAGCGAAGCTCAGAAGATGACAGGTTTGTGAACTGTAAGGGTCCATAGTTTTTTCTGCCCTACTTGGTGGCTGATGCCACCTTTTCCCTGAGACACTAGCACAAACATCGAGGTGACCAAGATGGCATCACAGATATGTAACATCTTGAGCCCTGTGTGGGATGCTAAAGTTTCAGTGAGATGAGTGACCCAACCTAGCTCTGTGCGCCAATCTCTGATATTGGCATATTAATGACCAATCAGTTGCATATGGTCAATGTCGGATGCCCTTTGGCCTGTTAGTGTCAATTCTGATGAATGCATGACAGGTCTTCATTGATGGAATGCCTCCTTCACTATTGACTGCATTCACAAATTCTACATTCCTATTTGTTACTCTTGAGATGCAGCGACTGTGATGTGAAGCCACTGAGTTCTGAGCAGCACTTTAACAGTGCTAATGAAGCCATAGGCTTTCAGGGGCTTTCATCGCAAGGAGGTCTTCCTCTTTCCTTTCTAAGCAGAGACCTGCTCACTCCTGCGGCAACAAGAGGTTAGAGGGCAACCCCCTCGTGTTCGCCCGTCCCCTTCACTGCCATTCCAAAGCCTTCCCTCCCCATTGCCCACCTTGTGTTTGCCTTTGCCTCTCTCTGCCATAACACCGCCTTCCCTCACCGTTGCCCCCCTTGTGTTCATCAACCCCGCCCTCGCCTCACAGCCCACCCCCGGTTGAAATGCTGGTTTCTGAAAGCAGAAGCCCGCATGAGTACCACAGCACAGTGGTGTTCCTCGGGACAATGTAGGCAAAGAGCAAGAGCAGACCAACCCCACAGTCCTAGCAGAGGTGGTGTTCATCACAACAAGACTGGCGCAGTGCTATGGCGGATAGGCTATGTATGTTCCATTCACCTCGAAGTTACCAGCAAACTGAGGTTCGACTTGTGTACCCCACCCCTTTTTAAACGGATTTGAGGTGGCGTAATTTCCTGCTGGCTGATGCAAGATTGGAAGGCCTGGTAAGATTCTGGTGAGCAGCTGCTTTAATGAACATTCATGACATGTTAATGAATACAAAAAGCGTTCACGCCACTCGTCAGTGAGATAATTGACTTGCCATAAACACACCATTGGGAGAATTGCAACCTATTTTTATGATGGCGGACTTGCAACGTTTTGCCTGCCGCTGGATTCTCTGGTCCCACCCACCACGAAACCCGCCATGGGCGGGATGGGAAAATTCCCCCCACAGATTCTAAACCAGGAAGTATAAATTACAATATTTAATTCATAGTAAAATCATGCACAGAAATTAAAATAGAGAAAGAAAGATGGCATTGAGTGTAAGAGACAAAATGATCCCTTCTAATGGTACTTTACGTGCACCAGTAACTTCCAGTTTGGGCAAGTATTGTGAACAGGAATATGAGCCATTCATCATGTTAGGAGGAACCGACGTCAAGAAAGATTTTACATTCGTATATACATATACACATATATACATATGATATATATATATATATACTGATATTTCGCAGTATATAAAATCATTGTCTATATATGATGATCAAGCGATCAAAATTGATTCAGAAAAATTGCTTTAAGCAATTCCTTTAGCTTGAACAAGAAGATAACGTTTCTAAGAAAAAAAAGTGACAATGCACAATGTTATGAATATTTATGTATCATGACTTCCTTCTGAAATAATTGGTAAATTTTTGTATTCTTGGTTGTATTCTCATCCAAAGGAGCAACTTGCATCTTTATCCCAGGAATGAATTGGAATGTACAATTTCATTGATATTTGAAGATGAAGGCAAGGGGCAAAAAGTGTTCCATATAGTTCTGATGTTCTCTCAAATTGACAAAATACTAGTCCAGATAGGGTAATTTCTATAAATGGTTGCACATGTACTATAAATGCACTCTCCCTGTAAACGATGATGGATTCTTTTGTTGTTTCAACGGATGACTATTGCACAAGGAAACCAGTTGTTCACTGCCTAGGTCGGGTTCATCTCATTTATGACGTTAAACTCCATTTTGATTGGCAGATTTGATTGTAGGTACATGTGAAGTCACTGTTGGAGTGGGTGAAAGCCCCACCTTTGCAGCATGCTCACTTGTCCTGAAGGGACTTGACTGTTCTCAAATATTGAGATTGCGTGATGACAGGCTTCTCTATTTGGACCTGTCCACAGTTGATTTTCCCAGGTTCTGAGATTGACTTTCAGAATGTCTTCATATCTAAGTTTGGGATGTCCTATGGTGCAGGTTCTGGTTCTCAGTTGGCTGTAGAATACTGCCTTTTGTACGATAGAATCCTCCATGCGGATCACATGGCCAACCCAGCAAAACTGAGCTCTGATGAGCCTGCTCTCAATATCAGGTATGCAGCACCTTGTACGAACTTTGATGTTGAGTGTTTCGTCCTACCACTTGATGTTGTAGGTACATTTTAAGCAAAGAAGATGGAATGCATTTAGTTGCTTTACGTGGCATTGGTAGGTTGTCCATGCCTTGGAGCCATAGAGAAGTGATGAAAACCACTGCCTGGTGGACTTTGATCTTTGTTTTGAGATAAATGCCATATTTTCTCCAAAGCACATAGGTTTGCCTGCTGAATGTTAAGCTTGCTCCCTGTAAGGAACACAACTCTTTAAATGAAAAAGGAGCAAATCAATATTGACTACAGTGCATTTTAAGCACATAATAGTTACTTTGTAAGGATTCCTGTTGCTTTGAAGTTAAAATAGTTGCCACTGAAAGTCTTCGCCTGCAAAAATAAATAAATGTGTAAGTTTTAAAATCACAATTTTTCTGGTTTTCTTTAAAAAGTATCTGTTAATTAAGAACTTAATAAATAGAAGGAGTAGTAAACTATATGGCCTCTTGAGTCTGTTCTGCTATTCAGTAAGATCATGGCTAAACTACATCACTCTCTTGCCCGATCGCCATATTCTTTGATTCCATTAGTGCGCAAAATTATCAAATATACTCATGGGTGAAATCTTAGCAGCAGGGCAGAGGCGGCTTTGGTGGTGGCAGAAGGAAGGTTTTGAACAATGCAGGTCAGATCAGCCACCCGTCGCATTACTGTCTCTGTCCAGTCTTACCGGAGGCAGATGTGCAATGGAAATGGCTACCTGCCCACCCGACAGTGGAGGGCAGCCAATTATTACCGGTTAACACCATTTAGGGCCAGACTCTGGATGCTGCTGGGATCTTAGCTGGCGGTGGTCAGGCCCCACACTGCAGCCAAGGCCCATCAGGTTCCCTGCAAGCAAGTTTGCAGTGGTGGGCAAGGGAAGCCTGCTTTATTTATCCCCTCCAAATGAAGAAATTTATCCTTCTCTCAGTCCTAGATGGCCAACTTCTTATCCTGAAGTTATGATCCATGGTTCCAGACTCTCTGACCATGGAAAGCAACATCTCAGTATCTACCCTGTCAAATCCTCTAAGAAGTTAATGTTTCTGTAAGATCACTTCACATTTCTGTAAACTCCAGGGAATATCAGCTTTTCTACTCAATCTCTCCTCATAGCCTAGCTTTGTTATCCCAGGAATCAGTCTAGTGAGCCTTTGTTGCACTCCTTCTGAGGCAAGTATACCCTTCCTTAGGTTAGCAGACTAAAACTGTATACAGTGCTCCATGTGTGGTCTATGTCTTACCAAAGCTTTACGTAATTGCAACGAGACTTTCTTACTGTTATACTGTAATCCCCTTGCAGTAAAGGCTAACATATCCTCATTGCTTGCTGTACCTGAACAAAATAAAATTGAACCATGTAATAAAATTGCCCATTGTACTGATAGCTATAAAGGCTGCTTGTAGGATCATCAAAACACGTAAGGGTAACAAAAGAGTTTTCATTTTTGTAGTTAAAGAACCTCTTGACAGAAAAGCTGAAAATTACCATAAGTTGATCTTCTATCAGCCATATTACTTGAAATTCATTTTATATAATATTTTAGATCATTCTTTCTATTGTTTATTAAAGCTGATTTTTTTTATTGGAATGTATATCTTGATGATGTTAATCATAAGGTGCCATTGCCATAATCGCTGCCATTCAGTCTAAGAAGCAATAAATCCATGTTGAAACATTTTTAGATAGAAGGCACTATTTGTGGAACTCTACAAATTTTTGCCTGTGAAAGGTTTCACTTGAAGCAGCAAGCTGCATTAATTTTCCTAACTACGCTTACAAAAACTGGCAGTTAGTACACATTAATTAATTCTTAAAACTTGCAAGTGTTACCTGCACAGATTGTTTTCTTTCCCACCATGGGTTAAATTTTCTCATGTTTATCAGTTTCTGAAGCACAGAAGGACTACTAAATGAATATTAGTGTGTTTCTTTTCTCTTCCCTCCCTTTCATTTTCATATCTTTACTTCAACTGAGAAGGTAGGTAGATCATCCATCAATTTCTCCAGCACAATCAATGCGATGATTACAAGTAGACATTGTTCTTGTCACCTCATAATAAGCATGCCTAGGAAGCTGTCCCAAGTGATATTTAACCAATGTCATTCCAAATTGACAAGTTGAATGATGGAAAGCTTTGGGATTTGGTACACAGCCATCTGAAAATTGTTGGGCAGAAGTTCCCTTATCCTGTCAATTATGTTGAGCAGACTAAATCTGAAACTGCCTGGTTATGAACCTTGTAACGTACCAACCATTTTGCCAAATTTATGGCCTGTTCCCATTCCCTTTTGCTGCTAGAGTTTCTGAAAATGGAAACTTAAGCCAAGTATAACTTAATTGCACACAAATTGACCAATTAAGCAATACTGTATATCTAGCTAATAAATTTAGGCCTACTTGAATAATAAAGGGAGATGGCTTTGATCATAAGACAGTAATTTATTCATTTATTAATTTTGAGATCCAAACTTCATCAGTTTATAATCACTTGAATCCTTAAACATATGCCTTTGAATTCATTATTTTTATTAATAATAATTGTTGCATTTTTCAATTTTTGTGCGTTTGATTCTATTACTGACTTAATGTGCACACCAACTCAACATGTTCTGTATGCTTGAAGTGTGATGACATTTACACAAGAAGCTTAATGATTTCCCTATCATTGCTGTAAGTTTATTAGGAAATCTGCAGTTAATTATCAAGGACCTAGCATTTCTGAGTGTATTAACAGGCGTTTCTATTTACATATGTGGCAACACCCAAAATCCATCGCAAAACCATTTTTTAATGAGTAAAGTATTTCATCCTTTGCACAAATTAAAATTGTAATCTTTTTATCAGCTGAATATAAATAGAAACAAGCTCAAAATATTCTGTCTCTAAATTCCTTGCAGATTGAGAACTCATTAAAGTTGCAAAATGGGCACTGACCTGATCTCTGGCTTCTTATGTTATTCCAGATCTGTCATGTGAAGTGCCATATGGTTTGAAAGATTATTACTGTTACTTCCAGACAAATAATGAATCCTTTAAAAATGTAGTTCTGCTTTATTTTCAAATGTCACCCTAAAGTATGATGCAGTACTGCACTGCAGGTTTATCTTTGGTTTCATATGTAGATCTTTTATTGTGTGATAAGGCCTCTTTGTTCATTTAGGATCATTGTCCTTCACTAAGTTGTTTCACAAGTTTAGAGATGCCTTAGAGTGGGGATTAGGGTGTTTCTTTACACTTATCCCTCAAACTGATGAAGACAGGAGAGAACAGCCTTCAATGACACATGCTTTGTGTCCAATTTCGTGATGCAGCTTGAAAAATTACATAAAAATTGGATTTTCAAGTTGATTATTTTCTTATCTTCTAGCAGGAATGTTCGGATGCATGCATTATGTACTTAGTTAACCTTTGCTGCGTGTGGAGGTTAATTCTAAAGAACCATACAACCGTTTTTAGATTCACTGCTTTGTATCTGAACTACATTAGATGTGCAATATCTGGATTGGGACAGTACAAAGCATGGATTTAGCAATTTTACATATTAAATTTCATGACTAGCATATTGTACCAAAAATACTACTGAAAGCAGCTCACGTATCTTTATGATTAATTAATACAAACTGTTATTACATTATTCTTCAGTATATTTTTGTGGATATAAACCTTGGCCCAATGGTAGCAGTATGACCAGGAGTCTAAAGATCATGGATTCAAGCCCCACTCTCGGAATTAAGAACATAATTAAATTGACACTTCAGCGCAGTATTGAGGGACCACTGCACTGCGAGAAGTTCCATCTTTCAAATGAGACAATAAATCAAGGACCTGTCTGTCCCCTAGTGTAGACAAAAAATATTTTATGGTACTATTTAAAGAGGAGGGAAGTTCTGTGGCGTGGCCAACATTTATCCCTCAGATAACAGATTTCATAAAAACAAATTAACTGGGCATAATCTTATCGCTGTTATATAGGAACTGGTTGGACGTGCATTGACGATCAAGTCTACCAATAATACAAGAGCGATCATACGTCAAGAATAATTAGTTGACTGAAACATTTTGAACATTCTAAGGATCTGAAAGATGTTATATAAATACAAGTTTGTTTTGCTTTCTATGTGACAATATGCATTTGGTATGGTTTCAATTAGCTGAGTAAATGAAATAGTTGTAGTTTCAAGACATGCATACATGCACATGTAAAATCCAAGATCTGACTTGTGTTTAAATGTGCATAATTCATCTTTAAGCAGTTTGTTAAAATATATGAATTGTTATTTATCTAATCATCTGTTTAAACTTTATTCCAGACTTATTTCTTACCACCAAAGAACCTGATGGAATTCACTTTGAGACATGGGAAAATAAGGTATTTCGCAATTGTTTTTGACTTTCTTAGTAAAGGAGTGACTGGCAATGGGAAAATGTGACACAAGTGAATTATGATTACATTGTAAAATTGCACTTAGGGCAGTTTATTGGAAAAGATGGAGAGAGTTTTGCTTTGCTTCTAATTATGCTGTATCTTTCCTGGGATGTTTGTTGACTCTGGAACCCTGAAATGAAGAATTATTCCATCTCACAGCAATAATATTACTCACCTTAATGAGCACAGAAAATATTTTTTTAAATCCATGCAACACTAGAATCTTTTGTGATATTATCCAAATGCCATCTTTTTGCATATAGTTTGTTGAAATGAATTGCGACGTGGGTGATCTTCTCCCATTTGAATAATTGTGGCAAAATTTCAGTCGGATTGTAGGCATATATCTCATCATCTTCATATTCATCGTTCTTTGTGAAATTCATTATTCCTTAAGCAGATATGCGTAAACCCCATTAAATTCCCTAATAGATCAGAGCTGATTAAAAAAAATGCTTAGAAACTTTTTTATTGAAATGTATTCAGAGAACACTACAAAACTGAAATGAATGAAAATGAAATTCAAGCAATTTCTTGATGAGAAATGGCAGGTAATGTGGATGTTGACTTGTACCATCTCCAACTGTAATAAGTGCAATTACAATTGAGTTTGAAACGGGCCTAAAGTTTACTATTATTAGTTACTATTATTGAACCATTACAATGTCTTGCCAGTTTGCGCAATGTTATCACTTAATATTGCAAATAAATCCTTATATCTCAATTGGTTTAATATTAGATTCATCGTAATATAATAGATTCATCATAACTTCATTCATCATGATAGACTATGTAGTATTCATCCAAAGTTATTCGGATCATGCTGCCAAGATATGGTCAACTGCAGAGAATTTTATACATGCCATATTTTGGAGCAGAGTAAATTAAATATTGCAACAGTTGGTCTGCAATAAACTTGAGTCCTCTGCAGTTTAGTTCTGTTCTGTCATGTCATTTTGCAGGTGGTTTTATGTCCTAGCTAAACAGTAATGGCAGTTGGATACATGACATCTGTCGGGTTAAATTAAAATGGCAGCGAAGAATAATAAGAGAGCAGATAGACAAATAGTAAAGTTTTAAACTGAGCAAAGAAACTTAGAGTTCAAAAGCACAAATCTTTGAAACTGATGAAACTGTTAAACCACTTGAGGCCTTAATAAATTTTCATAAATAGTGATACTGAGTGCAAAGCAAAGAGCTAATGCTAAACCTAGACAAATCATTAGTTAGATCACAGTTACAATGTTATCCATTTTTGGACATCTTACTATATAAAGAATGTCAAGACCATATAAAGGGTGCTGAAGAGATTTCTTGAGATAATACTAGAGTTGAGAGCCTTCAATTATGAGGAAAGCCTACAGAAATTGGATTTTCCATTCAAATGTAAACGGTTAAGAGACGATCTGATAGAGGTGTTTGAAACAATGATGAGTGAAGCATTAAAATCTATTTCCTCTAGTGGTGGGCCCATATTGTCAGGAAAGAAAATTTAGAAGAGATGAGAAATTAGGACAATTTTTTTAAAAATTAAAAATGCTTGTTTGGATACAGATTTCCCTAACAGAAAACGTGGAAGAAGCAGAATCCATCATAGCTTTTAAAAGTTAAATGGATAAAGATATGAAAAAAAAGAAATTGGAGAAAGTGCATGAGAACAAGACTTTATTAACTCTTTGAGAGACCCAGCACAGGTGTGATGTGTTGTAAAAATCTATAACTTTGTGGCAAGCTTTTGTAGCTCAATCTTGTAAATTATGCTCAAAGTTCTAAAGTTTGTATACTTCTGTTGAACTATTCTGGTATGATTTATTTGTTAGTGGAGGATGAACTTGCATAGAAACATGTTACATTATCTATGTTTGGAATGGTTTTCCTGAATTATTGATTATATCCAAAACGTTTTCAATTCTACAAAATACTGGGGATGCTAGAAACCTGAGAGAAAAAACAGATAATGCAAGAAATGCTCAGCAGGTCAGGCAGCATCTGTGGAGAGAGAAGGTTGTTTCAGGCCAATGACCTTTATTTAGAACTGGAAGAAACTCAAACTAGGGTATCTCTCATCCTTATCTTACACACTACCAACTTCAACATTCATCTTCTGCCACCTGCAATGTGTTGCCACTGCTAAATACATCTCTACCTTCCCTCCACTTTCATCATTTCAAAGGGACAGTTGCCTCAGTGGTCCATTCTTCTATTACTGCCAAAACCTCTGTTTTCCATGGTATCTTTCTGTATAAGCACAGGAGTTGCAACAGATGGCTTTCCCTCTTCTTCCTTCCCACCATTTAGGGTCCGTAAAACTTCTTTGAGGTGAAACAACAATTCACTTGTATTTCTTTCAATTTAGTATGCTGTATTTGCTTCTCACGATGCAATGTCCAGACCATTGGGAGACCTAACCAGATTGGGTGATAGTTTAGCTGAATATTTCCATTCAGTCCACAAGCATGACCTTGAGTTTCCTGTCATTTGGCATTTAAATTCTCTGTTCCACTCCCATTCTGTCCACAGCCTCTTACACTGTTTCAATGAACCCAAAGGAACCTCGAGGAACAGCACCTCATCTTTCCACTAGACATTTGACAACCTTCTACACTCAACATTGTTTTCAATAACTTCAGATCATAACCACTATTACTATATTATTCAAACAGGTGTTAGTAAGCTGAGGTGCTGTTGCCATTTCCATCTCGGTTAGATCCATCTGTTTATGTTTTGCCTCATCACAATCCCCTTTTCCCTTGCATCATCATCCCTTTTGTCATTTAAGCATTCCTTCCTCCCACCCTAGTATAGACTTAAACTGGAAGGCTGAACCTTGGTTTAATATGTCATTCAAAAGATGGCATCTCTCTCAACGTAGCATTTCCTCAGTACTGTGTTAAACAGTCAGCCTAATGGGACTTGTACACATAGGCTTACAACTCTTGAGTGTTACCAAGTAAACCAAACTGATCAGACTGAAGGCTGTAACAAAAGCTGATATTGCAACATGTTTTAAAATTATACTGGATTAATAGGCAAAATGTTAAGAAGTCTGTCATTTGCTAATTTAGGAATAATGTATTTATTAAATTATAAAGCAGCACACTGATTGTATAGAGACCACTGCTACAAATGTACAAATTTGCACTGGGGAGAAATTTTTTTTGTAACCGTTTGTCCATAAACTTACTCCCAACAGGATGGAAATTTCTCCAAAGCCCCTGCCCCCTATGACACAAAAAAACCTCCAAGTGCCAAGAAAATTGGACAGTCGGCTTTTGCTGATTTTGGTAAGATTTGCTGATCCTTTTCCTGTGATATGCTGAAAAATGTAGTTATTTAACACAGGCTTATTGAATCCTAAGTATACAAAATTGCTGCACAGATGGGAACAGAATTCTTTCTCTGCTTCTCTTAAAACAGAAAAAAATTAGAATAAAGAGTTTTTTTTCAAACTGCTCTTGGATCCAAAATGTCCTGCTAAATTACACAAACCACTTGCCTGCATTTTAGTTTTCTAAACAGTAAAATTAATCTTTTTATTTTAGTAGATTATACAGTGTACGTTGATTCATCCAACACTTTTGGCATTTTACACTTTGTAAATTAAGTGGTGCTTATTGCCTCTGTGTCTTTTCTAATGTCCCTTAAGCCTCCTCATTACCCACCCAGCAGTTCCAGGCTCTACCAACTACATCTTAATGTGCTTCTCTGTTCTGGTGGGTGGTTGTGCTCTTGTCCATCATCAGCTCCCTTGTGTTTTCCTCAGCTGGTAGCCTAGAGCAAGAGTTTTGCTGATTATTAACCTGGGTCACATGCTAGCTTACTCTCAAACTTTAATAATTTCATAGCCGTCTCTATTAAAAACCTTTAATGTAGATGTAATTCAATTATCCCTCAACCAATTTGGAATTAAAATGGTATCATCTGGAAAATTAAAAATAATTTCAGCTTATTGAAAACAATTGATGAAGGAGGCAACTGTCTGAAGCTGAACCAGACTGTATGCAATGTTGGTGTCATACTTGACCCCGAATGAGATGAGTTGTAATGAGGAAATTAAAAACATAATTTTCAGTCACCTGTGAAATTGACATTGGAGGTATAACATGTAGTAAGACAACAGTGATATTACCTTATTGTATTATATGGAAAGCATGGTTGCCTGCAAAGCAATTTTATTTTAAATAGGATATACCCTGTAGTATATCAGTAAATGATAGGTACAACAAAATGATACTTTCAAAGTGACTCAGAAAAAATAATCTGGCAGGATAACCATTTGAATATTAGCTCCCCTTCGGGCAATTTATATCATACATTTGCCCATTATGCAGTAAAAGATTGGGTGGAAGTCCTCTGTATTTTTGGTGGGGCTTTCACCTGCTTGATTTATGCTAAAAGTGGGTCAAACAACATTTTGGTTCAGGAGCTCAGTTGTCGAAAGCACCTGCCTGAAATCAGATGAGACTTAATAGCTATATCCAAAAGAGAATCCTGGACTTGTTTCAAGGCCCTACAATGTCCTCCATACTGGATTCACCCATTTTCTAAATGCGGCTATATTGGAAAGAGTCAGGAGGGATGCTGTGCCAAAATTATTTAAAGAGATCTTGGGCGCAATTGGAAAGTACCTGGATTAGTCCGTTTAAACTGCTGGTGGTTTTTTTGCTCCCATTTCTGCTGTGTTGGCTTTTGTATTCAACTACAAAATTTACAGAAGTTACTTTTTGGATCTGGAGGAGAATTTCTGCCATGGAATTTCTGCACAATTCCTTTCTCTTAACGTGGAGTGGTCTGACATTCCAGCTGGACAAGGAAGAGCAGAAAGAGTTGGAGAGACCTGCACCTGCAGGAAGGAGAGGGCAAATAAGGGAAAGTTGTGGGGAACCTTACTCCAAATGTGCACAGCAAAAGAACATCATACCTCTAATTATGCGAGCAACATTGTGTTTAGTGGCTCTGCTCCACTACGGAGGCTGTTTTGTCATCTACTGCAGCAATAAATGGGCCTTTCACCTATTCACACACTTCATTGCTAAAGGCTCTGAAGGTGACTGTGACTCTCAATTTCTAAGCCTCAAGGTCCTAAGATAAGGGAATTGCCCTCAAGAGAGTTTGAGTAAGTTAAGCCTCTATTCCCTAGAGTTTAGAAGAATTGCAACATATAAAATATTAAGAGGCTTGACAGGGTAGATGCTAAGAATATTTTCCATGTTGGGAAATCTAGAACACACGGTCACAGTCTCAGAATAAAGGGTCAGTCATTTAGGACTGAGATGAGAAGTTTATTCACTTAAAGGATTGTAATTCTTTGGAATTCTGCCCCTCAGAGAGCAGTGGATGCTTAGTCATTAAGTATATTCAAGACTGAGAATGATATAATTTTGAATACTGAGGAAATTGAGGGAAATGGGGATAGTGCAGGAAGGTGTAACTGAGATGGAAATCAGCCATGATCTTATTGAATGGTGAAGCAGGCTCAAAGGTCTGAATTCTCTTTCCCCTGGTTCTTGTGTTTATCAACAAATGGTGTAAGTAACATTTGCCTAATTGTAGTGTAGTCAGGCCTCATCTGGAATACTGCGTCCTGTTCTTAGTGCCATACTTGAAGGATGTGAAGGCATTGAAGAGGGTACAGAGGAGATTCACAAGAATGATTCCAGGGATAAAGAACTGTAGCTATGCAAATAGATTGGAGAGTTTGGGACTCTTTTTTTCCTTGGAGAAAAGAAGGCTAAGAGGAGATTTGATAGAGATATTCAAGATCTTGAGGGTTATGGACAGGGTAAATAGTGAGAAACTGTTCCCACTCAAGACAGCATTAAGAACAGAGGGCACAGATTCAAAATAATTGGCAAAAGGAGTAAATGTGATGTGAGGAAACATTTTTTCACCCAGAGGGCGGTTGGAGTTTGGAATGAACTTCCTGAGAGGGTGGGCAGTTGGAGTTTGGAATGAACTTCCTGAGAGGGTGGTGGAGGCAGGTTCAATCGAGGTGTTCAAAGGGGAATTGGATTGCTACCTGAAAAGAAAGCCTGGGCAAGGCTATGGGGATAAGGCAGGGGAGTGGGACTAGGTGGAATGCTCTTTCAGAGAGCCAGTGCAGATTTGATGAGCCAACTGGCCTCCTTCTGCACTATAAAGATTCTGTGATTCTGAGTGTACGCCGGCATGAAGCAGATTATGGATGTGCTCTTTGCCAAAGCCAATAGTTCATCTCCTTCCCCATGGAGCCAAAAAAGGAGTAAGACAAGGTTCTGGGCTTCACTAGGATTGCAGACTGCACCCGTATAGACTTGTGTGTTCTACATTAAAACCTCTAGTACATATGCGCACCAAGGGTTTCCACTCATTGACTATGCAGCTGAATTGCAATAACAGGCCGGTCTGTGCAGGTCTGTGCCCAGTTTCTTAACAGTTGCCTTCATCCTTTACCAATTATTAATCCCATCTATCTTCCATGTAGATCATTGGTGAGAAGGGGTATCTATTATAGGGTATTGGATACTGTTTGGTAAGCCTTAATGAAGCCTTTGTAGTCTTAAATAGGTTAATTATGCATTTATTAACTGCAAGAGCTGTGTACATATATACAGTAAAGCGGAGAGGTGTCAGCTGTGGCTCAGTTCATAGCACCCTCGCCTTTGAATCAGAGGGTTGTGGGTTCATGTCCCACTCCCGGAAAACCAAGAACTGTGATTGTACTCAAAGAGTTGCAACCTGTGACTGTTGATAACTCGAAATAGTATACAGTAAAGCTGTGCTCGCTTCGGCAGCACATATACTAAAATTGGAACGATACAGAGAAGATTAGCAAGGATGACACGCAAATTCGTGAAGCGTTCCATATTTTGCAACACTGAAACTTCTTTTCTCTGCTAAGTTATACAGTAAAGCTAGGAGCAGTCTCCATGCTTGTGTAGACGGCTCTGTCCAACACTAGACTGACTCCTGGGTGTGGGTCATGTGTTCTCTTCGCTGTGTGGGCGGTGTTGTAATCACCAAATGGCCTGTAATGTGCCAGACCATTATCCAACCCAAGCCTTTATCCAATTTATTTCAAGTTATTCTAGTTTACCCCTTTTATTTACATCGTTATTGTTACCCCATCGCCCCGCCCCCTTCAAGTCTCTGATTTCATAGGTTCTGGCGGCCTTATAACCCTTCCATATCTGGTTCGTCCTACTGTTGGAGGAGTGGTAGGCTCTGTTGCTGCAGGTAAACTCTGTTGATTTGGAGATGTTCTGGTATCTGGGTATCTTTTTATCCTCTTTTTCCATTCCTTGGCATTGAACCGTTCTTTGTTGTGGTGACAGGTGATTGTTGTTCCATCTTGTTTCTTGCAGGGTGGATGAACATTGTGCTCGTCTCCATGTTGTGCTTTCCCTCTTTTTCCTTCGTTGTGTGGGTTGTCGTGATGTCCTCTGTGACAAGAAGATGGCCATTACTCTTATCAGGGCGTGGTTTTTTAGTAAGCTCACCTTTGCATTTGGCTGTGTGGTGTGCTGTCAGCAATGGGCAGCTGCTACTTGGTTCCAGCATCGTCTGTGGACTGTCTTGTTGCTGGGAGTTGCAGCATTTGCTTTGTGGTCGCAGTGTTGACCTCATCAACAGCCTACGGAACCGGAGACTGAGGCTCTTCTGGTTGTTGGTCGCTCGCTTGTTCATCCTCCACTGGAGAGTCATAGTAACTATCTGAGTGGCTGGCTGATCTGACCAATCAGCTTTCCGGCACCTGTAACAAAAATGGACAAATCTGCTCTGGAAAGTATGAAGACAGTTCAGAGCTTAAGTCCCAGTCAGGATACTTTTTCTTGTTTGTGCTCTCGGGAACTTGTAGTTCCATATAATTTACAATAGTGGCTGTCCTGACATCATGTGCCATTTGGAGGAGATTCAGAGCTGCACAGGCATCTTTGCTCGAGCGAAAAAGACTGGTTACGGATGACGTACTTCAGCTCGAAGGTTTGTTTGCCACCATAACTTAGTGGTTCCAGAATCATGCCTGTGGCCGGAGGCTGGATTCCTCCATGCTTATAGTGATGTGTCTGTTATTCGAAACCAGAGGTGTCTCAGCCATAACATTGGCTCCTGTGTCCAATTTAAAGTTTGTGAGATGGCCATTAACCGAAATGCCCATGTTACAATACAAAAATCCTGATCTTTAACCTCACCCAAGAAGCATGGCTTCTTGGTGTGCAGTCTCAACTTCATGAATCATCTTTGGGTCTCCTGGCATTTAGATGTTTTGGCCTGGCACAGTTTGCTGAAGTGTCCATTTCTATTATACTGAAAGCATTGGACTGAAATTATAGGACATTGATCTCGCCTATAGGCACGCTTTGCTCCACAGCGCTGGCATAATCACTCTACTGGTTGGTTAGGGTATTGCTTCCCTTGACCTGGAGTGTCCCTGTTTCTGTGCTGTTTAACTAACTGGATTGTGGGATTTCCTTTGTACTGCTGTTTACTTTCTCTTCTTAAAATGGACCAGTGCTACACATGAAGTTCAAACTGCCCTAACAATCTGGATAACTTTCTTGAGGGTTAGATCTTCCTTCGCTTGCAGCATGTCTGACAGTACGTCATCCACTACTCCTACGACTATTCTATTCCTGAAAAGTTCAGATTTTAGATGTTCGTATTTGCAGCCTTCAGCCACCCTGTACAGATCATTAGTGAATGAGTCGACCGGTTCTCCTGGCTGTTGGACAAATTTAGCCCTTTTGAGGGTTTTGTTGATTCTTGAGTAAAAATAAACATTGAATTATGAGAGAACTTCTCAAATTTAGCAGATGATTCACTGATTCCTTGTCTAGCAATAATGTTGTCTGCTATCGGCCCACTGAGTAAAATAGCGCATTAACTTGTTCAGTTTCTGTCCTTTTATCCAAACCTGAAGCAATCCTGTATCTAAGGTCCCCAATTATGTGATTGAACTGGGCCTTGGATAAGTCCAAATTGATCAGAAGAGTGGATTTCTGATCCTTGGTTAAATAATTTTAAAGTGTAGGTTCAGCTCTAAGAATTTTCTGAAATTCAAGATGGTGGAGCTATTTGTTTGGAGACCATGGGTTTGCACGTTCTTGTCGGTTTTGGTGGGCTCCTGCTGCAGTGGCACTGGCACTCAGCTTGAAAACATTTCAAACAATGGCTGCTTGGATCATCTAGCTGCAGGCCTCTCCATTTCAGCATTATGTTTTAGGGTCACGAAATTGTCAAATCCTGGCCTACGCTGGCCCTTAAAGCTAATTATTTAGTCATAATTCTTCTGAATTAATTATACATTTTTTTCTTTTTGGAGCGAGCTCGGATGCTACATGTTGAAGTGCCGATTCAAGAATCGGTTTTTTGCAAAGGAGTTTTTAAACTGCAATTTCTGATCACTGAACTATTTAAAAGTTTGCCAGGACTTGCTGTGTCTTGGAATTTAAAATTTTGACTTCACCGCTGCGAAGTCTTCTGACTCTGTACTCTGGAAAATTTAAGCTGGACTTCCAAGAGATTCTATGGAGTCTTCTGTTGCAGTGAGGAATTTTAAATTTCTTCCTTCAGCTTCCAAGCCTTTCCCTGGTGATTTTCCTCTGCATGTCTGCTTCTTGAGCTTTTCTTCAGGTCAGAATGCTTCTTTGAGTTTTTCTTGAGCCTTGCAGGATTTTAGTTTCTCCCTGCATTTTTTGAGATTTTGGCTTTCCCCATTCGCTGCCACCATGTTGTAGGGTGTTGGATACCATTTGGTAGGTCTTAGGTAGGTTAACTGTGTGTATTTATTAATAACAAGATCTATGTACATGTATACAATAAAGGATTCAAGCTAGGAGCTGCCTCCACGCTTGCTTGTGCACTCGGCCCTGTCCAACACTAGGCTGACCGCTTGGTGCGAGTCATGTGTTTTCTTCCATCATTGTGTGGGCAGTACTGTGCTCAGTCTCACATTAACTCTTTTTGTGCCAGACCCTTATGCTCCAGTATCATCTGAACACATGACTCATGATAACCTATCAGGAATCCATGTGTGGATATAAAGGAACCGTCCAGTTGGAGATCACAACCACCATCTGTTATTGGTTTCTAAGACACTAATCATTTATAACCTATGTTGGATAGTCTTTTAAGTTCACCAGCTACCCATAATTTCTTGGACTATAGAGCAGTGGCTAATGTTTAAAGAATTAATGCGTAATTTGTGAAAAATATACATTCCTCTTAAGGTACAAAAACCCCACAGAAAAGGTGACTGAACCATGGCTGACGAGAGAAATTTAACATAGTTTTAGACCAAAGGAAGAGGCTTATAATGTTGCCAAAAAAGATTAGTAAGCCTGAGGATTAGGAGGATTGTAAAATTTGGCAAAAGAGAACCAAGAAATTGATAAGGAAAGAAAATATGAGAGTAAGATGGCAAGAGACATAAAAACAGATTGTAAATGTTTCTATAGGTATGTAAATAGACTAAACTAAACTTGCAACAATGCTAACATGCGACTCTAACTCAGTGAATTATGTTTGGAAGGATATGCAAGCTTTCTGCAGTTCAAGATTCTGGCACAGTAATGGAATTGCATTCATTACTCTGGAGAAGGCCATTTGGCCATTAGAACCTGCTCTGTATTCAGTAAGATCATGACTGATCTTCAACCTCAACTCCACCTTCCTGCACTTTACCTGTATCCCTTAATTCCCTCAGTACCTAAAATTTTATTGCCATCTGAGCATCTGCAGCCCTCTGGGTAGATAATTTCAATGATTTACAACCCTGCTGCTGAGCATCAGGATGCAATGAAGAGGTGTGACTAGATATTTATCTTATGGCTTTACTGTCATGCACTCTTAAACACAAAAATAAAGAGCACAGATAGAAGATTAAGTGGATGTATGTGTTGTTGCTGCTATGAGAGAGTTCTTCGACTGTGCTTGCTTATTTAGGTCATTTAAGTGTGACATCTTTTTCATGCTAATTATTGGCCTCACTGAGACAGTCTCTGTTCATCTGTATGCTTGTCCTGAAGGCATTATTTTCATTTAATTAGCAAAACTAATTTCTTGGGAACAGGCTTGACACCGAAATGGTGTGCCCAATTGTTTACCCATAAGCCTGAAACAGAAAATAGCTTGGCAACCCAAGTGACCTGAATGAACAAGCACACAAGCTGATTTGAAAAGTGAGCCGGAAAACTTCAAAAAGTTAGTTCTGTTGTAGGAAAAACGTAAGTTATTGTAAAAACTGATTATCCAGAACAATGTCATGCAGTATTTTCAGAAGATCTTAATTCATAACCATTCAGATCTGAAAATATTGTTATGATGATGAGGATATTCTGCATATGTCTTCAATAAAGATATGCAGTTGAATTCAAATAAGTTTATTTTGATTAGGGTTAATTCTAAATTAATTCGGTTCAGCTTGATCACTGTCATGAACACTGAACTTTACAAGATGGTTATGTTTTGAAATGTACCTTTAGCTAAAGTAAAACAGAATTCCAGATAAACACCTCAGCATGGAGACATGCCCATGTGATCTAATTGCCATGGGAAGAGAAATTTGAACAGAAAACCCATTGAGGTACGGTGGCAGTTTTAACACCTTTTCACAGTATCTCAAAGGAAAAAGACAGCTGCTGTTTGAGACGCAGGAACAAAGGAGCTACTGCTGTGGAAAAGCAGGGCAAACTGTTTTGTGCTAACAGCCAAGCAAGATGCTTTTGAGAGTTCAGTTTCTGTCCATAAGAAAGGGAACAAAACAGATGAGTTGCTGGAGAATGAGGGCTTAATTCCCATTAGCAGAAGGGTCGAGAACCAGAGGACACCAAATTCAGGTGATTGGCAAAAAGGCCACAAGTAACATAAGAAAAACGTTTTATTTAGCAACTGGTTAGGATCTGGAATGCACTGCCTGAGAGTGGTGGAGGCATATTCAATTGTGATTTTCAAAAGGGAATTTGATAATTATCTGACGAGAGAAAGTTTGCAGTGTTATGGGGAAAGGGTGGGGAAGTGGGCTTAGCTGAGTTGCTCTCAGAAAGCTGGCACAGGCACAACAGGCCGAATGGCCTCCTACCATGTGGCAACTGTTCTATGATTTTATCTAACCTACTTCTGGCATTGCATCACTTGAGATTAACAGTAAGACTTTACTGTGAGGATCCTCTATGATTAGATTTTTTTTCTTTAGGTTGCTTTTTTTATAATCATTAAGTTGAATTTCTATTCCATGTACTGCAATAAGTTGCTTTCATTTTCCTTCTCAGATGGGGATGGGCAACAGGAACAGTTATTGCCCGTCTGCGTAGATGAAGCCTGCCTTGAAAGCATCATTTATCGGAGCATGCAAGGATCTGAACAGGTGTGATATAACTCTGATGTTTTAAAGCTGCAGTGCTATGTTATTGCCTCACAATGTTTCCTCTTTTCTGGATATGAGTTGGAAATAATTCAGGGATATAATTTTCTTTTATTTTCAGCTGATCTTGTCTTTATGTCCTGAATTTCTTGTTAAGATAGGCAATACCCAGAGGATAAAGCACAGATCCTTGCCACAGTACACAAATTGAATGATATCTTTTAGCTCCATTGTGCAAATGTGCAAGATTGTAATTAAAGGGAAACTATTGGACATGGCAGCTTCAATGCTGTAATATTTATTACAATTAAAAAAAGAGTGCTAACTCTAGCGTTAAAAATTATCAATGCAGACACACTCCTATTCAGGGAGCCAACCTCCTGCTCCCAAACAGATCAAAAATACACCCAAAGCCATAATTTGGGCATTGTAAAGGCGTCCTTGGCATGAGTTTAAAAAAAGGTGTTTGACTTCTTGGATATGTCCACAGGTATAGTATTATAGTGGTTATGTTACTGGATTAATAATCAAGGAGCCTGGACTAGTGGTTCAAAGACACAAATTCAAATCTCCCCATGCTATCTGGAAACTGAAATTCAGTTAATTAACTAAATCAGTAATGGTGACCATGAAAATACTGGATTCTCCTAAAAACACATTTGCTAATGTCCTCTAGGGATGGAAATCTGCTATCCTTACTAAATCTAGCTAATATGTGATTCCACACTCTCTGAAATTGCCTAGCAAGCCACTCAGTTGCACCACACATTGCAACAATGTATGCAGCCTCATTAACCCTGCAGAATCTACCTCACTAACACCTGGCAACTTGACAAAATTGAGAGTGCTGTCCCACAGACCTGTCAAGCAACAGCCGAATGTAGTCATACTATAGTGGAGTTTCAAAAGACATCAACATGGAGAAGGCTGAAGGTACATACAAGACAAAGGTTTATTCCATGCAAGTATGCATACAGGGAATACAGCTCGAGAGAGACTGCTCACCAATCACTGTTCGTTTCAGATATTTATACACTCTTACAACCTTGCCCATGTTCCAGTACACATGTATTCTGCTTATCACATGACTATATGATAATCAAAGGGCTCATCAAAACTGTGTTAAAACTAATCAAGTCTTTAACCTTTAAACTAATCAAGCCCCAACCTCAAATTAATCAGGTCTCAACACTTAAATTAATCAGACTTACAGCTATGTGTCACTACTATACTGAGCTTAGAGTTCCATTTCCCCCTAGCCTGTAACTATTCCCATCTAAATTTCTGCCTTAGCTAATTTCCTCCCCCTACACATATTCACAGATTCATACTTTACTACCAATGCCCAGACACATGTATCACTGGAGGTGGCAGTGCAGTGATATTCAGTCAGGAGGAACTGGTCTGAGGAGTCTTCAACATTTAACTGCAGACCTCATGACTGCTCAATCCATCAGGTCAAATATGGGAAAGGAAACAATGATGAATCAATACTCCACGATGTTGAACACCACTTAAAAGAAGTACTTAGGGTAGCAAGGATACAGAACTTACTCTGGGTGGGGAGCTTCAATGTTCATTGCCAAGTGTGGCTCAATAGCAACATTACTGGCCGAGTTGGCCAAATCAATGAAGGACCTATCTGCCAGACTGGACCTGAAGCATGTGGTGGGAACCAACACAAGGGAAAAAGCTACTTGATCTTGCCCTCACCAATCTACCTGTTGCAGATGTATCTACCCATATCAGTGTTGGTAAGAATGACCATTGCATTGTCGTTCTGGAAATGACGTCCTGTCTTTACAAAGATGACACTCTCCATTGTGTTGTATGGTGCTATCATTGTGCTAATTGGGATAGATTCAGAACAGATCTAGCAGTTCAAACCTGCACATAAATGAAGCATTGTAGGCCTTCAGTAGCAGAATTGTATTCCACCACAAGATGTTGCCTCATGGCATGGTGTATTCACTCTCACTACCAGTACCGTTAAGCAAAGGGACCAACCCTGGTTCAATGAGGCATGTAGATGAGCACGCCAGGAACAACACCATGTTTACCTGAAAATGAAGTGCCAACCCAATGAAGCCACATAACAGGACCAAAAGCGTTCTAAACAGCGAAAGTAGCACATTATAATGGAAACTAAGCAACCCTACAATCAATAGATTAGATCAAAGCTCTACAACGCTGCCACATCCAGGCATGAATGCTAATGGACAATTAAACAACTGAAGAGAGGAGAAGCATCTATGCACACTCGCACCCTCAAAGGAGAAGGTGCCCAGCATGCAACTGCAAAATTCATTTGCCACCATCTTCAGCAAGTAGTGCTGTGTAGATGATCCATCTCTGCCTCCTGCTGAGGTTCCAACATCAGAGAAGGCAGCTTTCAGCCAACTAGATTCATTCCATGTGATATCAAGAATTGGCTGAGAAAACTTGTTATAGCAAAGGCTATGGGTCCCAACAACATCCTGGCTGTAGTGCTGAAGACATATTCTTCAGAACTAGTTGCTCTTCTAGCCAAACTGTTCCAGTGCAGCTACAACATTGAAATCTATCTGACAAAGTGAAAGATTTTCTAGGTATGTCCTATCCACAAAAGGACAATCCAATCTGTCCAATTACTGCCCATCAACCTACTCGCAATCACCATTAAGGTGATGAAAGGTACTGTCGACAACACTTTGAGCAGCACTTGCTAACCAATAACCTGCTCACCATTACTTATTTTAGATTTCGCCAGGAATACTTGGCTCCAGATCTCATTACAACCTTGGCCCAAACATGAGCAAAGGAGCTAAATCCTAGAGGTGAGGTGTTTGGGTGGAGCTAAGAAACAATAAGGGGCAGAAAAGTTTGGTAGGAATTGTTTTTAGACCACCAAATAGTAGTGGTAATGTAGGGCATGGTATAAATAGAGGTGCATGTAACAAGGGCAATACAGTAATCATGGGGGACTTCAATCTACATATAGACCGGGTAAACCTAATTAGGACCAATGCTGAGGAGGACGAATTTCTGGAATTGTATAAGTGATGGTTTTCTAGCACATATGTTGAACCAACTAGAAAACAGGCTATTTTAGATCTAGTATTGTGCAATAAGAAAGAGTGAATTAATAATCTCATTGTTAAGGGTCCTTTACGGAAAGAGTGACCATCATTTGCCATGAAGTTTAAAAGTAACGTAGTCATTCCAAAACTAGTGTCTTTAATCAAAGCAAAGGAAACTACAAAGGTTTGAGGGGCAAGTTGGCTGAGGTAGATTGGGGAACTACATTAGAAGGTATGACGGTAGATGGGAAATGGCCAGCATTTAAAGGATTAGTACATGGTTTGCAACAAATTTACATCCCTTTAAGGTACAAAAAGCCAGCAGGAAAAGTAATCCAACTATGACTAACAAGACAAGTTAAGGATTTTAACAGATCAAAGGAAGAGGCATATAAAGTTGCCAAAAAAAAACTAGTAAGCCTGAGGATTGGGCGCATTTTAAAACTTAGCAAAGGAGAACCAAGAAATTGATTTAAAAAAAGAATAAAATATGAATTTAAACTAGTGAGGAACATAAAAACAGACTGTAAAAGCTTCTGTAGGTATGTTAAGACAAAAAGGTTGGTAAAGACAAATGTGGGCCTATCACAGGCAGAGAGAGGAGAATTTATAATGAGTAATAAGGAAATGGCAGAGAAACTAAAGAAATATTTTGTCTATCTTCATGGAGGAAGAAACAAAAAAACTTCCCTGAAATATTGGGGAGCCAAGGGACTAGTGAGATTGAAGATCTGAAAGAAATTAGTATTCGTTGAAAATTAGCGCTGGAGAAATTAATGGCACTGAAAGTTGATAAGTCACCTGGACCTGATGATCTACATCCCAGAGTGTTGAAAGAGGTGACTGTAGAGATAGTGGATACATTGGTGACCATCTTTCAAAATTCTATCGACTCTGGAATGGTGCCTGTTGATTGAAAGACAGTAAATGTAACCCCACTATTTATGAAAGCAGGGAGAGAGTAGGCAAGAACATGGCAGAATATAATGCGAAAAAAAGTTGTTATTCACTTTGGTAGGAAAAACATAAATACAGAGTATTTCTTAAATGGGGCGAGATTGGAAATTGTTGATGTCCAAAGGGACCTGAGAGTTCTTGTTCATAAGTCACTGAAAGCTAACAGGCAGGTGCAGCAAGCAAATAGGAAGGCAAATGGTATGTTAGCCTTTATTGCAAGGGGATTTGAGTACAGGAGTAAGGAAGTCTTGCTGCAGTTGTATAAAGCCTTGGTGAGACCACACCTGAGTATTGTATTCAGTTTTGGTCCACTTGCCTAAGGAAGGATATACTGACCATAGCGAGTGCAGTGAAGGTCACCAGACTAATCCCTGGGGCGGCAGGATTGTCCTCAGAGAAATTGAGGAAACTGGGCCTCTATTCTCTAGAATTTAGACGAATGAGAGGTGTACAAAATCCTTACAGGGCTCAACAGGGTAGATTCAGAAAGGATGTTTTCCCTGGTTGGGATGCCTAGGACCAAGGGGACATTGTCACAGAATAAGAGATAGGCCATTTAGGACTGAGATGAGGAATTTCTTCATTCAGAGAGTGTTGGATCTTTGGAATTCTGTACCCCAGAAGACTGGAGGCTTAGTCATTGTGTATGTTCAAAACAGAGGTTGATAGCTTTCTAGGTACGAATGACATCAAAAGAATACGAGGATAGTGTGGGAGGATGGCATTGGGGTAGAAGATCAGCCATGATCTAGGTAAATCTAGTTAGACCCGAGGGGCTGAATGGCCTATTCCTGCTATCCTCCTATTCAACCTCCTCGGCTGGTCACAAGAAAGGTTTTTCATGAGGATATACCTTTCCCAAATCAGAATGTGTTTGACTGTTTACGCAGTGAGCAATAAGGAACCAACCAAATGAGCAAATTTATTGATCACTAAACCTGAGAAAAGAAATAATAAAAATGCAACATCTCACAAAGAGAGAAATGGAAGGTTTTAAAAATATTTTTGGGGAATACTGTGTTATTCTGTAAAGAAGGCTACGTGTGTGTGTGTGAATGATTTAATTAAGCTGGGCAAAGGTTACTAGAAGACAGGTTGTCTGGGGGGGTTTGAAACATGAAAGGATAGAGGCGTTCGGTTTGGGGCACAAGTGAATAGGTTGGATCTAACGTTTGCATTTTTAGATAAGTTGAGAGTTTGTTTGAATATCAAGGGGAAGTCGGAGGTAACAAGAAACATGTTTGTTTCTTGCAGGAGTTCCATAGATAAACAGAAGAGGGTACATTATATTTTATTGACCTGAAAGCAGAGAAAAAATAGAAACATGAAAGATTTTATATTTGGAAGGATTTAAGTTTCGAAGAGGTGTGAGAATAATGGAACCTGAGATTAAAGGGTAAAAAAGGTATTTTAGAGTTACTGTGGAAAAGCCTAGGTGTTGAGCTGGAGCTGGAGCTGTTAGCTGTTGGCTGTGAGAGGAACATCTCTTGAAAATAGCTCTAGGCTGGGAGGAGGTGCAGTTTGAATCAACCACCCAGTCAAGCCAGCAAAATTGTAGGCTGACAAAGCAGCCTTGTTCTGAAGTCTTCAATTTCCACAGCAGAGTGGAAGAGAGAGGTCATGCGGTATGCCTTTATTACAACCACAGCAGTTCGCCTTGAGTAATATTACTGGATTTTTATAGTTTAACATCTGTAAGGGAGTGTTGCCTGGAAGGTGTTACCTATGGGACTGACCAAGTAGAGATTCTTTTTGGGGAAATGTTTTGTAAGTCTAAATTTAACTGTGTAACTCTAATCTTGTGTGCTAAAGTTTCCTTTTATTCTTGTTAATAAAATTTCTACATTTAACTTTTAAAATCCCATAAGTGTTACTGGACTTCTTGCTGCTGAGGTCAGTACATCACCTTCCTGTTTACAGAATGCAAAAAAAAAGTCCTATCGCCCATAAGCCACGTTTCCCTCTGGGATTTGGTTTGTGCAGCAATTAACATCGGCTGTGGTCATAACAACACACAGGTATCAGAAGCAAGGGAAGTTAGAGTCCAATTAAAAAGAAGTTAAAAGATTATATGGTAAAATTGGTGGGGTGGTAAATAGTGAGGAGCATAGCCTTAGATTACAGGAGGATATAGACGGGCTGGTCAGATGGGCTGGTCAGTGGTAAATGGAATTTAATCCGGATAAGTGTGAGGTGATGCACTTGGGCAGGACAAACAAGGCGCAGGAATACACGATGAACGATAGGACCCTGGGAAGTACCGAGGATCAGAAGGACCTTGGTGTGCATGTCCACCGTTCCCTTAAGGTAGCAGGACAAGTAGATAAGGTGGTTAAGAAGGTATATGGGATGCTTGCCTTTATTAGCCAAGGCATAGAATATAAGAGCAGGGAGGTTATGCTGGAACTGTATAAAACGTTGGTTAGGACACAGCAAGAGTATTGCGTGCAGTTCTGGAATCCGCATTATTGGAAGGATGTGATTGCACGAGAGAGAGCGCAGAGGAGATTTACCAGAATGTTGCCTGGGCTGGAGAGTTTTAGTTATGAGGAGAGATTGGATAGACTGGGGTTATTTTCCCTGGAGCAGAGGAGATTGAGGGGGGACATGATTGAGGTGTATAAAATTATGAGGGGCATAGATAGGGTAGACAGGAAGGAACTTTTTCCCTTGGTGGAGGGATCAATAACCAGGGGGCATAGATTTAAGGTAAGGGGCAGGAGGTTTAGAGGAGATGTGAGGAAGAATTTTTTCATCCAGAGAGTGGTGGAAATCTGGAACTCACTGCCTGAAAGGGTGGTAGAGGCAGATACCATCATAACATTTAAGAAGTATTTGGATGTGCACTTGCGATGCCATGGCATACAAGGCTATGGGCCTAGTGCTGGAAAATGGGATTAGAATAGTTAGGTACATGTTTGACCGGTGCAGACATGATGGACTGAAGGGCCTTTTTCTGTGCTGTAGACCTCTATGACTCTATGGTTAAGTGTCCTTTGATTGTCCTTGAGGCATAGATTTTTAAATGTTGTGGCCAGTTTGGGTTAGCTGTTTTCATGAATGCGATCAGATGTGGAAGATATTGCAATTATTAAGAGAATAACTATGGAAAGAGTAGGGCCAATTAGGGACCATAGAGGTAATCTATGTGTAGTCCCAGAAGGCGTGGGTACAGTCCTCAATGAATGCTTTCTGTCAGTCTTCACAATGGAAAAGGACGACGCATGTATAGACATCAGGGTGGAGAACTGTGAAATATCAGAGGAAATTAACATAGAGAGAAAGGAGGTACTAGCGGGTTTAGTGGCCTTAAAAGTGGATACATCCACAGGCCCGGATGAGATGTATCCCAGGCTGTTGAGGGGGGCAAGGGAAGAGATATCGGGCCCTGACAGTAATTTTCAAATCCTCTCTGGCCACAAATGAGGTGCCAGAGGACTGGAGGACTGCTAACGTTACCCCATTATTAAAAAAGGGAGGAAGGGAGAGACCAGGAAATTACAGGCCAGTCAGTCTAACCTCGCTGGTGGGAAAGTTACTAAAAAGAATCCTGAGAGACCGAATATATCTGCACTTGGAGAGAAACAGATTAATCAGGGATAGTCAGCACGGATTTGTTAAGGGAAAGTCGTGTTTTACAAATTTGATCAAATTTTTTGAGGAGGTAACAAGGAGTGTTGGTGATAGCCAAGAAAATAAGAGCCCATGGGATCCAAGGCAAAGTGGCACGTTGAATCCAAAATTGGCTGAGAAGCAGGAAGCAGAGGGTGATGGTAGAGGGGTGTTTCTATGACTGGAATACTGTTTCCAGTGGGGTTCCGCAGGGGATGCCTATGGCCTAACAAGTCCGGAAATGGCCGATCTCACCTGATCTTGGAAGCTAAGCAGAGTCAAGCCTGGTTAGTACTTGGATGGGGGACTGCCTGGGAACACCAGGTGCAGGAGGCTTATTTGTTTTAGTTACAGAGCCCCATCAGGGGCTGTCACCCACTTTGATTACTATTTTTTGATCATCCGTTCTTTTAAAAGAATCTATAAAGAGACACTTGGCTATGGCTATATTAGTCTGAAAACGCCCACTCTTGTCTGATCTCAGAAGCTACGCAGGCTCAAGCCTGGTTATTGCTTGGATGTGAGACTGCCTGGGAATACCAGGTGCAGTAAACTTTTCAAGGGCTGGAGTGCATCATCAGCCTTTGAAACAACATTTTAAATGAATTTATTAAGTTTCCTTTTAAAGTTTTGTTTTTTTGTTACATTGCCCCTTTAAGGGGCTTTCAATTAGTTAATTAGTTTATTTTATAAGTAATCAAAAAATTATATAAAGAGAGACCTCCCAACTGTCTGCTCCTCTTCTGTGGCTACTTTTGCGCCCTGGTGCCCCTAGAGAGGGAGAATGCGGTGTCACCCAGTACAGTTGAGCCTTCTGCAACTGGTGGGCACTGCAGGGGCTGAAGTGCATAATCAGCGCCAGGAATACGATTGTAATTTAATTTGATAAGTTTTGTTTAAAGATTTGTCTTTTTTGTTACAGTGCCTCTTTAAGAGGCTGATCATTTGTTCATTGCTAATGCGTTACTCAAAAGAGTATCAAGAGAGACTGAACAAGTCCAGGAATTGGGCAGTTGAAGGGGCCATTTGAACTGACGGCCCCTCTTCCGTGGTCACATCTGTGCCCGGGTGTCCTTGGAGAGGGAAAATGCAGTGTTGACCGGTATGCTTGAGACGTTCTGCAACTTGTGGGCGTCGCAGGGGCTAGTATGCATCATCAGCCCCAGGGACCTTACTTTAATTTGATGTTTCCTTGATTTGATGTTTGTTACAATAACATCTCAGAACCTCTTTCAAAGTGGCTGATCTGGTATTTATTTCATTTGTTTTTTTGATTTTCAAAAAGAGCAGAGAGAGACTTGCTGGGAAGATGGTGGCGTGTGGTAATGTCATTGTACTAGAAATTCAGAGGCAGAGGCTACTGTCCTGGAGACACAGGTGTCACGAGGCTGTGCCCCATTATTTCTGAAAATATGATTTTTCAACTTTCAACTGACTGGAAATTTTATAATTTAAAGTGAGACAGAACAAACTATTTAAAAATGTAAGGCCAGCTTCCAAGGTGAAGGTGAAAAACAAACAAGTCAAAAACAAAGACAAACAAGTGTGAAGGGAGGACATTTTTTGTAATTCAGAGACGCAACAAAACTTGTCACTAAGGAAGAGACATTAAAACATCAAGTGCTGGATGTTAAAACAATGGCTGCCACAGACAGACCCACTCAAAACCACTTGGAAATACACAGTGGGTGAAGTATAACAGGCAGGATGCAGCCATAGCAGAGAGATTGCAAGAAAGACTTCAGCAGAAGAGACAGGGTGAAAGCTTTTCTCTCACCCCTCTTTTGGAACAAGTGGAAGCCAACTTTATTAGGAATCTACTAGCGAACCAAGATAGGCCCATAGACGTTTACAGCACAGGAGGCCATTCGGCCCATCGTGTCCGTGCCGGTCAACAAAGATCTGACTACACTAATCCCATTTTCCAGCACTTGGCCCATAGCCCTGGAGCCTATGGGAATGGAAGCGAATATCTAAATATGTCTTAAATGTTATGAGAGTTTCTGACTCAACCACCCTTCCGGGCAGTGAGTTCCAGACTCCCACCACCCTCTGAGTGAAATAAATTCTCCTCGTCTCCATTCTTAGCCTTCTACCTCTTACCTTAAATCTATGCCCCTGGTTATTGACCCCTCAACTAATGGAAAAAGTGCCTTCCTATCCTATCTCTATCTATGCCCCTCATAATCCTATACACCTCTCAAACTTTGCTGCTCCAAGGAAAACAATCTCAGCCTATCCAATCTTTCTTCATAGCTCAGACCCTCCAGCCCAGGCAGCATCCTGGTAAGTCTCCTCTGCACCCTCTCCAATGCATTTATAGTCCCTTAAAAGAACAAATAATCAAATAATAATAATCAAGGTGGGTGACAACCCTGGGGAGGTGGGGGGCACTGAAACAAAAACAGAAAAGGAAACTTAATGAATTAAATAAGTCTCTCTTTATATGTGCTGAAGGTACTTAATCAATGCCCTTCACCTGTATATCCTTAACCATAGAACCATAGAACACTACAGCACAGAAAACAGGCCATTCGGCCCTTCTAGTCTGTGCCGAAATATTATTCCGCTAGTCCCATTGACCTGCACCTAGTCCATAACCCTCCAGACCTCTCCCATCCATGTATCTATCCAACTTATTCTTAAAACTTAAGAGTGAGCCCGCATTTACCACGTCAGATGGTAGCTCGTTCCACACTCTCACCCCTAATGTTCCCCCTAAACCTTTCTCCTTTCACCCTAAAGCCATGTCCTCTCATGTTTATCTCTCCTAATCTAAGTGGAAAGAGCCTACTCGCATTTACTCTGTTTATACCCCTCATAATTTTGTAAACTTCTATCAAATCTCCCCTCATTCTTCTACGCTCCAAGGAATAAAGTCCTAACCTGTTTAATCTTTCCCTGTAACTCAACTCCTTAAGACCCGGCAACATCCTAGTAAATCTTCTCTGTACTCTCTCAATCTTACTGATATCCTTCCTGTAGTTAGGCGACCAGAACTGCACACAATACCTCACCAATTGGCCTCACCAATGTCTTATACAACCTCACCATCACATCCCAACTCCTATACTCAATACTTTGATTTATGAAGGCCAGTATGCCAAAAGCTTTCTTTACAAACCTGTCTACCTGTGACGCTACTTTCAGGGAATTATGTATCTGAACTCCCAAATCCCTTTGTTCCTCCGCACTCCTCAGTGCCCTACCATTTACTGTGTATGTCCTACCTTGGTTTGTCCTTCCAAAATGCAACACCTCACACTTTTCCGCATTAAATTCCATCGCCATTTTCTGGCCCATTTTTCCAGTTGGTCCAGATCTCTCTGCAAGCTTTGAAAGCCTTCCTCGCTGTCCACAACGCCTCCAATCTTAGTGTCATCAACAAACTTGCTGATCCAATTTACCACATTATCATCCAAATCATTGATATAGACAACAAACAACAATGATCCCAGCACAGATCTCTGAAGCACACCACTAGTCACAGACCTCCAGTCTGAGAAGCAATCATCCACTTCCACTCTCTGTCTTCTCCCACACAGCCAATTTCGAATCCAGTTTACAACTTCTCCATGGATACCAAGTGTCTGAACCTTCTGAACTAACCTCCCATGTGGGACCTTGTCAAAGGCCTTACTAAAGTCCATGTAGACAACATCCACAGCCTTTCCTTCATCTACTTTCTTGGTAACCTCCTCGAAAAACTCTACAAGGTTCGTTAAACACGACCTACCATGCACAAAGCCATGCTGACTATCCTTAATCAGCCCTTGGCTGTCCAAATAATTGTATATCCTGAATAATACAATTAACACTCTTGACATCAAGGCAGCATTTGACAAAATGTGATACCAAGGAGTCCTAATAAAATTGAAGTCAATGGAAATCAAACATTGGGGCAAACTGTCCACCAAACTGTTGGAGTCATACCTAGCAGAAAGGCAATGGTTGCGATAGTTGGAAACCAATTATTTCAGCCCCAGGACATCACGGTATGAGTTTCTCAGGGCGGTGTCTCAACCATCTTCAGCTGCGTCATCAATGACTTTTCCCCCATCATAAGGTCAGAAGTGAGGATGTTTGCTGATATCACAGTTCTATTTGCATCTCCTCAGATAACGAAGCATTGAGCAAGACATGGGCAACATTCAGACTTGGGCTAATAGTTGGCAAGTAACATTCACACCACACAAGTGCCAGGCAATGACCAACTCGAGCAAGAGAGAGTGTGGATAAAGGGGAACTGGTGGATGTACTGTACTTAGATTTCCAGAAGACATTTGATAAGGTGCCACAAAAAAGATTATTTCAGAAAATAAAAGCTCGTGGTGTAGGGGGTAACATATTGGCACAGATAGAAAATTAGCTAGCTAAGAGGAAACAGAGGGGAGCCATAAATGGGTCTTTTTCTGGTTGGTGGGATGTAATGAGTGGTGTGCCACAGGGGTCAGTGCTGGGGCCTCAACTTTTTACATTTATCTAAATGACTTGGATGAGGAGACTGAAGGTATGGTTACTAAATTTGTTGACAACACAAAGATAGGTAGGAAAGTAAGTTGTGAAGAGGATATAAGGGAGCTACAAAGATCTGGCAAATGGAGTATAATGTGGGCAAATGTGAAATTGTCCTTTTTAGTAGGAAGAATTAAAAAAGCAGCATATTATCTAAATGGTGAGAGGTTGCAGCGCCCTGAGATTCTAGTACATGAATCACAAAAGACAGATACAGCAAGTAATTAGGAAAGCTAATGGAATGTTACCGTTTATTGTAAGGGAAATTGATTACAAAAGTAGGGAGATTATGTTTCAGTTTTACAGAGCACAGGGAGACCATATCTAGAGTACAGTGTACAGTATTTGTCTCCTTATTTAAGGAAGGATGTAAATGCATTAGAAGAAGTTCAGAGAAGGTTTACCAGATTAATACCAGGCATGGGCGGGTTGTTTTATGAGGAAAGGTTGGACAGGTTAGACTTTTATCCACTGGGAATTTAAAAGAGTCAGAAGCGACTTGATTAAACCCTTTAAGATCCTGAGGGGTCTTGACAGAGTGCATGCGGAGAGGATGTTTCCTCTTGTAGAAGAATCGAGAACTAGGAGTCATGGTTTAAACATAATGGCTCGCTAATTTAAGACAGATGAGGAGAATTTTTTTTTCTGAGGCTTGAGAGCCTTTGGAACACTCTTCCTCAAAAGGCAGTAGAAGGAGAGTCTGAATATTTTTAAGGCAGAGCTAGATAGATTCTTGATAAACAAGGAGGGTAAAAGGTTATTGGAGGTTTGCAGGAATATGTAGTGGAGGTTACAATCAGATCAGCCACGATCTTATTGAATGGCAGAGCAGGCTCAAGGAGCCGAGTGGCCGACTGCTCCTAATTCATATGTTCATAAGCACCTTCACTTGCCTTTCCAAGGCATTACAATCACTGAATCCCCCACTATGAACATCCTTGGTGTGTGGGGGTTGGGGGGGGTGATCATTGACCAGAAACCTAACTGGACTAGCCATAAAAATACTGCGATTGCAAGAGCAAATCAGAAGCTGGGCGTTCCGTGTTGAGTGACCTTCCACCTGACTCCCCAAGATCTGTGAACTATCTACAGGGCACAGGTCAGGAGTGTGGTAGAATGTGTGCCCCACTTGCTTAGATGAGTGCAGCACCAACAACATAAAGCAGCTCAACACCACTTAGGACAAAGCAGTTGGCTTGATCAGCACCCCATCCATCACCTTAAACATTCACCCCCTCCGCCAAGGGTGCACCATGGCTGCAATGTGTACCATCGACAGGATGCACTGCAGCAACCAATCTATGCTTCTTTGACAGCACCTTCAAAATTTATTACCTCTTTCACCAAGAGGGATATAGGCAGCAGGGCCAGGGAGAGAAATCATGGGCCCTGGTACTTTTCCTCTTTCTGGGCCCCTTATTCCCCACACCCCTCCCCCCCCCACTTAACTTTCCCCTTCAATTCACCAATCACAGAAAGGTGCTAGTAAAATGATAATGCCCAATATTGGAATCTGGATACAAATATCATCAGATATACGTGTAGCTTGAGTCATTAATATTGTTATGATCCCCAGTTGAGGTTACCACTGGACAAGCCTGATCCCAGGGTAGAACTCAGCTTGAAAGATCCTTACTTTTTTTTTGTTTAGATACGTGGAGAGGGGCAACTGAACAGAGTCACTGGAGTCAGCTAATGAACTTTTAACAAAATCATAAAACATTTGTTAACCAAGAAAAGATGAACCATATTACAATACTCCTTCACCCGCAACTTTACAAATACATATGGATTTGTAAGGATAACACAAGTTACAAAAGCTATCTTACACACTAATGTTCACAATAAGTACACAGTCCGTGTAAACCACTTAGCGACCTGTGGACAGACACCACACTCTGAAACCAAGTGACAGATGCCACCTCAACCAGATGCTATGGATCTCTCCTCAACTCACCCCAGGTGCTTGTCACACTGTGAGCCAACCAGTCTCACTGAACTTCATCTTTCACATGAGGGTTTCCATTCTCCACTTTCCAAGAACTCACTTTGGAATCTTCTCCCAAACCAATGCTTTCTTTCAGGCGCCTTCTACAAGGGTTCACCTCCAGGGCTTTGAACTCTTCTTCCAATGTTCCTTTCCCCTAGGTCACCACATGCGTTCAAGCTTTCCTCCATGCACTCTCTCTCTCACTGACTCAGTTGTCAACAGTACAGCACTGCTTCACATGCCATAGCAAAGGGTTACAGACCTTCAGTTGTCTCTTTGGACCTTCTGACTTTTCACAAGCCTCTATCTCTTTACACTTGGTGCCTTTCCCTCTGCTCCTTACTTTCACTTCCACAGAACAAGACCTTTTCCAAGTTCTTGTCCTTCCTTTGACTAGAAGATCTTCTTGGGGCTTTCTCCTGTTCCACTCCCCTGGATTTTGGGGACTTTCTTCATTGGCTTAGGACTTGCTATTTGTCCCTTTTGCTCTAGTCTCTCTCTGGCAGCTTCTTTCAAACAACTTTAGTTTGGGACTGGCTATCTGTCCCTTCTAGGTTACTTCTGCTTGGCAGCTGTCTTCAAACTATCTCAAAAACTGCTATTTCTAGTTTCTTCTGTGTGTATTTGTGAGAGGGACCTGCCTCTTTGGACTCCTGTTGCTAGGTCACAGCACAGTTTTTCTACTCTTGTGCTTACTTAACTTCTCCTACAGTCGTAAACTCTCATTAGAAATGCAGACACCTTTTAAAGTGAAACTAAAATTCAACTTGACCTTTTCTTAACACACAGAAATATAAATCAAACGTAAACGTTAAAGCTAAAACTCATTCCTAACACTACAAATACCAATATAACTTACTTAAACTATCTCTATTTCCTAACAATATTAAGAGCCACAGCAATTTAACATTACTTTGTGTAGGTGATCCCACCGTGACTATTAAACAGACAAGAAAGTACAAATTTCACTTTATCAGCATCATGCAATATTGCTAATTTGACAGGAAAATATCCCATCAGTTATTTACAACACTGAGCAACTGATAACACTGATTTTGGTGACTGCCTCAGCCCTCATTAACATGTTCTGCACATTGTACCATGTAAACAAGGTGACAGTAAATTCATATTTCAGGGAAAGATTCAATATTTGCAACCAAGATAAACTGCACAAGATCTTTTCCATTCTGTGGAAGGCTTTCTCCTGCCTGAGTGTATGACATTATTCAAAATAATTATTTCATACAAGGGGTGTAATTGGATTCTATTTTATCAGTAATCTCACCAGGTAGAAAGATCAAATGACTCCTGAACAACAAAGTGGAATGATTGAACAACATGAGTCTTCACTGTCAGTTAGAAGCGTTGGAGTCCTCGGGTGTCTCTGAGACACAACCGAGGCCAGAGGACAAAGACTGAATGGTACACAATTGTATCTATGTTTTCTTGATCAGCAAGTCTGAAGAAACTGATGACTGCTGCTTCTCAATACAATATATTTTCAATATCTACTATGCAACACAACTTTATCAAGATATTTCATTCCTCAAAAAAACTCATTAAAGCACCAAGATAGAGTGGGATAATAGGTAAGTAGACAAGATTGAAGTCAATGGAAAAGACTCTTTGAGAATCATGTGCAGGATAAAACAGGTTACTGATTCACAATGAGCCCATTATGCACTCCTGTCCTGGCAATTTCACCCCACAAAGCCTGCTCACAGTAAACTTCCATTAGCAACAAAATAAACAGCAATCCAGCCATGACTCAGCCCTCTGTTCACAAGATAATTATGGATGACAAATGTCATCTAACCTAGCTCATCTCATCCATCCAGAATGATATACAAACATGCAGATTAGGAGCAGGAGTAAGCCATTTGGCCCCTCGATCATGCTCCGCCATTTGATAACATTTCCTACATTATACCAGTGACTACAACTCATAAGTATTTAATTGGCTGTTAAGTGATTTTAGACATCATGAAAGGTGCTGTATAAATGTAGGCTATGTCTTTCTTTCATTGCACCGACATGCAGTAAGCAGAGTGACACGAGCAATGGTAAAATTGGAGGTCCAATGCTGAATCTCTAAGGATAATAATGACAGAGCAATCAACTGATGTTAGGAAAGTGGCTACAAAGAAATCTTTACGTTTACAAAACAATTCAACTCTGTAGCTAACACAATCTTGCCATTCTGACTTATCTGGCACTAACCCACAATATACCATAAATGGCATCTTACCCTTGTACACTAATGACACTATGCCCAGGATTTGTCAATCAGACATCTACCAGCATCTTAGGAAAAATGTAGATTGAATTGTTGATCTGAATTTTTGAGAAAAGAGTACATAAATGGTACATAAATTCAGTGCAGCCTTAACTCAACAACTGGATTGTTTCCCCTTCCTGCAGAAGCTGTCATACAAATTGTGTTATACACTTTTTGAATTTACAGCCTAAAATGGAAAAATGTAATTAATAAATCAGAAACCACAACTGCAAAAAAAGTTAACAGCTCCAACTCACCTCCCCAACTCCCTCAATCTCCAACCTCCACCAATCTGCACCCATCCCTCCAACATCCCCCTCCTCCCCACCCCACCACTCCTCCAACAACCCCCCACCCCTCCACCTCTAACACATCCCTCAAATTCCTCCCAGCCCCCATCCCTCTCAACGCACCCCCAATTCCCCCCAGCCCCCACCCCACTGACACACACACCCAAACAACCCCCAAACAACCCCCCAAACTCCTCCCCACCCCCAACATACCTCCAACCCCCCCCCCACTCCCACTCCTCCATCATCCCCCAAACTCACCCGTCCAACACCCCCAACCTCCTCCTCACCCCTCCAACAATACCCCCAAACACTCTCCAACCCCCACTCCAACACCCACCCAAATTCCCCCACCCCTCTAACAAATCCCCACCCCAACACCTCCACAAACTCCCTTACCCCTCCAACAGACCTCCACCCCTCTAACAACCCCAACCTCTCCTCACCCCTTCAACACTCCTCAACCTCCCCCCAGCCTCCAAGCATCCAATTGGCTCTAAAATAGAGATGTCACTTGCCATTTTTAAATCAAGAACATCCTCCATTGCAGCGCTGCTGTTTACCTTCAAGTAGTTTCATGGTTTTCTGATGGGCTTTTCAAACAAAATGAACCATGAAGCTGCCTGAACTTCTCAGTACACCCCCACCCCCCAGCCTCCTCCGTCTCGCTCCCCCCACCATCTCTCTCCCCCCCCATATCTCAGGCTCACAATTCCAAGTTCTTTTTAAAGTTAGCCATTCAGGTTTGCAGCTGTGGCTTCTCAGACTGGGGGCAGAAACTCTATTTAGAGCAACAAGCCCGGGCCCCCCTTAGCCCCAGGGCCCCGGTGTTTGTCACCATCTGCAACCCCTCTCCCTGGCCCTAAGCGTCAGAAGCACATGGCAATACCGCTTGACAAATTCCCTTCCAAGTCTCACATTATGCTGCCATGGAAATCTATCACTATTCCTTCATTGTCACTGGGTCAGTATCCTGGAACTCCCTACCCAAAACAGCACTGTGGACAATATGGACTGCAGCAGTCCTAGCTCACTGCCACCTTTTCAAGGGAAATTAGAGATGGACAATAAATAATGGCCTTACCCGTGATGCCCACATCCCATGAAAGCTTTTTTAAACTGCCTAAAACCTTTTTCAGGATTCATTAGATAAAATCTGTTTGCCTTGAGGGGAGCAGTTCATCTCTACCCGGGATTAATATGTATATTAGCAAGCTAACTAAGCACCCTTAAAGGGATTACTAAAGACTGCTACCAAAAGTTATGTTGCTTTTTAAGAAAAATATTTATTTTCACTTATATCCAGTGTACTGTTCTCAGCTCATTAGCAATTCTACTACTAAATCCACCCACATGAGAGGTGGTGGGTGAAACCATGTAATTTTCTACTTCAGGCATGACGCAGGAGTGCCCTCAAATTACCATTCTCTTGCCATCATTGCCAATTGTGTTGCATCTGCTGTTTTACAAAAGGACATTGCAAAACTAGACTATTAATTTGCAGTACTTTGTCTAAAAGGTTCATCATGTCTGGTAGCTCCCTCTCATTTGCAGAGCACAGAATTTGTCTTAACTTCAGAAGACAGTGAAGCAAAAAAGGTTGTAAAGTAATGCTGGCTTAAACAAAGAAGTCAGATGAAAGATCCAGATGAATATACAATCAGAGCTTTGTTTCTTCATTTTCCAAATGACAAGAAAATATTGCCATTTTACAGTGCAGCTGTTTAGCCTAATCCTGGACCTCAAGAACACATCATAGATGATTGTTTAATGTAACATAATATTGCTGCTATTGTAGAAAAGGTTAACCTGGAATATTACCTCAACTTAAACTGCAGGAGTAAAACTAGTGCAACGTCATTTTAGGACAGATAATCAGAAAGATTTCTTCACACAAATTGATAAATTTCCAGATAGATAATAGAGGCAAAAACACTGGAATCATTTTTTAAAAATATAGGGAAATGGTTGGATCTCTTTGGAGGAATTTATTTCAAAGCTCAAAGGCCTTTCTCATCTGTAATTATACTGTGATCCTGTAATTAACTAGACATATTTACAGAAATTAAACCAGAAGGTCGTATACAAAGTAGTATAAATGTATGTTCAGTGACAACAGTGAAAGGCTTGGGTTTTTTTAAATGCCAATCTAGCTAATGGCACAGAGCTTTTGAAGTATACTAACAATCTGTAGCAATCTGAACCCAGCAATCACTTTTTAGGTCAGATTTCAACCAATGTCTCTCTCTCCCCCTCTCTCTCTTTTCACACAGACCCACTCTCCCCCTATCATTTTGCTCCCTGCTCCTCCTTCTCTCCCCTCTCTCTCCCTGTCCCCTCCCTCTCTCCCCCCCCTCACTTATACAGCCTCTCCCCCTTGCAATCTCTCCCCTTGTCCTTGCTCCCCTGGCCACCCTCTGCCCCCGCGCTCCGCTCCGCCCTCGGCCCATCCATCCCCCTCCGCTCCGAGCTCCCCCCACCCTCCGCACTCTCCCCAGCCCTTCACGCACCCCCTCGCCTCCTGCCTCACCAGCCCCCGCCTCGCCAGTGCCCGGCCACCGCCTCAACAGCCCCCTCCCTGCCCCGGCTGCCACCTCGCCAACCCCCACTCCCCCCTTTCCCTTCCCTTCCCATGATCATGCTCACCATCATGTCAGAAACCCATGCTTCAAGACTTCAGCATGTAATCTAGGCTGACACTTCTTCAATGCAATATTAGGGGAGGACTGCACTGTTGAAGGTGCTTTGTTTCAGATAAAATATTAAACCAAGGTCAGTCTGGCCTCACAGATGAATGTTAAAAACAAATCCCTTGCAATATTGTAAAATTGTTACAGAGTTCTCTACAATGTCTGCAACATCTATGTTTTGACCAACATTGATAAAGCTGGTTTTCTCTTCCCCACCCTCACACCCCCTCATTGTCTGTCCTTCAGTCTTGAAAATCCCTATTGCCCTAGCATCCATGCCCTAGTCTTTTGGGAGAAGAGAATACAAGATTCTACTCCCCTTTTTGTGAAGATCCTTACTTCACTGTTGGATGACCTAGCTCTAATTTGAGCTGGGACCTGTCTCAGGATCCACAGATCTATATGACAGGATTGAAGGAGGAGAACGGTGCCTCTGTTAGCTGAATGTTATATCCCCATTCACAGTTGTTTTGCTGAGAAAATCCAGAGTGCTGCTTTAAGATTTATTATTAATATTTCCACGAACCTGTTGTGGATCAACCGTCCAATTTCATATCCTCAACAAATTTCAATAATACTCCCTTGATTTATAGATCCAATTATTGTTCTCTTTTGGTCAAAGAAAATGTAACATACTTTTGAATAAGTTTGTTAAGAAACTTCGAAACTCAGCAGAGAATTAAGCAGTTTTTAGTTATCTGTTTGGTTTCAATTAACTTGGTGAGCCACCCAGAGGTATTGTTTATTCCCAGCTCCAGCAAAAACCATTTTGCAGCAGTCTAATTTTCAAGCATTTAATCTGGGTAAAGTAGCAATTGTATGCTGTAATTCCAGTAAATGAAGGCTGTGCATTGGCTATTTCCAAATTGATAATGTTTGGCTCTCTTAAAAGGGACAGTGCCTGCTCCAATATCCAATTTCCCTCACCCTTTGCCAATCTATACGTGCTGTCAATCTCATGTTGTTTATAATAGAGATGTATGTGACCAGCAACTTTGGGTTGCTTCAGACTTGATGCTGGAAGAGAATTTTGCCTATTTCACTATAAATTTGGGTAGATTATCTGGTGTTGGATATTCAGTAGCATTAACACACCTGCATTATGTGAATAGAAATCATGAAGAGCATTTTATTTCTAAAATTATTGCATTGATGTCACTTTGAAGGCTTTTATTCAAATTGGTTGCCTAGCAACAAATCTGACTTGCATTCAGGTCTGGACTGTATTGCAGTGTCTCTAAAGGGATACACTTCCCTGAGATGAAAGTATGTAATTCTGTATTTACAGGCAGTTCTTGATCTGTTCTGGACTACACTTGCAAAGATAATGGGCTGTTGCACTTTCAAGCACTCAACAAACTACGTGCTGTACAAGCATTAACTGCTGTAATGATTGTATATATCTGTGCTGTCACATAAATGCTTAAACTGCATCAGTTTGAATATTTGAGTCAGTTGATAACTGATGTTCTTGTGATCAATAATGTCCATTTCATCAAGGTAATTTGAAATTAATTTTTACTAATAGTTAGTAATCCTCTTATTTACCTACGATGAAATCCTAGGTACTATGGGGCTAACTGTGGATCAGTATATTTTAATATCCAATTTTTTAATTTAGTTGTTTGTTTTCAGTTGTTCTACTGAATGCAGTCAAATATGCTTTATTTCACATCAGGATAACTTGTAGAATATTACATGAAAAAAATGTTTATACTTGTATTGCATTCTTAGGTAGTAAATTTCATGTACAAGAGGGTGTTTTGGTAAATAAAGATTCTTTAATTGCTTACCACATTTTATTTCAAATTGGTGTGCACTCTAATTTCTGGAGTCAAATCTATAACTTGTAATTTGTAAAGTTAACCTTTAAATATAAATATAATTTTTTGATATTAAAGAAAAAGCTAATATTTTACAGATTTTTATATTTACAAATATTTCAGTATTTGAAATAATAGCATGTAATAAGATAATTAATGTTACTATGCACTGTGTATCTAACCAAAGGTTGCTGAATATTTCATTTACTTTCTCTTCAGTCTTTTTTCCCCCTATTTGTTTCATCCATTTCTCCGGTTCAGGCTAATTATTTTGGGGAGTAGGTAGAAAAAAGCCATCAAACACTCTAATAACTTTTTGAATTTATAAGCTTAAAGGACAAAAGCAAACGATTATGATACATTTGTACAAGGCAATGAGTAGGCTACAGTTAGAGTACTGTGCACAGTTTTAGGCAACCTTGTATAGAATGAACCTCAAAGCCATATAGAGCAAACAGTGTAGATTCATCGTGATACCAAAGCTGACTAACCACAGTGATCAATACTGAACTATTTGCACTGCAGCAGTGATGGGTAAGAAGTTTAATATAATTTTTTTTTAGTTATGCAGAGTTTTGTTGGGGTGAATAGGAAAGGAATGTTTACCCTGGCTGTATTGTGAATGACAAGGAGTCACCAATTTGAAACGTAATAGTCAAAACACATGATGGACCAAAAGGCCTCGTTTAATACTGTAAGCTTCCGTAACTGGAACTATGTGAAATGTAGAAAACTAGCCTGAGCAACAGATTCTTCCATAAGCACCATGATTAACCAGCAAACAAATAGTTCCCTGCCTCTTTGGCAATGACATTGTTGGAGATGGGAGGTCTTTATTTAGTCTCCTTCTAGAGCTGAGCCTCTTTCAACTGCCTGGTGCGAAGACAGAGATTGAACAATCACAGCACCAAATGGAAATTGTTCTAAAATTATTTTCTAGGTTGAGTTGGAATAAATTAGCTGGGCTAATTCAATGAAAAATATTAATGTTGTACCAATGCATGTTCTAATGCAAATTGGGAAAGTGGAGCTAAGATTGGTAAATTGATCATTTTCTCTCAAAGATGTTTGTATCTTTGCCCTTGAACAATAAATGATCCACATTTGATAATTGGACCACTATCCAAGACATTGCTTAGAGCCATCTGAAAGTCCCAAATGTCTCCAGACACTCCCAGCTACATACTAATCCTTTCCCCGCTCCAATCTTTTGATGAGATCACCTGAATGTACAAGAATGGCTTGTATCAGATGGCATTTATAGCATTGTATTGGAATGCCAGTATGTGTGTGCAGATGAGATTTGTTGCATTGAAGCAACTAATACGTGAAAATACATGGTGAATTTGCAGTGAAGAACGGATCTCAGACATGCTCAGTTACTTGACAAGACACAACATAGCTTGGGAGAAAGAAAACTGTTTACATCATCAAGGCATTGACACACAATCCATAGAGAAATTGACTTTGAGACAATCAGAATAGATCTAAACACATTGATACCTGTTAGGGATTAAAATTACAGAGGGATATAGATTTGGATGTGAAAATCAAAGACTAGGGAAAATAATATTTAGGAAGAATTATCCACAGGTGAATAGAGAGCTGGAACAAGATAATGTAAAAATTGAAACAAAAACAGAAAATGCTGCTAAAACTCAGCAGGTCTGGCAGCATCTGTAGAGAGAGAAACAGAGTTAACTTTTCGAGTCCGTATGACCCTTCTTCAGAGCTGAAGAGAAGCGGAAATGTGATGAAATTTATACTGTTTAAAGGGGTGGAACAGGTGAAACTGGATAGAAGGCCAGTGATAGATGGGGTCAAAGGAGAGATTGACAAAGACGCCATGAACTAAAGGACAAAGGGAGTGTTAGTGGTAGTGGTAAGGGCTAAAAAAGGAGCTGATAGTGGCAAAGATAAGAAAGCAGAATGTGATACTAGCTGAACAAGGACCCTTGTTCTGCAGTATAAATTTCATCACATTTCCACTTCTCTTCAGCTCTGAAGAAGGGTCATACGGACTCGAAACATTAACTCTGTTTCTCTCTCATAGATGCTGCTAGACCTGCTGCGTTTTTCCAGCATTTTGTGTTTTGTTTCAGATTTCCAGCGTCTGCAGTATTTTGCTCTTATCTTAATGTAAAAATTAATATTGAAATTGGCAGCCTAGAAGATAACTTGCACCAGTGGGATATAAGGCTCAATGTACCAGCTCACCCTTAGGTTTGTGTTATTTCACACAATAGTAGTAATACAAAAGATAAAAGCTTATGTAATTTGTTTAATTTACTGATTAAAAAATATGTTAATACCATTCATTATAGTTTTGGGCTGATCTAGTGAAGAGCCAGCATATAGAGAGATAAAATGAATGGCTGCTTTCTACATTGTAAACCTCTATGGTTCTCAACTCTCTGCAACTCCTAACTTTCCTCCTCTTTTCTTCCTGGTCTTTTATCTTTGCCTTTCATCACTCCCTCGCACTTAATTCATGCTACAACTTGGGGATTCGTTCACTGCCACCATCAACATCCTCACAACAATATTCTTTTCTCTTTGTGTAATTTTATAGTTCCCTACCACTCAGACTTTCTAATATGGCATAAGAATTTGAACTATGATATGATGAATGGTACTTATAAGAAAGTGTGGTATACTTTCTTTTCAGGTTGTAAACCTAAAAACTGCTAAAATATGTATTCTTTGCAAAATGACTGATCCCGGCACTGACTGTAGTTGATATGGAATAAAAATACCATTAAGTATAGATAGAAATTTGATGCATACTGGTTAGAAATGCTGACCCTTGTTATCTGATTAAACGTGCATTATGAGCTAAACATGGAGAGGTCTGTATGCTGACTCAATCCAGTTGGGACATAGTTACAATATTGTGAGTGTCATTCTGATTAGGTGTAGAATAAATGAATTGGGAGAACTAAATCATTAGAGTGGTGTATTTGTGAGGAATTGTTCAAGATTTTCATCTGAAACTGATAACTTGTTACCAAATAATCCACCTTCAACATTATAATCTTCATTGGACATACTCAGTTTTTCTTTCGTGTGTGTATTTGTGTCTGTATATTATTTATACTGTCCGGGACAAATCTTCAATGTTTACTGTTCAGGAGCAAAGTAATGCATAATTATTATGTTTGATATTGCAATAATGTTTATGATTGAGTTTTGAAGAAAATGGATTAGGAATATGATGTGTAACAGGTAATCTGTAAACATGGGACAGACTTGTTTGGACTTGATGATTGTTCCTCTCCCTAAAATTTATTATGTTTCAAATTAACAGTGGATACCTATTTTATCAAATCTGAAGAATGGCGATACTGTTTGGGGATTTATTTCACAAGAACCAACACCACTGTTGCCTTTCCCTGGCCCAATAATTCATTTAGGGGACTACAACATGGATGGCTTCCCTGATGCATTGGCAATACTGAAGAACACTTCAGGCAGGTAGGCTGCTTTTTGTTTTAAACAGCCATATCAAAGGTGATTGCAAAAAATTTCCAAATTATACTTCTGTATTATTTTAAAATAAGTAGTGCATGTACTGAAATCCTGCCTACCTAAGAACTCAGAGAAACTAATAAACAGCATTAAAAACCTAACCCAGCCCTGAAAATGCTGGCAACTCAGAACAAAAATGTACAAGCTGAAAACTCAGCTTTAATGAACATAGAAGGGCACTGCTTCAAGATGGCTTGATAAATTAATCTCCTTATTACATTAGATTTCAGAATATTTATTAGGGCATTGACATCACATTCTGTAATTGTTTCACTTTCAGTGACAACTGAAAAACTCAAAGGCCTTGCACCTGACTTCTATAAAAGTAATAGCTACCATAGAATGTGGTAGAAGTTAAACCTGTACTGGGGGAAATCTGAAAAATACAGAAGTACAATTTTTTGATTTGGTGAATTTAAAACATCTTAAAAGGGAGAACTAAGCTCTCATGGTCCAAAACATATTTTTTGAAGATCTGGGGGCATACCAGAAACAGGCCCTTCAGCCCATTGTGTCCATGCCGGCCATCAAGCACCTATCTATTCTAATCCCATTTTCCAGCACTTGGCCCACAGCCCTATATGCTATGGTGTTTCAAGTGCTCTTCTAAATATTACTTAAATGTTGTGTTGTCCCCTGGCTTTGAATTGAAAGTGACTGGGGGAACAGAATTACAGTCAGTGTAGACTTAATTCATTAAGCAAGGCTCCAAAACAGTTCTCTCACTGAAAGTTGAAAGTTTGCATGTGTGCAATAGCCTGAAAATGTACTGTTTGCAATCATTGCGGATCAATACTGAATGCAACTATATGAAATTTGTCTGCCTATGATAAAACTGTACCTCTTTACGACATATTGTGGTAATGGGAGAAACTTAAAAGCTGATTGTACGACAGTGTAACTACAATCTCTGATTACCATGGTAAAACAAACTATGAAAGCTTCTCGTTTTAGTAGCTGAGGCTTACCATAACAACAATGCGTTTTAGTCTTGGATTAAGTGACCTGCTGAAGTTAGGTTAGTGTTGATGACTGACAGTTGTTGGTATGACATACACCTCAACTGATCAATGTCAGTCAGACACATATGGGAGAACAATAATAGGAAGTGTAAACAGGGTTTATGAGTTTAGAAGAGTAAATAATGATGGCTGTCTGCATCTTGCAGCTTCCCACTCATTAAACATGCTTGGTCCCTGGTCTCATCCTTGTAATATAAATAGGCAGCAAGCCAGATTGGCTCATGTAAACAGTGCAAAGCCTACCACTTAATGAGTCATCGGACCACACCTCCTAAGACTACTGGACCACACCCCCTAAGACTACTTGAATGGCAGTTTACAATGTTCAGTCAAAGTACAAGTTCCAAATCTCAGGAAGCAAACTTCAATGAATTTCTTAAGCTGCTCATGCTTTTACTCCCTCAGTTATCAGGGAATTACACTGACTTTCTGATCCTCATCCTCTTTATCATCATATGCCTTAGAATCATCCTTACAGACCACAAAGATAAGTTTCCATCTCTCCTGCACCTCCTCCTCCTTCCGATCCTCTTCCTTATCATCAGCAGTGCCCTGTGACTGTGGTGAATCCTGTAGGAAGGGTGCGGAGAACAAAGGATGATCCCTTTGGGACTAAAATGATGGAAGGCAGTGGAAAAGCTTATGGTTTTTATTGATTGACCGTTTATTTCAAAGAAACCGAGGCAATAGGGATTGTACACTAAGTTTTGCGCTGCTTTTCTTTTATCTATTCATTCATGGGATGTGGGCATTGGTGGCAACGCCAGCATTTGTTGCCCATTCATAATTGCCCTTGAACTGAGTGCCTTGCTAGGCCTCTGCAGAGTCAGCCACATTGCAGTAATGTTGTAAAGACCCATCTGGTTCAGTAATGTCCTTTAGGGAAGGAAATCTGTCACTCTTACCCAGTCTGGTTTACATGCGACTCTAGAACAGTAGCTGAGATGATAGGCCTTCAGTAATCGCAACCACCTTTTTTTTGTGCTCAGCATGATTCCAGTCAATGGAGAGCTTTTGCCCGATTCCCATTGACTTCACCTTTTCTTAGGCTCCTTAATGCCACACTGTCAAACGTTGCCTTGATGCTCAGAGCAGTCACTCTCCCCTCACCTCTGGAATTCAGCACTCATGTCTGTTTAAAGTAAGGTTATAATGAGATCTGAAGACAAATGGTCCTGTCGGACCTCAAACTAAGCATCGGTGAGCAGGCTGTTGGTGGCTAAGTGCTACTTGATAGCACAATCGACATCCCCATCCATCACATTGATGATCAAGAGTAGACTAATGGGCAGTAATTGGCCAAATTGGATTCGTCCTGCTTATTATAGACAGGACACACCAGGGCAATTTTCCACAGTTCCAGGTAGATGCCAGTGTTTAAGCTGTAAAGGAACAGCTCGACAAGAGACATAGCTAATTCTGGAGTAAAGTCTTCAGCAATGTAGCCAGGGTTTTGTCAGAGCCCATCTATAGCTTTTCTGTATGCAGGATGCTCAGTTGTTTCTTGATGTTAAATGGAGTGAATCAAATTGGTTGAAGACCGGTTTCTGTGATGGTGGGGGCCTCAGTAGGAGACAGAGATGGATCATCCACTCAGCACTTCTGGCTGAAGATGGTTGCAACGCTTCAGCCTTGTCTTTTGCAACTGCATACTGGACTCCCCCATTGTTGAGGATGGGAATATTTGTGGAGCTTTCTCCTCATATTAGGTGTTTAGTTGTGCAGCACCATTCACAACTAGATGTGGCAGGACTGTAGAGCTTTGAACCGACCCATTTGTTGTGAGATTTTTAAGCTTTGTCTATAGCAGGCTGCTTCTGCTATTTAGTATGCATGTAAACAGTGCTATAGCTTCACCAAGTCGACACTTAATTTTTACATAATCTTGGTGCTGCATCTGGCATTCCATATTCCTCATTGAACCAGGACTGTAGCTTGATGATAATGGTAGAGTGAGGAATATTCCAGGCCATGAGATTACAGATTGTGTGGCTTGCTGCTAATGACCCAGAGTGCCAGACGATTGCCCAGTTTTGAGCTGCTAGATCTGTTCTGAATCCATTCTATTTAGCATGGTGGTATTGCCACACATCATGCTGGAGAAATAAATTAGTGTCAAGATGAAATTTCTTCTCCACAAGGACTGTAATATGATATATTGCCAGCACGTGGAGGTTATTGTTGAATTTGTGTTGCATGAAATGGATGCTTTAAAATGGTAATTAAGCACATCTGTCCCCAATTGGGAAAGGATTAGGGAATCATTGTAAGAGTATATAAACCAGTTCACTCGCTCTGGGAGGAAGAGGTGTCAGCTGTGGCTCAGTTCATAGCACCCTCGCCTTTGAATCAGAAGGTTGTGGGTTCATGTCCCACTCCCGGAAAAAACCAAGAACTGTGAATGTACTCGAAGGAGTTGAAAAAGACCCTCTCTGGGAGGAACTTTGAGAATCTGTGACTGTGCTGTCTTGGAAATAAACCTGTTTTAAGGTACAGGCTAGCTTCAGACTAATTCTTCCTCAACATACAATTATTGGAATTAACATGGTAGCAGAGGATGAACATTAAGCTTTGGTGATTGGTTACCGAATAAGAATTTTTGTCTGGCCTCTGAGAAAAAAAAGCATACTGATGCTGACAAGCTCAGTTACAGAATGGCAGAAGGACGTTGCAAAATCCCAGGCTTTGACTATCCACCGATTTTTTTTTTTTGTCGGAGGCGGAACCATATCAGCAATTGAAAAATAAAGTTGACATGTGGACATGGGTTATTTCGTTACCCCGAAAGAAGCAAGGTATAGCTATGGCTTTGTCATTACCAGCAAAAAGTAAGATTAGGAGTAAAGTATTTTCAGAATTGGACATGGATGACTGGACACCAGATGGGGATTAGCCCTTCCATTACAGTTTTAGATAAGTTTTACAAAAAGGACGATTTGTTGGAAGTATATGAAGCATTTGTTAGATTTAAGAAAACAGATGACCTGTCCATAGAGGAATATATTGTGGACTTTGATAAGTGGTATAAGAGACTGGAAAAAGTTTAACCTTGAAATCCCAGAGCCTCTATTGGCATTTACTCAAGTTATTCAATTGTGCACGCATTTTTCATGTCGATAGATTTTTGGTATTGTCGGGGGTTGAGTTCCATGGAAAAGACTCTCTCCTAGACCAAATGGCTGTTGCACTAAAAGGTTTTTTGGATAACAGTCATTTCCAGCTAATTTCCTATCAAACACAGACAACTTGGTGGTAAAGCAAAGGATGGAGGATTCCATCATGACTGAATTTCAAGGTGAACAAAATATTAAACACAGATTCCAGTACAAAGATGGTGTTACTGATAAGCGGTCTGAAGATGGTCATACTTTTAGCCAATTTGAGAGTCAAAACAAAAAGCGGGTCTGGGATGGCGACCCTAAGTGCTTCAACCTGCAAAAAGCACAGGGAATGGTTAATTGGTGTTATTGGTGTGATTCTAAGCATCATTACACAATGAATTGCCTGCAGCGAAAGAATCGTGTTTTTGAAATAATGCATGAAACAAATAATTGCGAGGCTGAAAATGATGATGCTAACCGTTGTGATGGAATTATGTTGATCACTGGGAATTTGAATCCGGTAATGAGTATTTTGATGGCTGATTCATTCAACTGTATAGTTTTAGATGACGGTTGCACTTACTTTGTGTGTGGGGTGGATTGGCTTGACTGCTACCTTGAGTCTCTCGATGAGGCAGATCGGCAGAAGGTTAAGGAATATGGAAGCTCTACCTGCCTCAGGCTTGGGGATGATAACACGCTAACGTCTTACAAGAGAGTAGTCCTCCCTTTCAAGATAGCTGGGATCAGTCTCTTCGTCAGGACTGATGTGGTCTCTAGCGAGATACCTCTATTGTTAAGCAGATCTTCGATGAAAAAGATACAGATGAAGCTAAACATGGAGAATGTTTTGGATTGGGGGAGAGCAGATTTTAGTAAAATAAAGCAGGATCTAGCCATGGTAGACTGGGAACAGCTACTTGTGGGGAAATCCAGAGGAGCAGTGGGCGGTGTTCAAAAAGGAAATGGGGAGGGTACAGGCTCAACATGTTCCCTGTAGGGTGATAGGATGGAGTAACAAGCCCAGAGAACCAAGGATGACCAGAGATATTCAGGATACAATGAGAAGGAAAAGAGAGGCTTTTAGCAGGTACAAGGGGAGCAAATCAGCGGAGGCATTAGTGGAGTACAGAAAGTGCAGGGTGGAGCTTAAGAAAGCAATTAGGAGAGCAAAGAGCGGATATGAGAAAGCTCTGGCTGGTAAAAGTAGGGAAAATCCCAAGATATTCTATAAGTTTATCAATGGGAAGAGGATAACCAGGGAAAGAGGGCCCATTAGGGACCAAGGGGGCAATCTATGGGTGGAGCCAGAGGACATCTGTAGGGTGTTGAACGAATACTTCACATTTGTCTTCACCCAAGAAAATGAGGATGAAGGTATCGAACTCGGGGAGACAGTCTGCGAGATTCTTGAGCAAATTGATATAGGGAGTGACAAGGTATTGGAGGTGTTGGCAGGCTTAAAAGTGGACAAATCTCCAGGTTCGAATGATTTGTGTCCCGGACTGCTGAGGGAGGAGATCGCAGGGGCTCTAACCCAAATTTTTAATTCCTCTCTGGCCACGGGGGAGGTGCCAGAGGACTGGAGAACAGCTAATGCGGTTCTGCTATTTAAGAAGGTTTGTAGAGATAAGCCAGAGAACTACAGACCAGTGAGTCTCACGTCAGTGGTAGGGAAACTATTGGAGAAAATTCTGAAGGAGAGAATCTATTTCCACTTGGAGAGGCAAGGCTTGATCAGGGATAGATAGCATGGCTTTGTCAGAGGGAGGTCATGCCTAACAAATTTGAATGAATTTTTTGAGGAGGTGACCAGGTGTGTAGATGAGGGTAGTGCAGTTGATGTAGTTTATATGGATTTCAGCAAAGCCTTGGACCAGGTCCCACATGGGAGACTTAAAAAGAAGGCAAATGCACATAGGATACAGGGTAATTTGATAAGGTGGATTCAAAATTAGCTTAGTTGTAGGAGACAGAGGGTGATGACAGAAGGATGTTTTAGTGACTGGAAGCCAGCGTCCAGTGGTGTACCACAGGGATCTGTGCTGGGTCCCCTATTATTCGTCATTTATATGAACAACATAGATGACTATGTGGGGGGTAGGATTAGTAAGTTTGCGGATGACACAAAGATTGGCCGGGTGGTTAACAGTGAGGTTGAGTGTCTTGGGCTACAGGAAGATATAGACGGGATGGTCAAATGGGCAGATAAGTGGCAGATGGAATTTAACCCTGAAAAGTGTGAGGTGATACACTTTGGAAGGAGTAATTTGACAAGGAAGTATTCAATGAACGGCATGACACCATGAAGTTCTGAGGAACAAAGGGACCTTGGCATGTGTGTCCATAGATCTCTGAAGGCGGAGGGGCATGTTAGTGGGGTGGTGAAAAAGGCATATGGGACACTTGCCTTTATCAATTGAGGCATAGATTACAAAAGTAGGGAGGTCATGTTGGAGTTGTATAGAACCTTAGTGAGGCCACAGCTGGAGTACTGTGTGCGGTTCTGGTCGCCACATTATAGGAAGGATGCAATTGCACTGGAGGGGGTGCAGAGGGGATTCACCAGGATGTTGCCTGGGATGAAACATTTAAGTTATGAAGAGAGGTTGGATAGACTTGGGTTGTTTTCGTTGGAGCAGAGAAGACTGAGGGGCGACCTGATCGAGGTGTACAAGATTATGAGGGGCATGGACAGGATGGACAGAGAGCCGCTGTTCCCCTTAGTTGAAGGATCAGTCAGAAGGGGACATAAGTTCAAGGTGAGGGGCAGGAGGTTTAGGGGGGATGTGAGGAAAAACCTTTTTACCCAGAGGGTGGTGACGGCCTGGAATGTGCTGCCTGGGAGGGTGGTGGAGGCAGGTTGCCTCACATCCTTTAAAAAGTGCCTGGATGAGCACTTGGCACATCATAACATTCAAGGCTATGGGCCAAGTGTTGGAAAATGGGATTAGGTAAGTAGGTCAGGTGTTTCTCACGCATCGGTGCAGACTCAACGGGCCAAAGGGCCTCTTCTGCTCTGTGATTCTGTGCATTTGACTCAGTCAGGCCATTACTGCTTGCCATTAAGGAAGCCAGATATTTCTCGTCAAAGAGTTCAAGCAGCCTTGTTAACTTCTGAGGATAAAAGTTTGGTGCACAAAACGATGATTATTTGGAAGCTGCATAGACAATTTGCACATCTATCGTCACAAAAACTGAAAGCTCTACTGCGGGATGCTGGAGTGGTTGATAACATGACAACCTTATTGAACAAGTCGCAGCTCAATGTGACATTTGTGTTCAATATTGAAAGACACTGCCATGTCCTGTAATGAGTCCACCACTGACCAGGGAATTTTAATGATTTAGTGTCCATGGATTTCAAAGTATTGGACAAGGATCAGATTTTTTTTGCTACACTTTGTAGATATGGCGACCAAATTTAGCCCACCTGCTGTAATAAGTGGTAAGGACAAACGGACCATTGTCGATAAGGTCAGGGAGAAATGGGTGGGTACCAGATTAGGAACACTTGACGGACAATGGAGGGGAATTTGCAAATGAGGATTTTCGGGATGTGTGAAAATTTGAATGTCATAGTTATGCATCCTGCAGCTGAGAGCCCATTCAGCATCATGCAATGATAGACAACATGTTGCATAAGATACTGGCCGATCAACCGGATTGCAAATTTTATTTCGACATGCAGTAAAAAAATTCTTTACAAATAGTTGGAGAGGTATAGCCCATACCAAATGGTGTATGGAAGGAATCCAAAGTTGCCTTCAGTGCTATCAGATGCTCCCCCTGCTCTTGAAGGAACTACCATGAGCTCTGTATTTTTTTTTACTGCCCACTTAAATGCCTTGGATGCAGGCAGGTAAGCTTTCATCAAGGCTGAGGTTTCCGAAAGAATGAGGAAAGCATTGTGACACAGCATAAGATTATCTGAGGTAGAATTTAGTTCAAATGACCTGGTTTATTGTAAGAGAAAAGGGCAAAGGGACTGGAAAGGCCCAGGGAAAGTTATAGGGGGTGAAGGGAAAACTGATTTATTCAATGTGGGAATTAAACCATAAAAACCCATTCTCCACGGATCATCAGAATGAGTTATGAATTTGTGAACACTGACAGTATGAGTAGAAGATGACAAAGCACCATGTGCATTGATGCTTATATATGTGTGGGGCAGAGCCAGAGGGACAAGATATAATGGATCAGGAATTGGATATCAGTAGAAAATTGGATTGTGATAAACAGGAAGAGACTATTTTGTCCAGAGGTCAGCTGCCCAAAATGGGTTCTTGGATATCGTATCATCCAGAAGGATCGGGTAACGGGAGGAATGCGACAATCGTGGGACGGGCAGGAAAACTTATGGGAAAATATAGGAATTGACTGAATGTCCAGGATGATGGACAAACAGTGGAGGCCATGGACTGGGAAAGTGGATTATGAGAATGGAAAATAAGGAAGCATAGCCCAAATTAGTGATGGGTCAGGTGATGAATCCTGGGTGAGGACAGTGGATAGGGCCTCTCAGAGATAAGCATGGGATCTAACAGCACGAGCCCAGATCAACTTAAACAGGCAAATAAGGGTAGCAGCCTGACTAGACAACATAGTAGAGTGGAGAATGCGGAATCATTACTGCAAAGTAGCAGAAGCAGGAGTCCCCATGACTGAGAGTTTTTTTCCTGCTGACAAGTTTGGGGATAAAGCATATGGGAGGCTAAACAAAGAGAGTTCGACAGTTGGAGGGAGTTTGGTGTGTATTCAGAAGTCCCAAATAGGGATCAGCCAGCAGATGGCACTTATAAGGCTAAATTAGTGGCCTGCGGATTTGAAGAATGCTCAACAGATGAAGAAATCAGAATGGACTCGCCCACAGCAGAGAAGGTAATTTTGAAAAAACACTTTAGCCCTTTTGGTGATGTTTTAATGGAAGTGTAAGTCAGTAGATGTAAAAGCTGCATTCCTGCAGGGGAACCACTTCCAGAGAAAAGTATATCCCAAACCTCCTAAGGAGGCACCAGAGGTGGAGAGAGAACTTTGAAAATTGAATAAGTGCGTATATGGTTTAAACAATGTTTCTAGTGTGGTACTTTTCAGTTCAATCGGTGTTGTTAAAGTTGGGTGGTTGTTATCATGTGGCAGATGACGTTTGCCAGGTGGATCAAATCTACGAGGGAAACTTGATCATGCAGACACAACTGTTTTGCAATTTGTATTTTATTTCGAGATGCATGCCTTGAATTCAGAAGTAATAAGACTACCACGACTTCAGAGGTTTTTACAAAATTAAATTAAACACTTATTAACAAAAGAAAAGATTTCAAGCACATGCATAAATCTGCAAATTACTGCTATAATAACTCCTAAAACCTTTAATCAATCTGGTTCCCTGTTACACCTCAGTTAAGGCAACAGTAAGACAAATAGATTTAAACAGACACAGGCAAAGCACACAATACCCCGGACAGTGAGTTTCAAAGTGAGTTTTCTCAGCTTTGGTTCCTGTAGACAGCAATGTGATGCACAGAGGCTGGAGGCTTTTCACACTTGAGTTAGATCTTAGAATGCCTTCTCCTCTTACACATAGCCTCATCTCTTTTATACATGTTTCTCCCTCTTTAATGCAAATTCCATTGTTCAAGTATGTCCTTGGAACTTTATCTTTCTCATAATATAAATCTAATTTTATCAGTATCATTGGGAAAAATAAACACACTGTTTAGCTTCGCTTCTTCTGGCTAGGTGTAACATCTTACCATCTCTTTGAAATTCAAATTACTCTGGTTCATCTAAAAATGCAAATTTTCCTTACACCACACATTCTAAAACTTCAGCCATGTTTATGTTTTTAGCATTTCAAACCTAACTTCCTTTTTAATAATTCAACTCAAAACCTCCAGACCAGCTGTCTCCAATTCTCTCTCTCTCTCGCATGCACACACACACGCACGCACACACAATCCAAACACCATTATTAACCCACTTTTACAATAAATCACAATAATATGAAAATTATTATATTTTCATGACACCCCTCTCCTTACTGGAAAATGAACCATCATAAAGACGGCTTCATTTTATTAGCCCATCTTACACTACCTCCTATACTTATCTATAAACTCTCACTATTACTTTACCAGATGCTTGCATTAACATAACAATACCAAGGATTTATATTATATTATATATAAACAGAAATCATTCCAGTCCAGTGTCCAGGTTTTTAAATGTCCAATTTTCCCTTTAAGCTTCAAACTCTTGACAGTGCACCTGCAATTAGATTTTCTGGCCCAGCTATGTGTAAAATCAGTAGATTAAATGGTTGCAGTAATAAACTCCATCTGAACAGCCTTGTACTTCTATCTCAGAATTTGACCAGAAACTTTAAAGGATTGTGGTCTGTATAAACAATTGTTTCTGATGAATTGTTTGCAATGTAAATCTCAAAATTGCTGCAATGCTTACACCAGACCCTCCTTTTTGATTGTTGATATCTTCTCTGTCGTACATTCAGCTTCCATGAAAAATAACCTATCAGTTTCTCAATTCTAGTTTCACCTTGTAATAATATGGCCCCAGTGCCCATATTGCTTACGTCAATGGCCAACTTAAATCACTTGGCATAATTGAGTACTGCCAAACCTGGTGTCGTCATCAATACAGTTTTCAAACTGTCAAATGCTTTCTGACACTCCTGTGTCCATTGAACCTTCATGTTTTTTTTTAATAGTTCAGACAGTAGTGCAACCACACTGCTAAAATTTGGTACAAATTTCCAGTAAAACCCACTCATGCCCAGAAATCTCAAAACTTCTCATTTTGTTGTAGGCATGGGGAAATCTATGATCGCCTTGACTTTCACATCTCTTGGAGCCAACTTACCATGTCCAATGATATGGCCTAGATATGTAACTTGCTCTTTTGAAAATTCACTCTTAGCCAAGTTCATCACCAAATTAGCTTCTTGTAGTTGACTAAATAATTCTTCCAGATGTTGTAAATGCTCCTCCCACGTTTAACTGAAAACTATCAAATCGTCAATATAAGGAGCACAATTGCTCAGCCCTACAATTACTTTGTTTGTCAGTCTTGAAATGTTGCAGGTGCATTTTTCACACCAAACGACATGACTTTAAACTGCCGTAGACCATCTAGCGTCACAAAAGCCGCTATCCCCTTTGCTCTCCCCATAACGGTACTTGCCGACACCCTCTTAGCAAGTCAATCTTCTGGGCATGAGTGGGTTTTACTGGAAATTTGTACCAAATTTTAGCAGTGTGGTTGCACTACTGTCTGAACTATTAAAAAAAAACAAGAAGTTTCAATGGACACAGGAGTGTCAGAAAGCATTTGACAGTTTGAAAACTGTATTGATGACGACACCAGGTTTGGCAGTACTCAATTATGCCAAGTGATTTAAGTTGGCCATTGACGTAAGCAATATGGGCATTGGGGCCATATTATTACAAGGTGAAACTAGAATTGAGAAACTTTACCCCACTTTCTCAATGCAATCTTCCAACTGTGGTATAGGATATGAATCGCTTTTGTCACTGCATTTACTTTTCGATAGTCCACACATACACTTTGTGTTCCATCTGGTTTCAGTACCACCACATACCCCAGTTACTGCAACTAGACTCAATGATGTAATTTTGAAGTATTAATTCAATTTCTTTCTGTACTTCTGATAACTTTGCCGGATTTAATCTATAAGGATGTTGCCTTATCGAAGATGAAACTTCTACAGACACATCATGTGTAGCTAAATTTGCTCTCCCCAGCTTATTCCCACAAATAGCTTTGTGTGCTTGCAGTAGCTTGTCCAAATCACTTTGACACTTGCCTGGAAGGTAACCCAATATTATATTTAAACTTTCAAGCACCCCCTCATTATCCAATTTGTTTCGAGGAAGATCAATTTCAGATTCCTTCATTTCTACCTCTATCTGCCACCACTGCTACTTCATTTCGGTTCTCTTCCCTGTCAAAGTACTTTTTAAGCATATTTACATGACACACCCTCTGCTTCTTCCTTCTATCTGAAGTTTTATTAAATAATTTACTTCACTCAATTTACTTCTCTTCAATCCTGTACGACTCACCAAACCTTGCGTTTAACAAGTCACCCAGTACTGGTAACAAAACTAGCACTTTTTCCACAGCAACAAAACTATGATCTGTAGCTTTCCTGTATACCTTCACCTTCATCACTTGCTGTGATGTCTTTAAATGTTCCCTAGCCAACTCACATGCTCTCTCCAATCTTTCTCAGAAGTTTGATGCATAACCCAGGCAAGCAGTTTCCGAATTTTAACCCAGAAATTTCTCATTAATCAATTTCAGTGGTCCCCTTACATCATGACCATATACTAGTTTGAAAGGACTAAAACCAGTCGATGCATTAGAAGCATCGCTAAAAGCAAATAACATGAATGGAATTACCCTATCCCTATCCTGTGGACAGTCCTGACTATATGCCCTCATTATAGTTTTTAAAGTTTGATGCCATCTTTCCAAAACCCCTTGTGATTCAGGATGATAAGCTGTTGACTTAAACTGTGTTATCGCCAAACTGTTCATTACTTCCTTAAACAGCTGTGACATGAAATTTGAACCCTGGTCTGATTATATTTCTTTTGGTAAACCATATCTTGTAAGAAAAAAAGTTCGTCAAATCTTCCACAATTTTCTTTGTTGTAATATTTCCCAAAGGTATCACTTGAGGAAACCTTGTAGATACATCCATTATAGTCAGTAAGTACTGATTTAAACTTTTCATCTTAGGGAGGGGTCTAACACAATAAATCATGACCCTAGTAAAAGATTCTTCAAATGCTGGAATTGCAATTAAAGGTGCCGGCTTAATCGCTGCTTGTGGTTTCCCCATCACCTGACAAGCGTGACATGTTCTACAGAATTTGACTACATCTCTATGCAATCCAGGCCATTAAACATGTTTTGTATTTTCACCAGTATCTTTCTAATTCCTAAATGTCCCCCATTGGAATTTCATGAGCTATTCTCAGGATCTCATTTCTACATCCAAATGGTATAACAATCTGATGCACTTCCCTCCGGCTTTTATCTGCTGAAACATGATAAGGCTGCCACTTTCTCATTAAAATGTCACCCTTGAGGTGATAACATTCTGGAATATATTCTGCCTCAGTTTCTGAGTATGCTGCCTGATATAACTGGTCCTAAGAATATAAAATTGATTATGTTCAGTGTCTCCTCTCATGCAAACCTTGTTGATGGGTTTTCAAGTGCAGTGGGTTTTATAATATTTCTTATGGGTGAAAATTGGAAGTGTTGTCCCTTGGCTTGGGAAGCCAAGAAAATAAGGCGAGTAGTAAAAAGCACCCTGCCCGCAGAGACTCTCACATTAGTAGAGGCAGTTGACGTGGCATTCTTTTTATCTAAAACATATGGGGAAATACTAAATGGGGCAAATGATGAAAGAAATGTCCCAGTAAAATGCTGTATCGACAGTCGATCTCTTTGAGATTACGTATGCTCCACAAAGAGTGTGAGTGAAAAAAGATTATGAATTAATATTGCAAGTCTAAAACAAATGGTGGAGAGAAAGGATATCTCTAAGCTCCAATGGGTTGATACAGGTCATCAGTAATCAGACTTTCACCAAAAGGAATGCTTCTCGTGAAAAATTGTTGGGGGTATTAGAAGAATGATGACTCAGGATGTGATTTTTAGTTTGAAAATGGATGATTTATTTTTCCATCTGCAGTCTTCTGTATTTTTATGAAAAGGAAATGCACTTGTGTTTCTTTTTAAAAAGAAGGGAATCTGTTAATGTTGAATTTGTGTTGCAATGAAATGCATGCTTTAAATTGGTAATTAAGCACAGCTGTCTCCAATTGGGGAAGGATTAGGGAATCACTGTAAAAGTATATAAACCAATTCATTCTGTCTGGGAGGAACAGTCTGTGACTTTGCTGTCTTGGAAATGAACGTCTTAGCATAGCAAGGTACAGACCGTATCCAGCCAGTCATGCTTGCAAAACTCAAAGCACAGTGTCCAGCATTGGATGTGATTCCACAATTGGACAACATTTGCTAAATAAACCTGAGTATGCTAAGAATTACGATGACAACTAATTTAAGATTGTCAGTCGGGCTCACAACGAGGTGCATTTGCGTATACTGGAAGCTACATATATTAATACACAGGGCCGCGTTCTTTGCAGGGAGAAAGAACATGTTCACACATTGCACCTGTTTCAGGTAAACAAAATAAGTGACTGCCATTCACTGGTTCACTCCTCAGGGCCATGCCTTGACCAATCAGGATCGAGCTGTCTGATTATATTTCAAACAATGTTTGGCAGTTAACTGTCAGTCACCATCAACTGGTGCATTCTCCATGGCAACACCTCTACCAATCAGAGTCCACTTGCCAACTAATCAGCACTCTCTTCTCATGCAGTATAAAGTTGTTGCGTCCTCTGACATTGATATTCTTGGAATTGTCCTGATGAGTGCAAGACGAAAAGCTTCGACAAAATGTTTTTTCAGCAATATGCATTAGGATGTATTCTACTTCTGTGGTTTGTACATATCTTTATACATGATGGGTTTCTCTCAACACTATCTGAAAAACAATTTCTTTGAATAACTTGCCTGGTTTTACTAATCGCCATTATTTTGTTCTGACGTTTGAGTGTTTTTGGATTGTGGTGCTCCAAGCTGGCCCTAAGAAGTTCCTGTCTCTGGTCCTTACAACATTTTGAGATAAGTTGTTAAATGATTAAGTAAGGAAGAATGTTAAACTATGTACCATGGGCATTCTATAAACATAGTTGAACCTTCATGGTGAAACTTACTCCCTTCTTGTCAGTCAGTTCTCCTTCTGGGCTGGTGCAGTTTGTAGAGTTTTACACAGTTGTTTACAAGTTTTCTCACTGCTCATACTTTGTCTCCCTGGCACCTTCTTTCATTGAACTGAGGTGTAATTCGGAATGAATAATACATTAGTCACAATGGGAAAGACTACCTGACCAATATGGCCCTATTTAATGCAAGTTTCTTAGATATTCCTCCCACCTCCTATGTAGATAGAGGCTTGGCTACATTTAGAGAAAGATGAGAGAGATGATGCAACAATCCTTCCCCACCCCATCTGCCCCCACCACAAAAAGACATTTTAATTTTTTGATACATGTCTGTCTTTTTTATAACCCAGTGTTCAGAATAACTTTGTATCAAATATTTGATTTTTAGGCTAAGTGTAAGGTTAAAACTGGTAGTTAAAGAGGTCACTTTCTGATGATCATATCTTTTTGAAAATTATCCTGAAATTTGAGACTACTGTAATTCCCAACATTATACTATAACTAATAGTAACCATATACCAAATGGCATAAATCTTCATTCTAATTAACCTTGCACTTTCCTTTTAATATTATTTTTTAGTCACAATGGTGATGAATGCAAATTGGCTTTCTGATGACAGTTCGTCATTCTGCTGTTCACACCTCCTCAAGATATATCTTTTGCTTCTTTACTCATTCCAATACTATTCCCTTTGGCCTTCCACCCTATCACGAACTTCCAATTCAGTTCCTTTTCCACGCTCCAACCTTTCATTTGCTTAAAACTTATTATATCTTTAACTTTTCCCAGTTCTGTTGAAAGGTCATTGACATAAAACATTGGCTCTATTTCTCTTTCCATAGGTGCTGCCTGACCAGCTGAGTATTTCCAGCACGTTGCTTTTATTTTATATATTATAGAAATTGGAATAGATATTAGTGTTTTTTTGGCATGTCAGTTAGGTGAAAATATCTGCTTTTTTGCAAATCAGCTATGTGTGAATATATTACAATATATAATACAACATAGAACAAAATATTTTTAGTATATCTAGTGTTTTCTGTGATGTTTAGTTTAAAAAAAAACTATGCATGGTTTAATGTATCTGATAGATTCACGACACAGTATCTTGCAAGGCACTGAGCTGTAACAATTACTGCTGTCACTATCACAAATCGCAGATGCATCCTTGACAGAATAGGAAGCATATCTAGGAAACAGATTGAAGCAAAGACTTGTTCTCCCCAGGAATCCCTCAGCATGTCAACTGATTGTAGCTGAGAACTGTTAAGTGTTTTTTTTTCCACAGTATTGCTATTGCCTGAAGCAAAGTCATCCAGTCCCCTTACAAACAGCAATATCATTGCAGTTAAAATTAATTAACAAGTGAATAGGGGACCAGATTTGTCACGTTTGCAAGGGCTGTGCAGTGTATCCTCAGTTTTTGCTGGCAAAGAAAGTGAAACGCTTGAACTCTTGAGCTGGAGTATGCTACCTTCTCACACGTGTTAGCTTCGTAAGAAGGCTCGACAACTTAGAGCAGTGGAATCTAGGAGTGCATACCTCCTTGTAGGGGTCAGGCCTGGTTCCTTTCTTCTGTCCTTTAAGTATAAGTGCCAAATCAATTGCATAAAAGATTTCCTGCAATTTTCCCACAAATTACATAATCTAGTAGTCTGTTGGCAACTCTGAAGACATTAGTTCATGGATTTTTTTCCTCTTCCTATAACAGTTTAAAATCCTTCCAAATATTGAAGACACAAAGCTCAGGGTGAACATTTTTGTACACGGTGCTCCCTTCATCCTGCATCTAACTGTTTAATTGAACCGGCAACATGTTTTGGAAATGCTGCAGCAGATAACAATCTGGATGATAACTGGGAAGTATGTTATTCTGATTGAATCGGATAAGTAATAGAAGTCGCTTCTCATCTAGTATCAATGGTTTCGCCTGTTAACAGGTTTAATCTTCTATAAATTCTCATTAGTCTCCCTTTTAAACTAGGGACTCTTGTGACATTAAAATTATAACTTAATTGCCATCATTGTACCTATCATCTCTGCTAGAAGTTGCAGTAGATACCAAGTTTCAGTCACAAACTCTCCATAAATTGTACCATTAACAAGGATTGAGGACCATTTAGGTTGATTAAAACCGGGACTTACTAAAGGCACGCTCCATCCATTTTCCTTGACCACACAGATCTGAAATGCAATATACATTTGATCGTTTTGATGTGCAAAGCTGCTCTGCTTCTATGCAGGCAGAAGTAAGAGTTTCAGGAAACTCCTAATTGTGTGTCTGGCAGAGATAAATCTATGGGGAATGATTTAACCAAGCATTATTAAGGCATTGGAATTTATTCATCATGGCCTCCCAACGGGCACATTGCTTTTTGATGCAAGTTCAATGAAAAAGTATTTTTATTTTCACAGCATTTGTCCTCTTTCATTCTGAATTTAAAAGAGCAAAAAAATGTGACTTTCCATTTGGACTTAGCAAGTTACAAATGGGAATTTCAAAATAACCTCCAATATACAAAATCATTCAATCCACCTGACATCATTAAGTCAATAATATAGTAATTTGCACAAATTGAAATAGAAAATGCTGAATTATCTGTTAATCATTTTCACAGTATCAATGGTGCTACAGCCTTGTGATTCCACTAACCTGCCGATAATGAACAGCAATGATAAAACATGTATTTCCCAACATTAGGTCGAGAGTAGAATAGCTGAAAGCGCTTAAATTTAGCACCTCAAAGGTGTTGATTTTTAATTTTAAAAAATTCCAGGTTTCTGCATTGTTATCTGCTTTGTGCTTTTAGTAGCAATGTAAGATTATAGGCATTGTTATCAGAGTGGTGGCTGTTAAGACCACGTGAGGAGGGGTGAAATGGCTCCCTATTCTCCCATTCCAGGTTTGACCGTAACAGGTGTTTTTTCTGCATTTGGAAAGGATGTACTTTGCCATTACTGCAGGAGTTCCATTATTTACACTTAACAGTTGGTAACTAATTAGTCAGACAGGTTTTCTTAGGTTAAACAAAGAGCAAGATAAGTTTACTGAAATTATTTGCTGAATTGATAAAAAGGCTAGGTGAATCACAAGCACCATTCATGCAACACACGCACACTCGTACAGATGGCAGAACAAGAGGATAGACGTAAGAATTTTTTTAAAGTTCATGAAGATAAAACAAAGGAGTATGCGGTTAGCTGTTCTTTGGCTTGTCTCAATGCGGTGATTCCATGTTGCAGCCATTTTGTTCAGTTGTCTTCCTGTATGCAATTGTATGGAGCATGATGTCCATGTTTTATTCCAAAAAGATAGTCGTTTGGTAGTACAGAACTTGAGTATTGCTGAAAAAATAGACTTTTTTTGTTGAAGCTTATTGTTTTACACTCATCTGGGCAATTCACAAAAATACCAAATGCAAAGGGAGCAACAAGTTATACTGCATGAGAAGAGAGTGCTGATTGGCTGGCAAGTGGGCACTGATTGGTAGAGGCATTGCCGTGGAGAATGCACAAGTTGATGGTGACTGACAGTTAACTGCCAAGCATTGTTTGAAATTTAAACTCTGATTTAAATTTAAATTTAAACTTGACTCTGGTCAAGACATTGCCCTGAGAAATGAACCAGCAAATGACTGTCACTTATTCTGTTTAGCTGAAACAGGCACGATGTGTCTACATGCTCTTTCTGTCTGCAAAGAACAGGGCACTGCAATGGGCAAGGTGCAGACAGTATCCAACTATTCCATGCTTGCAAAACTCAAAACAGAGTATCCAACATTGGATGAGAGTCCACAATTGGACAACATTTGCTAAACAATCCTGAGTGTGCTAAGAATTACACTGACAACCAATTTAAGATTGTCAGTCGGGCTCACAGTGTGACGCATTTGTGTATACAGGAAGCTACATATATTAATACACAGGGCCGTACTCTTTGCAGAGAGAAAGAACATGTACACAGTGCACCTGTTTCATCTGAACAAAACAAGTGACAGCCATTCACTAATTCATTCCCAGGGCAATGCCTTGACCAATCGGAGTCAAGCTGCCTGGTTTAAATTGCAAACAATACTGGGCAGTTAACTGTCGGTCACTATCAACTGGTGCATTCTCCATGGCAACGCCTCTACCAATGAGACTCCACTTGCCAACCAATCAGCACTCCTGTCTCATGCGGTATAAAGTTGTTGTTCCCTTTGCATTTGGTATTCTCACGATTTATCCTGATGACTGCAAGGCAAAAAGCTTTAACAAAAAAAACTCCTCTTTTCAGTAATTCCCAACAGATCTGTGTTTACAGTAGATTTCTCTTCTCAGGCTGGTTACTTTGCAAATCCAGGACAATATTTTCAAGAGGGAGAGAGAGACAGAAAGGGCAAACATCTTCAGCGCCAGCTTCAGTACAGCATGGTCTTGATCTGTCTCCTGCTTGGTAATCAATCCCTTAAAGTACTCTGCTGGCTTTATATTCCCGATAAATTCTATTAGCCATGTTTGCTGCACCTATTGTTTTAGAACAGGTAATTGCATTTTGATGTCTCATCTCAGAAATATTTGAAAATTTTCAAGTTAATGTAAGTCCAACAGGAGTTGAGGTCTTTCATGCTCCCCAGGTCTTTTTTTTCCCATCCCACTTGGTGGAATGCAAGCTGTATGTTGTAGCCATCTGGGCAGTCTCCATTGTCTTTAGAGAGTTTCAGTTTCTCTTTTAAAAATCCAGCCAGAAAGAGCAAAATTAGTAATTGTATCTTTTTTTTTAAAAAAAGCACACCATTGTAACAGTGGCACAATCTTACCATAGTTTGTGCCAATGTTTGTTCTTAAATTTCTGCTGAACTTAGCTGCAGCATGTGTTTCTACATTTAGATTGGCTTTAAATATATCTTTAAACATATCGGGAAACTACTTACATGGCTTAATCACACAATAAGTCACCAATAATTGATAGTTTATTTGAAAGCACAGATGTGCAGTATGGCAGAGGGTTCTAGCTTTTCTAGTTATCCTTGTGCAGATGGACCCCTGACCTGTTCTGAGAATGATTCAAGGCAAGAGGGGAAGAATGAGGGGCGAAGGAAGATTGATTACTCACCAGAGGTTTATGAATCCTTATTTTGAGCATGAAGTTCTCCTCTGCATGCCTGCTTGTCTATCCAACTTTCACCTCCCTCTTTGTTTACGCAGACTAACAAATTCAGCTTTAGGCTTTTGTACTGTGATACAATTATTACATCTTAAATAATTAAGCTTAGTTTGTATTTTAGTAAAAGAGAAAAGTAGACCAATCAACTGTTTGTTCTAATTCTGTTTCAATTTGTAAGAATGCTACAATTTGTATTCAATTAGTTAAAATTACTTGATGAGATATTTTATAATGTGAAGTCACATGATCATTGTTGAAAATTGTTTTTTGAAATTTGTTCACTGAATGATTGTTGTATATTGAGAAAAATTTAAACAGAGTAAAGATTCCTACATCCTTCACTAGTAATCAACTTTTAGTAATGAATAGGCCTCTGCGAGTAGCGTTGATTGAAGGCTGCATACATAAATAATAATGATAAAGCTAACCTCACTGAATTAGAAACCAGTTCTTGAGCATCAAAACTCCTAGTTTTAGAATTACATCAGATGTTTAATGTGTAATGCATCTGTTTATTTGAACTGCCTCAATCAAATATTGCTCACAAACAAATTAATTGCATGGAAAATACTGCTTAAAGGTGTACAGGTTGCATTCTTCCAAATAAGTGTGAGATTCTGCACTGGCTTAAATATTCAATTGGCAATGATTCAAAGTTAAAATAATTTGTGATCTTCATTCAACTGTAAGTGACTTATACAAGGACACAAGAAAATAGGAGCAGGAGTAGACTATATGGTCCATCAACCCTGCTCCGCTATTCAATACGACCATAGCTGATCTTGGGCTTCAACTCACTTCCCTCCCATTTCCCCATATCCCTTGATTCCCTGAGACACCAAAAATCTGTCTATCCCAGCCTTAAATGTATTCAATGATGGAGCATCCACAACCCACTGGGCAGAGAATTCCAAAGATTCACAACCCTTTGAGTGAAGTAATTTCTCCTCATCTCAATTCTAAATGATTGGTCCCTTATCCTGAGACTGTGCTTCCGTGTTTTAGGTTCCCCTGCCAGCAGAAACAATCTCTCAGCATCTACCCTATCAAGTCCCTTCAGAATCATGGACGTTTCAATGATATCGCCTCTTATTCTTCTAAACTCCAGAGAAAATTGACCCAGTTTGCTCAGCCTTTCATCATAGCACAACCCCTCATCCCAGGGACCAAGTTAGTGAAGCTTTGTTGTACCACCTCCAAAGTAAGTATATCTTTTCTTAAATGTAGAGACTAAAACTGCACCAGTACTCCAGATGTGGTCTCACCAAAACCCTGTACAACTCTAGCAACACTTCTTCATTCTTGTACTCCAGTCTCTTTGCAATAAATGCCAACATGCCATTTGCCTTCCTAATTGCTTGCTGTACCTGTATGTTAACTTTTTGTGTTTCTTGTATGAGCACACCCAAGTTTCTTTCAACATCAACACTTAACAAGTTTCTCACCTTTTAAAAATATTCAGCTTTTCTATTCTTTCGACCAGAATGAAAAACTTCGCACTTACCTACATTATTGTCCATCTGCCATCTTATTGCCCAGGCACTTAACATGTCCAAATCTCTTTGCAGCATACCTTTCCACCTAGTTTTGTATCATCAGCAAACTTAGATACATTTCTCTCTGCCTCTTCATCTAAGTCATATAACTTGTAAATAGCTGAGACCTCCAGCACTGATCCTTGTAGTACTCCACTATTCACTACTTGCCAACTTGGAAAAAGTCCCTTTTATGCCCACTTCCTGCTCCCTATCTGCTAACCAATCCTCTATCTATGCTAATACATTACCTCCAACTCCATGCATACTTGTCTTGCCTATTAACCCATGCTAGGTTGGTGACCCATTCTTAACTCACCCAAGTAGCTATTTTTAATGTGTGGGCCTGGTTACTGAGTGCTGACTTGTTATTCAATCATGGCACCATTATGCTTAGTTGGGTGTCATCATGACCCAGCATCTACGCACGTGCTTAACTTCTGTATTTAATGCCATGGATCCATGTTTTGGGGTTCCAAGATGTACACATTTTCAGATGAAAATCAGTGTACACTGGACCTCTCGATCCTCATAACTGCTTCCCATCCTACAGTTATTTCAAATGATTTGTTTCAAGTAGTTCGTGCTCCATATTATAGGCGAGCATTATTAGAAAAAAACAGAATTCAGAGCTAAGGTGTATATAGATGTAGTGACCGGAATTTTTCTGCAAGGCTTAGCACTGAAAGTGGGACCTGACCCCACATGGGCAAGCGGTGGAACGCTGGACTGTGTTTTACTGGTGGCAGCCAATTAAGAGACTGCTACCAGGGCCACCATCCAATTGAGCACAGCAGCCTGCCAGCTAGTTCTGCTAGCCCAATTTTAAGAGGCTGTAGGAAGAAGAGGGAGCATCAATGCTGAAGGAACCTCAAAAGCAAAACAAGTATTTTTGAATTTATCATGCCAGGGCCAGGCAGGGTGGTGAGGTGAAGGCTTCACCCTTCAGCAACAGTGTTGCAGGGGCTGGCATTTCTACCAGGGGTATGAGCGGCCTCTTCATGGCATGGAGTGACCGTAAAGAAGGGCCCTTGCCCCCATCCCCCTCCTCTTTCCCGATGTTCATGGACAGCCAGGGTATATTTGGCTGGCAGTCTTCCAATCTGGCAGTGGCCCCTCCTAATGCCAGTAAAATGGTAGCAGTGAGGGGAAGTAACCCTTACGTGGCCACTTAATTGATTTAATTGGCCGCCCGCCTATGGTTGGTGGGTGACCACAATGCTGAGGTGCCTATCCCTGAATATCCCAAGGCAGAGGGAAGACATTGGACTCCCCTCCCAATGCCTTTTGTTGCCATTTTGAGGTCTCCCACCTCCCATCCATAAGGCTGGTAAATTCCAGACCTGTATCTGGCCACCAGATCATGTATGAAAAGCATTGAAGGAGCATGGTGAGAAAAACTGTTAGCAGCGATTTTAGGGAGGAATGGGGTAGTGATTTGTGAATATCGAGGTTGGCACCTGTGTTTAGGGTAAGCAGAAGAAGACAGAAATGGCCTTTCGGAAGGAAAAAAACCCAACAACGATGTTTTAGGAGGAGGTTAAGGAGAAGCTAAAAGCAATTCTTTGAGGTGCTTCAGAAAGGTGAGTAATTGCATTAGCTGAGAGAGTATAGAAAAGAAGAGTGCCAGTCTGAAAAGATGTAAGAAAGAGGCAAGTTTAGATTGGGTTAGAGGGGACAAAAGATCCAGGTTGAATCGAATGGGAAGCACAATAGAAGTGCCTGATGAATGCAGGCAAGGGGTTTGGACGTTGGAGGAGATGAAGAGTAATCCATTGGAATTGAGGGAGAAGAATAATACAGCTTAAATTGGGAGGGTTGGAGGAGGACAAAGGGGGGAGTGTCTTGTAAATAGAGTGGTGAATAGGCAGAGGTACAATGTCAACTAAGGTGGGTAATGTATTCTCTGAAGTGCTTTTTGGGGAAGTAATGCTGGGTGCTTGAAAATCTAATTTTCAATAATGCCATGGCTTTTTTGAAAAGTCTTTCAACTGGAAATATCAGTGTTGAAAAATCTCTAGAACGTAACATTTTTAAACGTAAAGAGGTAATCTCTTTCCAAGGGAGCGTGCCGAGAAATGCGCTAAAATTTGAACTATTTGAGAGGAGATGCATCTGGAAGAACAGTGCTTAATTCTAAATGGTCTAATTACAGCCATGACCAGAATCACAGAGGGGGGAAAGTTGGCTAAGGATGATTGGGCAAATAGACTAAAAGGCATAGCGATAAATAAACAGTGGGCAACATTTAAAGAAAAAATTCAAAATGTTCAGCAAAAATATATTTTATTAAAAATCAAATCCTCAGCAAGAAAGATCCATCCATGGCTTACTAAGTAAGTTAAGGATAACATTAAATTAAAAGAAGGGCTTTATAATGTTGCAAAGAAACATGAGAATTGGGACTGTTTTAGAAACTGGCAAAGGGCCACCAAAAGATTGATAAAAAGGCAAAAAACAGAGTATAGGAGTAAACTAGCCAGGCATATAAAAACAGTATAACAAGCATATGAAAATGAGGAGAGTAGCTTATGTAAACATTGGCCCCTTTTGAAGCAGAGACAGGAGAAATTATCATGGGGAATGAGGCAATGGCAGAGATGTTGAGCAAATATTTTGTCTGCCTTCACAGTAGAAGACACAAATTAAATACCAGAAAAAGAGGGTAACCAAGGGGCTAATAAGATTGAGGAATTTAAGGTAATTAATATCAGCAGAGAAAAAGTATTGGAGAAACATAAGGGTTCAAAATCTGACACATCCCAGGACCTGATAGCCAACATCCTAAGGTTCTAAAAGAGGCACATGCAGAGATAGTGGAAGCTCTCATTATGATTTTTCAAAATTCTCTCAATTTTATAATGGTCCCAACAGATTGGAAGTTATCTAATATAATACTGCTTTTCAAAAAAGAAAAGAGAGAGAAAATGGGAAAGAGTAGGCCAGTAAGCCTGACACCAGTTGTTGGGGGAAATGCTGGAATCTATTATGAAGGAAATCTTAACAACGCACTTAGGAATTCATAGTATTATCAGACAAAGACAACATGGTTTTAAGAAAGGAAAATTGTGTTTGACAAATTTATTAGAGTCTTTTGAGGATGTAACTAGGGTAGGGTAGATAAAGGGGAACCAGTAGGTGTAATATACTTGGATTTCCAAAAGGCATTCATTAAGATTCCACACAAAAAAATAAGAGCTCTTGGATTTGGGGGCAATTATTAGCATAGGTAGAGGATTGGTTAATGGACAATGGAAGTAGAGAGCAGGGATAAATAGGGCATTTTCAGGCTGGAAAGCTGTGACTAGTGAAGTGTCATAAGGCTCAGAACTGGGGCCTCAGCTATATCTATGTTCATTACTTAGATGGAGAGTAATGTATCTAATTTTGCTGATGATACAAAGCTAGGTGGGCGTGTAAGCTGTGTGGAGGACACAAAGAAGCTGAGACAGGTTAAGTGAGTGGGCAACAAAGTGGCAGATGGAGTATGATGTGGTGACGTGTGAGACTCTTCATTTCAGTCATAAGAATAGAAAAGCAGAACATTTTAAAAGGTGTGAAACTTGTGAATGCTGATTTTCAGGGGGACTTGGGTGTACAGGTATAAGGAACACAAAGCTAGCATGCAGGTATAGCAAACAATTAAGAAGGCAAGTGTCATGCTGGCTTTTGTTGCTAGGAAATTGACTACAAGAAAAAGGAAGTCTTGCTACAATTGTACTGGGCTTTGGTGAGATCACGCCTGGAGTACTGTACGTATTCTTGGTCTCCATATTTAAGGATGGATATACTTGCATTGGACACGGTAGTGTCTGGGATGAGTGGGTTGTCCATTGATGAGAGGCTGAGTAAATTGAATCTATACTGTGGAGTTTAGAAGAATAAAAGGTGATATCATTGAAACATACCAGAACCTGGAGAGGCTTGACAGGATGGACACTGAGTGGTTGTTTCCCCTGGTTGGGGAATCTAGAACATGGGGACACAGTTTCAAAATAAGGGACCGATCATATAGGACTGAGATGAGGAAACATTTCTTCACTCAAAGGATTGTGAACCTCTGGAATTCTATACCGCAGAGGGTTGTGGATGCTCCTTCATTGAATATATTTAAGGCTCTCAGAGAATCAAAGGATATGGGAGCAGGCAGGAAAATGGAGTTGGGACCAAAGATCAGCCATGATCATAAAAGCGAAATACTGTGAATGCTAGAAATCTGAAACAAAAACAGAAAATGCTGGAGAAACTCAGCAGGTCTAACAGCATCTGTGGAGAGCAAAAAAACAAGAGTTAACGTTTCAAGTCCGTATGACTCTTCTTCAGAGCTAAAGAGAAGTAAAAATGTGACGAGATTTATACTGTTTAGGGGGGATGGAGCAGGTGAAGCTGGATAGAAGGTCAGCAATAGATGGAGGCAAATGAGAGATATTATGGACAAAGGGGTGTTAATGGTACTGGCTGAAAGAGATGCTGATGGTGGCATTAAGGATAGGAAGCAGAATGTGATAATAGCAAGACAAGGGTAAGCACTCTGGAAAGAACAACATGAACAAGTGACAGATGGCCCTAGTGGGGGAGGGGACAGTGGTGGGAAAAAGATTGAAAATAGGATAAAAGGTGGGGATAAAACAATGAATAAAAATGAAATTAAAAATAATAATAATAAAAATAAGTAGGTGAAAAATAAAAATGAATATTGAAAAAAGGGCCGAGGATGGAGGAGCGAGTTCATGGTCTGAAGTTGTTGAACTCAATGTTAAATCCAGAAGGCTGTAAAGTGCCTAATCTGGGAAAATAAGGTGCTGTTCCTCCAGTTTGCATTGGGCTTCACTGGAACATTGCAGCAGGTCAAGGACGGACATGTGGGCATGGGAGCAGGATGGTGTGTTGAAATGGCAAGCGACGGGAAGGTCTGGGTCATGCTTGCGGACAGACTGAAGGTGTTCCGCAAAGCAATCACCCTGTCTGCATTTGGTCTCCCAATGTAGAGAGACCACATTGGGAGCAGTGAATGCAGTAGACCAAATTGAAGGAGGCGCAATTGAAGTGCTGCTTCACCTGAAAGGAGTGTTTGGGCCCTTGGACGGTGAGGAGGGAGGAGGTAAAGGGGCAGGTGTTACACCTTCTGCTATTGCATGGGAAGGTGCCATGGGAGGGGGATGAGGTGTTGCGCTGTTAGAGGAGTGGACCAGGGTGTCCCGGAGTGAACGGTCCCTACGGAATGCCGACGGGGGGGGTGAAGGGAAGATGTGTTTGGTAGTGGCATCATGCTGGAGTTGGAGGAAATGGTGGAGGATGATCCTTTGAATGTGGAGACTGATGGGGTGAAATGTGAGGACAAGGGGGACCCTATCATGGTTTGGGAGGGAGAGGAAGGAGTGAGAGCAGAGGTGTGGGAAATGGGTCAGACTCGGTTGAGGGCCTGTCAACCACAGTGGATTGGAAACCTCGGTTAAGGAAGAAGGAAGACATGTCAGAAGTGCCGTTTTGGAAAGTGGCATCTTCGGAACAGGTGCGACGGGGGCAAAGGAACTGAGAGAATTGGATGGAGTCCTTACAGAAAGCAGGGTTTGAGGAGCTGTAGTCGAGGTAGCTGTGGGAGTCGGTGGGCTTGTAATGAATATTGGTGGTCAGTCTATCACCAGAAATTGACACAGAGAGGTCAAGGAAGGGAAGGGAAGTGTCAGAGATGGACCATGTGAAGCTGATGGCGAGGTGGAAATTGGAAGCAAAATTGATATATTTTTCCAGGTCCAGACGAGAGCATGAAGGCACCGAAACAGCCAGCGATGTACCGAAGAAAGAGTTGTGGGAGGGGGCTTGAGTAGGACTGGAACAAGGAATGTTCCACATACCCCACAGAGAGACAGGCATAACTGGAGCCCATGCGGGTACCCATGGCCACACCTTTTATTTGGAGGAAGTGAGACAAGTTTCAGGAGAAATTGTTCAGTGAGATAACAAGTTCAGCCAGACGGAAGAGAGTGGTGGTGGATGGGGATTGTTCAGGCCTCTGTGCAAGGAAGAAGCGGAGAGCCCTCAGACCATCCTGGTGGGGGATGGAGGTGTAGAGGGTTTGGACATCCATGGTGAAGAGGAGGCGGTTAGGGCCAGGGAACTAGAAATTGTTGATATGATATAGGGCATCAGAGGAATCACGGATGGAGGTGGGGAGAGAGAATGGAGTCAAGATAGGAAGAAATGAGTTCCATGGGGCAGGAACAGGTTGACACGATCGGTCTACCGGGGCAGTCCTGTTTGTGGATTTTGGGAAGGAGGTAGAAGTAGGAAGTCCGGGTCTGGGAAACTGAGGTTGGAAGCTGTGGAGGGAAGATCTCCAGAGGAGATGAGGTCAGTGACAGTCCTGGAAACAATGGCTTGATGTTCGGTGGTGGGGTCATGGTCCAGGGGAGGTAGGAGGAAGTGTCTGAGAGTTGGCGCTCAGCCTCTGCAAGGTAGAGGTCAGTATGTCAGACAACAACAGCACCACCTTTGTCAGCAGATTTGATAACAAAGTCAGGGTTGGGCCTGAGAGAACGAAGTGCGGCAAGTTCAGAAAGAGACAGGTTAGAGTGGGTGAGAAGAGCAGAGAAATTGAGACAGCTGATGTCACGCCGACAGTTCTCGATGAAAAGATCAAGAGCAGGTAAGAGACCAGAGGGAGAGGTCCAGGTAGAGGGAGAATACTGGAGGCAGGCGAAAGGATCCGTGGAACAGGGGAAGGACTCCTTCCCAAAGAAGCGAGCATGGAGACAAAGGCGGCAGAAGAAGAGTTCAGCATTGTGCCGAGCCCAGAATTAATTATGGTGAGGGCATAAGCGTATGAAACTGAGTCCTTTGCTGAGTACTGAACGTTCAACATTGGAGAGGGGAAGGTCAGAGGGTATGGTGAATACACGGCAAAGGCTGGGATTAGGAGACTGGATGGGGCCAGAGGGACGGGAAGGGGTGGAGGGCCCTGGATGGGTGTTGGTATCAATGAGTTGTTGGAGCTTCAGTTCCTTAGCACCTGAAAGGAAGAGACAAAGTTTCTTGTTATGCCGTTGGATGATACTAAGAATAAAATGAAACTGGGTACAAGGACATCTTTGAGATAGGGTGAGTCAATGCTGCTGGAGGGAGAGGTCGAGTGTGTTCATGTGCCGACACCTGGCACTGAGTGAGGATCTCAGGATGCGGCGAGAACAACAGTCTGAGGAACGTTGTATGTTCCGGAGATACCTGTAATCCTGGGTGGATTCAAAACATGAGGGATGGAACTTCAGTTGGAATCCACATGGGGTAAGTTGGAGACGGAGACAGTCACTGAGCCATGATCATATTGAATGGTAAAGCAAGCCATCTGATCTACTCCTACTCCTATTTCTACTGTTCCTAACAGCACAAAAGGTGACTGTTTGACCATCACGCCTATGCTGGCTCCTTGAAAAGGTTACATAATTAGTAGCACTCACCTGTTCTTTCCCCATAACCCTGCAATTTTTTTCCCCTTCAACTGTTTATCCAATATCCTTTTGAAAGTTGCTTTTGAATCTGCTACCACCACCTTTCCAGCCAGTGCAGTCCAAATCATTACAAGCCACTATATAAAAATATTTCCTCATGTTGCCCCCAAGTTTTCTTTGCCAATTATCTTAAATAAGACTCTTCTAGTTACCAACCCTTAGAGATTAGGCACAGAGGAGACCATTTGGCCCATCAAGTCCAATATCTACAAGACACAAGTTATGAGTTTAATAGAATATTCTGCTCGCCTAGATAAGGTGCAACTCCAACAACAGTCAAGAAGCTCAATACCATCAAAGTCAAAGCAGCCCACTTGATCAGCACTCGTTCCACCACCAGTGCACAATAGCAGTAGTGTGTACTATCCATAAGATGCACTGCAGCCAAAGCACCTTCAACACACCTTCCAAACCCATGACCTCTACCGTCTCAAAGATCAAGGGCAGAAAGCGCATGGGAACACCACCACCTGCAAATTCCCCTCCAAGTCACTCATCATCCTGACTTGGAAATATATTACCGTTCCTTCACTTTCACTGGGTCAAAATCCTGGAACTCCTTCCCTAACCTCATGCACTGTAGCTGTTCAAGAAGGTTACTCAACACCACCTTATCAAGGACAGTTACGGATGGGCAACAAATGCTTGTCTTGCCAGTGATGCCAACATCCCATGACAAATTAAAAAAACAAGTCCATGTTGGAATAGCTAGGTTCACCATCATTGAGGATAGGGTGGTCTTTGGTATCTCCTCCTCCAGTTAGTTGATTAATTTTCCATCACCATTGACAAGTGGATGTGACAGGACTGCAGAACTTTAATCTGATCCGTTGTTTGTGGACTCATCCAGCTCTTTGTATTGCATGCTGCTCTTGTTGTTTAGTCTGTTTCTGTGTTGGCACCCTTCCAACACTGAAAATGGTTTTTTCTTATTCTATCAAAAACTCCTCTAAGCCTTCTCCAAGTCCTTGATGCACTTTCTAAAGTTGATGGCTAGAATTGAACCCCCTATCCCAGCTAGAGCTTGACCAATGTTTTAAAATAACCCCTTTTTGTGCTCTATGCCTTTATTTATAAAACCAAGGAATCTGTATGCCTTTCTAACAGCCTTCTCAACTTATCCTGTCACATTGAAAGATTTGTGCACCTACACCCCCAGGTCACTCTGTTCCTTTTGCAATTTGGCTCATATTGCCTCTTGTCATTCTTTCTACCGAAACAAATCACTGCACACTGGTTAAATTTAATTTGCCACACACCTGACAATTTGCATTTCCACCTGAAGCCTATTACCCCCATGAAGTCTCATGGCATCAGTCAAAAACAGGCAAAGGAACGCTGATTACCACGTGCTGCTGCCACCCCCCCGCCCCCCCTCTCAGCTGATGAATCAGTGCTCCTCCATGTTGAACACCACTTGGAGGAAGCACTGACAGTGGCAAGGGTGCAGAATGTACACTGGGTGGGGGACTTCAATATCCATCACCAAGAGTGGCTCGGGAGCACCATCTCAGACTGAGCTGGCTGAGTCCTAAAGAGTATAGTTGCTAGACTGGGTCTGTGGCAGGTGGTGAGGGAACCAATAAGAGGGAAAAACATAGTTGACCTCATCCTCACCAACCTGCCTGCTGTATGTGCATCTGTCCATGACCGTATCGGTAGGAGTGACCACTGCACAGTCTTTGTGGAGACAAAGTCTTGTCTATACATTGAGGATACCCTTCGTTGTGTGGTGTGGCACTACCACCACGCTAAAGGAGATAGATTTTGAACAGATCCAGCCACCAGGACTGGGCGTCCATGAGGCGCTGTGGGCCATCAGCAGCAGCAGAATTGTGCTGAACCACAATCTGTAACCTCATGGCCTGGCATATCCCCCACTCTACCATTATCACCAAGCCAGGGGATCAACCCTGGTTCAATGACAAGCGCAGGAGGACATGTCAGGATCAGCACCAGGCATACCTAAAAATGAGATATCAACCTCATGAAGCTACAACACAACACTACTTGCATGCCATACAACATAAGAAGCAAGTAATAAACAGAGCTAAGCAATTCCACAACTATCTAAGCTCTGCAGTCCTACCACATCCAGTCATGAATGATGCTGGACAATTAAACAACTCACTGGAGGAGGAGGCTGCACAAATATCCCCATCCTCAATGATGGGGGAGTCCAGCACGTTAGTACAAAAGATAAGGCTGAAGCATCCACAACGAACTTCAGCCAGAAGTGGATGATCCATCTCAGCCTCCTCCAGAGATCCTCAGCACCACAGGTGTCAGTCTTCAGCCAATTCAGTTCATTCCACGTGATACCAAGAAATGGCTGAAGGCACTGGACACTGCAAAGTCTAAGGCCCTGACGATATTCAGGCAATAGTACAGAGGATTTGTGCTCCAGAACTTGCTGTGCCCCTAGCCAAGCTGTTACTGTACAGCTATAACACTGGCATCTACCCAGCAATGTGGAAAATTGCCCAGGTATACCTGTACACAAAAAGCAGGACAAATCCAACCCAGCCAATTACCACCCCATCAGTCTACTCTCAATCATCAGCAAAGTGATGGAAGAGGTCATCAACAGTACTATGAAGCGGCACTTACTTAGCAATAACCTGCTCACTGATGTCCAGTTTGGGTTCCGCCAGGGTCACTCAGCTTCTGATCTCATTACAGCCTTGGTTCAGACATGGACAAAAGAGCTGAACTCCCGAGGAAGTGTGACTGCCCTTGACATCAAAGCAGCATTTGACAGAGTGTGGCATCAAGGAGCCCTAACAGAACTGGAGTCGATGGGAATCAGGGGAAAACTTTCCGCTGGTTGGAGTCATACCTAGCACAAAGGAAGATGGTTGTGTTTGTTGGAGGTCACTTCTCTCAGTTCAAGGACATAACTGCAGGAGTTCCTGAGGACATGCAAGGTTACGGACCAGCTGCTGGAAGCTGGGATTAAAATGGGCAACAGTTTTTTTTCTTTTTCAGCCAGCGCAGACACAATGGGCTGAATGGCCTCTTTCTGTGATGTAACTTTTCTATGGTTCTATAGTGTCCCAGGCCCAACCATCTTCTGCTGTGGGATATATCAGAGTGTTACAGTGAGGGGTTTGGGGTATATCAGAGTGTTACAGTGAGGGGTGTGGGATATATCAGTGTGTTACTGTGGGGGGTGTGGTGTATATCAGAGTGTTACAGTGAGGGGTGTTGGATATATCAGAGTGTTACAGTGAGGGGCATGGGATATATCAGTGTTACAGTGAGGGGTGTGGGATATATCAGAGTGTTACCGTGAGGGATGTCAGAAATGGGGATGTTTACTGATGATTGCACAATGTTCACCATTCGCAACGACTCAGATACTGAAGCAGTCCATGTCCAAATGCAGCAAGACCTGGGCAACATCAAGGCTTGGGCTGAAAAGTGCCAGGTAACATTCATGCCACACAAGTGCTAGGCAATGACCATCTACAACAACAGAGGATCTAACCATCGCCCCTTGGTATTACCTTTGCTGAATCCCCCACTATCAACATCCCGGGGGTTACCATTCACCAGAAACTGAACTGGACTAGCCATATAAATACTGTGGCTACAAGAGCAGGTCAGAGGCTGGGAATCCTGCGGCGAGTAACTCACCTCCTGACTCCCCAAAGCCTATTCACCAACCACAAGGGAAAAGTCAGGAGCCTAATGGGACACTCTCCACTTGTCTGGATGAGTGCAGCTCCAACAACACTCAAGAAGCTTGACACCATCCAGGGCAAAAGAGCCCACTTGATTGGCACCCCTTCCACAAACATTCACTCCCTCCATCACCGATAAATGGTGGCAGCAGTGTGTACCATCTACAAGATGCACTGCAGAAACTCACCAAGGCTTCTTTGGGAGCATTATGACACAGCCGATGGTAAAGGCTGAGTTGTTCAAATCCCAGAGGGAAACTTGAAGCAACTGTCATAACCCATTTTTGCAATTTGTATGTTTCGAGATGCAGACTTTGAATTCAGTAGTAATAAGAACACCAAGCCTCAAGAGGTTTTTTTAAAACTAAATTAAACATTTATTAAGACAAGAAAATTTGTAAGCACATACATATGTCTACAAAATTACAACTGTAATAACTACAAAATTCCCCTACTTAATCTGACTCAGACCCTCGGTACGGCAACAGTAAATTTCATAGATTTAAACAGACACCTGGCAAAACATGCCTTGGACAGTCACTTTCAAAATTAGTTTCTTTCAGAATTCGGTCCTTGCAGACAGCAGCTTGAGACTTCTCATGCTTATTGGATCTTAAAATACTTCTTCCTTACGCACAATCTCCTTTATACATATTTTTCTCTTTGAATGTAAATTTTCCATTGTATCACTCGGCTTTTAACTTTACCTCTTCTAACAATAACATCCTTTTATCCCACCAATTTTATTAGTAAACAAAAAAAAACATTGCTTGGCATCTTCTAGCTAGGTGCACCTATTCCTTCACCTATTCTTTTGAATGCTTTATTTAAAAACGCAAATTGCCCACTTGACACCTATGTTTCTAACTTCCCCATGTTTATCTAATTACCATTTCAAACCTACTTCTTTCTATACATCAAAGCCTCTAGACCAGCTGGCTTTAACCCAATTAAGACACACAGATACCATAAACTGTATTTAAAAAAAATAATTTCCAATAACATTATGGACATTAATCTCTTCATGACAGGAGCATCTTCCAAACCCACAACCACTACCATCTAGAAAGCCAAGGGCAACAGATATATGGGGATACCACCATCTGGAAGTTCCCCTCCAAGCCACACACCATCCTGACTTGAAAATATAAATCACTGGCACTGGGCCAAAATCCTTGAACTCCCTCCCTAACAGCACTGTGGGTGTACCTACACCACATGGACTGCAGCGGTTCAAGAAGGCAGCTCACAACCTTCTCAAGGGCAATTAGCGATGGGCACTAAATGCTGGCCTAGCCAGCGACACCCACACCCAGTAAATGAATAAAAAAGACCTGTATGTTAGCTTTCAGTGACTCATGTCGAAGGGCACCCAAGTCCCTCTGAAATTCAACACTTCCCAGCCTCTCACCATTTAAGAAATACTCTGTTCTTCCTGCCAAAGTGGATAACCTCACATTTCTCCACATTGTATTCCATCTGCCAAATTTTTGGCCATTTGCTGAGCTTCTCCAAATCCCTTGAAGCATCTTTACATCCTCCTCACAACTCTTAATGTTTCCAAGTTTACTTAGGACACAAAACTAGGTGGGAATATGAGTAGTGAGGACGATGTTAAGTGGCTTCAAGATGTTTTAGACAAGTTGAGTGAGTGGGCAAATACATAGCAGATTCAGTATAATGTGGATAAGTGTGAAATTATTCACTTTGGTAGGAAAAACAGAATGGCAGAGTATTATTTAAATGGTGATGGAAATGTTGATGGACAAAGGGACCTGGTGTCATGAAGCTATTAATGTATATAATATTATTGGAAAATGATTTTCTTTTAAAATAGCGGTTTAGTCTGTAGGTGTGTCTTAATTGGATTAAAGCCAGCTAGTCTGGGTGCTTGATGTGTACTAGTTTTGAGTAAACAGAGAGGTAGAGTGCATTTGCATTTTTTGAATAGGCCATTCAAGAAGTAGAATGAAAACTACCACCTAGCTAGCAGATACCAAGCAATATGTTTATTTAATAATAAAATTGGTACTATGAATGGGGTTTTATTATTAATAGGTGGAGTTCAAAGAGACTGTTGATCCAACGAGAATTTACAGTTAATGGGCTGTGCTAGGTATAACTTCAGTTTTGCATGAGTAGAGAGAGGCAATGTGAGATCAAAAGCAGCTGTAAGCCTCCAACTGTCTCCACAGGAACCAAAGTGAAAAGAACCTCATTTTGAATTTGTATGGTGAAAATGCTTTGCCTGGTGTCTGGTTAAGTCTCTGGGTTGCTGTTGTCATAATGGAGATTAGTTTGGGAATTTGTTAAAAGTTATGATCGTAGTAATTTGTAGCCTTGTGTATATATTTAACTTGTGTAAATTAATAAAATGTTTCATTTAGCTTAATATAAAACCTCTCGAGAACTGGTGGTATAATTCCTGAATTTAGAGTTGCATCTCAAACATAACACTTAAAATTATAGGTTATGGTGGTTGTTTAAAGTTTCCCTCTGGGATTTTTTTTAAAATAACTCAGCTTTACCAACTGCTGTAACATTGGGTATCCTTGTACACCAGTCACTGAAAACAAGCATACAGGTGCAACAAGTGGTTGGGAAGGCAAATGGTATGTTGGCCTTCATTGCAAGAGGATTTGAGTACAGGAGCAAGGATGTCCTACTGCCGCTGTACAGAGCCTTGATGAGACCACACCTGGTGTATTGTGTGCAGTTTGTTTCCTTACCCAAGGAAGGATATACTTGTCAGTGAGGGAGTGCAGCAAAGTTTCACCAGACTGATGGCAGGATTGTCGGACGAGGAGAGATTGGGTCGACTAGGCCTGTATTCACTGGAATTTAGAAGAATGAAAGGGAATCTCATTGAAATATATAAAATTCTGACAGGCCTGGACAGACTGGACGCAGGGGTGGTGTTTTCTCTGACTGGGAGGGTCTAGAGCAAGAAGTCATAATCTCGGGATACGGGGCAGGCCATTTAGGACTGAGATGAGGAGAAACTTCTTCACTCAGTGGGTGGTGAACCTGTGGAATTCTCTACCACAGAATGCTGTGGAGTTCAAGTCATTGAATATATTTAAGAAGGAATCAGAATTCTAGACTCTAAAAGCATCAAGGGGCATAGGGAGAGAGCGGGAGCATGGCATTGAGATAGCTGCTGAGCTATGATCAAGTTGAATGCTGGAGCAGGCTCGAAGGACCGAATTACCTACTCCTCCTATTTTCTATGTTAACTCTCACTTTCACCTAGTTTTTTCAGTCATCTGTGAACTTGGAAGCATTACCTTTAATTCCCACATTCAAATCATTGATATAGATTGTGAATAGCTGGGTCCAAGCACTGATCCTTGCAGTACCCACTAGTCATAGCCTTGCCAAGCTGAAAATGACCCATTTATTCCTAATCTCCATTTTCTGTTCTCAATCCATGCCAGTATATTCCCCCCAATTCCATGTGCTCTAATGTTGTTTACCAACCTCTTGTGTGGGACCTTAATAAAAGCTTTCTGAAAATCTAGATATACCAATCCACCGGTTTCCCCTTATCTATTAACAGATTTGTTAAACATGATTTCCCTTTTATAAATTCATGTTGACTCTGCCCAATCATACCTTTATTTTCCAAGCGTCCAGTTATCACATCCTTTATTATAGATTCTAGCATTTTCCCTACTACTGATGTCAGGCTAACAGGTCCGTAGTTCCACATTTTCTCTTTCCTTTCTTAAATAGTGGGGTTACATTTGCCAGCTTACAATCTGCAGGAACCATTCCAGAGTCTATAGAACTTTGAAAGATGATCACCAATGCATCTACAATCTCTACAGCCACCTCTTTCAACACTCTGGAATGTAGATCATCAAGTCCTCAGGATTTATCTACTTTAAGTCCCATTAATTTCTCTAGTACTATTTTTTAACTAATAATATCTTGCAGTTCCTTATTTACATTAGTCCCTTGATTCTTCATTATTTCTGGGAGGTTTTTAATATTTTCCTCCATGAAGACAGACACAAAGTGTTTATTTAGTTTCTCTGCCATTTCCTTATTCCCCAATATACTGCGCTTGAAATGGACCCACATTTGTTTTTGCTAATCTTTTCCTTTTTACATACCAATAGAAGCTTTTACCTTTTTATGTTTCTAACTAGTTTACTCACATATCCTATTTTCCCTTTCTTAATCTTTTTCTTGGTTCTCCTTTGCAGACTTCTGAAAAGCTCCCAATTTTCAGGCTTACCATTTTTTTTGGGCAAACCTCCTTTGATCTAATCCAATCCTTGACTTATTTTGTTAGCCACGGTTGGAACACTTTCCTATCTGGGCTTCTATGCATTAAGGGATGTATTTTTGTTGTAAACTATGTATTAGTTCTTTAATATGTCAAGAAGACCAGTAGTCCTGCCAACGACTCCTGTCATGTTCCATCCAGTCTGAAAAACAAACATCCATCAAAACACTCCCCTTGCGCTCCTTAGCCAACTTTGGATCCCTACAAGTGCTCCCCCTTTAATCCCATGGGCTTCAGTTTTATGAACACGTTTATCATGTAGTCTTTTATCAAAAGCCTTTTGAACCACCAAATACACAACGTTAACCGTACTACCCCTTTTCAATCCTCTCCATTACTTCAGTGAAGAACTCTGTGATGTGATCGCCAATATGATCAGCTTCAAATTGCCTATTTCCTATAAGATATGTGTTATGTAAATGAATTAAAACGTTTTCAATCGATGCTAAGTTATTGGCTCTTGTTGAGAGGACAGAAGTTTTAAATATGAAAAATTACCAACTGGCAAACAGAGTAAATGTCAGTGAGGTTCTGTAAATGGCCCTTTTTTGGATGAAAAAAGCACATTACTCATGTTCATTATAGTTTCCAAATTACTGTAAAATGCATCAAAATATATCAAAATTTTCTGAGGACTATGCCCCTAAACCTCCTTTCCCTGATCTCAATGCCCCAATCAAAACATTGGCTTAATTGTTATTTTCTTTAATGCTTTTATGTACTTGTATTTTGTTTTCATAGGAATAAGAGGAGCAAATGCAACCCCTTGAGCCTGTTTCACCAGTTAGTGACTGCTCTGTATTTTATGCCCACTTACCTACTTTTGACCCACATTGCTTACCTAGCAACTTATTCATCTAAGCCTTTAAAAGCTTTAACTGACACAACATTCACAGCCTTTTGGGGGGGCGCTACCTTTTGTGAAAAGAAATGTTTCTTGATTTTACTCTTCAACAGCCTGGCTCTAATTTTAAGATTATGCCCTCCTGGATTTCCTCATCAGGAGAAACAGATCCTCTTTACTGAATCCTTTTATCATTTTCAACATGTTGAATAGATCAACCCTCAAGTCTTCTATTTCCACGGGAAATCAAGCCAAGTCTATACAATCTCTCTTCAGACTATAACCATTCAGCCCCCAGCATCATTTTGGTGAATCCGCATTGTACTCCCTCCAAGGTCAATGTATCCTTTCTGCAGTGCAGTGCCCCGCCCTGAACCCCTGAACACTGTACTCTAGATGGGGTTTCTGACCAAGGCTGTATACAACTGAAGCATAAACTCTGTGCCTTTGCATTCCAGTTCCCTTAGGATAAATGAATGTTCTGTATACCGTAGATCATGACATATAAGCCGACCCCATTTTTCCGGCCCAAAATATACCTTTTTACATATACTCTGTGTTTAGGTCCCCTTTTCAGCCCATGACGTGCTATCCTTGCATTTGTATTCAGCCTCAATTTTTTTTTTCCCCACAAATGCATGTTTTACTCACCTTATAACTGGGTGCAAGGAATCGAACCGACGATACGGGTTGCATTGCGCAGATATACAGAAGTTTAAGGCACACTCATACAGCAGACTCACATGGGGAATGACAAAGAGCAATGAGTCTTCCAACAAACCAAATGAAGTATGAAGCTGATTTCAAGCTAAAAGTTGTATCATTTGCTAACTCAGCAAAATACTGTGCTGCAGTGAGGGAATTTGATGTTCATGGAAAAACTGGTGAGAGTGTGGAAGAAGGAACCTACTCTGAAAAAGTTGCCCAAGACCAAATGTGCTATGAGAACAGGGACCAAACAACAGCCTGACCTTGAGAAGCATGTATCGAAATGGTTCCTCAAAAGTTGTCAGAATGGTTTCATCATGAAATGTAATGCGTATATACACAATTAAATGGTCCAAATCAAACCCTGAGTCCAGCAAAGACTTCAGAGCAATAGCTAGTTGGTGTAGCCGCTTGGTGAAATGAAAATATCTAGTGTTGCGGTCATAGACCCACCCAGATCGCTGGTTTCAAGCTAAAAAACCAGCACGAAAAGACTTAAATACCAAAATCACCAGTTCCCAGCGATTCATTATCAGACAGCAGCAAAAACACGAGAACCCATTAAGCCACATCAGCAATATGGATGAATGTCCATGAATTTTGATATGCCCAGCAACCAAACTGTGGAGTGGAACGGTTCAAAAACTGTTCTATTGAAAACCACAGGACATGAGAAGACAGGATTCACAACGGTACTAGCCTGCATGGCTAATGGAACGAAATTAAAGCCTATGGTAACTTTCAAAAGCAAAACCACTTTGAAAATCAAATTCCCTGCAGTTTTTGTGCATGTCCATGAAAGTGGTTGGATGGCTGAGTATGGAGTGAAGTTATGGTTGACAATGTGTGATATGGTTGACTCCTGGTGGCCTTCTTAAAGAATGCAGCTTATTAGATCAGATCCCATAATACTAATGAGATCAAGAAGCCCCTGCCAAGAAATAACACCCAGATTGCAGTGATACCAGGAGTCTAACATCTATAGTTCAGCCTTTGGATGTGTGCCTCAACAAGCCGAATGGAATAGGTGAATAGTTCACTGAGGAAAACAAACCTTCACAAAGATGTAAATATGTGTGCTTCCCTGCTTAATGTTTTATGCGGTTTTGTCATCAAATCATGAGAAGCCACTAGTGCACAAACTATCATCAGATCATTCAAAAAATGCAGAATATCCAATTCAATGGATGGAGTGGAAGATGATTTGTTGTTGCAGGATGTTTTGAAAACAAATGCACCACATCTGATCCAGAGTGGAATCCTTACGATGGTGCTATAGCCAAAGTGACTATGAATTTGATAAACTCTTTGTGTCAGATGCCGAAAGCAATGAATTCAAAGAGTTTTAAAATACTTTCACGGTGGTTAAAGGTATCTTTGTAGGATTAACTTATTCAATAAATTGTGCCACATTAAGTTAACATGAATTACAGGTGTTATGATTTTTCACATTTCAAAATGGCGACCACCCACACATTTTATACCCAGCCTATAAATTGACCCCCATTTTGGAATGATTTTTGGATACTTCAAAGGTCAACTTGTATGCTGGCATCTATGGTGCCGATAACTTACAACCTATATAACCGCTTATTTTCACATGTCATAGGTTTATCACCAATACCATTCTTGAATTAGCAGCATTTTTGAAACCCAAAGAGATTGGGGTGGCTGGGAAAGCATGGGGGAGACAATGACAGCACCAGGAGAGATTGAGGGAGGAGGGGAGAAGTTTACAGGGGGAACATGGAGGACTTTGGGAGGGCATCAGATTGCCAGGGATGGTGTTGGGTGGGGAGCATGGGGGTAGGTTCTGATTGCTTGGGGAGTGGTTTACATGATGGGCTGGAGTGGAGGGAGAGTACTTCTGCCTCATAAGCAGTTCTGAAAAGGCACTTATCTGTTCATGCAGCAATCTTCACTCCCCTTTATCTGCTGGGTTTTTTGAGGTCCAAAAAACCTGGTCAACCAGCATTAAAACTGATACCTGAGGTGCACCATCTCATTAATATTTTAAAATAAGACACTGCTCTCCTGGGAGTGGATTGGCTACCTCCCCCTAGGGTGTCTCCATTAAAACCAAACGTGGGCGGTTTAAGACTGGGTTCAGGTTTCAGAATTTTAAGTTGTATTTCCCACCCAGCCAAAGGCTACACGTTTTTGGTGGGGTGGGGGGGTTAAATTCCCCCGCCCAATTAATCTACCATGGAAGCTTGTCATGTTTCTTGGAGGAGATGATGGTTGTGGTTGATGGGAGAATTGTGGTGGATGTGATTTATGTTGGAGTTTGGAAGGCTTTTGGCAGGGTACAAGCAGGAGACTTCTGCAGAAGGCTATGGGGTATAGAATTATTGTAAGGTTAACAAATTGAATTTAAAGCTTCATAATGAACTGCTTAGAACTGATTGTATACCTGGTTAGAAACTGAACTAGACCAGCTATATAAAGATGGTGGCTACAAGAGCAGGTCAGAGGCTAGGAATCGTGCAGAGTAACTCACCTCCTAATTCCCCAAAGCCTGTCCACCATCTACAAGGCACAAGTCAGGAGTGTGATGGAATACTCCCCACTTGCCTGGATGAGTGCAGCTCCCACAACACTCAAGAAACTTGACACCGTCTAGGACAAAGCAGCCCGCTTGATTGGCACCACATCCACAAACATTCACTCCCTCCACCACCGACGCACGGTAGCAGCAATGTGTACCATCTAAGAGATGCACTGCAGGAATTCACCAAGGTTTCTTCGAAAGCACCTTCCAAACCCACGACCAGTACCATCTAGAAGGATAAGGACAGCAGACAGATGGGAACGCCATCACCTGGAAGTTCACCTCCAAGACACTCACCATCTTGACTTGGAAACATATCACCGTTCCTTCACTGTCGCTGGGTCAAAATCCTGGAACCCCCTTCCTAACAGCACTGTGGGTGTACCTACACCATATGGACTGCAGCGGTTCAAGAAAGCAGCTCACCACCACCTTCTCAAAGACAGTTAGGGATGGGCAATAAATGCTGGCCCAGCCAGCGAAGCCCACATCCCATGAATGAATAAAAAATAAACTAAAATAATGGAGAAAGCAGAGAGCTTTTCCAAAGTGGGTCGGAAGGCTCTACAGTGTTCTCTCTAAGACCATTTCAGCTCACCGCGTACGTGGATAATTTGGATAGAATGGTCTCAAAATTTGCAGTTGGTGCAAAAATATGAGGCATTGTAAATAATTCTTAGACCTAAGGGATTTTCATGGGGATTTTGATAAGAGGGTAGAATGTATAAAAACATGACAGATGAAATTCAATGTCAGTAAATGTGGGGTAGTACTTTTTTTTACATCAAAATGTAATAGAATGAGGAAGGGTGAGTGTTACAGATTAGTTCCCAGTGATTGAAAGATCTAGAATGAGGAGACAAAGATACATTTCATTTTATAAGAGATTTAGGGCAAAGTTTACATAGGTTGGTGAGGCTGTGGTTTACACTGCCCAAGTTGGTGATTGAATTTAAGAATAACTTAGATGGTTGAAGGAAAAGGGGACAAATGATATAGGAACAGGATGGGCCCATGGGATTGGGGCAACTTGTGTGGAGGATAAATGGAAACATAGGGCAGAATTTTACAAGTCTGCGAGCAGGGGCGGGGCCCACTCACCGAACCTTAAAATGACGAGCGGTGACGTCGGGGGAAGCTCCCGATGTCACCGCGCCCGATTTAAATTTTCAGGAAGGCGGGGGCGGAGCAAAATCAGCTGCGCGCCCACTGACCTGTCAATGGCCAATTGAGGCCATTGACAGGATCAATTAAGTCATTAAAGGACCTGCCCGTCCAACCTTAAGGTTGGCGGGCAGGCCAGGAGCCCCGGCGGGAACTAGAAAAAACATGAAACCTCATCCACAAGCGGATTGTAAAAAATTATGGACATGTCCCAACTCATGTGACATTGTGACATGAGGGGATATGTAAGGGAAATTTTATTTTTCTATTTTTGTCTTTTTTACATGTGCAGCTGATCTCTCTGAGGCTGCACTTAGGGAGATGAGTGCGCTCTTTTGTGCGCATGCGCGAAAGAGCGCACTCTCGATTTTGGGATCCCCCCTCCCCCGCCCACACAGGGAGCGCACAGCGCTTCTGTGCGGACGTCACGCTGGGTGGGCCTTAATTGGCCTGCCCACGTAAAATGGCCCCACGCCGATCGGAAGCGCGCCGGCCCATCAAATTCCCCCCCCCCCCGAAGGTGGGAAAATTCAACCCATAGATTGGATAGATCAATTGGCCTTTATCAGTTAGTTTTATGAAATTCTAATCTTTCAACACCAGTCTGTTACCTTGGAGACAACTTAACCCCAAAAAGACACAACTTGCTCCCCCACCCCAAAGAGGTCTAATTTATTTTGAAAATCACCTTTCGATGTGGAAAATTTGTCCCAGGGCACTTCAGAAGTGTCAGGAATGTGGATACTGATCTGAAAAAGAGCTACCTCCAACTTCTTTTTCCTATGTTCCTTTTAGGATTACAAATAGAGGACAAGTAAGATTATTTTTTGAGCAAGTATTATCAATAAAAGCTTTGTTTAGATCAAGGAGAACTGGAAAAGATGTACATTGACATTTAGTTAGGCTGCACAAAGAAACTTTAAAGAAGAAGCTAATGTAAATTGTAACAAATTTAGTTGTCTCTGTTACATAGTACATCAATCTTTCATACTCACTGAATATCATCCCTATCCATCTTTTTATCAAAATTTAGATGAAAGGTGCTTACTAAGATTACAATTTCATATTTTTGTTTTCTGGCTTTTCCCCAAATGAAGCTGTTAAATCTGAAATGGACCCTCAATTTGAATTTTCATTTCTGAGCTTGTCATTGTCTAAATATGAGTGATGCTGTCAGGGAGGCACTGTAGTAAATTCCAGGCAAACTTCAGTTAAAAAAAAAGGCGAGTGCACTACCTAGGTCACCATTTTCCACTCATTTGCAGCATGTTGTAGAGTGGCAGGCACAAGCCTGCGAGCAAGTCAAATGGTTCCTATTGTGTGAAGTGCAGCAGAAATTGAAACTTTTTAAAAATGTAAATGTATGTTATGTAATAGCTTCATCCCACTCATTTTAAGTAACTAAAATTTTGAGTCTAATGTATATTCTGTTATAAATATTGTTATTGAAATTTTGCAGTCTAGAATGTTGCAAATAGTACAAGTTCTAAACTTGTGTGGACATCAAGAGTCTGTGAAGGGTTAATAACAGTGTTTGTAATTATAGGCCAAACACTTTAATTATTAAGCATACTGTGTGACATCATCCTGTACCTCCGAGTTGTCACTGATAGAATTGAAAAAGCCAGATGGTGTGTGATTATAGTTGGATCCTCCAAAATGTGTTTTAGAAGCAATTAAAGGTTTGGACCCCCCTCCTCTGCTCATCTGTGATGAGTTTTTTTTTGCTCAGTTTCATCATGATGCAAAATGATAGCTCCTGACAAGAAATAAATGAAAGATCAGGAGGGCTGTAATATCATCTTAGATTTTCAGGAAATTACAGATTTTGGGACATTTCTCTTTGGATAAATGGTTTATCTGAAAGGAAGTAGTAAGTAATCTGTAATCCTTCACTGGGAATGTATTTGCATTTTGAAAGCTTGGGTGATTAAGAACAGATGGGTTGTTATCTGTCTGAAAACGTGTAATAGACTGCAGAAATGACACAGCTTCTTTCAGCCTGGTTTCCTGGAATGCTGTTTGCTTTTTTCCCTTTGAAAATGTTAGTGATTTGCTAGTGATGGAAAAGAAAAAGTTGAGGTTGAAAATATGATAGACTGACAAAGTTGCCTGCACGCTGTCTAAAAATATTTGAAGGAGTGCTGCTTTCAGCTCCTGCTATTTCATAAAGGTTTTCAAAACGGTATTCGATAGCACTTAAATAATATTCCAGAAAGAAAATGTCTTGTTTTAATTACATTTCTGATTCATCAAGCTTCACAGCCAGCCCTAAACAGTTTTTTAATGTTTAACAGTCCTAGTCAACTTTAACAAACAGGTTATTTTAGACTTGTCTACAAAAATATTACCCATGCAAAGTGAACTGCAGTAAGATTGCAAAATATTTCTTGTTTCTAGTATTATTTATTAGCCAAGGAATCTTAGGGATGACTTTTTAACTCTGGAACCTGAATTCAAATGCAGTCTAGATTAATGAAGTGAGGGTTTTTGCAGTTGCCTGGGTTGTATATGAAGTGATTTGAGCAGTCTAAAATTAGGTCCTGGTAGGCATGAACCCATGACACAAAACTACCTCCAATTCAGCAACCCTGGCAATGTCACTAACAAAGAGCATAGCATGGCTGAGGTGGGAATGAAGAAAATGTCACATTTGAAGTAGTCCACTTCTGTGATTCAGCAGAGTAGAGTGAGTTAACTCTTGTCTGCTTTATGCTGATAAGTAGTTCAAATGATAGAGGTGCTAACAAAATTTGCCAATACAATTTGTATATTAGTGAGGGTCATTTTAATTACTGGTGACAACAGACGTTATCAGATTGACTTCTCGTTATATACCTGTCTGATTTTTAATTCCAATGCAATTAATGGAAAAAATAATCAGGCAGGATGTATGGCAGGTGGCCCAATCCAATATTGCCCTTTTTAAACAATCGCCAAAAGTCAAATCACCCCCAAGTAATTCTGTTGAAAACACTTTCTTTTTGCAGCAACAAGCAAGCTTTTCTACTGGAAAACGTTCCATGCATTGATGCAAGCTGCAAGACTGTGGGTCGAATGTTCAAGGTTCTTTGGGAGCTGTCTGATTTAAACCAGATTAAGAATGCTGTTGTGGCAACCTTCTTTGACATTTATGAAGATGTAAGTTCAGCATTGTGCTGCTAATTATCTTCTTGCATTTACTAATTTGAATTCTGAGTCCAACTTTTTACAGCTACTGGTAGTGGAGAACTATACTGATTGATAACTAAATGGTTGGTGCATATAACTGATGTGAGAATGATAATTCCTACAGACAGAGTTTTCAGGTTTAATTCCTGACCTGTACTGATTTTACAGATCTCAGCCAGGGTGGTGATAGGGAATTAAAAATCCAGGGCTGGGAAGAAGAAAAACTAGTCATGGTTCCGATTGCTGTCCTGTGACCATTACCACACAGTACAAATTTTTGGATATAGGCAAGGACAGAATTAGTTTTAGCATTAGTAAATGGTAGGGCACTGAGAGCAGTGAGAGAGAACTGAGGAACAAAGGGATTTGGGAGTTCAGATACATAATTCCCTGAAGGTGGCATCACAGGTAGACAGGGTTGTAAAGAAAGCTTTTGGCATACTGGCCTTCATAAATCAAAGTATTGAGTATAGGAGTTGGGATGTTATGGTGAGGTTGTATAAGACATTGGTGAGGCCAACTTTGGAGTATTGTGTGCAGTTCTGGTCGCCTAACTACATGAAGGATATCAGTAAGATTGAGAGAGTGCTGAGAAGATTTACTAGGATGTTGCCGGATCTTAAGGAGTTGAGTTACAGGGAAAGATTTAACAGGTTAGGACTTTATTCCTTGGAGCGTAAAAGAATGAGGGGAGATTTGATAGAAGTTTACAAAATTATGAGGGGTATAGACAGAGTAAATACGAGTAGGCTCTTTCCACTTAGATTAGGAGCGATAAATATGAGAGGATATGGCTTTAGGGTGAAAGGAGAAAGGTTTAGGGGGAACATTAGGGGAAACTTCTTCACTCAGAGAGTGGTGAGAGTGTGGAACGAGCTACCATCTGACGTGGTAAATGCGGGCTCACTCTTAAGTTTTAAGAATAAATTGGATAGATACATGGATGGGAGAGGTCTGGAGGGTTATGGACTAGGTGCAGGTCAATGGGACTAGCGGAGTAATATTTCGGCACAGACTAGAAGAGCCGAATGGCCTGTTTTCTGTGCTGTAGTGTTCTATGGTTCGGTCTCCTTTGTCTGCTCTGAGGTTATTTACACCATGTGATGCAGCTTTGAAGGAGGAAAATGATAGGACAATGATGGAGGAGGAGGTTAGAGGAGAGAACTAGGGAGACCAAACTCTTTTCCCAAAGTTGTCAGATTCGATAATTGCTTTATTCTGTACACTGATTTTATTTTTAAACTAAGTCAAGGAAACGGCCATTAAGTGGCAATTAGTTGCCCACTTAGGGCCTCAATTGGCCAAGAGCAGGCAGGATGCCCTAGGCCTCATTCGTCCCCATAAAATTGCAGTCTGATCGAGGTGGTGAGAAGGCCACCTGGGGCCTTCTGGGGGAAACGAAGGTTGTTGGTGGGGGGTGAGGTTGGGAGGGGGAGAATGAAGGTGTCAGTAGGGGGAGGTTGGGAGGGGGTGTGGGTGTGTGGGGGGAGGGAGGGTGTAACGGGAGACGAAGGCACCTGGGGAGGTAGTTGTAAGGGAGGGTGGAAGGGAAGGAGTTTGGAGGGGGGGAGGAGTTCAGAGAGGGGCGGCGGGGGGTGTCCGTGGGAAGGAAGGGATGCGGAGAGCCGAGGGAGGAAGGGTGGAAGAGCAGTGGCGATACGTAGCATGTCAGAAATACACAAGACAGTTGACCTTTCAGGTATAAAATTCATTCTTATTCATTAAGGGACTTTAAAAATGTAATGTTACAAATCTTGTGTACCTGAAACAGTTATAATAACTCCTATCTATGTGAGTGAGGATATTTCTCTTAAACCTGATGAATTATTAGTGCATGGTAAAAGATGGTATCAACTTATGGGCATGCAAGGATGTTAGAATCCTTGATGTAAAGTAATAATTATGAGTATTTGCTGTCTGAGCAGATTTAAGCAAACAAGTCTCTCTCTACATGTAAAGAGCACTAAGGTTAAAACTGCACTTACAATTCAAAAAACAACAGAAATAGCAGATGGATCACATTTTATAATTGAGCTCAATCATTACAAGATGCATCCTTGTACAATTTCTTTCTCTCAAGAGGTTTCAGTCACATGACCTTTCTAACCCTGGAGATTGGTGAGACAAGGGCATCTTTAACTTTGACAGTACTTCGTCCACACACAAGTCAATCAGTCACAGAAGTACAGTACCTCAATTCACTTCATCCATTGCTGGTGGATACAGTTCTTGGGCTTCAACCCATAATTGTGTACCGCTGAATTAAACCTTTTAACTACCAAATTACTTGCTATACATTTTATTAATGTTAGACTGCTTCATTTACCTTACTAATGCCATAACCTGGCAATATGGGTATGAAAATCAGCATTGCTTCATTAATGAAATTTTAATTATTCAGTTTAACGATCAGTCCCAGAATATTAACTATCTGGTTAGTTCGTTCTTCACAATAGGTTTCTTGTAATGAAAAGTTTGAGGATGTTTGCTCTTTTTACCTTCCAGGACACTCATTAAAACCTACCTTTTGGTAAAGCCGTCATCTGCCCTAATATCTCCTTATGTGGCTTTGTGTAATTTTTTTTTTGACAACAATCCTGTGAAGTACCTTGGGACAGTTTTACTACATTAAAAGCAATATATTAAGTACAAGTTTGTTATGACACAGCAGATGGTAAATGCTGAGCTGTTCTAATCCCAGAGGGAAACTTGGACGAATTGTCACGACTAATTTTCAATTTGTATAAATTTTGAGATAAGTGTCTTGAATTCAGTAGTAATAAGACCACCAAGTCTTATAGGTTTTTACAAAACTACATTAAACATTTATTAATAAGAGAAATGATTTTAAATACATACATAGATATAAAAATTACTACTATGATAACTTCTAAATCCCCTAATCCATCTAACTCCCAGTTACACTTTCGTTAAGGCAACAGTAAGACACATAGATTTTAAAAGACCCTGGCAAAGAAACATGATACCCTGAAAAAGTCGAATTCAAAGTGAGCTCTCCTAACTTCAGTCGCTGGAGACAGCAGCTTGAGGCATAGGTGCTGAAGACGTTTTTACACTTGTAAGATCTTAAAATGCCTACCCTTACACACCGCCTTTGCTCCTTTATACATATTTTCCCCTTTGAATACTAATACCCATTGTTTGACCCTGATATTTAAAACCTCTCATAGCATTAAGCTTTACCAGTAATCTTCGGGAAAAATAAACACAATTTCTAAACTTTACCCAGCTAGGTGACACAATTCACTCCTCCTTTGAAAACAATCTAGCCTGGTTTATGTAAAAATGCAAATGTTCCCTAGACATTTATGTTTCTAAACTTCCCCACATTTACCTAATTAACATTTAAAACTAACTACTCTTCCGACAGCAAAGCACCCAGACTAGCTGCCTCTTATTCAATTAAGTCTTACACATACACACACACATCCCACTATTACCCTATTTTACAATAAATTCCAATAATATTATGAGAATTATTATATCTTCCTGACAAGTTGTTGTTTTAAAATAGAAGATTGCTACACCAAAATTATAATTGTTCTCAGTTCATCACACATTACAAGGAATATACACTCATATTTTATAAAATATCTCCAAGTTTAATTATAAGAATGCTTCAGATAGGTTAAACCTGTGCAGATTTGATCAACAAATTTGAAATTCTGACAACATCTCAGGGGCATAGGACTTTCAAGACGAAGAAAGACCGAGGTCTATCTAGTTCACCTTCTATCATACCGATTTGTCACCTTCTATCATACCAATTGTCACGTGCCACAATGATAATGGAGTTGTTGACTAATCATAGCAATTCATCTCTATCAATTAGTCTGCCACAGACACAAGCATGCGATGAGGAAAACCCCAGTGATGGAGAGCTTTGGGAACTGTAGATCCTAAGTCACCTTTTTCATTCAAGCATACTACACTTGTCACATGTCATGTCTCAAATTCCTCATATAGTGTACCCCAAAATGTTTTCTTAAAAAAAATCACTTAATTTGCATTTGAATCGAACAGTACTGTTTGTTTCCACAATCACCCTTGGGATCCTGCTCAACAGATTGACCACTCGCTGACTGAAATAATATTTAGTTTTGAACTTCATGCACAGGCCATGTCCTCTAGTTGTACTGTTCTGGGCAAGATGAAATAGTTTGTCATGGTCTGCATGTTTCTAGTCACCTTAGAATCCTAAGAACAGTAATCATATCACCCCTCAACCTCTCTTCTAGTGAGAACATGCCTAATTTACAGAATCATTTTTAATTCAGTCCCTCCACCCCTCAGTCATCCTGGTTGCTCTCTTTTGTATCCTTTCAATAACTGCAGTACCTTTTTGTATAGTGGTAATCAGAATTGTACACAGTATTCTAAGTATAGTCACACCTATGATTTATAAAGTTGAAAGATTAACCTCACTATTTCGGCTCAATATTGACCTTACAAAACATCCCAACAGCACATTTGCTTCATTCCCTGCTACCAGTCACTTTTGCAATAACATCAATTTGTGAATCATTCATTTTCCATGCAAATTATTTTCTTTCAATTTAAGTAATACGAACTTCCTGGACTATTTATTCCTGTGCAAAGCACTTTACATTTCTCTACGTCGAATTTCATCTGCTGCCTAAGTGCCCAATTTCCAGATACATTCAAGTCCTCCTGTTGGTTGTCAAGTTCGTCTTTGGAGTATGCCACCTTCTCTGTTAAACAGGATATGCTACAGGAAGTTTTGAACATATGTCTTATGCACTATATCTTCCTTTTTATGAAAGTTCTAAACAACACATTTAAATTTTATGGTACGTGCATTAAGTATTTTGTAAGAAATGAAGAAAATATCACAACCAAAAAAGGATTCTTGAAGGATAACCTGTCTCACACTCTTATTTCTTGTTACAATTTTTTTATATGACAGGGTATCTTGGACTTACTTGTATTAAGTGAGAATAAGGAAAATTCAAAGTTCACCATCCATGCTTTGCGAAATAACTTTGATGCTGATGCGTACTTTGTTAAAGTAATTGGTAAGTAGACTGTCACATCCTAGTTATGTATATATTAAATTCAAGTAAAACTTTTCATGGATAATTAAGCCTATTTTAATATTATAGATAGAAAGCAATTAACACATAGTAACTAAAACTCTACTGATCAGTCAGTGTTGATGGAAAATGTAACCGGGGGGTCTAGCAATGGTACTACTGGAATCCTAAACCAAGTTATCACCTTTAAACCCCAGGACTGCTTGTCACTCAAATTTATTTTCTACAGTTGGAGTGTTGTCAGTTGTCTGGTTTTTCTGGGAAATTTTATGAAATGCTTTAGTGTTTTACTTTCAAAAAAAGAGTAACTGCCGTCATCCAAATCCTCCCCCCAGCCCCCATCAAGATGGATTTTCTGTCCACCTTCCATTAAGTGAGCCAGGATGCTGATTAATAATCAGCCCTTGGATGTCCTCATCCCCATTAAAACGTCTCTCTTACCCTGACTTCTCTCTTACTCCGTATGGCCCTCATCTCCATTCCCTTAAACCCAAGGGACACAGACTCTAATGAATATAGCAGATAACTGGTTTAACCATTCATGGATCTAATTTTATGGAGCACAGAATGCACTTGTCTGCGAAAGCTGCTAACTATTCCAGGATCATCCTGGAATAAAAAGGAAACCCCAGACATTTTTTACTGTACTGCAAGCTGCCTTCTTAATCATCTTCCCCCTACCTCCGGCACTTTCTTTTATGATGCTGCTTCAAACGTATCTCTTTGACCAAGGTTTTAGTCATTTTTTTATTCATTCATGGGATGTGGCTGCCTCTGGCTAGGCCAGTATTTATTGCCTATCCCTAATTGCCCTTGAGAAGGTGGTGGTGAGCTGCCTTCTTGAACTGCTGCAGTCCATGTAGTGTAGGTACACCCCCAGTGCTGTTGGGGAGGGAGTTCCAAGATTTTGACCAAGCGACTGTGATGGAACAGTGATATATTTCCAAGCCAGGCTGGTGAGTGGCTTGGAGGGGAACTTCCAGGTGGTGGTGTTGCAATGCACCTGCTGCCCTTATCCTTCTGGATGGTAGTGGTCGTGGATTTTGAAGGTGCCCTCAAAGGAGCCTTGGTGAATTCCTGCAGTGCTTCTTGTAGATGGTACACACTGCTGCCACTGTGCGTTGGTGGTGGAGTGAGTGAATGTTTGTGGAAGTGGTGCCAATCAAGTGGGCTGCTTTGTCCTGGATGGTGTCAAGCCTTTTGAGTGTTGTTGGAGCTGCACTCATCCAGCAAGTGGGGAGTATTCCATCACAGTCCTGACTTGTGCCTTGTAGATGGTGGACAGGCTTTGGGAGTCAGGATGTGAGGTACTCACTGCAGAATTCCTGGCTTCTGACCTGCTCTTGTAGCCACAGTATTTATATGGCTAGTCCAGTTCAGTTTCTGGTCAATGGCAATGGCAACCCCCCAGGATGTTGGTAGTGGAGGATTCGGTGATGGTAATGCCATTGAATGTCAGGGATCGATGCTTAGATACTCTCTCTTTGGAGATGGTTATTGCCTGGCACTTGTGTGGCGCAATTGTTACTTGCCACTTTGTCAGCCCAAGCCTGGATATTGCCCAGGTCTTGCTGCATTTGGACTGCTTCACCTGCCCGGGTATCTCCATATGTGGCTTGGTGTCAATTTTTGTTTTATAATTCCCCTGCAAAGTGTCCTTAATGTAACTTTGCAAGTTTTTTGTATCACAACTTTCATTGGCTGGCATATTATTTTGGAGCCAGCTCGATCCCAAATCAGCGCTGTCTATCAACCTACCACCTCCTGTTGTGGCACGGCTGATGCTAAATGCCAAGCTGCTCAAATCCCAGAGGGAAACTTGAAACAACTGCCAAAACAGTTCTTGCAATTTGTGTAGTATGGGGAGCGGTTCTGAAATCGGGAAATGATTTGTGATGATTTTATAGTAAAGTAAATGTTTATTAAAAGAATAAAGGAAAAAAAAACAACACAATTACATTTAAACACCAGAATGGCTTCACACTGCAAACAGTACTTTAAAACAGTTCCACAAATCTTAACTTAACTACCTGGAGAGCTACCTTTCCCTTTTCTGTTCAGCAACTAACCCTATAGATTTTAAAATCTATAGAAGGCCTGTAATTTTGCCACACAATGCTTTTTCCTTGGGGTGTCCTCTGAGGCTGACAGCAACTGAGTCTTCAGGCCTGGCCTTGTTCACACTGTCTTCTGGGAGTTCTGACCAGTTATCCTGCTGTCTTCTGGGAAAATCTAAGCAGCTACTCCCTCACATAGGCTTCAGTAGTTCATTAAATGCATTCCTTCCCTTTGATCTCTCTAATGTTTCAACCAGTCTCTTCATAAATGCTTTCTTCCCAGAATTGATTAAATCGTTCTCATTTTTTTAGCCCTTGGACTTGTAAAAACAAACTTACCCTATCCTTACCTCATCTCCTTACACCTTTTTACAACCTGCATGTATCTCTCTTTGAACTAAAACAAGTCAATTCAAACAATTCCTGTTATTGCTTTATGTAAAACTCTGATTGAAGTTCATCTTGGTTTATTAACATTTCAAAATCACTTCTTACTGTTGCCTTTAGACCCTTGCCTTCACTCTAGCTCTTAATCCAATAACAGTCTGACTTCTAGTACATAAGAAAATATGCCAGGGTTATTACCAGAAGAAAAATATTACAATTTCTTGTTTTCTTGACACTCCTCAAGGAATGTGAACACATTGTGTCCTCATTGTGGAACTGGTAAATAAGCATTTAGTCCGTTTCTTTGTAGACGGCAGGTACAAGCAGTTTCTTACAATATGCATAATGAATGCACAACTCACCATAAAATAATACCTACTTTACCAAAACCCTCTTCAGTTTGGCCTCATGTTATCTATCAAGCAGGACCCAATATAGCAGACACTGAATTTTGGATATGACCAGATGTTCTCACCTGCCATCCAAGATTTCCTTTTTATCTGTGACAATCTGAATTATTTTTATACTAACAGTGAAATAAAAGAAACAGATTAATTAAGAGGTGGGAGGAAGTGGCTCAAGCAGAGACCTGGGAAAAATAACTATTAGAATTTATGGCAGATTTTTTTCCCCTCTCTGCTTCTCAAAGCTGTTTCCAGGCTCCAACTGCCTGCTTCTATGAGAAATCTCACAGATAAAACCCAACCAAAGATACCTCCCTGCAATCTACCTCCACAGCAACATGGCACACTTGGGATGTTCCAGATAGAGATTCATCTGCAATTCCCAAATCATACTTTTGTTCTGGGACACCAAATGAATAGTTTAAACCCCTCATGAAGACAACTGTAGAGACCTCGTCTCTAACACAAAACTCAGAAAGGGACCACCCAATGTTTAATGTGTTTCCATTTCCAACTCTTACCTTATTAAATAAACAAATGCCACCAGTTGAATTTCAATCACTTTAAGATTGTTTATCAACTTCCCACCAGGGGTTTTCATTTATCTTGCATTTAAAGATTTCAATCTCCTAACTAAACAATATACTCTTAAAACATATGCATCATGATATTGAACATTTTTGCAACAGTCTTCACTATAGAAGACACAAAAAGCATCCCAAAAATAGTAGAAAAGCAAGAGAGAAAAGGGAGAGAGGAACTTAAAACAATGACGATCACTAGAGAAAAAGTACTAAGAAAACTAAAGGGGCTAAAGGCTGACAAGTCCACTGGACCTGATTACCTGCACCCTTGGGTCTTAAAGGAAGTGCCTACAGAAATAATGAAGGCATTGGTTGTAATCATCCAAAATTCCTAGATTCTGGAATGGTCCCAAAGGTATTAAAAGCTGCAAATGTAACACTACTATTCACGAAAGGAGGAAGACAGAAAGCGGGGGACTAGCTAACATCTGTCATTGGGAAAATGCTAGAATCTATTATTAGGAAGGTAGTAGCTGGACACTTAGAAAATCATAATACAATCAGGCAGAGTCAACATGGTTTTGTGAAAGGGAAATTGTGTCTGACAAATTTATTAGATATTTTGAAGATGTAACAAGTAGAGTAGATAAAGCTAACTTGGATTTTCAAAAGGCATTCAATAAGGTGTCACATAAAATATTACTGTAGAAGGTAAGGGCTGAGGGAGTTGGGGATGATATATTAGCATGAACAGAGGATTACTAACTTAAAGGAAACAGTGTCTGGATAAATGGGTCATTTTCAGATTGGCAATCTGTAACTCGTGGATTGCCAGAGGGATCAATGCTGGGGCCTCAAATATTTTTGATCTATATTAATAACTTAGACGAAGGGACTGACTGTATTGTGGCCAGATTTGCTGCTGGTACAAAGATAGGTAGGAAAGAAAGCTGCGAGAAGGATACAAAGAGTCTGCAAAGGCATATATGTAGGTTAAGTGAGTGGGCAAAACTCTGGCAAGATGGTGCATTTTGTGTGGAAATGTGAGGTTTTCCACTTTGGCAGGAAAAAATAGAAAAGCAGAATATTATTTAAATGGAGAGGAACTGCAGAATGCTGCAGAACAGAAGAATCTGGGGGTCCTTGGAAAGGCTGGGCCTATAATCATTGGAGTTGAAAGGTGATCTTAATGAAACATACAAGATTCTGAGGGGACTTGATGGGGTAGATGCCAAAAGGATGTTTTCTGTCATGGGGGAAATCTAGAACTAGGAAGCACAGTTTGAAAAATAAGGGGACTCCCAATTAAGGAGGAATTTCTTCTCTCATAGGTCACTAGTCTTTAGAACTCTCTTCCACAGAGAGTAATGAAGACTGTCATTGAATAAATTCAAGGCTGAGTTAGACAGATTTTTGATTGACAAGGGAGTCGAGGGTTACGGGGGGCTTGCAGGAAAGTGGAGTTAAGGCCACAAGAAGATCAGCCATGATCTTAATGAATGGCAGAGCAGACTCGATGAACGGAATGCCCTACTCCTGCGCATATTTCTTACGATCTTATGAGTGGTGTAAGTTAACTCAACCTCTGCATTTCGTCTTATTTCCATATTTCTGCTAAGAACTTCCTCCCTGGCCTATTTGACACTAGGAATATGCCATGCAAGGAATCCATACAGGAGTTTAATCTAAAATAGCTTGCAAGCATTGTTATGAAATTTCAGCTTTTAAAAATTTATGGTAATTCACTATAATTATACCAATGTAATCATAGAATGGTTATGATTCAGCTATGTTCAAGAGTCAGTGCTAGACCTTAACCACCCCCCTCCAAGTGATGACCTGGCTAGAAGATCTATTTTCATGACTGAAATTTTAAAAAGCTTGGAGCGAAGGCACCTCCATTTTAAAGTACCCTCTTCCTTACTTACTTTCTAATGTAGCCTGCTGCTCCTTTCAATTTGAAGGCATCTAGCTTCAAATGTAGCCTGTTGCTCCTTTCAAGCTTGAAAACCTCTAGCTTCAAGAGCCTGCCCAAAGACAGCAAGCGTGTCTCCAGACCAATTAAGGGGTTAAGTACTCTTTTCCCCCATGAGGGCAGATTTGCAACCTGGAAACAGACCCAAGCTCTGTTTCCCATCCCCAGAGGGAAAATCCTGATATTTGACTCTGAGCTATGAAAGTACAAGTCTAAAAGTACAAGGTTTATGACAATGAGTGATTAATGATTGGATCATTATGATGTTTTTTTATCCTGATGATCTACAGACTTGTAGTAATTTCAAACTGGTAACGAATGATAATTTCAGATTGGAAACAGATGCTGTGCACTAATATCAAAGAGGCTGAAAAGAAATAGGAAGGGAAATTAATTGGTAGTTTCAGATTGTAGTAAGCCCTGGCTTCTTGGCATGGCCATTTGCATTGCGCTGAACCACTCACTATTCAGGAAGTTTTATTATTGACATTCTGTCTGGGTTGGTTAGTGGACATTCCACTGAAAATATCTGATTGATTTTTACTGATGAATTCAACCAGTTACAGCATTCAAAACTACTTCTAATGATGGAGTGATTGTTTGATTGTTTTAATGCAGTATCGGGTTTCAATTGCACCAGTGCTATGAATGGAATGAATATTGATTAATTTTAAGAGCAGTGCGCACATCCTATTTCTTATGTTCTTGTGTTCACATTGTAATAGCTGTTCTAAGAACATGTTTTCCTATCCTCTTTCTTTTAAATTCACATTTGTTCTATATGTATATTCTTTATGAATACTTTTTTAAATCATCGAGCATCTTTATTTCTCTGCACCATTTTTAAATTTCAGAAAATTGCTGATTGTCTACAATCTACTTCAGTAATCAGTATAAAACATCTTAATCAACAGATGGTCATGAGCCTGACAAAATTAATTCCAGAGGAATAGATACCATGGCTTAATGAAATAGGTTATTATTCCTGCCAGTGTATGTGAACTGTATTAATACTGTGTCAGTGCTTTTTCTGGTGCTGCCAGTTTCAATCGGATGATGACAGCACCACAGCTAAAATTACCAGATTTATGAAAGCTTAGGTCTTCCTGATCATCCATTTTAGCAAAGTTTATTTCTGATGTTGTCGTCAGCTGCACAAAACCTATACAACGGAAGTTAGGAGTGAATTGATGATATAAAAGTAGTTTTAATTGCAAATGCCAATAGTAAGAAACCTGTCATAGCTTGACTTGAAAGATTGAACAGTCTTTGATTTTACTGTAGATTTCTAAGGCAGCTATGCATTGTGTGAATGCCAATGTAAGGATTCCTACAGTCTATGGAACCCTGAAGAAAAATTTCTCAAGCCACAACATGAGCTATGACTATTCTCAGACCCACACCTCCATCAAATTGTTTTAAAATTCTAAAAGGAACTGTTTGTTTTGCCTTTTGTCTTGGCTGTCCCAAAGGTCCAGGGATGTCAGTTTGGAAACTGGAGATCTAGTTTTCCGCACACAGAAATTGATATGTAATGGATATTGATCTATGATTCATGTATAATGGCTTTTGGCTAAATCTCTTATTTTAAGTTTTTTTCAGTATGTGTGAGGTTTCTTGTGGGACAATCCCCTCATAATAAGAACCTTATTACTAGCATATCTTTTTAAAATCCAGCAGTTAATGAGAAAAGCGTTTATTTCTGAACATATTTTCTGTCTACTTGACGTCTCAATTTTTTTGATTAAATTACGAGAGCTGGTAACCTTAACAAAATGTGAGAGAGAAAATGTCATCAATAAGAGAGCTAAATTAACGTGCACAGTGGTAATGACAGAATCACTGAAGCACCCAAGTCAATAACTTCCTGCTGACAATTTGAATGCTTCACAATGACTAACTCAATAACTCTTTCAATCTACTTCCCGGATTAGATCATCAATATTTGTTTAAAAATTAAAATGCACATGAAAATATATCACACTTCAGGTTAACTAATATTTGGAAGAAATCCTGAAAGGAATATTTGCAGCTATCATACCTTATTGTAACACTTAAACTTTTGCAAAAAGGATATTATAGAGCCAGAGATGTTTACAGCAAAACAGGAAGTTATTTGGCCCACTATTCTGTCCGTATTTTTGCTAAAACTGACCAAATCTAATTTTGCTGCCCTGCTGTTTCCTCCTAGCTCTTATCTTGCTCTGCTTCAAATGATTATCGAGAAAGTTGCAATGGTCTGTTCCATAACTACTCCCTGTGCCTGTGCTCTGACAAAGAAATTGCACCTAAAATCTGCTGAAACCCTTTTGTAGCAATTTTAAATTAAGGATCCCTTGTCACTGACTTCCCAACCAAAGGAAATAATCTTTCCCAATTTATTTCATCAAAACTCTTTGCAATTTAAAAATTCTCTACTCTGCTCTATCCTTATCTTCAGTTGAAATAGTCAAAGTATCATAAGTCTCTCCTCATAACTGTAGTCTCTCATTCCTGTTATCATCTTGATGATGATGCTTTCACTGTATATGAAGGTGTTACATGGTTGTACTGTGTTGGTGTTTGTGCATAATTCTTTTTCGATAGGTATTTTCTGCTTATCAAGGTGACTGCATTCAGTGCTGAAGAATGGAATAAGTTTCTATTTTGAGCATCCAGTGCAATAACAAGGATCATAGGTCAGGAATTGAAGTCAGTTACTGACTAAAGCTGCGCCTACCGTGTCATAACTTAAAAAGCACATCATTATGACAGTTCTGTTTCCCACACAAACCACCTCTTGACTGAAGGTGAGAGTGGCAATTATAGGCAGTTTTGCACTGTGAAACCATATCAACTAGGAATAAGGTTGAGCCTGCAAAACTCATATCATATAAACCCTTGCATCAAGATCCAGTTGATTAGATGTTTTAACAGTAACTTGAGGAAGGTCACAGTATCAAATTTTACCCTGAAATAAGCTTCTGTCTACATAACATGGGTGGAGTCATACCTAGCACAAAGGAAGATGGTTGTGGTAGCAAGTAACATTTGCGCCATACAAATGCCAGGCAATGACCATCTCCAAAAAGAGAGAATCCAACCATAAGATGTAGAAGCAGAAGTAGGCCGTTTGGCCCATCGAGTCTGCTCCGCCATTCAATGAGATCATGGCTGATCTGATAACCCTCAACTCCACTTTCCTGCCTTTTCCCCATAACCCTTGATTCTCTTACTGATTAAAAATCTGTCCATCTCAGCCTTGAATATAACGACCCAGCCTCTACAGCCTTCTGCGGTAAAGAATTCCACAGCTTCACTACCCTCAGAGAAGAAATTCCTCCTCATCTCTGTCTTAAATGGGTGATCCCTTACTCTGAGATTATGCCTTCTGGTCCGAAACTGCCTCACAAGGGGAAACAACCTCTCTGCAGCTACCCAGTCAAGCCCCCTAACAATCTTATATGTTTCAATAAGGTCGCATCTCATTCAATGAGTACAGGCCCAATCTACTCAACCTCTCCTCATAAGAAAATCACTCCATACCTGGAATCAACCTAGTGAACCTTCTCTGGACTGCCTCCAATGCCACTATATCTTTCCTTAGTTAAGGGGACCAGAACTGTTCACAGTATTCCAGGTGTGGTCTAACTAGTGCCTTGTATAGTTTTAAGAACATAAGAAATAGGAGCAGGAGTGGACCATTCAGCCCCTCAAGCCTGCTCCGCAATTCAATAGGATCATGCTGATGATCTTGTGTTTCGATTTCCACGTTCCCATCTAACCCCGATAACCTTAGGTTCTTGTTAAGCAAGGGAACCAATCTGCCTCTGCCTTAAAAATATTCATTGACCCCCACCTCCACCACCTTCTGAGGCAGATAATTCCAAAGTTGCACAACCCTCAGAGAAGAAAATTCTCCTAATCTTTGTCCTAAAAGGGCAACCCCTAATTTTAAAACAGTGCACCCTAGTTCTGGACTCAACCACAAGAGGAAACATCCTTTTGACGTCCACCTTGTCAAGGCCATTCAGGATCTTGTATACTTCAATCTAATCACCCCTCAATCTTCTAAACTCCAATGGAAACAAGCCCAGTCTGTCTAAACTTTCCTCATAAGACAACCCACTCATTCCAGTTATCAATCTAGTAAACCTCCTTTGAACCACCTCCAATGCATTTACATCCTTGCTTAAATAGGGACACCAAAACTGCACACAGTATTCAAGGTGCGGTCTCACCAATGCCCTGTGTAACTGAAGCATAACATCCTTACTTTTATGTTCAATCCCCCTCATAATAAAGGATAGCATTCCATTAGCCCTCTTAATTACTTTCTGTACCTGCATACTAATGTTTTGTGACTCATGTACTAGAACACCTAGATCCCCCTGCACCTCAGAATTATGCAGCCGTTCTCCATTTAAGTAATACTCTGCTTTTTTTGTTCTTCCTGCCAAAGTGAACAACTTCACATTTTCCCACATTAAACTCCATTTGCCAGATCTTTGCCCACTCACTCAACCTACCTATATCCATCTGCAACCTCCTCATGTCCTCTTCACAACATACTTTCCCACCTATCTTTGTGTCATCTGCAAATTTAGCCACCATGTCTTCACTCCTCTCATCTAAGTCATTGGTGTAAATCGTAAAAAGTTAGGCCCCATTACAGACCCCTGTGGGACTCCACTTGTCACATCCTGCCAATCCGAAAAAGACCCATTTATACATACTCTCTGCTTTCTGCCAGCCAGCCAATTTTCTGTCCATGCTAATATATTACTCCCTACACCAGGCGCTTTTATTTTCCGTAATAATCTTTGATGTGGCACCTTATCAAATGCCTTCTGGAAATCCAAGTGCAGTACATCTACAGGCTCCCCTTTATCCACTGCGCATATTACTCCTTCAAAAATCTCCAATAAATTGGTTAAACATGATTTTCCTTTCACAAAACCATGCTGACTCTCCCCTATTTCCTTGAGCTCTTCTAAGTGCACAGCTATAATCTCCTTAATGACCGATTCTAATAACTTCCCCACAACAGACGTCAAGCTAACTGGCCTATAGTTTCCTGTTTTCTGCCTCCCTCCCTTCTTGAATAAGGGGTTATATTTGCTACTTTCCAATCTGATGGAACCTTTTCAGAATCTAGCGAATTTAGGAAAATTAACACCAGCGCATCAACTACCTCGTTAGCCACTTCTTTTAAGACCCGAGGGTGTAGTCCGTTGGGACCCGGAGACTTGCCAGCCTGCAGCTCCTTTAATTTGCTTACTACCGTTTCCCTAGTGATTTCAGTTTCACCAAGTTCCTTTCTCCCGTTCACTATCTGATTTGCAGTTATTACTGGAATGTTTTTTGTATCCTCTATAGTGAACACAGAAGCAAAATATTTGTTCATTTCTCCCGCCGTTTCCTTATTATCTACTATTAACTCCCCACTGTCGCTCTCTAGAGGACCAACACTCACTTTACCTACTTTTTTCCTTTTTAAATACCTGTAGAAGCTCTTGCTATCCGTTTTTACATTTCTAGCTAGCTTCCTCTCATACTCTAATTTCTTTCTCCTGATTAACCTTTTAGTCATTCTCTGCCATTCTTTATATCCTGTCCAATCATCTGCCTTGCCACTCATCTTTGTGGAGTTGTATGCATTTTCCTTATTTTTGGTGCTTTTCTTAACATCTTTAGTTAACCACGGATGGCGGGTCCTCCCCTTAGAATTTTTCTTTATAGTAGGAACGTACTTGTTCTGAATACTCTGAAATATCCCCTTAAATATCTGCCACTGCTTCTCTATTGATCTATCCTCTAGATTGTTTCTCAGTTCATTTCAGCTAGCTCGGCTTTCCCGTCCTCACATTGTTGCTGTCATTTATGTTTAAGATACTAGTCTTAGACCTGCCCTTCTCCCTTTCAAACTGAATGTAAAATTCAATCATACTGTGGTCACTGCAACCTAGAGGGGGTGCCTTTACTCTGAGGTCATTAATTAATCCTGTCATGTTACACAATACCCTAATCCTATCACGTCACACAATACCAAGTCTAATATAACCTGCTCTCTGGTTGGTTGCAGAACATGCTGCTCTAAGAAATTACCTCAAAAGCATTCTAAGAACTCCTCATCCAGGCTACTACTGCCATTCTGATTTTTCCAGTTTATGTGTAGATTAAAATCACCCATGATTTTTGCCATTCCTTTAACACAAGCACACAATATTTTCTCTTGAATACTTTGCCCTATACTGTGGCTCCTGTTAGGGGGCCTGTAGACCTCACCACTAATGACTTATTTCCCCTACTATTCCTCATCTCCACCCAAACCTCCTAAACCAAGGTCATCTCTAACTATTGCACCAATGTCCTCTTTGATTAACAGTGCTACTCCTCCACCTTTACCTAGCTTCCTATTCTTCTTGAATGTCATATACCCTTCAATATTAAAGACCCAGTCTTTGTCGTCCTGCAGCCACATCTCCATAATTACTATCAGATCATATTTATTTACTTCAATGTGGGCCATCAATTCATTTACTTTGTTATGAATGCTACATGCATTCAGATAGAGAGCCTACAGTTTTGTCTTTTTGTTACCTTTGTAATATCTAGTCTTGACTGTTGATGTATTCTTAGGTTTTTTCTCTCTGTCCCTTCCTACCACACTCTGACCCTCATTTTTCATATTACTATTTTGCTCTCCTGTCTTGACTACACCTTGAATTGCTACCTCTACCCAAGCTTGACTTCCCTATTTTTATATTCCATTCTCTTTGAAATAGAGGCCAACATTTCATTTGCTTCCCTTATTATCTGCGGAACTTGCATGTTAGCTTTTTGAGTTTCATGCATGAGGACTCTCAAGTCCCTCTGTGCTGCAGCTTTCTGCAGTCTTTCTCCATTTAAACCATATTCAGCTCCTCTATTCTTCCTGCCAAAATGCATAACCTCACATTTTCCCACATTATATTCCATGTGCCAAATTTTTGCCCACTCACTTAACCTGTCTGTATCCCTCTGCAGATTCTTTGTTTCATCCTCACCACTTGCCATCCCACCTATTTTTGTGTCATCCACAAACTTGGTGATAGTACATTCACTTTCCTCATCTAAGTCATTAATATAAATTGTAAATAATTGTGGCCCCAGCACTGATCCCTGTGGCACTCCACTAGTTACAGGTTGCCATCCTGAAAATGCCCTCCTTATCCCAACACTCTGTCTTCTATTAGTTAGCCAATCCTCTAGTCATGCTAATATACTACTCCCAACAGCATGGGCTCTTATCTTATTAAGTAGCCTTATGTGTAGTTCATTATCGAACGCCTTTTGGAAATCCAAATATATTACATCTACTGTTTCTCCTTTGTCTATCCTGCTTGTTACCTTCTCAAAGAATTCTAATAAATTTGTCAGGCATGATTTCCCCTTCATGAAGCCATGCTGACTCTGCTTGATTATTTTATGTATTTCTAAATGCTCTGCTATTACATCCTTTATAAAAGATTCTAACATTTTCCCAGTGATGAATGTTAAGCTAACTGGCCTATAGTTACCATTTTTTGTCTCCCTCTCTTTTTTAATAAGGACGTTACATTGGCAGTTTTCCAATCTGCTGGGACTTTTCCACAATCTAAAGGATTCTTGGAAGATTACTACCAGTGCATCCACTATTTGTGTAGCTACTTCCTTTAATATCCTAGGATGCAACCCATCAGGTCCAGGGGACTTATCGACCTTTAGCCCCATTAGTTTCCCTAGTACTTTTTCTCTAGTGATAGTTATTGTATTTATTTCCTTCCCGTACCCCCCTTTTACCCCTTGATTATTTAGTATTTTTGGAATGCTATTAGTGTCTTCTACCATGAAGACTGATGTAAAGTATTTATTCAACTCCTCTGCCATTTCCTGGTTCCCCATAATTATTTCCCCAGCCTCATTCTCTAAGGGGCTTATGTTCACTTTGGCCTCTCTCTTCCTTTGTATATATTTAAAGAAGCTCTTACTGTCCATTTTTATATTACTTGCTAGTTTACCTTCAAAGTTTATTTCTCCCTCTTTATTATTTTTTTGGCCATCTTTTGTTGGTCTTTAAAACTTTTCCAATCCTCTGGCTTACCATTAATCTTTGTCACATTGTATGTTTTTTCTTTCAATTTGATACTATCCTTAATTTCCTTGGTTAACCATGCTTGGTTTATCCCCTTCCTAGAATCCTTCTTTCTCACTGGGATATATCTTTATTGTGAGTCATGAACTATTTTCTTAAACGTCTGCCATTGTTCATCAACCGTCTTTTCTGCTAAACTCCTTTCCCAGTCCACCCCAGCCAACTCTGTCCTCATTCCTTTGTAATTACCCTTATTTAAGTTTAGCACAATTGTTTCCGACCCAAGTTTCTCACTCTCAAACTGAATGCTAAATTCTACCATGTTATGGTCACTGTTTCCTATGGGATCTTTTACTCTGAGATCATTTATTAAACCTGCCTCATTACACTTTACCAGATCCAAAATAGCCTGATGCCTGGTTGGATCTACAACATATTGTTCTAGGATAAAAGTAAAATACTGCGGATGCTGAAAATCTGAAACAAAAACAGAAAATGCTGGAAAAACTCAGCAGGTCTGACGGCATCTGTGGAGAGAGAAACAGAGTTGACGTTTTGAGTCCATATGACTCTTTTTCAGAGCTAGAGAGAAGTAGAAATGTGATGAAACGTATACTGTTTAAGTGGGGGTAGAGCGGGTGAAGCTGGATAGAAGGTCAGCAATATGTGGGGACAAAGGAGCGATTGACAAAGATATCATGAACAAAAGGATAAAGGGAGTGTTAATGGCAGTGGTAAGAGCTAAAAAAGCTGCTGATAGTGGCATTAAGGTAAGAAAGCAGAACATGATCACAGGTCAAGGGTAAGCACTCTGAAAAGAACAACATGAGCAAGTGACAGATGGCCTTTGTGGGGGTGGGGTGCGGGAAGGGGGAAAAAAGGGATCAAAAATGGGAAAGGAGGGGGGGGATAAAAGGGATTAAATAATGAATAAGTAAATGAAAATAAAAATGAATTTAAAATATAAGTGGATTTTTTTTTTAAATGAATTTAGTAAAAAGGGGATAAAAATAGCAGTGTAGATAGAGGAGAGAGTTCAGGGTCTGATGTTGTTGAACTCAATGTTAAGTCCGGAAGGTTGTAAAGTGCCTAATTGGAAGATGAGGTGCTGTTCTTCCAGTTTGCGTTGGGCTTCGCTGAAACATTGCAGCAGGCCAAGGACGGACATGTATCTTTGTCTTCCCCTTCAGTGGAACAAAATGGTACAAGGTTGATTAATGTTTCAAGCAATGTCTGTTCTAAAGATAAACCCCTTGGTTTAGTTTCAATCTCAAAAGCCCCTTGTGCCTATTTCATTCTGCTCTCTTCCAATATCTTTTTGGGTGCACTATGTATAGAGTGTGGGAATATGTGAAATCTACCTAAAAGACTATATTGCAAAGCATACCCTTCAGTATTTTTAGATTTAATTATCTGCACCTAACGGTCAAGTTTACTTGAAAATTTGATTCTACAGCCGGGTGAATATTTTTGCTGACATAGTGGTGAGCTGACAGACAGATCTAATTTTAAATAGTTCCATGCTATCATTCTTCCAGTCTTAATGTCATTTCTTTATTCAAAGTCTGCAGTGAATCCCATGAGTGTGTAAAGGTTTCAGTCCATTGTTGTCCAAAAGAAATTGCTGACTAACCACATCTATAGCTGTGGGAACACCACTTTAGCCACAGGCTCTAATTTCAGTAATAATAATACTTTATGTACACTAAAACAGTACAGGTACTTATACTTCAAATGTGTATATTTACATAAAATACCTCTACCAACATTCAGTAACCAAGAAAGTAAAGCACTCACAACCATCACAATAACAATTGCACAATCTGATTATTGTATCATTATCATTTTACCAACAAAGTGTTACAATCGCTATAAAGACCAATACCTTTTTAAAAAAAGATATGAATTTCTCAGCGACCCAGAGAAAGAATCACATGAAAAGATTTCATGTTTTAAGACTTTTACTGTAACAAACAAACTAAAGTTATCAAAGACTAAGCATTATTGAATCGGCAACTGATATGCCAAACTACAGAAAGTGTACTTCCCCATTAACCATTTGACTTGGTCAAAAATTCTTTATGACCTGTTTGTGCATCACATCATGCTCTCAGCAGATATGTAGCCATGCAGATTAAGTCCAGCTCTCCTCCCAGATTTTTCACGCTAGGGCGAATTTTCCAGTGTCCTTTGAAAGTCCCAACACTCAGTATTTTGCATATCCCCGAACTGACTTCCAGCAGCAAAGAACACCCTGGTGACTCCTCGACTCTTATCTCCAAAAGTCCCATCTGTTCTGTCTTCTTTCTGAACAGAAAATTGACCTTACAAGCATCCTGTTCTCGCACCATGGCTTCTCTGCTTCTTCCCCTAGCAGCATATCGCTCTCACTCCAGGTTTCTCTGATTTTGAGAGTCTTTATCCAGAAAGACCAGACGCCCCTCTTTTGTGTCAAGGTGTGAAAACTGGCATTTGATTTTCTACAGGTTTTCGCCTGGGCCTCTTTCCCAATGACAACCAAATCACATGGACTTATCTCCAGTCAGAGTTTAGTATGATTTCACCATCCCCCATTCCAAGACATTGTGTTTTACCTTAAATTAAAAGAGAGTTTAAAACAACCACCATATATAGTTTCACATTCACAACAAAACGCAGAAAAAGTGCATGTGTGCATATGTTCTGTGAATATAAGGACCACATATTCGATGATTCTGACAACTACATGTTTTTATTTATTAATCCAAACTAAAATTTGCCACACATGGCTACTTGCCAATCTGTTGCACAGCACTGTCTTACCTCTGGTTCAGTTGTAGTAATCTGCCTCTGGGTTAGAGGTTTTGGGCCAAATTCCACTGCAGAGACTTAAGTGCAATATCTAGAGTGACAGTCAGTGAAGTGCTACACTGGCAGAGTTGTGATCTTTTGAGCGAGGCTTTAAACCAAGGCCCTTCTGCCTTCTCAGGTGGATGTGAATGATCTCACAGCACTATTTAAAAGGAGAGCAGAAGTGTACTCCCCAGTGCCCTAGCCGATATTTATCCAGCAACCAACATCACAAAAACAGATTGACCCAGATCTTCTGATCTCCATATGATTGTTCTGATCTCCATATGATTGTACCCGGAGGTAGCCCCCCAAGGAGTGCTTGGGGACCCCTCGGAAGTCCCGACACACAACCATGCGGGAGTTTCCCAGGAAGTTTGGACCCAACTCAGACTAGAGTCATAATGGTTCCAACTCACTTACCTGAATAGTTACCCAGTAAGAGTTTGAAGAAATAAAACCAATTCTAACTCCTGGGGTAACTATACTACTGACCACCCCACCCCTCCCCAACTACACCCCCCGACCACCAGACTACCCCCAGCCCCCCACCCGCCCTCACCACCCTGACGAGCCCTACCCCCTTACCCACCCTTCCCTTCACCCGCCACACTACCCCCTCACCTACCCACCTACCTATCCTACTCCCTCACCCTGCCACCCTACCCCTTCACCACCCACCTGCCCTCTAACTTACTTACCTTACACACTTGCCTTCTCTCCATAGCTTCTTAAAGTGGCTTTGGGGCCTTTAAACATTCTACCTACCAAAATACAGCAGCTAGTGCCATAAAAAGGGGGCGTGGCATGCCGTCCCACAACAATCTTGCAGTATGAAGGACTCAGAACAGGTACGCTCCACATTTCTGAAGAAGCCCTGTTTGGAAGTTTGGACCAGAAACGTGGACCTATCTTAGTGCAAAAAAAGGAGCAGAGTAGTGATCCAATGATGATTGGCACACCTCAGAAGATTCAGCCCATTATCTAGTCATTATCACATTGGTGTTTGTGGGACCTTTCTGCGTACAGATTGGCGACTGTGTTTTCCTACATTGCAACAATGACACACTTGAAAAATAATTCATTGGCTATAAAGTGCTTTGAGACATCCTGAAGTCATGTTTGGTGCTATATAAATGCAAATCTGCCTTTAGTCTAGTTTGCACTTCTGTACTCAAAATGAAAGAAACACTGGAATGAAGGGCTTATCTTATAAACGTATAAGATCCTGAGGGGACTTGATAGAGTGGATACCGGGAGAATATTTCCTCTCGTGGGGGAGACTAGAACTAGAGGGCACAGTTTAAAAATAAGTGGTCTCCCTTTTAAGATGGAGATGAGGATTGTTTTCTCTTTGAGGGTCATTACTATGTTGAGTTCTCTTCCCCAGAAAGCAGCGGAGGCTGAGTCATTGAATTTATCAAGGCTGAGTTGATAGATTTTTGATAGACAGGGAAGTCAAGGGTTTTGTGGGGGGCAGACAAGAAAGTAAAATTGGAACTACAAACAAATCAGGCATCATCTTATCGAATGACAGAGCAGGCTCAAAGGGTTGTATGGCCTACTCCTGCTCCCAGGTCCTATGTTCCTAATCTTAATAAACTGGATACCATTATCTTGCCTGCTTTGCATTAATTAGTTTACTATGTACATTATGTAAGCTTGGAATTTACAACACCTAAGATATTAAAACCCTCCTGTCTTTATTTCTCAAAGTCCATTTTGAATGTTAACATTGCAACCTCTTAGACATTGCCATTGATAAGCACTGTCTCAATGTTGTAGCCTCAATTCTTGTTTAAGAAAATCTGAATTCTAAAAATGTACCTTTTATTTTAAAGTTGTTTGTTATTTTTCCTATCTTCATAAAAATTTAAATAAAAACTATCAGTGTACTATAGTATTTGTTAGTGTTCTACAGCAGTGACATTTAGATAGTAGAGGATATGATAGTTTAATGGTATGGTACTGAATTGGTATGTGATACGGCAGCTTTGAATTTGAAGTAAATACATTTATAAAGTAGCACCAAAAAATGAAACTGAAAGCTGAAAGATTATCATAAAAATCCAACTGTTTCATTAACGTCCTTCAACGAAGAGAATCTACTTAGCCTGGTCTGCACATAACTCCACTCCCACACCACCTAGTTGACTCTTAAATCCCTCAGGACCACTCGGAATAGTGTTAAATAGTCACACCAGTACTGCCCACATCCTAAGGTTAAATTTTAAAAATCTGTTGAATTAATCTGAATGGGCAGAATATTAAAATAATTGTTTTCAAATTAAAATGCAATTATGATTGAATTAATGCAGACATTTTCCCCACAGGAGTCTGTTCAACAAATGCATTTGAATTCAAATCACATCAAATTTCTAGTTAATTATCGCCACCCACATTAAAGCTGCTCCCACTACGTTAATTTATTTTTTGATCTCTTTTAATGTGATTTGCTTCCTATCCATACCCTAAATACTCATTTAAAGCAAATGCTCATTGGGTTGTATTTGCTCCTGTTAAACACATTTCAGAATATGTAAAGTTGACCTTAAAAGGGATTTTAATTAAAACAATTTTGCAGCTTCCATGCTAATTTTCTAGTGCTAGCCAAATTTAGTGTGTTCAGTTTCACAACTTGCCATGAAGGGATTTGAACTGTTAACCACTAGACTACTCTACCCTCTACTATCTGAGGATAACCGGTTTATTATATGAACAAATACTGTAGTATTCATGGAGCATTTTCCTTTATGTTTCTATGAATGTATGAGATTTAGGAATAAGCAGCTCAATATCAAAACTTGCAGAATAGGGGGTATAGCTAAGACTTAGGAAGAATGTAACATAATGCAAGAATAAATTAGAAACCTTGCAGACTGAACACTTAAGTGGCAAATGGACTTTAGCATAGAGGTGATGGACTTCAGTAGGAAAAATAGATACATCAACTACACTTTAGATAATAAGAAATTGAATGGGAAAGAAATGTGGATTGTGTGTGGAAGGGGCAAAGGGACAGGAGTAGGCCATTCAGGCCCTCTTACCTATTTCGCTAATAAGTGAGATCATGGCTGATGTGTATCTTTGCTCCATCCACCTGTCTTGGCTCCACATCCTTTTATGTCCTTTTTAGGAAAAAAAATCTATCAATCTCAATTTTAAAATTATGAATTGAGCTAGTAACCTCTGCTTTTTGTGAGAGCGTTTCACATTCCTACTATCTTTTTTTGTGTGAAGAAATGTTTCCGAACTTCCCTCCTGAATGGCCTGACTTTGATTTTTAATGTTCTGTTCCCTTTTCCTAGAGTCCCCAACCAGCAAAAACATATTCACTCTATCTGCCCTATAAATTACTTTGAAAATCCTAAAAATCCCAATCAAGTCACCCCTTGACCTTCTATATTCCAGGAAATACAAATCCAAAACAGTTTATGTAATATCTCCTCATAGTCTAACCTTTGGAGCCTTGGTAGTATTCTGGGATTTTTACGTTGCATTTCCTCCAAGGTCATTACATCCTTTCCAGGTGCAATGCCCAGAACTATTCATTGAACTCCAGATGTGGCCTATCTAGGGCTTGGTATAGCTATAGCAAAACCATTTTTTAAAAATTTATTCATAAGTTTTGGGCATCAATGGCAAAGCCAGGATTTATAGCCCGTCCCTAATTGCCCATGAGAGGCTGGTAATGGGTGGCCTCCATGAACCACGCCCGCTGCAGTCCACACAGTGAAGGCACTTCAACCTGCTAAATAGGGAATTCCAGAACTTTGACCCAGTAACAATGAAGGAACGGTGACTATATTTCCAAGTCAGGGTGGTGTGTGACTTGGAGAGGATCCTGCGTGTAGTGATGTTTCCATTTGCCTACTGCCCTTAGCCTTCTAGGTAGTAGAGATTTTGGATTTGGCAGGTGCTGTTGAAACCTTGGCATTCTTTGCAGTACAACTTGTAGATGGCTAACACTGCAACTACAGTGCACTGATGGTTAGGGGAATGAATTTTTAAGGTGGTGAATGGGGGTGCCAATCAAATGGTCTACTTTGCCCGGGATGTTGTCCAGCTTCTTGAGTATTATTGGAGCTGTGCTCATCCAGAGAAGTGGAGAATATTTCATCACACTCTCAACTTGTGCCTAGTAGATGATAGAAAAGCTTTGAGGAATCAGGAGGCGAGTCACTCACAAAATCACACAGTGCAGAAGAGGCCCTTCGGCCCATCGAGTCTGCACCGACCCGTGAGACTCACTGCAGAAAATCTAGCCTCTGACCTGCTCTTGTAGTTGGAGTATTTACGTGGCTGGTCCAGTTAAGTTTCTGTCAATGGTGACCCTCCAAGATGTTGATGGTAGGGGATTCAACTATAGTAATGCCATTGATTGGTCTAGGTGGTTAGACTCTCTTCTTGGGAATAGTTATTGCCAGGCACTTGTTATCAGGAGCAGTCATTCCTCACCTGGAATTCAGTTCTTTTGTCCATGTGTAGAGCAAGGCCGTAATGAGGTCTGGAGTCAAGTGGTTCCGGTGGAACTCAAGCTGAGCATTAGTGAGCAGGTTATTGGTGACTAAAGGGGTGGCAAGACTTTAAACTAGTAAGGGGTGGTGGGGGGCAGTAGAGGGATGTACGAGAAACATATGCAGTCTAAATGTAAACAAAACAGGGCAGAAGAGCCTAGGAAAAAATAGAGCAAGGAAGGGCATTTATTGCAAGGGAATAAATAGAATTATAGAACAGCAGTCTAAAAAGTCGGTTAACCATAAAATCAGAGGAAATTGTATTAAAAATGAATTAAAATATCTGTACAATCCACAGTGTCTGTGATGAAACAGGGGTGCTGGAGGCAATCGTGGTTAGGGGGGAACCAGACATAGTCGGGATTATTGAGACATGGCTACAGGAAAATCTGGACTGAAAATTAGACATTGCTCAGTATAGCATATTTAGAAAAGATGGAAAGGGACAAGGGGGAGGTGGAGTAGCTATACTTATTTGGGATAACATAGTGGCAGTAGAAAAAGAGGCGCAACTATCGGCAAGACAAAATTAGAATCCATATGGATAGACATGAAAAATAATAACGGATTATTCACACTAATAAATACTTTAATCCAACACCCACAGACCACCTAATAATGAAAGGGAGTTGGAGGAAAAAATATGCAGACAAATAAGGGAATTGAGTAAAAACAGAATGATAATCATGGGCTTCCTACCATGCATACAGGAATCCTTTCTAACCCAATATGTAAAAAGCCCAACAAGGGAAGATGCATTCTAGAATCTAGGAATGGGGAAAGAACCAGAGCTGATAGAGAAGTAAAAGTAAGGAAACAACTAGGCAATAGTTACTATAATATATGTTTTAAGATGATGATAGAGATAGATAAATGCTGATTTTGAGGATCTGACAATAGAACTTGGCAAAATAAAATGGCTGATGATATTGGCAAGCAGCGATGTAGTATAAAAATGGGAAACATGGGAAAAATTTAAAACGGTGTTCAACAGAGTGCAAGAAAAATATATTTCGCTAAAAGAGAGCAAATTAAACGCTGGTGGGACTCTCTGGATGAATAAAGACATAAGGGAACAATTGAGGGTTAGGAAATAGGCATACATTAAGTAATAGACAGCAGAGTGGTGCATGATAAGAAAATACGAAGCGATTAGGAGAGAAATTTTAAAAAATCAATTCAGAAGACAAAGAGGAACAAGTGAAATTAAGTTATCAAAGAACATGAAACAGAACAGTAAAATATTTTATAGGCACATTAATAAAAAAGGAAGGCTGTGATGGGAATAGGACCATTAAAGGATAAACAGGATAATACCACAGGTAACAATGAAAAGATGGCAAAAATATTAAATAATTATTTCGCTTCAATATTTAGCAGGGAGGTAGATTATGTAGACATGACATTAAATGAGATGAGCAATGACAAATGGATTTAAAATTAAAAAGGGGATATATTGAATAATCTAAACAACCTCAATGAGTATACGGATCCTGGTCCGGATGGATTGTATCCATGTATTTTGAAAGAATCTAGGGAAGAAATAGCAGATGGATTATTATACATATTTAATAATTTGTTAAAAATGATGTGGCAGAGGACTGGCAGATAGCTAATGCAATTCCTGTATTTAAGAAGAGGTACAGGACATGTCCAGGGAATTATCGACCAGTCAGCTTAACATCAGTGGTAGGAAAAATCATGGAATCCCTGCTAAAGGAGAGGATACAAGAATATCTAGAAACAAAAAAATATAATGCATAGTCAGCATGGATTTAAAAATGGAGAATATTGCTCTTTGGGTAGGTAACAGGGAGTTGACCAATAGTTGTAATGTATCTGGATTTTCAAAACTCCTTCGATAAGGTGCCCCATAATAGACTAATGAATAAGGTCAGAGAATGTGGAGTCAGGGAACAAGTGGCAGAATGGATTATTAGCTGGCTTCATGACAGAAAGCAGAGAGTGGGAGTAAAGGGTAGTTATTTGGAGTGACAGATAGTGGCAAGTGGTGTTCCACTAGGTTCAGTGCTAGGACCACTGTTGTTCATAATTTACATTAACGATTTGAACTTTGCAATCAAAAACGCAATTTCTAAATTTGTGGATGACATCAAATTTGGCGAGATAGTCAATACTGAGGCCGACTGCAACAAATTACAAGATATTAATAAACTTGCAGAATGGGCAAATAATTGGCAAATGAAGTTCAACACAGACAAATGTGAGGTATGTTTTGAAAGGAAGAATAGAGAGATCACATTACTTGGAAGGTGCAAGTCTAGGTGAAGAACAAAGGGATCTCTGAGTAAAAATACATCAAACACTAAAAGTTGCACAACAGGTTAGCAAGGCCATAAAAAAAGCAAACTAAGCACGGTGCTTTATTTCCAGAGGGAAAGAGTAAACCTGATAAGTAAACCTGCATCAAATCTTGGTTAAACAATACTTGAGTATTGCATGCAGTTCTGGTCGGCATAATATAAAAAGATATAGAGACACAGGGAGGGTGCAGAAAAGATTTACAAGAATGATACCATAAATGCATGGGTACACATATCAGTAAAGGATTGACAGGCTGGGTCTCTTTTCCCTTGAAGGAAAGAAGACTGAGGGGTGACTTAATAGAGGCCTTTAAGACTATGAAAGGTTTTGATAGAGTGGATGCAGAGATAATGGGTTGAATTTTGCCGTCGGAGAGCAGGGGGCAAGGACCGCTCGCCGACGCGCAAAATGACACGGGATGACGTCGGGGGGAAATTTTCAGGAAGGCGGGGGCACAGCCAAATCAGCTGTGCGCCTGCCGATCTGTCAATGGTCAATTGAGGCCATTGACAGGATCATTAAGACAATTAAAGGACCTGCCCATCCAACCTTAAGGTTGGACGGGCAGGCCAGGAGCCCCGGCGGGCTTCTGAAAAAACATGAAACCTCATCCACCGGCGGGATGAGGTTTCATGTAGGGTTTAAAAAAGTGTAATAAAAAGTTCTTGTGAAATTTATTAACATGCCCCATCTCGTATGACATTGTCACATGAGGAGGACATGTTAAGGATTTTTTTTCTATTTTTAATGTTTGTACTACTTTCAGCGATCTCCCTGTGGCAGCACTTAGTCTCAGGGAGATGTGCACTCTTTTGTGCACACACGCGAAAGAGCGCACTCTAGCATTTGGGGACCCCCCCCCTGCCCGCACAAGAAGCGCATAACTGCCCACTTAAAATGGCGGCGGGGCTTGCTTTTCCGGTGGCGATCGGCTCCCCGCCCGCCGGAGATTGGGTTGCGCCCGCCCACTCAGCAGGCAGAAAATTCTACCCAATGTTTCCTCCAGTGGGGAAGATTAGTATAAGATAGTCACCAAGAAACCCAACTTCACACTTAGCCACATTATACTGCATCTGCCATGTATTTGCCCACTCACTCAACTGGTCTAAATTGCCTTGCAGCCTCTTAACATCCTCCTCACCACTCATTACCACCAAGCTTCATATCGTCAGCAAACTTGGAAATATTACATTTGGTTCCTCATCCAAATCATTGATGTATATTGTGAAAAGCTGGGGCTCAAGCACTGATCCTTGTGGTACCCCACTAGTCACCACCTGCCACTCTGAAAAAGATCGATTTATTTCTACTCTGTTTCCTGTATGCTAACCAATTCTCAATCCATGCTAATATATTACACCCAATCCCATGTGCTTTAATTTTGCACAGTCTAACCCCTTATGTGGGACTTTATGAAAAGCTTTCTGAAAATACAAATACACAACATCCACTGGCTCTCCCTTATCTATTCTGCTAGCCGCGTCCAGTAAGTTTGTCAAACATGATTTCCATTTCATAAATCCATGTTGACTTTGTCTAAGATAAAAGCAAAAAACTGCGGAAGCTGGAAATCCAAAACAGAAATACCTGGAAAAACTCAGCAGGTCTGACAGCATCTGTGGAGAGGAACACAGTTAACGTTTCGAGTCCGTATGACTCTTCAACAGAACTAAGGGAAAATAGAAAAGAGGTGGTAAGCTGGTTTAAGGGGGGTTGGACAGGTAGAGCTGGATAGAGGGTTAGTGTTAGGTGGAGATAACCAAAAGATGTCATAGACAAAAGGATAAAGAGGTGTTGAAGCTGGTGATATTATCTAAGGAATGTGATAATAAAGGTACAGAAAGCCCTCGTGGGGGTGGGGTGTGGGGAAGGGATCAAAATAGGCTAAAAGGCAGAGATAAAACAATGAATGGAAATACATTTAAAAATAATGGAAATAGGTGGGAAAAGAAAAATCTATATAAATATTTGGAAAAAAGGGGGATCAGAAAGGGGGTGGGGATGGACGGGAGAGTTCATGATCTAAAATTGTTGAACTCAATATTCAGTCCGGAAGGCTGTCAAGTGCCTAGTCGGAAGATGAGGTGCTGTTCCTCCAGTTTGTGTTGAGCTTCACTGGAACAATGTAACAGGCCAAGGACGGACATGTGGGCATGAGAGCAGGGTGGAGTGTTGAAATGGCAAGCGACAGGGAGGTCTGGGTCATGCTTGCGGACAGACCGAAGGTGTTCTGCAAAGCGGTCACCCAGTCTGCGTTTGGTCTCTCCAATGTAGAGGAAACCGCATTGGGAGCAGCGAATGCAGTAGACTAAATTGAGGGAAGTGTGAGTGAAATGCTGCTTCACTTGAAATGAGTGTTTGGGCCCTTGGACGGTGAGGAGAGAGGAAGTAAAGGGACAGGTGTTGCACCTTCTGCGGTTGCATGGGAAGGTGCCGTGGGAGGGGGTTGAGGTGTAGGGGGTGATGGAGGAGTGGACAAGGGTGTCCCAGAGGGAACGATCTCTGCGGAATGCCACCAGGGGGCTGAAGGGAAAATATGTTTGGTGGTGGCATCATGCTGGAGTTGGCGGAAATGGTGGAGGATGATCCTTTGAATGCGGAGGCTGGTGGGATGATAAGTGAGGACAAGGGGGACCCTATCATGGTTTTGGAGGGGAGAGGAAGGTGTGAGGGCGGATGCGCGGGAGTTGGGCCGGACACAGTTAGAGCCCTGTCAACCACCATGGGTGGAAAACCTCGGTCAAGGAAGAAGGAAGACATGTCAGAGGAACTGTTTTTGAAAGTGGCATCATCGGAACAGATGCGACAGAGGCGAAGAAACTGAGAGAATGAGGTGGACTCTTCGGTGCTGCTTCATGTTCTCGCCTGGACCTGGAAAAATTTATTAATTTTGCTTCCAATTTCTACCCCTCCATCATTTTCACATGGTCCATCTCTGACACTTCCCTTCCCTTCCTTGACCTCTCTGTCTCGATTTCTGGTGATAGACTGTGCACCAATATTCATTACAAGCCTACCGACTCCCACAGCTACCTCGACTACAGCTCCTCACACCCTGCTTCCTGTAAGGAGTCCACTTCATTCTCTCAGTTTCTTCGCCTCCGTCGCATCTGTTCCGATGATGCCACTTTGAAAAACAGTTCCTCTGACATGTCTTCCTTCTTTTTTGACCGAGGTTTTCCACCCACGGTGGTTGACAGGGCCCTCAACCGTGTCCGGCCCATCTCCCGCGCATCCGCCATCACACCTTCCTCTCCATCCCAGAACCACGATAGGGTCCCCCTTGTCCTCACTTATAATCCCACCAGCCTCCGCATTCAAAGGATCATCCTCCGCCAGCTCCAGCATGATGCCACCACCAAACACATTTTCCCTTCACCCCCCCAGCGGCATTCCGCAGGGATCGTTCCTTCCAGGACACCCTGGTCCACTCCTCCATCACCCCCTACACCTCAACCCCCTCCCATGGCACCTTCCCATGCAACCGCAGAAGGTGCAACACCTGCCCCTTTACTTCCCCTCTCCTCAACCTCCAAGGGCCCAAACACTCCTTTCAAGTGAAGCAGCATTTCACTTGCACTTTCCTCAATTTAGTCTACTGCATTCGCTGCTCCCAATGCAGTTTCCTCTACATTGGAGAGACCAAACGCAGACTGGGTGACCGCTTTGCAGAACACCTTCGGTCTGTCCGCAAGCATGACCCAGACCTCCCTGTCGCTTGCCATTTCAACACTCCACCCTGCTCTCATGCCCACATGTCCGTCCTTGGCCTGCTGCATTGTTCCAGTGAAGCTCAACACAAACTGGAGGAACAGCACCTCATCTTCCGACTAGGCACTTGACAGCTTTCCGGACTGAATATTGAGTTCAACAATTTTAGATCATGAACTCTCCCCTCCATCCCCACCCCCTTTCCGATCCCCCTTTTTTCCAAATATTTATATAGATTTTTCTTTTCCCACCTATTTCCATTATTTTTAAATGTATTTCCATTCATTGTTTTATCTCTGCCTTTTAGCCTATTTCGATCCCTTCCCCACACCCCACCCCCATGACGGCTATCTGTACCTTTATTATCACATTCCTTAGATAATATCACCAGCTTCAACACCTCTTTATCCTTTTGTCTATGACATCTTTTGGTTATCTCCACCTATCACTGACCCTCTATCCAGCTCTACCTGTCCAACCCCCCTTAAACCAGCTTATATTTCACCTCTTTTCTATTTTCCCTTAGTTCTGTTGAAGAGTCATACGGACTCGAAACGTTAACTGTGTTCCTCTCCACAGATGCTGTCAGACCTGCTGAGTTTTTCCAGGTATTTTTGGGTTTTTTTTTGACTTTGTCTAAACCTGCTGATATTTTATAAGTGTGCTGTTATCACCTGGAGTATTGTGTGCAGTTTTGGTCTCCTTACCTAAGAAACGATATACTTGCCTAAAGGGAGTGCAGCGAAGATTCACCAGACTGTTTCCTGGGATGACAGGATTGATGTACGAGGAGAGATTGGGCCGACTATGCCATTATTCACTGGAATTTAGAAGAATATGGGGAAATCTTATGGAAACATGTAAAATTCTGACGGGGGTGGACAGACTGGATGCAGGGATGATGTTTCTTCTGGCCGGAAGGTCCAGAATGAGGGGTCACAGTCTCCAGATACCGGGTAGACCAGTTAGAACTGAGATAAGGAGAAACTTCTTCACTGAGCTGGTGGTGAACCAATGGAATTCTCTACCACAGAAGGCCGTGGAGGCCAAGTCACTGGATATATTTAAGAAGGAAATACATAGATTTCTGGACTCTAAAGGCGTCAAGGGGTTTGGGGAGAGCGCAGGAGTACAGCGTTGAGATAGAGGATCAGCCATGATCATATTGGTGGGGCAGGCTCGAAGGGCCGAATGACCGACTCCTGCTCCTATTTTCTAAGTTTCTATGTTATCACATTCTTTATAATAAACTCTAGCATTTTCCCTACTACTGAAGTTAGACTAATCCTTGTTTTCTCCCTCCCTCCCTTTTTTAAATAGTGGGGTTACATTTGCCACCCTCCAATCTGCCAGGACTGTCCCAGAATCTAAAGATTTTGGAAGATGACGTCCAATGCATGTGATGGTGGAGATGATGAGATGGATCACTCAATTGTCAGTTCTGGCTGAAAATGGTTGCAAAAGCTTCAACCTTATCTTTTACATTCATGTTGAGTTGCACCATAATTGAGGATGGTATGTTCATGGAACCTCCTCCCCAACCGCCCCCCCCCACCCACCTCCCGTTAGTTGCTTAATTGTCCACCATCGTTCACAACTGAAGGCTAGGAAGCTTTGATCATCTCTGTTGGCTGTGGAATCGCTTGTTTCTATTGCATGCTGTTTCAGCTGTTTAGTATGCATATAGCCTTGGGCTGTACCTTCACTGGGTTGGCAGCTCATTTTTAGGTAGGCCTAGTGCTGCTCATGGCATGCTTTTCCACACTCCTTATTGAACCAGGGAGTTGTCCCCTGGCTTGACGGTAATGGTAGGAGTGAGGTTTATGCAAGACCATGATGTTATAGATTGTGTTATAAATTATATAGCATATAATTCTGCTGCTGACGATGATGATGGCCCGAGTGGATATTAAGTTTTGAGCTCCTAGATCTGTTTTGAATTTGTCCCATTTAGCATAGTGATAGTGTATTGTTGACTGGGCTGGATGAGCTTTTGTCACCGGTGCCTAGGTCAATACTGAGTGGTCCATCCAGTTTTATTCCTATCGTTTTTTGTTATGACTTGATGCAACATGCGTGGTTTTCCAGGCCATTCCAGAGAGCAGTTGAAAGTTAACCACATTGCTGTGACTCTGAAATTGCATCCCTTTATATTCTAGCCCACTTGTTATAAAGGCAAACATTCCATTAGTCTTTTTGATTTTTCTTTTGTACCTAACTATTGTACCTAACCAGATTTTTGTCATCCATGTACATGGTGGATCCCCAGATCACTTTGGGCATCCATGGTTCCTAGGTTTTCGTCATTTAAATAATACCCAGATCCATCCATTTTTTGGTCTAAAAGGGATGACTTCACATCCCTCCTGCATTGAAATCCAGCCAGTTTTCCCACTCAGTATATGAATATTTCTTGGTAATTTTATTGGTCCGTCCATAATACTCCACACCACCAATCTTTGCGCTGTCAGCAAACTTGGATATATGCCTTTCTGTTGTCAGCTGAAGGAAAGGCCTGGCTCATCTCTGATGCATGTGTGGTCAGATAGTCTGCCAACGCTCTAGTTTCACACACGTTGTATAGCCCTGTTGGTGAGATACCAAAGGCAGAGATTATGGAATTGAACGTCACCTTCAGGAAATGGGCAAGACTGTCAAAATAAAATGCAATGAAAAGCCTGAGAGAAATGGGTGTCTTTAGTTTGTAGAATAATGTGAAGTTAATCTGCTGTCATCAATGCTATTCTGAAAGCCTTGAGCCCTGATTTTAACCTAAAGCACCCAGCAAGAATGAGATGCTTTCAGGTGAGACACCTGATCAACACCTTACCAGCTTTCAGCTACCCAGAAGTCAATTGAGTCTAAAATCAGACAGTGTGTAAATCAAACATCCAATCCAAACATGCCGCGTTCTGACCAGGGGAGTTAGATTAAAATCAGAGCTTTAGTGCTGTTACCATCAGGTTAGGAGGAGTAAGATAGTTCCCTTCTTTTTCCCCCTGCTTGTTTGACCGCAACAGGTTTTTGTTTAAAAAAAGGATATTTTGCCGATTCAGCGTTTAACTATTTACATACTGTGACCATGAAAGGTACAGGTTTTCTTGGATTTGTTTGAAATTAATAGGAAATACATTTGTGCTTTTTGTTCTTAATACTTAAGTATATCAAACAGCAATATTTTTGAATTTATTTAACTGAATACCCATAACTACCATAGAGGAGGACATAAATTAGCCAAGTTGATGTCTTCCCAGTAACCATTTAGTTACAGAAATCAGAGTTTGTTATTCAGAAACATAGCTTGATAGGTTTTCTGAAAATTTATATTTTACCTTAAGAAAAGTTGTTGCCCTAGAAATGCTCTTTTGGAAAATGTCATCAAATTGTCATGTTCTAGTGCTTCAAACAATTGTGTTGTGTAGCAATCTATTCCACAAAATGGTTGCAGCACTGTGCAGCTTTTAGGCATGTATTGTTCCTGTACTTCATAATCTCCAACATCTGCATGAAATCAAATTTTCTTGAAAGATTGAGATCCATAGAGTGTTAATGATTTCCTTGAGTGCTGTTCAACATCGTTTCTGTTATCACAGCTTCTTGCTATCTTAAACAAAATGAGGACAGTAAATTAACTTATTCAACACATTAAAAAGTGTCTCATTATGTATTTGCAAAGGGTAAATTTAATGTATATAGTATTTCACAAATGTCTTTTTTTTCTAATTGGTTACTAATCTGCAATTGAGTTTTATTGTTCAAAACATTGTGTCTAGCAGGTTATCAGTTTAATGCGCTCAAGACTTGAGACTCTATTCAAGATGAATATGTATGGTGGCATGTATGTTTTAAATCTGTGCCAGGTATTTCTGTAATAGTGGTGTAGGTGATAGATAGGAAGAATCTCAGTTGAAGCTAGGATGATGAACATTGTGAATGTAAAAATCAAATTGTTTTTGAAGTCCAATCTGCTTGTGCTAGATGAGGGTAAACTTATTTTCAATTATAAGAAGTTAAAGATGGTATAAATTTTAGCATGCTAGACAATAACCATAAAAAGCTGTTTTTGCAGATTTTAATGCCATTAGAACTAATAGTATATAATAGATTCCTTTGGGCAATCATTAGTAATTTTCACTAATTTGCTGTAGAACTGAACTAGAGGATTGAAGATGTAAGTGGATATTTTTGAAACGTTTTTTCTGTTACAATACAGAAGCACGGTAAAGGTTCTGAAAATTAATGTTACATTAGTAGGCACCTTCTGGCTACAAAACCATATTTTTTCATACTTTTGTGTCAGCTATTTCCACTAAAATGTTGTGTTCACATTTATAATGGAAACTGCTTATGGAATTTATCGTCATGTAATCACACACTAATGCCTGTAGTGGCACTATACAGCATGATTTTGTGTCTCCTGATATTCTCCAGCTCACCACTTCCCTCATTGCTCTAATTTTTCTGAAGTTAGAATGAGGATTTAATTCTGCGCATCCAGATTATCCTCTGCCCTGCAGTTCATCTGAAGACTACATTTGGTCTTAACTCCCATATGTAGTGCATTACATAAGTCAAGATTTATTTCTTCAAATGATTATTAATTATTAGTGTTGAAAGCAAGGTTTAACAATAATTGTTTCATTTCCTTCCCCAGTTCTCAGTGGATTGTGTTCCAATGATTGTCCACACAAAGTCACTGTAAGTAATGCTTTGATATCTATATTTGGCACTGTAACTTTCATTTTAGTTGCAAAACTTTTAAAGATGGCAAGAAGTAAAGCTGACCGCAGAAAAATGTTTGACACACAGCACAATTAAACGGTTTACATTCCAGCTAGGTGGCTCTAAGAAAAACATTTCCTTGTGCATCCTATTATAAAATTGCAATATAAAAGTTATATTAGAAAAATTCAAAAATCAAATTCTTAAATGTTGTTCTGTTGATTACAGTATAATGGAAATTACTAACCATCTGTTGGGTAAGCTAGAGTGGCGATGTTTATTTTAACATCTAATAGTCAACAATAGCATAGACATTGCAAGTGAATCCAATATGGGAACATCTAATGTATTATGTAAAACTTTTAGCATTATAAATCAAAGCCTTGCACTCTAAGGTTAGCCGTATTCAAATAATAAATTACACAGACTACATTGCATTTTTGGCAATTGTTTTCACAAATGCTAGTCATTTTTGTTCAAATAATCTAGATTTAATTGGTCTGGATAAGAGAAAGGAATCTGATTGTAGTGCTGTCCTAGACAGAACAATGGAATAAAAATAACTCCAGATGTTTCCAAAATATGAACCACTAAACTATGTAGGTATTTTGCCTAGAAGATAACCATCCTTTGTTTTGGATTTGTTTTCTTGGAAAAGATGAACAATGGTGTTACTCGCCTACCTGTACTACATAGGGGTTATGATTTCTTTGGCATAGTAATCAACCTAAGTTATATTGGGATAAGCAAGAGGTGAAAATGACCTAAATTTAAAAAATGGCCCTTCCTTACCACCCTTGGCAAGTTCACTGTTTTACAAAACATAACCTAACTAATGATGGAGGAATATTGTAATCCTGCCTGGTAGGCTGCTGAGAAAACCTATCTTTTTCTCCTGGACTCAATCCAATCCTTCAAAGCCTTCAAGACCAGTGGATTTAAAAAGAATATCCTACTCCATTTCTGAATCCATCTTTTTCAAAATTAAAAAACATGTGGAGAGGCTGCCTGTGCTCAAACAGATTGAGTTAAACAGCACAAGAATTGCTAACACTTAAGTTAAACCTCTATTTTTAATGTCAGGAACCTAAGAGCTTCTGCAACTGAAACTCAGTATTCTGTTTCCATCTCAAAAACAGAAAATCAAGTAGCGAACCTTTACACAGCCTAATGCACCCCTTCTCAGTTGACGCTGTCACGTGGAACTCTGTCCCTCATAAATAAAAGTTTATATGCAGAGTTGATGGTGCTTGCTGGAGCACAGTTTTTCCCTGCTGTTGAGTCTCTTTCAAATATTTGCACTTTCGTTTAAAATAGCGTGATGACATTGAAGTGACCCCTTTAACAACCTCAAACATAGCAATAACTTAGAAAACATAAATCTTTATAATTATGTATTTTTTCCAAATTCAATCTTTAGTATATTGAAGGTTTTACACAAACTGTGTTCTGAATTTTACTTTCCTCCAATCCACTTCAGTACCTTACATAACATAATAAAGCCAGTCGTAATTTCCTCCCTTAGATATTATTTTCCTTTCCTCCTTAGGATATTGTCTCTGTGTTCATATCAGTTGCAGTTTTATCTGTAAATAGTTTCCACTGATGCCCTGTGCCCAATGATTCCTAGTAGGTTGCAAACTTTGGCCCTCAATTTATCTTGAGAGCATTGAGTGAAATCATTGCACATATGGTATTATACAAGTTTTGTGAAGCAAACTTGTGTTAGAACCAAAGGGTTTTAAAGGCATGTCTATATCATTAATATGTCATATTTTGACAGATGGCAATTTTCTCTGTTCAATTTCACCACATTTACGGTTGTCTTGCACGTACTTGTAACTAGGTAGAAATTAGCAGTGGAACAGATTGTTTTCACACTGCTCTACTGAGATTCTAGTCCGATCACAGCCAGTTTACTCACATTGCTAGACATTCTGTTTAGTGTTTAGAATGAAGCAAACATTAGTGTACTACATTTTTAGGTTTTCAGAATTGCCCACTTGTAACTTAACCCTAATTAATAGCTAATCAAAAAAATCATTCATTCAGAGTGAAGGAAGCAATGAATTAAATATGCTAGCAGCTGGATGCATTGGATGATTTCCATAAAGCTGTTCACAGTTAAATTTGACTCATTGATTATAGAGGATACTTGACGACATGTTATTCCATATTGAACTTATTGTATGAGTGGGGAAAACTAAATAAATTGACTTGCGCTCCTACAGGTTCCATTTATGTGGGTTAAATCAATGGCAAGTCTACGTGATAAATCTCAGAATAAATTAACTTAAATTTAACAAAAGCTTATTGTGGAGATCCTGGGAAGATGGAAGTATGAACCACCACTACTTACTTTAATCTGTTTTGTAATGTCCAACACACCAGAGGGAGGGTATAGATGAACAGAAAGTGAGATAATATATTGACAAAGCGATAAAATTAACTGGTACTGCAGTTAAAGACAAGTGTAAAGTTTTGTGGTATATTTTCAAACGGATGCCCGCATTGAATCAAATGACAATTGTTTTAATAATGGATTCTTAAAATGAATTTTCTGAAGCAACTTGGCTGTAAAATACAAGCTAATTCAAAATTAGCATATTCAACAAAAATACATAGAAGCAAATTATCCATTGTTCTCGCCCCAGGAAAATAACTCTGGTGAAAGGGCCAAAGTTACTAGATCAGCACCTTGATGTGAGTGGTCCTATCTTGCACTTGGGCTTCAGTGGGCTTTGTAAGGGCTAAAGCCTCCCCTTCCCTGGGAAGTAGCAATGGCAAGGGATAGGGTTGGTGGTTTCCTATGCTGAGAGTTCCCTTATTTTCAGCATACGAGCACAGGACTAGATTGGTAGTCAGTACTCACAGTGGCTTTTTGAGTAGTGGGAGTGTAAGGATGAGGAGTCATCAAAGGAAAATTTTACCTCCCTTACAAAATGCTGCAGGGCACATAATTTTATTTATTTTGGAGGATAGCAGCACCCTTGAATCAGCAATTGTCAGACGATTTTCCAACATCTGGGACTCTAGTTGCATTCCCAATAACACAAGTTCTGCCCATTCACATGCAGATAATGGGGCCTTCCCCTGACCTCATAAACTTTGGCAGGGTTAACAGCTGAACTCCCACATGGGTGCAACTTTGTACTTGAGCCTCTAAAATCCCTCCCAAGAAGATTTTCAGCCCCATATTTTTGTTTATAAAATTGACATGCATATGAAACCCATTGAATGACACTGATTCAGTTAACTCAAGAAAATCTCTGAAAAACTTTTCTCCAAAGCTCAATCAGTCACCATTTTGCCTTCTTACCTTTTGCCTCAATTAATTCCTTGTGCTGATTCCAATATCTGGCAAAGACCTGATCTCTCACCATGAATGCTTACTTCTGTTGTAAACATTTTTTCATTTCTTTCCTACTAGCCTAATACTGCAATATTCAGGTATTAATAAATTTCCTGCCAACTCATCCCTGGTGCTTTATTTCTTGCTGGGTATTTAGGTTGTATCTTTTCCTTCCTTCCAGTAAACCCAGATAACAGGCCTCACGTTTATTACCAGCTTGTTCACAATGTGCCACAGGTTATACCCATCTTGATCAACATCATAGGACATATATTTTTTTCAAACAGTGTACATTGTCTACCGCAGACTATTACATTCCTGTCATTGTCAAACAGCATGTCCTGCAGCTTACCATGAGCAATGCAAAAGGTCCTTAGTTCCCTTTAAAAATTATAATGTATTAGCTGATGTCTGGATGGGTTGCTGAGAAATCCATGGGATCTGCCTTGGTCGCATTAGCTATGCATTGTACAGTTCATTGTACTAACATTTAGTTAGTTTTATTTATTTTTGATATTCCTCTGGTTTTAAAGAACATATGTCTACATCTGACTCACTATGGATAGGATAATCTCTTTTTGAGTTGAATTAATGCCACATATATGCATCCAATTTAGCATTTAGTTACATACCGATATTAAAGTTGCAGTGTGAGTATATAACTATAAGTGTGTGTATATATATATATATATATATATATAAGTATAACAGAGGTTTTCAGTCTTCCAACATCTTGTAATTAACAAAGTTAAAATGGGGTTGCTTTGTCGTCTGTATAGACCTTGAAGATTTCCAATACTACCATATCTTTCCTCAAGGATTAATATTTACAATAAAAGTTTTCAGTAACCTGTGTGCTGTGAAGGGTTTGAACACTGTTTGTGTTGACATTTAAATCTACAAACCATATGTGTATTTAGCTTAGCCAGTTCTTGGCTCAGCATCTTTTCGTGCTTCTCAATTTTGGAGAAAATGGTACTCTGATCAACTGGTTTCCCACTGAGTGTACCTTATGTCAATGAAATGACTGTTGCTGGCATCTCAACAGCAGGAAGAACTTGTAGCTATTTTGCAATCCTTATGGCAAGAGAAGGAGTACATAGCGGTTTGTATGTTTCATGGAAGGATGAATAAAACAGGAAAGATGGAAGCTAAATAAAATACTGTTATGATCCTAGACCAGACCCCCCCCCCCCCCCAAGTTTCTTGTAAGATCTGGTTAGGGACCAATAAAGTTTTGATTAAAGTAGGCAAAGTTTGAGGTGCAAGACACTTACTAAGATAATAAAGTCACAAGACTCCACAAGTTTTGAACAAACAAAAATGAACTTTACTGTACAAAGTCAAAAAGATAAAATATTTTGCAATACCTTACACTCACATTCAGGGTTAATATAAGGTACATGTGAATTAACAGACAAACTGTGGTCGAACTGTACAATGCATAGACAAAGCGATCAAGAAAAATCCCATGGATTTCTCAGCAGCCCACCCAAACATCAGGAAACACCGTGAGTCAATCAATCTCATTGCAACTCTGTCTCCCTCACAAGGGATGCCAAGTTTTTCACTTTGGAAGATCAAGCCACTGAATTCCATCAAAGCCACTCCAACTCAGACTGCCTCAACGATTGCACACCTCCCAGGGTTTCAGTCTCATCTCCTGAGACTCCGTTCCCCTGGATTTCCAAGTCGGCACTCCAGTCTCTACTTGCGCAATTTCAGCTCTTTAATAGCCGGCTAGCTTCACTGAGCTGGCACTGCCACTGGATTTCACCAAGTTCCAATCTCCCCAGCTACATCAAGCTACAATGGCTCCCAAGGCCTCGTCTGAGCCCTAACCCTTTCCAGAAGGGAGCCAGTGACCTTCTGCCACCTTCTCAGCTCCCAGGACTTCACCTGAGCCCTAGTTACACAGAGCTGTCAAACAGCTCCTGGGTCTTCTCCTGAGTCTCATCTGCATAGAACCAACTAACAGCAACACTTTTGCTACCTAGAGCCTGTTAACAAAAGCTCCTTTTTGGCTCGGTCTTTTCCCTTGCTGCAGAACATTCACTCCCCCAGCAAACACACAGATCAATTGAAACCCTAAAACTTGCTTGAGCTCCACCCATCTCTATGATGATGTAGCCTTCCAGGGCTCACTGAATGCTTTTAAATTAATTGTAGCTCTAACTCCCAAACAAAACAACTCTCTGGGCTGCATTTCTTTGCAAGCAGTGTAGACACCTCATCTCCAGTTCTCCAGCTAAGTAAGCCCACTTGCTGTTTTATGATCTTACCTTTCTAGCTGTTAACCCCTCAAGTCAACATGGCTCCAACTTTTTAACCATAATAGTCTTCAAGTTGCTTTAGTTGCATTTATCCCATTTTCTGCAGTTGAACTTTAATCTTCCCAGAACTAAAAATTACCTCTAAAGTATTGCTATGAATCATGAACTAGCTATTTATAACAATACATACATAGTTATTGACATGATGGAATGCTTATAAGTTGATGCGGAGCAGAAACGTTCCTAGTTGAATTTTTTTAAATGTTTTCGAGAGAAGCAGTTGTTGATTAAGAATGCAGTCTGGAGCCTCGTGTGCTTCAGAATGCAAGACCATCAGTTAAAAATGTCAAAAATTATTCCAATCACTGTTAGCATAGGTTTATAAAAAGAAGTCAAAGCAAATTAACACATAGATGATTTAGTTTGATGAATTGCTGAGAAGCACTGCAGGGAGACAATGGTATTTAGGCTGCATGTTTTCTTGGTTTGGATTTGAAGCAACCGTCATTGGTTTGAAAATGTATCACTGATTATTATATTTGGTACAGTATGTTACAGAAGACTATCGTATTTATTCAGGATTTAGATTTCATTTTCCCACTTTTCAAATCATTTTGGCCCTGCATGTTTTTTCTGATGGGATGCAAAGGTCAGTATTACAAACTGCTCTGAAATGGCAATAATTTCCACCTCAACTTTATGCCATATTTATTAATTACTTGGATGAAAAAATAGAGAGTTGTAAAATTAAATTTCAGATGACATGACATTAAGAGGGATGGGAAGTAGTGCAGATATTTTTTTTAATTCATTCACAGGATGTGGGCATCGCTAGCTAGGCCAGCATTTATTACCCAACCTTGCATGTCCTTGAGAAGGGAGGGGTGAGCTGCCTTCCTGAACCGCCGCAGTCCATGTGGTGTAGGGAGAGCTCTCTTACAGACTAGTCAAGAAACAGCCTGACATAGTCATACACACAGAATCATACCTTACAGTTAATGTCCCAGACATCACCATCACCTGCTGTTAGGGAGGGATTTCCAGAATTTTGACAGCGACAGTGAAGGAACTGCGATATATTTCCAAGTCAGGATGGTGAGTGGCTTGGAGGGGAACTTCCAGGTGGTAATGTTCCCATGTATCTGCTACCCTTGTCATTTTAGTCCTTGGTAGCAGTCGTGGCATTGGAAGGTGCTGTCTAAGGAGGCTTGGTGAATTCCTGTAGTGCATCTTGTGGATGGGACACACGGTTACCACTGTTCGTCGGTGGTGGAGGGAGTGAATGTTAGTAGATGGAGTGCCAATTGAGTGGGCTGCTATCTCCTGGATGGTGTCAAGCTTCTTGAGTGTTGTTGGAGCTGCATTCATCCAGACAAATGGAGAGTATTCCGTTACACTCGTAACTTGTGCCTTGTAGATGGTGGACAGGCTTTGGGAAGTCAGGAGGTAAGTTATTCGCTGCACGATTCCTAGCCTCTGACCTGCTCTTGTAGCCACAGTATTTATATGGCTCGTCCAGTTCAGTTTCTGGTGAATAGTGATCCCCCCACCCAAGGATGTTGATAGTAGGGGATTCAGTGATGGTAATGCCGTTGAATGTCATGGGACGATGGTTAGATTCTCTCTTGTTGGAGATGGTAATTGCATGGCATTTGTGTAGAGTGAATGTCAGCCCAAGCCTGTTTGGCTTATGCTTTTTGGCATGCAAACAGTCCTATGTTGTAGCTTCACTAGGTTGATACCTCTTTTTTTTAGGTGTGCCTTGTGCTGCTCCTGGCATGCCCTCCTGCACTCTTCATTGAACCAAGGTTGATCCCCTGGCTTGGTGGTAATGGTAGAGTGGGGGATATGCTGGGCCGTGAGGTTACAGATTGTGCTTGAGTACAGATTGTGGCTGCTGCTGATGGCCACAGAGCCTCATGGTTGCCCAGTTGCTAGATCTGTTCAAAATCCCACTTAGCACGGTGGTAGTGCCACACAACACGATGGAGGGTATCCTCAATGTGAAGACGGGACTTCGTTTCCACAAGGGCTGCACAGTGGTTACTCCTACCGATAGCGTCATGAACAGGGAAGTGAGGGTAAGGTCAAAAATGTTTTCCCCTCTTGTTGGTTCCCTCGCTACCTGCCGCAGACCCCATCTAGCACTATGTCCTTTAGGACGTGGCCAACTCGGTTTGTAGTCGTGCTGCCGAGCCACTCTTGGTGATAGGCATTGAAGTTCCCCACCCACAGTGCATTCTGCACCCCTGCCACCCATAGCGCTTCCCCCAAGTGGTGTTCAACATGGAGGAGTACTGATTCATCAGCTGAGGGCGGGAGAGAGTGGCGATACGTGGTAATCAGCAGAAGGTTTCCTTGCCCATGTTTGACCTTATGCCATGAGACTTCATGGAGTATGGAGTCGATGTTGAGGACTCCCATGGCAACTCCCTCCCGACTGTATACCTCTGCTGGGTCTGTGTCCCAGGCACCACCATACCCAGGATGGTGATCGTGATGTCTGGGACATTATCTGTAAGGTATGATTCCGTGTGTATGACTATGTCAGGCTGTTGCTTGACTAGTCTGTGAAAGAGCTCTCCCAATTTTGGCACTAGCCCTCAGACGTTAGTAAGGAGGACTTTGCCTGGTTGACAGGACTGAGTTTGCTGTTGTTGTTTCCGGTGCCTAGGTTGAAGCCAGATGGTCCGTCTGGTTTCATTCCTTTTTTTTTTGACTTTGTAGTGGTTTTATACAACTGAGTGACTTGCTAGGCCATTTCAGAGGGCATTTAAGAGTCAACCGCATTGCTGTGGGTCTGGAGTCACATGTAGGCCAAACCAGGTAAGGACCACGGGTTTCCTTCCCTAGGTCCTAAAGCACATTAATGAACCAGATGGGTTTTTATGACAATCGGCAATGCTTTCATGGTCATCATTAGACTTTTAGTTCCATAGTTTTATTGAATTCAAATTTCACCATCTGCTGTGGTGGGATTCGAACCCGGGTTCCCAGAGCATTAGCCTGTGTCTCCGGATTACTACTCCAGTGACAATACCTCCCCCATGATGGGAGCAAGAAGTTGCAAAGCAGAGTAGACAGTTGGGTAAAGGTATGGCAAATGAAGTTTGACTGGGACTAGTGTCAGGTATACCGGTCTGGACCCATGAAAGATAACTTAAGTATTTTCTAAATAGTGAGAAATGAAGAACTGTAGAGCAACAAAGAAGTTTGAGACTTCAAGTACACAAATCATCAAAAGCTGACGGACAGGTTCAAATGGTTCATAGAATGTCGGCCTTTATTTTAAGTGAGCTAGAATACTACAGAGAGCAAGTTCTGCTTCATTTGGTATAAACTCCATTTTGAGTGCCGTGTTCCAATTTGGCACTACAACTTAGGAAAGATAAATTGGCCTTGGAGAGGGTGCAGTGCAGATTCACCAGAGTGATATTGAAATTTGGGAGCTTAAATTTTGAGAACAGATTGCATAGACTAGACATGTGTTCCCATGAGTGTAGAAGATTAAGTGTTTTAAATGTTAAAAGTATTTGATAGGGCAGATACAAAAAAGCTATTTTCTCTGATGGGGAATCGAGAACATGGGGAAATAATTTTAAATTTAGAGCTAGGCTTTTCATGAACAAAATCAAAAACACTTTTTCACACAAAAGGCGACAGAAATTTGGAATTCTTTACCCCACCTCCCTCCTGGCCAAAGGTTGTGGATGCTAGGAGAAATGGAGAGTTTAAAACTAAGATGGATAGATTTTTGTTAGGCATGGGTATCAACGGATATAAATAAAGGCAGGTAAATGGAGTTGTATGAATCAACCATGATCGAATTGAATGGGAAAGCAACCTCAAGGGGCTGAGTGGCCTACTCTTAAAATTCCTATGTTAATAATTGTCTGACAGGAAGTATCTATCAACCTGTCCAAAAAACCCTCACAATTGAATTCTTTGTTTCTACATAACACTGAATGTTGCACGACCTTAGTCAAGTGAGTTGAATTAATAAGCTAATTGGAATCAAATTCATGTGTTGAAGTTAGCAGATCAGCAAACCATATCAGTTTAAAATATCATGTCTTCAAATAGTGACTAGAGTTACTAGAAAATCTGTGATAGTCAAGCTGTTCTGCCCTCTGACTTTCCTCTCACTGCTTCTCCAAAATTGCTACCTGGTGCTGCGTTCGCCTAAGGGAACCTGATGCATTTAAGTGAGAATTCATGATGTATCAGTTTTCCGAGATCTGGAATTCTCATTAACAGTGTACAACAGCATTCAATCTCCTAGAACAATAGTACAAGACAGGAGCTGGAGCTGTAGTGCAGGGACAAATTAGGACTGGCTCAGTGAACTTGAGAGATGAAGAGAAAATGTGTCAGCATGAGCTGGGTGAAAAATAGAACTAATATGCATAAAAGTGATGGGAATAAAGAATGCTACAGTGATGTGAGTAGAGTACTTCTGTGAATTGGAAAAGATAGGGAAATTAAATAAACAATTGTCAAAAATCAGATTGCTCAATGGAGAGTACCAATACATCTTCATGATTGCCCACAATTTCTCTGCAGGAAATTAGAGAAAAGATTTTGAAAACATCTTCTGCAATCTTCGGTTGGCTCTGCTCATGTCATGACATTGCCCCGAGTTTTGTGATCAGTGGCGAATGAACGGCACCAATTGTTCATTACACTTTCACTCACCTACAGAATTTCTGTATGCTTTTGCACTGAAACTTGCAGTAATTAGAAATCCATTTCGCAGCGGCATCCCCTACAAGGGATATCATGGGACTTGTGTGAACAGGGCAAACAACTGTGTAGTTCCCTTAAACAAACAGATTGAAGAACCTCCTGAGTTATGCAGAGCCTGAGCCAGGAAGTGTCAGTTAGAATTGTTAATTCAGTGTAAAATGTACAGGAAAGCGAAATAAAGAGAGGGAAAGAAAGATGGGATTAAGAGAGAGATAAGAGACAGAAAATTTTTTAAATTATTTAATTCTTAAAAATTGAAAACTAAAATTAAAGTATTAAGAATGAGACTTGTAATAGTTAACTTTCAGTAGCAGAGAGGTTGTTTGTTAGCCATTAAGACTTATCGCAGTGGTACAAAATTGCTTACACTGAAATGGTCAAGCCCGAACTACATCTGCCATGTTTAGTGGGAATTTTTCATGTAAGTACCACAGTGTCATGCTATTACATCTGTTTCAACGCTGAGTCCGTTGGTGTGATGCAGGTATAGCAAAACATCTGGAGGATCAAGGCTACTTGGACAGCAACTTCCTGCTTTCCATATTTACCTTTGGTGATAGCAGCACAATTATTTTAATCATAAAATCCAGGCCGATTGTATTGTGAGGACTGAGAATAAGATCAGACTTGTCCAGGTCATTTTAAACCACCCTACATTTTTTTTATTCTTTTCATGGGATGCAGGCATCGCTGGCTAGGCCAGCATTTTTATTGCTATCCTTAATTGCCTTCGAGAGGTGGTGGTGAGCCGCCGCCTTGAACCACTGCAGTCCATGTGGTGAGGTACACCCACAATGCTGTTAGTGAGGGAGTTCCTGGATTTTGACTCAGCGATAGCGAGGGAATGGCGATATAGTTCCGAGTCAGGATGTTGAGTGGCTTGGTGGGGAACTTGCAGCTGGTGGCATTCCCATGCATCTCCTGCCCTTGTCCTTCTAGGTGGTAGAAGTTGTGATGTTGGAAGGTACTGCTAAGGAGCCTTAGTGAGTTTCTGCAGTGAATCTTATAGGTGGTACACAATGCTGCCACGGTGTGTCGGTGGTGGAGGGAGTGGATGTTGAAGGTGGTGGATGAGGTGCCAATCAAGCAGGCTGATCTGTCCTGGATGGTGTCAAGCTTCTTGAATGTTATTGAAGCTGCACTCACCCAGGCAAGTGGAGAGTATTCCATCACACTCCTGACGTGTGCCTTTTAGATGGTGCACAGGCTTTGGGAAGTCAGGAAGTGAGTTACCCTCCACAGAATTCCCAGCCCCTGACCTGTTCTTGTAGCCACAGTATTTATATGGCTGGTCCAGTTCAGTTTCTGGTCAATGGTAACCCCCAGGATGTTGATAGTGGCAGATTCAGTGATGGTAATATCATTGACTGTCAAGGGGAGATGGTTGGATTCTCTCTTGTTGTAGTTGGTAATTGCTTGGCACTTATGTGGTGTGAATGTTACTTGCCACTTATCAACAAAACCTGAATATTGTCCAGGTCTTGCTGCATATGAGCACAGACTGCTACACTATCTGAGGTGTCGCGAATGGTGCTGAATCCCCACTTCTGACCTTATGATGCAGGGATGGCCATTGATGAAGCAGCTGAAGATGGTTGGGCCTAGGACACTACCCTGAAGAGCCCCAGCAGTGATGTCTGGCAATGTTAGAAATGCAGGTCCCTTTAAGAGTAAACCAGGACAAGCTTCAGAGTGAATTGAGAGCAGGTGATGCTCATTGAAGCCTGTACTTTTTCCCCCAGTTAGGGAGTTTTTGCTTCTGGAAAGGGAAAGAATCCAGAAGGGAAGAGTGGAAACTGGTATTTGTACTGAACTATAGTTTAACAGTAAAACAGTTGTGATCCACAGAGTGTCTCCTGCCTGTTTTGGTAAATGGATATCCACCTATTAAACAATGTCCTGATTAAGATAATTGACCTCCAACAATCACAACCATCTTCCTTTGTGCTAGGTATGACACCAACCAGTGGAGTGTTTTCCCCTGGTTCCCATTGACTTCAGTTTTGCTAGGGCTCCTTGATGCCACACTCGGTCACATGCTACCTTGATGTCAAGGGCAGTAATTCTCACCTCACCTCTGGAGTTCAGCTCTTTTGTCCATGTTTGGACTAAGGCCGTAATGAGGTCAGGAGCTGAGTGAACCCTGGTGGAACCCAAACTGAGTGTCAGTGAGCAGGGTATTGCTGAGTAAGTGCCACTTGATAGCACTGCCGACAACCTCTCCCGTCACTTTGCTGATGATGGAGACTAGACTGATGGGGCAGTCGGGTTGGATTTGTCCTGTTTTTTGTGTCAAGACAAACCTGAGCAATTTTCCACATTGGTGGGGTAGATGCCATTGTTGTAACTGTACTGGAACAGCTGGGCTAAGGGTGCAGCTAGTTCTGGTCTTCAGAACTATTGTTGGAATATTGTCTGGGCCCATAGCCTTTGCAGTATCTAGTGCCTTCAGGCATTTCTTGATATCAAGTGGAGTGAATCAAAGTGGCTGAAGACTGGCACCTGCGATGCAGGGGACCTCTGGAGGAGGCCACAAGGATCATCCATTCAGCATTTCTGGCTGAAGATGGTTGAAAATGCTTCAGTCTTATCTTTTGCACTGATGTGCTGGGCTCCCCCATCATTGAGGATGGGGATATTGGTGGAGCCTCGTCCTCCGGTTAGTTGTTTAATTGTCCACCACCATTCACGACTGGATGTGGCAGGAATGTATAGTACAAATATTAAGTGATTTACTATGAAAACAAGACTGGAAATTATTTTTCAGTAACTGTTAGATGTTTGTTTGAATCTGCAAAGAAATCCCAAGGACACACTGTTACACTATCCAGGCAATACTGATGTTTTTCCAATCATATCAATAGATGCTGCCAGGTTGCTCTGTGATGGGAGCAATGAAGGTTTTTAAAAGTTATATTTCACAAAGAAGAATCATGCAGTAATGTCCTTTCTTTGCATAGCTCATCAATGGGCACTTATGTACTCGGTGAAAGTTCTCCAAGTTGTAGTATGTTTTGGTAGAAAATCTACGAATCTACCTTAACGCATCATCATTTTCGGACGCAGTTTGACAAGCTGCTTCATCATTATCCTGATCTTTATTACACAGTAGTAGCAAACCAACTGAAAGGTGGTGATGGATTTCAAAAACTAGTTGAATGAAGTGAACAAAGTTTTGGAAGATAAAGGAACATATGTCTGTAGCTGTCTCATCCTCTCTGGCTCCAGAAATATGTCCTGGCTATGATAGATTACTGAAATAAACAGTAGCAACTGTAAGGAAAAGGGAGGACCACTTTGTCTCTTGAAATGTAATTTGAAAAGAAGTTAGAACTTAAGGAAGCAACTGTAGTCCATGTGAAGATCCTGAAGTGTCAGAAAACTAAAATAAAATAGAGTAAATGTTCCTGGGCCTGTACCCTGATACATTGGTTTGCCTGAACTTAGCAAACATTGTAAAAAAAAATTAGGTAGATCAGAGCATGCATCAGTAAAGGAACCCGCCACTTTTACTTCTGTTCATATATTGGAACAAAATTGAGCAGGTTCCTTTAAGGTGTTTGTTTGGTCCCTCCCGATTTCCTGATGCTTGATGTGCACAGGTGTTTGAGAGTAGACCAAGAAAAATCTTCCTATAATGTCATGTTAAACCACAGCAAAGCATTTTAATTGTAATTCAGTTGCAAGATTGAAAAGTGGAAAGAGCATTTTATACTTCAACAATACTGATTAAATATGTACTTTACTTTGCAGCACTTGAACCAGCTATGACCCTGACTTCAGGGAAAGCCAGTAAACAAGGCAGCACTGCTCTCTATGAATTGCCCCTCCAAAATACCTTATTGACATATATGCACTTTCCCCAGTCAATAGGAAAAACAGAGTAGACAAACTAAGGGCTGGATTTAATGGGGGCAACTGGGGTCTTGCCTGCTGACTGGAGAGCTAGCAGGAGTCCTGCATCACCTCTTTTGAGGAAGTTCCTCCTTGAACTGCATCGCCACCAGGAGGTGGTGGCTGCTGGCGGCACGACACCCAAACATAGCCAGGTATCGTAACCCAGGCAGGGTTGCCAACCCTCCTGGGATGGTAGGGAATCTCCTGGAATCAGCATCAATGTCCCAGTGGGTATTGAAAGCAATCCGGGCGACTTTGCAATGTTATTTTAAGCAAATAAATTAACATGCAGTAAACTAGTACTGAGGTAGGTCGTGCAAGCATACTGCGCACATAAACATTGTTGCCTGTTCTTTTCCGCCGAGAAGGTTAAAGGCAAAGCTCTTGTGTAGTTGTAAAGAAGAGTATACATGACTAACAGAATGCTGACCATCATATCTCTGGATGCTGGTTTGCTCAGTAGGAGGCTCGGAGGCCTGCTCAGCAGCTAGCCCTGGCCTGTGAGGTGTGAGCAGGCAAGGGGAATTGGCACTTCAGCAGGAAGTGGGTGCAAGGCATTCTTCTGGAGGAGATTTTTTCAAAGTTTATCTGATAAATGATTTTGTTTCCACCAACATAAACAGTGCTTCCTTCATGAAACGTGGTTGCGTATTCCTCAGTTGATTTGAATTTGAATCGCCCTTGAATTAAAGGTCTTGGTCCACATTGGAACCAATGACTTCGGAAGGGAGATTTGGTCCTGCAATCAGAATTTAGGGAGGTAGGTGGAAAATTAGCAAGCAGGACCTCAAATGTAGTAATCTCCGGATTACTCCCAGTGTCACATGCCAGTGGTACAGAAATAGGAGGATAAGGCAGATGAATGCATGGCTGGAAAAATGGTGCAGGAGGGAGGATTTTAGATTTCTGGGACACTAGGACTTGCTCTGGGGGAGTTGACACCTGTACAAGCCATACAGGTTGCACCTGAACAGAGCTGGGACTGGGTTCCTTGCGTGGCGTTTTGCTAGTGCTGTTGGGAGGTCTCTAAACTAACTCGGAAGGGGTGTGGGAACCAAGAGAAAATATTAGAGAGGAATACCAGGATGCACAAAATACTGGGAGGGACAGATAGCACTAGTATAGAGAATAGTAAGTTAATAGCTAAAGTCAGGGTAAGGGAAAAAGTAACAAAATCTAAACCAGAGTTACTATGCATGTATGTGAATGCACGGAATATAGTAAATAAAATTGGGGAGTTACAGGTGCTGATTGCCATGTGGAAATATGATGTTGTGGCAATAACAGAGACCTGGTTCAAGGAAGGGCAGAACTGGGTGTTAAATATTCCTGGGTACAAGTTGCTAAGAAAAGAGAGGAAAGGAGGAGGGGTGGCGGTATTGGTTAAGGAGAGCATTGCAGTGCTGGAGAAAGAGGATGTCCCAGAGGGTTCAAGGACAGAATCAATTTGGCTAGAGCTAAGGAACAAAAAAGAGCCACCAAATAGTGAGAAGGACGTGGGGAAATAGTGGGAAGAACGCGGGGAAATTGCAGAGTGATGCATAGAGTAGTTATAATGGGTGACTTTAACTAACTGAATGTAGACTGGGACAGTGGTAGTGTAAAGGGCAGAGAGGGGCAAAAGTTCCTAGATTGTTTTCAGGAGAATTTTCTACAGTAGAATGTGTCCAATCCATCCAACAAAAAAAGGCACACTGTTGGACCTGGTTCTTGGAAATGAGGTAGGCCAAGTAGATCAAATATCAGTGGGGAAACATTTAAGAGACAGTGATTATTGTCTTGTACGTTTTAGGATAATAATAGAAAAGGATGATAGGTAATCCAGGGTAAGAATAATTAACTGGATGAGGACCGACTTCGATGGGGCATGAACGGAGCTGGGCCAGATAGACTAGATGAAAGGTTGGCAGGAAAAGCTGTAGCTGAACAATGGGCTACCTTCAAAAAAGAATTGGTTTGGGCACAGTCCAGGTATATTCCATCAAAAGGGAAAAGTAGGGCAGACAAATCCAGAGCTCCCTGGATGAAAAAGGAGATAGAAATTAAGATGAAGAAGAAAAAGTGTGCTTACGACAGGTGTCAGGTAGAAAATACAATTGAGAACCAAGAGGAATACCGAAGGCTCAGAGGGGAGGTGAAAAAGCATATTGGAGAAGCAGAGATGGATTATGAGAAAAGACTGACAACCAACATAAAGGGGAATCCCAAAGCCTTCTCAGCCAGATAAATAGTAAAAGGGTGGTAAAAGGAGGAGTAGGGCCAATTAGGGATCTAAAAGGGAATTTAACCTGGACGAAAGGGCCATGGCTGAGGTATTAAATGAATACTTTGCATCTGTCTTTACCAAGGAGGTAGATGCTACCCAGGCTATGGTGACAGATGAGGAAATTCTGTCACTAGAAGGATTCAAAATTGATAAGGAGGAAGTGGTGAATAGACTGTCGATACTTAAAGTTGACAGGGCACCGGGATCAGATGAGATGTGTCCCAAAGATATTGAAGGAAGTGAAAATAGAAATTGAAGCGGAACTGGCCATAATTTTTCAACCTTCCCTAGACTCAGGAGATGCCAGAGGGCTGGAGAATTGCAAACATTGCACCCTTGTTTAAAAAAGGTTGTTAGGATAAGCCCAGCAATTACAGACCAGTCAATTTAACTTCGGTGGTGGGCAAGATTCTAGAAACAGTTATTCGGGATAGATTTAGTAGTCACGTGGAAAAATATGAGTTGGTAAGGAAGAGCCAGCATGGATTCCTAAAGGGGAAATCGTGTTTAACTAACTTGCTGGAGTTTTTTGAAGAGGTAACAGAATAGGTCGATGAGGATAATGCTGTTGATGTGGTGTACGTGGACTTTCAAAAGGCATTTGAGACAGTGCCACAGAACAGACTTGTGAGAAAAGTTATTGCTCATGGACTAAAAGGACAGTAGCAATGTGGATACAAAATTGGCTGAAAAATAGGAAACAGAGTAATGGTCAATGGATATTTTTCAGGCTGGAGGAAGGTTTGTAGTGGAGTTCCCCAGGGGTCAGTATTGGGACCCTTGATTTTTCTGATATATGTTTATGATCTAGATCTTGGTATGCAGGGGACAATTTCAAAGTTTGTGGATGATACGAAGCTTGGGAGTGTTGTGAACTGCGAGGAGGACAGTGTGGAACTTCAAAAGGACTTAGTCAAGTTGTTGGAGTGGGCAGGTAAGTGGCAGATGAAGTTCAATGCGGAGAAGTGTGAGGTGATGCATTTTGGTAGGAAGAACATGGACAGACAATATAAAATAAGGGGTGAAATTTTGAAGAAGATGCAGGAGCAGAAAGACCTGGGTGTATATGTGCATAGATCATTGAAGGTGGCAGGACAGGTGGAGAGAACAGTTAATAAAGCATATGGTATCCTGGGCTTTATTAACAGGTGCATAGAGTACAAGAGCAGGGAGGTTATGCTGAATTTATATAAGACACTCGTTAGACCTCAGGTGGAGTGTTGTGTGCAGTTCTGGGTGCCGCTCTATAGGAAGGATGTGAACACATTGGAGAGAGTGAAGAAGAGGTTTACAAGAATGGTTCCAGGGATGAGAAACTTCATTTATGAGGATGGATTGGAGAGGTTGGGACTGTTTTCCTTGAAGAGAAGAAGGCTAAGAGGAGATTTGATAGAGATGCTCAAAATCGTGAGGGGGCTGGACAGAGTAGATAGGGAGAAGCTGTTCCCACTCGTAAAGGAATCAAGAACGAGAGGGCACAGATTTAAAGTGATTTGCAAAAGCAGCAAATGTGACATGCGAAGAAACTTTTTCACACAACGAGTGGTTCAACAAGTGGAATGCACTGCCTGGAAGTGTGGTGGAGGCAGGTTCAATCAAGGCATTCAAGAGGGCATCTTTTGATTATTTGAATAGAAACAATGTGCAAGGGTACGGGGAAATGGCAGAGCAATGGCACTAGGTCATAATGCTCATTTGGAAAGCCAGTGCAGATACAATGGACCGAATAGCCTCCTTCTGTGCCATTTAAAATTCTGTGAAGGCCATGGTCCTGGGGATGGAGCTGGCGCAGGTTCTATTTGCTGCAACATTGTAACCAGGAGCAGCAAATGTTACAATGCTGGTAACCATCAGGAGAGAGCATGCCACGGCCACCACTGGCTGGAGAGCAAAACCTGAGGTGGCTGCTTGTCGGCACCCTGTGTGTTTTCGTGCGTGTCCTTCAGGAGCCCAGTGGTGGGTGGATCAGGTGGAGAAACTAGAGCCTGAGCCAGGAAGAGGACAAGGATTCAGCTGTGGCAATTTTAAAGGGCCTCCATCTGATCACAGTTCCAGCGGGCGCCAGGGCTCAGCAGGGCATGATTAAAATAACAATTCAAAGAAGTAGCAGCTTTCTCAATGATGGCAATGATCAAGGGAGATGCGGGAAGTCCATGTATAAATGCCAGGCAAGAAATATATTCAGCTAGACTATAATGTCACAGACTGCCCGCACTCATTGCCTAGGTTCACATGCTCATGTCTGGGGCTTTGGACATTTCCCCCCTGGATGGATTCACCTGCTCGCGCCACGCCACCGGGATTCCATTACGTCACTTCTGCTGAACCTCCCAGAATATTTCCAGCTGGAGTTGGCAACCCTAAACCCAGGCCACAGGTGAGTGATGGTCTGGGGGAGATCACTAGGTAGGGGTCGCAGGGGAAGGGTGTCAGCAGCAAGGACAGTGGGAGGACCTCAGTCGATCCCACCGCCCTTCCCAATGTCAGATCCCTCGATCAGGCAATTAGTGCATTTGAACGAAGGATGCCCCCCCTCCACCCCCCAAACCCGGGAGCCTACAAGCCTCCCTGCACAGCTTTGCTTGCTGTGCTCCCCGCATGGCGAGCCTCCCACCTGCCGCTGGGTTAAAACCAGCGACAGCAGGATGAGGTTCATAAGTGGATATTAATTCTTCACTTAAGGGCCTCAATTAGCAGCGGGGTGGGATGGTCATCCACTGGCCTTCCCACCACAGACTTCATTGGGATGGAATCAGTAAGCCGGTGGGTCCCCACCTTCCCTCCTGTTTAAATGCCCCGTGCCCTCCACCACCAAACTTGCCACAGGGAGTGCATTAAATTTCAACCTAAGTTGCAGATTATAAATTTAATGCACACCTAAAAGTTAGGACAAGCTTGGCTGTTTATCAGTTATTAATAAATGGTAAAGAACCCACAGCAACGGGACTCTGACGCAATATTATGTAACTGTTTATTGGCCCTATTCCAAGAAAAGCAGGGGAGTTCTTCCACCAATATTTACCTGTCAGCCAACATCATTAAAACAGATTACCTCGTCATGTATCTCATTGCTGTTTGTTGGGACCTTGTGGCTGTCGTGTTTCCCAAATTGCAACAGTGACTACACTTCAGTGGTACTTCATTGGCTGTAAAGCGCTCTGGGGTTTCTGAGGCCATGAACACTTGACAGAGTGGGTATTGAGAAGATGTTTCCCCTTATGGGAGAGACCAGAACTAGGGGACACAGTTTAAAAATAAGAGGTCTCCTATTTAAGGTGGAGATGAAAATATTTTTTTTCCCTCAGAGGGTTGTTAGTCTGTGGAATTCTCTTCTCCAGAGTGCAGTGGAGGCAGTGTCATTGAATATTTTTAAGGCCGAGTTAAATTCTTGATTAACAACGGAGTCAAAGGTTATAGGGGGTAGACAGGAAAGTAGAATTGAGACAACAATCAGATCAGACATGATCTAATCAAATGGCGGAGCAGGCTTGAGGGGCTGACTAACCTACTCCTTCTAATTCGTACGTATGTATGTACTATATAAATGTATGCCATTCCCTTTTTTCCTTTAAGATATCACCATGCTTGGGAGTAGGAATTTGGAATATTGCAGTGGACCCCTTGAAAAATTATTTAGAATCACTATGCTTTGGTCGAAATATGAGTTGATGCTTTCCCCGTTATGATCACTGTGCACAAAGTACACTAAAAAATGAATAAATAGATGCTTTCAAAAACTGACACCTGCAAAAAATAGACACTTACAGTAAATAAGTGTAATAGGTACAAAAGGCACCAAAACCATGGGCATTCAAATTGCAATTTATGTACTTTTAATGCACTAAACCCTTTTAAACCTTAAAACACAGAACGCAGCCTGATATCACACTTCAAAATGTTTGAAGTACTACATTAGTCTGAAGATTATGGTAACTGATAGGTGATCAGTGAACTCCTTTATCCCCTCCTTGCTGGCACCGAGATTTAAATTATCCCTGCAACTACTGTCAGCACATGCAATGATATTTTCCTTCAAAATAAGGACAGCTAATGCCAATCCATTAGGCATTAGTAATTTATAGGTTTCATTATATTAACAAAAATCTTCACGGGTCTAAGTTCAATCTGTTACCATGAGAGTAATTTCTTAAGAAAGAAATGACTGTCTGCTGTAGCACTCCTACTTCTGAGTTGGAAGATTATGCATTTGGGTTCCACTTCAGAGACTTGAGCACAAAAATCTAGGTTGACACTTCGGTGCAGTGGAGAGAGTGCTGCACTGTCAGAGTTGCTGTATTTCAAATGAGGCATTAAACCGTGGCCCTGCTTGATCCCTGAGATGAATGTAAGAGATCCCAGATGTCACTATTTAAAAGAAAAGCAGTCAAGTTCTCCCCAGTGTCCTGACCAATACTTATATTCAAAGCAACTAAAAGAAACAGATTATCTGGTCATTATCACATTGCTGTTTGTAGGAGTTTGCTGTGCACAATATGGCTGTCACGTTTCCTACCAGTTCATTGCGCTTCTAAAATACTTGGCTGTAAAACACTTTGGAACTTCCTGAGGTTGTGAAAAGCAATATGAAAAATGCACGTCTTTATTATTTGAGATGTTAATCGTTGATTTAAAAAACCCTTTCTTTAAGTGACTGAGCTATCCATCAAGAAATAATTGAGTGTTTTGTTACATAAAACAACAACTTGTATTTATAAAGCATCTTTAACATAATAAAATGCCCTAAGGTGCTTTACAGAGCATTATAAAATAGAATATGACACTGAGCCACATAAAGAAATATGGGCAAATGACCAATACTTGGACAAAGAGGTAGGTTTTAAGAAGTGTCTTATTGGAGGAAAGTGAGATAGAGACACAGAGCGTTGTAGGGAGGAAATTCCAAAGCTTAGGCCTGGGCAGCTGACAGCACAGCCACCAATGGAGGAACAATTAAAATCGGGAATAGTGAAGAGGTGTCGGGAAAATATAATAATTTTCATAATATTATTGGAACTTATTGTAAGGTAGGAATAGTGTGTGTGACTTAATTGAATTAAAGACAGCTGGTCTGAAGGCTTTGATGTGTCAGAAGATAAGCTAAGTTTGAGATGTTAAATAGGTAAACATGGCTGAAGTTTTAGGATGTAAGGTATAAAGGGAAATTTTGCATTTTTAGATAAACCAGAGTAATTTGAATTTCAAAAGAGGTGGTGAAATGTGCACTTAACCAGAAGAAGCCAAACAGCGTGTTTATTTTTCCCAAAGCTTACTGATAAAATTGGTGCTATGAAAGATTTTGATTATTAGAAAAGTAGAGTTAAAAAGACATATTAGGACAATGGGATTTACATTAAAATGGGAGAAACCTGTACAAAAGAGATGCGGTTATGTGTAAGAGGAATTCTAAGATCTAACAAGTGTGAAAAGCCCCCAGACTCTAAGCCTCAAGTTACTGTCTACACAAACTGAAGTGAAGAAAACTCACTTTGAATTCGACTGTTCAGGGTATCGTATTACTTTGCCTGGGTCATTTAAAATCAATGTGTTTTAGTGTTGCCTTAACGGAGGTGTAACTCACAACTATACCTTTACAGATATATACAGATTTGTAAGGATAACACAAGTTACAAAAACCATCTTATACTCTAATGTTCACAGTAAGTACACACTAAGTAAGGTGACCTGTGATCACACCCACCACACTCTGAAACCCAGTGACAGATGCCACCCCAGTCGGATGCAATGGATCTCTCCTCAGCTCCCCTATACTATTGTCACTGTAGGCGGGATTCAACCTCCTTTCCCGAGACCCCAGGTTTATCTGGCTTTCACGTGGGGCAGCTGCCCTCTTAACTATGGCTCAGACCAGGTCTCAGGTCAGTACAAATAACTCAGGACGTCCATTGTTTGGATTCTCGAACAAGACGGTTTATTCAAGCTTGTACAAGCATATGCAGGGAGAGCAGCCTCTTTGTCCATCAAGGGGCGCTCTGCTGTAATTACAAAGTCTCGTAACTTATATACTTTTTCTTAACACAATACATTTGAGTACATTTGAATATATCCACTCGATAACCGACACACAGGTGCCATGTTAAAACTATCCTATTGAGTACATAAACATGTGATTCTGCTAACCAGTTATTCTAAAGGGTGTATACATAATTATATTATCCAATCGTAAACTCTCATTAGAAATGCAGGCACCTTGTAAATTGAAACTAAAATTCAACTTGACCTTTTAACACACACATACAGAAATACAAATCAAACTTAAACATTAAATCTAAAACTCATTCCTATCACCTACAAATACCAAAATAACTTACTTAAACTATCTTTATTTCCTAACAATTTAAAGAATGATTGATTTATCTAAATGGTACTCGCATTTTAATTTTACCATGATCTTAATTTCTTTCAAATATGAACACGCTAAGATTTGTATCTGCATCTGGGAACAATAATTTATTGAATGTAATTAGCCATATTCCACAAGGCAAGAAGACAGGTCTCCATGAACTATCACTGCCAGGATGGGGATTGAACCCGTGTCATTCTGCATCACACTCTAGCCATCTAGCCAACTGAGTTAACCAGCCTAAAGAAATTATAGAGTATTGCATAGAATCTACATCAGAGAATTACACCATGTGGTCGAACTTATCTGCCTGTACTTATACTCCATCCATCCTCGGACTCTAAATACCTATTCACACCCTGCCCTGTATCCCTTTCTTTCCTTCTCTTAAATGCTATCTCCTTCAATCACTCCATGTGGCAGAAAATTCCACATTCTCACCACTCTGTGGTTTAAACTAAGAAACCTCTCCTAAATTCTTTATTTTATCTGTTTGTGCCTATCGTATATTTATGCCCCTTTGTTATGGAGATACCTGTAAGTTTCCCCGCATCCACACAATTGGACCCTTTCATAATTTAGAAGATATCCAGCGGTTCTCTGTTTAGTCTTCCCCAGAGAAAAGAAGCCTAGACTGCTCAATTTTTCCTGATTGTTGCTCCTCTCGATTCTGGTAACATTCTTATATTTGTTTTCTGTATTTTCTCCATTGCTTCTATATTTTGGTAATATGAAGTTCTGAACTGCACACAATACTCCCAAGTGTGGTCTCAGGTTCTATAAAAATTTAACATTGCCTTCTTGCCTTTATATTACCAGATCTCTTCTCTCCTCCACCCCATTTAGCATTTTGCTTTCTTACAGTCAAAATGAACTACATCACACTTCGTTATATTAAATTGTATTTGCCATTTATCTGCCCACTCTGCAAACCTGCAGAGGCTTATGTTTTCCCATATTTTGGTGCTGCCAACCACATTATTAGCTGTACAACCCTGCTGCCAACACCACCAAAATTGGTACCGCCTGCAAATTTTGTTACTATATCTCCTAATTCCGAGTCCAAATCGTTTCTGTAAATGGTGAGCAACAGTAACTAGCATGGATTCCTGCGGGAAACCACTTTCCCCCATTCTGAAAAACTTCAATTAACTTTTACTTACATTCCATAAAAGTAGATGGAGTCTTGAGTTACTGAATTCAATATGTGAATACTTTAATATAATGAGGCTTAATGGATTTTCATTGGTGAAATTTTCTTTGTTCCTGGTAAAATGCAGAACCCAAGCTTGCTTTAATCTACTGTACAGTAATATAATTTAAATTGACTTCAATGTGAAATCAATGAAATATTGATCATGTATCCTAACTATGTTGTGCATTTGAGTCCAGATAAAGCTGAGGCTGGGATTTTCCAACACAGCTGGAATACAAACTGTATTTTGTGAATGAATCACCAAGAACCCACCTGATGCTGACCTGGTCTCAGATGGCAGGCTGCCAAATGCAGTCTCCAGGGCGAGATACTGCATATTAGTGAAAGGCTGGAAAGTTGTCACTACTACTAGCTTCTCTAATGAGTGGACAATGCATTGTGTAATTTACTTAAAAATTATTTAAACTGCTGCATGTGTTTTCATGTGAACAGAGTTAAACACATTTTCAAAAAAGATAATGAAGAAAACTAACTTGGAAAACATGAGGACTGAGTGAAGAAATGGGTGCACCGTCAGAGAAGAGACATTAAAGCTTTAGGGAGATACATTGTAGATTCACCAAGAGTAAACTAGCCAATAATATAACAAATGGTTGGAACCTTTACAAGTATATAAAAACGAGAGTAGCTACAGTAAATGTTGGTCCCTTTAGAGACAGGAGAAATTATCATGGGGAATGAAGAAATGGCAGAGACATTGAACAAATATTTTGTTTGTCTTCAAATAGAAGGCACATATTATATATCAAAAAGAGAGTGTAACCAAATGTGGCCAATAAGAGTGAGGAACTTAAAGTAATTAATATCAACAGAGAAAAAGGATTAGAGAAGTTTAAAGGATTAAAAGCTGTCATATCCCAAGAACCTAACGGCCTATTTCCTAGGCTTCTAAAAGAGGTAACTGCAGATATGGTGGATGCGCTGGCTATGTTTTCCAAAATTTTCTAAATTCTAGAACAGTTGCTGTGACTGAAAGTTAACAAATTAAACACTGCTTTTCAAAAAAGGGGGGAAAGAGAGAATAAGGGAACTCCAATTAGCCTGACATCAACCATCATGAAAATGTAGACATCTATTATTAAGTAAGTGATAACCATATGCTTAGAAAATCATGACATAATTCCATCGTATAGAGAGAGTCAACATGGTTTTACAAAAGGGAAATCGTGTTTGCCAATTATATTAGAATTTTTTGAGGATATAACTAGTAGGTTAGATAAAAAGAAGCCATTAGATGTGGTAAACCTGGATTTCCAAAAGACATCGCTAAGGTGCCACACCAAAGGTTAATATGCAAGATAAGGATTTGTGACATTTGGGGTTATATATTAGCATGGATGAAGGATTGGCTAATGGACAGGAAGCAGAGAGTAGGGATAAATGGGGCATTTTCAAGTTGATAGGCTATAAGGATCAGTGCTGAGGCCTCAACTATTTACAATCTATATGAATGACCTGGACAAAGAGACCGAAAATAACGTATCTAGGTTTGTGGATAATACAAAGCCAGGTGGGAATGTAAGCTGTACGGATGACACAGAGGCTGTGTAGAGATAGGGACAGGTTAAGTGTATTGGCAACAAGGTGGTAGATTGAGTGTGAGGTTATTCACTTTGGTAGTGTGAATGGAAAAGTAGAACATCTTTTTAAAAGGTGTGAAACTTTAAAATGTTGATATGCAGAGATTTGGATATACTCATACAAGGAACACAAAGTTAGCATACAGGTACAACAAGCAATTAAGGAAGTCAAATTGCATGTTGCCCCTTATTGTGAGGGGATTGAAGTATGAGAATAAGGAAGTCTTCCTTGCATAGGGCTTTGGTGTGAACACACCTGGAATACTGTATAGTTTTGGTCTCCATATTCAAGGAATATGGATTGCAGGCTGTATAGCGTAAATTCACTAGATTGGTTCCTGGGATGAGATGAGAGTTCCCTATGATGAAAGGCTCTGGAGTTTAGAAGAATGAAAGGTAATCTCACTGAAACATACAAGATTCTGAAGGGGCTTGACAGGGTAGGCACTGAGAGGTTGTTTCCCCTGGCTGGGAAACCTAAAATATGGGGACAGTTTCAGGATAAAGGATCAATCATTTAGGATTGAGATGAGGAGAAATTCCCTCACTCAGGATTGTGAATCTTTGAACTTCTCTTTCCCACAGGGTCGTGGATGCTCCATCGTTGAGTATATTCAAGGCTCAGTTAGATAGATTTTTGTCTCTCAGAGAATCAACGGGCATGAGAAGCTAGTGGAAAAGTGGAGTTGACCTTATTGAATGGTGGATAGGCTTAGTGGATTTCATGTTCTACTCCTGCTCCTATACCTTATGTCCTTAAAATTATGTCAGGGATGCAAAACTATAGTTATGGGACTTTTTCACTGGAGCAGAGAGAACTAAGAAGTGACTTAATAGAATAATTTTAAGATTAGGAATTTTTGATAGGAAGAAATACTATTTCCTCTGATGAAAGATCATCAACCAAAAATGTTAACTTAGCTTCTCTCTCCACAGATGCTGCAAAACCTATTAATTTATTTCTAGCATTTTGTGTTTTTATTTCGATTTTCCAGCATCTACAGTATTTTGCTTTTGCATATTTCCTCTAACTGGAAAACATATAAAGAGGAGTTGCAAATTTAGAATTGTCATTGAGTGAGGAGAGAGTTTAGAAGATATTTCGTCACACAGGATTGTCAGAGCATGAAATACTTTGCCACAGGAAGTCATTGAGCTAGAGATCATTGAAAATATATTTGAAGTATCTGATGATACAGGGACATTACACAGCGCAATGAGAAAAAGCTTTCTTTAACTTGAAGAGATTTAATAAATTGCTGAGATTTCATTTCTTTTAAAGTATTATTTGCTAAGTTGTATGTGTGATATATGTAACGTAGTTTGATTTTCTCTCTCCCTGTAGCCATTTGGTGTGAACCAGCCTGGGCCATATATCATGTACACAACAGCAGATGCTAATGGATATCTGAAAAATGCATCAGGTAGGTGAAAGTTAAAGTAACAGTTAGAGCTCAGGCCTCATATAACTTATATTTACAATTTACTTTCACTAAGTAATACTTGTACAGAAATAGTTTTATTAATTCCCTAAAAAGGAACAAAGATGAATTGAGTCAGTATTACTGGAGATATCTCGCAAGTTATTGCATTTGAAACTGACTAAGTCTATCAAACAGTAGTCAGGAATGGTTTCTGAATAGCCCTCAATGAAGTACAATTATTAGATTTTAACAAACCTTCCCAAACAACACGGATTTACATTGCTCAACTTTATATTTAATGTCAGATGTGGACATTCTTGTTCATCTTGATAATAAATAAGTCTGCAATTCTGGACAGTTTGCAGGTTTAATATTTTATTAAAGAAATAAGACTTGGTTTCTACCTTATGTTGATATATCAATCATAGTAAATGTGAAAACACTAAGGATCCACATTACTCACATCACCTTGCTGGATAGAATCTTTATACGCCTGGGCCAGAATTTTCTTGTTGGCATGCAGGGCCCGTCAACGTGTAAAATGACGCATGGTGACGTCAGGCAAGCGTCCCAACGTCACCACGTACCATCGCGATATTTAGATGGGCGGATGCGCAATGTTGTTTGATGCGCGCCATTAATTAATCACCCAGTTAAGGCCCTTGAGGTAGCAATTGTCTGCTATTTTGCGGGGCCCGTGTGATCTTCAGGACGTCGGCCTGGGCACAACAGGCAGGCAGGCAGGTAGGCCACATTTGTATAAACCTCATCCACAGGCAGAATAAGAAGGGTGAGTGAGGTCGCAAGTGGGTATCTGTTAGATATTTAATTGTGAAAGTTACTGATACTTGCCAGTGTGAGCAGGAATACTTCAAAACTCTTCACAACTGCTTGGACAGGAGTAACAGCCTTCAGGTCAGGACTCGACAGTAAAGATCATTTCTGGGGCCTGAAAGTTTCAGGGAGCCTTCCCTTAGCCTGGGAATGGGAACTGTGCTATCCACTGGAGGCACCTCCTTCTCTGAGGAGGAAGGGAGGGCCAGAAGGTGGAGGAGGCCAGGAGACCACATTCAGCCTCCAGGAGGCTTTGGGAGGAGGGGCAGAGGCACAAGGGGCGCAGGGCCAAAAGGAAGTTCAAGACGGAAGGGGCCACAGAAGACGCCACTATCCTGCTGCCGGGTTATACAGACGGCAAAGCAGCTATCTCAATATGTCTGAGATGCAGTGCCGAAGGATGCTCCATCTCTCAAGGGAGACACTGACCTCCATCTGTCAGATGATAGGTCCTGAGATCTGCGTCAACTGTGTGGGCGGGCACCCCATGCCAGTGGCGCCGAAGGTCAGAGCTGCTCTTAACTTCTATGTCTCCGGCTCTTTCCAGGGTGGTGGGTGATCTTTGCGTAGTCTCCCAGTCAGCTGTCCACACTTGTGTCAAGCAGGCGACAGACGCTCCATTCAGGCATGCATTGACTTTCATCCAGTACCGCTGGGATGAGGCCAGCCAGACAGAGTGAGCCAGAGGTTTTGCAGTGATTGCTGGCTTCCCCACATCCAGGGTGCAATCAACTACACACGTAGCCATCAAGGCGCCAGCAGGTGAGCCCGGTGCCTTTGTCAACAGGAAGGAATTCCACTCCTTGAACGTGCAGATAGCATGTGATCACAAGATGCAGACTGTGCACGTCTGTGCAAGGTACCCAGGCAGCTCCCACAACGCTTACACCCTCAGGCACTCGCAGGTGCCGAGGCTCTTCAGTGCTCCAGCACAGCTGGATGGATGGCTGCTGGGTGGTAAGGGCTATCCCCTCAAAAGGTGGCTCATGATGCCTCTCCGCCATCCAAGAACAGAGGCTGAGCAGCGGTACAATAGAAGCCATGCCTCCACAGGGGCTGTGGTAGAGAAAACCATCGGTCTTCTCAGGATGCGCTTCCAATGCCTGGACATTTCAGGGGGCGCACTCCAATATCCCCCAGATCGTGTGTTGCTGATAGTGGTTGCATGCTGCGCTCTCTACAATCTTGCGCTGGAAAGGGGCGACGCAGTGGACGAAGATGATGTAGACGCAGTTGCATCGGCTGCACATGATGAGTCCAGCAGTGAGTCCGAGGATGAGCATGTACAGGAGAACGCTGAGGGGGTAGACGCTGACCCGGGCATACTCCAGGGAGGCAAGGACACCCAGGAGGCTTTAATCCAATGAACCTTCAGTTAGCACACCACAGATGGACCTCCAACACAAGCCAGGGTTGCAGGCTCCATGCTCGATACCTGAGTGCAAAATCTGCCTGGATACGAACATTAACTAAGAGCCTTGTCAGTAAAGCTCAATGTCACACAACTCACTCATAATATCATGGGTAACTATCAACCTGCAGAAGAAAGGAGTCACCCTGAGCCATGCTTACATATCAAAATTTAATGATTTAACAAAATGAAGTTCAGAAAAAAAATTTACAAAGGTGTTGCTCATCACACCAAGTGGTCATGAACTAATAGCGGGGCAACATAAAAGCTGGCACTGGCATCTGAGACAGCCTGTTCGCTGCTGTCCTGTTGGCCTCAATGACCTTGGCAGCCGTCCTCTGGCCCATGGAGCCTTTGATGGCCCCGCCTGGGAGAGAGTGGCCAGTTCCACAGCTGGCATCTCCCCAGTCACCACAGCCTCATCGGATGCCACAGTCACTGGCAGAGGGGCGGAGGAGCTGCTGCCCTCATCCGGAGCACCCTGAGAGGAGCCTGCAGAGACGACAGGTCGCTTCGGACCTCCCTGTTCATCGGAGATGGATGGGCATCGAGCTGGGATACTTGGCGCCCAAACCATCTTCCACACTGGCACTGACCAGCTGAGGTCAATACTGCTGTGAGGGCTTGTAGGTCTAAGTGCAACCCCAGGAGGTCCTGATTGTTCTCCTGGAGGAGCCTCTCCACGAGAGACGCCACTCTCTCCATGGAGGAAGCATGGCACTGGGCCATGAGGCTTATTGAATCGGTGATGCTCCGTGGGGACTCCTCCAGCATGGGCATCATGCCACGCATTGCCTTACGTATTTGCACTTCCAGCAATTGCTGCCTCATGGACAACTCCAGAGGCACGTCATCAGCCACCGACCGAGCATGTGCTTGGTCCTCTGCAGTCCTCCGACTGCCGGCGCCATGGGCACTCTCTGTCTCCGCCTGCACCTCAAACAAGTGTGAAGTGCCTTCACCACTGTGCCCCAGGACACTAGCCGATGATCTAATTCCCACCGAGGCGCTAGTATGTGCAATGGTGCCTGCCTGGCAGAGATGGTGTGATGCTGGTGAGTCAAAATCATCAGGGCCCTAAGGTGTGAGAGGTGGCTCCCCTGCCTCTTCCTCCTGGCCCTGCTCTGGTGATGCGGAGAGGGAGAACCAGGACATTTAGTGCAGACAATGTTAATATGCATGCCTGTCCCTCGCATCATTCTGCGCTCATCCTTCCATAATCAATGGTCAACCCATGATGCAAACTTCAGTCATTGAGCATTCAGCAGTACCATGGCTGCTGGGATACACATGGTGACCTCTGTGCTCGGCAAACATACCTCGCCATGGCACCCCAGCCTCACCGCCACCAGTGGACCTGGGCGCATGACACCTCTCCAGATCCATGGCCTCCTGCTTGAATTGAGTCATGATGGCCAACTGGGCCTGGCCTCCACCAGTCCGCATCCGCTCGACGGCATTGTGTGCGGTCTTCTTTTGAAAAGGAGAGAAGAGCATTGATCAGTCCAGCCTGTACCTGGATTCCCATTGCATCCCTGCCACCCCAACCAGAGTGGGACATTGCAGGGCTCCGGTGCTTCATCACTTCGCAGCTGCCACACACTCACACAAAGAAGCCGGGGCTGAACTCCATCCTCACCACCCACCCCCCACCACCCTCTTGCCCAACTGCTGCCTCCACCACATTTGGCATCACAAGTCACAAGGTCTAACCTAGCAAAGCAAGGAGGCACAAGCACGTGGAACACAAAGGCCAGCAGATGGATTGGTGCCCTGCCACCTGGAAGCTCCCCTCCCAGCATGTCAGCACCTTGACTTTGACATGCTTCACAGTTCCAGCACTCTGCCTAGGTGCAGATCCTTGCGTTTGCCCCAGACTCTGGGTGTCAGTGTCACACATGCTGCAAGTGCAGAACCCATCTCAGCACTACCCTCTCAGGGTGAACTAGGCATGGGCAATATCTGCTGGCCCACCCAGCGAGGGAAACACGCCATGAAGGATTCAATGCTGTAACTGCACTCAGAGTTTAGGGGGGGGCGGGCCCTTGGGGGGAAAGGCTGACGGCTACGTTAAGTGACCTCTGCCAACATGGTACTCACCCTTCCCGAGTGCAGCAGGTCGTTCAATCTCTTGCGGCACTGGATCCATGTGTGTCGCACCACATCATGGGAGCTGACTGTCTCAGCCACCTCCTCCCAGACACATTTGGTCAGTTGGGGGGACCTCCGCCTCCCGTCCCTCGGAAGCAGAACCTCCCGCCATGCTGCCAGCTCCTCCAGGAGGACAGCTAGGCACCCCGCTGGCCTGCCCTCCGGCCTGGCCTGCCCCGCTGGCCTGCCCTCCGACCAGGCCTGTTCTCCAGAAGTCCTCTGGTGAGCCCTTCTACTTGCCATTTCCAAGGCTGCCAGCGCTTCATTTAAACAGGCCACCGGGTCACCATTGGACCCGGCGGTCATTGCACTCCCGCCGCCGCCCGCCCACTCCCGCTATCCTCAGGCGTCACGCATTACGCTGGGCGGGCCTTAATTGGCTCGCCTGCGTAAAATGGCGGTGCAGACCTGATCAGGTCCGCTCCCGCTCAGCCCGCCCAACATGGGGAAAATTCTCCCCCTGAGGTTGACATCTGGTGCCCAAAGTCCAAGCTGCACCCATCTGGCCACTAAAGTGCACTGGCTTTTACACTTCTTCCGCAATCTGCCTATTCTGTCACAGGGTATAACCACACCACTGTGTGTTATACTCTTTGCGGGAAAAACAGCAGAAACTGTTTCTTTTTAGTTCTGCAGTCCATCTCTTGACCAGTTTAGTACAACTCTGTTAAACAGTAGACCCCCATCTCATGCATCTTATTCAAGGTAACTTCATCTTGTTTTTCCTCAGTACTCTTCTCTCATACTCTGTATTCATAGTAACCACCCTTAACAATCTAAACTTAAGTCATGTGATAAAATTAGAGTTGATTGTCCATGTAAATAGAGTTAATTCTTACACTAGCTGTCTTATTTTGCTCAGGCTGCTTATTCTGCAAAGGGGGTTTTAGGCATGTGCTGTTCCTTCTAAACTAGTTAATCCATGATGCTTTTGGCTCCAGCAAGTTTCATTATCTTACTATAACCCTTAAAGTCTGCATTCACCATCCTTATCATTGTATCAAAATACAAGCAGTTGAAATTCTTGAACTGAAAATTATTATTGAGTTTATATTCTGCAGATTTTGCCTGTTCTGCTCTTTTGACAGATTAAGCCATCAATATTGATGTAACAGTAAAACAAATGTGGATATCAATGCTCCTGACTTTGAGAGCATATTTCCCATAGTAAAGCAATAACTGGTGAAAATTAGTTTAGGCATTCTGAAGAGATGCATCAAAAGACAATCCCATAGTAACATTGTCTGTTCTGAAATGGTCTAGTTTATGTCAGAGAATTCAGCGCAGGGAACAGTGAAGGGATTGAAATTGTGTTTCAGGAGTAAATCCAGGAAAAGACATAACCTCCCTGAATGATACAATAATATATACTGGTGTAGAGGCAAATATACAAGAATGTACAGTCGTTATGGAGTTACCACACAGGCAAAGGAATTTAATTTACATTTAATTTGAATAGGTTGACCATTGGTATGGTTATTTTCCATCTTTGGATTTGTCCTATAAATAAAGATGTATTCAAAGCAAGTGCACAAATGTGGCAAGAATTTCAAGTGCAGATACATATCTGTATTGAATTACTTATTCTGGGCATTTTTATGTTCACATCATTGCTAATAGAAACAGAAAAGCAAGCTTTACATCAGTATCTACACCACATAGACTACAGTGGTTCAAAAAGATGGCTCACCATCACCTTCTCAAGGGCAGTTAGAGATGGGCAATAAATGCTGACCTTGCCAACGATAACCACATCCACAGAATGAATATATGAAAAAAATTAGGCCGCCTTTTTGTGATTGGGGTGAGTCCGTGATTTCTGTCTGCACAGGAACTTGATTTTTTGTATAAACATTTCCAATTTGGCTACTGATAATTTGGTGACTCACTTAGCTTGTCCCATATACACACTTTCTTCAATTACTTAAAAATAGGTGTAGGATGAACTTTTTTTTTGAAAAATATCTAATATTTGCATGTGGCTTTTGAAATCCTTATCTACATTATAGATTTTTATGTAGCTTCACCTTTATTTACAACTCTTTATTGAAACCCATGAATCATGGTAAAACACTGATTTCTGGGACAACAATTATAAATGTTTGTGGGTTTGGTCAGTAAAGAGTTGCTCTTTATGCATTTTCATTGTAACCAGACAAATACAAAAGTGTGTCATTTGTAATCATGCTGATAGGAAATGGTTAACTTTAAACTGAATTCAGTCCAGTTTTTCTTCATGACTCAAACTTAACATACATGATTTATTTATGTTCTTACATGCATATACAATTTCATAATGATACATCTGCTAGTGGACGATTCAAAAATAGTGACACCTAGAAGCAGATTGCATGTCCACTCTGTTAGCCAGGGAACGGTGTGTGGGGTACAGGAGAGCCTAATAAAAGCTTCTTTATTTCTGAGCTAGGAAACTGATTGCCACAAATGCCATAGCAGTTCACCAGGTGCTCTTGTAGAACTTGCTGCTCCACTGTTATTGCTCACCAGGATCTCGCTAAACCACACTGGACAGCTCATTGCTACCACTCACAACCTCACACCTTCCACTGTTCATTACGCAGTGACTCATTCCTTCATCAACAGTGTCTAAGCTGCAGCAAGATCATCAACAGTCCAAATGAGGAATAATACCAATTTACAGATGGAGTAAATGTCATGTCCCCATAATGTCACCTGCTGACCTCAACAAGTTGGTGAAACACCCTCTGAATGTTCTGGAGAGAAAAGGTATAAGAAAACTCATTGGGTGGGTTTTCAAAGTAGGGTTGGGAACCCAATTCCCGAATAATTTCTGCAGCCCGAACCTATGCCTCCCTGGCGATGCTATTTGAAATGGTAATACCCTAATTGGGCAGGAGCCAAGCTCAACGTCCAATTAGTGGCACAGAGTGTTTCCAGAAGGTGGGAGTTGCCTGTAGCACACAAGGGGGAAAGGCAGACGGTAACTATAATGGGGCCTTCCGCTGCTTTGCTGTAGACAGCATACAGAACCTCAAAGGGCCAGCAGCATTAACGCAAACCAATGTGGCCATGCAGCCAAATTAAAGGTAATGTGCATGATCTGGTGCAAGGTCCCCATGTCCTGACTTATCATCATTTAAAAACAAACCTACAGCTCTCCCCACATTGAATCCAACAGCTGTGCATAAACTTGCATAAGACTGTTCAGGTTCACCGAATTCTGCATTACAAATTGCCTTCCTGCCCTCCCTGGCCTGTTAGCAAGCTCCTCAGGGATCTTAAAGGGCTGTTAATTGGAGGAAAATAGGTTCCCTTTTTTCCCCTTCCCCACCCTCCCTTTGAAGATCATGGTGTGTCATGGAGGCATTGGGATCCAGAGGCGGCGTCTGGGACGCGATTTTTAAATCGCATCCCACACGCAATCCCAACCCTGTCAGCAATTGAAAATCTGGCCCATTGTCTCTGTTGTCAAGGGAATGACTTCAAGCCCTGCAAGAATTGAGAGTTCAGGATAGCAGGCATCATATGGAATCCAAGCCATCAGGGACCAGGCTACGTTAGGATCTCTGCTGCCTACCAAACATGCTGGAGTCATTGCTTTCTTCAAAACCTCTGGAACACCACCTGCCTAGCAACCACAGGCCATCGAATTACAGCAGTCTCTGACTGCACGAGCCTGGTGCTCTTGATCTTGGGTCACCCAGTACATAAGGGAACAAGGAGACTCGAGTATCTCCTCATAGGTCTGCTGCTGGTTTTGATCAAAACCACTACTCATTGGTCTAGAATGCATAGGATATTTGCTTCCTTGGGTATTGGCCCTTTCCCTTTCAACTGTGCCGTTACCAAGCCTTTCCTCCAAAATCTTTAAATCTCTCAACTACTGTCCCATCCTATCTCTGTCTTTTCTCAACTTGTCATCACCTCCTGATTCCATGCCCATGTATCTCTGAACTTCTGTTTCTATCTCTTCAATCCTGCACACAGCACAAAAATCAGCTTGGTCACAGCCACCAGCAATATTATCTGAGACTGCACCCACAACACCCATTCCCTCTTTGTCCATCTCAACCTCTACACTTCTTTGTCCTTCTCTACTGCCTTTTCTTTGTAAATCAGCTCTAGAGGAATGCCTCATGTGCTGTCTAACCCACACCAGGCTTGTTCCGGGGATGGCGGATGTCTTATGAAGAGAGATTGGGGAAACTGGGCCTGTATTCTCTAGAGTTTCGAAGAATGAGAGGTGACCTCATTGAAACTTACAAGATACTTAAAAGAATAGACAGGGTAGATGCAGTAAAGATGTTTCCCCTGGTTGGGAAGTCTAGAACCAGGGGACACAATTTCAAAATAAGGAAGAAGCCACTTAGGACTGAAATAAGGTGAAATTTCTTTAATCAGAGGGTTGTGAATCTTTGGAATTCTCTACCCCAGAGGGCCGTGGAAGCTCAGTCAGTGAGTATGTTTAAGGTAGCGATTGATAGATTTCTGATTAACAATAACGTAAAGGGTCATGGGGATAGTGTGGGTAAAAGGCATTGAAGTGTTCGATCAGCCATGATCATATTGAATAGCAGAGCAGGCTTGACGGACTGAATGGCCTTCTCCTGTTCCTGTGTTCCTATGCACCTCTGTATCTCAATGCAGCCAGAGTATCTCCAACACAGCTGCCATAGCTATGTCAGCATTTCCTAAGGATCCATCCTTGAATTCCCACCTCTTCCTCAATTACTTGCTGTCCCTGTTGACCTCTTCCCTATTCACGGGTTAGTTTCCATATGTATGCTGACTATGCTGAACTCAACCACATTCCTCAAACCCATGACTACCTTGGCCTTTTAGAATAACTGCCTGACAGTAATTCATGGGTGAGGCAGAAATTCTTTCAAATGAACATCAGAGAGACCAAAATCTTAATTCTTGGCTTCTATCAAATACTGCATTCCAATGCAACTGACCTCTGCATTGTCCCCAGCTACTTCTCGATCTGAACTATGTTGAGTGCAACATTTGCATCTTGTTTAATCCTAAAAGAAAACTCAAACAGGACAGCCTTTTCATCACCAAGATTGCTTTCTTTCACATTTGTGTACCAGCCACTTCAACTGCACCTTTACTAAAGTCAAAATAGTTATCTACATCAGACTGTTTCTCAATGCTCCCCTTGCTGGTCCTTCCTACCACCACCTTCCACAAACTCTTAATTCTTCCAAAGCTCCTCCGCCTGTATCTTAATCTGTACAATTCCACTCACCCATTAGCCCTATTGTGACACACTCTGGCTGCAAATCTGCAATGCGCAACTACAAATTTCACCATCGCCTCTTCACACCCTAACTTTGCCAGCCTTGCACTCAGATCTTTTGACTTTGATTTAATTTGTATCACTACATTTCTTCACTTCACCTTTGGTAGCAGAGCTTACTTAGTCATACCAAATCCCAGTCATATTCTCTAGCATTCCCTACTTAATCCCACTGCCTTTCAACCTTTTTGTCTCCGGTTTTGGGCAAGTTTTTGAAAACCATCTTTCCAAACAAGTTTTTGATCACCTCTTGTGTCTCCCATTATAGCTAGTAATTGGGAAATATTCCCCATTATATCAAAATGGAAGCAATTCTCAACTTCAGTTCAGGATTTTTTATTGTGGCATCTGCAAGCTTACTTTGTTACCAGTTTAAGTATAGCAGAATTCAGGAAGCAGATTGCACTTCCTGTGGTCATTGGCTTTTCAGCTACTCTGATTTTATTCTTTCATGGGATGTTGGCATCATTGGAAAGGGCAACATTTATTGCCCTACCCTAATAGTCCGTGAGAAGCTGGTGATGACCCACTACCTTGAATTGCTGAAGTCCTTATGATGAAGATACTTTGACAGTGTTGTTGGGTTGTTCAAGATTTTGATCCAGTGATATTGAAGGAACGGTGACATACTTCCAAGTTAGGATACTATGTGACATGGAAGGGAACTTGCAGGTGGTCATGTTTACATGCACCTGCTGCCCTTGGCCTTTTAGACTGTAAAGGGTTGCAGGTTTGAAAGCACTGTTGAAGAAGCCTTGATGAGTCACTACAATATGTCTTGTAGGTGGTACACACAGCAGCCATGTTACATTGGTGATGGAGGGGGTGAATGTTTAAGGCAGTGGATGAGATGTTAATTAGCAAGCGACTTTGCCCTGGATGGTCTTGAGTTTTTTGAACGTTGCTGGAGCTGCATGCATCCAGGCAAGTGGATAGTATCCATTCACACTCCTGACTGGTGGAAAGATTTTACTGAGTCAGGAGATGAGTCATTTGTCTCAGAATACCCAGCCCCTAACTAGGACAGGGACGGCATCATTTTCTTGAGATGTTGCGAATGGAACTGAATACTGCAATCATTGGCAAACATCCAAACTTCTCACCTTGTGATGAAGGGAAGGTCATTGATGAAGCAGCGGAAGATGCTTGGGCCTAGGACATTGCCCTGAAGAACTCCTGCAGTGATGTGCTTGGGCTGAGATCATTGGTCTCCAACAATCATAACCATTCTCCGTTGTGCTGGGTATGACCCCAGCTGCTGGAGAATTTTTTTTCATCTGACTTCAATTTTACTATGGTTCATGGATGCCACACTCGGTCAAATGCTGCCTTAATGTCAAGGGCAGTCGTTCTCACCTTACCTCTGGAATTCTGCTTCTGTGTCCATATTTGACCAAGATTGTAATGAGGTCTGGAGCTGAGTGGTTGTGACAGAGCCTGACCTCAGGATTGGACACATTGGTGAATTGGTGCCACTTGATAGCACTGTCAATGACAACTTCTATCACTTTGGTGATTGAGAGTAGGCAGATGGGGCATTAGTTGCCCAGATTGGATTTGACCTGTTCCTTGTGGACAGGACATAGGTAATTTTCCACTCTGTTGAGTAGTGTTGTAGCTGCACTGGATCAGCTTGGCTAGAGATGAAGCTCGTTCTGAAGGACAAGTCTTCAGCAGTACAGCCAGGAAAATGTTGGGGACCATAACCTTTTTTGTATCCAGTGTGCTCAACCATTTCTTGAAATCATGTGCAGCGAATCGATTTGGCTGAAGACTGACTTGAGATGGATCATACAAATGGCATTTCTGGCTGAAAATGGTTACAAAAATTTCAGTCTTGTCCTTTGCACTCACATGTTGGGTTCCACCTTCATTGAGGATGGGGTTGATCGTGGAGCCTCCTCCTCCTGTTGGTTCATGTCCATTTACAACTATGTGGCAGAACTTCAGAGCTTTGTTCAGATCCATTAGTTGTGGGATTGCTTGGTGATCTGCTTCTCTGTTTAGCATGTGTGTTGTCCTTTGTTGTAGCTTTGTCAGGTTGGCACCTCATTTTTAGGTACTGGTGCTGCTGTCACTATGCTCTTCCACACACTCCATGAGATTACAGATTGAGGTTGAATACAGTTCTGCTGCTACTGATGCCCCACATCACCTCATGGAGAACCCCGTTTTGAGCTGCTAGAGTTGTCCTGAATTTATCAGAACAGATCTAACAGCTGTGTTACTTCTGGTTTATCTCAAGAACAGAAGATGTTTTATGAAATAGTAAATAAATAAATAAATCATTAATTAGTCTCTATTTAATGATTTCTAAACCTTTACTCAAGATCTAAAACTGCAGGTATCGTTCGGCAATTAATTTTTATGTGGTTTTAGCACTGCCCATAAGGAATGTTTGCTTCAGGAAGTTCATTCTGTATAACAGTTTGCTTTCTGTAACAATCAAATCTCCTAGGAGATTGAATTATAATAGAAGAAGGGCAGCAACAATAACCTTAGGTTCTCTGTGCTGATTGCCATATTTGATGCACTTGATATTCATTGTGTTCTAATAGCACCAAGCTAAACTCCATGTGACATGGAGTTGTAGCTGCAGTCTGCTTTTTTTCTGTTTTAAATATTTATTTGAATATTTTTTCACCCAATAGTACTCCAGAAGTTAAAAGTTGAATGTGAAAAAGGCATGTAAACCTGCACTGACGAAAGTTTTCAAAGAGCCTGGTTTTAATATATTTTACATTGCCCCTCCCTCAGAATGTTTTGGCTACAGATGTTTCAACACCAGCTCAATCTTTAGAGGGTAGTGCAGAAGAATAAAATGATTATGATAAAATTATCATTTGTAGCTTTTTCAGAGAGCACTTTAAAGGAAATCTGCTTTACTCTTAATTTTCTATCTGGAAAATCTGCAAAAGCAAAGTGATGCTCCTCAACCTTCTTGTTGAGTTATTTCAGCCATGCCATAACTGTTTGCTTTATTCCTGCTGCCGTTTAGAGTTTCATGAGCCTTACGACCAATTATTGTAAATTTTGTGCTGTTTGCTTCAGCACCATTGTAGGCCGCAATGGGTTTCCCATTGAGAATCCCATGTCTGAAATGGCTAAAAGGAGAGAGCCCATGGTGAGGGTTTCAGACAAGATGCAAGAGAGGCTCTGCAAATCTGCCAGTAACCACATACCTGCATTTGCAGACAAAGATGAAAATGTCTTGCTTTGTTAGATTATTGTTCTAGTAGATGCTCCTTTTCCCAAAAGAACCTGGAACAGCAAAGTCAATAGCACCATTAAGGTATATGAAGGCTTTTGTAAAGTCGGATTCTTCCTCAGAAACACCCCAATCACAGTATTCATGCTTTCAATGGCGCTGCATGAAAAAGGTATGCCAGGTTGATAATAACTACTTCAGCTGGATGGGCTACACCTACCAATATGCCACTAGCAATTCTGAAGCCCTTACCAAACCTACCTGACAGTGACCATGGGGAACTGTCTTTACACAGTCCAGACCATCATGAACCAGATGCAGAGCTATGCCTTCTGCTTCAAGGACATGTATAGGCACTGTGTAGCATAGGACTGACACACAGTACAAGTCATGAAATTTGTATCTACCTCCCTGCAGGCAACTTGCAATGCTGACGTATTGGGAAACGTTGCAGAGAACCTCTGCCCTTGCAACCAACTCATGTAGCACTATCATAATTTCAGCAACTCTAAAACCTTGGATTTTCTTCCCCTGATTCTTCAGCAAAGGCTGTTAGCAAGTTGAGATGTCTTTTGGGGCTCTACAAAATCTTCCAGAGTTTTTGTTATCTTATTGTACTGAATCTTCACTGTTTATCCTTTGGGGCAAATTAGCAGTGAGCTCAGCATGCGCATTTTCTCGGAAGTTGAAAATGTGGCTATCATTATTATGTATTTGCAAAATTCATATGTATGCAGTCGCTTTTGTAACTGTGCATGTTTACTCACTGACCATTTCTGTAAAGGCTAGGAATGCTGACAGATCAAAGTTGCCTATACTATAGGATTGCTAGGATGGCCAACATAGTGCTCTGATAATTAAAAGCAACCTTGTAGCCTAAAGAGAGCATCAGTGAAACTGTTTGCTACAAAATAGGCTTGGCTGCTCAAACTCATTTTTACATAGGACCTTGCAGGCAAAAGAATTAGGAGACTCTCATATAATAATACTGTGATATAACACATCCCACCTTCATATTCTTCAAGATTAATATTCTGTAATTGCTTAGCAGAGCAAAGAGACAGGAAAATGGAGAAAGTGAGAGAAAGGATCAGACAGGCAACCAACAAAGGAAAAGAGACTGGAGTTAAGACAGTACTTTTGAAACCAAAATTACTAGGAAAGGGACCTTTGAGAATTATAAGATTAGTAACAAAAAACTTAAAGAAGAACATGAGGTAAAAAGAAGAGCTTATGAGTTAAATAAGGAAAGCTAAAAGACAGAATGAGGAAAATAATTTCAAAACATCCAAAGGAGCAGAAATATATTCTACAAATAAAACAGGAAGAGAATTGCTAAAGTGAGATTGGAGCCCTGAAAGGAGAGAGGGGCTTGTTAATTTGTGAAGGATGATCAACAAAATACTAAAAGATAATGGAGAAAAATTCTGAAATGAATTAGAATGAGATGAGTGGTAAATGATGGTTAAAAGGTAAATTTAGGTAAGTTGGTTAAGCTAAGGGAAAACAAGGTGCCAGGGTTTGATGGAATACATTCGAGGATCCTGAAGAAGTTGAATGAGGAAATTGCAGAGGACCTGATAGTTATAATTCAAGGCTCTGTTGAGTGTGGATGTGTGCCAAAGGACTGAAGAGTTGTCAATGTAGCACCCATTTTTGAAAAAAGGAGGCAGGGCTAACATGGGTAGTTGCAGGACAGTGAGTTTAACCTCTGTGGTAGAGAAATTTTGAAATCTTTAATCTTTGGAGTCTGCAATTACTGTGTACCTAGGTAAAGAAAAAATAGAAGTACCCAACTTGGATTTAAAAAAGAAATGATAGTGCTTGACAAATCCCCACAGAATGCTCTGAATAGGTATCAGACTTGGTAGATAGAAGAAATGCAGTCATTGGACTTTAGTAAAGCCTTTGACAAGGTGCCATGAAGGAAATGATGAGCGAAGATTATGAGCTTAGAAAACTTGATTAAAAATTGTTTAGAGAGAAGAAAATAGATTTGGACAGTTTTTCCAGAGTGGTTGAAAGTAGATTGTGGTGCCCCTAAAGTTTCATTTCTGGGGCTATTTCTGTTCATTGTGCATATCAATCCCACAGATCTGGAGAGAGTAGCATAAAAAGATGAGTGAAGCTAATACCAAAATCGGAGGAACGGTTAATTCTTTACAAGACCAAAGGAAGCTGCAAAGGAATATTGGCAATATAAGAGGATGGGAGAAAAAGTGCCAGGTGGGATTCATTGTCAATGTATGAGTTGTTGCATTTTGGTGGAAACATAGCAGCCATAATTATACTCTGGATGGAAGGAGACTTGGTGCTCTGAAAGGCGCAGAGGAACTTGTCGGTTCAGAACATTAAAGGCAGCAGCTCTGTTGATCAGACTTGGGGGTGGGGGGGAAAAAACTTTTTTCTGATCATGGTTTTATCGATGTTTTATCATGTATGGAATGTGAAAGCAAAGGAGTAATGGTGAATGTATATAAAATCTTAATAACACTTCAGTGTTAAGCTCCACTGTGTAGGAAAGATCTTGAAACTTTAGAGAGACTAAAATGTGAATTCTCTAGAACGCTGAAATGAAAACAAATTACTGGAACTATTCAGCAGCTGCCCTGCCGCAGCAACTGTGGGGTGAGAAACAGTATCAATTTTTCAGGTTGATGCCCTTTACTCAGAGCTGGAAGAAGTTAGTGAGAAAGAACAAAAAGGAAAGTCTGTGATAGGTGAAAGGCAGGAAAGATTGAAGGCCAAAAGAGTTGAAGGCGCAAGGCAAAAATAATTTGTAATGAGACAAGCAAAGACACAGAAGATGTTGCTACAGGAAATGTAAATGGCAGAATCATGAACAGCTAATATAAAAAAAAACCCAAAATGGAAAAAAGAGACAAAATAGGGATGGAGGTTACATGTATTTTGCTCTTGTAAAGAAGAGCACAGATGGCTAACATTCTGAATGATTACTTCCTCCTCCAAGTATTAACAAGGGAAGACATGAGTAATGTCCTGTCCACACACAGATAACTGAAGTAAAATCAATGACTTCAATATAAATAAGATGGAAGTTCTAGACAAACTGAAAGGGCTCAAAGCAAACAAGTTACTCGGGGAATGTGGAAAGATGTACTGTGGCTAGACAAGGCATTTGACAAAGTCCTTTATGAAAGGTGATCAGTCACTCACATTCAAAGTTGTGGGGTTCAAGATAAACCCTGGGAATGAGTATGAAACTAGTTGATGAGTAGAAGGCAGCAAGTACTCATTGAAGAAGTTATGTCGGGGAAGTGCTGAATGGGATGCCCCTGAGGCCCAATATTGGAACCATTACTGTTTCTCACTTACATAAAAGACCTGGGCATAAAAATGCACCAAGCACCATGTTGGCAAAGGACAAATGAAATGTGACCTTTACTAGTGCCTGAAGCAGGGATTTGACCATTTACTTATGCTATTAATGGACTGAATACCTGCTTGAGGTTCCCTCTCCAGTGCGACACTCTGGGAACTCAGCCATAGGAATCACCTGCCACAAAGAAGGTAATTAACTTAACCTGAATGTAGAGCAGAGAGAACACAAGAAATAGGAGTAGACCATATGGCCGTCAAGCCTGCTCTGCCATTCAAACTGATCATGGCTAATCTTGGGCTTCAACTCCATTTTCCTGCCTGCTCCCCATATCTCTTAATTCCCTGAGATGCCAAAAATCTGTCTATCCCAGACTTAAATGTATTCAACAATGGAGCATCCACAACCCTCATGGGTAGAGAATTCCAAAGATTCACAGCCCTTTTAGTGAGGTAATTGCTCATCTCAGTCCTAAATAATTGACCCCTTATCCTGCGACTGTGCCCTGTGTTTTATACTCCCCGACAAGTGGAAACAATCTCTCAGCATTCACCCTATCAAGCCCCTTCAGAATTTTGGAGGTTTCAATGAGAATCACCTCTCATTCTTAAAAACTCCAGAGAATATAAGCCCAATTTACTTAGCCTCTCATTTTAAGACAACACCTTTATCCCAGGGCATAATTATGCTGTGCTGCCTCCAATGCAAGTATATCCTTTCTTAAATGTGGAGACCAAAACTGCACACAGTATTCCAAATATGGTCTGACCAAAACTCTGTACAATTGTAGTAAGACTTCTTTATTCTTATACTACAAGCCCTTGCAATAAACGCCAAAGAAATGAGGACCCTATATTTTATTCTCCTGTCAATTGCCATCACCACCACCCTCAGATCTATCTCCCACACCCCTCTCATGACCCGATCATGGATCCCCCAATCTCTCTTCCCTCGCCTCGATTTCTCACTGTTCCCACAATGCCAAGCTGCCAACCTTGTTATCAGCCCAATTCCTGGGCCCATGCCGCTTCCTGACCTTGTGTTATCTCCATCACAACCCAACCCCCTGTGGCCACTGCCCAGTTTTCCCTCATCTTACCTGGCAGGTCATTCTGTCATCCAGCTTCATTACCATGAGGTCTAAGCCCCAGCATATCGCGGGATTCTCTGACTTCACCATCCTGGCACCTTTCATCCATGCCACTCCAGACCTTTGGAGTCGGAAACTCAATGCAAGGTGGTTAACTGGTAAGTAAACAGAGGGCAGTGGAACTGTAAAATGCTACTCTGGAATTAGTGAAAAGCAGAATACTGCAGATGCTGGAAATCTGAAAAAAGAAACAGAAATAGCAGGAAATATTCAGCAGGTTAGGCAACATCTGTGGAAAGAGAAACCAAGTTAACATTTCAGATCGGTGGCCTTTCAGCAGAACTGGGAAAAGTTAGAGATGTAACAGGTTGTGAGCAAGAGGTGCGTGAGACAAGGACAAAAAGATCTGTGATGGAGTGAAAGACACAAGCAATTGAATGGCAGACGAGTTTTGAGCCTGTAAGTGGGGTGCGGGCCTGGGGTGGGTGGTGGGGGGTGGTGGGTAGGGTGGGGATGTTAGGTTTTTAAGGTTTTAAGCTTTAGTACCACAAAATTAAATACTATACACTTCTGAAAGTTCTCTTTTAAATTTAAACCAGCATATAAATAGCAGTCTAAATTTTCATTATGCCCTAAAGTAGACACGATTCTGATGACATGCTGTGCCGATGTACCAGAGGCTTGATAGTCTTGGGTGTCATCAAAATAAATGTAAGAAATTAAAAACCAGGGGTAAAGCAAAACAGGGTGTTGGATCACTTTTGTCCATTTTATTACTCTTGCAAAGTTTGGGAATTAAATTTCTATTTGTCACTAGGAGATTACTTAAAGAAAGGCTTTACACATCCCTACTCCATCCTAGGTTCACCCTAGATAGTCTGTAAATTCACAGTGTACAACGCAATTTGTATGACAGTTCCAGGGGGAAGGGGAAACAATCCAGTTCTTGATTTAAGGCCATACTGAATTTATGTACCTTTTATCATTCTTCTCTGAAAAATTCACAACAACTATTCAATCTACATTTTTCCTGAGCTGCTGGTAGATGTTTGATTGACAAATCCTGAGGATATTGTTGTTAGCATAAAAGAAGATGCTATTTATGGTGTATTGGGGTTGGTGCCAGAGAAGTTAGAATGGTAAGATTGTATTAGCTACAGAGTTGAATTATTTTGTGAATGTAATGATTTCTTTGTAGCCATTTTCCTAACATCCATTGTTTGTGCTGTGATTGGTTCTCCTTAGAGAATCAGCATTGGGCCTCCAGTTTCACCACTGCTACAATCTCTCTGCTTACTGTATGTAGGTTTTGTTTTTCTTTCATTACACGTATATTTATGCAGCACCTTCCATGATGGCCCAAATTGCTTTATAGCCAATTAAGTACTTTTGAGTTGTAGACACTAGTATAATGTAGTCAATATTACCAAATGGCGGAGGGGGGTGGCGGCGAATGGCTTACTCCTGCTGCCAATACGTATGTTCAGATGTCATTTGGATGGATGTGATGAGCTGTGCTAGATGGCCTTTGTCATCCATAATTATTTTGCAAACAGAAGCTGGAATTATGGTTGGAGTTCTGTTTATTTTGTTGCTAATGGAAGTCTACTGTGAGCAGGCTTTGTGGGGTGAAATTGCTAGGACAGGAGTGCGTAATAGTAAATCAGTGACCTGTTTTACACAGCATTATCATTTTACTAGGACCTTTCTGTGATTGTTTGGTGAATTGATTGGTGAATCTTGAAAGGAGAAAAAATACCATGCATTTATTAAGGGGGAGGGTTAAAGGGGGAAGTCGGGGGAATAAGGGGCCTAGAAACAGGAGAAGCACCAGGGCCCATGATTTCTCTCCCGGGCCCTGCATAGGGTAGAAAACTACAGAACACAAATACTCCGTGAATGGTGTTGAAATAGTAACAGAGTGGAAAGAGTGTGTGTAGAGTGTGTTAGTAAATATGTCCAACCAGCATCCATAACTATTGAATATAATATAGAAAATGTCATGGTTAAACTGTATAGCGCTCTATTCATACCACAGCATGAGTACTTCAACTGGTTCTGGATTCCGAGCCACACAGATAATTTATCAGTGGTGTTAGATTCTAGAGAAACTCGAGCTTTTCAGTCTGGAAAGGAGGGACCTGAGAGGAGAATGATAGAAGCATGCAAGATGGAAAACGGTATAGAAATGATAAATCCCGAATAAATTCTAAATGAAATGTGGAAGTGGGAAAAGGGGGCATAAGTCCAAACTCGTCAAAAAGGCAACTTTAGGCTAATAAGTTATTCTCATGCAGAAAATGATCTACACTTCAATGCACTAGAGAAGTGGAGGCAAAATCCCTTGAATCGTTTAAGATCGATTGGGTGCTGCAATGGTGAAGGGATTGTAGGTGTCCTCTAGACTCATAAACAAAGATTGGTTGAATGTTGTTTCTCATCCATAATTATCTAGTGATCTTAGGTGGTATTTTGTATTCTGTAAATAGATTAAGAAGCATAGGTCCTTGCACTATTTCCCATCAGTATCACAGAGGATTAATGCAGGACTTTGCTAAAGACAAATGAGTGTCACTAAATCCATTGCTGTAATATAACAACCTCCTCCCTTTTCCTTTATTTGCCCTGTCATTTCACCCAACCACCTTCCCCCCACCACCATTCCTCAACCCACCCCCTTGCCACAAAAAAGCTACTATGGTTAATGTGCCGTTGGGAAGAGCATAATTTAAATTACTTCTGCCAGATGTTTTAGATTGCAACACTATTAATTTTTGTTGCCAGGTTTGGAGACAAACACAGAGTCTGTTTTTCATGATCTGCAATTGATGTATGGTGACTCATTCTGCAGAACAGCCGTTGATCTCCAATTGTGCACAAAAGCTGCTGCAATGAAGCAGTGCAACAGCAGGGATAACTGTAGAGTTGCAGATGAGAGTGGGTTGAAAGAACACCTACACAAAACCTTTTGTCAGACAGAATCTGCAGAACAGAAACAGAAGCACCAACATGTAAAACACAGAGATGGTGGAACACTGAAAAAAATTACTACTAATCAAGACATCCTTTTTGTTGTTTATGGAAATATTTCTACATGGCATTCAATTAAAACATTGCTGTGATGCCAGACTGATTATTTCTTTTGTCGAGCTAAGGACAGTCATTTAAAGATTGTCGACATGGTCTAACAGACATTTTATGTAAGTGAATAGTTTAAAGTAGCTGAAACTGGTGTAATTCTGTTCTTTAACAAGCTCTTTGGATCTTGCTCACTAAACATTGGGGAGATTGCAGTATTTTGGTACGGCAAGCTGCCTTATTTATTTATGTGCAAGCAGTTGCTGCAGACATGCCGATAACCATCCCTCAACCACCATGTCTATACTTGAATGGCGAAAAGATTCTATTAGTCAGGCATAAAATATATGGTTGGTTTATCCCTTTAAAACCAGGCAATTTTTTTGTAATTTGTTCAGCATTCAATCTTATCAGAATAAATGCAAACAATTTTACTGTGTTGCATTAAGAAAAATTAAATTCAAATGTTGAGTATTTACATAGTACATTGTAATAGTTTCATAAGACCTTGGGTCCATCTAGCCCACATTTGATATTAGTTTGCTCAGTAGAGCCGAATACCACAATTTAGCAGTTGACGATGAAAAATGTTGCGAGATGGTTTATAAAATAGAAATGATCTATGAGAAATAACTGAAAGCATAGTCAGAATAATTTCAGGTTTGATGCATTCAGGGATAAGAAACTAATCATGAGGAGGCTGTTGGTTGAGCAGGGTAGGATGCAGTTGGTGGTGCAGGTTGGATGGACTGGAGTTTGTTTAGATGGAATTTTAGAGATTGACGAGGAGGGTTGTGGATAAGATCAGCAGTTACAAAAGCCATAGTTACGGCATTCAGAGGGCTTGAAGTAAGGAAAGAGAGTAATAGGTTACTGTTGGCAGCGTGAGACCTGTGCATTGTGCGCTGCAGGCACTACACCCTGTAAAGCAGTATACGCACACTTAAAGAATCTTCCAGTCAAAAGTTATTCTAAAAGAAAATAGCATTTTCTACTATATACTACATAAATTTATGTAACCTGTTTAATTATTTCCAAATTTAAAGAGGAAATGAATTAAATAGTTTACTTTCTGTTAGCTAAATAATGGACCCAGACTTTGATCTTAGCAACAATTGAACAGTGCAAGATAGCCATACACTTGTACTTGGCCACGCATTTCTGTGGGATTTTGCATTGGAACTCACTATCGATCGTAAAGTGACACAGTATCAATTCTGTAAGCGATTCGGGAGCTGTTGCGACACCTTAACCAATCAAATTGAAGAATTGCAAATTACTAGCATCGTCTAAACAGAAAGGGTTCGTTAGGATATTTAATTCATTTTCAAATCAAGTACAGAGAGTGAAATAAGAAAGAGGAAAGATAGGTGGAATTAAGTGATAAGAGATGTAAAGAAAAACTAGGAAAAATAATCTTCTATCATTTTAAATCCTCAACAATAATTGAGATAATGAAGGAATGAGACTTGTCACTTGTTAAAGTTAATTTTCAGTGCCTGAGAGATTGTTTGGCAGTAATTAAGACTTATTATGCCATTAAAAATGTACTTAAACTGGAATGGCCAAACCCTAACATTTTCTGGTGAGCTTAATAAGTATCTTTCAACTGCAACTTCACACACATTCACATATTTCAATTCCAAGTCTCTTGACAAAATACTGTCAGAACCAAGCTTCTGGAGGAGAGGACAACGCAGACAGCAACTTTTCTGATTTCCCCATTTAGCTGTGGTCATCGGAGTTTGCTGTTCAATTTACACTCTAACAAAGCTGGACACTGTTAGCCTCACCATTATTTCCACAACAAAATCTGGCCCATTATTTTCTAGTTAGTGATTTTCATGCATTTGGTTTTAAAATGTTTCATAAAATAATCCCACACAGTTGCAGGACCTGGGTATGATAAAAATGAAGCATTTATGAATATTAAATATTATAGTATTGGCTTCTTTCAGACATTTGACCACTGGTAATGCACCTACCTTGGCCTTGAGCAAGGAAAGTGTACAATCTCTGATTGAATGCAGTTGCTACCACTAAACCAATATCAATGTGTGCGTTTTGACATGTGGTAGGATTTTAATCTTATCTAGATAGTTTAGAAAAAGGCAGGAAATAGAGCAAAGGGTTCTTTCAATATCAAGAAAGTCAACTAATATGTCAACCTTTACCTCTATTCTGCACCAAATTCTGCCTATACTGCTAAATGGCACAGAATAGTGGTAAGAGTTGATCTATCTGTTAATTTTCTCTCTCATTAAATGAAGTTTTCCCTTTCCTTATCACTTTTCTGGGCATACAACAGTCCCCAATCATAAAATATGACCCAAAAAGAAATAAAGGGAAAACTTTGTTTAGAAAGGCGGTATGATAAAACGTTTCATGTTAAGAGAATATGAAATTATATGAAATTGAATCTCATAATTAGACATTTTTAAATTTCATGTCAACCAACTATCCATGTCTTGTTGCATTTTAATTTTTTTGATTAATCTGATCTTTCTGCAGCGGGACAACTCAGCCAATCAGCACATTTTGCTTTACAGCTGCCCTATGTGGTCCTTGGCTTAGGACGTAGTGCAAACTTCCTTGACCATCTCTATGTTGGCATTCCTCGTCCTCAAGGAGAAAAGGTAATAAGCAGTGTTTCTGTGTGTACCAATATATGAAAATATGTTTCAATCTATTTTAAGTTTAGTACAGATTTCAAATTTATTTAAGTAGTTTCAAATATTCTTAATGCAAAGTGCTAAAATTAAAAACAAAAATGGAGTGTCTATTGACACCACAAAGTCAGCCAGTGAGTTGCATTATTTCAGCCAATGAGCTGGAGATGGGGCAGAACTTACAGTGGGCAGGGTCTATTTAAACAGCTTCTATGAAATACAGCAAACAGAACTTGTGGCCAAAACTACAGCAAGGTCTCCTAATAAAAGCAGGATTATTTCTCTAACAGAATACAGTGAGTGAAGGATAATTACATGATACAAATTGAGTGTAAAATCAACTGAAGTCACTTAGAGCAGTGCAGCCTACAGGCGTGATTGACAATAGCCAATCATTATCACTCCAGCCATGACTTGCAACGTCACTATATGCAACCTTGCGGAAAAAAACTTTATTGCGTAGATTCTTAAGTAGTTAAATTTTAAAAGTTATTCTTAGGTTCCCTTCCACCATGCAGCATTCTAGATTGAGAAAACTGGTTCTTTTTCCAAACCTTTGCTAATTCTGAAAATGAAGATTGTGCAGGGTTATGGGGAAAAGGCGGGGAATGGCACTAGGTGAATTTCTCATTTGGACATGATGGACCGATTGGCCTCCTTTCATGCTGTAACAATGCTGAGAGTTCCACTCTAACTAGCTTTTTGGAAACTCACAACAGTACGGTGGTTTGTTTTTCTATCCCTCTGTACAGGGAACAACTCAGTATATTTGGGCTAAAATTGAATGTCACTGTACTGCAAGGCAAATTGAGCTGTTTAAGTATTTTCCATTTTTTCAATCTCTGGTAATCTATAAGAGAATAGTAAAGTAACTAATTGATGTTTAACTTTTATTTAGGAATATTTAGCATGTAACGTTTGTTAGCACCTTCTCCTTCAAACTCCTCCCAAAGTATCCACATTTTGTCCTTTATCTTACAAAGTGATGGTAATTGTTCTGATTCCTGGGGACATAAGAATTTGCAATGTTGGCTTTGCCTGTTTATTTTAATGAATATTATAAAATTGTTTCTAAATCTTCTGCCTGTAAGGACTGCTGTGTAAATGCAAGTTGTGCTCTTAAATAATCTCTTCTAATTTGAATGAATAACTGCATTTTAGGTGAATTTTTTCTGCCTAATTATTTTCTATTTTATTTTCTCTGATAGTCTATAAGAAAACAAGAATGGACGGCTATTATTCCAAATTCTCAACTTATAGTAATTCCATATCCTCATAACTCACCAAAAAGGTAACATTTGCAAAACGATTTTATATCCCTCCAGGTCTATTCCTGGAATACAGTTAACACAAGTGTTTAAAAATGCCAGCCAACTTTTGTTCCCAGAAAGCCAGGCCATTCCTCCCAATATCTGTGTATGTCACTTTACACCCAGTGTGTGATTCTTCAGGTATAAATGATATATAGCAGTTGTAACAAACTAAAGAAATATTGGAAGAATACTTGAGTTTTCAGACCATAAGTGACTTACTATCTGGAATGGTAATATCTAGCAGCTACCATTGTCTGATTTAGCAGTCTTTGGTTTGGTTTCGGGATCGTTCTGAATACTGAACAGCGTATTCCCCTTAAGTTTATGCACAGCTGGCCATATTATTTTAAGAGCTTCCCAAGATTGCACAATTCAGTCAGTCCCACTGTTTATATTGAATGGGAAATAATGTCAAGTGAAATAAAAGCATTTGTGTTAATTGTGATTTATTCTCAATGTACCCAAAAACAAGATGCTATATTCTGATTTAAAATATTATAATTTATATATAATTTATAATTGGACAGGATTTTGCTTGAGCAGGGCATATCCCAGCATACCTGTTAGACTTGTTTGTGCACATTTAGGTTTTAACAGTTTTTGTTCACCAAGTTGCAACAATTGCAAGCTGATGACTTTCATTGGAATTGAAAGCTAAACAGTAACAGCTGTGGTTAACTGATCTATTTAAAAGTCACCTCTTAGACTCTAGTTTGCTTTTCCAAACTAAATATTGGCATGAATTTTGTGGCAAAAGTAACAGTGAGGCTATCAGCACTCGTCATGATGGATTTGTCCTTTTTTATTCGTTCATTGGATGTGGGAATCATTGTATCAAGTTCAGGAATTATTGTCTATCCCTATTGCCCTTGAAAAGGTGATCGTGAGTTGTTTTCTTGAATCCCTGCAGTCTTCGTGGAGCTGGTGCACTCAGTGATGTTAGAGATAACATCTTCCAGTGACTGCAATTGTGCAGTTAATGCGGAAATCAGGAAACTGCTGTCCAAGTTTCCCTGCTCCTCTAGAAGCTGCATTGTGGTACCTTACTGAGAGTCGGCATTTAAATACATGAACAGTGTGATGTTGTGATACTTATCCACTAAACACTGCAGAAAGGAAATTAGGGCTTATCCATTCAAGTGTGGGAGCATTTTCAATGGTGTGGTAAATTTAAGGTATCATTCCTTCAGATTTTATTTGACGTTGGAGATTTTAAAAAGAATATTCATTATCTGCTTTTTCTTTCAGAATCTTTATCTCTTTCAACCCCATCTTTTTTTTCCTCTCTTGATTTCACTTTCTGTACATGGAATTAAATGTTCTAACTTACACTTCCTGGTTTAGACTCTGCATGCCTCAGGAAAATTGCTTGCACTCTTTACACAGGTCCAGACCCTCTATAGAAGGCTGCTGTCCAGTTTCAATTATTTAATAACCATAAATCACACCATAAAAGCACACAGGAAATTTAAGTCTAATGAACAGTGAACATCGTTCTTTTCTCGCTGAAGATCAGGGCTATTATTGTTACCACTTAAAGAATGTATATGGAGAGCTAAAGTTTCTTCAGGATCTGTAAATGCTGACTGAGTAGCAATGAAATAGCAAAGGGACTTATCAAGTGTGAAATGAAATAGAAAAACACACAGGAAACAAAATAAATGTGCAAGCAAGGAACTGGAGCAATGCATTATGATGACGAATAGACCTCGCAAATAAAAAAATTGAGGAAATGAGTAATGAATAAAGCACTAAGAAAATTCTAAGTTAGAACATACAAAATATATACTCTTCTACACGCTATCCTTCCTAAAACGGGATGCTGATTTCTATAGGTTTAATTTCTTTTATTTGCTTTTATACACTGCATTTCTACTTGTTATGATCCTGGACCAGACGCACACCCCAAAAGTTCTTGGTATGTTCTGCTTAGGGACCAGTAACTTTTTGTTTAAAGTAGACAAAATTTGAGATTCAAGACACTTGCTAACACTTTGAACAAACAAAAATAAACTTTACTATACCAGATCAGAAAGATAAAACAATTTACTATGTCTATCTTATACTCTGTCATTCAGGGTTAATATGAGGTAAATATGAATTAACAGGCAAACTGGGGTCGAGTATACCATGCTGCATGGTAAATGGAAGATGCGACCAAGACAGATTCCACGGATTTCTCAACAACCCACCCAGATATAATAAACACCGAGTCAACCAATCTTGTTGAAATTCCATCTCTCTCACAAGGGATCCCAGTCTTCACCTTCAAAGATCTTGCCTCGGAATTCTCTCCAAAAGTTGATCCAACCCAGCCTCACCGATGGCACAGCTTGCAGGATTTCAATCTCGTCTCCTGAGACTCCATTCACCTGGATTCCCGAGTCCACACTCACCAACCAACTCACAAGCACAACTTCTGCTCTTCAGTCACATAGTGCAGAATACTATTGCTCCAAAGGGGTACCTTTGCCCCAACGGCCCAAGAGAGTCACCAACCTTCTGGTGCCTTTTTAGATCTTCAGTGCATCTCCTGAGTCCTCTGCCAACTGCAGCCCTTTTTCTCCTTGGAGCTTGTTTCTCAACTTCTCTCTCCCTCTTCTCAACTGGGACCACTCCCTGTCACCACTCCCTTTCCCCTGCCTGGGACTCCCTTTGGGACCTCTCCCTGTCTGGGACTTCCTTCCGATTTGGACTCTGCTCAAGGTCACGCAATCTGTGGGTTTCCTGCTGTTTCCTTTTCGTGCAGTTGAACTGGGCCTATCCTTGGCCCAAAGAACTTCAGAATGCTGGATTGCACATGCGCCGCCCATCCCTGGTCTGCACATGCGCGGAAACTTCCGAGGCATGCTGGGAGTTGTAGTCCCCAGGCCCCCTATGTAACATCTTTTTTTTTGGGAGAAAGGAAACTTCACTATAGTGAAGGTTTCTTTACAGTGTCTTTATAAATTCTTTACAAGAAGTACTTAACATCATAACAAATAGCTTATTACATACTGTACAAAAAACCTTTTAATTTTTCCCACAATTGTACATATATTATAAAGTTACAAAGGCTTAACCAAAACAAAAGCCATTACATGCAACAAATAGGATTAGCAGGATTTAAACATCATGGGATTATCATGACTCGGAACCTGCCTTTTCTCCTACATCCTTGCCTTAAACCCCGGACAGAACATCAACAATACATCACAATAACAATTATAGGGTTTTTCCCCTAATCTTTTCATAGAAAACCAAAGGCAGTGAAAGGTGCATTAAAGTTTTCTGTAGAAACATCTCAACCAGCTTGCATTTCTATTTTGTTACATGGATTTTCTGCCTTTCTGGTGTAACTGCAAACCAATACTTGGCAGCCTTCCTCTCTTCAGATATGGTTACATATTAGCCATGCTATATGATGCAAATGACTGTTGCATAGGTTTGTCAACTTTAACACTGAAGAACTTGGGGTTTTTCTTACTCTTCTCAGTTGAAGGAAACGTGCTTCCAATTGGTCTTTTATGTTGCTGTAGAAACCAGCTTCTAAATTATCTTCACTCACTTCCTCCTAACAGATTTTGTTGTTTCATGGTTTTGATCGCCACCGGCGGAATAAACCTGCAACAAGGGCGTTTTTCTCTCTTTACTCAAATGATTTTCTAGCTTATTCAAGAGATGCGCCACAGCCTTCTGCACATGTTCTTATTCTTCTTATTGTCACTTGAAAAATGGAACCTCCAAATCCACTTCTTTCACAATTTCATCCAAATATTTGTTTATTCTTTTACTTTCCAATTATTTTCCAGGTTTATTAATCTTTTCACAGAATGTTACTGCGCATGAGGAGGCCATTCATATCTGCACCAGCTCTCCGAATGAGCAATTCCCTTAGTGCATTTCTCCTACCTTCTCCCCATAACCCTGCACATTCATTCTTTTCAGATAACAGTCTAATTCCATGTTGAATGCTTTGATTGGACTTGCCTCCACCGCACTCGCAGGCAGTGCATTCCAGACCTTAACCACTTGCTATGTGAATAAGTTTTTTCTCATGTTGCTTTTACTACTTTTGCCAATTACTTTAAATCTGTGCCCTCTCATTCTCAATCCTTTCACAAGCGGGAACAGTTTCTCCCTTTCTACTCTGTCCTGACCCCCCCCCCGCAATGATTTTGAATGCCTCTATCAGATCATCTCTCAGCATTCTTTTCTCCAAGCAAAACACTCTGAACTTCTTAAATCTATCTACATAACTGAAGTTCCTCATTCATGGAACCATTCTGGTGAACCTTTTCTGTACCCTGTCTAATGCCTTCACATCCTTCCTAAAGTGTGGTGCCCAGAACTGGAATCAGTACTCCAACTGAGGCCGAAGTAGTGCCTTATGCAAGTTCAACATAACCTCCTTGCTCTTCTATTCTGTACCCCTATTAATAAAGCCTAGATACTGTATGCTTTTATTAACTGCGCTTTTAACCTGTCCTCCCACTTTCAATGACTTATGCACATTTACATCCAGGTCCCTCTGCTCCTGAAACCCCTTTAGAGTTGTACCGTTTATTTATTATCTCTCCATGTTCTTCCTTCCAAAATGAATTGTTTTACATTTTTCCTCATTGATCTTCATCTCCACCTATCCGTCCATTCCACTAACTTGCCTATGTACTTTTGAAGTTCTACACTATCCTCCTCACCGTTCACAATACTTCCAAGTTTTGTATCATCCACAAACTTTGAAATTACTTTTGAGTCAACTCAGCAACTGCTTTGTTGAGTTCAGTTGTCTTTGTTTCAGTCACCTGCAGAACCCTTTTACAAGCTTCACGGTTTCATATTTGCATTCAGTTCAATTTGGAATCTTTCCTCCACTTGTCCAACTTGTCTTCCCACTTTTAAAGAACTTTTTTATTATCACTTTTTTATTGTATAACCATTTCGTGCAAATTGCTCCCCATTCTTTCTCCCATACCGTAATACTGACTGCTCCTTAGATCCTTTCAATTTACTCGTTAGATCCTCAATCTGTTTCTTAAAATTCTTTTTAGTTGTTTTTAAAGTCTAGATCTGCTCTTCCATACCACACATCTGATCCTTTTTGTTCTCCAGATTCGATTGGAGTTCAAGAACTTCATTGCTTTCACGATGAAGTTCCAATAGTTCATCAGTCTTGGTTTTTAATTCAGCATTCAACAACTGTTGTGATTCATCAGCAATTTTCCTGTTAAGACGTTTTCCACGATACTTAATAGAGACTTCTGATACTTGAAGTTCATCATGTTTTAATTGAGGATCTACCTTCTACAAATTTATCATTTAGATGTTTCAAGTCCTCATTCAAGTGTTTTACTTCCTTTGACCAGCATTCAAGTGTTCTCACCTGTTCTAGTTTTTCATTAGCAAACTCATCTTTCATGTGTGAAAGTTGGTTCTCTACACTGATCAGCCTTGATTGCTCATTATCAGCAATAAGCTTCTCGTGTTTGGCCACAGTAATTTTGGGAAGTTTGGCAAGATCAGCATGATCAAGGAACTGCTGCAACACTGTCATCATCATGTTACCGGAGGTGTCAGCTGTGGCTCAGTTCATAGCACCCTCGCCTTTGAATCAGAGGGCTGTGGGTTCATGTCCCACTCCCGGAAACCAAGAACTGTGATTGTACTCAAAAGAGTTGCAATCTGTGACTGTTGATAACTCGAAAGAGTATCATGTTACCGGAGGTGTCAGCTGTGGCTCAGTTCATAGCACCCTCGCCTTTGAATCAGAGGGTTGTGGGTTCATGTTCCACTCCCGGAAACCAAGAACTGTGATTGTACTCAAAAGAGTTGCAATCTGTGACTGTTGATAACTCGAAAGAGTATCATGTTACCGTCTACGCTGGCCAAATCATTACCCAATATTAAGATCTACCGCTTCAATTTGTAAACCAGGAACAATTACCATAGCAACAATTGCATTTACTAAGTCACTTAGTGAATTAACTTTGTGCAAAGGAACAGGTTCATATGCCCCATGAAGACCTCCTATTAATACATTTTCTTTCATCAAACCATCTGGAACACAAATCATATATCATCAGCCACCATCAATGGCCAAACTGCCCAATGCCGCTTAAAATGTTAATTTGTTTCATTAGGGAGCAAGGGAATACTTCTCCGTTAGAGACAAATCCTCTATAACGCCAGTCACCTGACTCACTTCAGTATTCAAGGAAGAATCTCCTTGACTATCCTGAGCCACATTCCCCATTCTAGTGGGTTCTGATGGAACACATTTCACTTGTACCATTTTCTTTTCTGGTACAGCCTTTCCTGAAGACTCTTTAAACATTTCTATTACTACCATCTATTTATCTTTCAGCTTCCAACAATTGGCTTTGAGATGCCTTGTCTTATGGCAGTGAAAACATACTTGTTTCTTTGTACGAGCGTACGAATTAGGAGCAGGAGTAGGCCATTCGGCCCTTCAAGCCTGCTCCACTATTCAATAAGATCATGGCTGATCTGACTGTGACTTCAACTCCACATTCCGCCTACCCACAACATATCACTTTTATCCTCTATACTATCATTTCTATTGACTGCTTCTCCCTAAAGCTAGACTCTTTTCTATTCCCCCAACTTCCCTGAGGAGTTACAAATGGAGGTCTACTGCCCCTAGCTGCCTGTGTAATATATCTTGCACACCTGCCAGAACCGCTGCTTCCCATGCTTTAGAAACCTTTTGGTCTTTCAGGTATGATCTAATAGCTATTAGGATGCTATTTCAAAATTCATCCAGTATTAAAACAGTGGCAATGGTAGAAGTGAAACGTGTTCCATCAGAACCGACTAAAATGGGTAATGTGGCTCAGGATGGTCGAGTAGATTCTTCCTTGAGTATTGCTGAAGTGAATCAGGTGACTGGAGGTTATAGAGGTTTTGCCTCTAAAGGAAAAGTATTCCCTTACTCTCTGATGAAGCAAATTAACATTTTAAGTGGCATTGGGCAGTTTGGCCATTGATGGTGGCTGATGATTTTGTGTTGAAGACAGTTTGATGAAAGAAAATGTATTAATAGGAGGTATTCATGGGACATATGAACCTGTTCCTTTGTACAAAGTTAATTTACAATGTGACTTATTAAATGCAATTGTTGCTGTGGTAATTGTTCCTAGTTTACCAATTGAAGGGGCAAATCTTTATATTGGGTAAAGATTTGGCCAGCGTAGACAGTAACATGATGATGACAGTGTTGCAACAGTTCCTTGATCATTCAGTTCCTAAGGGGTACCTTTGCCCCAGTGGCCTGCAGCACAGAGTCACCAACCGTCTGCTGCTGTCTCAGATCCTCAGGGCTTCTCCTGAGCCCTGATGACTTAAAGTTTGCCAACTGTAACCCATTCTCTGCTTGGAGCCTCTTTCTCAGCTCCTCTCTCTTTCTTCTCAACTGGGACCTCTCCCAGCCTTTTGCCTGGGTCTCCCTTTGGGACCTCTCCCTGCCCCCTGTCTGGCACACCCTTCTGATTATGGTGCTTCTTTGCTCCTGGTCACATGATCCAGGTTTTAGCACCGTTTTCTTTTTGTGCAGATGCATTGGCCTGTCCTTGGCTGGAAGAACTTCAAAATGCCAGATTGCACATACGCTGCCTGCTCCCAGTCTGCGCACATGCAGAATCTACCTGAGGCATATGGGGAGCTATAGTTCCCGGCCCACCCCACCCCCACTCGATGAGAAGGTAAGTCGGATCTTGTCACCTACTTATAAAGCCTAGGGTTCTATGTGGGTTTTTTAACATCCTTACCAACTTGTCTTCCCACTTTTAAAGAACTCTATTTTATTATCACTTTTTTATTGTATAACCATTTCGTGCAAATTGCTCCCCATTCTTTCTCCCATACTGTAATACTTTACATTTTTCTGCATTAACTTTCATCGAACATCTGTCTTCCCATTCTACTAATTTGTCCCCCTGAAGTCACGTATGGTTGCCCACCCTCTCACTAAGTTGTAGAAGCTGGATAGCATAATGGGACCAGGACAAAATAACACAACAATATTAAAGTCAGTGAGTAAATACACTGCATGCTCTGAAGCTGGGACATACAGATCAGGCAACTTGCTGGTTTGCTCTCTGGTTTAGGTGTTCTCAAAGAGCTGTGATGGAAGTAATGTTGGCATCATTGTCCCAAAATTAGAGAGAGTAAAAATAATCATCATTTTGCTGATCACAATACTGTGACTCATCTTGAAAGGTTGTAATAGTCTTCCATGGTCAAGTGTTTGGGGAATGGATGATCCGCCAACACTTGGAGCATGGCAATTTAGGAAAAGTAGTGAGGCACTGTTAGCAACCAGGGTATTGTACTTCCTCATCAATCACTACCTTTTAGGGGAGAGAAAAGAAATAGGGGGCTTGTGTAATAACTGTTCTTTGCAATTAATAAAGAAGCGCAATGGAATTATGCTTATCCTTTATAAATCACTGATTAGGCCTCAGCTGGAGCGTGGTGTCCTACTGTGGGTGCACCAGAAGTATGTCAAGTCCTTGGAAACTGTACAGAGGAGGTTTACTAGAATGCTAAAAGTGATGAGGGGCTTTAGTTATGTCAGCAACAACTCACTTTTATATAGCACCCTTAACGTAATGAAACGTCCCAAGGTGGCTTTACTGGAGAGTTATAAAGCAAAATTTGACACCGAATCACGTTATGCAACATTAGGGCAGATGTTCAAAAGCTTGGTCAGAAATGTAGGTTTTCAGGAGCATTTTAAAGGAGGAAAAAGGTTAGCAAGGCAGAAAGGTTTAGGAGTTCCAGAGCTTAGGCCTAAGCAGCTGAAAACATTGCCACCAGTGGTGGAGCAATTAAAAACAGGATGCTCAAGAGGGCAGAATTAGAGGAACGCAGATATCCTGGAGGGTTGTGGTACTGGAGAAGATTACAGAGATGGGAAGGAGGGAAGCCATAAAGGGATTTGAAATCCAGGATGAGAAATTTTTAAATCGACATGTTGCTTAACCTGGAGCCAGTATAGGTCAGTGAGTACAGGGGTAATACGTGAGTGGGACTTGGTGCAAATAAGGATGCAACCAACAAAGTTTTGGATGACCTCAAGTAGAATATGGGTGCGGGCCAGGAGTATATTGGAATAGCTAAGTCTAGAGGTAACAAAGGCATGGGTGAGGGTTTTAGCAGCAGGTGAGCTGAGACATGGATGATGCTTCGAAGCTGGAAATAGATGGTCTTAATGATGGCATTGATATGCAGTCCAAATCTCCGGGTCAAATATCACACCAGGGTTGCCGCAGAGAGTTGCCAGGGAGAAGAGTGGAGTTGATAGGTAGGGAACAGAGTTTGTAATGAGAACTGGTAATGGCTTTGGTCTTCCCAATATTTAATTGGAGGAAATTTCTGCTCATCCCATAGTGGGTGTCGAGCAAGCAGTCTGATAATCTAGTGACGGTAAAGGAAGCTAGAGAGGTAGTGGTGGGTAGAGCTCAATGTCATCAGTATAAACTGAAAAATGTGCCGTGTTTTCTGAACATGACGAGGGGTAACATGTGGATGAGGAATAGGAGCAGACGGCAGAGGTAACTGTGTGGGAGCATGAGGAGAGGCTTTTGCAGGTGATAAACTGACTACAGTTATAATAACTAAGAATAGAACCAGACAAGCGCAGTGCCACTTAGCTGTATGACAGTGGAGGGGCATTGGAGGAGGATGATGTGGTTAACCATGTCAAAGGCTGCAGACAAGTCCAGAAAGACACGGAGAGATAATTTACCTTTGTCACAGTCACATAGGCTATAATTTGTGACTTTGATGAGAACCACTTCACTACTGTGACGTGGCAGAAATCTAATTGGAGGGTTTGAACATGGAGTTCTTGGAAAGAGGGGCACAGATTTTGGAGGCGCCAATGCTGTAGTAATAGGGTGTTCAGTGTTGAAAGAGTTAATATGTGGGACTGGAGAAACTACCTAGATGATGATGTTAGATACACATGACTAAGAATCGTGAAGGAGAATGCTCATGGCTTAGACCAGTAAACCTGACAAAAAGGTGCCAAAACTGAAGACTTTAGTAAGACAGTTGAAAATCTCCAAAAGAGCTCCATAGAAGACGTGGAGGCAGAGAAAAAATCAACTACTCAGCTTACTAAGTACTGCACCATAGCACATAGTTGTCCATGAAATATTCTGATCCAGCAAAAACATCAAAGACCTAGAGAGGATCGAGCAAGGGTGAGCAAATTTTGAAAAAGGCTCAAAATCTTCAAGTTAGCGGCAAAAGAAACAGGGAAAATTCCATTTTTAGCCAGCACGGGTTCCAGTGCACCCTCCAGTCCGGATCCAAGGTCAGTGCTATCACATGGCGGCTACGAGGCAACAATTGGGAAGAAAAAATCGGCTGCTTAAAAACGATTCCCCAATGGATGGAAAGCAGTGAAGAGAGCTTAATAGTAACTTCCAGTGATTAGTTTAAAAATTCTGCGAAGGTTAAGAATGATTACCAAAAAGGGTCAGCGATGGCAGTGGGTATCAGTGAAAAGCTGGTCAGCGCATGAAATTTCCATTACTGCAACAGAAGTTAAGAAAAATCAAGGCAAACCTTCTAAAAGCTTAAAGTAGCTATGGATTCCAAATTCACCTTGCCTGGTCTATTTGGGCATATGGAAGGCCAAATCTAACACAGAATTGGGCACTATGAAGGAAGAGATTTTTAAGATTCAGAATTGATTCTGGATTGGAAAATAAGTCTGAGGCTGAACAAGTCAATACATTATTGTACTCTATCAGTGCAATTGCCGATGATGTTATAGCAAGACAAGGTATTAATGAAATATGAGACAAATTCAATGAAGTCTTAAAAGTCTTTGATTATTTTAATTTAAGAAGTAACAAGGTGTTAGTAAGAGCCAAGTTTAGCAAAAGGGTCCAGAAACTAGGTGAACCAGTAGATGTCTTTATCAATGACCTGTATCAACTGGCTGAATGTTGCAAATATGGTGGTCTTAAAACTGAGCTGATACTAGACCCCACCATAGTTGGTGTTACTGATGACACCCTATCTGACCTATTGCAACCCAAAGAAAATTAACTTTGGAGAAGGCAGAACAGTTGGTGAGAAAAACAGAGATCCTTAAACACAATAGAGCCATACTCGGAGAAGACAAGACAAACCGTGGCTCAGAAACTCCCAATGATGGTACAGCTTATTAAACAAAAGAATGTCAAAGGCATTTTGTGGAAAAAGACACCTTATGGAAAGAACTGTAGCTAGTAATACAATAGCTGAGGACAACTGAAACCCAGTTATATGGTCCAGGAGTGATCAAACTACAAGTCATAAGCATGTTGCAAGCAATGCTCCAAAACAAGAGCAAACAGATACTAGAAACATAATACATTATTCGCAATCAGGAATTTTCTCTTGAGCCAAAATGCCTGTATCGACCTCGACCTCATCAAGACAGCAGAGGATATCAATCAACAGTCATTAATGATACCAAATCTGAGCACCTCAAACTGTCCAACAGCATTGAAGATCTGTATTGGGGCTGATTTTTTTAACACACTTCACAGAAGCCGATAGTCCAGCTCTTTTCCAGGAAGATGTCCAGGAGACAGAGAGTAAACCTACTCTCACCAAAGAGGTAACGAACCAATTGGACCAAAGAGCACCTGAGTGCAACCATGATCCTTTATCACTTTGTGAGCCGGTTGAGAAGGTAGAAGATGAATCATAGCTATCATATACACAGTACATTATCACATTCATCCAACAATGGTGACCCCTTTGTAAGTGCAAGCACACCTATCCATCCACCAAAAGGATGCAAGCAGTCAAACAAGTTCAGAAACTAAAGACTCAGGAATTTTTCTCCTTAGAGCAGAGAACGTTGTGAGGAGATTTTATAGATGTGTTCAAATTATGAAAGATTTGATAATTACTCCCTATTGGCTCTATTTCTGCTTGCAGTAGGATTGGTAACCAGAGCACCCAGATTGAAGAAAAGTGGTAAACAAAAAATTCAGCAGGGAATTTGAAATTTTTCACGCAGCAAGTTATGTTCTGGACTGCACTGCCTGAAAGAGTGGTGGAATCAGATGCAGAGTTAACTTTCACAGGAGAATTGGATATGTGGAAACAGCAGGGGAGTGGGACTAATTGGATAGCTCTTTCAAAGAGCCAGCAAAAGCATAATGGCCTCCTCTAATGTGTGATTCTAATTTTTTTAAATGATACTCATGACAATACATACTACTGTTAAAAAGTAATTTGTAATTTCAAAAGCTTTGGAAAGTATGAAAATAGAGCACAAGTTGTGGCAACAGTACATTAAGGGCCGTAACTTCCAAGCACCCCTGCGTCTGATTTGGGGGGGGTGCCCCAAAAATGCACTGGGGAACCCCTCTCAAAACTTCAAAGGTAAGGGTTTGCACGGCAATTGCCCAGAAGTGCAAACTTCCTCTGGGAAATTGCCCTGCTCTGGAACCATCCAAACATGCGATTTAAATCGCAAACTTCGGATGGTTCTGGCTATGTTACACAAAAAGTTACTCAGAAAAAGTTAGGAGAATTCAAACCTCTTCTAACTTCTGGGTAACTATTGTAATGACACAGACCAGCACCGCCATGGGATTCCCCCCCGACCCAATCCGACTTGATTTCCCCCTCCCAGCAGTACCGGCCCGACCCCCCCCCACCACCACTGCCACCACCACCAACCACGCGACCTGACTGGACACCCACATCAGCTTCCCCAACCCCTACAGGCCCTATCCTAACCTGACCTGACCTCCCCCCCAGACCTCCAATAGCCCCCCCTAAACATCTCCCTCCGAGGCAGGCACATCCCCCTCCCCCGAGGTCCAATCACAGCCCCACCCCTCCTGATTTCCAAACCCCTCCCCTCTGATGTCCGACCCCCATCCCACCTGACCTCCGCTTTCCCACACCCCCAAATCCTATCCACTTGCCTTAGGCACTTATCTTTTCCCTGGCCTCTCAGTTTCAATCGAACCTTTAAACTTACTTGGTTTATGCCAGCTGGTGCCATAAAAATCAACCCGACTCTGCCTAATCCTTGTGCCCGCCAATAGTGCTACAATCTACCCTGAAATCTGTGATCCTCTGACTCAGGCCACGTATGCGTTCCAATCTCCCTTCACCCCATTATTGGTTACTTGGCTATGGCTGATGGCACTACACTCTAGAATTCCCTCCCTAAACACCTTCATCCCTCTCTCCTTTTTCAATCCCTCCATAAAACTCACTTCTTTGACCAAGCTTTTGGTCACCCCTTTTAATCTTTTCTTCTTGGATCCAGCATCTATTTTGTGTTATACTTCTGTGAGCAACCTTAGGATATTTTTCTAAGCTAAAGAGGCTGTATAAATGCAATGGATGGCTGAAGGTGTTGTTGAGTAGAGGATTGGTGAATCCGACGCTGATTGCCACTCCAAGGAAATTATAGCCCAAAATTTAAGAACAGTATTGGCATACAATTATTTTTATTTCCCAAATAGTTTAAAAATAATATTATCTCATTGAAATGCTATCTTCATTAATATCATCTTTTTTCTTCTTTTCACAGCTGGAGTGCCAAATTATATCTGACCCCCAGTAATATTGTACTGCTTACAGCCATAGCCTTAATTGGAGTCTGTGTTTTCATTTTGGCTATAATCGGCATTTTACACTGGCAGGAGAAGGTATTTCTTTTGAAGTTTCAATTAATGTTGATATCTAATGCACAGGATTGGAGTTTTATACAACAGAGTTAATATTTCAGAAGTATTCAAGATGCCACATTTACAATGAATCAGGAGATTTTATCATGGTCAGATCAATGCACCACCGTTATGTTCATTTACCATAATTACTGTTGATGTTTTAAGTATTTAACAGCACAGGATTGCTTATTTTGCTGTGTAGCAGCCTTTTTTGGAACTATGCACAAAGTAAATAGCAAGGCTATCGACTCGAGTAAATTTACTGATGCTGCATCAAAAGGGGGGAAGGTCCAATGATCGAGTTATAACCTTGTGACCCACAGTCACTTTGAGTGCCATTGTCCTAAGATTATGTATCCTCACACTGATTCCATCTATTTTTTCTGGACATTGACTAAGGCTGACCCAGACTGTTTGAAAATTTGGTGTCCTATCCAACCCTAAAATGAGTTCTGACCTCTCATCCTTTCCATCATGAAGTCTAACTGCATCCATCTCTGTATCAACACCCTTCTCCATTCCTACCACAGCCCATCTACCACTAAAAGTCTTCATGCCTTTGTCATCTCAGTCTCGCCTAATCCCTGTGCCCTCCAGCAGTGCGACAAACCACCCTGAAATCTATCTTCCTCTAACTCAGGCCACTTGTGCATTCCAATTTCCTTCGCCCCATTATTGGTTACTATGCACTACACTCTAGAATTCCCTCCCTAAACACCTTCACCTCTCTCCTCTTTCGATGGCTCCGTAAAACCCACTTTGACCAAACTTTTGGTCACCCCTTTTAATATTTTCTTCTTTGGTTCAGCATCTATTTTGTGTTTGTGAGCAACCAACTTTTTCTAAGCTAAAGAGCTATATAAATGCAATAGATGGCTGAAGATGTTATTGAGTAGAGAATCAGTGAATTTACCCTAGTTTATTTCAATTCATTTCTCCACAAACATAAAATTGCTGTAAAATATAGGACCAGGTCCAGGATGCCAGTAAGAAGAATAACATTTTAAGATGTTTTTTGGTATCACAACATTGGAGTGACATCCAAAAAAAACTATGTTTTTTTGTGTTATATAAAAGGAAATCCCAACTTGACTTATTCATGCTTTCCCAGAGGAAACCGAAACTGCAGTAGTACACAGCAACAGCTTGATTAACTATTTACAATAAATTTCTGGAGACAGAGACAGGCAGTGTAGATTCTTATGTGGAGCACTTCTTTCAAAGATTGAAAGAGGCTCATGGGGTCAATAATTTTCCTTTTGTTACTGATTAAGCATCCTTTACAAACTGCAGCAGTCTGAAATAGCTGTACTTAGGAGAAGGCCAGGCAAAATTCCTGCACCCAGAACACACACACAATAATAGAAATTCTTTTGGATGCCTAAAATGCAAGCAGTAATGCTTGGTTAAAGCCTTGCAAATATCTATTATAACTTTATAAAGATTTGCCTAAATATAACTATAGATTTATTTGAATATGTTTTGAGCAGAAGCAATAGAATCAAAATTATACAATTTTAAAGGGGGCGCAAAAACAAATGGACCTTGGGGTATACATATGCAAATCTTTGAAAGATGACCAGGCCTTAGAGAATGCAGAAGCAATTTACTAGAATTGATGAGGGACTTCAGTTATTTGGAGAAGCTGGGATTATTTTCCTTGGAGCAGAGACAGTTAAGAGAAAATTTGATAGAGGCATTCAAAGTCATTGAGGGTTTTGATAGCGTCATGGATTTTCTTTTTTGAAACATTGTATTCTGATCTGGAATGCACTGCCTGAAAGGATGATGGAAACAGATTAAATAGTAACTTTCAAAAGGGAATTGGATAAGTATTTGAAGGAGGGGGAAAAAAAGTTATAGGGCTATGGAGAAAGAACAGGGTAATGGGACTAAATGGATAACTCTACCAAAGAGCTGGCACATGAGCCACCTCATTTGCTTATCATTCTATGCTTAAAGGCTCTCTGCACGCAAGTGATGATAGCAGCACAAATGCAATCAGCTGCATATTTAGCCAGCCATTGCTCAAAGTGTTTGTCTTATAAATAGGACTGTATGTTTTGCTACAGAATTTTAGTCATATTTCATGGTCCTGGCAAAGCCAGAAAAGGCATTTCATGTGTAATGCATAGACTTCATAAAAACATCTACTTTCTAGACTTTGAAAGCGGTAGAGCATTGCATTGGTCCTTGTGTCAAATTTGAAATATCAAATTAATTTACAAGGACAAAGAAGCACAAACCTAAAAGTCATAAAATGTGTAGTAGTCTAATGGTTATGGTATTGGACTATTAACTCAGAGATCATGGGTTCATATTCCACCATAACATGTTATGAAACTAATTCAATAAATCTACCACTGTCATAAAAATCCAGCTACCCAGTCTGGCTTCCCATAATATGTGGTTAACTCCAGTGGCTGTACAATTTTAATACTAATACACTAGTCAAATTGGTTAGAATCGAGAGATGCAAAAAGATGTTTAATGGCAGCTGATAAACCCATTGGAAAAATGAATTTGCAACACTGACCAGAAAATCATTGAGATTAGTGATAAAAGTAGCAGTTACTTGCACAAGTCCGGATAGGCAGTGCCCACCCTTGAGTCAGCCAGAAACTCAAATGACAAGTAGTATGCATGTGTGACCATCACTTTCTTGACTTTGAAATGCAACAGAAGAGTTGATAACAAAAGACCAAAGATTAGCTCTGTCAATGCTATAGAGATGGTTAGTGATGGATATCAGAAATTGTTGTTAATCTAATGCCTGCCTGACTTTGTCAGTCTACAGGTAGCACACAATAGGACAAATCCACACTGCATCCCCACCACACACAAAAAACAAGAAGAGATGATTTTTGGGAATTCTGCAGCAAAGGCCTGAAGGAAAACCCTGTGACCAAGGCATTCAGATTTTGGGCCAACGCCCCATTAAATGAATGAGACTGGATTGAATGTTGCTCAATTAATTGGGCTCCTGTAGTTGTAACGAATTCAAGGAAAGGAAAAAAGTTACTTATAGTTTTTTTTGTAAAGTTTGCTTTGTTCTTAAATTTGTGTTTTTTTTAATTGTACAGTTCATTTGAGTTAGTGGAAACTCATTTACTGTAAAAATACATTTTTTTACAAATATATTCTAAGGATGTGGTCAGCTCCACCTCTATTGCTCAGCTGTAGTTGCACAGAGAAGGTAGCAGCACCACTAGTGTTAACCACATATTATGGGAGGCCAGACTGGACAGTTGGATTTTTATGACAGTGGTAGATTTATTACCAGATTTATTGAATCAGTTTCACAACATGTTATGGTGGAATTTGAACCCATGATCTCTGAGTTAATAGTTCAATACCATAACCAGTAGGCTACTACGCATTTTATAACTTGTATGTTTGTGCTTCTTTGTCTTTATAAATTAATTTGATATTTCAAATTTGACACAAGGACCAATGCAATGCTCTACCGCTTTCAAAGTCTAGAAGATCTTAATGGAAGCATAAGATGAACCTGGTAGCTAAGAACATCTATCCAATAGAATTTTTTGTTTTGTTAACCTGGGCACACGACCAAAAGCTTACCTTGATCACAAAGGAATGTAGAGTTGGGATTCACTCGTGAGTGTGATCTAAAACCTAAACCTGTTCAGGTGGGCATCTGATTGGATTTAACATTCCTGCACAATAAAGTTCAAATGAGCCAAAGTTCCTGCTCCTGATAATAATCATATACGTGCGTTGATTGAGCACTGAACTGATTGAACAACCTGAAGATTGTCACTATCTAGGTACATTTAAAAAAAGATACTGAGAGCTACTAAAGTCCAGTTTAGATCTCAGGAGAAAAAAATAACTTTTTTTCCAAGCGTTCAAAAATGGTTCATTGCTAGTCTGATGGTGTCGTTTGCTTTTCTGCACCATACAGTGACAATAGACTGCCTATTCCCTATAGGAGCAATGTCCTTCAGAGCATTTAAGAAAAAAATATCTCTTCAACACTGAAGGCAGATGATTATTAATAAAACTATTGGCCTTGGTTTCTCACTGAATTAACAGTCCACATTTACAAACAGATTTATTCAATACCTCTTGTTTATTGGCTTACTGAATATCAATTGATATGCACTATGTTTTTGATAATTTTAGTTTTGCTTCTTTTCAGTGCAGTCATTTAAAAAGCAATATTGTGGCAGATTTAATGATGTGCTGATTTAGAACTGTCAGGAAAATTTTCTGGTTGGTGGAATATTTGGTCCCAGTGGAGCACAGGGAAGTGGGGGCTGACAGATTGGCCAGTGATCTATATTTCCACTTCCCCACCCAAATCATGCAGTGCTTAATTTTCCAGCCAGCCTAAAGTGCAATCTCATATTCATGAGCTCAACTTGCATGTATGAAATGGGCAAGGAAGGAAAGTTTGTTCTGAGTTATTCTGGAAGTGAGTTCTGGCTTTTTCACTGCTGCAACCTAAACTCTTAAAATGGATATTCCATTAAATACTGTGCCATGAATTTACTTAAAGGTAGAAAAGAGGGATGGTAAGCACGTTTATCTGTATCAAAGGCTGACTACATGTATCCATCCTTACCCACATCTACAGATCCAGGAATATCTTCGGAGATTTTACTTCACCAGCAAAGCAATAGTAGAGTTGCGCCATTTCCTAGAACCTATCCTGCAAACCACCTCTACCACATTTTGTTTCAGGTTCATTTCAACATTATAAACCACGATCCAAAGATGCATAAGTAATTCACTGTATTATTCAGTATAGTTACTTGCCCAAGGGAACCTGCAAGCATATTGGGAGAGTGCTGCAATTTTTCTGTATCACAGGATTCCCTGAAGTCTGGACTGGTTTAATGGCAGCCAAATAACCAGCTAGGGCCCTACACACAATCCTATATCTTCCATGACCTACAGGGGCTTCCACTGCATTAATGCCAGTTAGTAGAATACAGGTGAATGCCCATTTCACAGGCAGTGGTGATGATTCTTTTGTTGTAAGACAATTCTGTGTCTGCCTTGTTTGATAGTGGAGATGGACTGGAAGGATGGCTTCTTGGTAACAGAGCTTATGCTCTTCAGCACCAATTCATTATAGCACTGTGACAACAAGGACCAAAGATGAATGGAGATATTATGAGGCTCACTGAATATCTGTTCATTTGCACCAAGTTTTTGACAATTCTAGTTTTGCTTCTTTTCAGTGCAGTCACTTAAAAGTAATATTATAAAACTACCAGGACAGAGCAGCCCACTTGATCGGCACCCCTATCACCACCTCAAACAGCCGCTCCCTCCACCAGCAGTGCACCGTGGCTGCAGTCTGTACCATCTACACGATGTACTGCAACAACTCACCATGGCTGCTTCAACAGCATCTGTCAAACACGCAACCTCTACCATCTAGAAGAACAAGGGCAGCAGACACATGGGAACACCACCACCTGTAGGCCACACACCATATATATCACTGTTCCTTCACTGACACTGGATCAAAACCTTGGAACTCCATCCCTAACTGCACTGTAGGAGCACATACAACACATGAACTGCAGTGGTTCAAGAAGATAGCTGACCATCACTGAGGACTATTAGTGATGGGCAAAAATGCTGGCCTTGCCAGCAATGTTCACATCGCATGAATGAATTAAAAAATCATCACCATTGAGCATACGGTGGGTGTCTTTAAGCAGCACTTCCAATGCTTGGACAGATCAGGGAGTATAATATGGCTACAGAGTCACCAAGATCATTTTTACTTGCTGCATGCTATGTAACTTCCTAATAAACTATCATGCAGAATTGCACCAATATCAGTATTAGATTCTTCCACAGATACTGCTCGACTTTGCCTGGTGGTATAGGCAAAACTAAAACGATTGCAAATACTGCTTGTATTCAAATAGCAACTTTCACATGCAGACTTGAAGAGAACTAAACCTCCAACAACTCATTATACTCCTTCACTACCTTCATGCTTCTGTCTCCTCCTCAAACTGACAATTTAAATCCCATTGGATGGACATATTTGTGCTGCCATGTTAGACAAGTTAAGCAATAAGTGATGTATGGTGTCTTCTAAGGCCAGAAGCTCTTAATGGTTCTTGAGAGACTTGAATAAAGATTGAAGAGGAATATATCTTAGGATACTAGCTGCAAAGTACCTCTTGAAATACTACTTGCGTGATATGCCTCATGTCATGGTATTATGCTTGAGTATATGTCTGTGAGAATTAATGGGTAGAGAGAAAAAGAACAAAAGGATAGTACCAATGCTGAACATGGAGGAGGCCTTGGTTTTAGGTCTGCTCCACTCCCTGTATAATCTCAAGGTCCAGGATTTCCACTTTGGCCTCCTCAAATGCACTTAAGGGAAGGATGTTCCTAAGCCTTCCTGCTGTGTGAATTTTCTGCTGCGTATTGTGTATTGCTTTGTTTTTCCAATAGTTTTTAGGTATTGGAAGTTTGAGAAATAGCTACAATGACACTTGATAGATTTTATTGGAAGTTTGCTTTGTTGATTCACCTTTACCGATGTAAATGCAACTATAGTTCTAGTTTGAAGCTGAACCTATAAGGTTGTGCGGATTCATGTGAAGCTAGGAAGTGCTCTAGGATTGTCTGAGGACTTTGCCTGTGGTCTCAGTCAAGATGTGACAGGTCCATAGGAAATTCTTTATGAAATGTATACTCTGCCCACCTACGTTTTAAATGCAAATGCTGGGCAGTTTTACTTAAGAAATTTGGAAGTCAAGCAAATGTCTTCCTCACCTGCGCCCCCTTTGAACCATCTCCCCTTGCCTAGCCTGGATGGTTCTTTTTTGGAAAAGGCGTGCACTTCACTATCAAACAGGGCATCATTCCTTTGGTCCACTTCTTGAAAGAGCAGACCCATAGCTGAATCATTGAATGCTGTAGTTTTGTGGGAATTGCACTATTTCTTATTACCAGGACATACTTGTATTGAACACAAAGCTTTCCGCAGACTTATAGCTTCAGCATCAACATGTAAAATGTACCAGGCTTTCTTTTCACCCCTCGAACCTAGGTTTGAACCTAGCACAGTGTAATAGTGGGATAATAATTTTTCCTGACAACCTTAGTTGTCTTAGATGAAATTAGCTTGAACATCCAGTTCCTAACAGATGTGAAGCCATAGTGCTAAACTACCTATTATTCAGCTGAGTGGCATTGGATTAGCAATTTCACTTTAAGATCCCAAAATGGTCAGAAATGGAAAAATCTACACAAACACGTTGTAATGTTAGAGTTAAGGTGCATTGTTGCAGTGATCGGGGTGCCTTATTCTACAATTGTGTCTGATTTGGGAGTGCAGTATACTGACACCCCTAAATTTGAACACAAGGGAAGGTAGAGAGAATGAATGTAATGAGTGAATTAGCTTGGACTTCTTTTTGAATTGAAAATACTATGCCAAGGGACTGATGCAAATATAGGCCTTTGTTTAACTTAATATGGATGATAGAGACGTCACAAAAAACCTAAAAATGTTCCTCCTTTCATATAATTAATATATTATTCTTATTCTTTACTGACTAAATGGTATTTGTTTAAAAGCAAGTTTTCCACCTGGTTAAATATTTACAAAGTTCAAGCTAAGGTTTTTTTTAAAGAGTAATTTGGGCCAGAACATTCTGCTCATGTCATGCTGCTCTCTAAATAATATAGATATATTTGTTCCTAATGACTTTTTACTTTTATTTCAGAAAGCAGATGACCGGGAGAAGCGCCAGGAAGCACACAGATTTCATTTTGATGCCATGTGAAATGCAATGGTTTCTAAGAGACAAATGCTAAGTGTTAGATCTAAAATATTACTCCTAGCAAAAGATGAATGTTTAATGTTGAATTGTACATAATCTAACTGCTTCCTGGATTTAAAAAAAATCCAATTTATGGTTTCTAGGCAGTGGTTGCAAATAACTCAAGCTGTATATTTTGAGGAGTTAAGAATCATTGAAAGATAAATTATGTATTTCATTGTGTTACTGCATGTGTTTCCAAATGTATATTCTCTGAACATGGTGAAGCTTTCTGAAGTTATTAATGTGGCTCATCAGCCTCAAAAGCCTAATTAAAATAAATGGTCTCTGTGGAAGGATGTACTTAGTATTTCTGGTAGGTAAAAATGAACCATACCGTGGTGTATTAAACTTTTGATGATTTAAAACTAAACAGTCTGTTTCAAATTCTGCCTTATGTACTACTATATGATTTTATTGTTTTAGCTGTGAGGCAGTACTTAGACTGATGTCCACTGATGAGACTAATGTCTGTGGAATTCCAATATTTAAATCCTTACAGAGCAAGCTAGTTCATCTAAGAGGCAGGCGCATAACTTAAACATGCAGCTGGATTGCCAAGAATGTTACTTATAGCAGTACATGGATAATAGAATGACTTGACTGATAAACATGGCTAATGTATTAGGTTTTAGGATGTCTTAATACTTTCTTTGAAAATATATTCTAATAATTGAAGGGTGTTGACCTGCTTAAACAAAGTATGCAATGGAGATAAATGCTTCTTCATGTTAGAACCATATCTACAAGAACTATATTTTCTTTTAAAGTTTGGAAGGACTTTGCATTATTTGGACACTTGGAGCTGACCTGGATTTTTTTTTAAAAAAAGATCATAAGTTCATCTTGGACTGGAGCAAGCATACCTTTTCCAAGAAATCACCTAACCAGTATGGCCCTTGAGGGGGGAGAGCTGTTTGCTTGTTTGAACTGCAATCGCTTCAATTGATGGAAAAAAGAACTGCTTTAAAGGCAAAGGCCTGGTGATTTACTGGAAATCACCTGAAGGAGGAGCTTTATGTTTAGACTTGTTGTTTGAACTCAGCTGGGAATGAACTAAGAAGGGGAAAAGCTGCTCCACTTGCGCTCTCCTTGCCTTCCTTTAAATGCAGTGTGGTAATCAGTATCCAGCTAGGAATCCTCATCTCAGCAGAACTGGTCTATATTTGGAAACTCGAGGCTGAAATGAGAAGGATTGATCCTGCTCTATTTTCCTCCACATTGAAGCTCCATTGGTGAGAACATCCAGACATCTACTGGGACTAGTGACACGTCCTCTCACGAAGAACCAGATAAACAGTGTCAAAACCCTGTGAACCTTATCTTTTTTATGAAGTTTTTTCTTCAACTGCTCATCTTTGCAGAGACCCTGTTTTTTTTTCTTTGTGTGCACGCTGGGGAATTTTAAAAGGTATACATAGTTACATTCCCAGATTACAAATTGTGTTCTTGCAGCTTGTTTTTAAAAAGTTGTGAAACCAATTATTGTGAGTTCATTGAAAGAAGCCTGGTTAAAGCCTCTTGTTCTGGGTCTAACTGTAGTGAAGGTTAACAACTAGCCATTTTGGTAAGCAAATTAAGCATTTACATTAATGGTGTGACCTGTGGAGTAGTGGGGCTAGATAAGCTGTGCACTCCTCCCATCCCGTTTGTAACACTCATAATAATTTTACTGAAAGTTGACTTGAAATCCCTTTTGTTACTCAATTAGACTTTTTGGTAAGAGGAATTTCTCCTCCATATATTCGTAAATTGAATCTGCCAGATAAGCTAAGACAATGTATTCCCACCTCTGCTTTCTACTGTCAAGTAAAGAAACAGAAACCTTTGTTTCATGCAAAGTAGATGCTGGAGCTACGGTTCATTTGAATTGAGTTATCCAAAATTTTAAGTAATATCTGCTTCAAAGGCCTGTGGGTAGGACGATCCAGTGTTGTTAGGGAGGATGATCCAGGATTTTGACACTGCAACGATGAAGGAATAGTGATCTATTTCCAAGTCAGAATGGTATGAATTGGAGGGGAACTTGCAGTGGCAGTGTTCCCACATCGCTGACGCCCTTTTTTTAAGTAGTGGAGGCGCTATTGATGAAGCTTTGGGAAGTTGTTGCAGCAGTGCATCTAGTAGAAGGTGCACATTGCAGCCATAGTGCACCAATGGTGGAGAGTGTAACTGGCACCCCATCTACCACCTTAAACAATCAAGTGGGCTGTTTTGTCTTGGATGGTGTTGAACTTCCAGTGTTGTGGGAGCTGCACTCGTCCAAGCAATGGAGAGTATTCCATCACACTCCTGACTTCTGCCTTGTAGTTGGTGGACAGGTATTGGGGAGTCAGGAGGGGTGAGTAACTTGCCACAAAACACCAAGTTTCTGAGCTGTCTGATAACACTCCTGTAAAGTCTATTGGGCCGTTTTACTACGTTAAAGATGCTTTCTGAATAGTGGTTGCTGGATATTGTGTTGGTGGTCCTGTCATGCATCAAAACTTATAGCACAAATTAGAACTCGGAAACTGTTCTTTCGGTAAGCAGGTTCTATTTTCATTTCTCTTATGAAGAATACTTTTCTTGGTTCATCTCAATGTTGCTTGGAGATAAATCCATTCTTCGTTGCTTTTGCGACTCTGACCAGTCTTTTTTTTAACCAATGGTTTCTCACAAAACCTATGGATCTCTGGTCATCTTATACATCCTTGTTGAAGGGAACAGTTTCTCTTTGTTTAGACTGAGTGTAGATTATCAGATGCAATAAAACTATAAATTAGGATAGAGAGACCCGTATAATTGGAAACTAGTCTCGTCTGCCGTGTTTTCACATAACTGATTTATTCAGATTGGTAGACATTACTGTCAATAGCATTACATTGTCCTAAATTCCTAATATTTTGAAAAACTGAAGAGGTTTTGCTTTTTATCGCCACAATCCAAAATGTTATATAAACATTTAACGGTAAATGAAAAGCTGGCAGCTTGCGTTTTTCAAGAATCGCTTTCCTTAGCAGTAAGGTTTTATGTTGTGTATGTTCTGAGAACAGTTATTTAAAGAGACCCAACATGATATAAACCCACTCTGTCGAAAAAAAACCCATGGGGTGTATCTAAAATTCTCTTTCGTTTACCTGTTCTACGATAACTACCAAATGATGTTAAGAGTTTAAAATCTTCACGATATTTAAAATTATGTTGTATATATTCATCATCTTAAGCAATGGGGAACTTATTTTTTTTTTAAGAAAGGCTTCGTTAATGATGAGCCTTTGGTCACTGCCGCTGTGCCTGAAGGTGTGTGTGTGGAATTGGAAACAGCAGGCTGCAGCTTGGTGTGTTATGTGGAGTGGGTGCATGCGTATAAGCTGTTCGTTGAAGCACAGCACGTAGATCTGAAAGTGAGCTTCATTCATTCGCTATACAGTACTGGAGTGGTTTTTGCTGCTCCTCAAGAGCGACAGTCCCTTCCTGCCCGCTTTGCACACTGACGGATTTAGGCAGCTTTGAAACTACGATTCTCCTACAGTTTCTATCCCATGTTTGACAATTGAAAAGTCGTTTTAAAAAGATCTACCGTCACTGAACATTCTTGGGGGGGGGGGGGGGCGGCCAACAAGGTCTTTGTGGAGGAAATGCCCAGGGGATGGATCTGATGAAAGGATGGAATTAACCCAACGCGGAAAGTTTGTCTTCCAACAAGCGGATCTCTGGTGAAGGCATGGCTTGCGTTTTGAGCAGAATTAGAATATCAGAAAATTGGATTATGACCTGATATGTAGAGAATGTAGGTAGGTATTGGGGAGCAAAGCTACCGAATGCAAGGCTAATTCGCTTGATTCGAACAGCGTGGATTCTTTGTTTCACTTGATAACCAATCGGAAGTGCTCTTTACCTGTCTGTATACGGTCAGCATTGCAGACTTTGCTCACAATACATCAGAAGAGGTGCTCGGGGGAAAAAAAGACACCTTCCAAACCGAGAGAATGGTGCTGGAAAGACGGTTTTTCTTCATGTTCAAAGGTGAGTGTAATAAAAGATAAAATAACGTCGCCATCTACAGGAAGGCTCTGTGGTTTTGTAAATCATCAAATCCTATTGTCCAAAATAATTGCTCTCGAAAACATGCTTCCCTTTTTTATTTTAAATGCTTTTGGCTTCATGGAAGAGGGACTTTACCAGGACTTCTCGAACGGGATAAAATGACGTTTTAAACTGGGACTGGTATATTTCTTCTCAGTTGTATTTGTACGCTTGTGTTTTAAAATGACCAGGTATTTGGAACGATCGGAAGTATGTTTTCTTGTACAGAAACATGCTGTAGATGTCTCACTGTTGTTTTCTAATCCATTTTAAGCCACAAAAAGTTTGCACAAACATAGAATGTGTATAACAGACGACCTCCCTAATACAGTTAGAACATCGTCGAGTACAGAGAAAGTGAAGGAGTTTAGAAAACGAAGCTGCTCATTCACTCGGAGCGAAAGTCTCAGTTACTGGGCCTAATTGTAGAACTGCTGGAGCTCCGAACCTCGACCCTCGGGAATCCGCGTGAAAAGAGAACAGAATAGAGTCAAACCGCGGCTTCTTATACCCGTTGGCGTGGAGATAGGGATGAAATGTTTTGTTTCCCCGTCGACGATACCGAGGGCGTGTACTGAGTGTCGAGAAGTGCCCCTTTCCCGGTATTTCTGGCTTAGCGGAAAGTGCTGAAGTAACTGCTGCACGTGGTGCTGCGGGTTCTTTCTGTCCGAGCACCTTGAAGACCACTACTTCTATCACTCACTTCCCCCTGCGTGGTCTCGCCTGGAGCTTTCTCTCCGATTTTTTACATAAGCTTAAAGATTTTGTCTTAGTGTCCAGTCATCGAGCTCATTCAAACACATGCGGGACCAAATCTGTTTGTCGACAACGTAATTAGAATTTCGTGAGATCAAATGAAATGACATTTACCTCCTGATCTCACATTCTTACATCGCATTGCTGAAAGTAGGATTTATTTTTTTGTTTTAAAATTTCGAAAACGCTAAAAAGGTCAGAGTCATTAACCGTGACCATCACATCGCTACAAAATCTCATTTACTAGTTTGGTTAAAATGTTGATTTGAGAATATTGTTGAATGATGTTGACACCAAACAGAAACCATGGTAATATTAGTGTTAAAGCCCATGTATTTTCGTACAAATCCAATTGCCCACTTTAAAAAAATTAAAGAAGCGATTTAATGGCCTTCGCAATTTCAAGGCATAAAGAATTAATAGAAAGTATCTGTTGGATTTGACTAATTTACATCCAGAACATTCTGATTCGCCCTAAATTGGAGACCACGCACAATAACAAAAAAAAATTCTTGTTCCAAATGACGAATTAGATTAATCCGAAATTATGAAGAAGTGTTGCTTCAAAATTTGAAAAATCAAGTTGATCTTAGAAAAGGATTCTGAATTCTCTCAACAACAATTTCGTAAAATCCTGCGCCCCGATTGCAATAACAAATGAGACGAACATTTGGTGTTCGCTTGTACAAGGCAGTCAATCTTTGGTTTCTAATTGCAAAGCTGATTTATACATCGATTCTGCACTGCCACATAAAACCTGAATATGTATGAAGGCAATGAGTTTTCCCTGTTTGCTCAGGATCTCCCGCCCCGCATTGCTGGGAAATTTGTACCAGGTCACACTCTGATCTGTCTCTATCTCGCACTCTCAGTACTTTCTCTCCACCGGAACACAAGAAAACTTTTGATGCATATGAGGAAACGAATATAAGAAGGACCAAGGAGTTTCTCCTACACAGGCTTTCAGGAAAGTGTTGTTCATTATACATTGTCCCCGCCCTTCCCCTTAGCCTTCAAATTTAGTTGCAAGAGGTACGTCGGTCTATCAGTTCACAGTTGTTCCATCGTCTCAAGGAGCAATATGGCTAAATGTTGTAATTTATTTTGAAAAGCTTAACGATCTCTTTCAATAATATATACACATGGTGTTATTTCTGATGTTAGTCATTCAATATGCAATGATTATGTATCTACGTAGAAGGCATTTTCAGCAGTGTCCAATGTAACACTTGATACCTGTGAGATTGACCCAAATATAAGTGCACCAACAGTAGGAAATGTTACTTTTAAATAATTGCAATGAGTGGATTCAGGACCCTAATCTCTTCTTGTGGAGCAAGATAGTTCCAGCTGCTTGAACTTCCTTTGGTTTCTGATGTCATAAGGCTCGCGACTAATCCTGGCCCTGTTGTACTCTATTAAATTGCGGGCATGGATAGAAAGGAATCTTATAAATTCTAGTCACTAAATTTAAACATTAAGTATCACGTTTAGTGTTTGGGAACGTCGTAATCCTTTGAAATAAGGTTTGAGATACCGGCTCAGATAAAAATTAACCTGCATTTACTGTCAAAATACAAAGGTTTGGGATTCTTAGAGTGTCTTTAACTACAGGGTACATTGAATTCTGTAAAGTGCGAAGAACTCGCACCAAACTCCGAGCTACACCAAGAAGATTAATGAATCTTTATTCAGAAAACGCCGCCGAATTGTTATTGGGGAACTTCCATACATACCCGCATAGTTTTAAAAATCCTCGCTGTACCGCATTTATTTTTCCACGATGCCAATCTCTTCGTTAAAAAAGTTGGCGTACAGACATTTCTGTAACTTAAAATTGCGCCCTATTGCAGGGTGAACTCGGAGGACGAGGTGGTCCTACTTGCCCGAACCTGAAAACAATTTTAAACTTCTGAAAGGAACTCACTGGCGAAACTACCATTCGATCAAGAGATGTGTCAAAGCTTGTGCTGTCTAACTTGACTCATTTACTTTCTGGTTAAAATCGTGCGGCTTCCTAAATTGTGTAATGCGTGCAGTTAGTTTAGGGAAATATTGTAAAAGTAGCCCGAGGTTAGTGCCTTTCCCAACAGGACATCACGATTGCAGGGAGAATGCAGAGAACATCCCTGGCGACAGCGAGACCTGGACTCTTGAGGAGCGACTTCCCCTAAATATAGTCCCCAGTAAACCCGCTTATTCGCGAGATATGAAGATGGACTTTATCACTTATCTCGAAAACAAATCTTGTATGTTGGATTTCCCGCTCGATTAAGATCAATTATGAGGGAATATCTTCTCGTGTTGTGTACATGTATGTACGTATATATATTTATCTTGGATCTTCATAAATAAAATGTTATTAGTTTTTAATTATTTACATTCCTAATCTCTGTAGAATTCGACCCAATTTTATATGATTCTATTCGATCATCGAGCAGCAATGTTGCTTAACACCCAGACGCTGAAACCCCATTTTCTTTTCCAGTCTGGTCGATCATTGTTCTCACTGGAGGGATCGCGTCTATACAAAAGGCACAAGGTGTGTTTGCATGTTTTTACTGCTACCAGTTCAGTTGGTTGTATTGAATGTTTCTAGGAATCCTAGGCATTAATTTGTAAAACAAAACAAGATGTTGTATTTCAGCTACCATGTACATTGCAAATGTAAAATGTACTGCTCCTCAATTGTAGCATTAGTGGGATAATACAATGCATTGGCTGGAGCAGCCTGTGATATATCACCACTCCAACAGCGTTAGAGCCCAGTTTGTTTCGATCTCCTATCTCACGGGCGATTATGTTAATGGCCACCGACTGATCCAGCGACTGGTCCCGAAGATCCTCCTCCCAAAAGATTCAGAAAGGGGACCAAAGCAATATACTTAGGTTGCAGCTGTTAAATAATTGCGTATTGGTGGCTGGCAGAGAGCACAATAGCTACTCACTAGTGTATTATTAGTGTATGAGCCACTAACCATTCACGTCCAACTGTTCACTAGCCACTTAGGGCTATGTTTTAGCTGCATACTGTCAGAACCAGATTTAGACATTTCTGTCTATGTGGCAAGGGGCTTCACGCTTGAGGTTAAATTGGGTCGGACCTTCCTGGGCTGCCCTCCGGCGCTCAGATGACCAGACCTGGTGTGCCTGATCTGTTATGAAGTCGAACAGTTGCAGAACTGTTGCTGTATGACGTGAGGTGGAGATTGGTTTTGTGTTAGTGAATTGTTCTCCATTCAGGGTTATCGATTTTCAATTGCTTAAGTTGAAAAATGAAAAAGCCAATTAGATCTGCCTAAATTTCCTCAAAAATGAACTGCGGACGGGACCCTCTCATTGCCAGAAGAGATTCTTTGACAATATTCTTTGATAAATGTTTAAATTAAAGAAAAATAACTTTACTCCTACTTTAGAAAATCCTATCAAAGCAAAGAGGAGAATTGCACCCGATGCAGGCAAAATTATATTGGACTCTCCCATATGTAATTAAAATAAAACGTTTTCTCATAGTAAAAAAAATAGTCCCTGCTACGAGGACAACTAAACCAAAAATCTCGCCTGGTTTCTACTCCCCGGGGTTTTCTTTAAAACAAGAGGCAATAAATTATTTCCAGTTTTCAATTTAAAAAGAGCTTAAAGGATTCCAGTTCTTTTAAAATAAAGCCATATAGCAGCGTCCTCGTCAGCCTCTTTCAATGATGGACATGCAACAAATCAAGTCCGGGTAGCTTCATATGGAGCACTTTGCTGATGGCTAAAGAGACCAGTTCGTGGGAGGCAAGCTCTGCCACAAGTGTCACATGTGAAATGGTTATCAGATACGATTGAGGGTTGTTGTTGTTTTCAATGTTGGTGTCTGTTGTCAAGCTGCTGTAGCCACTGATCCTCATGGTGGTGCTCACCAGCTCACAGGTGTGGTCAGCTAGTGCTTCTCAGGTGCAAGAATCAATGTTTAGGGTCTTCATGTCATGTACGCAAGTATCCTTGAAGCAGAAGTTTGAGCATCCTAGTGGCCGTCTGGCTCCAGCTACCTCACTGTACAGGAAATCCTTGGGTATGTAACGGTATGAAAAACAGCCCGAGCCAGCCTAATCGCCTCTTGATAAGCACCAACATACTTAGGAGCTTTGCTTTTGAGAGGAATGCAGCATTCATGGTTTTGTCTTTCCATGATATGCCCAGACTCTGGCACAAACAGCAAAGATGGAAGTTGTTGCACTTCGTTTCTCGATAGCTGTAAGTTGTTTGTGCTTCACAACCATACAGCAAGGAGCTGAGAACACAGGCTTCATAAACCAGCATCTTGATCCTAAGAATCAGCCTGATGTTATTCCATGCACATATTGTGAGTCAGCCAAAGGTAGCAGCTGTTTTCCCCATGTGCATAGAGTTCTGCATCAAGAGACAAGAGTATCACCATGGATCCAAGGTAGCAGAATTTGCGAACCACTTCCAGTGGGGTGTTATTTAGTGTGATCAAGGGTGAAGATGTAACACCCTATTCCATGACTATGGTTTTCTTGACACTTATAGTCAGGAGAACAAGTTAGAAGAATGGGAAAGACAATCCATGGACATAATTTAATGGGTGGCAAGGTTTCCCACCCTATGGTTGGGGATGGAGACTTGGGTGAGTTCTTAATGAAGAGCCCAGAGGAGGAGGAAGCACTGAGGGAAGGGCACCATATCAGGAAAGGGGCCCATAAGGGAAGTGACCCAGCTTTTCCACCTGAGGCCCACACCTCAAAATTGATGCCAGGCGGGAAGCAGCCCTTAAGTGGCCATTAATTGGCCATAATTGGGAAAAAGGTGAGGAGCTTTGGTGGACAGCAAATTTTCCCCAAAATCTTGTTGAGTCATTCACTGCTGATGACGTTGAATGCCTTAGTGAAATCTACAAAAGTAAGGTAAAGAGTTTTATCTGGTTCCCTATACTTCTAATGTAGCTAGCCATTGGAGAATACCATGTGCACTGTAGATCTGTCAACACAGAGACTGGACTGTGCTTCTGAATGCACTCAGTCTGTGAGTACTGGAGTCTTTTAAGTATGACCCTAGCGAAGGCCTTTCCTGTGATGCTGAGGAGTTAGATGCTGCCATAATTGTTGCAATCTCCTCTGCCACTTTTGTTGATGTATAATGTGATGATTCTTGCAGCATGCATGTCCTGTGGAACAGATCCTATTTTCCAATAGAGAGGAAGAAGGTCATGAAGGTGTGGCAGTAGATGGAACTTTTCCTGTTGGGGGGGGTAGGGGGGTGGGTTTAATTGTAGGGAAGTTTAAAAATTAAAAAGAAATGAGACAGCAGAGGTACAGGGTAGTGAAGAGGTGAATGATAATCAAAGTGTGACAGGAAGGAGCAGAAAATACAAGCAGAAGGGTGCAGCAGAAATTAGAACCAGAATTAATAATAATGGTAAAATGTCGAAGCTCAAGGCTCTTTATCTGAATGCATGCAGCATTTGTAACAAGATAGATGAGTTGACGGCACAAATAGAAATAAATGGATATGACTTGATGCTATGACAGAGACGTGGTTGCAGGGTCACCAAGACTGGGAACTCAATATTCAAGGATATTTGATATTCTGGAAAAATAGGCAAAAAGGAAAAGGAGGTGGGGTAGCTTTGTTAATAAAGGAAGGTATCAGTACAGTGGTTAGTATTGATATAGGTGCGATAGGTTGTGATGTGGAATCAGTTTGGGTGGAAATAAGGAATAGCAAGGGGAAGAAGTCATGGGTGGGAGTTGTCTGTAGGCCCCCAAAGAGTTGCCTCACTGTCGGACAAAGTATAAATCAGGAAATAATGGAGCATGGTAGGAAGGGCCTCGATTGTCATGGGTGATTTTAATCTGCATATTGACTGGACAAATTAGATTGGCAGGGGTCACATGGAAGACGAATTTGTAGAGTGCATCAGGGACTGTTTGTTAGAGCAATACGTTGTAGAACCTACCCAGGAACAGGCTATTTTAGATCTGGTAATGTGTAATGAGGTAGGATTAGGAAGAGATCTTGTTGTTAAGGATCCTCTAGGGGGTAGCAATTACAGCATGGTAGAATTTGAAATTCAGTTTGAGGCAAGCAACTCTGATCTCAAACCTCAACTTAAATAAGGGCAATTAAAGAGGTATGAAGAAAAAGTTGTCTAAAGTGGGCTGGGAAAATAGACTAAGGGGAAGGTCAGTGGATGAGCAGTGGCAGATATTTAAGTAGATATTTCATAACGCTTAGCAAAAATTTATCCCAGTCAAAAAGAAGGACTCGATGAGAATGATAAACCACCTGTGGTTAAGAATGGTGATCAAGGAGAGTATCCAATCAAAAACTAAGGCATACACAGCAGCAAAAAACTAATGGTAGACCAGAGGATTGGATGAGAGCAGCGGATGACTAACAAGCTAATAAAAAGGGAGAAAATTGATTATGAAAGTAAACTGGCAAGAAATAAAAAAACAAACAGGAGCTTCTACAGGTATATAAAAAGAAAAAAGAGTAGCTAAAGTGAGTGTGGGACCCTTGAAGGATGCAACTGGAGAATTGATAACAGGGAACAGGGAAATGGCACCTAATTGAAACCAATATTTTACATCGGTCTTCACAGTGGAGGACACTGTAGACATTCCAAAAATATCAGATAAGCAAGGAGCTAATGGGAGGGAAGACCTTGTAATACTCTCTGTCATGAGGGTGAAAGTATTTGACAAACTAATGAGACTAAATGCAGACAAGTCACCAGGACCTGATGGCCTGCATCCAAGGGTTTTAAAGGAAGAGGCTGCAGAGATAGTGGAGGCATTGATTGAAATATTCCAAAACTCACTGGATTCCAGGAGGGTCACAGTGGATTGGAAAACCACTAATGTGACGCCCTGTTCAAGAAGAGAGGGAGACAAAAAGCAGGAACCTATAGGCCAGTCAGTCTAACATCTGTCATTAGGAAAATGCTAGAGTCCATTATTAAGGAAGAAATAGCAGGACATTTAGAAAAGCTTAACGCAATCAAACAGAGTCAAGATGGTTTTGTGAAAGGGAAATCATGTTTGACAAATTTGCCAGAATTCTTTGAGGATATAATGAGCAGAGTTGATAGAGGGGAACCAGGAGATGTGGCGTATTTGGATTTGGAGAAGGCATTCGATAAGGTGCCACATAAAAGGTTATTGCACAAGATAGGAGATCACAGTACTAAGGGATAATGTATTAGCATGGATTGAGGATTGGTTAACGCACAGAAGACAGAGAGTTGGGATTAATGGGTCTTTTTCAGGTTGAAAAGACGTAACTAGTGGAGTACCACAAGGATCAGTCCTAGGGCCTCAATTATTTACTATCTATAGTAATGACTTGGAAGAGGGGGCAGAGTGTAATATATCCATACTTGCTGACGATACAAAAATAGGTGGGAGGGCATGTTCTGATGATGAAATAAGGACTCTTAGGATTCTGCAAGGTGATATAGACAGGTTGAGTGAGTGGGCAAAAACTTGGCAGATGGAGTTTAATGTAGGAAAGTGTGAGGTCATGAACTTTGGTCAGAAAAATCAAAAGGCAGGCTATTATTTAAATGGAGAGACACTCCAAAAAAGTGCAGTACAGAAGGATCTGGGCATTCTTGTGCAAGAAACACAAAAGGTTAGCATGCAGGTGCAGCAAGAAATTAAGAAGGCAAATGGAATTTTGGCCTGTATTGCTAGGGGGTTGGAGCTTAAAAACAGGGAAGTTTTGTTAAAACTGTACAGGGTGTTGGTGAGGCTGCACCTGCTGCACTGTGTACAGTTTTGGTCCCCATATTTAGGAAAGGATATAGTGGCTTTGGAGGCAGTTCAAAAGAGATTCGCTAGGCTGATTCCTGGGATGAAGGGTTTGACTTACCAAGAATGGATAAACAGGTTAAACCTTTATTCAGTGGAGTTTAGAAGAATGAGAGATGATCTTATTGAAACGTACAAGATTGTGAGGGGGCTTGACAGGGTAGATATTAAGATAATGTTTCCACTAGTGGGGATATCTCAAATTAGGGGACATAGTTACAAAATAAGGGGGCACTCATTTAAAACTGAGATGCAAAGGAATTTCTTCTCTCAGAGGATAGTGAGGAATTCACTACCCCAGGGAGTTGTGGAGGCTAGATCACTAAAATAATTTAAAGAGGAGGTAGATAAATTTTTTGAAATATCGGGGAGTTGAGGGCTATGAGGAGCTGGCATGAAAGAGGATTTGAGGCCTGGGGCAGATCAGCCATGATCTTATTGAATGGCGGGGCAGGCTTGCTCCTGCTCCTATTTCTTATGTTCTTATGCTCTTATTTGGAATGTGCTTCAAAACATTTTGTTAAGAGTCATAAAATTCACTTCTGTCTGAGATACCGACATGGAAGGTTGTTTAACAAGGAAGTTCTGCTGAAAGGTCATTGACCTGAAATGTTAACCCTGTTTATCTCCACAGATGCTGCCTTACCTGCTGGGTATTTCTAGTATTTTTTATTTTTACAACAGGTATAGATAGGCTAGCAGAATGAGCTGACAAGTGGTAGATGGGATTTAATACATAGAATTGTGAGATGATGCACTTTGGCATAAGTATTAAGTATTAAGACTTATTTGCACAGTTCTAGATTGTACCAGGACAGAATGACATGTGGGTTCATATGCAAAGGTCTTTGAAGGTAGCACAGCATATTGAGAGAGCAGTTAGCGAAGCATGTGGGATCTTTGCTTCATAAATAGAAGTGTTGAGTATTAAAGGAGGGAAGTTATGCTGAATCTTTATAAAGCTCTGGTTAGACCACAACTAAAGTATTGCATCCAGTTCAGGTCACCACACTTCAGGAAGGATGTGAGGGCCCATGAGAGGGTGCAGAGATTTACCAGAATTGTTCAGGAATTAGGGATTTTAGCTGTAAGTTTGGGTTGGAGGAAGCTAGGGTTATTCTCAAACTGGGGGGTACAAGATGGTGACAGATTTAGATACGGCAGACAACGAAAAGCTGATCTCATTAGCTGATGATACAAAGACTAGGTGACACAGATTTAAGATTTTGGGCAAGAGATACAGCAGGGATGTGAGGAAGAATTATTTTACGCAGCATTTTACAGACCTGTGTTACAGACAGGGGAGGAGAGATAAACTGAAATCCCCCATTTCCTTCCCTTCTGTCCATAATCATTGTGGTTTATTTTTTGAAAAGGTAGATGTGTGTGTTTCTAAACCCTCACTAATGTGTGATCAATTTAAAAAGTACCAGAGGCAGACTTTTGTGGGTTTAAACAAAGGGGATTATTTATTCACACACTTACCCCAAAAGATCTATGCTATGTCAGTCATACCCAACACTCAAAAAATACAGTTAAAGAGGGTAGTGCACATCTACAAGTATTAAACCAAAAAAAGTAACAATTCATGTGTCTTTGAGAATCTGGTGGAGAAGGGAGCTTTTCCCATTCTTGCATTGCAGTCCAGGTAAGTTCAGATGGCTGGGGTCCAGATATCAGGATTACGTCGAAGGGGAGATTGTTCAGGAAGTCATGAAGTCAGGCACTTGTGGCTGTTGTATGAGGCATCCAATTTCTTTACAGGTGAACTCGGAGCTTCGGAATCAGGTTGGGGGGCTTTTTTAAAACTCTCAGTTCTTAAAAGCCAGAGGTGACACAGCCTTTCTTTGCAGCTATGGTCTTGTTGGTGTTATTCTGCAGACTGTTCTAGATCTGTTCTGAGTTTTGGGATGAAACGGATTTCTTTATCAGAGAATCAGCTTCAGTCACATGGTCAATGGCCATTGATATGCGATAGAAGGTAGATGTTGATCTTTAACACTTAACCCTTAGTTAACTGGTCTCCTCAGCTTCCCTTTGTTACATTGCAAACTTGGAGACATAGAATCTAGGGATTCATTGACGCTGTGTTTTTGAGTAAGCTTTAAACAATGGCAGGCGTGTGGTCTAGGCATGTCCATTAAAGATGGAGACCCCCCCCCAGAATGCTTCAATTCAGAACTTTCCACTTTCCAGAAGCTTGATGGTTTGGGTTGAAATTGCAATGGTCTCTTGACCACCACCACCACCACCGAACGCCCCCCCCTCCTTGGCAGCCATCTTAACAGTTCATCAATGTCCATTTTTTATAATAAATAAAGGCAATTCCAGAAGCTTCCATATCAGCACAGTCCATGTTTAAGTTGTGAATATGACATGCCTTTTACTGGGCATGACACCTGGAACTCGCTGCCTTCAAGTGGAGATAGTGAATGATTTCAAAAGGAAATTGGATGGGCACTTGAGGAAAATTAACTTGCAGGGCTACAGGGATAGAGTGGAGGAATGGAATTTATTGAACTGTTTTACAGAGAGCTGACATGGACTTGATGGGCTGAACGGCCTCCTGTGCTGTAATGTCTCTGATTCCAAATGTAAAGAAATGTAATTAATTCCCAAATAGCCAATAGGAAGTTTTCAACAGAAGTGAACAGATTCATTGTCCTTTCCAGATTTAAAAAAAATGTGATGCCTGTGTTCATTACAGCTTTGCAGTGCCTTAGTGACTACAACAGCACGTTTCAATCAGTTCAAGTGGTATCATCCTTGAGTACTTGCACCTCAGATCTGAATAATTTATCAAGGAAGCTTTGCTAATCACATATTCTGATCAAGGTTAAAGGGTCCCCCAAGACACCTGCTCAGTTGGGCTTTATAAAGTGTAAGACATATTCATAAGTGCACATTCATACACTCAGTATTACAAGTTTCATAAAGTTCAATCAGCAGATCCTTTGCTACTGAGAGTTTCAGCTTTTTAGAAATGCACACAAACTAGACATTGTCTTTAAAATGGGTAGGGAAGTGGTTGCCTTTAAAGGCAGTTGTGGATAACATTGTCTAATAGTTGGACAGTACATAACCATCCCAGAACATAGTGCTGTGTAGTCTACCTTTTTATACAATCATACCAATATTGTTATATAGTAATTTCTTTCCAAACAAAAATTTTCCTACCATAAGCTATTTGGGTTTTAACATACAATTTTCTTTCAAGCCTTTTAGAATCATCCCGCAGCTATTCATTTGCTATAAATCACATTTTATAAATGCACTTTCAAATTCTCTGATGATCCTTTTCTTATTTGAAATTTTGGTGGGTCTGAACTGTGTTTGTTTACTTCAGGACTGTCAGGCTGGCTTATTTTGTCTATTAATACTAATGCTGGTATTTTTGCTGCATTTGTTCCCACAAGGAGCAAGCTTCTTAAGATAGAATTCGTAGTCCAGTTTTGACCATGGTCTATAAGGGGTATTATGTGACATTAAAGGCTCCTTGGTTTTTTATTTGAGAATTATTGCAAGAAACACATGAAGATATATAGAGATTGAGTTCAGCATTCGTGTTGAGTCAGTATGTAACATCAATGGCTTAGCACAAATATTCTGCAATCTGAAAGGACTGGAGTGAATTTTCTGCAGCATCTCTGCTTTTACATCTCTAGGGTTGATAACTCTCATTGAATGTGATCTCATCGTGAATAGAGAATTTGTATTGGAAATAGTAATCTGAGGACAAAGATATGTTTTCCATTTCAGGAATTTAGTCAGAATGGTATGTTTTGACTTAAGTTTTAAATTGATTTTAGTTATCATGTACCGGATTAAATTTTTTTCTCAATGAACTCAATGAGTACCGAATAAGCACTTCTTTCCATGGCTTTCTCAGTCAAGGCAAGTTAGTCTGTTAAACATATCAGAAATTTACATATCCACCATTTGCTTGTATTTCACTTTCAGAGGGGACTGTAATCATTTGGTTACAGAGAATAATGCTGTCCAAGGGCTGACAGTGAGTCTTACCTCTATCCATACACTAGTCAAATCAGTCAGTCTATTTTTGTGCCAGGCTTCTCTTTTTCATTCATAGCTATTTGCCTTCTGCTTGTGTGTGCTCTTGAGGCAAATTCCACCAGCTCTCTACATCAAAGCAACAGACAGTTCCAATGGTTTTGTATCGCACTATAATGTTCCCACTTCTTCACATTATATTACCTATGAACCAAATGATTCAGCCTCCCCTATAGATTGGTCATGGATCTCTAATTGCTGCCATTCCTCGTTTTGATCTTTTGTAAAACTAAATGGTTCAACAAATGCGGTGGAAGGTAGATTACTATACTAACGCACTTAAGTGAACAGACAATATTTGGTGGATGTATCTGCAGGATAGCTTTAACTTTTATTTGGATTTGGCTTCAATCATAAATGGGAATAATTATGTACACTATGTACTTTAGTAACTTCTTCTTTAACTGAAAACTTTTCCTTTCGAAGAAGTTTGCAATAATTGTTGCCATAACCTGGGGAGCTGTTTTGAAGATATTTTCATTTTGTATAAATTGGCCCAACAAGGAAGGAGGCATTGCTGAATCTGGTTCTAGGGAATGAGCTGGAACAAGTGCCTTAAGTATCAGTAAGGAACATTTAAAGATCAGGTTAGCTATGGAAAAGAACAGAAGCAATCCAGAGTAAAAATAATTAATTGAGGGTGGGCAAATTTCAATGGGGTGAGAATGGATCTGGCCCAGGTAAATTGGAATTAAAGATTGGCTGGTAAAACTATAATGGATCAATGAATTGCCTTTAAACGGTAAATAATTTGTATACAGCTGAGATACATTCCCAAGAGGGGAAGGAATAGGACAAAGTCAGAGTTCCCTAGATGATGAAAGAGATAGAGAGTAAGAGGAAGCAGAAAAGGGTGTGTCTGACGGAGGTCAGGCTGATAATACAAGTGAGAACCAGGCTGAACATAGAAAGTTCAGAGGGGAAGAGACTGACGACAGACAGCTAACATAAAAGGGGAATCCAAAACTCTTCTATAGGCATATAAATAGGAAAACGTGGTGTGGGGCTGATTAAGGGTCAAAAAGGAGATTTATGCATGGAGGGAGAGGGCATGGCTGAGATACTAAATGACTAGCTTGCATCAGTCTTTAGAAAAGAAGATTCTGTCGAAGTCATAATAAAAGAGGACATAGTCGAGACCAATCTCCACCCCTCCATCATTTTCACATGGTCCATCTCTGACACTTCCCTTCCCTTCCTTGACCTCGCTGTCTCAATTTCTGGTGATAGACTGTCCACCAATATCCATTACAAGTCTACCAACTCCCACAGCTACCTCGACTACAGCTCCTCACACCCCGCTTCCTGTAAGGACTCCATCCCATTCTCTCAGTTCCTTCGCCTCCGTCGCATCTGTTCTGATGATGCTACCTTCAAAAACAGTTCCTCTGACATGTCCTCCTTCTTCCTTAACCGAGGTTTTCCACCCACGGTAGTTGACAGGGCCCTCAACCGTGTCCGGCCCATCTCCCACGCATCCGCCCTCACGCCTTCTCCTCCCTCCCAGAAACATGATAGGGTCCCCCTTGTCCTCACTTATCACCCCACCAGCCTCCGCATTCAAAGGATCATCCTCTGCCATTTCCACCAACTCCAGCATGATGCCACCACCAAACACATCTTCCCTTCACCCCCCCTGGCGGCATTCCGTAGGGATCGTTCCCTCCGGGACACCCTGGTCCACTCCTCCATCACCCCCTACTCCTCAACCCCCACCTATGGCACCTCCCCATGCCCACGCAGAAGATGCAACACCTGCCCCTTCACTTCCTCTCTCCTCACCGTCCAAGGGCCCAAACACTCCTTTCAAGTGAAGCAGCATTTCACTTGCATTTCCCCCAACTTAGTCTACTGCATTCGTTGCTCCCAATGCGGTCTCCTCTACATTGGAGAGACCAAACGTAAACTGGGCGACCGCTTTGCAGAACACCTGCAGTCTGTCCGCAAGAAAGACCCAAACCTCCCTGTCGCTTGCCATTTTAACACTCCACCCTGCTCTCTTGCCCACATGTCTGTCCTTGGCTTGCTGCATTGTTCCAGTGAAGCCCAACGCAAACTGGAGGAACAGCACCTCATCTTCCGACTAGGCACTTTACAGCCTTCCGGACTGAATATTGAATTCAACAACTTTAGATCTTGAACTCCCTCGTCCATCCCCACGCCCTTTCCGTTTCTTCCCCCTCCCTTTTGTTTTTTCCAATAATTTATATAGATTTTTCTTTTCCCACCTATTTCCATTATTTTTAAATCTATACCTGTAATGCCCTGTCAGTCTTTCCACCCCACCCCCACTAGAGCTGTACCTTGAGTGTCCTGCCATCTATTCTTAATTAGCACATTCTCTTAGATAATATCACCACCTTCAACACCTCTTTGTTCCTTTATCTGTGACATCTTTTGATTATCTGCTCCTATCACTGCTTGCTTGTCCCTACAACCACTGCCACCCCCCCCAACTTCTCTCCCCCAACCCCCTCCCCCACCTTAAACCAGATTATATTTCACCCCTCTCCTAATATTACTCAGTTCTGTTGAAGGGTCGTGAGGACTCGAAACGTCAACTCTTTTCTTCTCCGCCAATGCTGCCAGACCTGCTGAGTTTTTCCAGGTAATTCTGTTTTTGTTTTGTTTTTAGTTGAGACTCGTGATGGGCTAAAAATTGCTAAGGAGGAGGTGATAGGAAGGCTGGCTGTACTAAACGTTGATAAGTCACCAGGACTGGAACAGACGCATCTGATAATACTAAGGGAAGTAAGGGTAGAAAATGCAAAGGCACAGGCCATAATCTTCCAATCCTCTTTAGACAGAGGTAGTGCCAGAGGACTGGAGAATTACAAACGTTACACCCTTGTTCAAAAAAAAGGGTCTAAGGATAAGCCCAGCAATAACAGGCCAGTCAGTTTAACCTCGGTGGTGGGAAAGCTTTTGGAAACAATAATCCAGGACAAAATTAAGAGTCACTTGGACAAATGTGGATTGATTAAGGAAAACCAATTCATATTTGATAAGGGTAAATGATGTTTAACTAACTTAATTTCTGTTTTTTGATGAGGTAACAGAGAGGGTTAATGAGGGTCATGCAGTTGATGTGGTGTGCATGGACATCCAAAATGCATTTGATAAAGTGCCAAGCAACAGGCTTGTCAGCAAAGTTGAAACACATGCAATAAAAGTGACAGTGATATGGATATGAAGTTGACTGAGTGACAGTAAAGACAGAGTAGTAGTGAACAGTTGTTTTTTCAGACAGGAGAAAGGTATATGGTGGGGTTCCACAAGGACTTGATGTTAGGACCACTGCTTTTCTTGATCTATATTAATGCCTTAGACTTGGACAGGGCACAATTTAGAATTTGCGGATGACACAATACTTGGAAGTATTGTGAACTGTGAGGAGGATAGTGATAAACCTCAAGAGGGCATAGAGAGGCTGGTAGAATGGACAGACACATGGCAAATGAAATTTAAAGCAGAGAAATGTGAAGTGATACATTTTGATAGGAAGAACTAGGAGAGGAAATATGAAATAAAGAATAGAATTTTAAAGGGGACACAGGAGCAGAGAGACCTGGGGGTACATGTGCATATATCCTTGAAGGTGGCAGTGCACGTTGAGAAAGCAGTTAAAAAAGCATTTATAAATAGAGTACAAAAGCAAGGAACTTATGGTGAACCTTCTTGAAACACTGGTTTGGCCTCAACTGGAGTATTGTGTCCAATTCTGGGTACCACACTTTAGGAAGGGTCTAAAGGCACTGGGCAGGGGAGGGTTGCAGAAAAGATTTACAAGAACTGTTCCAGGGATAAGGGACTTCAATTGTGTGAATAGATTGATGAAGGTGGGGCTGTTGTCCTTGGAGAAGAAATTGAGAGGAGATTTGATAGAGGTGTTCAAAATTATGTGGTGTCTGGACAGAGTAGAGATGGAGAAACTGTTAATATTGGTGTGGAAAGGACCGCAGATCAGAGGACGCTGACTTAAGGAGAATGGCAAAAAAAACCAAAGGCAACATGAGGAAAAAATATTTCACACAGCAAGTAATAAGGATCAGGAATTTACTGCCTGAGAGTGTGGTGGAAGCAGATTCAATCTTGATTTTCACAAGGGAATTGGGTAATTACCTGAAGAGAAAAAAAATGTAGGGCTATGGAGAAAAGATAGGGAAGTGGGATGAGCTGAGTTGCTCTCGCAGAGAACCAGCACAGACATGATGGGCCGAATGGCCTCCTTCTGTACTTTAACTATCGAAAATGACAACTTCTATTAATTCTACTCCTCAAAACCCCCAAAATGTTCATGCATACACTTTAAACACTCCCCTGGAGTGACACAACATAAAACGTCATGCTTGGTCACTGAAACCTACCAAACAGAACGGTGAAAATCATCAATTCACTTAATTCTTTGTTCACATTGCAAAGAACCTTGCCTGCTGGTCTCACAAACTGGGAAATGATGAACACATTGCCAATAATTTACTGCTCATTCTGGTCCTTGAATGTTATTGTTGGCATGTTTCTCTTACAAAATAGGTGGCTGGTTGATTCACCTCTAGTCAACTTGGGCTTTTGTTTGCTGAATTTTGTAACAGGTACTTTACAGTCAATAAATACTTGACTTGCCATCAACACCCACAACCCAGGATTGGATAAATAAAAACACCTTGATGCTCCCCATTTGTCAAACTGTGTGGGTTGTTATGACACAGCAGTTGGTAAAGGCTGAGTTGTTTGAATCCCAGAGGGAAACTTGAACAACTTCATAACCTATATTTTCAATTGGTATGTTTGAGATGCAGCTCTGAATTCTGGAATAAAACCGCCAAGCCTTAAGAGGTTTTTATATAAAACTAAATTAAACATTTATTAATTTAACAAGAAATTAAACGCAGACACATGTCTACAAATTACTACCATAATAATTTTTAAACAAATCCCCAAATTAATCACTCCCAGGTGAATCTTCATCAAGGCAACAATAACCCATAGACTTTAAACAGACACCAGGCAAAGCGTATTTGACCTTACGAATTCGAAATGAGGTTCCTTTAAATTTGGCTCCTTTTCAGACGCAGTTGTAGGGCTTACAGGCTGGTTAAATCTGACATGCCTCTGAGTCACACACACAAACTCCTCTCGGTTTATACCTAGCTTTCCCTTTGAATGTAAATTTTCCATTGTATTACTAGGTTTTCTAATTTTGCCTCTCCTAATAATAATCCTCTCATTCTACCAATTTTATTAGTAGTATAAACACATTGCTTGGTGTCTCCCAGCTAGGTGCAAGATTTTACCCATTCTTTTGAATGGTTTATTTCGCAAATGCAAATTGCACTTTACCTTTTAGCTTACGTTTATCTAATTAACATCTCAAACTACTATACATCAAAGCACCCAGACTAGCTGGTTTTAATCCAATTAAGACACACACATAGACACAGACCGTACTACAAAAATAATTTCCAATTACTTTATAAACATTAATATCTCTTCATAACAGGGCAATTTGATCAATAATGAGATAAAAACAAAATACTGCAGATGCTGGAAATCTGAAATAAAAAAAAGAAAATGCTGGAAAAACTCAGCAGGTCTGACAGAATCTGTGGAGAGAGAAACAGTTAATGTTTCGAGTCTGTATGACGCTTCAGCATGCTCTGAAGAAGGGTCATACAGACTTGAAACATTTACTCTGTTTCTCTCTCCACAGATACTGTCAGACCTGCTGAGTTGATCAATTTTGCTGTTCTTAACATATTTATATCTTAAGATTGAGCATTGATGCTCTCATCAGTCTATCTGTCCTGACTCCAAATGCAACTGTGTCATAAATCAGTAACTTCAGTTCACCAAAATTACACGTTCTGCAAGACTGTTGCACAGTGATCAATCAGCTCTCCATTCTTGATTTCTTGATTCAAAATATAACTCTCACATGTATTATGTTTTTACTAGCAAGGCTTTCTGAATTCTCTAAAATGTTCTGTACTTTCATCACCCACTATATTCCGTGGAAACATATGATATATGGTAAAATGTTTGCCAACCATTAGGTCTCTAACACTTGTAGCTAGTTTACAATTAATCTATCTTTGCATAAACTCCTTCCAAATATGGTCTAGATTTCATTTTAGGATTTGCCATTTTTGAAGCAGTGAGTTTTAATTCTTGGACAGCAGTTTTAAACATCCTTGATATTTTGTAAAGAGAGCTTGGATTTTTCTGATAGGTTCCACTCAATTTACAGGAATAAATTGAGAAGATCTGATCAGACGATTCTGCAGAATTCTATTACAACAGATGTATGCCCTTTTTTGTCTTCCCTCCATTTTATTTCTCTCACAAAGCTTCATTCAGACATTAACCTTAGGGCTTGGAAATCAGGCACACAATTTCACGATGTGAAGGTGTGCAAGGCACCAATTTGTAATGATGCCCATGTGAAATAGGTTTACAAAGTTGCTATGTAAAGACATGTACAGCCAATATATTTAGCTATTTCTTAACTGCTGCCATTTAAATTCTCATGAACTTTTGTGATAATAGTTCTAATTTTATGCACATATAACTCTAGTACTGTCATCAATGGCTTTCCTGTGAGAATCCCCTATCCGAAGAATTTGCAATAAGATGAGGATCAATAAGGGTATGTCAGGAAGGTCAGGTTGCACTAGAGGTGCTCAATGCCTTACTGTGAGTACTTACCCAAATTTGCAGGCAGACAGAAGTGACTATATCGTCTCCGTGCTCACTTCTTTGGGCAGGAGTCCTCTCCCCATTCAACGGATCCTTTTACCCGCCTCCAATATTCTCCCTCCACCTGGACCCCTCCCTCTGGATTTTTACCTGCTCTTGATCTTTTCATTGAGAACTGTCGGCATGACATCGATCCTCTCAATTTCTCTGCTCCTCTCACCCACTCTAACCTGTCTCTTTCTGAACTTGCCGCTCTCCGTTCTCTCAGGTTCAACCCTGACTTTGTCATCAAACCCGCTGACAAGGGTGGTGCTGTTGTTGTCTGGCGCACTGACCTCTACCTCGCAGAGGCTGAGGGTCAACTCGCAGACACTTCCTCCTACCTCCCCCTGAACCATGACCCCACCACTAAACATCAAGCCATTGTTTCCAGACTGTCACTTACCTCATCTCCTCTGGAGATCTTCCCTCCACAGCTTCCAACCTCATAGTCTCCCAACCTCGGATGCCCCGCTTCTACCTCCTACCCAAAATCCACAAACAGGATTGTCCCGGCAGACGAATCGTGTCAGCCTGTTCTTGCCCCATGGAACTTATTTCTTGCTATCTTGACTCCATTCTCTCTCCCCTTGTCCAGTCCCTTCCCACCTACATCCGCGATTCCTCTCACGCCCTACATCATATCAACAATTTCCAGTTCCCTGACCCCAACCGCCTCCTCTTCACCATGGACGTCCAATCCCTCTACACCTCCATCCCCCACCGGGATGGTCTGAGGGCTCTCCGCTTCTTCCGCGAACAGAGGCCCGAACAATCCCCATCCACCACTACTCTGCTCTGTCTGGCTGAACTTGTTCTCTCACTGAACAATTTCTTCTCAAACTTGTCTCATTTCCTCCAAATAGAAGGTGTGGCTATGGGTACCCGCATGGGCCCCAGTTATGCCTGTCTCTTTATGGGGTATGTGGAACATTCCTTGTTCCAGTCCTACTCAGGCCCCCTCCCACAACTCTTTCTCCAGTAAATCGATGACTGCTTCAGTGCCGCTTTATGCTCTCGTCAGAATCTGGAAAAATTTATTAATTTTGCTTCCAATTTCAACCCCTCCATCATTTTTACGTGGCCCATCATTGACACTTCCCTTCCCTTCCTTGACCTCTCTGTCTCAATTTCTGGTGATAGGCTGTCCACCAATTACAAGCCTACCGACTCCCACAGCTACCTCGACCACAGCTCTTCACACCCTGCTTCCTGTAAGGAGTCCATCCCATTCTCTCAGTTCCTTCGCCTCCATCGCATCTGTTCTGATGATGCCACTTTCCAAAACAGTTCCTCTGACATGTCTTCTTTCTTCCTTAACTGAGGTTTTCCACCTACGGTGGTTGACAGGGCCCTCAACCGTGCCCATCTCCTGTGCATCTGCCCTCACATCTTCCTCTCCCTCCCAGAACCATGATAGGGTCCCCCTTGTCCTCACATATCACCCCACCAGCCTCCGCGTTCAAAGGATCATCCTCCGCCATTTCCCCCACCAACTCCAGCATGATGCCACCACCAAACACATCTTCCCTTCACCCCCCTGGCAACTTTCCACAGGGATCGTTCCCTCCAGGACACCCTGGTCCACTCCTCCATCGCCCGCTACACCTCAACCCCCTCCCATGGCACCTTCCCATGCAACCGCAGAAGGTGCAACACCTGCCCCTTTACTTCCCTCCTCCTCACCATCCAAGAGCCTAAACACTCCTTTCAAGTTGCACTTCCCTCAATTTAGCCTACTGCATTCACTGCTGCCAATGTAGTCTCCTCTACATTGGAGAGACCAAACGCAGACTGGATGACCGCTTTGCAGAACACCTTCGGTCTGTCCGCAAGCATGACCCAGACCTCCCTGTCGCTTGCCATTTCAACAAACCACCTTGCTCCCATGCCCTCATGTCCGTCCTTGGCCTGCTGCAATGTTCCAGTGAAGCTCAACGCAAACTGGAGGAACAGCACCTCATCTTCCAACTAGGCACTTTACAATCTTCCGGACTTAATATTGAATTCAACAATTTCAGATCATGAACTCTCTCCTCCATCCCCACCCCCTTTCCGAACCCCCTTTTCCCAATAATTTATAATTTTTTTACAAATATATATTTCTTTTCCCACCTATTTTTAAATTTATTTCAGTCTATTGTTTCATCTCCACCTTTTAGCCCATTTTGATCCCTTCCCCCCACCCCACCCCCACTAGGGCCATCTGCCACTAGCTTGTTCTGCTTGCTACCCTTAATGTCCCCATTAGCACATCCTTTAGATAATATCACCACCGTCAACACCCCTTTGTCCTTTTGTCTATGACATCTTTGGCAGTCTCTTCTTGGCCTCCACCTATCACTGGCCCCCTATCAAGCTCTACCTGTCCCACCCCCCTCTACCAGTTTATATTTCATCTCATTTCTATATTTCTTAATTCTGATGAAGGGTCATGCGGACTCGAAACGTCAACTGTATCCTTCTCCACAGATGCTGTCAGACCTGCTGAGTTTTTCCAGGTACTTCTGTTTTTGTTGACTATATCTTACTTTGGCAGATGAGTAATGCCCACGGAGGTTCCTATTCCAAAAAGGAACTTGGAAAAGCAGGTGGAGAAATTGGATAGGATAAAAATAAATAATGATTGATAACTTAAAAATTTAACAGTGCTGCAAGTAGAAAGTCACCCACTCCAGAAGAGATGCATGCTAGATTGCCGAGGGAAGTAAGGATGGAAATTGTGGAAGCTCCGGCCACAGTCTTCTGATATCCTTAGATATGGATATGCTTTTGAGTCATAGGGTCAGAGAGTTATTTACAATTTACTAACAGACTTCACGAGGACATTGACAGCTTGGTGAAACTGGCAGACATACGACAGATGAAATTTAACAGAGAAATGCAAAGTGATTCACTTTGGTAGGAAGAATGAGGTGAGGCAGCATTACCTAAATTATACAATATTAAAGCGGTTGTAGGAATATAGAATCCTGGGGATGTGCATAAGCAAATCTTTTGAGTGTGACAGGATGAGTTGAAAAGACTTCTAAAAAGGCATGTGGAATTCTTGGCTTTACGAAAAGAGGCATAGCGTGCAAAAGTGCAGAGGTCATGCTCGATGTTCATAAAACATTGGTTAGGCCACAGCTGAAATATTGGGCTGGATTTAGTCCTGCCGGCAGGCTCAGAAGTTATAGAGAATCTTGTGCGGGTCTGTGGTGGTCGGCTAAACTCAGTTTAGTGGCAGTAGGCTCATGATTGCAGGTGACACAGGCTAGCTGCCAGATCATATGGCAGGGGTGGCTCTAACGTCAGGAAGCCCGCATCACCTGATTGCAATGCAGAAGCTGACGCTATATTTAAAGGGTAGCCAGCCCTGTGCTGGAGTTGGAAATCATCTTGTAGGCTTTTCTAAGAAAGCTCTGCAGCCTAAATCCCCAAAATCTGAATTTCTGTTGTTCCAGCACAAAAAGACATTCCAAAGTCCCGGGAGAAGACTCCTCCACTGTCACACTATTCAGTGGCATCAATTGGTTTAACTGAGCTCTGAGATGTCCCAGACTAACTGGTGCATCCCCTGCAGCGCTCAAGGATAAAGAAGGAGAGGATGGATGATTCCCATGTTGCCAATACCGCTCTCTTTTTCTGCAAACAGCCTCCTCAGTGTCCTCCCCTTAGAGGCTCAGATCTTTGATGCCACCTTATGGGATGGCTCCACCGCGCCTCAGTTGTGTGCTGCACCTTTAAATTTTGGACCCTGTGCTTCTGGGTTCTGAATTTCCTGCCTGAGGCTCCGCCCCTCAGAGTGTCAGCTCAGCAAGTTTTTACACAGAGACAACTTCTCCAAGATCAATCCCGTGCCCTGTGACTCAGTCTCCTGGAAGTCCAAGAAACTCTCAAACTGGGTCAAGGAAGCCAGATACAAATCGCCAGCCTTCACTGGGTGAAGACACAAGAGACACATGTGAGCTTCATAAATTGGGGAGGCAGGTTTAAATCACATCGAATTACATTTAATGCAAATGGACAGTTAAGCATATCAATGAGCTTCCTGCTGCTAATGGGCAAGTTTCCTGTTTTGTTAACTTGCTGCTTTTGTCCGAATTATTTATAGTTTTCCCACTGTTGGGAGTCTGATCCGTGGCCTCCTGCACAATTCCCTGTGCTTGCCTGCCATCTTGTCCACTCCAGCAGGTTCCAGAAAATCCAGCCCATTGTGTCCAGTCTGGGTACTGCACTTTAGGAAGGATGTCGAGGCCTTAGAGAGGGTGCAGAGGCAATTTATGGTTATGGTACCAGGGATGAAAGACTTCAGTTATGTGGATGAACTAGAGCAGGGGTCTACAACCTGTGGCTCCCACCCTTGATCAATTGAACCCATTTTTATGGTATGCAAATAACTTGTTTCATATTTTTAAAAAATTATTAACATTGAATGATACTTTCTCATAAGTACAATTAACAACTTTTTGTAAAAACCTTATAATGTGTCCCTGTCCTGGTTTCCATTATTATTGGAATTTGAGTAACAGCACTGTGGCTGTTAAAACTTTTGAGTAATTTTTTTATAAATGGCTTCTCTTGTTATTATCGTTGCCAGCCCCTGAACCTGAGATACTTGAGCTGTTCTTCTTGGGGCAGAGAAGGTTGAAGAGAGTTTTGATAGAGTAAATAAGAGAAACTGCTTCAAGTGGCAGAAGGGTTGTTAATCAGAAGACATAGATTTAAGGTAATTGGCAAAAGAACCAGGGGTGACATGAGGGAAAAAAAATTGTTCATGGGATATGGATGTCACTGTCAAGGTTAGCATTTATTACTCATCACTAATTGCCTTTGAGAAAGTGGTGGCGTGCGACCTCCTTGAACCACTGCAGTCTGTACAGTGTTGCTACTCATGCAATTTTTGTTAGGTAGGGAGTTCCTGAATTTTGACCCTGTGATAATGAAGGAACTGTGATATATTTCCAAGTCACGATGGTGTGTAACCTAGAGGTGAACTTGCAGGTCATGGTGTTCCCATGGGCTTGCTGTCCTCATCCTCTTAGACAGTATTGAGGTTGTGAATTTCGAAGGTATTGTCGAAGAAATCTTGGCGAGCTATTGCAGTGCATCTTGTAGATGGTGTACACTGCGTCTACAGTGCACTAAAGGTGGAGGGAACAAACTGTTAAGACAGTGAATGGGGTGCCAATCAAGTGGGCCACTTTGTCCTGGATGGTGTTGAGCTTCCTGAGTGTTGTTACAGCTGCATTCATCCAGGCAAGTGGAGAGTATTCCATCACACTCCTGACTTGTGCCTTGTAGTTGGTGGACAGACTTTGGGAAGTCTGGAGGTGAGTTATTTATTGCAGTATACCCAGCATCTGACTGGCTCATGTATTTATGTGGCTAGTCCATTTAAATTTCTGGTCAATGGTGACCTCAACATGTTGACAATAAGAGATTCAATGATGGTAATATCATTAAATATTGAGGAAAGGTGGTTATAATTTCTTTTGTTGGAGATGGGTATTGCCCGGCACTTGTGTGGTATGAATGTTACTTGCTACTTACCAGCCCAAGGCTGAATGTTAGTCGGATCTTGCAGCATAGGAACATAGGAACAGGAGTAGGCCATTTGGCCCAGCAAGCTTGCTCCACCGTTCAATCAGATCATGGCTGATCATCTACCTCAATGTTTGCCACACTATCTCCATATCCCTTGATGTCATTAGTCTCCAGAAACTGATTGACTTCTGTCTTCAACATGTTCAATGATTGAGTTTCCACAGCCCTCATATGATCACAGACTGCTTCATTAGCTGAGGACTTGTGAATGGAACTGAATATTATGATCTGGAATGCACTGCCTGAAAGAGTGAATCAGAGAATCAGAAATTTATGACCCTTTGGCCTATTGTATCTGTGCTGATCAAAAAAAGAACTATTCAGCCTAAACCTACTTACCATAGCTGTAGCTTTGTATATTTCAGCATTTCAGATGCATATCCAAATACTTTTAAAAATGCAATCAGGGTTTCTGCCTCTATTACCCTTTCAGTCAGTGAGTTCCAGACCCCCATGATCCCCTTGGCGAAAACAAATTCTCCACAACTCTCCTCTAATCGTTCAACAAATTGCTTTAAATCTGTGTCCCCTGATTATTGACCTCTTTGCTAAGGGAACTAGTTTCTTCCTACCCACTCTAACTTGCTCCAATGTAAATTTATACACATCAATTACATTGCTCCTCAGCCTACCCTGTCCCAAAATATTGGTCCAGATCTTCGGTGAGTTGGGGAGTGCCCCCTTAATTTTTAATGCTGGAGCCTTAGGGCCTTCCTGCTCCAGCTTCAGCTTAGATTCATCAGCAAGCAGAGTGCAGAGGCCTAGTGGAGAAACATAATTCCAGTGAAGCCACACACCCTTTCCCATCATGAACTGAAGAAGCATTCCTTAAGGTTTCTCTTCAGTTCATTGACTTGCAGAGTTTTTACATGTCCCTGTCATCGTTAGGTTCCCCTCAGCCTCACCTGGCACAGCTAACCCACTCCCCCTCCCCCAATGATGCTCATTTCACCCCGCAACCCCTCAGTGCTCACTGCTATAGGGATTGGAAGATCTGGACCACTGGGTTCTTGGTATCTGTCATAATATTCTCCTTTTGTCTTTCCTGCTCTATATGCTCCTTGATATTCAGGGAGGCTCTAGATTTGGGAGCTCCATCCTTTCTCTTTTTGGGAACATATTTGCTCTGAACTCTCCTTCTTGAATGCCTCCCAATGCTCTGACTCTGATTTCTCTTCATGTAGTTGTTTCCAGTTTGCTTTTGTTAAATCATATATTAGCTTAGTAAAAGTAACCTTTCCCAATTGAGAACTGTTTCCTTTGGTCTTTGTCCTTTTCTATAACTATGGTAAATCCAACTGAGTTATGATCACAACCACGTTACGCTCGCATCATATGCCTGTGAACTGATGAGGAAGATGGACATTTTTACTTTTTAAAAGGAGAATAGAATATGAACAATTTACCTCGGCAAAATGGAGTCCAGGAGGTCAGGTGACTTCTTTTGTGGTTTCTGTACAGACAGGGACTAATGCATGTCTGGACATGCCTTTGGAAATTAAAATGTAAATGTCCTTTTGGAGGACCTTCCATTGAAGAGACATTAGGATTCAACAGATCACTTATGGAATTAACTGTTACTTTTCTCTGGACATTTACGGAAACTCAAATTCAGTGACCTTGGTGTCTGCAAATTTGAAATCTAACAAAGCGGGGGGGTGCTCCTTCTCAAAAATACATCTTGTTGCGGTCAATCGAGTAGTGGAAAAAAGGAGAAATAATCCTACATCTCTCCCCTGTCCGTGACAACCACCAAAATGCTGTCCCCCTGATAACCCTTCCACCTGCCCAGCTTCATTCCCTAAAATTAAGTCCTGAACTCCCCCCTTTACTTTAACAAGAGCAAAGTACTGCAGATGCTGAAAATCTGAAACAAAAACAGAAAACGCTTAATGAACTCAGCAAGTCTGGCAGCATCTGCAGAGAAACAGAATTAACATTTCAGGTGGGTAATCAATGTTCCCTGTAAGCTCTGTGGCAGTGCAGCAAGCAGCGACCCAGTGCAGGCCACACACAAGTCGGCCCCTTTAAGTTACTATGCATATGCGATTGGGCAAAAAATTTAAAAGGGCCGTGCACTTAAATAAATCACCCACACTTCATAAACAATTAGAGTAAGGATTGTTGGTAATCCTGCAGCAGAACTGGTTGCATCTGACAACCCTATAACTAGCAATGTTGAGCTGCCATTTCTGCCCTTCATTAAGCCATGTTTCAGCAATAGCTATGATATACTTCCAAGTGTCCACCCCTGCCCTCAGCTCAACTGCCTTATGCATTAGATTCCTTAAAGTATACACTACTAAGTACTGTGTGACAACCTTAGATCTGGACGCAGTACAGTAAGGAAAATTAGTAATTTGTTTAAAATGTCTGTGGAATCTGTAATTATTTTTAAGAATGTTTGAAAAAGATGTTGAAGAGTTTGCATCAATGATAAAGGGATCAATTATAATTTTCTTGAATAGCAAGAAATAATGGTCCATCTGACTTGGCAACCCTTGACCTGGCAGTTGTACTAATAGGAAGGAAGTTAAGATACAAAAAGCCATGTAGCCAGATACAGAGAGAAGACAAAGAGAAAGCAAACAGAGACAGAAAGAGGAACACACACAATTCTTTTAAGGAGAAGAAGTAAATCTCTCCAGGAAGAGGTGAGTTTTTCTGTTTGACAGAAAAGGAAACAGGAGCTCTTGGAAACACTGTGTGACCCAGCTAAACATAAGAACTAGGAGCAGGAGTAGGCAATTCAGCCCCTCGAGCCTGCCCCGCCATTCATTACAATCATGGCTGATCTCATTTCGGCCTCAACTCCAATTTCCCGCCCTCTCCCCATAACCTTTCAACCCGTTACTAATTAAAAATCTGTCTATCTCCTCCTTAAATTTATTCAGCAGCCCGGCATCCACTGCACTCTGAGGTAGTGAATTCCACAGATTCACAACCCTTTGAGAAAAGTAATTCCTCCTCATCTCTGATTTAAATCTACCAGCCCTTAGCCAAAAACTATGGCCTCTCATTCTATAATGCCCCACAAGGGGAAACATCTGCTCCACGTCTACTTTGTCTATCCCCTTTAGCATCTTATATACCTCAATTAGATCTCCTCTCATCTTTCTAAACTCTAAAGTATAGGCCTAAACTGCTCAATCTCTCCTCATGAGAAAAGCCCCGCATCTCTGGAATCAATCTAGTGAACCTCCTCTGAACCGCCTCCAATGCAACTACATCCTTCCTCAAGTAAGGGGACCAAAACTGTGCACGGTACTCCAGGTGCAGTCTCACCAATGCCTCGTACATTTGCAACAACACTTCCCTATTTTTACACTCTATTCTTTTAGCAATAAATGCCAAAATTCCATCGGCCTTCCTTTAGCTGCAACCCCACCCTGACCTGCTGTACCTGCATACTAGCTTTCAGCAATTCATGCACGAGGACACCCAGATCCCTCTGCACTGAAGCATTCTGAGGTTTCTCTCCATTTAAATAATAAGTCGCCTTTTTATTCTTCTGACCAAAATGGATAACCTCTCAATTATCCACGTTAAACTCCATCTGCCAAATTTTGGCCCATTCACCTAACCTGTCTATATCCATTTGTAAATTTCTTATTTCTTCATTGCAACTTACTTTCCCACCTATATTGGTGTCATCTTCAAATTTAGCTCTCGTGCCTTCTAACTCTTAATCCAAGTCATAAAAAGGTATAAAACCTGGAAAGCTGTGTGAATAGGTCAGACATTTTGATAAGCTGGGTGTTTTCCAAAAGTTGCCAAATCCTGAATCGTGGCGTTATTGATTGGTCGGTTGTAGAGGAACTCTGGAAAGCTGCACCATCATTACTATTGTGACCCAAGAGAGAGAGGGTTTGTCGAAGTATGCCTTGCTGATGATAATTGTAACTGTGAAGCTTGAAGGTGAAAGCTGTTTTTGGATAAGACTTCTGACCCACCCTGCATGAATAAAGGACAGCATAATGTGGAACTGTGTAGCTACATACTGCCACATGTATTTGGGGCATGTGTGGTATTTGTGGTTGTGTAAGACATATATTTGTTTTGTCATTTGAAGTATTATTTTCCTGTTTCATTTACTTTGGTTCTGATTTGTGTTAGAGCAAAAGCTACAAAAAGTGAAATCTTGTTGGTAATTTGTCCATTTCGGGGCCATTCAGTAAATTTGGTTATTTTGTTTTACAATCCCCGTGGTGATCATAACTTCCAAACTGCTTTGTTTATTTCCTGTCCTTTTGTTTTCTCTATTTTCCACATTTGCTCACTTTTTTCCTGCCTTCCATTCCCAGCTTTGCTTCTCTCCCTTTTAAACCTATGCTCAGGTTCCTGTAACCCTGCCAAGTTGCTTTAAACCCTCCCCAATAGCAGTAGCAAACCTCTCCACCACGAGACCCTGTTTAGCTGCAACCCCACCTAGTTTGTGCAGGTCTCAATGTCTCAGAAATTTAAAGCCCTCCCTCATGCACCATCTCTCCACCTAAACATTCATCTGCACTATCCCCCTATGTCTGTACTCACTAATGCATGGCACTGGGAGTAATTCAGAGATTGCTACTTTTGAGGTTCTGCTTATTAATTTATTTCCTAGCTCCCCAAAATCTGCCTAATCCCTCACAACCTCATCCCCTTTTCTCTCCATATGTTATTGGGACCAATATGGACCACAACCTCTGGCTGTTCATCCACACCCTCAGAATGTTCTTCAGCCACTCAGTCTCATCCATGACCCTGATATCAGGGAGGCAACATAGCCTCCTTGAATTACATCTGTCTGATCCCCAAGCATTGAATCCATATCACATTTGAGTTAGTTTTCTGAGCTTTCTCCTCCATCAGCCCCAACCTCCCACCCTACAGCTGAGCTACCCATGGTGCAAAGTACTTGACTCTGACTGTACTCCCCAGAGGAACTGTTGTCGCACCAGTATTCAGAGCAGAACATTAATAGAGAGCAAGATGCACCCACAGGGCTCCTGCACTACCTGCTTGGCCCTCCTTGTTTCTCTGGTGATCACCCATTCACTCTCTGCGTGCACACTTTTAAGCTGTAGCATGACCATCTCCAGAAATATGCTATCAATGTAACTCTCAGCCTCACGGATACACTGCAGTAACACCAGCTGCTGCTCAAGCTCCCACATTGAAGCTTCAGCTCCTCCAGCCGACAACACTTCTTTCATGTGTGGTCGTCCATGACATGAAAAGTAACCTGGAGTTCCCACATGGCACAGGATTTGCATTTGATGGAACAGAGATTCCCTGCCATACCTCTATTTATTAGACTATTGTTTAAACTTACCAGAAATAAACAAGACTTGTTCCTGATCAGGACAAAAAAACTCATCAGCTATCACCAATTAGCTTCTTCCCTTGTGCTACTTGATTGTTTGATCTCACTATTGCTCATGCTCCCATACCTCCAGGCTCACCGATTGATTGGTGGAAGCAGATTCAATAATAACTTTCAAGAGGTAATTGGATAAATACCTGAAGTGGAAAAGATTGCAGCACTATGGGAAAGAGCAGGGGCCTTGGGGCTAATTAAAAAGCTCTTTCAAAGAGCCAGCACAGGTAAGACAGGCTGAATGGTCTTCTCCTGTGCTGTATTACTCTATAATTCTGATTGGAATGGCACCAGTATGATATGCGAATGCCTGACTAACCATAATACTGGATGCTTTACCAGAAGCACCCCAATCACAATATCTTATGCTTTCAGCGAAACTGCATGGAAGAAGGTGTACCACATCCAGCATAACCTGATTGGCTGTATCCATCAAGGTGCTACCAATTATAAGTGAAACCCTGGCATATCTAACTGGCAATGACCATGGTGACTTATCTTCACAGGGTCCAGGTCATCAGAGAATCAACTGCAGAACTATGCCGTCCATGCACATAGAGATGGCATATCCAGTGACAATAATGGTAAGCTGCAGTCTGAAAGTTAGCTCCATCTCCTTACAGGCATATTTCAACAGTGGCCAGGGGGGAAGTGCTGTTGAATAGCACAAAGGGCTTTTCTGTCCCTTGCCTGCCTACTCGTACCTGCACCTTAGTTTTTTTTTGCATCACTTTTACCTGTCATTTTTTTAGCCCCTTGCCCCTTCAACCTTGGCAAATGAGCTGATGAGCTTTCCCAAAGGCTTTCTGTAAGTTTTTCAGCCTATTGTGACTCTCTAGTTTAATTGTCTCTGTCCTTTAAATGTCATTTACATAGTTTGCCTCTTCTACAGCCAGCAATCTCCCTTTACACATTATGCCAATAAGCATACCTCAGAAAATTGGGTGCAAATGGTACACTTCCATTTGAATCTGTCTAAAATCTGCTTCTAACCATTCAAGTCTAAACCACACCCATATTTTTGCATTTAGGCAGCCATCTCTGTTCATAACTCACATTCAGTAGATTCTTTACTGATCTGTGCATGTTCTTCTTGCCCGTTCTTACACATGCACACTCCAACCATTGTTCTTAAGCAAAGCATATAGTTGACTTGCTTTATTAGCTAAGGGATATTAATGATTCCAAAGCATAATGATCTATTAAACACGTATTATAATTGTATCTGTTCTAGGCATGTACGAGCCACCTACCAGCCATATATCAACTGTATATCAATTTTGGAATTATAATTTGTATCTCATGCTGAATTACTTCATTTTACAGAGTTACAGAACACTATACCACATCACAGGTCAGGAAAGCAATGTGGAGTTTGGGTTCGGAATGACAATGGTGGATATTTTGCCTCACCAAATTACCCGAATGCTTATCCTCCCAATAGAGAATGTATCTACATACTGGAAGGTAATGTGATTTACTCATTCCCAAATAACTCTATGGTACTAGTTGGAGCCCATGTCAATCTCAACAAAGATCCGTCCATGTTTATTAGTAGGGATTATCTACAGTGTTTGCTTGAACAATGACATGACATAATTTGTTAAAATTGCTAAACTGGAAGCTTGTCACAACATTGCACAGCTATAGCCCTCCTGCTTGAAACGTTCTCAGAGATGATGAGAACATTCCTTTGATAACTGAATGCATCTTGAACCTGAATGTACGCCTTGACCTCCAAGAACTACATTTGTTACCATTTTGCTGTATTTGCAGCGGCCCCACGCCAGCGAATTGAACTCACTTTTGACGAACCTTATAGCATTGAACCTTCATGGGATTGTCGATTTGATCACCTGGAGATCAGAGATGGACCATTTGGATTCTCCCATGTGATAAACCGTTACTGTGGTCAAAAAAGTCCATCACTCATTAAATCATCTGGGAGGTTCTTATGGATAAAGTTTACATCAGATGAGGAGTTAGAAGGTTTCGGATTTCGAGCAAAATACTCTTTTGTACCAGGTAATTAATTTATTATTATTTGGAGAAACTGAAAAGGTTTTCAATGGGTATACTATCAACTGTTATGAGGGCATCATACAAGAGGTAGCAATTTGGCTGTTCATTATTCACCCCGCCTGATTTGCTGTTCTATGAAAGGCCAATCTGCCACCATTCATTTAGGCCCCTACCAAAGTTGAAAGCCCTGTTCAATATGTCCAATGTTTGATTTAAGTGAACTAAATATGTTGAAAGCTTCAGCCATGGCCCAATTTGAAAAATAAATTGTTGTTGTGCTGTAATGGACACATTAATTGCTCATCCATTGTTGTTCTAACAAAAGTAGTAGAGAGCCTTGTCCTTGAACTGTAAGGTGATGATAATGCTCCCACAATGGTGTTAGTTAATGAATTTCAAGTCTTTTGACTAATGACAGTGAAGGAATGGCAATATATGCTCAAACTGGGATGCTGTGTAACTTATAGGGGAACTAGAAATTGATAATGTTCTTGTGACGTTTGTACTGGAGTCCTTGATAATACAGATCAATGAGGAAGGAGATGCTTTTGAAGTAGTCTTTGTGAGTTGGTACGATGAATCCTATAGTTAGGGCGTACTGCAACTGCAGTGCAAGCAGATGGATATTGAACCCAAGGTATTGGCACTGATCACTAATGATTGGTGCTCCATTCTGCATGGCGTCAAGCTTCTTGCATGATTTGCAGTTGCGCCCATCCAAAAAAGTGGTACGTATTGCATCACATTACTGACTTGAATCTTGTAGGTGGAGAAAAGTCTTTGAGAAATCATGAGGTGAGCCATTCACCCAGCCTCTACCCACTATTGCAGATAAAGAGTTGATATGGCTGGTCCAGTTAATCTTCTGGCCAAAGTTGACCATCAAGATGTTGATGGTAGAGGACTCCATGGTTTTGGGCTGTTGAAGCTGATTTTCTCTTGTAGGAGACGGCTATTACATGACACCTATGTGACATAACTATTACTTGCCACTTGTCAGCCCAACGTGGATTTGTCCAACTGCTCCGGTACGTTTTTGCTGAGAAATTCCTACAGCAATATCCTGGGGATGTGATGATTGGCCTCCAATAACCATGACCATTTTCCTTTGTGTCAGGTTCTTCTAAAAAGACAAGCTTTTTGGACACATTTATCAGATGTTACATGATTTAACATGTCATTTAAATTGAAAATACAATCATAATTTTCTACTTTCACAGATCCTGATTTTATCTACCTTGGTGGAATCTTGAACCCCATTCCAGGTATGATCGCCATTATATGTTCAAGATGAATTTTTAACACCAGTTTTATTTTTAAAGTGTTAACATTTTCTTGTTCTTTTTCCAGTAAATATTGGTATTTTCACTCTCTAGATTGCCAGTTTGAACTATCAGGGCCTGATGGGATTATTTATTCTAGTCAAGTGGAACAAGAGGAGAAAATAAAACCCGGAGAAGCAATTGACTGCATTTGGACAATAAGAGCCCCGCCAAGAGCTAAAGTATGTTATGTTTATACTTACAGAAGACAATGCACGGAGAGAATCTTTAATTGAGGTTCCTATCCAGAGCTTCGTATGATAGAACATTTATAGCATCGTGTTCAAACAAAAACACTTGGCAGTTTCAGAGCAGTGCCACTTAGAACTGAAGAGAGGAAAGGCAAAAAACATTGTTTAGTAAGTGGCTTCCTGGAAAACATTTATTGGTCCTCATACTTGTTTGTGGACTCAAGGTACAGCTTGCATTTAAATTGTCATTGAATTCTCCACATTAGCTATGCCCCACAATAAATTCAAATCTCAAAATATTGAAAATCAATAGCAAGGAATTTTTTACTTTACTCTCATTGATCTTTCTTAGCATCTATCTCAATCTGTGCCAACAATCCATGCAAAAGAAAAACTTCAAAAAAGTTTCTTTGGCCAGTACTTTTCTTTAAAAATAGAATTAGACAAAAGTAAAATACTAATTACAATTCTCTATAACAGGCAGATTTTTAATAGCATTACAATCCCCGTAGAGATTGATAGTTTTTAAAAAGAGATATGAATTTCCCAGTGACCAACTCAAAGTATCACACAACAAGATTCCACGTTTTAAGACTTTTGCCGTAACAAACGCACTAAAATCAACATAGACTAAACATTACTTAGCAGGCAGCTAATACACTGAACTACAGAAAAAGTTATTCCCTCGTAACTTCTTACTACAACTGAAAATCCCATGCCGTGTTTGTACATTACACTGCACTCTATGCAGAGATGTAGTCTTGTGTTTAGAGTCCAACAGCTCTAACAGAATCTCTTCTCCTTGCTTCACCAGGATGGATCTTCCAGCATCCTTTTAAACAAAGTCCGCTTCATTCAACTCTTTGGGCATAATCATATAGACATCCCATTGCAAGGTACCCTTTGGTGGTTCTGTGATTTTTAACTCTTCACAATTCTTGTTTCCTCAAACGTGGGTTCTGCTCTCACCAGCCCTCTGCTTGGTGCGTAATCCAAAAGCAGTCCTTTTCTTCTGCCTGGTATAGCAGCCTATTGTGGGTGTTCTTCTCCAAAAGTCTCAGTCTGACTATCCCTGAGAGTCTATGGCCAGAACTTTTGCCTCCCGTGGTGGCGGGTATGTTTGCCGGCGAGAGGGCCAACAATCAGCTATATACCATCATGAAACTACTTTGCGATCGTCCTCTCTGCCCGTCACTGGTGGGCTGCGTTTCCCACTGTCCAATGTCGGGAACATAATTTCAATGCATTTGCATCTCATCATTGTGCCCGCACACCAAAATCATCCCCCCATGTCAAATTTACCTCATGCAATGGCATTCAGAACGGCGTGATTTATGACTGCCTTTAAAAGGTGTGCACCTGGTGAGCTGAGCTTCGAGGGGAACTCGGAGGTGAGTGTACACAACCTTGCACAGTGCTCGCAAGGATTGCCTGTAGGACATCAAGGAAGAGGCGCCGCGCATTCGTGGAGGGAGCAGAGAGGCCACAGGCAAGTCGCTTTTTCCCAGCTGGCTTTCAGTGTGGTGCCGGGGCAAGGGCTCCAATGCGGGCGGGGCTAGTGGGTGGGGCGGCAGTCAGCACAAACTGTTGGAAGTATACACATGCCAGGGTAGGGAAAGGGTGGGGGAAGCGGCCACATACTTGGAAAAGCTTGTCAAAAGTAAGCATTCTTCCGCAGCTGAGACCGTTCAGCAGCAGCTCCATTGACATGCTTGGAGTCAGGCCTCTGAAGATTTTCTGCCCACTCAAGCAATGCAAAAGCATGAAAGTGCCACCAAATGCTCCAGAACTTTTCAGCCCTTGGGCGCAGACTGCGAATTAATGCAGAACAATTGGATGACTGGGCAAGTTGTAGAACCCCTTTGCGAAAGGTGGCCATGGTGTAGTCACTGGTGGAGGCGCTCAGAGCCTCTTACAATGCCTTTATTCAGGTTTGGACCATTATCACTCATAGCTCAAGCTAACAGCACAGCCTTGCAGTGCAGGTTAGGAGAATGCCTATACCTGAACTGAGAGCACAGCATGCAGTCCAGTGGCTGAAGCTGCCGTCAATCAGTCAAATGGAGTGGGGTGGACGTGGGTAGAGTTTCAGACAGCCTTGAAGCACACTGCACATTGGCCATCCAAGTGGTGGCCAGCACTCTTTGACATGAGTGAAGGGGCCTGAGACGCAGCCAGAGGCGGAGACTTAACCAAGTCTTTAGGAAACATATGCTTATCCATGCGTCTCTCTCTTTGAAACTGCAGGAGGAGAACATCAGGATCGTGGAGCCCAGTGATCTAGCGGTATGCATCATGGCTTACAGAGACCAGAGAAGAAGGAGAAGAGTGTGATGGAGGCACCTGGCTCACCAATAGGAGGAGCACCACCCTTAAGATTAAGGTGTGGCAGGGACTGCTGCACACGCAGCTGAAGATCCACAGCGAGCTGTTGCTCGTAGGCGCCTTGCTAGACCCAGGGTCTATAGATGGCGCTTGTCATTCCTGCAGATGACTGAGATACAGTGTCGCCGAAGACTGCACATGTCTAGGGAACTGGTTGGCCACATATGCCACCTGCTGCAGGATTTGACGCCACGGGGACATGGAGGGCATCCACTGCCAGTAGCTATGAAAGAGACTGTGGCACTCAATTTCTAAGCCAGTGGCTCTTTCCAGGGCTCCACAGGCGACCTGTGTGGGATCTCACAAGGCCTCCACCCACAAGTATATCCAGGAAGTCATGGACGCCATCTTCACAAAGGCACAGAGCTTTGTGCATTTCGCCCGGGATCAGGCAAACCAGGAAGCAAGAGCGCTGAGATTTGCAGTGATTTCTGGTTTTCCACAGGTGCAGGGTACCATCGACTGCACTCATGTGACGCTTAGATATCCATGGCAATATACAGTCAACTATGTCAACTGCAAGAATTTCACTTAGTGAATGTTCAGCTGGTCTGCCACCACTACAAACGCATCCTGCGGGCCTGCGCATGATTCCCAGGGAGTGTCCACAACTCCTACATTCTCTGCAGGTCTCAGATCCCTGACATTTTCCAGGGTCCACAGAGGCTGCAGGGTTTGCTCCTCGGGGACAGTGGCTACCCACCGAGGACGTGGCTGATGACGCCCATGTAGCGGCCTCAGACTGCAGCAGAGACATGGTATAACAAGGCTCATGTCGCAACCCGGACTTTGGAGGAGCAAACGATAGGCATATTGAAAATGAGGTTCCAGTGCCTCAACAGGCCTGGTGGAGCACTGCAATACAGCCCTCAGAGGGTGTCACACATCATCGTAGCTTGCTGCATGCTACACAACCTGGTGCTGCAACAATGAGAGGACCTGGCTGAGCAGGAGATGGAAGAGATGCACGTCTGCTCCAATGAGGCGGATGTCAAAGGGGATAATGGTGATGAGGTTCTCGAAGGCGATGAGGCCATCGCAGTGGCCGAACGATGCAGTCTCACTCATGAGGCCCTAATAGCCGCAGGATTCATGGAAGATGATGACGAGATGCAGTGCGGATAGTCCTGACATCCTCACCTTGCATCTGTGGCTGAGGGCAGTGCACATACCCTCAGTGCTCAGGCTCGTGTCATGGAGATGCAGTGGAGGCCCTAATAGTTTCAAGATTCCAGGAGGATGATGACAACATGCAGTGAGGACACCATACATCTTCACATTGCCTCTGTGAATGTCTGACTCCTGTCTGGCTGAGGGCAGCTCGCTCGCGCTCTGTGATCAGGATCATATCATGGAGATGCAGCCATGAAATTTTAAGTGCACCTGATCCTTTGGCAGCCTTCAGCACCTGTCCCCTTCAGGACCACACCGTCACCGGACACAGATGCTGAAGAGCTGGGGCACCAGCCCCACCTCAAAGATGCTGAGAGTACACAGTGACAGAATTCTGTGACGCTTGCCCACGACATTCTGGCTGCAATGACAAGCAGCATTGAGGTGCAGGCATCACTAATGTGTCCAGTGAGTGTGAAGCCGGACCATCACTTTGCTCTGAAGGCTGCACAAAGCACAGGGAAGAGGCCCTGAACTGAGACACTTGCAGGAACAAATGGATGTGCAGGAACATCTGAATGACACAAATACTGCTCATCATGACAAGGAGCCATAGACAAGGAGCCATTCTTGGGAGTTTATTTACAATAGTGAACATTATGTACAAGTGATTAATACCCATGCCCAGGCTGTACAACTACATCTTCTTCACCTCCCTAACCCTGCCGTTACATCTTGGTGCTCCCCCGACATCTACAGTGGAGGTGGAGGCAGCCTGCTAACTGCTGTGCCCTGTCTGTGATGACTTTGGTGGGCATCCTCAGGAGAGCCAAGACCTGGAGGGCCCCGGCTTTGATTTGAGTATCCTGCTGTGGGTCAGGTGCACCCTCCTCAGCCTGTGGAGCTGGAGATGATGAGGTCACAGGAAGAGGTGATTCAGGTCGGTTGGACATTCCCAGAGTCACCTGGTAGATGGCCCTGGGGTGTCAAGCTGCTGGTCCTCCCTATGAGTGCCCAAGGGCCCCTGGCTGACTCCTTGAGGAGAAGGTGAAGTTGGAGTGAGATTGAGCTGTCCTGCGCGCCTCTCACGTTGACAGTGCTGGAGGCCAACTATGGCATCAGCGATGGAGTTCAGCCCGCGCAGCAGTGCAGGAGCCTCGTCCTGGACCAAGATCTCCATGGCGGCCGCCATCCTGACAGTGTTGACCTCGGTGCGTCAGCATGCCAGTGCTATCATCTCAGTCTGAAAGTGGACGGACTCCTCCATCGTCCCTTGCAATTTGAGGAGTGCACCAGATATTCTTTCCTGATGTTCCTGTCTTTGCAGCTCCACCAACAGATTAAGAATCAACGCTCTTGCAGACGCTCATCATCTGACTCAGACTCAGCAGATTCCTTGCCTCCAGCAGTCCTCCAAGTGCCACTGACCTCGGATGTCCCTGCCTTTGCCTGCTGTGGAACAAATTGTGTGCTGTGCTCACCAGATTGTGACCCCCGAGGCTACTCTACATCTAAATCCCACTGAGGTGTATGTCACTGCACTGAAGGAGGGTGTGGGTGAGCGCTGTGACAGGTCTTCAACTGTGCTGCCCTCAGGCTCCTCATCCAATGTGCTCTTGGCATTGGAGTCTGGGCCAAGGTTGCCTGAGGGCATATGTGCTTAGAAGGATAAATGGAGATTATTCTTGGCAGCTGCAATACACACTGAACAGTGGACTCAGAATAACATTGACAGAGGGATGATGTGGTACAGGATCCTCACATGGATGCTTGCCACCGACCGTACTGTTGCCACAGGAACGGTCCACATCCTCTCTGGCCAGCTCCAATGCACGACTCTCAAACGGATTGAGGACTTTGATGTCCTGTACCCCAACCCCGATCTGGAACCTCTCCCATTGATTGTGCGCCATCTTGTCCTCCATAAAGACAGATGGAGAGAGCGTTAGCAAGGCGCATCCCAGGCCAAATGAGAAGGATGCCAGGCGTGCATGTGTGCTGACTGGAGCCATGGACGGAATGGGGAGGCGATCTCCAGAGAAGATGAGGACAGAGAGAGATGTGAGGGCATGTGTGAGAGAGTAAGTAGTAATGTCCCTTGAGCTGGCAGTGAGTGAGATGCCAGTGAATGTGTGATGGACTTGTGAGTGGGTGAGTTGAGAGTGATGAGATGGTTGACTTACCCTGGTGGCACAGATGAGATCATTCATCCTTTTACTGCACTGGATGGCCGATCCCTTGTGTGCGGCATTGGCACTGACTATCACTGCCACCGCCTCCCAAGCCGGAGGGGTGAGACTGTTGGGCCTCCTGCGGTCAGAGCGAGAGTAGAGGACATCATGGCGGGCATCCACGGTAAAAGGCATCCCAGGGATGCCTCACTGAATTTGCGGTGGGGGAGGGGGGGTGGTGGGCTGCACCCTGCTTTTGGGACCATGTCTTCGCTGGGAAGCATTGAGAAGTGTGTGCGCGGCTGCAGTTTAAATATGATGCCCGCAGTGATGGAGCAGCGAGGTAATGGTGTAACGGGCAAATCTGAGGCCGCCCCCACAGCGATCCATGTGTTTCCCCTGAATGCATTATTAATGAGGTGGAACGCGCCGGGAAAGGGTGATATGACGTGAAAGTCACATGGAAAGTCACGTAGAAACTAGGACCAGGATTAGGCCATTCAGTCCTTCAAGCCTGCTCTGCCATTCAATATGATCATGGCTGATCCTCTATCTCAACGCCATATTCCCACTTTCTCTCCATACCCCTTGAGCCCCTAATGTCCAAAAAATTATCAATTTCTTTCTTGAATATACTCAGTGACCTGGCCTCCACAGCCTTCCGTGGTAGAGAATTCCACAGGGTGACCACCCACCACCCTCTGAGTGAAGAAACTTTTCCCCATCTCAGTCCTAACTGGACTGCCCCGTATCCTGAGACTGTGGTCCCTGGTTCTAGACTCTCCAATCATGGGAAACATCCTCCCTGCATGTAGTCTATCTAGCCCTGTTAGAATTGTATACGTTTCAATCAGATCCCCTCTCATTCTTCTAAACTCTATTGAATACAGGCCCAGTCGAACCAATCTCTCCTCATGCAACAGTCCTACCATCTCCAGTATCAGCCTAATGAACCTTTGCTGCACTCCCTCTATGGCAAGTATATTCTTTCTTAGATAGGGAGACCAAAACTGCTCACCATACTCCAGGTGTGGTCTCACCAAGGCCTTGTACAACTGCAGTAAGACATTCCTATTTCTGAATGCAAATCCTCTTACAATGAAGGCCAACATACCACTTGCCTTCCTAATTGCTTGCTGCACCTGCCTATTTACTTTCATTGACTGGTGTACAAGGACACCCAGATCCCTTTGTCCATCCACATTTCCCAATATATCCCCATTTAAATAATACTCTGCCTTTCTGTTTTTCACACCTAAGCGTATAACTCCACATTTATCCACGTTATACTGCATCTTCCATGTGCTTGCCCACACACACAACTTGTCTAAATTGCCCTGAAGCCTCTTTGCATCCTCCTCACAACTCACAACCCTGTCCAGTTTTGTGTCGCCAGCAAACTTGGAAATATTGCATTTGGTTCCCTCATTCAAGTCATTTATATATGTCGTGGGTAAAACGTCATTTTTCAAGCCTGCTAATACACTTAGTGCAAATCTGGGATGATTCAACTAGCTGCTTCCTCCTTTGGGTCCAAGAGTTAAAGTTTCCACCTTACTTTCAATAGGACTTGACCTGGGCCCCTGCCCCCATGGCAGCCAGGTCACATGGGCCCATTCTGGGCAGATCCTGTATCAGGTCCTATCCTACTCCCCAAACTGCTCTATTTTACCTTGAATTAGAGTACAACCATCTTATAAAGTCTCACAGTCATAACAACAGGAATATACTAATGTCGAACTACATTTTTACAGAAATAGCTGTTACAACTTAACTTGCTACTTGATAGATAATTTTTTAAAACCCTAAACAACCACCAAGGATTGTCTCATAGTGTAGTGACATAGTTGTGTGCTGTTACTGCAACATTCTAGTGATCTATGCATATGTGATGTTGTACACCATCAGAGTGAATTTGAATTAACTTCTATTACTTTGTGTTTGTTTTTGGTTATAATACAATATCAAAAGTATTTGGGCAGAATATTGAGCTCGGTGGGCGGGCGGGTGCCCGACCTGGCTGAGCGTAAAATGATGCGCGATGACGTTAGTCAAGCGTCCCAACGTCATCGTGTAGTTCCGGAATATTTCATTTGGCAGGCACGCACCAGAAAGGCCTATTAAAGCCATCAAAAAGGTAATTAAATTCAAATTTACGCTGCCCGTCCAACCTTACGGTTGGCAGGCAGGCGAAAACACCAAGCGGCCTTTGCACTTTTTAGGAAACCTCACCCATGGGCGGGATGAGGTTTCCTAAAGCAAATAAAAATGAGATAAAAATTTCACACTTGAATTAAAAACATGCCCCTGCTCATGTGACAGTCACATGAGGGGACATGTTTTGTGACATTTTTATTTTCTTCATTTTTTTTTAGACAATGCTTCATCTCCCTGAGGCAGCTCCGTGCCTCAGGGAGATTGAAGCGCTCTTTCACGCACATGCTTGAAGTTCACGCTAGGCCTGCTTGCTTTCCTCCCCCCGCCCGCACAGAGTTGAGCACTGCCACTCGGGTTCCACGCCAGCCAGGCCTTAATTGGCCCATCCCCATAAAATTGCGGTCCGGTGTCAATCGCGGGCAGTGGTTGGCGCCCCAACCGCCCCACCCACCCCCGCCAAGGGCAAAATTCTGCCCTTTGTGAACTATCCAGTTGAATGTACATATTTCGTAAAAATGTGCAAGTAGGTTGTTTTATTTCACAGACGCAAATATAGTTATTGTACAATTTTGATCATAAAGAAGTTGCTGCAATGTAATTGGTTGTCTAATGTTAGAATACACCCACTGTCTTAGCTTTAAGAATATTAATAACAGTAACAATATATTACAGCCTTAAACCCACACAGAAAATAATATTAAGTTTGGTGGGATATAACTAACATTAAGAATAATGACTTAGAGAGAGAAATTCCCACCTGAGTTATTTCCATTAGCAATCAAACACCTGAGATATTGATATGCAACGGTCATAAATATGCCAATGCTTTTTCTCTGCCAAAAGTCATTTGTTTTCTTTAAATTCTGATTAATATGATTTGCCATTGAGGGCAGTGAGATTGAAGTCTGCAAGTAAACTGCCGCTTGACATTTAACTACTTTCTACATAAGTGATTAAAAATATTGTTCAATTTATTTCCTTTTCATGTCTTGTTTGCCAAATTACCTTTGAAAATGTCCTTCAAATATGTCAATCATATATCCTGCAGTATAAAATAATTCATATCAATAACGTTTATTTTTTGAACAAAGCATTCATAAGCAATTTCAATTACTATTGACCTTGAAAGATGTGCTCTGTTTTAAAGTAGCATACCATGCATGCTAGTACTGTAATATATGATAAATGAAATTCAATTTGCTACCCAGTGCAACTGTGATCCCAAGGGCACAAACTATTTCATTCAACCTTTAATATTGAACAATTAGCAATACCACAAAGTCAACATTGATTAATGGAGTCATTATTATGCAGATTAGCATCAGGTAGGGCACAAAGAGAGTGACACTTTACATAATGTTCCCCAATTAATACTGAAAAAAAGTAATCAAGATGCTGCATCCCTGTGCTTTGTGAGCTACAGAAATGGAACAGAGATAAATTTGTTTTCAGCATTGCTTTGTTGTGTTTTGTTTCACTCATTGGTAAGGCTTCACAGGCAAATATATATCTGCTGCTTGCTACAACAGTTCAGCCTTATTATGACATGGTCCTTGGGATCCAAACCTATCACATACAGTTTGTGTTACATGTAATTATGAAACTTGGGAACAATGATTCAGTAATCTTATAACAAATGTTCTATCAAAAGCTGGACTCTTCAATACGACAGAACACCACCCTTTGAGATTTGTGTTCAAACTTCCTTTGTAATGGACTATATTGAAATATTGTTGTGCAGGTATGGTGGCATTGTTCACCATTTAGAATTATATGTGGAGATCATTCTTAGCTCAATTATTCTATAGCTCTGTCAAAATATGCACAAGTGAACTGACCAGGGTTTACTGGTCACCTATATTGATATTAAGGCAGAAGTTAGTCATAGAACATTATGCTCATAATCTGGCTTCAAACACATACAGAATACACCATGACATTAATTGAGCTTAACATTGGGAAACTATATAAAATGAACTATGTTGAATTAACTTTCTTTTAACAACCTTATAAAAATGCTATTGTTGCTACACTGGGGAGGAGTTACACCTAATCTCATCAGTGTATTGAGGCACATTATCCAGACAGTACTGTAGTGGCAATGTCTATTGGGCACAAATAGCAGTGCAAAGATGCTAACTGCATTTATACAGTAATTAGTAAAAAGAATGATCAATGTAAGTCCACTATCTGAAGGTAGACTTATTGTTCTAATCAAGGTCAACCCTCAGTGCAGGCTATACACTGTAATTTTGGATTACCTTTATAAATGTTTCAGTGTGATAGCTCCAAAAACATTAGCATAATGGGCCATCTAAAGTGAATAAGGCCGATTGTTTTGGAAAATTGATTTGGTACACTAGTACAGTAGGGATTATTGCCCACAAGTGTGGAAGAATAGAGGGAACTCTATTGCCCATGTGATGTACAGTAACTTTGTTCTGACACTTTATTGAAAAAGTCGTCCATCTCCAGCCCCAGCATGCTCAAGTTGATGAACATGAGCTTCATCCCCTGCCATTCAAAAATAAAAAAAGAGAAAAAACTAAAAACTTGATCAAGATCAAAAAAGATTATTGAATGTTAAGGATCAAGTAAGTAAAATCAGCCACTCTCTTGAAGATTCAATTCTGATGGTTTTAAACACAAAGAATGCACTTTCTTGATCTCTTTCTTTAAATGTAAAGTTTTGCAGCAATACATGTGTGCAACACTGTCACTGGACCTTTAATGTGTTTCTCTTTGATAGATTTATTTACGCTTTCTCGACTATCAAATGGATCACTCTAATGAATGCAAGAGGAATTTTGTTGCTGTGTATGATGGGAGCAGTGCTATTGAAAACTTAAAGGCAAAATTTTGCAGCACAGTAGCTAACGATCTGATGCTACAAACTGGAGTTGGAGTGGTTCGTATGTGGGCTGATGAGGGCAGCAGGCTGAGCAGATTCCAAATGCTATTTACTTCATTTGTGGATCGTAAGTAACCATGGCTTATAAACATTTTATTCTCTAATAACACTTAATTTGTTACTAGCTTATTTTGTTTAGCAATAGATTGCTTCAGAGAATAGCGTTTGTTAAAAATTGAAACAATATTGTAACACAGCCATAGGATTTTAATACCCACAATTAAAAATGTAGGCTTGGAAATTATGCTGTGTAATATTATAAGGTGTGACCACTGGATTGATTGACAGAGGTTTGGAAGCAGTGTGGTTGTACATCCTCTCAGGAGCAGAAACATGTGTCCGAACAGACAGATTAATTGAGGTAACATGTTGCTTTGGAAAATTGTCAATAAACTATTAAAAAGTTTGTTCTTAATTGCCAAGAATATTATTTTGGTCCTATAAACTGTGTTGATTATCCTTTCTGAAATTTGTTTTTAGAAATTTACAGGAATGTTTGTGGACATACAAAACAAAATGGAAATGTTTCAAAAGTTGACAGATTATTATATCAGGTGTTTTTTCCCCTTTGTGAAAATATTTGAAAGAATTATTAACAAAAAATGTTTAAATTTCCTGTCAGAAAGTAAGTCAGGACAGTACTAGAAAACAATATCATTTCTCTTACACATTCAATGGCAGCAGGAAGTAATTTTAGGTATTTTGTGGTAATTGATGAGTTGCAACACAGGGGTCTCATTTTAAATTTTAAAAGATAGTTTAACAGCAGCTACACAACACTTGTTCTGCACAAATATGTCCTTTCCAATATTATTTTCTACTTTTGTAGCACTTTGAATACAGATAGTTGAATTAGTACTGATTTCAGGAAGGTGTCTATGCAATGATTTGGCGTCCACTAGGAAATGGATTACAGCTATAATTGAAGACAAGATAAAATTCCCTATTCAATGCAAATCAGTAAGAATTCCGCCAATCTTAATAATCTGTAAAGGCTGGTGCAAGCAACACTTGTCTGCTTATTAATTGATTTATTTTCTGACCGCCTCCTTTTTTTTACTCATTTATCTGACTTCACTCCTGAATTAAGTATAGAAAAAAATGCATGTCCCATTAAAAATGAAGAGCACACCTAATCCTAAAAATCCTTTAAAGTAATGTTCATATCTTGTATTTTTAAAACAGACCTTTAGAGACTACAGTCACAAATTATTCATAGCAGATGCCACTTCCATGAAAATACCACTTGTCACTTGTATGCACATTTTTAGCTCTTTCAACTCACCACTTGCAGAATAAGCCATACCTCCAGATATTGTTAGTGTGACACATCCTGTGACTTATCCTTTTAAGAGTTTCAAATCCAAGTAGTTGATCCACAAAAATTCCTGAAGAATCCCCATGAAAAATTGGATCACAATTTACATAATGTTATATATCATACAAAGTGCCAGAAGTAGACCACTATAATCCTTCCTTTGTTATTTTCAGATCGATTCCTTTATTTCAGAATGCTGTTAGCTAGCAATACATCTGGTCTACACTTAAGTTTCCAAAGCTAATGATTGAATCATGCTATGAATTCATGCAAGTTAACAATCAATAAATCCAACAAGATTAGATGAACTCATTAATTTTGCGTGGGAGATTCAGTTGATGCTTTTATTGTGAACAAAGAAGCCATGACCAATTTATCTAACTGACAAAGCTGAACTAACAAAGACATGACCTTTACAAAGTGCCCATTTACTGTTTTTTGTTGCTCATGGCTGAATGGCCATACACAGTGCTACATCACATCTTGTATAAGCTTTTGAAATACATGTGCTATAATTTATGGTGACATTAACCTTTGTCTCACAGCTCCCTGCCAGGACAACACATTCTTTTGTCACAGCGACATGTGCATCAACAATTCTTTGGTCTGTAATGGAGTCCAGAACTGTGTGTACCCATGGGATGAAAATCATTGTAAAGGTAACATTGTTTGCCCAGTTCTGTAAAAACATTTGTGAGAAAAAATGTCCTTTACTTCATCAGACTTGACAAAGGCCATTTCTCTCAGACGGCTATATTTATGGGTTAAATAAATACATTCATCTGAGTCAAAGTTTGCATTAACATTGGTTTACAGGGTCTAACAGATCTTAACTAGTTTTGACATTTCCGCAGCTAGTGTATGGAAATCTGATTTAATACAGAGCTGCTCGTTTCAATCCCTAATAAAATCTGAGAGGTTCAGCTCACGGTTATGAAATGAAGATATGTCACCACATTGAAGATGGGTTTTTATTTTGGTTTATTGAGACTGATGTTAAAGATTCATTGAATAATATTTCATTATTGTATGTTTCTTACTTTTTGACCCCAGCTCCACCCAATGATAGTTGCTAGTAGTGTAACTGCTGGTAAACTTATTTTAAATCTGGGATAACAGTGAAAATATTCAGCTTTCTCCTGTACTTGATCATCTTTAGTTAACCACAGCCACTGGATGACAGCCAGTCCTGCCATGGGCCTGTTCCTTTCTTTGTCAGAATTACAAATGACAAAACTGAGGTTCAAGGGACCAGAGTTGGGGATGGGGGCGCGTTTTGGGTGGTGGTGGGGTGGGGCGGGGGGGGGGTGCATACATTAAAAAGATAAGCTTGATCTTGATAATGTCCTCATCCAGTTTACACCCACATTCTCTTTCAATAAAGATCACTAGAAACAATGAGAGAAAGTTGGACAACCTGTGTCAGCTCCAAGGATACGTTGTTACCATAATTGTGGATTAGAGTCCTGGCCTTGGTTGGCAATATTCTGATGCCTAGCAAGATTATATTAAAAAAAAATTAACAGCATGGCCCAATTGTCACTGAAGCAGCAAATAAGTAGTTATCCCTACAATAATGATAGAATATATATACAGCAAGCATCTAAATATTGAAAGGTAGCCCTTACCACAGCGAATACCACAGGCACAAAGAGACTGTATTCAACTAATAGCAGTTTTCTTTTATTAACACAGCTAATGTTATATACACTACTGCTCACTTGGGGATGAATAAGACTGTCATTTTTATACCAGTGGCACACTTGGAGATCTCATTGTTCACTGGAAACAGAATGAATTCTCTTTGAAATAAAGCTGTTAAAATTAACTAATGTATACTGAGATGCATATTAGTAAAAAGTAAATTACTGTCAAGGGTCAGATCCAGTGCCCAATCGTTTCCATTTTAAATTGCCAAGGCTACCCTCCTGATCCCTAGACCAGCTTGTCCAGATCTTATTTTTGAATGGCGGCAGGTGTCCTTTGCATGGTCTTTCCTAAATGGTCAGGAAATTTTTTTGTGCATACAGTATACAGAATTATTACTGTTTCAGTACTGCCTCACACAAACATACATATGGAATTATTGCTGTATCAGCACTGCCTCACACAAACATACATATGGAATTATTGCTGTATCAGTACCACCTCACACAAACATACATACGGAATTATTGCTGTATCAGTACTACCTCACACAAACATACATATGGAACTATTGTTTTATCAGTACAACCTCACACAAACATACATATGGAATTATTGCTGTATCAGTACCACCTCACACAAACATACATACGGAATTATTGCTGTATCAGTATTACCTCACACAAACATACATATGGAACTATTGTTTTATAAGTACAACCTCACACAAACATACATATGGAATTATTGCTGTATCAGTACCACCTCACACAAACATGCATATGGAACTATTGTTCTTTAAGTACTACCTCACACACAGGGAATTATTTCTGTGTCAGGACTGCCTCATACAAACATACAAATGGGGCAGAATATTGAGCTTGGCGTGCGGGCGTGCGCCTGACCTGACTGAGAGTAAAATGATGCGCGGTGATGTTGGGTGAGCGTCCCAACGTCACCATGTAGTCCTGCGAGATTTCATTCAGTGGGCGCGTGCTGGAGTTGGCATTGTGCCCGCTGACAATTGAAAGGCCTAGTAAGGCCATTAAAAAGGTAATTAAATTCAAATTTACACCGCCCGTCCAACCTTACGGTTGACAGGCAGACGAAAATGCCAAGTGGCCTTTGCACTTTTTAGGAAACCTCATCCATGGGCGGGATGAGGCTTCCCAAAGCAAATAAAAATAAACTAAAAATTTTGCTTGAATTAAAAACACATCCCTGCTCAGGTGATAGAGTCACATGAGGGGACATGTTTTATGACATTTTTATTTTCTTCATTTTTTTTTGAACAGTGCTTCAACTCCCTGAGGCAGCTCCGTGCCTCAGAGATTGAAGCGCTCTTTCGCATGCATGCGCGAAGTTCATGCTAGGCCCGCTCGCTCTCCTCCCCCCACCCACACAGGCAGCGCTGCCGCTCGTGTTCCATGCTGGACGGGCCTTAATTGGCTCGCCTGCGTAAAATCGCGGTGCGGTGCCAATCGCGGGCAGCGGCCGGCTTCCCGCCAAGGGCAAAATTCTGCCCACGGAATTATTGTTGTATCAGTACTGCCTCATACAAATTTTGAACTTAATCATTTCATTTCATGGAAAGATTAAACAAGCTACAGAAAACTATCGAAGTAAATAATTTATTTTGTTTTAAAGAGGTTGTTCAGCCTAACAAAAAGGTCTTGTTTTTTACACTGAAGACTGCTCAGAAATATCAACATTTTGCCAATTGTGTCTGATATTGGAAATATATCATTTATTTCTGCTTCGAATGCTGGACTTTTCCTGAGGAGGGTAGGGTTGATTTTCTTGCCCTCTGATGGAATACATCCGAAGTAAGCTCAATTACAATTATTTGAACCTCTTTGCATTTACCAGTTCAGGTCATTGTCATGCGTCTATTGCAGATCTGCCATCTAGCAGGACTTAGAGCAACAGGAATGGCCATTGACATCCAGATCTTCAAGCTGTTCTCCAAAATCTGCAGCCATAAGGTCTCCAGAGTTGAAGATATCTGGGGAAGCTAAAAGAGAAGCTTTCACTTACCTTTTTATGTTTCCCTGGCTTTGCTGCCTGTTTAACATGGGAGCCAGCAGCAATGCTTAGCACCAACAGATGGGTCCTATATCATTGAGCTTGGAGGAAAATAAGCTGGGGTAACCCAATCCACCTCATTTCCATGGTTGTTCTTTGCTTGCACCTGCAAACACTTCACCCCACCCGCTGAGAAAATAACCCCAAGGCAGTGTAAAGGGAATTGAGACCTGGCATCATAGATCCAAGTTCCCTCTCCATCTTCTTGCAGCCACTTAGGTGAGGCATCAGAAGGGTATCAGTCAGCATGTCTTCAGGAAAGAGGGAAAATGAGAATAGGGAGAGAAAGAATACCAAATCTTTTATCCTGTGATTCTTCCCCTTTCTCCACCCAAGTGGTTGCATCTGCATCAGTTCCCAAGTCCATTTGTTCCCTTTTCCTTCAGTTACCTCTCTAAGTAATTTTTTGATGCTGACATTGCATAGGATATAGGGAACAGGAACAGGCCATTCAGCCCAAATAGTCAATGCCAACAAAATATGCACCACTTGAGCCTCCTCCCATCTTTCCTAATCTAAATCTATCATGGTAACCTCTTATTCCCTTCTCCCTCACATGCTTACCTAGCTTCCCTTTAAATATATCAATGCTATTTGCTTCAGTCACTCTGGTGGTAGTGAGTTCCACATTCTCACCACTCTTGGATAACTATCTTATATTGATGGCCTCTCGTTATGCTCTTCCCCACAAATGGAACATTCTCTCAGTATCCACTCAATCAAACCCAGTCATGATTTCAAAGATCTCTGTCAGATCACCCCCCAGGCTTCTTTTTCAAGAAAAGAGACCCAGCCTGTTCATCTTTTCCTGATATGTATATCCACCCATTTCTGCTATCATCCTTGTAAATCTTCACTGCACCCACCCCAGTTCCTCCATATCCTTTTTATAATATGCCAATCAGAATAGCATGCAGTACTCTTAAATGTGATCTAACCAAGGTTTGATGCAGATTTAATTTAACTTTCCTACTTTTCCATTCTATCTCTCTAGAAACAGAGCCTCATGCTTGTTTTTTTTATACGGCCTTGCTAACCTGTGGCACAAATTTAGCGATTGGTTTATTTGTTCTCCAGGATCTCTTTGTTTCTCTATTCCACCTAGACTTGCACGTTCTGAGTAAAAAGTGACCTCCCTATTTTCTTCCAGCAAAATGCACCATCTCACATTTGTCTGTTTTGAACTTCATTTGCCAAGTATTTGCCGGTTCTACAAGTTTTATTAATGTCTTGCTGTAATTTGTTGCAGTTCTCCCTGAAACTGACTATTCTGCAAGCCCCCACCCCCCCCCACCCACCATCCACACACCACCCCACCCCCAATTTGGTGTCATCTGTAACTTGTGAACAGCAGTGGTCCCAGCACCGATCCTTTTGGAACACCACTTCCCACCTTCTACCACTGTAAATAACCACCCTTTACTTCCACAATCTGCTTTATGTTTTGAAGTCAGCTAGCAATTCATTCTTCCACTTGTCCCCTGACTCCACATTCTCTAATTTTATTCATTAGCCCATTATGGGACACCTTAATTGAAGGACTTTTGAAAATTCAGATAAATTCCATCTACTGTGTTACCATTGTCTACTCTCTCTGTTACCTCCTTAAATACATTCACTGAGGTTGGTCAAGCAAGATTTTCCATTTTGAAATCCAAGTTCATTGTTATATTTCACATTTCTAGATGTTCTTCTATTCTCTCCTTTAGTAGTGATTTCATTATTGTTCCTACCACTGATGTTAAGCTGACTGGTCTATAATTCACTTGGCATGTTCTGTCCCCCTTCTTAAGTATAGGAATTACAATAGCTATCCACCAATCCTACATCTTTTTCGAACAAATTAAATATGTGTAGTAATGCCTCTTCTATCCCTTCCCTAGATTCTTTTGAATGCATGGATGCAATGAATCCAGACAAGAGGCTTTATTCCCTTCGAATTTGATTAGTTTATTAAATACATCCCCTTCTTTCATTTTAAATGCACTTATCTTTCTTAGTTTCTGCTTCAATACTCCACTAGTACTTTCCATAGCCTCAATACCGTCTGCGTGAGAGTTTCCCTCGCTCTCTGTCCTAAATCACATTAATTTAATCATGTCTAGATTCATATCCCCTTGTTCTATATCTCTCAGTCACTGGAACAGTCCATCTCTATCTACCTGCTGCCATCCCTTTATAATTTTAAACAATTCTATTGAGTTATCCTTTAATTCCCTCTGTCCTAATGAAAACAACTCTAATTTTTCAAGTCTTGTTTGTATTTCTTCATCACAAGCAACATACCAGTGAATCTGAATTGTACCCTCTCTATTACCTCAATTTCCTTCCTGTAGTGTGGACACTAAAACTAGAAACAGTGCTCTAATTTTAATTTAATAGTGATAAATAGCTGCCCCATACAATGCCATTTCCATCCCCATCCTGATGATACTGAAATGTTGTAAACTGTGTGTAACAATTACTTTTTCCATCTATCCCCTTTAGTCTTCTGTCTGTCTAAATAGTGATGTACCAGTGAAGTAAATATTTCATATTTTTGCTCAGTGGATAAAATGTCGTCAGATGTTATGTACTCTGGATGACCTCTGTTTCAATGAAAAGTATACTAGAGAGCATTTTAATACTGTTGTAACCACCAAAAGAACATCCAATATTTCATAGCCATCTGTCATCCATTATGCCATGACCAGTCTAAATACATGGTCAAGAGCTTTCAGCTGCAGCAGGCAGGAATCGCCAGGTGGAGCATAGTGATGAAAATGTCATAATGCGCAGTGTGTTTTAACATATAGCGTGGATGAATGAATGAACATCAGAATGAGTAAATTTTACCTCAATAAATAAAGCTAGCACAGAACTTACTCATATCTTCTGGTAGGGCATGAATGTTTCATTTTCCTATTCATTATATCTTTACATTATATCATGTCTTAGAGATATTGGTATTTTCTTTAAGCATTAACAATCTATATACTGAACTACCATCCTCAGTACGTTCATTGTGACTTTGTGGTTGACTTTGTGATTGACCACGACAGCTGGTGGAATTTAAATTCAAATAATAATCTGGAATGGAAAAGCTGGGCTCAGTAATGATGACCATGAAACTATCACTGCTTGTTGTAAAAACCCATCTGGTTCACTAATGTCCTTTAGGGAAGCTGATCTGCCCTACATGTGACTCCAGTGCCACGACAATGTGCTTGACTCTTAACAGCCCTTTGAAATGGTGTGGCAAGCCACTCAGTTCAAGTACAATTAGGGATGGGCAACAAATGCTGGACTTGCCAGCAACACCCACATCTCATGAAAGAATACATTTTTTTTTAAATTAAGGGGCAGGATCTTTCGCTCGGCGTGCGGGTGCATGCCCAATATGCCCAAGCATGAAATGTGCTCTCGTGATAGTTAGGTCGGCAGGTGCATGCCAGAGCCGGCAGTGCACCCGCTGACAATTAAAAGGCCTATTAAGGCCATTAAGTTAACAATTGTCCTGAATTTTTCACTGCCTGTTCAACCTAATGGTTGACGGGCAGGCGAAAAGGCCAAGCGGCCTTTGTATTTTTTAGGAAACCTCATCCATGGGCAGGATGATGTTTCCTAAAGCAAAAAGAATTTAAATTTTACACTTGAATTAAAAACATGTCCCTGCTCATGTGGCAGAGTCACACGTGGAGACATGTTTTATGCCATTTTTATTTTGTTCATTAGTATTTTTAAACAGCGCTTCATCTCTATGAGGCAGCTTCGTGCCTCAGGGAGATTGAAGCACTCTTTCAATCACATGCACGAAGTTCGTGCTAGGTCCGCTCGCCCTCCTCCCCCTACCTGCACAGGTAGCGTTCAGCATTGCTGCCCACGTTCCATCTTGGGCAGGCCTTAATTGTGGTGCGGTGCCAATCGTGGGTGGCGGTTGGCTTCCTGACCGTCCCCGCCCGCCCCCACCGAGCACCCACCCCCGCCAAGGGCAAAATCCTACCCAAGGAAGACTTCTTGTGGCCCATTCTGATTTAAGTGGCCACCTGTTAAAATCACTGAGAAATTCTCTGAACGTTTAATGTCTGATCACTTTGGGAGAGTGCAGATAATGTATGGTAGAGCATACAAACTCCATTATTCTTCATTACTTTGATTTCTTAAAGATTTGTTATAAACTGGAGCAGTGTAGCTGTGAGTGCATCAGGTTGAATTATTTTCTATGGTTTTTCCGATAATGGATGCAGTTTCTTTCCAAAGAATGATAATTATTTTCCATCATTCTTCACATTCTACTCCATGTATAGTTTTATGGTTGATTCATAAAACCCAAGATGACTAATGAAGTTGAATCTTGCATCAATTAAGAATCTTCATACACAATTAAGTAGAGACATGGAAACCACTTAAGACCACATAGATTTTTCTCTTCAACATCTTGGTGAACTATAAAGAACATTACACTCTTTCTTGGTGCATAGATGAATTATTTAAAATAAAAATGGAAAATATTCTGATTGCATTACGTGAACTCAAATTTAATTTCACTATTACTCAGTTGTTACATCTGTTAGTAAAATTCATTCTTTTATAAAGAATTGTAGCTGTTACATTGGTGCCAAGGTACTAGAGTAAATTTTTAGTCTTTATTGCTTGGGCAATAAGTATTGGCTAGGTAAGGTGTAGAGAGAAAAATCAAGCAGGATGGGTCCCGTGCCTTTTAAATAATTTGCCACATTTTCCATCCAACTACTTAGGCTGAAGCAAAATCAGGTGGGCTCTGTTCCCCAAATGCAATCCTCCAACTAGATTTTTTGTCAAGGTGGTTAAGATGAAAATCGACCTCACGGTTCTGATTCCAACAGTGGGTGATACGTAAAGCACCCAGTCATACACTACTCAGTTTGTTTAAAGCTTGTCTGATCCATTTTTAATTTAGTGTGTCTTCAAGGAATGAAGATGTATGGGAAAATGCTGTTACTTAGTATTACATAGGATTTACAACATAGAAATAGGCCAGGTCTGGCAGCATCTGTGGAGAGAGAAACAGAGTTAAGGTTTCAAGTCCAATATGTCTCCTCTTCAGAATATGACTCTCCCAAAGAAGAATCATATTGGACTCAAAACATTAACTCTGTTTCTCTACAGATTCTGCGAGACCTGCTGAGTTTTTCTAGCATTTTCTGTTTTTATTTCAGATCTCCAGCATCTGCAGCATTTGCTTTTCTTATAGAAAAAGGTCATTCGGCCTAACAGGTCCATGCCAGTGTTTATACTCCACATAAACCTCCTCCCACCCTTCTTCATCTAATCCCATCAATACATCCATCTATTCCTTTCTTCTTCATGCGTTGATCTGGCTTTCCTTTAATGCATCAATGCTAATAACCTCAACTGTCCTTATGATTGCAAGTTCCACATTCTAACTACTCCCTGGGTAAAGAAGTTTCTTCTGAATTCCCTATTGTGTATTGTGAGTGCGATGTGAAGAGTACAAACGAAAGAGGGGAGTGTGTTTAGAATGAGAAAGAGACGTTTTGCAGCAAGCCCTTGTGATTGCATTCTAAATGATATGATGGAGCGAGGGAACGGTTGAGAATGATAGGGAGGGATGAAAGGAAAGTTAGCAATTTTTGTTCAGAGGGATGGAAAAATCAAAACTGTACTCTTGCTGCTCTTGCAAAGTCATTGAATCCGTTCCTCCATTGGACCCAGGTCCTGGGGATGATGCTGCTTGCATTGACCCTCTCAGTCACCTCTGCCTAGCCCTACCCCCCTGCTGAATAGTCACCCTGGTTATGCTCCTGCAGGTGATGGGGAAAAATACCTCCCTCCTTTCCCTGAATTCCCCCACAAGGATCTCCAGGGAAGCATCAGAAAACCTAAGAAGAGCCCTATAATTTATTCTCTTAACCATAGGCCTGGCCTTAACTCAAGTGGGTAGGGATAAGGACATGAGATGGGGGAAGGTGGGGGAGTGCAAAGAGAATGAACATTGGATATTTCTATTCCAGCATAGCTACCATCCTCACTTTAGAAGGCGGATTCCTGCTTTAAATGGGAATGCTACAGGAAATTACCCCATGAAAAAAGGCAGGTGGCCCATTGGTTATATTAAAATGAGGCCTAGGAGTTTAAAACTCCAGGGACTCACGCTGGCATCAAGAAACCCCCCCCCCCACCCCGACTCTTCTTGTGTTCTTGTGCCCCTATCCCTATTGCGTGCCTCAAGTTAAATCCAGGCTTATATCACCGCTGTTCGCCATGTCATACGAACAAGGAGCAGGAGTAGGCCATTCAGCCCCTCGAGCCTGCTCCGCCATTTAATAAGATCATGGCTGCTCTGATAGTAACCTGAAATCTGCATCCCATCTACTGCCGATAACCTATTACCTCCTTGCTTACCAAGAATCTATCCACCTCCGCTTAACAATATTCAAAGACTCTGCTTCCACCATCTTTTCAGGAAGAGAGTCCCCAAGACTCACAACCCTCTGAATGAAAAAATGTTGCCTCATCTCTGTTTTAAATGGGTGACCCCTTATTTTTAAACAGTGACCCCTAGTTCTAGATTCTTCCACAAGAGGAAACATCCACTCCACATCCACCCTGTCAAGACCCCTCAGGATCATGTATGTTTCAATCAAGTCACCTCTTACTCTTCAGAAGCCTAGTCTGTCCAACTTTTAATCATAAGACAACCCATCATTCCAGGTATTAACCTGGTAAATCTTCTCTGAACTGTTTCCAACATATTTACATCCTTCCTTAAATAAGGTGACCAATACTGTATACAATACACCAATACTCTACACTGTTTCATCGAAAACATTTCGCGTGCTTTATGTTAACAATCTTTAAATTTACCATGCAATAATAGTTAAAAAATAAAAGATAATGACGCACTTTAGAATTCCAACTGAACTCTGATATTTCTTCATCGCACCATTTAGTCAGAATTTTTATCAGTTTATGAAATAATAGCTGTATTTTAATAAAAATAATTGCGTTTGTCTAAGTCCCCAAAGAGATCACCTGTGTACTTTCATATTACCTCTTGAAGTAAATTGGAAAATAATGAAGAGATTATATTGTAGAAGGATGGCCCATTACATTGAAATGGAATGGTTATTGGGTCTGACTGATTTATAAGCTCATCAGAATTCATGCGAAGTTTCTAACAAGGTTAAAGATTTAGGTACGGGACTCCATTTTAAAAGAACCTATAATGATAGGTTAGCAAGTTAGAAAAAATATAGGATGCTGTGGAAGCTCAGAGCAGTGCTGAGCACTGTGCAGGCCAAACACTGAGCTGGACGTCCAGCCCAGATTAGCTGTTCTGGTTCTTTTCAAGTTCAAACTGGCACTGGTGTGAATATTTTTTTTAGATTGATAATGTTTACACTTTTGGATTTTTGTACTTTTTGCAGAAAAGAAAAAGCCTGGCCTTTTTCACCAGATTACCAAAATTCACGGAACAATCATCGGTATTTCATCAGGAATTGTTTTAGTCCTTCTTGTCATTTCTGTACTAGTGCAAGTAAAACAACCTCGCAAAAAGGTTTTGGCTCGCAAAGCAGCATTTAACAAATCAGGATTTCAAGAAGTATTTGATCCTCCTCATTATGAACTATTTTCTCTAAGAGATAAAGAAATAACAGCAGATTTGGCTGATTTGTCTGAAGACTTTGAGAACTACCATAAACTCAGGCGCTCCTCATCCAATGCCTCCAGGTGCATCCACGACCACCACTGTGGCTCACAGCCGCCAAGTATAAAGCAAAGCAGGACTAATTTAAGCACAATGGATCTTCCATTTCGGAATGATTTCTCCCAGCCACAGCCAATGAAAACATTTAACAGCACCTTCAAGAAAAGCTGCTATACTTTGAAGCACTCGCAAGACAGTCCAGAACGAGTCATAGAAGACAGAGTGATGGAGGAGATTCCCCCTGAAATGTACATACGTGGCAGAAATGACACTGTCCAGCGTTCAATGTCCATTGACTTCTAAAGTGGAACTGCTGTGCTGTTACTGAGCACTACCTTTTGGTCTCTTTTTCTCTTGCAAATGCTGCTTCGTCACTTTGACATTTTATTTGGCATTTTAATATACCCTGATAATCAGTTCAGTAACAAAATATGTGAAACTGGGGTCACTTTTCCTTGACCCTTCTGATTGACTATTTCTGTGAGACAAACTGTTGACAACAATTCTTAATAACAGGCTGTCTGTGTTCTGAAACTTGCTGAAATTGTAATATTGGTTGGTAATTACTTACTGTAGATATGCTAAGAGGTTTAATTCTTTGGTTTCCTGCTGTGATCCCACTAATTGTTCCAGTCCACTGGAGAGAAGCTTTTCAACTGAAGTATAAAAAGATGAGAAGCAGCACCAGAATTATATCAAAAGTCCTTTCAAGTATCATTGTTTTTTACTTAAAAAGAAGTATTAATTTTTAAACCCTGCTCGGCTATGGTTTTGAATGGCAGCATTTTCTACTTGTTATGGCCTGTTTTTTACATGTCCGTTTAACACACGATTTAGATCAGGTCATCAACATAAATAAAGTTACCATTCGTGAGCTCATAGGATTGTGTATTTGCCAGTTCAAATAAAAAGCTTGTTGAAATGCAAAATTATTTCTTTCTGTGCATCCTATTGAGAACCTAATTATCCGTTTTCTTTACAAAATATGTTTTCATTACTTTTTTTTGATAAATGGGAGTTCACTTTTAAAAGCTGTGTAAGGGGGTGGGAGAAGATGTTTTATCGTATTCCCAAAATGATGGAAAATGGGTAAGAAGTATGGACCGTTTGAGCTTTGGGTGTACCCACACTGGGTTTGGCAGCTTGGTGGGGATAGTGCAGGAGGGGGAATGAATTCAGGCAGGAGTAATGCAATTTAAAGGCAACCTGCACCTCTTCACCACATGGGCGAGCTTAAATTTGGAAAATATGTTCTCAGTGTGGACTACTAAAGGTCTCATCAAAATTCTCTGGAGTCCTAGTAAAAGAGGGCAGCTGGGGGGGGGGAAAGAGGTCCTGTCTCTGGATAAGGAGTGAGGGTTGCCATGCAAATAGCCCAGAATGGTGGGCAGAGGTGGCTGCATGTCTCAACATTGCATTGCCCGAAACAGCGCCATAAGAAAATCAATGATTTTACCAGAGCTGCCAAGGTAAGGCATTTAAATCCACCTATCCGCTGTCACTTAGCCTCGCACCATCTGCGGCCCTACCACTCTGAAGTCTTCCCTACTTCCCATCACTCTCCTCCAGTTACAGCAGCACACTTCACTGCATCTATTTCTGCTGCCCCCTGCATGCTCTGCACCTCCTCAGGATTATTCCCCTCACTGCCTCACACCTGTTGCTTCTCTCAAGCAGCAATCAAACTGTGCTACCTGACACACTCACGTTCAGAACTCTGCAAAAGGTCCGCACCAGAAATTTGTAGGTGGCAGGATTGGAGGATGTGAACCACAGGTCGTCTGACCGTCCAACACTTCTTTTCTCTTTTCACTGTACTTTCTCCCTCACATTCAAGGCAACCTGATGCTGCCTTGAACTGCCACTGATCTGAGTCAGTTATGGGGATCTACACTGGGAAAATCACCAAGCACAATCCACAGCAACATGGGCAAGGTAAGGAGGGTGCAAGAACAGATTTACTGCAGGGCATGCTCATGTTCTAGAGCTGCGATGGACAGCACAGATAAAGCCTTCCAGGGCTAGGGCTGTAAAAGACTAATAGCCAGGCATCAACAACTGCTCGATGCATTGAACTGCATACCTGGGACTTTGTGTCAGATAGTGTAGAGTCATCCATCTCCAACTCATAGTGGAGGGCTCCTTGTATATGACAGCGATGCACTGCTGTCAATTATGGAGCATGTGATCACCTTTATGTACACTGCATTGAGCTATTGAGCCTGCGGTGAGAACTTTGATGGAAGCTCAGGCTGTAGTCAATCAGGCTTAGCATGCAGTATCTTCTGCACCAACAGGGGCACCTAAACTATCCAATCACTCTCACACCCGGTTCTCATGCAAAACAATGAGAATGCTAAGATTCAGCCTCATTTGAGTGGCAGTGGCTCCACAGGAGAGGCATATGCCTTGCCCACAATGGCCGTCTCAAGAGCATTAATTGTATTTGCAGGCTTGTGCTGCAAATTGATAAATTATGTCACCTGCTGCAACCTGCAATCATCCTGAGACATGGAAGTCCAGGCACCTTAGAATCACAGATATTAAAGTGTGTGCCCTGGTGAGGGGGACGAGTTGTTACTGCAGTCAGTGATATAGCTCTGTAACAGCCCTTGTAGAGAACCAGAGCCACTGGATATACTGCTTCTCATAACTGGAGAAATAATGTTCTTGTTCTATAAACTAGTGTGGGGTAAGGCTTCCATTTCTTCTTTTCTGCTTTTCCTTCTAGTTTTACAGCCACAAAGACCAAGAAGCACACTCATGTTATCAGACAAAGTTTGCACAGAAGACCCTGGGCAGAAATTTTCTGCCTGCTGCCAAAAAAATCTTACCAGATGCTTTTCACTCCGCTTCAACAGCGGAAATGGACACAATAGCCCAGTAGCTTTTGAAAATGGCTAACCAGGCCCTTAACTAACTGCAGCTGAGGATCCCTTTAAATAAAGCTGGAACTGTACCTGCCCAGGGTTTGTAAGTAAGTTTTAGAATGGACAGATCCAGAGCTGAGGAAGTTAAAAATATCAGCAAGAGGGGCAGAACCCTTGTTTGCATTTATACATACATATATATGTATATATATATATATGTATGTATCTATATATATATATATATATATATTATATATAGGCATCAGACAAGTACTCCAGACAATAAAAATGCATGCGACTTAAAATGGCACAGTGCACACTGCCTGCAGAGACCTGCAAGCAAGTCCTCCACTCAAAATTAAGGGGCCTAACGCTCATTTTTCGAAAACCCAAAAGTTGAAAATCCTCCTCTTGTGTCCTTGAGCAGGGTGAGATTACCAGGAAATAAATGTTATGTCCTATGGAATGTTTTATGTTCATGATTTTGTCTCATAATTATCAACCTGCTGTCTTGGTTGGGGATTGTGTGTAGTGTAAAGAAAATGTGAGAAAATAATGGACAAAAGGAGGAAGGAAATGTCAAGAGATTCTTCCTCCTGGTATGTGGAATGGACAGTGCCGGATTTATCTTCGCCTGTGGTGGAATGCTGCATTTTTGAAAGATGCACCATGCAGAGGCCTGACTGAAGATTGATGATATTTGTAAGTGTGAAGAGGCTACAAGGTCTTATGTGGAAGATATTTTACTTCCTATTGTACATAACATCTATTACCAAGAACTCTGGGCCTGTTAGCACTGCAGTTCCTCATTTCAGAATGTCAGTAAAGGCCATCTTGTGTAATGAAAGCTTCCACTCTGCAAAAGGATATTAACTCAAGTGCTACACAACAAAGCAGTTATCAATAGGACATTTTACTCTTAACTTCAACCATATTGCTATATTTTGTGAGGGATGATTAAAACAGCACTTTAAGTTGGCCCCATAACGGTGACTCATTTGTCATTAGAACTCTACTAATAACTTTTTGAAATATTATTCCCTATTAAAGGGATTTTCAAACTGGTGGATTTCCTCTCCAGGAAGAGGTAAGTGAAGTAAGAGCTCAGAAGGAGAACAACAAGAATGTAACAACATACATTAATATGACAGAAAAATGTCAAAAGGCTCTTTACAAAAGTGCAATCAGACAAAAAGGTGAAATAAAAAGCAACATTAAAGGCTCCTCTTCCATTACAGCAGTCCTCATTATAGATAATCAAAAATTGAATGAATAACACTTTTAAAAAGTTGTTTAAAAAAATAACAATAAACCTCCCATAAAAACAGACTATCATATAGGCTGGATATGAAAAATAGAGTATTTCTACTTATGCAATAAACTAATATACATGTATGCCATTCATGAGTTAACAGGTCAGTACAAAGTTGAATAAACTCTTCAGATTTCATCTGCTCTTCCTCAATCATCCATGAAATGACATCTATGTTACTTTTATTGGCAGTTAATGATAATTGACTGACAACTATTTTTTAAAACATATCATGTAACAGCAGATAATTGGCTCCACGATTTTGAAAAATAATTCAAAGTAGTGCAACGTAGAGAATTTGAATTATTTGACTGAATTTAAGATGATAATTTATACAGAGTATACAGAACAGATACTGAAATCTGGGCTCCGTATTTTGCATTATTCTGCGCAAGAGTGCCAAGTGATCCTTTGTGTTGACATAAATATCAATTGTCTCATTTAAGTGCACTTAAGTTACGCTATTCATTGGCATTCTAGAATTCCAGAGGGTTATCAAGGAGGAAATCGATTTTAATTTCATGGTTCATGTGCTGCAACCATTTCCATTTCTTCCTAAGATAAAAGCAAAAAACTGCGGATGCTGGAAATCGAAAACAAAAACAAAAATACCTGGGAAAACTCAGCAGGTCTGGCAGCATCTGTGGAAGGGAGCACAGATAACGTTTCGAGTCCGCATGACTCTTCAACAGAACTAAGGAAAAATAGAAAAGGGGTGAAATATAAGCTGGTTTGCGGGGGCGGGGGGGGTGGGGGGTGGTGGGGGGGGCGGTTGGGATAAGAGAGCTGGATAGAGGGCCAGTGATAGGTGGAGATAACCAAAAGATGTCTCAGACAAAAGGCCAAAGAGGTGTTGAAGGTGGTGATATTATCTAAAGGAATGTGTTAATTAAGGGTAGAAAGCAGGACAAGCAAGGTACAGATAGCCCTAGTGGGGGTGGGGTGGGGTGAAGGAATTGAAAAAGGCTAAAAGATAGAGATAAAACAATGGCTGGAAATACATTTAAATATAATGGAAATAGGTGGGAAAAGAAAAATCTATATAAATTATTGAAAAAAACAAAAAGGAGGGGTAAAAAATCAGAAAGGGGTTGGGGATGGAGGAGAGAGTTCATAATCTAAAATTGTTGAACTCAATATTCAGTCCGGAAGGCTGTAAAGTGCCGAGTCGGAAGATGAGGTGCTGTTCCTCCAGTTTGCGTTGAGCTTCACTGGAACAATGCAGCAAGCCAAGGACGGACATGTGGGCATGAGAGCAGGGTGGAGTGTTGAAATGGCAAGCGACAGGGAGGTCTGGGTAATGCTTGCGGACAGAACGAAGGTGTTCTGCAAAGCGGTCACCCAGTCTGCGTCTGGTCTCTCCAATGTAGAGGAAACCGCATTGGGAGCAACGAATGCAGTAGACTAAGTTGAGGGAAGTACAGGTGAAATGCTGCTTCACTTGAAATGAGTGTTTGGGCCCTTGGACGGTGAGGAGAGGGGAAGTAAAGGGGCAGGTGTTGCATCTTCTGCGGTTGCATGGGAAGGTGTCGTGGGAGGGGGTTGAGGTGTAGGGGGTGATGGAGGAGTGGACCAGGGTGTCACGGAGGGAACGATCCCTACGGAATGCCGCCGGGGGGGTGAAGGGAAGATGTGTTTGGTGGTGTCATCATGCTGGAGTTGGCGGAAATGGCGGAGGATGATCCTTTGAATGCGGAGGCTGGTGGGGTGATAAGTGAGGACAAGGGGGACCCTATCGTGTTTCTGGGAGGGAGAAGAAGGTGTGAGGGCGGATGCGCGGGAGATGGGCCGGACACAGTTGAGGGCCCTGTCAACCACCGCGGGTAGAAAACCTCGGTTAAGGAAGAAGGACTCATGTCAGAGGAACTGTTTTTGAAAGTGGCATCATCAGAACAGATGCGACGGAGGTGAAGGAACTGAGAGAATGGGATGGAGTCCTTACAGGAGGCGGGGTGTGAGGAGCTGTAGTCGAGGTAGCTGTGGGAATCGGTAGGCTTGTAATGGATATTGGTGGACAGTCTATCACCAGAAATTGAGACAGAGAGGTCAAGGAAGGGAAGGGAAGTGTCAGAGATGGACCATGTGAAAATGATGGAGGGGTGGAAATTGGTAGCAAAATTAATAAAATTTTCCAGGTCCAGACAAGAGCATGAAGCAGCACCGAAGTAATCATCAATGTGCCGGAGAAAGAGTTGTGGGAGGGGGCCGGAGTAGGACTGGAACAAGGAATGTTCCACATACCCCATAAAGAGACAGGCATAACTGGGGCCCATGCGGGTACCCATAGCCACACCTTTTATTTGGAGGAAGTGAGAGGAGTTAAAGGAGAAATTGTTCAGTGTGAGAACAAGTTCAGCCAGACGGAGGAGAGTAGTAGTGGATGGGGATTGTTTGGGCCTCTGTTCAAGGAAGAAGCGGAGAACCATCAGACCATCCTGGTGGGGGATGGAGGTGTAGACGGATTGGACGTCCATGGTGAAGAGGAGGCAGTTGGGGCCAGGGAACTGGAAATTGTTGGTATGATGTAGGGTGTCAGAGGAATCATGGATGTAGGTGGGAAGGGACTGGACAAGGGGAGAGAGAATGGAGTCAAGATAGCGAGAAATGAGTTCCGTGGGGCAGGAACAGGCTGACACGATCGGTCTTCCGGGACAGTCCTGTTTGTGAATTTTGGGTAGGAGTTAGAAGCGGGCGGTCCGGGGTTGGGAGACTATCAGGTTCTTTTTCTTTCAGGTGCAAAGTAACGCAAGCTCCAACACCATTGACACCAACACCCATCCAGGACCCTCCGATCATTTTTCCAGGTAATTCTGTTTTTGTTTTGGATTTCCAGCATCCGAGTAGTTTTTTGTTTTTATATACATATGAACATACGATCAAGGAGCAGGAGTAGGCCATTCAGCCCCTCGAGCCTGCTCTGCCTCTTAGTGATATCATGGCTGATCTGATAGTAACCTCAAATCTGCATCCTGCCTACCCCTGATAACCTATCACCCCTTTGCTTACCAAAAAGTCTATCCACCTCTGCCTTAAAAATATTCAAAGACTGGGCAGAATCATCCCAGATTTGCACTAAGTGCGGAAGCGGGCAGGTAAAATTACGTTTTATCCGTCAGCCACAATGGCAGCTTTACACGTCGTATCGTCTCAAACCCGCTGCATTAATTATGCATTCCCGAGAAATACACCGGTTCCATGGCGGGCAGGCAAATCATCTCGCCGCTTCATCACGCCAGGCGCCATATTTAAAATGCAGCCACGCGCACACCTCTCAGTGCTCCCAGCCCAGGACTGCTGCACAGACGGCATGGCTCTGAAGGACCAGACCCCAGGTTTAGTGACACGTTCCTTGAGCGCCTCTTGAACGCCATGGAGGCCCGCCATGATGTCCTCTACCCCCCTCTGGCCACAGAATGGGCAGCTGCATCACCAGTCCAGCATTGGAGGCAGTGACAGCGGTGGTCAGCGCCAATGCCCTGCAAATGAGGATAGCCACCCAGTGCCACTACAGGATGAATGGTCTCATCTGTTCTGCCAGGGTAACTCACTCTTCTCATCACTCTCAACTCACACACTCACAAACCCATCACACATCCACAGGGATCTCATATCTCAAGGGAACAACACCACTAACTCTCTCACACACCCTCACATCTCCATCAGGCTCATACCCTCTCAAGCTCATGTCTTCATCCCATTCATGCCTCTGCTCACCACACAAACATTTCATGCAGTGCCATGCATACTGCTCACACTCTCTCCATGTTTTCATGCAGGAAAAGCAACATCAGCAGGGAGTGATCCCAGGCCGGAGGTTGAATGACCCACATTAGGCCCCTCACTCACTTTGAGGAGTGTGCCATCGCGCTGACTGGTGAGGACGTGGACCCTGCCTGCAGCGACGGTAGGTCGGCGGTGAACAACCGCGTGAGGATCCTGCACCACATCATCCCTCCCTCAATGCAACTGTGAGTGCTCCCTCTGCTGCTTTTGACTCTGTTGTCATACACTAATTATCTCTACTTTGTTGACAGGGAGCTCTTCCAAGCGACCAACACCCTCAGCCAGCCTGTCCCTCAGCTGCATCTATGCCCTCACCTCCAGCCAAGAGGACACCTCCTCCATTGAAGAGCTGGAAGTAAGCAGCATGGAAGACCCATCACAGCGCTTACCCACACCCTGCACCAGTGCAGAGACACACACCTCAGTGGGACCTACATCTAGAGCAGGTTCAGGTTCACAATCTAGTGGTCACTGCATGGACGCACATCCGCAGCAGGAAGGGGCAGGTTCGGCCGAGCTCCCCAGCACTCAGAGGACTGCCGGGGAAGAGGCATCTGTGAGGTCCGAGTCAGATGACAAGCCTCTGGATTTGGCCTTCCAACTCATCCTGGAAAGTCAGCAGAAGGCGGGGGGAACATTACGCAGAGCTGTTGGAAGCCTTCAGCGGAGTGGCTCACGAGCCAGAGGAGTGCTCTCTAATGAAGTGGTACCCACGTGTGCGTGTATGGACGTCTCATGGGGACTCCCCAAGAGGCAGTCATGGAGCTATCAGACCCCCTCCCTTGCACGTTCACCCCCTCCTCCCCCGTACATCCTCCCCTCTCCCAGCCTCACCCCCCACCGACACCCTCATTCCCCCCTCCCAACCCCACCCCGCTGACACCTTTATTAACCCCCCAACCTCACCCCCCGACATCTCTTCCTCTGCCAGTCGATTCTATACTTTCCACTCCCACCCCCTCGACCACCATCTGTTGTGAGCATCAACGGTGACTTTCCAACTTCCGTGAGCTGCTTCGCAGCAGAGCCATGTCCGTGAGAATCCACCCAGCATGCCACGGACGTTCCTCTAATGTGCTGTTGTTGTCGGACTTCAGCATCCTCTGCTGCTTGGATGTCCATGATGTGAGCAAGGCCCTGGCGGTAACTTCTGCATGTCACAGTTGTCAAAACGTGTTCTGCACCGGTGTGTTTTTCCGCCAACATGGGCAGACAATCCAGCTTGGGGGTTGGATGAGTCCAGGGGCTGGCCTTATACCGAAATGCTGATCTATTACAATGAGGTTCCCAATGTCCGATGGCGGGGAACGTGGTCTGCCATTGATGGGCTGAGCGGACGATCACAAACTGGTTTCACGACGTTGTGAACCCAATTTTAGGCCTTCTCGCCATATTGTATGTTCACACCACCGAACACACCCGACGCCAGCATCAGATTCTGCCCTCTGCTTCCACTGCCTTTTCAGGAAGAGAGTTCCAAAGACTCACGACCCTCTGAGAGCAAAAAATTCTCCTCATCTCCATTTTTAATGGGCGATCCTTTATTTTTAAACAGTGACTCCTAGTTCTAGATTCTCCCACAAGAGAACATCTGCTCCACATTCACCCTGTCAAGAACCCTCAGGATTTTATTTGCTTCACACAGATAGTGTGTCGTCCCTTATACTTTTTCTTATTCATTAGAATGTACCTATTCTGTGTATTTTGAATTATACACTTAAATATTAGCCATTGCATCTCCATTGACCTATCCCTTAACCTAATTTGCCAATTCATTTTAGCCAGCTCTGCTTTCATGCCCTCACAATTGGCCTTATTTAAATTTAAAAACATAGTCTTGGACCCACTCCTCTCTCCCACAAACTGAATGTAAAATTCAATCATATTATGGCCGCTGCTACCTAGGGGCACCTTCGCTATGAGGTCATTAATTAATCCCATTTCATTGCACAATACCAGGAGTAGTATAGCCTGTTCTCCGGTTAGCTCAAGAACATGCTGTCCTAGAAACAGAGAAACTAGGAACAGGAGTAGGCCATTCGACCCTTCGAGCCTGCTCCGCCACTCAATATGATCATGGCTGATCCTCTATCTCAACGCCATATTCCCACTTTCTCTCCATACCCCTTGATGCCCCTAATAGCCAAAAATTTAGCAATTTCTTTCTTGAATATACTTAGTGACCTGGCCTCCACAGCTTTCTGTGGTAGAGAATTCCACAGGTTGACCACCCTCTGAGTGAAGAAATTTTTCCTCATCTCGTCCCTAAATGGCCTGCCCCATATCCTGATACTGTGGCCCCTGGTTCTAGACTCGCCACCAGGGGAAACATCCTCCCTTCATCTGTCTGTCTAGCCCTGTTAGAATTTTATACGTTTCAATCAGATCCCCTCTCATTCTTATAAACTCTAGTGAATACAGGCCCAGTTGAACAAATCTATCCTTATCCAACAATCCTGCCATCCCCAGTATCAGCCTAGTGATTCTTCACTGCACTCCCTCTATGGCAAGTATATCCTTTCTTAGGTAGGGAGACCAAAACTGCACACAATACTCCAGGTGTGGTCTCACCAAGGCCTTGTACAGCTGCAGTGAGACATCCCTACTTCTGAATGCAAATCTTCTTGCAATGAAGACCAACATACCATTTGCCTTCCTAATTGCTTGCTGCACCTGCCTATTTACTTCATTGACTGGTGTACAAGGACACCCAGATCCCTTTGTACATCCACATTTCCCAATATATCCCCATTTAAAGAATACTCTGCCTTTCTGATTTTCACACCGAAGTGTATAACTTCACATTTATCCTCGTTACACTGCATCTGCCATGTGTTTGCCCACACATACAACTTGTCTAAATCGCCCTGAAGCCTCCTTGTATCCTCCTCACAACTCACAACCCCGCCCAGTTTTGTGTCATCAGCAAACTTGGAAATATTGCATTTGGTTTCCTCGTAGATATGGAGATCAAAATTGCACGCAATACCCCAGTTTTGGTCTCACCAAGGCCTTGCATAATTGCAGTAAGACTAAGAAACTATCCCAGAAACATTCTAGGCTACCTTTGCCCATCTGACTTTTCCAGTCTATATGTAAATTAAAATCTCCGGTGATTATCGCTGTGCCTTTCTGACAAGCTCCCATTATTTCTTCCTTTATGCTCCATCCTACCATGTGGTTACTATTAGGGGACCTGTACACGACTCCCACAAGTGACTTCTTGCCTTTACCATTTCAAATCTGTACTCAAACCGTTTCTATATCCTGGTTTCCTAAACTTAGGTCATCCCTCTCTATTGTGCTAATAACATCATTAACTAACAGAGCCACCCTCCACATTTTCCTCACTCCTGTCCTTCCTAAATGTCCTATACCCTTTAATGTTCAGGTCCCAATCCATGTCCTCCTGCAGCCATGCCTCTGTAAAGGCTATCAAATCATATTTATTTATTTCTATGTGTGCTCCCTGTTCATCTGTTTTGTTTTGAATGCTTTGTGCATTCTGATACAGAGCCTTTAGCTTTATCCTTTTGTTCTTTTAATAACCTTTAGTCTCATCTATTGATTTACTGTTAGATTTGTACTCTCTATTCCTTCCTGTCATGGCCTGCTTTACATTTCCTTTTGACTTGACTCTACTCTTTGATTTACCATATTTTCCCAAATTTGTACCCTTGCCCCACTACTTAGTTTAAAACTCTCTCTACTTCCCTAGTAATGCAGCTCGCAGGAACACCGTCCCAGCACGGTTCAGGTGTAAATCCCACTTTCCCCAGTATTGGTGTCAATGACCCACAAACCGGAACCCACTTCTCCCACACCAGGCTTTGAACCACACATTTACCTCCCTAATCTGATTCATCCTATGTTCAGGCTCAGGTAATAATCCAGAGATTATGACCTTTAACGTTTTTCTTCTTAATTTGGTGCCAAGCTCCTCATATTGACTATGCAGAACATCCTTCTTTGTCCTGCCTATGTCATTGGTACCAATATGGACCATGGCAACTGGGTCCTCCCCATCCCACTACAAATTCCTCTCCAGCCCCGAGTAGATGTCCCGAACCCTGGCACAGCTGTCTGGACTCACGCTTTTTGCTTCAGAGAATGAAGTCAATCCCCCTGACAATACTATCCCCTACTACCACTACATTCCTTGTAACTCCCCCGCTTGAATGGCTTCCTGTACTACAGTGTCATGGCAGTCAGTTCATCCACCCAGCAGCTCCCACTCTCATCCAAACATGCTGAAAAAACCTCAAAGCTGTTGGACAATTGCAAGGGCTGAGGCTCCTGCACTCCTGCCCTCTGGGTCCCCTTACCTGCCTTACTTGCAGTCACACCCTCCCGAACCTGACCACTGACAAATCAGAAGACTCTAACCTAAGGGGTGTGACTGCCTCATGGAATGAAGTGTCCAGGTAACTTTCCCCCTCCCCTATGTGCTGCAGTGTCTGCAGCTCGGCCTCCAGCTCAATAACTCAAAGTCGAAGCTCCTGCAGTCGCAAATACTTGCTGCAGATGTGTTTGCCCCGGATCACACAAGTATCCAGAAGCTCCCAAATCCTGCAATTGTAGCACACCACCTGCCCTGCCATCTCCAATATGTGTTAACTAATTAATAATTGCTAATTAATTAAAATCAATAAAGCCTACACCTCCCAATAGGTTTTGGCACTGCCAGTAAACATTACATTACTGATAAAACAATATAGCACTTACAATACTGATAAAACTAATAATACCAGTCACTGGTTTACCTGTTCCTTCTGCTGCACCAAAGTGGAAATCAAATACTGGAGGCTAATAAAAGAGTAGAAGAAAAGCATCTCCTCCCCACCCTTCACTGAACTCTCCACTCAGCACATTTTACTTCTTGCAGTAAACCTTACCTAAAGTACCTCTTTCCCCAAATTCCCCACTTTGAATAAAATTCCCAAATATACGCACTTGGTCTCTATCTCACTCAGGCCGAAGTCTCCCGTCACTTACCACGTGCCTCTTACTGAATATGGTATGCAAAATTTTACTAAATTATGTGCCTTACAGTAATACACATTTACTTCCACAAAGTTGTTGAGGCGCAGAAAGAAAAAGCATGTTTATTTATAAACTGTCTTTCACATTCTCTGGATGTCCCAAAGTACTTCACAGCCAACAAATTACTTTTTGAAGTAAAGCCACTGTTGTTTTATAGAAAAATGTGGCAGGCAATTTATGGACAGCAAGGTCCCACAAACAGTAATGTAACAAATGAACAGTTAATCTATATTTGCTGGCATTGAAAGACAAATGCCCACCATGAAAACTCCCAGCGATTCTTTGAATAGTGCCATTGGACAGTTGACGTCAATCTGAAAACACAGCTTCAATGTCTCATCCAAAATCTGACAATACCGCACTTTCTCAGTACTGCATTGATTTGTTAACCTAGATTACATTCTCAGGCCTGGGTGGGGACTTAAATCGTGAACTTCTGACTAAAAGGTGAGAGTGCTAACACTGTGCCAAACTGACAGCTGGCTGAGTAATAAAACCTTGCTTTGCATTGTAGTTATGTAATGAGGTGACTCGGGGCAACAATATTTTATATTATGCACATTTGTATAATTTTGCATATATGCACAGGGCTGTATACATACATTAAACTCCTGATGTATTTTTATGGAAAACATTTTTTCCTAGTTACCTATATAAAAAAGGAAAAAATAAGGATTTCCACTTATATAGTGCCTTTCATGAAGCCACAAAGTGACTGCAGCCAATTAAGTAAATTGTTGTAATGTAGGAAACATGGTAGTCAATTTTCACAGAGCAAGCTCCCACAAACAGCAATGTGATAATGACAAGATGATATGTTTTAGTTATATTGATTAAGCGATAAATATTCGCCAAGATAAAAGAAAGAACTCCTCCATTCTTCTCCGAGATAGTGTCTTGGGATAGATTACATCCACCTTAGAGGACAGACATTTAATAATTCATCCAAGAGGACAGTACCCAGTGCAATACTCCCTCAGTTACTGCTCTGAAATGTCAACCTGGATTAAGTCTTTAGAGTGGGGCTTGAATCAACAACCTGTAGATACAAAGATGAAAGTGCTACTATTGAGTCATGACTAACATCCAACAGAAGCCAGATGTTGTATGTGGGTATTATTGGTGGGTTGCAGTTGAAAGTTCACCTCCAAGTTTTGTTCTCAAGTATTTTAAGTGCTACTGGCATAAAGCCTATTGTCCACAGATCAGTGATGTGGCATCTTAGAGATCCAACACAACCAACAAAATAATGTCTATCAATGTTGTTGTAGTCCTACAAATAATTTTAGCTTTTAGTCTTATATCTGGTTTTTGTTCAATGTTATTTTATTTATAGTGTTAGGAAATAGAGATAGTTTAAGTAAGTTATACTGGTATTTGTGGGTGTTAGGAATGAGCTTTAGCTTTAATGTTTAAGTTTGATTTGTATTTCTGTATCTGAGTGTTACAGAAAGGTCAAGTTGAGTTTCAGTTTTACTTTAAAAGTGCTTGCATTTCGAATGAGAGTTTACAACTGTAAGAGAAGTTAAGCAAACACAAGAGTAAAAAAAACTGGGCTGTTGCCTAGCAACAGGGGTCCAGAGAAGCAGGCTCTCCCCCCACCCCCCCCCCCCCATCTCCACCCCCACCCCCACACACACACACACACACACACAGAAAAACTAAAGAGAAAAAAACACAGTGGTTTTGAATCAGTTGAAAGCAGCTGCCAGGCAGAAGCAACCTAGAAGGGCCAGATAGACAGTCCCAAGCTAAAGTTGGTTGAAAGTAGCTACCAGGGAGAAACTAGGACATATAGCAAGTCCCTAGCTAAAGAAGAAAGTCCCCAAATCCAAGGGAGAGGAACAGGAGAAGGTCCCAAGAAGACCTTCCAGTCAAAGGAAGGACAGGAACCTGGAAAAGGTCCTGTTCTGTGGAAGTGAAAGTAAGGAGCAGAGAGGAAGGCTCCAAGCTTCAAGCTTAAAGGAAACAGATTTAAAGTGAGAGGTCAGAAGATCCAAAGAGACAGCTTGAAGCTTTGTAACTTTTGCTATGGGCATGTGAAGCAGTGGTGTACTATTCACAGCTGAGTCAGTGAGTGAGAGTATGTGGAAGAAAGCTTGAATGCATGTGGTGACCTAGGGGAAAGGAGCATCAGAAGGAGAGTTCAAAACTCTGGAGGTGAACCCTTGTGGAAGGTGTTTGAAAGAAAGCATCAGTTTGGGAGAAGATTCCAAAGCAAGTTCTTGGAGAATGGAAATTGAAAGCCCTCGTGTGAAAGACAGAGCTCAATTAGACTTATTGGCTCACGGTGTAACAAGCCTCTGGGGGGAGTTGAGGAGCGATCCATAGCATCTGTCACTTGGTGTGATTGACCACAGGGTGCCTATTGGTTTGCATGGACTGTACTTACTGTGAACGTTAGAGTATAAGATAGCTTTTGTAACTTGTGTTATCCTTTAAAATCTGTATATACCTATAAAAGTATAGTTGTGGGTTAAGGAGTATTGTAATATAGTTCATCTTTTCTTGGTTAATAAATGTTTTACGCTTTTGTTAAAAGTTCATTAGCTGACTCCGGTGAATCTATTCAGCAGCCCCTCTCCACATATCTAAACAAACAAACAAAAGCTAGGATCTATCAAGCTGGGTTCCACTCTGGGATCAGGCTTGTCCAGGGGTAACCTCAGCTGGGGATCATAACAATAGTATTTGGAAGAAATTATCCAATTTTAGTTTTGTCTGTCCTTTTGAAATTTTAAGCTTTAGCAAAGAAATTAAAATATGCTTGCAATATTTTTATTCAAGTTTTTTCAGGTAATTTTCCCCAAAATGCGTATCTTAAAAATGTCATAATTATGTCAACTCTTATACAGCTCAAAAGAACATAACAAATAGGCATGGCTTATGCATTTGAACAGAAACTATGCTGGGCCTGGAAATTCCTTCGAGGTCCTCTCACCAGACTGCATTCACTGGATATGTGATAGAAGCCTTATAGAAGTTCATATGTTCCGAGTAAAGATGCAGCAGTGGAAATTCCCAATGTAGGGACTATAGTCATCTCCTTCAATTCCAACATTGTTTCCAAACACTGTGAACCATTGATCAGGTTGATTTGTTTCCAGAAATAACATTAATTCTACTTTTAGCAATGCCTCCATACTTTAAATTTAGCTACCTTTTTAAATTTCTGCATCATTTTAATTGACTAGAGAAATACTGTCTCTCATGTTTGATGTACTTTACAGAGAGTTTAGGAATTTCATCATTTTGGTGTGAGTATATTGGGTACAAAGCTAACTTTCCCTAGGGCAGGATCTTCCGGTCAGCGAGCGGGTGCAGGTCCCACTTACCGACGCGTAAAATAACACGGGATGACGTTGGGTGGAACTCCTGACGTCACCCCGCGTCAGTTCCATGTTCAGGTAGGTGGGGGCGCAGCCGAGTCAGCTGTGCGCCCGCCGACCTGAAAATGGCCTATTGAGGCCATTGAAAAACTAATTAAGGTCGTTAATTGACCTGCCCGTCCAACCTTAATGTTGGCGGGCAAGCTGGGAGCCCTGGCGGGCTTTGGAAAAAGCATAAAACCTCATCCACGGGCAGGATGAGGTTTCATGAGGGTATTCAAATTTTTAAGAAAGGTTTCAGTAAAACTTATGGACATGTCCCAACTCATGTGATAGTGTCACATGAGGGGACATGGCAGGGAAAATTTTTAAACATGTTTATTAAAAGTTTTAAATTGGAGCTGATCTCCCTGAGGCAGCACTTAGCCCCAGGGAGATCTGTGTGCTCTTTCGCACGCATGCACGAAAGAGCACACTCCCGGCTGAGGGAATTCCCCCCCCCGCACCCACCCACCCACCCCCGCCTGCACAGGGAGCGCATAGCACTTCCTGGCGGACATCATGCTGGGTGGGCCTTAATTGGCCAACCCACCATAAAATGGCGGGGCCCCCCCAATCGGGGGCGCTGACTGGAGGCGCGCCCACCCGTGCCCACTCCCGCACTTCCCCCCCGACAGGGGGAAAGCTTTTCCCTGATCTACATCTAGTGATAAAATATATAAGGGAGTATATTTCAGTTTGATGAAATTGGGAAGAATGCATGTGTCTCATTGCAATTAGTGAGTTACCAACAACATTTCAGAGAATGCCTTTTTTAAAATCAGCAATAAGCAACAGCAGCCAATCACATTTACATATAAAAATGATTCTTTAACGTTTCCATCTCAACTAATGAGCTATGTCACCAAATATACAACACAAAATGTGTGTTAATTCTACAGCAGTGCACAGTTTTGGAGGGAAATGATTCAATGACAACTGGAATTAGCTTGTTTTAGCAACAAGGCACTGTTGCTAAAGGCACTAAGCTGAATGAAATATAGTAGCTGTGAATAATATATTATTGTGCTGACACAGAGAAACTTTAGTAAGGATGCAGCAAGTAAGCAGCTTATTGAAATGCAAATACACTATACATCTCAAAACAAGAGAGAAACTGTACCACAGGGATGAATTTCCAAAGGGGCAATCAACCTGCCTCAATCCCCCAATGTTGTTATAATTAAAGTCAAAATTAAACACATTAGGAAATTGTCCCATAGAACAGAAAATGGACCGAATGATCAGAAACAACTCACTCTATATGAACAAGCATAGTTCAACTTTTCAGGAAGGACAATGTGGAACATATTGGGACTATATGGATTGGAGGGGTACATAGAATTAGTTTATGTTTCAGATTACACATGAGTTCTATGATTTGCCTAAAGTACATCTAACACATTGTGAACAAGCATATGGTAAAACAATAATTAAACAAATCTGGTTGGGCGTATACACTATTTACTCATATTTCATCTGCTCTCTTCACAGAGCAAGGAGAATGTATCAGTTAAGGAAACACATCCAAAGAGTACCACACACCTGAGCACTAACAGTCAAAATCCCAACTGAACTTGACATCTGTTGCGACAGAAGATTTATTCAGGTTTTGATAAGAAAGGAAGGGTGTGAGACATAGAGGGTAACTGTAGCAAAGTTGTTGGGAGGTCACCTGGCTCATGTCAGAAGCCCAAAATGCTGACAGCACCTCCTGAGTTGTACATATTATTGTAGCGCCTGTTAAAACACAAGGTCATGCTAAATAGTCAATTGCCTCCGAATATACAACATTGGAAAATGTTTAGGTTAGGTTGTTTGCGCTGTCGCCTATCATTAAGCACACGGAAACATCAAATCAATGGCATTTTCAGTAGTCATCTCACTTATGCAAGTCGTAACTATATTAGTAGTATCATTCATGAATGGATCCATTTATACCATGTAGGTTTTGGGCTATAAACTGCAAAATACAATCATGTCTAGCTTCATATTTCTTGGAGAAATGTTATAGGAAACTATGAGGAGTTCCAAAATATCAGAGATGTCCACTATTTCGTATTTGCAAGGAGCAGTGGGCATTTACTGTCATTGGTAGGGCATTAGATGGTTCATTGTCCCTGCAGGTCTTTTGTGGGTCAGGGCATGCCTCAGCCTCAATTTCCTCCTTCATGCACAGCTCATATGACATATCCATTTAGCTTGTGTTCACAACATTGCAGTACACACACTTCCTAAACTAGTCCCTGCTGCAAGCTGTGCTCTCTTCTGCCCTTCTCATGCCCGGCTTGATTTCTCCCCTCATCCTCTTTCTATCATATGCAAAAAAAACATCCTTTGTACAATTCACTTTTTTAAGCTGGGGTGATACTATCAAACCTTCCCTTTTATTAAACGCATTAACACCAGGTTCAATCTTGAGTAAAATCATTACTTTTCAACTTGACATGACTGCAGTTGCAGCATTTTGCACAGGTTCATCAACCGAACTTAACGAACAAGATCAGCCTTTCTAACTTGCTTTTGGCTAATGTCATTGGGCCATTTTGAATGGTTGGGAATACTCAAAGCTGCACTTAATGCAGACAGATACTGCATTAATGTTTTTCTTGATATAATAGCAATTTTCATTTATTACTACTTCTTCATTACAATGTGTCAGAGAAGCAAAATATTGCAAGCAGCCTACATTCTGATTGGCCAGCAAGTGGTGCAGTAGCTGTATGTAGACATTTGAGTAAGTATGGTTCTGGTTCTCTGGAGCCACCATGTGGTCAAATTTTTATGTGGCATGGAGGAATAGCTACAGAAAATACCTAAATCCGAAAATTGTGATTCATCCCAAATACTATTAAATATTGTGCTGATAGGATCCAAAATTCCATGAGCACTTGTAAAGGGGCATAAGTACAGTAGGGAAAATGGGATGGACCCTGAATCCAGGCTCTGAATTGCACTCAACACCCCATCTCCTCCACCCCCATCTCCTGTGATTGCATTGCATTTCCACCCTTCCCTACGACCTAGATTTCAGCCACAATGGCTCAAAGTTGTAGTCATGGTGAAGCAAGGCTGCTTGCCAGTGACCTTGAAGAAATCCTTGCTGAGAGATCTAGCAATCTCTGTGACAAGAATTTCAACTCTCACTCTGTGCAATTGATTGTGGCATTCTTTAATGGGGATTCCCAACATGAAGCTGCAGTGATTTTATCAAACTGTCAAGGCAGCCAATTATATTAAAGAATTCTCACAGACAGCCAACCAGAAAATGAAAACCATTAAAAATACTTCTCAAAAATTTTACTCAGAGCAAATTAAAGGTTGGGATATACGCTTGGGGTGAAGGTAGAAGCTGAAATATCATGAAAAATCTTTTCCTAAAAAAATAATTATTTTTTAAAATGTTTTTAAAAATCCAATAATGAGCCACAATGGAAACATTTAATAACACCATGTACATGTAAAATGATTTATTTTCAGGCGCAGATCAGTTGTTCAGTAGTAATTACTACTCAGATTTCCATTAAAAAACCCAATTATACCTGATTGAAAAAAATGTAACATTTTATGGAATTTTAAACAATGATGTGAGAGCAGAAAAGGAGAAGTTCTCACCATATCAATTGATTTTACTAATAGCTCTGAACGAGGCCCACAGCTCAGTCTGTAGTGGAGCAACAAGTAACAGGACGCAACATCAAGACTTCCACATGAATCCTCTAAATCCTGAAGTTGAGGTCAGATTCAGGGGGAAAATGGCTGGGAAAGGTGACAGTTCACCATCAATATTTCCGGGCCACATAGTCAATGGTACCTCCTCTCTTTGACACCAAGCTGGGCCCCTTTTTTTTACACACACTTTTATTTTCTCTTTAACAAACTGCCTACGGTATTATACCATTTTATATTAACTGTCTTATGCTATATAATGGATAATGTATCATCAGGATTATTAATTTACAGTGATGAAATTTGTAAAATCCCATTTTTATTGCATGCTATTAAAGGCCAAACAGTAATGTTCGCAGACAAAATTTTGGAATTCAGACCATTTTGCCATGAAAACTGTAAATGAATGGCCTGCATTGTCATTGTGCATTTCTTAACTGTTGTATTTACTGTTTGGGCCTGAAAACCTGGAGTGTACCATATTACCACATAAGTATCCCTCAGCCCTGCCACCAAAGTTTAAGTAATTAGGGAGAGGTTATGAGATTTCCATACCTTTGACAGACAGGAGGCAGATCTGCAGCACATAGCAGCATAGAGCGTTATTTTAATCTAACTTGTCAAATAGGAAGAGGGAGGGTTTGGGTCAGCTTCCCAATTTACATCTATTATTCTTATTTAGTGAATCCCCGAAGCCATGCGATAACCACCTCATTTGCTGTGATTAAGGTGATTAGTTTACCACTTAGCCTGTAGAGGGGACACTTCTCTGCAATGTGCAGCATTGTTTGTGTCTTTCCACAGTGTATGAGGGGTTTGGACTGAGAGCCCAGTGGTGGAGGTTGGCTACACAGGGATCTTGGCCTGTTCTGAACCTATTTAGCAAGGACCACTCTTCCTGTGGTAGCTCAAAGCCTGCCATTCGACAGATGAGATTTATCACAAGGAACTTGTTAGTAACTTCCTGTTTCCTATTCCTTGGGCAGAATCTTCTGTTTGGCGAGCGGGGGGTGCGGGGCCTGCTCGTCAACGTATAAAACGATGCAGGGTGACGTCAGGCGTGCATGCTGACATCACCCAGCGTCATTTAAGATTTTCTGTTTGGCGGGCGTGCAGCCAAATTGGCTGCGCAGCCGCCGAGCTGTCAAAGGCCTATTAAGGCCATTAATAAAGTAATTAACATGATTAAGGGACCTGCCTGTCCAACCTTAAGGTTGGCGGGCAGGCCGGGAGCCCAGGCGGGCTTCTGAGAAAACATGAAACCTCATCCACGGGCGGGATGAGATTTCATGAGGGTATTAAAATTTTTATAAAATGTTTAAATAAAAGAAATTGACATGTCCCAGGTCATGTGACAGTGGCACATGAGTGAACATGTCAGTAATTTTTTTCCCCTTCTTTATTGAAATTTTCAAACCAGAACCAATCTCCCTGAGGCAGCTCTTTGCCTCAGGGAGACCTGTGCGCTTTCTCGCGTGCATGCGTGAAAGAGCGCACTCTCGGCTCAGTCAATCCCCCCCGCCAGCACAGAGAGCGCATAGCGCTTCCTGGCGGATGTCACACTGGGCGGGCCAGTTAAGGCCTGCCCAAGTAAAATGGCGGCGCGCCCCCAACCGCGGGCGCCGATCGGGAACCCGCCCACGCCCACACATCCCCCCCCGACCGGGTAAAACTGTTGCCCCTTGATCCAAAGGATTTCTGCTGGTGGATCTTGCTTAGGAAGGGTGCTCCATAGGGTTGCTGAGATCGAAGTTGGGCACTAGGTGGGCTGAACAGGTCATCATGATGTGGTAAGTGAGATGCGGCATGAATGGTTTCAACCAGCTTGTGGGTTTTCACCAGTTGGTGGATGTGTGGCAGAGTGATGTTTGCGAGGACAGAAAGCTAGAGGAAAGGTGTTCAGGGGATAATTCCAGTTATGATGCACCATGTTGTGTTCAATTGAGCGTCAACGAGATGCGTATGTGATGACCTTTGCCAAACAGGTTAAGTACTCTGCAGAGTACAATAGGGCAAGTGCTGAGGTCCAGAGTATTGGGGCAGCAGTGCCCCATGTAGATTCAGCAAGTTTGGTTAATAAGTTCTTTCTGGTTTTGACCTTTGCTGCTGTTTTCTTCCGATGTTCCCGGAAGGACAGAGTCCTATCTAGAGTCACTCCCAAATATGTTGGGTTGGGATCATGCTTTAGTCTCCAGCCATCCATGTAGATGTGCAATTTTTTTGGCATTGGCATTGTGGAGGTGGAATACACTGGATATGGGAGACAATGGGTCGGTGTTTTTGTTGTGGCCACTGTACGTACCCACGTGCCCCTGGGGAGGCACAGAATGTTTACATTGTAGAAGGAGGTCATTCGGCTCAGTGAGTCTGCACTGGCTCTCTGCAAGAACATTCTAACTAGTCCCACTCCCCTGCCTTATCCACGTAACCTTATGTATTCTTTCTTTTCAGATAGTCATCCAATTCCTTTTTGAAAACCTCAATCAAACCTGCCGCCACCACCCTCTCAGGAAGTTTGTGGCAGACTCTAAAAACCCTCTGGGTGAAACAATTTTTCCACACATCACTTTCACTCCTTTTGCCAGTTATTTTGAATCTATGCCCTCTAGTTTTAGCCATGGATACAACCATTTTTGCCATCTTGCCACTTTAAAATCCCTCACACCAACTCCTGAATTCAAAGTGCTTCTTGTACTCGTAACCTTAAAATTCAGCAACTCCAAATGAATAAAGGAATTTCAAATATCCCAGACATTCCCCCAATTTGTTATGATGTGACAGGTGATGTGTGCCAGGTGGACCAAATCCACAAGGGAAACTTGGTCACACTATCACAACGGTTTTGCAATTTGTATTTATTTTGAGATGCATGCACTGAATTCAGAAGTAATAAGTCCATCAAGACTTCTAGAGATTTAAAAAAATTAAATTAAAATATTTATTAACAAAACAAAAGATGTCAAGCACTTACATACAACTACAATCACTACTGTAATAATTCCTAAAATTCCTAATTAACCTGACTCCCAGTTACACCCCCTTTAAGGCAACAGTCTAAAAATAGATTTTAGATTTTAAACAGATCCAGAAAATCAACACAATATCCTGGACAGTGGAGTTTTAAATGGCTTTTCTCCAGCTTCAGTTTTGGTAGACAGCAGACTTATGCACAAATAATGGAGACTTCATTAAGGCTATTTCACGCATTTCTGTTAGATCTCACATGGCCTTCTCCTGACACACAGCCTCATTCTCCTTTATATATGTTTCACTCTTTTAATATGTAAATTTTATTGTTTCATCTGTCTTTGAAACTGTATCTTCCTCACAAAATAAAAACTTTCATGTTGCTGCTAATTATTTTCAGTAACCTTTGGGAAAAATAAACACATTCCTTAGCCTTGTTTATCTGGCTAGTTGTAAACAGACTAATAATCCCATTGAAATTCAAATCTCCCTTCATCTATCTAAAAATGCAAATTCCCTTCACATCTTACATGCTAAGCCAGCATCCATGTTTACTCATTGGCATGTCAAGCACTTAGCTTATTTTGATTAGGTAAAGCTTGCAGTCTACATGGCCCCAAATATAATTAAATCACACAGACAGACCCAACGATAAACCAGAAAAATATCATGAAAATTATTATACATTCATGACAGTGTTTCCATGTGTCTACTGCCCTTGTCCTTCTAGATGGTAGTGGTCATGGGTTTGAGAGGTGCTGCCGACAAAGATGTGGTGGGTTCACACTGCTGCCTCTGTGGTGGAGGGAGTGAATGTTTGTGGATGTGGTGCCAATCAAGCAGACTGCTTTGTCTTGGATGGTGTTAAACTTCTTGAGTGTTATTGGAGCTGCACTCATCCATGCAAGTGGAGAGTATTCCATCACACTCCTGACTTGTGCCTTGTAGATGAGAGTCAGGAAGTGAGTTACTTGCCACAGAACTCTGAGCCTCAGGCCTGCTCTTGTAGCCACAGTATATATATGGCTAGTCCAGTTCAGTTTCTGGGCACTGGTAACCCATAGGATGTTGTTAGTGGGTGTTTCAGCTATGCTAATGCCATTGAGTGTGAAGGGGCGATGGCTAGATTCTCACTTGTTGGAGATGGTCATTGCCTGACACTTGTGTGGCGCGAATCTTCCTTGCCACTTGTCAACCCAAGCCTGGATATGTCCAGGTCTTGCTGCATTTAGACATGGACTGCTTCAGTACCTGAGGAGTTGCGAATGGTGCTGAACATTGTGCAATCATCAGCGAACATCCCCACATCTGACCTTATGATGGAAGGAAGGTCATTGATGAAGCAGCTGAAGATAGTTGGGCCTAGGACACTACCCTGAGGAACTCCTGTAGTGATGCCCTGGAGCTAAAATGATTGACCTCCAACAAGCACAACCGTCTTTCTTTGTGCTAGGTATGACTCCAACCAGCAGAGAGTTTCCCCCTGATTCCCATTGACTCCAGTTTTGCTAGGGCTCCTTGATGCCACACTTGGTCAAATGCTGCATTGATGTCAAGGGCAGTCACCCTCACCTCATCTCGTGAGTTCAGTTCTTTTGTCCATGTTTGAACTAAGGCTGTAATGAGGTCAGAAGCAGAGTGACCCAGGCAGAACTCAAACTGAGCCTCAGTGAGTAGGTTATTGCTGAGGGAGTGCTGCTTGATGGCACTGTCGACAACACTTTCCATCACTTCATTGATGATCAACAGTGGACTGATGGGACGGTAATTGACCAGGTTGAATTTGTCCTGCTTTTTGTATGCAGGGCATACCTGGGCAATTTTCCACATTGCTGAGTAGATGCCAGTATTGTAGCTGTACTGAAACAGCTTGGCTAGGAGTGCAACAAATTCTGGAGCACAAGTCTTCAGTACTATTGCTGGAATTTTGTCAGGGCCCGTAGCCTTTGGAGTATCCAGTGTCTTCAACTGTTTCTTGATATCACATGGAGTGAATCAAATAGGCTGAAGACTCTCATCTGTGATGCTGGGGACCTCTAGAGGAGGTCGAGATAATCCACTTGGCACTTCTGTCTGATGATTGTTGCAAATGCTTCAGCTTTATCTTTTGATATGCTGGGCTCCCCCATCATTAATGATGAGGATATTTGTGGAGCCTTCTCCTCCAGTGAGTTGTTTAACTGCCCACCACCATTCGCAACTGGATGTGGCAGGACTGCAATGCTTGCATCTGATCCGTTGGTTGTGGAATCACTTAGCTCTGTCTATTATTGCTGCTTATGCTGTTTGGACGCAAGTAGTTCTGTGTTATAGCTTCACCAGGTTGACACCTCATTTTTATGTATGTCTGGTGCTGCTCCTGACATGTCCTCCTGCTTCATTGAACCAGGGTTGATCCCTTGGCTTGATGGCAATGGTGGAGTGGGAGATTTGCCGGGTCATGAGGAACACCACAGATTGTAGTTGAGTACAGTTCTGCTGCTTCTAATGGCCCACAGCGTCTCATGGTTGCCCAGCCTTGAATTGCTAGATCTGTTTGAAATCCATCCCATTTGTCACGGTGTTAATGCAACACAACACGACGGAGGGTATCCTCAATAAGAAGGGTCTTTGTCTCCACAAGGACTGTGCGATGGCTACTCCTACTGATACTGTCATTGACAGATGCATCTGCAGCAGGCCTGTTGGTAAGGATGAAGTTAAGTATGCTTTTCCCTATTGTTGGTTCCCTCACCAGCTGCTGCAGACCCAGTCTAGCAGCTATGTCCTTTAGTACTCGGCCAGCTCAGTCTGTGGTCATGCTATCCAACCACTCTTGGTGATGGACATTGAAGTCCCCCACCCAGAGTACACTCTGCACCCTTGTCACTCTCAGCGCTTCCTCCAAGTGATGTTCAACATGGAGGAGCACTGATTCATCAGTTGAGTAGGGTGAGGGTACATGGTAATCAGCAGGAGCTTTTCTTATCCATGTTTGACTTGGTGCCATGAGACGTCATGGGGTTCAGAGTCGATGTTAAGGACCCCCAGGGCAACTCCCACCAACTGTATACCACCTCTGCTGGGGCAGGATATAACCAGGGATGGTGTCTTGGACTTTGCCATTAAGGTATGATTCCATGAGTATGACTATGTCAGGCTGTTGTGAGACAGCTCTCCCAATTCTGGCACAAGTCCCCCAGATGTTAGTAAGGAGACCTTTTCAGGTCGACAGGGCTGAGATTGTCATTGTTGTTTCCAGTGTCTAGGTCAATGCCAGGTGGTCCATCCGGTTTCATTCTTTTTTTATTGACTTTGTAGAGGTTTGATACAACTGAGTGGCTTGCTAGACCATTTCTGAATTGACCACATTGCTGTGGTCTGTAGGCCAGACCAGGCAAGAATGGCAGATTCATAAAGGACATTAGTGAACCAGATAGGTTTTCATGACAATTGAGAATGGTTTCATGGTTGTCATCCATCAGGCTTTTAATTCCAAATTTTAATTGAATTCAAATTTCACCATCTGCTGTAGTGGGATTCAAACCCAGGATTTGAATCCCACCATTCAATAAAAATCTGGAATTAAAAGTCTAATGACCATGAAACCATTCTTGATTGTCATAAAAACCCATCTGGTTCACTAAGGAAATCTGCTGTCCTCACCTTGTCTGGCTTACATGTGACTCCAGATCCACAGTAATGTGATTGAAATGACCTAGCAAGCCACTCAGTTATATCAAACCACTAAAAAGCCAATGAAAAGAAATGAAACCAGACGGACCACCCAGCATCGATGTAGGCACCGGAAATTACAATGGCAAACCTAGCCCTGTCGGCCTTGCAAAGTCCTCCTCACTACCATCTGGGGGCTTCTGCCAAAATTGAGAGAGCTGTCACACAGACTAGTCAAGCAACAGCCTGACGTAATCATACTCACGGAATCAAATCCTACAGATCATGTCCCAGACACCACCATCACTACCCCTGGGTCCCATCGGCAGGACAGACCCAGCAGAGGTGGCGGCACAGTGGTATACAGTTGGGAGGGAGTTGCCCTGGGAGTCCTCAACATCAACTCCAGACCCCGTGAAGTCTCAAGGGATCGGGTCAAACATGGGCAAGGAAACCTCCTGCTGATTGTCATGCACTGACTCTCACAGCACCCCACCGTGCCCCCCCCCCCAGCTGATGAATCAGTACTTCTCCATGTTGAACACCACTTGGATGGAGAACTGAGGGTGGCAAGTGTACAGAATGTATTCTGGGTGGGGTACTTCAATGTCCATCACCAAGAGTGGCTGGGTAGCACGACCACAGACCGAGCTGGCCTTGTCCTAAAGGACATAGCTGCTAGACTGGGTCTGCGGCAGGTGGCAAGGGAACCAACTACAGGGAAAAACATACTTAACCTCATCCTCACCAACCGGTTTATCCCAGATGCATCTGTCAATGACAGTATTGGTTGGAGTGACCACCACACAGTCCTTCTGGAAACGAAGTCCCGTCTTCACATTGAGGGTACCCTCCATCGTGTTGTGTAGCACTACCACCATGCTAAATGGGATAGATTTCGAGCACATCTAGCAACTCAACACTGGGCATTCATGAGGCAAAGTGAGCCATCAGTAGTAGCAGAATTGTATTCAATCACAATCTGTAACTTCATGGTATATCCCCCACTCTACCATTACCACCAAGTCAGTGGATCAACCCTGGTTCAATGAAGAGTGCAGGAAGACATGCCAGGAGCAGCACCAGACATACCTAAAAATGAGGTGTTAAGCTGCTGAAGCTACAACACAGAACTATTTGTGTGCCAAACAGCATAAGCAGCAAGTGATAGACTGAGATAAGTGATTCCACAACCAACAGATCAGATCTAAGCTCTGCAGCCCTGCCACTCCAGTCATGAATGGTGGTGGGCAATTAAACAACTCGCTGGAGGAGGAGGCTCCACAAATATCCTCGTCCTCAATGATGGAGAAGCCCAGCACATCAGAGCAAAACATAAAGCTGAATCATTCACAATAATTGTCAGCCAGATGTGCCAAGTGGATGATCCAGGTCAGGCCTCTTCCAGAGGTCCTCAGCATCATAGATGTCAGTCTTCAGCAAACTCGATTCACTTCACGTGATATCAAGAAACAGCTGAAGGCACTGGATACTGCAAAGGCTATGAGCCCTGGCAATATTCCAACAATAGTACTGAAGACTTGTGCTCCAGGGGTTACCGTGCCCCTAACTAAGCTGATCCAGTACAGCTACAACACTGACCTCTAACCAGCAATGTGGAAAACTCCCCAGGTATATCCTGTACACAAAAAGCAGGACAAATCCAACCCAGCCAATTTACGCCCATCAGCCTACTCTCGATCATCAGTAAAGTGATGGAAGGGCTCATCAACAGTGCTTTCAAGCGGCACTTGCTTAGCAATAACCTGTTCACTGACATCAAGTTTGGGTTCTGCCAGGCTTCTGACCTCATTACAGCCTTGGCTCAACCATGGACAAAAGAGCTGAACTCCAGAGGTGAGATGAGAGTGACTGCCATTGACATCAAGGCAGCACTTGGCTGAGTGTAGCATCAAGGAGCCCTAGCAAAATTGGGGTCAAAGGGAATCAGGGGGAAAACTCTCCACAAGTTGGAGTCATACCTAGCACAAAGGAAGATGGTTGTGCTTGTTGGAGGTCAATCATCTCAGTTCCAGGACATTACTGCAGGAGTTCCTCAGGGTAATGTCCCAGGCCCATCTTCAGCTTCTTCATCAATGAGCTTCCTTCCATCATAAGGTTAGAAGTGGAGATGTTCACTGCTGATTGCATAATGTTCAGCACCATTCACAGCTCCTCAGATACTGAAGCAGTCCATGTCCAAATGCAGCAAGACCTGGACAATATCCAGGCTTGGGCTGACAAGTGGCAAGTAAGATTTGCGCCACACAAGTGGCAGGCAATGACCATCTCCAACAAGTGAGAATCTAACCATTGTCCCCTGGTAACCACGGTAACCCCTGGAGCACATTGTGACATTTAATGGCATTACCACCACTGAATCCGCCATTATCAACATCCTGGGGGTTACCGTTGACCAGAAACTGAAATGGACTAGCCATATAAATACTGTGTCTACATGAACAGAGCAGAGGCTAGGAATCCTGTGATGAGTAACTCACTTCCTGACTCCCCAAAGCCTGCCCACCATCTACAAGGCACAAGTCAGGAGTGTGATTTAATACCCTCCACTTGCCTGGTTGAGTGCAACTCCAACAACACTCAAGAAGCTTGACACCTTCCAGGACAAAGCAGCTTGATTGGCACTCCATCCACAAATATTCACTCCCTCCACCACCAACGTACAGTGGCAGCAGTGTGTACCATCTACAAGATGCACTGCAGAAACTCACCAAGCCTCCTTAAGCAGCACCTTCCAAACACATGACCGCTACCATCTAGGAGGACAAGGGCAGCAGATACATGGGATCACCACTGCCTGGAAGTTCCCCTCCAAGACACTCACCATCCTGATTTGGAAATATATTACTGTTCCTTCACTGTTGCTGGGCCAAAATCCTGGAACTCCCTTCCTAGCAGCACTGTGGGTGTACCTACACCACAGGGACTGCAGCGGTTCAAGAAGGCAGCTCACCACCACCTTCTTAAGGGCAATTAGGGATGGGCAGTAAATGCTGGCCCAGCCAGCGACACCCACAACCTGTAATTGAATTTTAAAAACACAGAATTCACAGCTGGACATTGCTCAACTGAATAGAGCTTCTTTTCTCTCTAATTTAATTCTATTGATAACGCTCCTGTGAAGCACCTTTATATGCTTTACTTCGTTTAAGGTACTATATAAATATAGATTGTTGTTGAATTGCTTGGACTCCCACCTTCTTTGTTGTGAATTGCTAATGTTTTCAAGGAATAAATAATTGTAAATAATAATAATTGAAGTGATCATACATTTTGCATTTTTGATAACTCTCACCTATGATTCCAGTTTTCATTATTACATGTGCTCCAATTTATTTTTCACTACTGTGTGATTCTTTGTTATCCACTTGGTCTTTATTTATTTCACTTACACAATTTTAGCTCTCATTACTTGTATGTATGTTCTTGATTCATTCCATTTGCGAGATCTGTTTTATAACCTAAAGTGGCATTTTCCATCAGCTCCTTAGGATCTAATTAGTATTTTTTAAAATATAATTTGCTTTTTATATTGTGCATTTTTCATTACAAATGCCTGCACAATTGTGCTGTAGCCAGAAAGGTATTCATCACATTCCCATCTTTATTTAAATGTATTAATGGGATTAGCAGCATTACTGTGACACTTAATAGTTATTTCACTTCTCCCCTGATAATTGATTAGCTAAGATATACTGTATGGTAGTGACTGCTTCATTGGGCTAGTCATCCAGCGGTCTGGACTGATAATTTGGAGATGTGAGTTCAAATCCCACCACACTGTTTTAGTTGCTTGACACTGAACATCACTGAGCACCTGTTTTAGTACAGCTTCACCATTAGCATTTAACTGGCCAAGTGGAAAATTGCTCAGGTATAACTGGACAAAATCAATCTGACGAATTACCGCCCCATCAGTCTACTCTCAATCATCACCGCAGTGACAGAAGGCTTTGTAAAACTGCTACCAAGCAGCACTTACCAATAACTTGCTCACTGAGATAAAATCAAAATACTGTGGATGCTGGAAATCTGAAAGAAAAACAGGAAATGCTGGAAAAACTCAGCAAGTCTGACAGCATCTGTGGAGAGAGAAACAGAGTTGATGTTTCAAGTCCGTATGACCCTTCTTCAGCTCTGAAAAAGGGTCATACAGACTCGAAACATCAACTCTGTTTCTCTCTCCACAGATGCTGTCAGACCTGCTGAGTTTTTCCAGCATTTTCTGTTTTTCTTTCAGATTTCCAGCATCCACAGTACTTTGCTTTTATTACAATTATATAGGGGTTTCTTTCCGAAGAAAAGTCTGGCAGCAGTTTAATCTTATAAATATGCACTTGGGATGATGTTGTCATAGTCAAGGCCTGCCTTAATTGCCCAGAGGCAGGGACACTACCATTGTGCCACAAGACCCTTCACTATTTAAATGCCTGTAGCAAATCCAAATTTCCCTGACATTAGTATTTTAATTGAGGTGGATGAGTCCCTGACGGCTGTGAGAACTACTCCAAGTAAGTCAACTTGTGAACCTTGGGGGAAGCCTATTATGCTGTTGGGAACTTTTTGGCAAGTAAGTTTAAAGGATCTTGCCAATTTCAAATGTCATAATGTAATTGCATATGATGATTTGAGTATGTTTTCAATGCAGTGATTGATCTTAGGACTCTGTCCTTAAAAGTGAAGTGACCATTAAATTGACCAGCATTGTGTAAGTGTTCATATGCATTAAAGTATTTTAACTACTGGATGCCAGGCTCTCCTGCATCCAACAACATTAAGAATCTGATTTAAGTGCATTGGCTTCTCACTGTGGTTTGAGTTTTACATTGATTTAAGCTGTGGAGGGGACTGACTACTTTGTTTGATTGACAGTTTTATGAGCATATACCAAGATTAAATATTTTGAAGAGGTTTCTGAATGGCTGTTTCCATATTGTGGCATAGTAATAAGCACTTGTGATGGGGGAATGTTTTTTCAAGGGGAATTTCAATGGCTGTGGGTTTGAGAGTTTTATGAGCTTCTAAGAGGGAAATTTTTTTCATGAATGGGAACTGCAACTGAAGTTTGAATGATTGATAATTTTTGAATTTCCTGAACATTTCAAAGACTTCCCAGTGTTATTACATGGCTCGTGTTCTGCATATAGTGAATACTGGGTGAGTTGATATGCAGCATGCATGGTGGGAATGGGGAGTGCATGGGAGTATGGGGAAGACATAGGGGGCATGGAGGATGCATAGGGGCATGGAGGATGGATGGGGGCATGGAAAGGGCATGGTACTGGGTGAGGATAAGGGGATTGAGGAGTGAGGGCTGGAAGGCCTAATAGCCATGCAGAGAACTGGGCTGATGTACCTGTGAACGGAGGTAGGCCTTCTAACTGCCAGCCTTGGCATCCAATCACCTTCATTCCCACTTTGAGCCTCCATCTGGAGGTGGACGCCCTAACTCTGGAAGATGAAAATTCCAGGTGAATGGGCTGACTTTCAGAAGTTGGGAATGCGACTTGGGGAAATGGTCCGACTCACGCTACCCAATCTGAAGGGGGAACTCCTGCCCTATGTCTCTGTGGGATGTTTTGGGCATCCCACCACAGAAAGGATATTAAGCCAGTCAGAGCATGCACACTGTTGATTCACCAGGAGGATGTCAGGGATGGAAAACTGTATCTATGCGCAACAAGAAGACATCTTTGACTATTTCCACTGGAGCAGTTAACTCCAAGGAGACATTTAATAGGGTTTATCAATTTTGAAGCGTTTTGACAGGTGAATAAGGAAAGGCAATTTCTTCCAGTTGTAGAATTTATTACACATGAACATGTATTTAAAATTGTCACTGAAGAGTGAGGAAAGAGACTAGGAGAAACTTATTAATGAAGAAGGTATTTGGAACAGGGGATGTTTTGCCGTAGGGGTTGGTTGAAGTAGAGACCATTGAATCTCTTAAGGGAGAAGTGGAAAATATTTGAAGCAAAGGAAGATATAGATACAGTATAAAGAGAAAGTGGGATTCATTTTGTATTGCTCCAGCAAAAAGCCAACATAAACATGATGGGTAAAATGACATCCTGATACATTGTAAAGTACTGTGGTTCTGTGAATGTCTTATAACAGATGGATACCAGGAATTAGCTTAGAACTACTTAGATACTTCTTTATGTTCATTCTCAGAACATGGGTGTCACTAGCAAGGTCACCACTTATTGCCCATGTCTAGCTTCCCTTGAGAAGGTCATGGTGAGCTCACCAAAACGTGACAAGCACTTGAAGACTCTTTGAGAAACAGCCACTGTGGCACTATCTTTAAAACCTGCACAGCATATAAAGCTGTACTCCCCTGAACTTTAAAGCAACCATGGACAACAAATCAACATTACCAGTCAAATTTGGACCGATCCAAGGGCTAGGCCAAACACAAAATTGGGGGCTTTGACAGAAAAGATTCTTAAGAGACATGATAGCTTCAGGATTAGACAAAATGACAGATGCTGAACAAATGAATATGCTACTTTATTTAGTAGGTCCGATAGCCAATGATATTATTGCGAGGCAAGAAATAAGTCAATCATCAGATAAATTTGATGAAGTTCTAAAACCTTCTGGCACATATTTTAATCTAAGAAGCAACATTAATTAGAGAGCAGAAATTCAACAAATGGGTTCAATAGCCGGGAGAATTGATTGACTCTTTTGTAAATGAATTATACATATTGGCTGAAGACTGTGACTATGGTGACCTTAAGTCAGAACTCATAAGGGACAGAACTGTTGTTGGAGTGGCTTATGATGCCTTAGCAGACATACTACAGACCAAGGAATATATGACTCTCAAAAAGGCCATACAAATAGTCAGAAAGTCTGAAATCAGGAAACAGCACTGATCCATTTTACTTGGTGAAGCAAGCCATGGTACAGAGCAACCCCAACTGAGCAGCTAATAAAGCAACAAAGGTCTAGAGAGACTCCAGGCCAAGGAAGGCAATCTCAAACTGACCACAAGAGGGTGGGTGACCACATCAGCACTGTGAGCCAAACAACCTCACAGGCAAGAGCAAGGTCCAGCAATCTCAGTGCAGTGTTTCAGCTGCAAAAGCTTGGGACACTTTGGAAAGTAATGTAAAGCTAAGCCACCCAAACAGGTGGAGGATCCCAAGACAATCCATGAGATTGAGGTAGCACACCAGGAAGAGATCCAACTGTTCTTGGGTAAGGTCAAGGGTCTTGGATTCTCTTTTTGGAATGCAGACATCTCAGTCAATGGTCACCTCACCAACTTCAAATTGGACACAGGAGCCAGTGTTACAGTGCTCCCAGACATGGAACCATGGCCGATGACACAATGTGTTATGCCATCCACAACACAGCTGTAAAGAGCAGGAAGCATCAAGCTTCCAGTTAAAGGTTAATTGCAGGCGACACTCCAATACTAAGATAAATTAATACAGGGGACATTATTTGTAGTCCACAATCAAGGATTTTCTCTTTTAAGCAGAAAGGCCTGTGCCAGCCTCAACCTCCTTCAGAAAATTGATGAGGTCAATCAGCAAGGGTCCAGTTCCAAATTTAAAAAAGAGTTTCCCAAACTCTTCACTGGATTGGGGCAACTGAGGACTGCACACAGTATTACGTTAAGGGAGGATGCCAAGCCCCGTGTGCTTGTTCACACCACGGAAAATACTGCACCTGCTCATGAAGCAAGTGGAATAACAACTGGACAAGATGACCAAAATCGGGGTCATCTCCCCCATCACTCAGCCAACCGAATGGTGTTCCAGGATGGTCTCAGTTCCGAAGTCAAATGCATCTATCCGTATCTGTGTCGACCTGACAGAACTCAACAAGGCAGTAGCAACAGAAGTCCACCCAATGTCCTCGGTGGACGACATCCTGACCAAGCTCTCCAGAAGCACAATGTTTTCAAAGCTCGATGCAAACAGCTGCTTCTGGCAACTTCCACTAGATGAAAAATCCAGATTGCTGACTATGTTTATTACCCCTTCTGGCAGATTCTGTTTCAACCGCTTGCCATTTGGCACCTTGGCACGAGAGATTTTTAAACACACAAAGTCAGCCATTTTGCAAGGCATGGAGGGTGTCATCTGCCATATGGATGATGTTTTGGTCCACAGCACGATCCTGGAGGAACACGACAAGAGGCTCACAGCTCACTAGCTGTCTTGGAATGCTTACAGGAAGCAGGATTGACACTAAATGGGATATGTGAGTACTCCAACACCTCTGTTCAGCTCTTAGGGTACATTGTCAACAGCAAAGGTGTACAAGGGACCCACAAAAAATGAGAACTATCAGTGAATTCCCAATCCCACCACCTATTCCAGACCTCCAGACATTCCTAGGCATGGTGAGCCCTTTGGCGAAATTTCTACCCAACCTGGTACAGGTCACAGAAGCCCTGCAATACATTCTCAAAAAAGGCCAGGCATGGTGCTGGGAAGCACACCAGGAGCAAGCATTTGGGCACATCAAAGGCATGCTGCTCTAACCCGATATCCTGGCTCACTATGACCCATCCCTTCCCACTACTATAGCAGCGGATGCTTCGTCCACAGGCCCAGGGGAAGTTTTATTTCAGGAACAACTGGATGGGCGTTGCTGATCACACATCTAGAAGACTGCCAGACACAGCGATACGGTATGCTGTATTCGAAAAAGAAGGTCTCACAGTCACGTGGGTTTGCGTGAAGTTCTCTGACTATATTTTCAGCCTGAAAGTCACCATTGAAATGGATCATAAACCACTGGTCTCACTGTTAGTTGAGAAGGAACTTGCAAAGGTGGCCCCAGAATTCAAAGATTCAGTTTGCATCTCATGAGGTTTGTATACGAGCTGGTGTATGTTCAAGGGAAACATCAAACGACTGCAGACACTCTATCCAGGGCCACGGTCGACCATCCTGCAACACATGATGGTGGTTGAGGAGCTCATGGTGGTTGAGGAACTCAAGTCGTACTCCCATTTGGTGAGGAGACAACTGCCGGCTACCTCAGGGAAACTTCAGCAAATCCGCCAGGAACAGATGTGAGATGAAGAGTGTGTCCACATCCGCTGTTATTGTTAACAAGGGTGGCCACAGCAGAGACCAGGTGGCAGCATCATGAAAATTTGGTTTGAACAGCAGAAACACTACCGTGATAGATGATCTGCTAGTATACAATGAGCAGCTAATCTTTCCAGTCTCGCTTTGGCCAGCGATTCTCCAAAAAAATTCACCAAGGCCGTCTGGGCATTCCAAAGTGCAGAGCGCATGCCCAATCTACAGCTTGTGGTCAGACATATCAAGGGCCATTGAAGAAATTATCACAAACTGCCAGGTAAGTGCACTGAGAAAGCTGGACCAGAGAGAGCCCCTCATCCCCCACAGTTCCCAACCAGGCCATGTGAATCATTGGGAATCGACTTATTTGCCTTTTATGGAAGTCTCACAGACGTCTACAGCACAGAAGGGGGCCATTCAGCCCATCATGTCCATGTCAGTCAACAAGGATCTGGCTACACTAAATCCCATTTTCCAATGCTTGGCCCATAGCCCTGGAGGCAATGGCAAAGCAAGTGAATATTTAAATACTTCTCAAATGTTACAAGAGTTTCTGACCCAACCACCCTCTCATGCAGTGAGTTCCAGACTCCCACCACCCTCTGGGTGAAAAAGTTTCCCCTTAACTCCCCTCTTAGCCTTCTACCTCTTACCTTAAATCTATGCCCATTGGTTATTGACCCCTCTACTAATGGAAAAAGCGCCATCCTATCCACCCTACCTATGCCCCTCATAATCTTATACACCTCCATCAGGCCCCCTCTCAACCTTTGCTGCTCCAAGGAAAACAACTCCAGCCTATCCAATCTTTCCTCATTGTTCAGACCCTCTAGCCCAGGCAGCATTCTGGTAAATCCCTTCTGCACCCTCTCCAGTGCAATCACATCCTTCCTATAATGTGGTGACCAGAACTGCACACAGTACTCCAGTTGCGGCCTAACCAGCGTTTTATACAGTTCCAGTATAACCTCCCTGCTCTTGCATTCTATGCCTCAGCTAATAAAGGCAAGTATCCCATATGCCTTCTTAACCACCTTATCTACCTGCCCTGTTACCTTCAGGGGTCTATGGATATGCACACCAAGGCCCTCTGATCTTCAGTACTTTCCAGGGTTCTACCATTCATACTCTATTCCCTTGCTTTGTTAGCCCTCCACAAGTGCATCTCCTCACACTTTTCCGGGTTGAATTCCATTTGCCACTGCTCTGCCCACCTGACGAGTCCATTGATATCCTCCTGCAGCTTATGGTTATCCTCCTCACTATTCACCACTCTACCTAAATCTAAATTTCGTGTCATACACAAACTTCTTGATCATACCTCCTACATTTAAGTCCAAATCATTTATGTACACCACAAACAGCAAGGGCCCCAGCACCGAACCATGCGGAACCCCACTGGAAACAGACTTCCAGTCACAGAAACATCCCTCCACCATCACCCTCTGCTTCCTGCCACTCAGCCAATTTTGGATCCAAAGTGCCACTTTGCCTTGGATCCCATGGGCTCTTACTTTCTTGACCAGTCTGCCATGAGGGAGCTTATCAAAAGCCTTTCTAAAGTCCACGTAGACCACATCAAATGCATTACCCTCATCAACACTCCTGGTTACCTCCTCAAAAAATTCAATCAAATTTGTCAAACATGACCTTCCCTTAACAAATCTATGCTGACTATCCCTGATTAATCCGTGTCTCTCCAAGTGCGGATATATTCTGTCCCTCAGAATTCTTTCTAGTAACTTCCCCACCATCGAGGTTAGACTGACTGGCCTGTAATTTCCTGGTCTATCCCTTCCTCCCTTTTTTAATAATGGGACAAATTAGCAGCCCTCCCGTCCTCTGGCGCCTCACCTGTGGCCAGAGAGGATTTGAAAATTACAGCCAGGGCCCCTGATATCTCATCCCTTGCCCCCCTCAACAGCCTGGGATACATCTCATCCAGTCCTGTGGATTTATCCACTACTAAACCCGCTAGTACCTCCTCTCTCTCTATGTTAATTTCCTCTAATATTTCACAGTCATCCACCCTGATGTCTATATCTGCGTTGTCCTTTTCCATTGTGAAGACTGACGCAAATTATTCATTGAGGACTACACCCATGTCTTCCGGGTCCACACACACATTACCTTTATGATAAGAGCTAAAAGCAAAATACTGCGGATGCTGGAAATCTGAAACAAAAACAAAAATAGCTGGAAAAACTCAGCAGGTCGGACAGCATCTGTGGAGAGGAAGACAGTTAACGTTTCGAGTCCATATGATTTCATCAGAACTGAAGAGAAATAGAAATGAGGTGAATTATAAGCTGTTTAAGGAGGGGTGGGACAGGTAGAGCTGGATAGAGGGCCAGTGTTAGGTGGAGGCAAAGGAGGGTTTGCCAAAGACGTCATAGGCAAAAGGACAAAGTGGTGTGGACGGTGATGACATTATCTAAAGGATGTGCTAGTGTTGACATTAAGGGTAGAAAGCAGGATGAGCAAGTGACAGGTGGCACTAGTGGGGGTAGGGTGGGGGGAAGGGATCGAAATAGGCTAAAAGGTGGAAATAAAACAATGGATGGAAATAAATTTTAAAATAATAATAGAAATAGTTGGGAAAAGAAAAACATATTTAAAAAGTGTAATAATTATTAGAAAAAAGGGGATCGGAAAGGGGGTGAGGACGGAGGAGAGAGTTCATGATCTGAAGTTGTTGGACTCAATGTTAAGTCCAGAAGGCTGTAAAGTACCTAATCGGAAGATGAGGTGCTGTTCCTCCAGTTTGCGTTGAGCTTCACTGGAACAATGCAGCAAGCCAAGGATGGACATGTGGGCATGGGAGCAGGGTGGTGTGTTGAAATGGCAAGTGACAGGGAGGTTGGGGTCATGCTTGCGGACAGACCGAAGGTGTTCCGCAAAGCGGTCACCCTGTCTGCGTTTGGCCTCTCCAATGTAGAGGAGACGGCATTGTGAGCAGTGAATGCAGTAGACTAAATTGAGGGAAGTGCAAGTGAACTGCTGCTTCACTTGAAAGGAATGCTTGGGCCCTTGGACGGTGAGGGGGGGGAAGTAAAGGGGCAGGTGTAGCACCTTCTGCAGTTGCATGAGAAGGTGCCGTGGGAGGGGGTTGAGCTGTAGGGGGTGATGGAGGAGTGAACCAGGGTGTCCTGGAGGGAATGGTCCCTACTGAATGCCGACAGGAGGGGTGAAGGGAAGATGTGTTTGGTGGTGGCATCATGCTGGAGTTGGCGGAAATAGCGGAGAAAGATCCTTTGAATATGGAGGCTAGTGGGTTGATAAATGAGGACAAGGGAGACCCTATCATGGTTCTGGGAGGGAGAGGAAGGTGTGAGGGCGGATGCGCAGGATCAAACTCCTAATGCTGCCAAAGGAATTAATCCCAAAGTTGGCAGTCAAGGACTACCGGAACATTCAGTACTAGGACCAGTTCCACAGGCAATGGCAGGCTTCCATCGACAATAGAAGGTACCACACTAGAAACTTGCCACAGTTACGTAAAGGGGACAGGGTGTGGATCGAGGACTTTGAAAGAGAGGGTCTCATTGTCTGGAGAGACGATAACCAGCCAAGGTCATATCTAATCGATACACCGGAAGGGTACGATCAGGAGGAACAGGAGGAACCTCCTCCTCATCCATCAAGGCGAACCTCCTATATACACTTAAGTGAATTAGAAAAAGATGACTAGGTGCCAGGAAACAAGGTGCCAGGAGTTGACAGGCTACAACTCAAACACCAAACAACAATGGTTGTTTAAATCAACAGAGCCTACAACTGCACCGAATGTGAGCAGAACGAGATCTGGAAGAATCGTCAACCTCCAGACCATCTGAATTTACAAAGTTAGAGACTTGAGTGGAGGTGGGGAGAAGGGGTAGCATGATTGTAATGTAAATACATTGGGTAAAGACTTGGGGCGAAGTGTAGTATAAAGGTGTCTGGAATAGCAAGGGTTAATGTGGGAATGGGAAACAGTACCACCCACAGTGTGATGTAAAGAGACACATGACCTGAGTCTAGAGTCAGTTGTGGACTGGACAAAGACCTGTGTAGAAGCAAGCCTGGAGTTAACTCTTCGCTTGGGCTATACCCTGTATATATGTACATACTTATGTGTTATCAATAAATTCTTAATGTTCAACCATACAAGACTCAGAGCCTCTTCATGAAACCTACTGAACATCCAAAATATACTATCACAGACCTTTCCTTCTGTAATTACCCCCCACCTTCTTTCCCTGCCCCCGTATTTGCTTAAAACTTGTTGCAGCGCTAACTTCTTTCAGTTCTGACGAAACATCAGCAATCTGAAATGTTAACTCTATCTCTCTCTCTCTCTCTTGACCTGCTGAATGTTTCCAGCATTTTCTGTTTTTATTTGCAATGTGGCGCATTTATATCTACATATATCAATACACAGGGCCCTCCCTGTTCTTTACAGACAGAAAGAACATATACACACATTGTACCTGTTTCAGCTAAACAAAATAAATGACAGCCATTCACTGGTTCATTCCCCAGGGCAATGTCTTGACCAATCAGAGTCAAGCTGCCTGGTTTGAATTTCAAACAATGCTTGGCAGTTAACTGTCAATCATCATCAACTGGTACATTCACAATGGCAATGCCTCTGCCAATCAGAGTTCACTTGACAACCAATCAGCACTTTCTTCTCATACAGTATAAATAGTGTTTCCCTTGATATTGGTATTTTCATGTGAATTGTTCTGATGAGTGCAAGATGAAAAGCTTTGACAAAAAAGTCTCTTTTTTCAGCAATATTCAAGCTCTGTATTACCAAACGACTACAAATAAAAAAATTCATAAAACAACAGCCAGAGCTAAAAAATCACCTTCAATTACAGTCTTGCAACTTAAAAAACCAAGTGCCTGGCCAAAGTGACTTGTTTGAGGATCTCCTGGGTAATCGATTTCTTTGAAGAGTCAATCCCGGGATTGTTGTGGGACCCCACCAAGGTCTGATAGGGAAGAAGATGTGAAAGCATAGTTATGGCTGCGTCATCTTGGAAGATTGAAAAAATAATTAAGTCATTACTGTGGAAGAATTGTGACTAAAGAACCAGCTTTAAAGATCAGCAAATGGCCAGGATTTGATTATTCTGTGACCCTAAAGCATAGCGCTGAAATGGAGAAGTCTGCAGCTAGTCGATCCAAGCAGCCATTGTTTAAATTTCTTTCATGGCTGAGTGTGAACGCCATTACAGTGTGAGCCCAGCAAAACCGGCAAGCGTGGGAAAACGTTTCATCTTCAAGTGAACGGTGGCGCCATCTTGAATTTCAGTAACTTCTTAAAACTGAACCTACACTTCAAAATTTTTAACCATAGATCTAAAATCCAACCTAACAGATCAGTTTGAACTCATCCAAGGCCAAACCTAACAGAAAATTGGGCATCCTGGAGAAATGAATTTTTAAACTATTGGAGCACATCAGGTCTAAGTAGAACGTCAGAAAAAGTCCAGATTAATATCTTTTTATACTGATTTGGTGAACTTGCTGATGAAGTAATCGTAATGTAGTACGTTGGTGAATCCTTAACCAACTTAAATGAAATATTAAAAGCCTTTGACAAATATTTTAATCTTCAAGTTGTGGAACGCATAGAGCTTAAAAAGAGAAGACTCAGCAATGTCCTATTTTCCAGGAGGAAGCTAAAAGGTACAAAAAGAGACTGAAAAGCTGAAGATCCAGCTGAATAGAAAAGAAGAGGCATTGAAAGGAAAAGCCATAGAACTTTCCAAGCTGCGAGCGGACACTGAAGCCATGAGTAGCACGATTACAGAACTGAAACAAATTAAGACTTCACTGGAGGCAGATGTGGCCAGCAGTGAAACCAAAATGAAGGACAAGAACAAATCTCTGCTGCAGGCAGAGAAAGGAAAGACAGAAATAAGATCAGAAAATGTAAATCCGACAAGTAACTAGAAGAAAAAGCACTGGATGCCTCAAAGTTACTGAAAGCTATTGAGTTGTTGAAAAATGGCGCATACTGCAATGAAAATCAAGAACCTAGAATATCATAGAAAAGTAGAAAACTTGCAGCTCCAATTCAACAATCAGAAAAAGAGTTATCTACCACTTCAGCTGCATACCCAAGTGAAAGTAAAAGTTCTCACTGAAGAGCATGAAGATTCTCAGAAACAATTAGCAGAAGTAAAATTACAGGAGGTGAGCTTGAAGGATAGCACAGAGCAATTTCCAGAAGGTAAACTCAGAAAAGACGAGCTTCAAGCTCAGACGAACATTCATGAAGCTGATGCTGGAACAGGGAAAGGACTTAATCTTGAATCTGAACAGTTGGTTGAATGCAGAATTAACAAGCATAACTGATGAAATATTGGAACTTCATCATGAAAAGTGCAATTAAATTCTTGAACTTCGATCCAATCTGAAGAACATGAAAGATGAGATGTGCAGCATGGAAGAGCAAATCCAGATTTTAAAAGCAGAAAAATAAATTTCTAAGGAAAAGATTGAAGATGTAATGAATGAATTGAAAGAGTCTAAAGAGCAATCAATGACCATGGGAAAAAGATTCTGAAAGGAACTGAATGCCCAGTTGAAGTTGTTAAACTTATATAAGAATTCCACAGATAACTCTGAAACAAAGACAACTGAACTCAATGAAAAGATCCATAAACTTGAAAAGGAATTGGAAGATAAAAGAATAAACAAATATTTGGATAAAGTAGTGAAACAAGTGGAAATGAAGGATCCATTTTTGAAATGTCAACTTCCAGGAAGAACATGGCGGACCCCATGGAAAAACAAAACCTGAGTCCACTCTAGGAATGAACTGAGTTAACATTCTCTTTGGAAGGAATGGGATAAGCCCATGGTAGAAAATCAAGAGGATAGATTGTCAATAAAGAGAAAGGCAACTCAAAGGAGCGCAAAAAGCTAATCAAATGGAGACAGCCAAGTACCGGAAACACCAAGTACTAGAATTTCAACGCCAAACTGACAAAGTCAACCCAAAGCAGCTGAGACCATTCCTCCAAATATGGCAAGAATGTGATCTGGAAGAATTGTCAAGCTTCCAGGCTGTCTGAATTTATAAAGTCAGTGACTTGAGGCGGGGAGAAGGGGTAGCAAGTAAAGAAGATTGTATTGTAAATATATTTGTGTAAGGACTTGTGGGGAGGTGTAGTTTAAGGGTGTTCAGGCAGAGCAATGGTTAATGTGGGACTGGAGTATAATACCTCCCACAGTATGATGTGCACAGGAACAGGTGTAGTCCATTCAGCCCCCTGAGTCTGCTCTGCCATTCAACCAGACCATGGCCAACTCTCTACCTCAATGGCATCTTTCCACACTATCCCCTTATCCCTTGATGTTTTTGGTATTTAGAAAACTATTGACTTCTGCTTTGAACTTACTCAATGACTGAGCCTCCTCAGCCTTCTGGGGTAGAGAATTTCAAAGATTCACCACCCTCTGAGTGAAGAAATTCCTCCTCATCTCAGTCCTAAATGGCCTACCTCTTACCCTGAGACTATGTCCCCTGGTTCTAGATCCCCCAATCAAGGGTCACTTCCTTCCTGCATCTACCCTGTCAAGCCCTGTAAGAATTTTGTACACTTCAACGAGGTCCCATCTCTTTTTCCTTCCAAGGTGTATAACTTCACATTTTTCCACATTATATCCCATCTGCCATGTTCTTGCCCAGAGAGAATCATGTAGAAAGTCTCATGATAGTAGACTGTGTGTCGAAGAGTCTGGAAGGAGCCAGCATAGAGATAGCACCTATGCAGGGCTGGTATAGAGATATATATAGTTATGAGTTGTTAATAAACACTTAATGTTCAACCATACAAGCCTCCTGATCTCTCAGTGGGACACCAAACAGCCTTAAAACACCATCTACACTCCTTTCAGTCTTGAAAATCAATAATTTTCAGGATGCAAAACTGCTTTGACACCCTGAAACAAAAATCAGATAGATTTACGATGGAAAATCATTTTGGGATGCAGTATATGAGGAGTGAGAATGTTTGTATATTTCACACCCCTACCCTGCCATTCACTTATTATTCACTTTTCAATATAACAATTCTCAAACACAACTGGGTTATAATGCCCCCTTCTTCAGCTTGTTGTTTTAAATTTTCTCTTATTGTTCCTTTCTGTCCTTTTTTCCTCTCTTTCTCTGTACCTATTTTGATTCTAATTCAACCTATTTCTTTCTCTGTTATTCACTCTGTTTTTTCTTTATTCTTAAATTATTTTAGTTAAGGATTGGGCACAACAAACATGATGTGATTTTGACATCGCTTCACCATTATCAACTTACATGCCCAGCAATTTGCTTCAAGGGGTGAGCAAAAATATCATATTCACGTAGTTCACTGTGAGGTGTGTCGTCCAGCAATTTCTGGGCCATTGCATTATTCTAACTGGCATGTGAAATAATTAGTTGGTTTCTGAGTTTAGTTGATGTGTTTTTGAAGACCAAAATAACATTAAATGAAGGAAGTACAAAACCCCTTTTTCTCTCTTGCCCCTGTCTCACTCGCTTCTCATTCAGTGGTTTTACCCATAATATATTTTAACGTTTATAGAATTCAAAGAAAAAACTATAGCAGATAGGCAATCAAAACACTTTATTTCCTTTTACAGACATAATAATGCATGAATTCAGCAAATTTGTTAACTGTATATTAATTGTGTTTAGTTGTATTCTGGTGGTGGACATTAACTGGTAATTCATTTATGTTCGTATATAAAGGAGCAGAATGAAACTTATTGTTGAGTTTTGGAAGTGCAAGTTTGGAAAGTGTATCTCTGTAAATAAAAGCTTATAAATGGTAATGATCGGACTCCAGTTCTATCCTTCGCCTTCTGAATTTCTGGAGTGTAAAAAACACATTCAATTTTCTGTTTTAGAAAAACTATTCACTAAAAAGTTTGCCTAAGTAAAGCTTCTGAACATTGTTATTGTTTCTCGAAAATTGCAGAAGAACATAAGAACATGAGAAGCAGGTGTAGGAGTAGGTCATTCGTCCACTCAAGCCTTCTCCGCCATTCAATAAGAACATGGCTGAACTGATTGTGGCCTTAATTCCATTTTCTTGCCTGCACCCTATAATCCTTAACTCCCTGTCAATCAAAAATTTGCCTAACTCAGTTTTGAGTAAATTCAATGACCCAGCCTCCACTGCTCACTGGGTAAGAGAATTCCAAACACTAAACCATCTGAGAGAAGAAATTCCTCCTCATCTCAGTCTTAAATTGGAGACCCCTTATTTTGAAGCTGTGCCCCCTAGTTCCGGATTCACCACAAGAGGAAACATCCTTTCAGCATTTACTATGCTAACGGACAGAAAGCCAGGAGGTAAAGAACATATCCCATTGGTACAGCTTACTGAACAGGAATTTATCAACTGTTGTGCTTAATGCATATAATTTACAGTTTGATGGCTTCAAACAGCTCTCTTCCTGACACCAAGAAGAAAGATGGCATATGTTCGGTTCTTCCCCCAATTGTTTACACTGAGACTCTCTTGTTTTATTCTGGTTGTTAAATCCCTTAAGCATACACTGATAGAACTTTCAGGAAATTTGGCAGAAATCGCTGTTGGCAGGATTGGTGTAATTTCTGCATAATTTGGGGCAGAATACACAAACTTCAGAATGTGCATGAGTTCTGGTGAAAAGTCACCACCAGCCTCTCTCCACAAATGCTGCCTGACCTGCTGAGTATTTGCAACATTTTTTGCTTTTATTTCAGATTTTCAGCACCTGCAGCATTTGTTTTTTTTTTGTGTGTGTTTGGGTATGATGTCAGCTTCCCTGCCTATTATGTATGCGTGTATGTGTGTGATATATCATCCATCAATGGTCCTGTATCTGAATGTCTGTCACTGTGGGAGGATTGAGCTGATAAAGGAGCCTCCCCTCCCCCCCACCGCCACTAACGATTGGCGGTGACATCAGCGCGCTCTATGTGAGGCCAGGGGCTGACGTCACTTCCGGAGCCTGGCAGCCTGCGGCCGGTGCTCGAGCTTCTTCCTCTCTCTGTCACGATGGCGTCTGTAGCCGACACAAAGCTCTACGATATCCTCGGAGTCAGCTCCGGAGCCACAGAGAACGAACTCAAGAAGGTCAGTAACCGGTCTGGGCGACACAAGAGAGGACGGAAAGAAAACACATCCCCATCCCCCACCGGCGGTGCGGTGACCCGCCAGGTTTCTCCTTAGCGGAGGCTTTCGGTTTAAAAAATACACAACTCGAGGCCTGACCGGCTAGGCCGCTGCCGAGGCCGGGCCCCGCGGGGTTGGGGGGTGGGGGAGGGTGTCTGGTGGGGAAGAGTTAAACATAATTAACACCCAGCGGGTCAAACCCGACTGAGCTGCGGATCTGGCTGCTTTCACCTTTCTAATTTGTGTGGGTTATATAAGCGGAGCTGGGCCGCCTGCCACTGCGGGGAAGGGGAGAGGAAATGTTTTGCCGGTTCCGCTGTCACCGGCATCCGCTGGCGCTCCTCACAACCCCCCCCCCCCCCCCCCCAGCGTAACTGGCGTGGGTGCGGGATTGAGAAACACCCGGGGGCGCTTCATTGACTCAGAGACTGCAGCACCATTTTGTGTTAGTGTCCCCGCCCCCCACCACCCCCCCCCCCCCCCCCGGGCCCGGCTTTCCCCGTCGCCGCTGCCGCAGCGGGCGGGACGTTGGCGAGAGCTCTCAGCAGGGAAGTGACGGCGACGGCGGAAGCGTTTGAAAGGCTGCTGATAAATTTAGCCGGGTTGTAATCTAGAAAGGCCGTGTATGGTGTCGCGGCCGGAGAGTTCAAGCACCTACAGGCGTAGGTAGCTCGGAAAAAAAAGGTAGGTTGCATTTCTGCAAGGCGGCCACAATCGGGGGAAAAAAAGTAACCGACTAGCATTTGAAGTCGTCTTTTCGCTTTTGTGTCAGTACCAAATAGCATTCTTGATGAGTGATTATGTAAGACGATCTTGTACCATATACCCTATTCTGCTGTAATGGAACTGTGCCTAAGTTTGTTCCTTTCGCGTTAGAGTCTATTGCTCCAAATAACAATAAATTGTTTGGGTTGCTGTTGGGTGATGAAAGTTTGCAGATTGCAAGGTGGCAGAGGTATAGATTTCTGTCTCCCTATCTCTTTAAAAAAAAATATGGAATTACAGCCTATTACGCTTCTCGCTTTTTGAAGTGTGATAGATGCACCGAATATATTTTGTACCTTGCTCAGGGGGTCTTATAATCATTTACAGAGTGTGCTGTACAGAGCTGGCCTATATCTAAAGGGAAGTTGAACATGAGCTGCCTGCTCACTTTGAGAGAAAGAAGCTGAACAATACAGACCATGAAAATTTGAGATTCAGTTCTTGACCAGTGCTGAGCCAACTGATGTATGCGGATGCTCAATTCATTCTTTGAGTATGTATTTGTGTAATTAGGGGGTTGGGCAATAGTTCTTACTACTGACATCTTTCTGGTGACCTGGACTGGTCTGATATGAGGAGATCCGGCTTGTTGTGCCTCTGTGGTCATTAACAGTCATATAATCTGTTGACATTTGCTGTCCAGACTCTTATAAAGAATGGTTTCTTGTTCAAGGTACTGGAGCCAGTAGGACTGTGTTCCAGCAGTAAAATGATACTGCAATAAGGGGGAGGATTGGAAGAAAAAAAGGGAAGAAAAATATATGTGCTGTAAATTCAAAATTTAAATGTAACTTTATTTGTGAAATGTAGGGCTTATTGTGACTTTTCTTAGAAATAATAGAGGGGGGGAAAAGATGAATAACTACAGTTAATTTTTATATTAATTTTCTCAAACTCAAATCTAAGACATTAGATCTTGTGAAATTTCTACTCGTATCTCAGTGCAATGTGTAGAAGCTCAGAAGTTGTTTTCCTTTTAATGTGGAGTTTATTGGTCTGGCAGAGATTCCTTTCAGCCCCTAAGCTTCCAATCCCTGAATGGTCTTGTACAGAATGCTTCTGCGTAGCTTTGAACCTTATACTGGGGTGCTAATTGTTCAGATTAAGAATGTTCACAAAAAATTGCAGCTGTTTTCCTACATAAAATACTTTCCACTTCAGACAATTTATAATGAAAAATCATCTTTTTGTCTTTCCAGATCATGTGCGACCCAATGCCACCAAGTTGGGCTGTTGCATCTACCAAGAGATTAGACAGTGTTAGTTTTAAAGGGGCTGGGAACAGTTTAATCAGCATTTCCATATGGATTTTCACATAACTGAAAATCCTGTGCCTTTCACATGGGAAATTCACAAATTTACTTTCTTATGCAAAGACCTATCTCTTTCTATCAAATAGAATGCTTACTTCTACCAAAGTGTCAGTCTTATCTGCTGCTGAAATCCTCTTCAGTATATTTGCCACTTGCAGACTTGAACATTCCAATGCTAACTCCAGTGTCTTGGCTGGTGTCCCATCATTAATGCACTAAACCTCTGCTGATTCAAAACTTTGTATGTGCCCTATTCCACAATGAGCTCTGCTCACCCATTGCTCCTCTTCTTCTTGGCTTACATTAACTCCAATGCCGCCAATTTAAAACTCCCAAGCCCTAAGCGCGGCCACCCCCACCCCCAAATTTCTGCTTCTCTAGCTCTGACCTTGTGTATTCCCCTCCCTATCCCCTGCTCCATCATTGGTAACCATGCCTGTAGCTGCCCAAACCGAACTCTGGAATTCCCCCTCTCAACCTCACCGTCTCCCCTCTCTTTCTATCATGTATTGCCTTATAAAAAGCATAACATGCTGTTTTGTTACATTTTTATAATGTATCACGTGAAAATTTGTTCTTCCTGCTAAGTGTAAAGGGTTCAAAACATTGGAAGATACTGAAACTGGTTTAGTTTTACAAGAAAATGGAGCTGGATGCATGATCTGAGAGGAATTGTAGCAGCATAGATAGGTTGGTTCATGGATGAGAAACAAATGCTTAAGTTCCATGGATGTTGCTAAGAGTGGGGAAGGGTTAGTGTGGTGTACGAGTCAATGCTAGATCCATTTTCCACGCTATTTGGATGAAGGCCAATATTAATCACACAAATATTTCGAGTGGGATTATTAAATCATGGAGTGGGCAAATTATGAAGTAATACATTTTGGCAGTATATTCTAAATGGAGCTTTCTGCAAGACTTGGAGCAACAGGGACCCAAGAGTGCAAAATACAAAAGGTAGCAGATGAGACAGAGACTATTATATTTTAGGAGAGTAAATGAAGTAGGGAAAGATGGTGTTAGTTCTGGATTGCAGTGGCAGAAACACAACAGTGAAATTCTCTCTCCTTTGAAGTTGGGTATCTCTTGTCTATATAGTTTTATTTCTTTGGAGTGATGTGCGAGTTAAAATCGTGATTTCACAATGTTCCAGAGGTGAGTAAACGAAGTGCAAAACCAGAAGCCTGGAACTTAGCCTTCCATCCTCAATATATTAACTTTTATATGGTTATAGCTGCAGTCACAAATGGTAGCTCCATAGTTCTCACCATTAAAATTTCTAGGATATTCATGAAGTCTTTGGTTTGCTAATATGTCCTTTGAAATATATTTTGTACATTAAGTTAGTAAGTTGCTGCACTGCATCTTGTTTATGTACGCACTGTTGCCAGAGTGCATGGGTGTTGGAGGGATTGAATGTTTAATGCGGTGAATGGAATGCTGATCAAGTAGGATGCTCTGTTCTGGGTGGTATGGAGCTTGAGTGTTGTTGCAGCTGGACTCATCCAGGCAAATGGTGGGAGTATTCCATCACATTCGTGACTTGTGCCTTGAAGGTGTGGGCAGGTTTTGGGGAGTCAGAAGGTGTTTTACTAGCTGAACAATTCCCAGCCTTTGGCCTGCTCTAGCAGCTGTAATATTTACATGGCTGGGCCAGTTCAGTTTCTGGTTAATAGTATGCCCCACAATAGTTGGGTATTCAGCGATGGTGATGTCATAAGATGTCATGGGGAAATGGTTAGATTCTTTCTTGTTGAAGATGGTCATTGTCTGGCCCATGTATGGTGTGTGTTACTTGCCAATTATCAGCTGAAGCCTGAATGATGCCCAGGTCTTTCCGCATATGGACAGGGACTGTTTCAGTAACTGAGGCATTTTGAATGGTACTGAACATTATCTAATTAATTCCACTCCCTTGCCTCAGCCTGGCACATTTTCCTTCTCAAAAATTTATCTAATTCATTTGAAAGCGATTGTTGAATCTGCTTCTGCTACTCTTTTGGACAGTGCATTCCAAATTACAACAATGTGTTGTGTTGGGCGAAACGCCTCTGGTTCTTTTGCCATTAATTTACATATGTATCCTCCGGTTACTGACCGTTCTGCCACTGGAAACAGTTTCTCCTCAATTACTCTGTATCAAAATTCCTCTATTAAATCTTTTGACTTCTCTCAGCTCTGATGTTCTGCCTTAATGAAACTCTGGGTTTTGCAGGAAAGAATTCAAGAAGGGAGGTTCATATTGCTGCATTGTCATTGTGAACAATAACCAAAAAAGTGCAGATATAGTTGCACAGGATACTTCCGTTGTAGGCAGGTGATATTTAATACATTTTTGTGTACAGTTGATTGCTCTTAGATTGAGATGAGTGTTATTTACCTTAACAGTCACTCTAAAATGCACACATTAAATGTAGTTCAAGCTCTCATATTGGCCCAGATTTTGCAATGATAATGACTATCTGCGTTCACCGTCATTACTCCATGGAAACTGACGACAGCTATGGGAGTACGCAGAAATGCAGAAGTTTGAATCGATGATTCTATGCTCCTTCAGTCGATACACTGTTGGGGGCTCATTAGTTCCTGAGCCATCAGTGAGTTGGTGAGAACATTCACTTTTGTTCTCGCTGTAAAAGCCTTTGAAAAAGCTACATGTTGAATTAGATATGACTGGATTTTTATCTATGTACTGAGTTCATAATTACTGCTTAAGCACCCACACTGCCATTGAAAAGCTAATTTTTTATATTTGTGGAATGTCAGATTTCTCCATTATAATTCCACATTTTTTAATTTGTTAATATTTTAACCTCTATTTTAATCCATTAATTTATTTCACTATCTGAAAATTTAAATTAAAGTGAAGGTTCAATGTTTTCTAATGTCCTGGTTGCTGTCTGATGGAATACTTCAGTGCGATTGGCTGCTTACCTTGCTTGCAGGCACTACTGATACTGACACCAGATTTAAACTGCAGTCGGGAAAGGAGAAGTCCATGGCTTTCTTCAAAGTTGCTTCGCTGCTGCCCACAAAGTCCAGTACATAAGAAGTACTGCCCAGTATGGAACAAAAACACAGACCTTGATGTTCCATCATTCAATACCTGGCCTGAGGTGCACCTCAAATGAGATGGCAGTAGAGGCTTTAAATTTAGACTCTGTTTGCTGTGAAGCAAGGAAGGGAAAAAGTTTACTGCAGTTAACCACGCCTTTTGCTATCCAGTAAGCCTCATTTAGGATATACATCTGTTTAGATGTTGCTTCAAGGGCGAGGTTAATCTTAAAACTGTTGTACCCTCTCAGCCACATTGCCAGCTGCCGCGCTTGATATAGTATCCAAACATGGGCCTTGCCTTTTCTATTTGCAGGTAAAAGGGGAAGAGGGACATTGGAGGAGCTTGTATCATAAATTTCAAAGAAACAAACTATTTATATTAGTAGCTGCCGATCAATTTGTTCTTGATATTTAAATGTATAGTTGTAATTACATGTACATATTGCTGCAGTGTGGACCACAGCCAGCTCTCGGCCTCATTCATGTGAAGGAATAAAATGTCATTATTTCAATCAATTGTTTGTGTAATTTATTTTTATCAGAGATATCTGGTGCCTTTTATATTTTCCTTGAGGGTTCATCACGATTTGTAGTTTTTGTAATCATGGTTTTCCACAATCTGCCATAATTTTGGCTAAATTCGCTGAACATACTGTGTAATTAATGAATGAATATGTTCTTCCTCTTTGTTAAACACTTTTTATTATGTGGAATATGACGCTGACTGAAATTTTTGGCAATTTGTTTGATCTATAATGTATTCATTTTTCTTAAGGCATACCGCAAATTGGCTAAAGAATACCATCCGGATAAAAATCCAAATGCTGGAGACAAGGTAAAGATGAAGAATCCTTTTACATTTTTTACTTGGGCACATCTGATATTGCTACACTTGAATTGAGAAATTTTGAAATGAAAAAAATGGATCACTTCTTTCTAAACTAGCTTCAGTGACATGTGATTGGGCATCCCTATGTTCAGGCACTCCTTTGAAACGCTAATCCTGTTCAGGTGGTTAGGATCATGCAACTTGTTGTATCCAGCCTGCCAAAATTTCAAATGGTAGTTTGTTCTCATGAAAGCACAGCTCCCCATACTGAGATTTGGTTCTATCATTAGCATAAGCCATAATAGATAATTGGACTGTGGAGGACATCCACACTTTTACTTACAGGAGGAGTCTCTAAATGTCGGTTAGAAACCTCAAACAATAGATTTTCCTCAAATTCAATGACCGTGTTCTTTCTGCCATTGTGTCAGAGGCTAATTCAGCTGGGTCATGAATTAAACCAATCTATTTTTATGCTGTATGATTCAGCTAGTTTATTAAATAGGTTGCGGAATGTCTGGGGAATATTAACAGTTCTACCCCAGAAATCAATTGAGATGTAATGTTTCCTCCAAAACTAAATTGTTGACTGGTTGATTTGTCAAATCCTTTAACAGGCTTTCCAAGAAATGACTTGATTGCTACTGCCATCAGGTTATTCAGGGATGATATTGATATCAATCGTTTGAGTCATTCCTTATATATTCTTACTTGAATAATAGACCATGGATTGGCCCTTAATGTTCGGAGCATTTTTTTATTGAATGGGTGGCATGTAGGCCACATAATGGCCTACAAAAAATACAGAAGGTGCAACTTCTGAGACTATAGTGAAGGCAATTGTTAGGAATATTTGTTTTTATAGTACTACCTTGCTGTTCCAATATTACTGAACAAAATAATGTCCCTCATGTTAGGCCTAAGGGCTGTGAATCAGGTATTTGTCTTAGTTTGCCTGTGGACTGCAAAGTCAAGTATTTTCTGAGTGAGGGGTTTGCAAGAAATCCTTTTAAGTTCTATGTGCAAGGAATCCAATGTTGTAAATAATATTCTTTAGGATCATGTCAGGCCCTAGGCCATTCACCAAATGCCTTACATTCTGACAAATGTTGCTGTTGTAACACCCAGACATTTATTAAAAGACTGTATCCAGCAGGTCTACTGAGATGCACTATTGGTAGCCAATAGGACACTACTGAAATGATGCTTATTTTGTCAAAAATTTCTATCTTGGCCATGATGCTGAAATTTTATCTACCACTTCATCTGTCCTTTTACCAGATTGCTTTCATGGACAGAGTTTACCTAATGTATGTAATAAAACCAAATAGTTTTCAGTTGGATCATCATTTCTCTTTGGAAAAAACCTTGAATAGACTGACTATTTATTTCCTGGCAGAACATGGAGATATGTAGGAAAGTTGAGAATTATAATATAAACTTGAATCTTTCATGTATAGAGTTTCCATGTTAAAGATACTCACTTGTAGTCAACAGTATTTTGATGAATTTTAGCTTCTAATACTGATTGACTAGATAAGATAGTGTTTATTTTTGAATTGATTATTGAGATTGGAGGATACTAAAACTTTCTTTTTGTCTGCAGTTTAAAGAAATAAGCTTTGCATATGAAGTTTTATCAAATCCAGAGAAGCGTGAACTTTATGATCGTTATGGCGAACAAGGCTTGCGAGAAAGTGGTGGCGTTGGAAGTGGGATGGATGATATCTTCTCTCATATCTTTGGTGGGGGTCTCTTTGGATTCATGGGTGGTCAGAGTAGAAACCGCAACAGCAGACGAAGAGGAGAGGATATGGTGCATCCCCTTAAGTAAGTGTTCTTCTCATTTAAAAAGCTTTATTTTGGCATGTTAATAGCCTTGTTAATATTTTGTCTTCTAAATTCAACAGGGTATCTTTAGAAGACTTGTATAATGCAAAAACAACCAAGCTGCAACTAAGCAAAAATGTCCTGTGTAGCGCATGTAATGGGTAAGTTGTGCTAAAACTGCATGAATTATTTGATTGAGGTAGGATTTTAAAACCATTAAGTACAGAACTGCAAAAGTTTACTGCCCCTTGAAGCAAGGTATTGAAAATGTCATTTAGGTAAGGCTTTCCTACTTAACAGCAATGAGATGAATGACTAGTAATCGTGCTAGAGAGTTGGAAGATATCAAAGAGCTTTGTAATGTTCAACCATTACATGTGGAGAGGCAGATTCTTGGCTTATCTCAGATTTTAAATTTAATGTCAAATGGGAGTGGAGTTTGAATCATTGCCTTTCCAGTAAGCAATGATTATTGCTTTGGAAAATTTATGAAAGGATACTGAACTCAATTAGTACTGAAAATGTCTAGACCATTTCATAGGAGAATGACAAGTGTCTTCCTCCTGCCTCCCACCAACTCCCCCCCACCCAATGTATTCTTCGCTTTCCTGAAGGCAAGTATTCAAGTTGAAGTATGGTTCCAGGGTGGAAGCTCTCGGGTACCTGGTACAACTGGCTATTCATTGAGTGATGGCAGACAAAGTAACCATGGATTGCATTGCAGGAGAGCCTGATGCTAATCTCGTGGCATCCATAGCTTAAGTTATCAGATAGTGATTTGAAATGGGATCTCAGAATGTAGTTGACCATTAAATGTCTACTTTTCTTCTAATGAGAAAGAATGAAATGTTGAAAATTCGTGGCTTTATCATTTTTTTTTTAAACTTGAGCAATAATTGCTTTCATTGCTACTTTTTCTTTAATCACTGAATTATACATCTGTTCTGTCAAGTATTCCTTGCATGCTTTCTTGGTTCATCTATGTTACTTTAACTTTTTTTGAGATTAATCTTGGCAATCTCCATCTCTTGTGACTGGCTTTAACTAGGAGAAAGAAAGAGCTATGTTCAAATGCCTTTTTGGTTCAACAAAGTGATTCCCTCAATAATGGCGATGATTTGAATATCTTTCAATTAAGTGCCAGAGCCCTTCTTCATCCCAAAATTTGTTCTTATCACATGTTTATATGCAATCATTTGTTGAAACACTAAATGTTTATTTTTAAATACAGCCAGGGTGGCAAGGCAGGAGCTGTTCAGAAATGCAGTGCTTGCAGGGGACGAGGTGTAAGGATTATGATTAGACAGTTGGCACCAGGAATGGTTCAGCAGATGCAGTCTGTGTGTTCTGATTGTAATGGAGAAGGTAAGTAATTTATTTGTGCTTACGTATAAAGCATAGTAACTGTGCTATAAACTGGACTTTTTTATATAAGTAGAGTTTGTTCTTTTGGACTTGAAGCCTACACCAGAGTATTGGGGACAAATTTGGATTTGAAAACAAATGTGCTCAAGATAATGTGCATATGACCAGATACATTTACTAATTAGTCTACACAGGGTAAACCCCATATGGACTTGGTCTCAACTGATACTCCAGTGACTCAACGGAAGTTTTGTTGCTAAGTTGGTATGTCTTGTCCCCAATAATTAATGTGAAAAGTAAAAGTTGATGGGCAGACTTAACACCCATTTCTTGGGTGGAATTTTCCACTCTGAAGACTAAGTGCAGTGGCAGGCGAAAAATTTGATGTGCCTCCTGCTGGGTGGCAGCGCAGGTGAACATGTTCAACCTTCCACTTTTCGGCTGATTAATTATGCATCAGCGAGGAACTCGGCAAATTTTGTGGTAGGGTGGGCAGGAAGTTGCCTGCCCTGCCATTACCTCGTTGGGTTGATGGCCCTGGCCCCATATTTAAAAGGCACCTGGACAGACATTCATTGCAGACCATGAGCTTCACACTACTCCAGAGTCCTTGCATCCACAATTCATACTGGAGAAGCTGCCAGATATGAGCAACCACATTCTGGGACATAAGAATGTGGCTCTAGCATTGATTTTTTGCTCATCTGTAGATAAGAGCACTACTGGTGGTACTCCCAAGGTTGGGCCAATGCTCGCCATTGCAGTGGTTCATGTTCGCCAGCCTCTTGACCTTATAGTGACCCTACTGTCTTTTGCTGCTCAGGCCCATACTCCCCATGGGCCTGTGCTAACTGGTGACAGGAATTCCACCTCATCTGAATGAGAGGCATTACCAAGGCAGGGTTGGCTGTCTGAACGAATTAAGTGATAAATTTAGTATGCATGTCCTTTTACAGGCTTCCCTCCATCTCCAAGCCAACCCTTCACCTGGCTTCTCTCGAGATGTGGCATTCCCAGCCCACCCCTTCTAGGTAAAAGACATTCTGGACAACCAGAGATGGGTGTTCCTCCCACTCATAAATGAATGCATATGGAGACATTGCTCTTTGACTAGGGTGATGAGAGCCATATGCGAGAAGCCTCACGTGGACACTTGTCTCCACTACCCTCGAAACTATAGAGATACTATTGCCTCAGCAACGTAGTAAACCAACTGCATGATCCCTTGTCAGCCATGACCATTCAGCTGAGAGGATGGAGGTTTGAAGTCAGGAGTTGGCTGTCCTCTACCATCTGTGCCCCTTGGAGGCATCCACCTCCCTCCCTTCATCCCTGCTGCAGTCAATGGTGCAGAAGGAACAGTAGCTCCATATCTTGCTGGTGTCTCAATGTTATGAATGTTGGGAACAAATCTGCTGCAATGTAGGCTTCACCATAGAGACAGCATCTGAGCATCTTTGACAGCCGGTTGCCTCATAATTATAAGGGTGTCCCTTCAAGGTGAGCAAAAGTGGCAGATTAAACTCCACCCACCTAAAAAGATCCTTCCTTCGCTTTGCGGATTCACATACAGAGCAACTTGCAGCCATGAGAAAATGGTGCACATAGCTCTTCAGATACGCTCCATCACCTTCTATCCTCCCTGCCACCCACCAAATTTCACCCATCACCACCCCGCCCCAAAAATCACCATTCTTTTCCTGCTGTCACTCTTAACCCCCACCCTGCTGTTGCCCTGGACCCTGTAACCATCCACCTCCACATGCCTTTCCTCCCTTAAGAGCTGGCACCTGTTCCTATCCCCATGCCCACCCTAACCCTGCCCCCTCCTGTTGTCCGAGCCACCTTTCTTGACCCCTCCATGATCCACCTGATGATACCTTCACCTGCCAAACTCTCACCCTGAGTCTGCCACCCTACATAATCCCACTTCCCCCTCTGACTGTGACTGTTCCCTCCTACCAGCAGTACCCTGAGTTCTCACCCCAAAACCTCACTGTCGACACCACCCCCTTCCCTCTAAGACACACTTCCCCTTCCCCAGATGCCTGCCTGCTTCCCTCCCCTGCCTAGCTTTGGAGCTGCCTGTGATACAATCACCTGAAATCTTGCAGCAACACTGTTAAAGGTAGACGATAGCAGCGTCTACATACCTCGAAGCCATTGATGAAGTATAGCTTGCCAAGTGCACACCGCTTTATATATGGTTGGGGAACAGACCGTTCTAATTATTGGGGCACTTAATTTGGAGGGGAACATAATTCCACGACTTGGTCTTTTCATGAGATTAGAATGCATGCAAATATGGTTCCTGACCTAGATCAGCAGGAAACTCGACCTGCCTTTAACACACAATCAAAGTTGGGAGAATAAAATTTCAAACTAATTTTCCACTTTCGGGAAAACTGACATTTTCCCATCAGGCCAAATTTAGTGTCTCCACTGCCACAATCCTTGACGCTGACAGGAGCAGAAAGTTTCGCCCCTAGTCTAGCAAAACTGATCTGCTAGATGGTCAGAGGTCTGAAGCTTCTACATGTGTATGCCCTAGAAAGGAGCTGTTTAACTGCACTATCTTGATTTTGCTACCTTGTCCTGAATTTATTTTTCTTATTCATTCACGGATGTAGGTGCCCCTAGCAAGGCTAGCATTAATTGCCCATCCCTAATTGCCCTGAGAAGGTGGTGTTGGGCAGTGTTCCATGTAAAATTGTGTTGTTGCGCATGACCAGTTCTTTCAATGTGCAGTGTCTTTAAAAACCTATATGGTATTTAAAATTGAAGGAGGCCTGTGTGGTATCTTCTAGCTGCTGTGCAACAGTGCATGCATGCAGCTTGGCAGGAACATTGGTGGTGGTGAACTGCTGTCTTGAACCATGTGGTCTATATTGTGTTGCTGCTAGGATGGGAGTTCCAGGGTTTTGACCCAGCAATAAAGAAGAGTGGCACTATATTTCCAAGTCAGAATGGAGGGGATCTTGGGATAGTGGTCCCATGCGTCTGCTGCCCTTTCCCTTTTAGTTAGTAAAAGTCAGGAGTTTCATAGGTGCTCAAGGAGAAACCTTGGAGTTACTGTGGTGCACCCTGTAGATGGTAAAACTGTGCACTGGTGATGGAAGGAGTGTTGATCAAGCAGGCTGCTTTGTCTTTGATGGTGTTGAACAACTTGTGTTGGAGCTGTGTTCATCTAAGCAGGTGGGGAATTCTCCATAACCCTTTGGAGATTGTGAAAAGGCTTTTGGGATTCAAGTGAATCGCTTGTTGCAGAACATCCAATCCCTGACACATGCTTGTAACCGCAGTATTTATGTAGCTGATCCAGTTAAATGATCCCCTGAATGATGGTGCAGGATTAAATGATACTAATGCCATTCAGTGTTGAGGTGGTTAGACTCTCTGTTGGAAATAGCCAGTCTGGCACTTGTGTAGCGCAATATTACTTGCCACTTAGCAGCCCAAGCCTGAATGTTATCCAGGTCTTGGTGCATGTGGACTATTTCATTATCTGAGTAGATAGAACAGAACACTGAAATCATCAGTGAGCATTCCCACTTCCAACATTGATGGAAGGAAAGTCATTGAAACAGCTGAAGGTGATTGAGACTAGATGCCCTCAGAAACTCCAGCGTTGTCCTGGTGTTGGGATGACCTTCCTTTAACAACTACAACTATCTTCCTTTGTGTTATCCATTTAATCATTCATTGGCAGATCTGGTGAGACCAATTAAAATGTTTTGGACAATGCTCTCCATTAGTAAATCTGCCCAGTATTCAAAGATCAGCCAAGAAGTCAAAACGAGGTTTCTTGACCACAGACCATCCCCCCCTGCCTGCTCTGCCCTCACCTCCAGTAATAAGTGTAAGGAGCTCATAATTTTTTTTTAAGTTACAAATATCAAGACTATCCCTCTAGCTGCATTTGCTGCTTCCCCAAGCACAGCAGCTTAACTTTCTGTAAGGTTACCTTCTATATTAACCACAACTCCACCTCCATATAATTGTTTGACCCTGCCCTGACCTCAGCTTATTGGCTGCTGAAACCCCCATGCGTGCCTTTGTTACCTCCTAACTTGCAAGAAATCCTGCCCTCCCTATGCCCGCGGATCTACATTGGCTGCTGGCTAGACAATGCTTCTTTTGAAAACTCATCCTTGTTTTCAAATCCCTCCATTGCCTTGCTCCTCCTCCCTGTCTCTAATCTCCTCCTGCACTACAACACCTGTTTTCCACGCCCCCCCAACAAGCCTCCACACCACCACCACCCTTGTGTCTGCGCTAGCTCTAGCCTCGTGAGCATTTTCAATTTTATTTGCTCAACTGTTGGCGGCCTGGACCCTATGCTCTGAAATTCCCTCCCTAAATCTCTGTCTTTCTCCAGCGTTCCTTGAAACCTACCTCTTTGACCAAGCTTTTGGTCTAATAGCTCCTTAGATGCCTTGGGACATGTTATGTTGAAGGTAGTATACATTGACTTCAGTTTAACCCATGTGCCTTAATTCCATGCTCAGTCAAATGCTGCATTGATTGCTAGGCTTTTCATTGTACCTTCACCTCTGAAATTCTGCTCTTTTGTCCATTTTTGATTGAGGCTTTAATGAGGTCTGGAGTCAAGTGGTTCTGTTGGAACCCCAACTGAGTGTCAGTAAACATGGTATTGATGGATAGATGTCACTTGATAGCTCTATCAATAAGCTCTGTCATCAATTTGCTACTGATTGAAAGTAGGCTGATGGACTGGTGATGGGCCAATTGGATTTGTCCTGCTGTGTATGAGCAGGGCCTACCTGAGCAGTTTTTCATTTTGTCAGGTAGATGTCAGTGTTGTTGTGTACTGGGACAGCTTGACTAGGGGCACAACTAATTTTGGAGCAAGTCTTGAGAACTGAAGCTGGGATTCTGTCAGGCCCAATAACCATTGCTGTATGCAGTGTTGTTTCTTATCATATGGAGTGAATTGATATGATGCTTATGGCTGAAGATCATTGCAAAGGCTTGTCTTTTGTACTCGCATGCTGGGTAGTGCTATCATTGAGAATGGGGGTTGTCCACCCCCATTAACAATTGGATGTGCCAGGATTGTAAACTTTTGATCTGATCCATTGGTTGTCCGATTGCTTAGCTCTGACTAGAGCATGCTTCTTCAGCTGTACGTACATGTGTTTGTGTGTTTTTTCTTCAGGTTGGCACCTCAGTTGTAGGTGCAACTGGTACTGCTCTTGGCATGCTTCTCCACTCTTCATTGAATTAAAATTGGACCTTTGGGTTGACGATAATGGTAGAGTGAAGGATATGCCAGGCTACGAGGTTAACAGTTTATGGATGACAATTCTGCTGATGGTCCACAGCACCTCATGGGTAGCCAGTTTAAGCTGTTAGATCTGATCTGAATCTATCCCATTTAGCAAGGTGGTAGTGCCAAATGACATGGAGGCTGTCCTCAGTGTGAAGACAAGGGCGGTACGGTAGTTATTTCTGCCAACACTGTTGATGCACCTGTGACAGGCAGATGGGCAAGGCTGATGCCAATTAGGTGTTTTCCTTGTGTTAGTTCTTTCAGCACCTGCTGCAGGCCTAGTCTGGTGGCTATATCCTTTGGGACTCGGCCAGCGTGGTCAAATAGTGGTGCTACTGAGCTTCTCCTGGAAAATGGACTGAGGTCCCCCCTCCACAGTACATTCCGTGTCCTTGTGGTTCTTCCAAGTGCAGCTCAACATGGAGGGGTGCTGATTGATCAACTGAGGATGGTAGCAGGTGTTTCTCTTGTCCATGTTTGACCTGATGCCATGACACTTCATGGTGGCCAGAGTCATGTTGAGGACTCTTGAGGTCACTCTCATGACTGCGTGCCACTGTGCCACAACCTCTGCTGGGTCTGGTCATTGAAGGAGGACATACCCAATGATGGTGAAGGTGGGGTTTGGGACTGTAAATGGTATCCACTACCTTAATTAATTAGAATTATGTGATCCTGAATACATACAGACCTCACAGTAAACCTTAGTTTACTTTTTAATCTTTTAAATACTTCCTATTAAAAATACATTGTTAAATTGAACCATGTTAATTTTAAATTTCAACGCTGGGTAGGCAAAAGTCTTTGTAACCTGAGCATTTGCAGATAATGTAAAGATAATTCATTTTTAGATACAATCTCTTCTGTCACAAATTCAAAAATAGCCCTCTGTCTCTCCCTTGCTGTGCCTCCAAAGTAAATCCTTGTGTGCTAAGGCACGTATATTTCAGCAAAACGTACACTGAATTATATGTTTCTTCCTATGAAAAATGGCATTGGAAATTTAGTATATTAAGGAAGAAAATTCATACCAGCACAAGGCCTCACCAAAATTTGAGCATGGTTACAGATTTAGTTCTACAATGTTATAGCCTTATCTGAACTAGTCATGCCTACAGTGACTGTGAGGTGCATAGCCTTATAATTTCTGTTCTATTGTTTTGAGTTGCTGTTGCTATGTCTGTTTTATAAAGGAAACTTAAAACATGAACCACCACAAGTTTCTAGAACCCATTAAGCTTTTAATCTAAATCTGTAAATGCTATTGCTTTGTAAACTGCTTTTGATTCTAGTGTGTGTATGCACAAGAGGTTACATTGCACCTGTTTCTAGATCTAATCTTTATATCCCTGAAACTATCTGAACAAAAGCTGCATGGTGCAAGTATTAAACCTGAATCCTTTGAAAGCTTGCTTTTTTATTCTATATTACAACTTGAGCCATATTTTTCTGAATATTACAGGTGAAGTTATTAATGAAAAAGATCGATGCAAGAAATGTGAGGGAAAGAAGGTGGTAAAAGAAGTGAAAATTTTAGAAGTTCACATAGATAAAGGCATGAAGCATGGGCAGCGTATTACATTCAGTGGAGAAGCAGACCAGTCTCCTGGTGTGGAACCTGGTGATATTATCCTTGTACTACAAGAGAAGGATCATGAGGTACTTGACTTAACTGCAAGTTGATAAATATGACCTGAACTTTCACGTTTCTAATTTCTCAAAAACTGCTGCTGTGGTTTAGCGGGTATTCAGCTGAATTAGTCTAACATAGGGTGAAAACACATTGAAATCTATTAGATAACATCAAGATTCATGTAATGTCTCCAAGTGGCTGTGTTTCTTCATTTAAGGCAGATTTCATGGTAGAAACAGCAACAAAAGAAAGCTGGCCTGACTCAGAATGCGAGCACTTTAAATGAAATAGTTGTGGGGAAAAAGTCCGGTTGCATTTTTAAAGTAGGAACAAAGAAGTTGTCTACTTATTTTTATTAAGCATTCAACGGTAAATTGAAATATGTCACTTGTGAACCTGAAGCTACTTGCTATTGAGGTGTCTGGAGTCATGTTATATGCTACAATTTAATGGTTCAGAATACTGCTACAGTTCTGAAATTCAAGCTTGGTGTTGATTGCTGTTCTTGTACATTAAGCAGGTAACCTGTTTTTGACAATGGAGTAAAATGGTATTTCCTTCATATCTCTCACTAATTCATAAATTATCTATAGAGCAGATTGCATTTAGCTCCATTTTCTTAAGTTTTTTTTGTTGCTTTTGCAGTTGCCATACTGATATTGGAACTTATAGAAGCATAGAAATGAAATGTCACAGAAGGAGGCCATGTGGCCCATCGTGCATGTGCCAGCCAAAAAGAGCTCTCTAGCCTATTCCTACTCTCTAGCTCTTGGTCTGTGGCCCTGCTGGTTACAGCACTTCAAGTGCATACCCAAATATTTTTTAAATGTGATGAAGGGTTCTAACACTTTCAGGCAATGAGTTCCAGACACCCTCCTGGGTGAACGAAATTCTTCCCAACTCTCTTCTAATCCTTTTACCAGTTACTTACACCTATCCCCTCTGGTTGTTGACCTTTCTGCTAAGGGAAAAATAGGTCCTGCCTATTGATTTTTTTTTTCTAGGCTCCTCAGTTTTATGCACTTCAATTAAATCTTCCCCTCAGCCTCCCCTGTCTTGAAGAAAACAACTGTAGCCTAGTCAACATATCCTCGAGGCTAAGGTTCTCCATTCCTGGCAACACGCTTGTAAATTTTTTTTATTCGTTCGTGGGATGTGAGCATCTCTGGTAAGGCCAACATTTCCTACCTGTCCCTAATTTCCCTTGGTGGTAAGCTGCCTTTTTTGAACCACTGCAATGCATGTGGTGTAGTTATACCCATGGTACTGTTTGGAGTACAATCACAGCCTTCCTCTCATGCAGTGACCAGAACTGGATGCATTGGTCTGGCTGTGGCCTAGCTAATGTTTTTAACAGTTCTAGCATATTCTCCCTGTTTTTATATTCTATGCCTTGGCTGATTAAAGGAAAGTATGCCATATGCCGCCTTAACTGTATCAACCTGCCCTGTTACCTTCAAGGATCTCTGGGCATGCACTCCAGGGTTCTTTTGTCCCTGTACAGTTTAGTATCCTACCATTTATTTGTATTCACTTGCCTCGTTTATCCTTCCAAGTGCATTACCTCTCACATCCTCCAGATTAAATATCACATGCCACTTTTCTGCCCACCTGACCGTTACTATCTTCCTGCAGTCTTCCTCGTTCCTTCCTTTCATGTGGCCGATTTTTGTATCATCTGCTAACTTCTTAATCATCATCCCTACATTTAACTCTAAATCATTGATATGTACCATGAAAAGCAAGGGACCTAGTACTGAGCCTGTGCAACCCCACTGTAATAACCTTCCAGTCACAAAGATACCCATTTGCCCCCTGCCACTGAACTAATTTTGGATCCAACTTACCACTTTCCTTTGGATCATAGTACTTTTACTTTTCTAATCAATCTGTCATGTGATAACTTGCTAAAGGCCTTGGTAAAATCCATGCAGAATACATCAAACTCACTGCTCTCTTCAGCCCTACTTGCTACTCAAATTCAATCAAGTGAATCAGACATTCCCTTAACAATTCCATGCTGAGTGCCCTTGATTAATCTCTGCCTTTTTAAATGGCAATTAATACTGTCCCTCAGAATTGTTTCTGATGATGTTCACAATGTTACAATCCTCTGGCACCATACTGTAGCCAGAATGAATTGGAAAATTAGGTTTAGAGCCTCTGCTGATGCCTCTTGCTTCTCGCAACAGCCTGGGATACATTTCGTCTGGGCCTGATGATTTTTCAAAATGCTAAACCCCTTAATGTCTTCTCTCTCTCTGCCCCATCCAATATTTCACAGAATTATTACAGCACAGGAGGAAGCCATTTGGCCTGTTGTGTCTGCGCTGGCTCTTTGAAAGAGTCGTTTACCAAATGCCATTCCCCCGCCTGCTCCCGTGACCCTGCACGTTCTTACTTCTCGGCTAATCCAATTCCCTCTTGAATGTCTCAATTGAACCTGCCTCAGCTGCTCTGTGCATTCCAAACCCCAACCACTCACCCATTGCTTTTACCAATTACCTCAAATCTGTGTTCTCCTGTTCTCTATCCTTTTGCCAGTGGGAACAGTTTCTCCCTATCTACTTTGTGTATACTCCTCATGATTTTGAATATCGCTATCAAATCTCCTCGCAACCTTCTCTTCAAGGAAAACAGCCCCAACTTCTCCAGTCTATCCAAGTAACTGAGGTTGCTAATTCCTGGAACTATTCTCGTCATTCTTTTCTGCACATGCCTTCACATCCTTCCTCAAGTGTGGTGCCCAGAACCGGATGCAATACTCCATTTGAGGCTGAACCAGTGTTTGATACAAGTTTAACATAACCTCTTTGCTCTTGCACTCTATGCCCCTATTAATAAAGCCTCGGGTACTGTATGCTTTGCTAACCACAATTTCGACCTGTCCTGCCACAATGACTTATGCACATATACCCCCAGGTCTCTCTGCTCCTGCACCCCCTTTAACATTGTACCCTTCATCTTTTATATTATCTTTCCACATTCATCCTACCAAAATGAATCATTTCACACTTCTCTGCATTGAATTTCATCTGTCACTTGTCCACCCATTCCACCAACTTGTCTATGTCCTTTTGAAGTTCTACACTATCCTCCTCACAGTTACATTCCTCCTTAATTACCATGCCTTTTGTGAAGACAAACTAGGAACCATGCCCACATCTTTTGCCTCTGCATGCAGGTTGCCTTTTTAGTCTCAGGCCCAACTCTGACTGTTATCCTCTTGCTCTTTATGTATCTATAGGACATCTTTGTGTTTTCATTTATTTTGTGCAGCAATATTTTTCCATGCCCCCTCTTTGATTTCCTTTGTAATTTCATCCCTGCACTTTCTATACGCCTAGGTTTCCTCCTGTATTAAGCTTTTAGAATCTGACAAACTTTCCTTTCTTGCTTTAGATTTGCGAGTCCTAACCATTTTCAGTTAGTGTACATTTGTTCGGAGCCCTCTTTCTCCTTGAATGCCTCCCACAGCTCTGACATTGATCTATCTTCAAGTAGCTATTTGAAGTCCTCTTTTCCTGAATCACATCTCAGCATAGTAAAATTGGCCTTTCCTAAATTTAAAACTTCTGCTCTTGGTCTATCTTCTTTTTCCATAGCTATGATAAGTCATAACTGATCAGTACCTCTAAAATGAAACCTTTTCAGTCTGCCTCTGATACCCATCGTGAACGCATTCTTTTACACTGATTTCATCTTGGTATTCGGGTAGCTTAAATCCTCTTCTATTACTGAGTCCTATTGTTTGTTCTCAACAATTTGCCTATATATTTCCTCTTCTATCTCCAGCTAACTATTTGGGGTAAAGGCAAAATATTACAGATGCTGGAAATCTGAAACAAAAACGAAAAGTGTTGGAAAAACTCACGTCCGACAGCATCTGTGGCGAGAAAGACAGTTAGCGTTTCGAGTTTGTATGACTTCTTCAGAGCTAAAGGACAGTAAAAATTTGGTGAAATATATACTGTTTAAGGGGGGCAGAACAGGTGAAGCTGGATAGAAAGCCAGCGATAGGTGGAGGCAAAGAAGAGATTGCAAAAGATGTCATAAACAAAAGGTTAAAGGGTTGTTAATAGTGGTGGTACTGGCTACAGGAGGTGCTAATGGTGACATTGAGTGGAAAGCAGAATGTGATAATGGCAGGACCAAGGTGAGCACTCTGGAAAGTGACAGATGGCCCTAGTGGGGGGTGGGGTGGGAGGAGGGGACAATGATGGGAAAAAAGATCAAGAAGGCTAAAAGCTGGGGATAAAGCAATAAATAAAAATGGAAATAAATTTTTTAAATAATAAAAAAAAGTGGGGGGGAAAGTAAATAAATAAATAAAAATTTAAAAATAAAAATGAATAAGAAAAAAGGGGGGTGGGGATGGATGAGAGAGTTCAGTGGTCTAAAGTTGTTGAACTCGATGTTAAGTCCAGAAGGCTGTGAAGTGCCTAATTGGAAGATGAGGTGCTGTTCCTCCAGTTTGCATTTAGCTTCACTGAAACATTGAAGCAGGCCAAGGATGGGCATGAGAGCAGGATGGTGTATTGAAATGGCAAGTGACGGGAAGGCCTGGGCCATGCTTGCGGACAGACTGAAGGTGTTCCGCAAAGCGGTCACCCAGTCTGCATTTGGTCTCTCCAGCGTAGGGGAGACCACATTGGGAGCAGCGAATGCAGTAGACCAAATTGAAGGAGGTGCAAATGAAGCGCTGCTTCACCTGAAGGGGGCGTTTGGGCCCTTGGACAGCGAGGAGGGGGGAAGTAAAGGGGCAGGTGTAGCACCTTCTGCGATTGCATGGGAAGGTGCCACGGGAGGGGGTTGAGGTGTTGGAGATGACCTGGCCCACTCCTCCATCACCCCCAACATCTCAACCCCCTCCCACGGCACTTTCCCATGCAATCGCAGAAGGTGCGATTTAGAAAATAGTCTATGCCTCTATTCTTCCTACCAAAGTGCATGACCTCACACTTCCCCACGTTGTATTCCATCTGCCACTTCTTTGCCCATTCTCCTAACCTGTCCAAATCCTTCTGCAGCCTCCCCGCCGCCTCAATACTACCTGTCCCTCCATACCTTTGTATCATCTGCAAACTTAACCAGGATGCCCTCAGTTCCTTCATCTAGATCATTAATGTATAAAGTAAAAAGTTGTGGTCCCAACACTGACCCCTGCGGAACTCCACTAGTCACCGGCCGCCATCCTGAGAAGGGCCCCCTTATCCCCACTCTCTGCCTCCTGCCAGACAGCCAATCTTCTATCCATGCTAGTACCTTGCCTCTAACACCATAGGCACTTATCTTACTGAGCAGCCTCCTGTGCAGCACCTTGTCAAAGGCCTTCTGGATGTCCAAGTAGATAACATCCATTGGCTCTCCTTTGTCTAACCTACTCGTTACCTCCTCAAAGAATTCTAACAGATTTGTCAGGCATGACCTCCTCTTGATGAAACCATGCTGACTTTGCCTGATTTTACCATGCACTTCCAAGTATTCTGAAATCTCATCCTTAATAATGGACTCTAAAATCTTACCAACGACTGAGGTCAGGCTAATCGGCCTGTAATTTCTCGTCTTTTGCCTCACTCCCTTCTTAAACAGGGTTTACATTATACGTGGTTCATTGGTGACTGACTTAAGATACCTTGGTATACTTGCCACACCCAAAAACACCACCTGGCACAAAAGAAATTCTGCCTTTCCATCCACCCAACCACCTGGAACAACCAACCCATGATGCTTTTGATAAAGATGAACATTTTTACTTGTGCCTTACGCTGATTAAAGATGCTGTCCAACAAGGGACCAATCCACCTTTTCCATGACTTTAACCATCACATTTCCAAGTTTGTCTGAGAAGGTAGGGAGCTGTAAATACACATCATATGCCACCAGATACCAAAAATAAGGCAAGACATTGACTCTTGAATTCCAGGCACTGTGATTGATTGGGGTAGAACTGCATGATTGTAGCATCATCACTTCCCAAAATCACTTGAGGTTGGTTGAAAGCCTTTGCAACCTACTATATTTACACCCTTTGAGAACAAAAGAAATCCCTCTTCCCAATGTGGCATAATGTGGATGACTCATTTCAGCTGGATACAGAGATCGCCACACAAGAGTGTGCCATAATAGGCCAGCTGTCCAAGTGGGCCAGATTTTGTCCTTTCACAAGCTCTCAAAGTTCACCAACGTTACCAGTATTGTAATATCCTGATGAAGCACCACCTCCTGAACCCCTATAATACTTTCAGAAATCAGCAAGAAGTAACCCAACTTTTCTTTCACTCCCCAACAAATTCTAGCAAACTTTTATCTCCTCCAATAAGCACTGCTGTTCTTCCAGGACCAAGAATGAGACAGCACGTGTGTATCACTGTCCATTCAGTAGAGCAGCAATAGCAAGGAACGTGAAGTCAGATCTTCAACATGAGTGCCTGCAAGTAATGGTGGCAAATTCAAAATGGCATTGCACATACCTTACCCTTTTACCAGGTTGTTGGTGGAATGCAAGCCAATCTAGCAGACTGGCCCCACCAAACCCTTCAACCTATTTGGTCAGGACAGGTGATGTTTATACGAACATGCATGCTAACATATGACTTAGGAGAAGAAGTAGGCCACTTAGCTCCTTGAGCCTCCTCTGACATTCGATAAGATCATGGCTGATCTGATTTTGACCTCAACTCCACATTCCCACCTACCCCCAGTAACCTTCTCCCCCCCCCCCCGCCCCCCACTCTTATCAAGAATCTATCTACCTCTCCCTAAAAATATTCAAAGACTCTGCTTCCACCACCTTTTGAGGATGAGAGTTCCAAAGACAGTCAACCCTCAGAGAAAAAAATTCTCCTTTCGTAAACTATTTTAAAACAGTGATCCCTAATTCTAGATTCTCCCACAAGGAAACATCCTTTCCACATCCACCCGTCATGACCCCTCAGGATTTTGTTTCAATCAAATTGCCTCTTACTCTTCTAAACTCTAGTGGATACAAGTCTAGCTTGTCCAACCTTTCCTCATAAGACAACTCTTCCATTCCAGGCATTGGTCTAATAAACCTCTCAACTGCTTCTAACACATTTACATCCTTCCTTAAGTAAGGAGACCAATACTGTATACAGTATCCAGATGTGGTCTCACCAATGCACTGTATAACTGAAGCATAACCTCCCTACGTTTATATTCAATTCTCCTCGCAATAAACAATAACATTCTATTAGCTTTCCTAATTACTTGCTGTACCTGCATAGTAATTTTTTCAGTTCATGCATTAGGACACCCAGATCCCTCTGCAATCTCTCATCATTTAGATGTTTCTTTTTTATTCTTCCTGCCAGCATAGGCAATTTCACATTTTCCCACATTATATCCATTTGCCAGACCTTTACCCACTCACTGAACCTATCTATATCCCTTTGTAGCCTCCTTATATCCTCTTCACAAGTTACTTATCTACCTATCTTTGTGTCATCAGCAAATTTAGCAACCCTACCTTCCATCTCTTCATCCAAATCATTTATATAAGTTGTAAAAAGTTGAGGCCCCAGCACTGATCCCTGTGGCACACCACTTGTTACATCTTGCCAACCAGAAAATGACCCTTTTATACCTACTGTTTCCTGTTAGCTAGCCAATCGTCTATCTATGCCAATATGTTATCCCCTACACCATGACCCCTGTTTGGAACTGCACAAATAGTCTGAAATGTGTTCTTGGCAATAGTTTATTTTGACACAGCCATGAAGGGCACCAACCTCGACCTGTATTATTGCAAGGACCTTTCCCACCATTCCCAAGCTCAAAAAATACCTAGAATTCAGGACCAAACGAGCAGAATCATTTCTCTTTCTCCATTATGCAAATCACATGGTCCAGTATCATCGGGCTGCTGTGGCAATCCTTGTACTGCAGGAGGTGGTCAGGTGCTCAGTGAAACGTTATATGTGAATGTACACCCTTTTAAAATATGTAAATGCTTTTAATTATACATTGACTTCATAGATTGAGAATAAGCTACATAGGCAATGGCTTTGCAAAATGTATGTTTGAATCATTGTTTCATGGAATGTGAACGTATTTCCTTGGGAACTCAATGCAATTTCTTCAAACAAAAGTGGTAGCCATTGATCTAATGGTGCCAAAGCAAAATACTACGATACTGGAAATCTAAAATAAAAACAAAACTGCTAGAAATGTGAAAGGTCATCACCCTGAACGTTAACTCTTTTTCTCTTTCCACAGATACTGCCAGACCTGCTGAGTATTTCTAGCATTTTCTGTTTTTTATACCTAATGTGGCCGTCAGTCCGCTGAATAACTTCTGTGCAAAATACTTAATCAAAAACTGTAAATGGGCAAAACTCAAATTGCCAAATAAAAACTTGGATTGAGGCACAAATGTTTAAAGGTGATACTGCAACTACTGTTCAATAGTCAACCTACTATTCCTGCCCTTTGTAACTAATGGAAACTTGCATTTGCTTTGGATTCTTTTTGTTTTACCCGATATTGGTTAGGCAGATCACCTGGAGCACAGTTGAAGTGCACTATCATGATGCACTGCTTGAGCCATGCTGCATGATGCATCTAGTTTCACATTTTTTATGCTCTTTAAAATGTGAAGTTACGCTAGTTCCCAAGATCACTGACATTATATAACATTTTTTTGAAATTCCTAGGTGTTTCAAAGAGAAGGAAATGACTTGCACATGACCCACAAAATTGGTCTTGTTGAGGCACTCTGTGGCTTTCAATTCACATTCCAACATTTGGATGGACGGCAGATTGTTGTGAAATATCCTCCAGGAAAGGTTATTGAGCCAGGTAATGGATAAGAATGGTGTGGACGAAATACTTTCTATTCACAAGTCTTCTATCAGTACAGGTTGTTTAAAATTATTGCAATACACAGAATTTTCTAACATAATAGAGATTAAAACAAGATCTGGGAGGCATGGTAGCATAGTGGTTATGTTACTGGACTAGGAATCTTCGACTAATAATCTGGAGCACAAGTTCAAATTATACGAAGGTGTTTGAGGAATTTAAATTTAATTAATTAAATCGGGAGTTTTTAAAAAAAAACTAGTATGAATAATAGTGACCATGAAGCTACCTAGTTTGTTGCTAACAGCTCCTTTTACAATCCTTTATTCAGTTGACAAAGGGCAGTTCTGATATTTGTATTTTATATCTTCAATTAGGTTGTGTTCGTGTTGTTAAAGGCGAAGGAATGCCGCAGTATCGTAATCCATTTGAAAAAGGCAACTTATATATCAAGTTTGATGTTCAGTTCCCTGAAAATAATTGGATTAGCCCTGAAAAAATAGCTGTAAGTTGGAAGTTCAAATCCTTATTTTACTCGTTTAGTTCCGTCCTGTCAATCTGATATTTTGGCATCTGGCACTTGAAAACGTGTAATAATGAAGAACCTAATAATGTGCAAAAAGCAAGATTTTTTAAAAAATCTTATTATCTCCGTGTTAAATGTGATATTGATTTCTAACATTTTATGTTCCAAAGAAATGTATGTGTAAAGTTGATACTTGTGTTATCTTTAGGAACTAGAAGATCTACTCCCAGCCAGGCCCGATGTTCCTGATGTGATTGGTGACATTGAGGAAGTTGATCTGCAGGAGTTTGATAGTACCCGTGGCTCTGCAGGAGGACACCGACGGGAAGCCTACAATGATAGCTCTGATGATGAAAGTGGCCACCACACTGGCCCTGGTGTACAGTGTGCCCATCAGTAAACTTTGGTAAAACACTTGCAAACCATGTTCTGTTCAGTTTTGGATAATTTCAGATTTCATCTGGTTTTGTTAAAGAGCCAAACTGGACTTTATGTCACAACTCAATCCAGAGGAACTCTGATGGACATCTCTTTGCTGTATATGTAACTTTTAATTATATTTACCGAATGTATAATTTAAAGTAAACTAACCATGGCACAGTGTGAGGTGCTCAATTCTTTGAGACCTATGCAGGGGAGCAGCTGGTGCGAATTAAACTGGTATCACAAATTTTGTCTGTCCTTGTATCTCTGCTTTTTTTTTTAAAGAAAAGTTTCTGTAAATTCTTTGCTTTTCTTCTGCTACCATTTTAAAAAAATGTTTTCCTGATGTTGTATGGCCCTTATTTGTGTACACTTGATGTATGGGCTGAAATCACATGAGCTGCTAACATAAGTAGAAATAAAGAATTTAGTGGTGCGCATATCTCCAAACAGCTGCATGTCAACCCAAGTCGAGCTGCATCTATAAGTTTTCTAGAGCTTCAACAAAAAATGTTAAAGCAAAGTAACAGATAATGTGGTTACGCGGTTCTTTTCTAGAATCCTGAAAGTTCTGTGGTTGTTAAGTAATAAATTCAAATTGCAACAGTGAATTATTTTAAAACTCTGAACCCATGCTTGGAAGCAGGCTCAATTCTGTTTGCTTTATGAAGTTTGGGCAGTTTTTTTTGCTTTTCCTCCATCCCTCCCATTGCCTTAAATTCTGGCAAAGCCTTTGGACCATTCTGTATTGTGACAATGATTTAAAATGTTTTTTTCATGCTCAAACTGTAAGTAGTTATTTCTGAAGTCCAAAATTGAGTCATCTGTTAAAATGTTTGTTCAAATTAAAAGTTTTGAAAAAAATTAGAATCATTTGTATGCACTGTTAAATATTTGGCTGTTATGCGAATTTTGGGGCAGACCTTTGTTTAGCTGTGATACATGTAACAGCCATTTGCTGAAAATAATGTGTAGTCTGCTAAATATGTGTAGCAAAAGCTACCTGTATGAAAATTGGATAGATTGGCATCTGCAGTGGTGGTCATTGTGGATACAATCAGTTGTTTCAGTAATGGGAATCAATTAAAGATATGGACAGATATTTATTTTTATTGGAATCATTGGGCAGTAGCTTTGAATTTGATTTAAGTCAACATGCTACTCACTGGATCCATTTTTTTAAAATGAGCAAGATGTTGGGGATATAGCAACTTTTAAAAAACTTCTATGTTCATGGAATCTATGTTCATATATCTAGCGGTGCACACGAACAACTAACATATAAATACTTTTTTAAACATCCCAAGGGCTTCAGAAGTATAAAAACAAAAAAGGATGCCAAGTCAGAGTGTGACCAAAAGGTAGGTTTGAAGAAGGATCTTATGAATGCAAGGGAGGTGGAGATGTGGAGGGGTTGATGGAATGAAATCTAGGTAGCCCAGTGGCACAGCTGCTAGTAGAAGGGTAAAGGTGTAGTAAATACATGAAGGAAAAATCAGAAGAACTCCATTTTGGTGTGATTACTGAGATGGAGGCCATTAAAGGATTTAAAAATGAAAGTTTAGTAAAACTAATTTGAGGCAGAAGCCTTACTTTATTGGCTCTGGTGTACTCAAATTTAAAGTAGTAAGGCTAATGTTAGTACTATAAAATTAGCTGTGGTACTGCAGCTTTTCAGGATTCATATATGCCCACTATTGAACTTTGTGGACATTGCAATGCAGGTGAAAGAATTTGTAAAATCGGTCCATAAAAGATGACTATCCAGTTTTTCTGCATGTTTTCCTCCTCAAATGAAGGTACTAGTGGTATCACTGCCCTGTTAAAAGCAAACAATTTTGCACAAAGCACTTCAGCTATAGTGTAACAGTTGATTTTAAAGAATATATGGGCAGCTGTCCAAGTAATGGGGAGTTACATTACCACTTCCAGTTGTCAGATTTGAATATTGGGATTTAGTATGTAAAGAGCGGAAATCCAGTGTTTTGTAAAAGGAGTTGAAGTATTTCCTGTTTGAATAAATAGAAGTCTGAAGTTGACACTGGCAAACTTTATAGCCATGTTCCATTTACCTTTTTGTAATGCAACACCAAATGGAATTTTAAGGACTTCGCTTTATTATTATTATTATAGTGCACAGTTGCACATGATAGCTAATTGTATTGCTATTTGGGTTCGATTTGTTTTATAAAAATCCCCTAGTGTTGCAGGCTGAGGAGCTGACCAGTTACTACAGTGGAACATGATTCCATAGCTACTGAGATGTGTGGTCTTTATATGATTTATGGATATACACCAAACTTATTGTCAATATATAAACTGTAAGCTGGTAATGTCTAAGTTATAATTTATAAACCTGTATTTTTAAAATGCTGTGATTTGTTGCATGGTACACCATGTTACAACCTAGATCAGTGGGACTTTGCTGTGCTGCTGTTTCAAAGTGCTTGGGAGAGTTGGGCAAAGGAGAAATTGTTGGTACCTCTGATGCTGGCATAGACCTGAGGTAGTGTCTGGGATCACTTGGGGCAGCGGTGAGGTGGTGATATGTTGGCAGGGTGGGAAGGAGTGGGTATTGAACTTGATGTTAGATGACCTGGCCCATTTTTCCTTCAAATTGAATTGTTTTGTTCAAAAGGTCGAAATGTGCTTTCAACAATTCAGTTTCAAGCGCAATAAACATTTGTTTCCTCATACTATAGTAGCAGCTATTTCTTAACACTAAACTACCTTACAATATACTGCTACCTGTTGGAAGTTTGTATTGGCTTTTGGTGTCAGTATGTTTTCAAACATATTGTAATTAGCAGCATGGTAACAGAACAGATATTTATTGCAATAGCGACCCAACATTTTCCATTCTACAACAACTTTAAGTGGGAATAATGCCAATAAGTAGGTGCTAGCTATGGCTGAGTGATAGCACTTTCACAGAAGATTGTGGGTTCAAGTCCCACCCCATTGACATAAGCACAAAAACTTAGGTTGATACTTCAGTGGAAAACTAGGGTGAAAGTGCCATATTTAAAATTAAAGTTTAGAGGGTCTACATGCTGATTGCATCTCTTCAAAATGGAATCTCAACATTCCAGCTCATTTATCCTTCGATGGACATCACTAAAACTGCTTCTGATAAAAGGTTGCAGACCTGAAATATTAACCCTTTCTTTCTGTACAGATGCTCTAGGCCTTTCAGTGTAGAAATTGGCTGTCACATTTCCTGCAGTACAACAGTGACTACCTTCCAAAAGTTCTTCACTGCTTTGGGACATCTTGAGGTTATGAAAGTTACTATATAAATCTGCCTTGAGGCAGAAGATTCAAGTCCTATTCCAGAGTCTTAAGCAGAAATTCTACATTGACAATTGCATGGCATTACTGAGTGATGATGTCCACTTTTGAGACGACATTAAATTTGAGGCATCATCTGCCCTCCAGTGGGCACAAAAATTCCAGAGCAATATTTTGACAAACACACCGCTCTGTACCCTGGTCACCATGTACCCTTCAATCAAATGTCAAACAGATGATCTGGTCATTTCTCATTGCTTTTTTATAGGACCTTGCTGTGCACAAACTGGCTGTTTCTCTGCATTCCCAATTTGAAGAAAACAGGGTTTGTGAAGCAAATAAGACCAAAGTGTCACCAGAAAGTGCCTTTTATGTTAAAGATTAGCCTGGTGGGGTAGGGAGAGGATATCCTATTAAAGCTGGAGGGGATTTGGGACTTTAAACATGAGACTACATTTCTGCTGAGTGTGCAGTGTAACATAAATAGAGCATGGGGTTGTGTTAATTTAAGATAGAATACCTTTTCTGTAGTTTACTTAGTAGACAACTAATACACGTTGTCAATGTTGATTTTGGTTTGTTACAGTAAAAGCCTTACGTGAAACCTTGTGCAATTCCTTTGCATCAGTCACTTGGAAAGTCATATCTCTAAAGTAATCATACTCTACAGGGATCATAACAAAAAGTGATTTCTTCAGTTCATAAGTGGTTAATCTTTGTCACCTATTCTCTGAGCTGCTCATACCAGTTCCATCCTTAAAATGACAATAATAATACTAATTTTTAAATTAATGAAGCTTTTAAACAATGGGGAGACACTATGGCCTAAGAAGCTGAATAATGGGACCATCAGTTAAGATGGTTTTGGTAATATAGCTATTAATTATGCAATGTATGAAAGTCCACCAACACAAAAGCAGCTCAACGAGGAACTTTGATGCAGAGTGATCTGGGGTTGATCCAGCTGAGCTTAAAGTCTAAATGGAAAATCAAATGCATAGTTATTGATATTAGAAGACAACTGGAATGTAACGTCAGGTTGAGCAGACAAAAATACAATTTTTAAAAGAAAGTTATGCCCTCTTGAAAAAGGACACTGCTGATCTTTAAAATGACTAACACGTCACCTGACATTTCAAACTGCAAGTTGGCCAAGCTTCTGGAAGCTTCCAAAATGCGGATTACAATGAATTTACCTAGACCACATCCTTGTCAGGATGTCCCTCAAAACATCAAGGCCAAAGCCCTCAGACTTTGACACCAGATCTGCCAGGTAACAAAGGAGAGCTAACAAAACTGATTCTGCACAAGGAAATGCTCAGGACTTCTGTCTGCCTCTATTGTATGTCGATGGTTCTGACCATGGGAGGTGGGACTACTTTGTTAATATGAACAGGCTATTCAAATCCTGCTTGCTTTGCAGCAGTTACAACACTGAAGAAACATCATTGCAAAAAAAAACAGGCAAGGGATGCCCAAGGGTCATATGGACTCGAAACGTTAACTGTTTCTCTCTACAGATGCTACTAGATTTGCTGAGTTTTTCCAGCATTTTGTGTTTTCATTTCCAGACTAGACCTGGTATATGAAGTAAGGGCTACATTTTACAATTCATGATCATTCTAATGTTTAACTGGATTTTAGGTAAAGACAAACTCTAGCTTTACAGGGGATGACGTCTGGTTACGACATTTCTTGGATTCAACAATCATATCTCTAGTGCAAAACAAAAATTGTGCTCAGAGGCTACTAAATAGAAGTGCGGAAATGTTTTTTCCAGTTCTGTACATAAACATTCAATATAGAATATACAGCTCAGTGCTTGGATTCTCACCAACTGTCCAATAATTTCCTTTTAAAATTACTGACTCATCAATTCCAAATTCTCTCTATTAGATAGTTATCTTATTTATTACTTTCTTATTCCCTGTTTGAACTTCATTATTTGCTATGGGCCCAGGAATTATTCAGAGGTCAACATGGCATGAAGAGTTTTCTATTGTGTATCTCAGTATAATGAAGATTAAAATCTAAATATAACTTTCCATCCAAAATGTTAATAAAGTAGTTTCTAGCTTATGAGGTCTCCCTTGCTGGAGTATTTTCTGACTTGCAGTTTTGCAGACTTAATTCTGGTAATCTGTTGGGAAAACCCATTTAAAAGAAACATCTCAGGAAGGTCAGAAAAGCCAAGGCTAAATATACTGCACACACACACACACATTAAAAACTGCTCTGGCAATTCAGTAACAATTTAATATTGCCCTATTTATCCACTATTAGTCTGTTGCCTGCATCCTAACATCATGCACAGGTCCTTTTCACCCATCACATCCCCCACGCTTGGTGACCTACACCAAAATTCTTATTTTCAAATTCTGTGGCCTTACCCATCCCCATATCTAAACTCCCTCAGCCCTGCAACCCTCAGGTCTTGTGCGTCAAATCTTTGGAAAAAAAAACCTCCATTGTTGATGTCCGTGTCTTCAACTACCTAGGCCATAATCACTGGAATTCCCTCCCTATAATATCTCTCTCATACAACAGACTTGTGGGCAAAGTTACAGCTCATGGAATAAAAAGGGAAGGTAGCAACATGGGGCAGAATTTTGCGACAGAGGGATTTTACGTTCCCACTGTTGTCAATGGGATTTATAGCGGCCTGCCGCATTTTACGACCCCGTCCCCACCGAAACGGGGCCATAAAATTCTGCCCATGGATGCGAAATTGACTGAGTGACAGGAAACAGTAGTGGTTAATGGGTGCCTTTCAGACTGGAGGAAGGTTTGTAGTGGAGTTCCCTGGCGTCAGTGTTGGGACTCTTGCTTTTCCTGGTATATATTAATGATCTAGCCCTTGGCATGCAGGGTACAATTTCAAAATTTGTAACTGATACAAAACTTGGAAGCATTGTAAACTGTGAGGAGGATAGTGTAGAACTTCAAAAAGTACATAGACAAGTTGATTGAACAAGCAGGCAAGTGGCATTCGAAGCTCAATGCGGAGAAATGTGAAGTGATTCATTTTGGTATGAAGGAAATGGAGACAATATAAAATAAAGAAAACAACTTTAAAGGGGATGCAGAGCAGAGGGGCCTGGGTGTGCATGAGTCATTGAAGGTGATAAGACAGGTTGAGAGCGCAGTTAATAAAGCATACAATATCCTAAGCTTTATTATTGGGGACACTGAGCACAAGAGCAAGGAGGTTATGTTGAACTTGTATAGGACACTAGAGTTCAGCTTGAGTGTTGCATCCAGTTCTGGACACCACACTTTAGGAAAGGCGTGAAGGCAACATGAGGATAAATGGGAGAAGTTAAGACTATTTTCCTTGGAGAAAAGAATGCTGACAGAGATTAGATAGAGGTATTAAAAATCATGTGGGTCTGGACAGAGCTGATAGGGAGAAACTCCCTCCTGAACAGTACTGTGGGTGTACCTACACCACATGGACTGCAGTAGGTCAAGGCAGCAGCTCACCGCCTTCTCAAGGGCAATTAGGGATCGGCAATAAATGCTGGCCTTGCCAGAAGCGCCCACACCCCACGAATGAATATATATTAAAAAATTTGAAGAGGGAAGCGCAGGGCTATGGAGAGAAGACAGGAGAATGGAACTAGGTGAATTGCTCATTCAGGGAGCTGGTGCAGACATGATAGGGTGGTGAATGGCTTCCATCTGTACTGTAATAATTTTGTAATCAAAATCATAGGGCAGAATTTTATGATCCCCTGACAGTGGGTATACAGGCAGGGGAGATCCTTAACGTTTACAGGGTGTCTCTCCTGCCCACCTCAACCTCTCCACAATTTTACGTGGGTGAGCAAGACCCACCTTCCCTTGCCTCAATTGAGGCCCTTAATTTAAGGACTGCTTCCTGCCCTGGCCTCAATTTTAAGGTTGATGGGAGGAGTTAAGAAGCAGAGGGGGAGCTCCGAGAGGTCACCCTGCTCAGGCTTGTAAGGGGAGCACCTCTCTCAAGGGCCCCCATTCCACACTGGGGGCAGGTGCCCACAGTGCTCCCTCCCCTACGTCTCCACCAATGCCCCCAGGACTTCTCTCCTCCCTGCCCCAAGGCCCTCTGTACTTCCCTGGATCTGGACTCTGGGGTATGCTTGTAGTCCTACTGCTGACCTTGGCACTACAGATCTGCCAGCAACTTTGGAGTTGGGACTTGCACTTGGGAGCACTAAAGCTGTGAGGCTGTTGCGATTGGCAAGCAAGTGTTCCCCACCTACTCTTTGGGTGGGAAGCACCCGTCATCCAAAGAAAAAATCATGTCCATAGAATGGTTACAACCCAGAAAGAAGCCATTTGGCCCATCATGTCTGTACCAGCTCTCTGCAAGAGCTATCCACCTAGTGCAACTCCCCTGTCTTTCCCCATAGCCCTACAAATTTTTCCTCATCAGATAATGATGCAATTTTTTTGGAAAGCAATGGTTTGATCTGTCTCCACCACAGTCTCGGGCAGCATACTGCAGAGCCTAACCACTCGCTGCACAAAACTGTTTTTCGTGTTGCCATCACTGCTTCTGCCAATCAACCTAAATTGGTGTCCTCTGGTTCTCAATTGTTCCACAAACAAAATGATATTTATATAGCACCTTTAATGTAATGAAACATTCCATGGAGCTTCACAGGAGCATTATAAAACAATGTATAACACCAAGCAACATAAGGAGATATTAAGTCAGATAAGCAAAAGCTTGGTCAAAGAGGTAAGGTTTTAAGAAGTATCTTAACAGAGGAATGGAAGGTAGAGAGGGGAATTCCAGAGCTTGTTTTTAAACATAATTCCCAAGAATGTGACAGCAAAAGACAAATTTAAAGTGAACACCATGTTATTGTTATGGAAAGTGTCATATTAAATGCGTGGCACTAACGGAATACACATTGGGATTAAGTGAAAGTCCCTATTATCCAGCCACTATGATTAATGATGGCCCTGGAAGTGACCCCTGTCTAATGCTGACTGCATTGACATTGTTGTGGGCAGAACTCTGGTTTGCCTATTGAATTGGAGAACCACTTTACCACCTAGATATTTGGAAAATATACCGGTGTTCAGGTGGAAAGGTCTAGCCATGCCCAGAACACCTTTTCCAAGGTCAAGTCATAATGGTCCTGCTGAATCCACTTTTGGTAAGGAACTTTATGCTACCAGGAAGCTGGGGTGCTCATCTGCAGGTCTAGGTAACTGAAGGCACAGCCACCAGTGGTGGCAAAATTATGATTGGGAACGTACAAGAGGCCAGAACTAGAGAAACACATATCTCGGAGGGTTGAGGTTGGAGGAGATTACAGTGATAGAGGGGGTCAAGTCCATGGAGTGATTTGAAAAAAAATGATAATTTTAAAATTCAAATGTTGCTTGATTGGGAGCCGATGAGGGTGAGTGAGCACATGGGTGATAAGGGAATAGGACCTGTTCAAGGTAAGACATAGGTGGCAGAGTTTTGGATGACCTCAAATTGAGGGTAGGTGAGAAGCCATTGCAAGTGATTCTCTGGCTATGGTTAGATAAGAATTGAACCACTTGAAAGAAGCCCTGCCCAGCTTGATGACAGTAGAGAGATGTTGGAGAAGGATGGTGTGATCAGCCCTGTCAAAAGCTGCAGACAGGTAGAGAAATATGAGAGAAAGTTTACCTTTGTCACAGTCACATAGGATGCCATTTGAGAGTTTGTTTTGGTATTGTGGCAGGGGCAGAAATCTGACTGGGTGGATTCAAATATGCAGTTTCAGGAAAGATGGGGATGGATTTCAGATGAAAACACATTCAAGGACTTGAAGGGGGAGGTTGCAAATGGGATGGGGGAAAAGGGAGGTTGCAAATGGGATGGTAGTCTACAAAGACTGAAGGGTCAAGGCTTAGTTTTTAATGAGGAGGGGTGATGATATCAGATTTAAAGAGAGAGACAACACCTGAAGAGAGGGAACAATTTACTTCCTCTATTGGGAGCTAGCATGGACTTAGAAGGAGGCTATTCAGCCTATTATGCCATAAATGGCTCCATGAATAGAATGCAAAAGTTATGATCAACCTTTAAAATACTGGTTTCAGCCTCAACTAGAGTTTTACATCAGTTCTTTAGGATGGATGTGAAGGAATTAGAGCGGCTGCAGAAAAGATTCAAGTGGTTCTGGGGTGTGGAAATTGTTATGTAAATAGCCCCAGCTTCTCCAATCTATTCTCCTTGGAAGGTTGAGAGGAGACTTGATAGAGGTACTTAAAATTGAGGTGTCTGGACAGAGTAGATGGGGGAAAACACTTCCCATTGCAAAGATAACCCTACTGCAGCAGCTTTTCTCGACTGCAGACTGTCTTCTTAAACCCCTCTGTCCTCTCCACTCTCCCCTCCAACATCAAGTGTGAGGAGTTATTGGGCTTCTTTGTCACTAAGATTGAGACAATCTAATCAACTGCCTCTGCAATGTCTCTCCCTTCTGTTAGCCTGCCTAGTCAAACTTCCTTTAATGCCTCTTCTTGCCTCAGCCCTGAGGCATCTTTTGACCATCAATCAGAACTTGCTGTTTTCTGTCCTTAAGTCAACTCTTTATCCAATTTGACACTGACCCTCCTAATCGATGAGCCTCAGCTTTGTTAACCTGCCTTTTTATGTGCTACGTTGTCAAATGCTTTCTTCAAATCCATAACATCCACTGCATTCCCTTCATGAACCTCCACTGAAACTTCATCAAAAAATTCAATTTGATTAGTCAAGCATGATCTGACTTTTACAAATCTATGCTGGCTATCCTTAATTAACTCAAATCTCTCCAAGTGCCTGTTGATTTTTTTGTGTTTCTAAAACCTTACCCACCAGTGCTGTTACATTGACTGGCCTGTTGTTGTTGTTAGGACTGTCCTTGCACCCTTTCTTGCCACTCTCCAATCTACTGGCACCACCCCCTTATCTAGGGAAGATTGGAAGATTATAGCAATCCCTTCCACTCTCTCCACCCACACTTCTTTAAAAATCTGGGATGCAAGTCAGTGAGACCAGGCGACTTATCTAGTCTAAGCACAGGCTTCAATTTTCACTCAGTCCATTGCCTCTACTGACGTTTTGTCAGATTCCTTTTCCTTAGCAAATACTGATACCAAGTGCTCACTAAGTATTCTATCACAGGCCTGTGTCTCCAAGCAAACATCACCCTCGTTGCCCTAATAGGATCCACTCCACTTCTTACTACCCTTGCTTTTTACATCCTTGTAGAGGATTTTTGGGTTCTTCTACTTATAAAGCCTAGGATCCCAAATGCTTTTTTAAAACCACGCTCTCAATCTGCCCTGCCACCTTCAATGATTTATGCATATATACCCCCAGATCCCTCTGTTCCTACACCCATTAGATTTACACCATTTTATATTGCATCTTCAATTCTTCCTACCAAAATCTTCCTATTTCACCCTACTCTGCATTAAATTCCATCTGCCACTTGTCCAATCATTCCACCAAACTGTCTGCCCTTTTGAAATTTAACACTATCCTCCTCAGTTCACAATGCTTCCAAGTTTCATATCTGAAATTGTGCCCTGTACACCAAATTCTAGGTCACAAATATATATTAAGAGCAGGGGCTCTAACACTAACCCCTAGGGAACCTACTATAAACCTTCCTCCAATCCAAAAACTAACTGTTCGCCACGGCTGTTTCTATCACTCAGCAAACTTTGTGTCATGTTGCGACACTCCCTTTTATTCCACAAGCTCCAACTTTCCTTGAGACTGTTGTGGCACTTTATCAAATGTCTTTTGGAAGTCCATGTACATCACATCAACAAGATCCTCTTCTACCCATTACATTCACTCAAACCTCAAGCTAGTTAAACACTTTGTCCTCCAATCTGTGCTAGATTTCCTTAATTAACCCACATTTTCCCAAGTGACTATTAATTTTGCCCCACACTATCATTTCTAAAAGCTTCCCCACCACCCAAGTTTAAACTGACTGGCCTGTAGTTGCTGGGCTTACCTTTACACTTTTTTTGATTAAGGGAGTAACATTTGCAATTCTCCAGTCCTCTGCCACTACCTGTGTCCAAGGAGGATTGGAAAATTACAATTGTTCCTGTACAATTTCCACCCCGACTTCCCTCAGGATCCTTGGATGCATCTATAGTGTTCCTGGTGACTTAACTTTAAACTAGCCTATTTAATAATTCCTTATGAATTTTAAAACCATCCAGTGACATGACTTGGGCAACATCTTCTGCATTGGTATAAAAACAGTACTCATTTAGTACCTCAGCTATGCACCCCACTTCCAGGCATAAATCCCCTTTTAAGTCCACTACCTTGTTTAACTACCCTTTTATTACCTATATGCCTATAGTAGATTTTAGAATTCCTTTGTATATTAGCTGTCTTGTACTATTTGCTTATGATTGGTTTCTTTTTCAATTCCCCTCTGAGCCTTGGCCCTGATTTTGAAAAGTATTATCCAGCTGACATGTCTCATGCACCCTTTTCTACTTGATCTTAGCCCATCACCCAGGGAGTCTGGATTTGTTTGCCCTGCCTTCCTCTCCTTGTGAGAATGTACCTGGACTGTACCCAAACTAAACCCTCTTTAAAAAGGCAGCCAAGAGTTTTGCCTGCCAATCTTTTATGCTAATTCATCTGGGTGAAATCCATTCTCAGCCCATTAAGGTTTGCCCTCTTCCCAACTCTGGGTTGCACCTTGTTCTTTTCCTTGGCAATATTAACCTTATGATACAATGATCACTAGCTCCGAAATATTGACATTTCATCACTTGGCCCACCTCATTCCCAAGAACCAGGACCAGCAATCTTAATCGAACTCTTTGACCAAGACGAAGTCATCTGGCCTCATTGTTCAGGTGTCAACAACAGAAGGAGAAGATTCCAGGGGCTAATGAAAAAGACAAAGTTCACTTTGCTCTGGTTTAGTGAAGAGCTCCAAGAGAGCCAGTTTGAGGTATCCCATAGCCAAGATGTATCAATGGGGCTGAAGAGCTTGGCAAGTTGTTTGCCCCAACATCAAAACCAGCCTCACTGCCTTAAAAGCATTGTTTCAACAGCGACCAGCACAGCAGATATACCTGGACTGGTTAGCTTTGGTAAAACCAGAGAATTTGAATTCCACTTATGTGGAATTGTGACTCAGTATCCTACTTGTTTGATTTCTTACCCTGTCTAAATTGGTGAAGCCTTGAAGAAACTGTCCAAGGATCCAGACCAAAGGGCTATGCAAAGTGCCAAACAATTATTTTTGCAGCCTTAGTCTCACTCTCAAGAATTCGGGTTTAACCTGCATAGGTTGACACCCAAATACAAATACTTTTAAGCAACTACACAATACATTCCTGAATTCCATAACAGATTAAAACTTTAATGTAGATATATACACACACATGAATCCTAAAATCCAAGCTGCTACTAAAATTAAAAAAAATCTCAGCAGGAATTGTTCACAGGCTGTTGGCATGTTTTGCACTATTTTTGGCCTTTTCACACAAGGCGGTTAGTCGGGTCTGTTGGGAGAAAAACAGTTCATTAAAGCTCAAAACAAGTCATTTTTACATAGAACAAAATCCCTCGACACCTTCCTGGTATTTAACTTGAGATGCAATTGAGAACTATGCCTATATCTGACTGCAAGCATGGTACCAGATTAGAAGTCAGGGGACTTTGAGTTAAACTTTTGGATTATATTCGCAATCTTTAACTGCAAGCACCGATTTTCTATGAACATTGTAAAAGCAACTGGATGAGTTCTTGGGTGCAGCCATTTTGGTTATAAACAACAGGCAGCTTTGAATGTTGTAAAATACCTTGTTTGTCTACTATGATCATGTAGACATTAAAAAAATATTCTAGAGCCTTTAAATAGATATGGATCTTCCTAACATACTCAGAACAGCACATAGGTAAGAAAGAAACTTACCACTAGCAATTGGATACCCTGAAGAGCATGTGGATCAAGTGACTGCACATCTATATTGTTTACTTCCTCACCAACTGCACTGATTGCCTAAGTAGCAAACATCAAGACATCACAACCGATAGCAAATGCAAAACGTAATAAATACAACTTTAGCAACTGCTTTGGAAAAGTAGTGAAGTAAGAATTTACAGAACATGTCCTAAAGGTTACAGAACCGGTCACCAGCTACATCCCTATGAGAGGACTATGCATAACCACGAAAAAGGGGAAAAGTGGGCAAATGGCCAAGACTTGTAAATGTACCTACTTGTGGGGGCATGAAAAGAAACACAAAAATCAGGAGGAGATGTTAATAGCGATGTCCCATAGAACAGCAAGAGCATTTTGCTCAGGGTCTTTCAGGTACTCTCACATTCCCAGTTCAAAAGACCAGCTAAGCACCCAAATGAAAAGCAAACTGGGGTGGGGGGGGGGGGGGCAGGGGAGTTTTGATATGTAAGAGATAGCATGCATTTGCTTAGATAAAACTGAAGCTTTTCTAGCAGCTACCAAGCAATATGTTTATATTACTAATAAAGTTGGTACTAATGAAAGGGGTTTTATTGTTAGAGAGGTTTAGTTCAGAAGTTGTTGATGCAATGAGAATTAACATTCAATGGGAGTGATAGGTATAATTTCAGCAGTTTTTGGGTGTGCAGGGCAGAGGCAATGAGAGATCAAAAAGCAGCTGTAAGCCTCCAACTGGCTCCACAGCAACCAAAGTGAAAGAACTGGATTTTGAATTTGTAAGGTGAAAATACTTTGCCTGGTGTTTGGTTAAGTCTATGGGTTGCTGTTGCCTTAAATGGAGGAGATTAGTTTGGGAATTTGTTAAAGGTTATGATAGTAGTCATTTGAAGCCATGTGTACATATATTTTAACTTGTGTAAATTAATAAAAATGTTTCACTTAGTTTAATGTAAAACCAAGAGCTGGTGGCCTGATTCCTGAATTTAGAGTCAAACATAACACTTAAAATTATAGTGTATGACAGTTGTTTAAAGTTTCCCCTCTGGGATTTATAAATAATTCCGCTCCACCAACTGCATCGGTCATAACAGTAACCTCATGGCCCAGCATATCACCCACTCCAGCATTATCACCAAGCCAGCAGATCAATCCTGATTCAAAGGAGAATGCAGGGGGGCATGCCAGGAGCAGCACCAGGCATACCTAAAAATGTGTCAGCCTAGTGCTACACATGCCTACTTGCATGCCAAACAGCACAAGCAGCAAGTGATAGAGCTAAGCAATTCCACAACCAATAGATCAGATCTAAGCTCTGCAGTCCTACCACACCCAGTCATGAATGGTGGTGGACAATTAAGTAACTCACTGTAGGGGAAGGTTCCACAAATATCCCCATCCTCAATGATGGGGGAGCCCAGAACATCAGTGCAAAAGATAAGGTTGAAGCATTTTCAACGATATCTTCAGCCAGAGATGTTGAATGAATGATAAATGACGAATCTCAGTCTTCCCAACATTACAGAAGGCAGTCTTCAGCCAATTCAATTTACTCCATATGATCAAGAAACAGCTGAAGGCACTGGATACTGCAAAGGCTATGGGCCCTGACATTATTACAGCAATAGTACAGAAGACTTGTACTCCAGAACATGCAGCACACCTAGCCAAGTTGTTCCAGTACAGCAACAACACTGGCATCTACCCAGCAATGTGGAAAACTGCCCAGATATGTCATGTACACAAAAAGCAAGACAAACCCAATCTGGCCAATTATCACTCCATCAGTAGAGATGGATGGGTCATCAACTGTACTATCAAGCAGCACTTGATTAGCAATAACCTGCTCACTAACAGAGTTTGGGTTCTGCCAGGGTCACTCAGCTCCTGACCTCATTACAGCCTCGGTTCAAACACAGACAAAAGAGCTGAACTCGAGGAGAGGTGAGTCTGACTGCCCTGGACATCAAGGCAGTGTTTGACTGGAGTGTGGCATCAAGGAGCCCCATCAAAACTGGAGTCAATGGGAATCAGGGAAATGATGGGCTGCAGTGGTTCAAGACAGCAGCTCACCACCACCACTTTCAAGGGCTATTAGGGATGGGCAATAGCCTAGCCAGCAACACCCACATTTCATGAATGAATAGAAAAAATACAAGGAGTATCTCCATGTATATTCACTCAAGTTCATGTAGAATGTCATAAATGGTGGCTATGGGAGGTTTAACTAAAGGGGTTTACAGCCTTTTGGACAAATTGTCCATTGTCTAGGTGCCAGGCCAAGGGGATGAACATCACACATTGTAGTTCATGTTATAACCTATAATCACTGGAAAAGTAGAATGGAGTTTAGCAATGGGTGATTAGAAGGAAGAGGGATAATTGCTTTTAGGTTAATAAGAGTCTTATGAGTCACTTTGTAATTACTCCTAGTGGACCAGGTGAGCGAAGCAGGTTAAACAGATGTGCAGTACAGAAGAGGGGCCAGGTGCGGGTCTTCAGAATTCAAACACCTGAGAATGTCTGATACTAGAAGGAGCTCAAATAGGAGAGGTTTAGCAAAATATTAAGGTAAAGCAGTGAGGAATGGACTTTGTCTATAGATTCAAAGATGTCAAGAATAGATTCAGCTTAATGAGAATTAAAGCAAGAAGTATTTTAAGACAAGAAAAAAAAATGTTGAAATGGTTTTGGAGTACCTTGACCAAATAATGGCAAGGCAGGAGATTAGATTTGTAGGCGAGAGAGAATGTGAAGATGAGCATTTGTGGTTTAAAAAAAATGGGGAATGTCCAGACTAAGACTAAAAAAGGTAACAAACATGTGATTAGTGTTTGAGCCAGGAATGGAATTGGTTGTTGCCATGGAAACAGGCACTCTGATGGTGTGGATATATAGTTGAAAGCTCATCTGGGGTCAAATATGACAAAGTCAGTTACACTTAGCTTCAGACAGTTAATGGCAAGGGAACAGCTTGTTGTAGCAGTGAAAAACAGCTTCAACCTACCCAGTGTTTAATTGGAGGAAACTTTCACTCATCCACGGCTAGAATTAGGTCAAGCCATCCGATCATTCTGAGACAGTGCAGGGGAGCTGAAAGAGGGAGGAGCTCAGGTAGAGCTGTCCCCAGCAAACATGCAGAAACTAAAACTGCATTTTCTGCTTCAGTTCTGATGAAGACGGACTCGAAACGTTAACTCTGTCTTCCTCTTCACAGATGCTGTCAGGTGTGCTGAGTTTTTCCAGCAATTTGTGTTTTTGTTTCTGCATTTTCAAATGTTGCTGCCAAGGGGGCAGCTTGTAAACAAAATAGTAAATGCAAAAGGAGCTACGTGGTCAGACCACATTTAGAATACTGTGAGCAATTTTGGGCCCCCGTATCTCAGGAAGGATGTGCTGGCCCTGGAGAGGGTCCAGAGGAGGTTCACGAGAATGATCCCAGGAATGAAAGGCCTAACATATGAGGAACGTTTGAGGACTCTGGGTCTATACTCGATGGAGTTTAGAAGGATAATCGAAACTTACAGAATACTGAAAGGCCTGGATAGAGTGGACGTGGGGAAGATGTTTCCATTAGTAGGAGAAACTAGGACCCGAGGGCACAGCCTCAGAGTAAAGGGAAGACCTTTTAGAACAGAGATGAGGAGAAACTTCTTTAACCAGAGAGTGGTGAATATATGGAATTCATTGCCACAGAAGGCTGTGGAAGCCAGATCATTGAATGTATTTAAGACTGAGATAGATAGGTTCTTGATTGGTAAGGGGATCAAAGGCTACGGGGAGAAGGCGGGAGAATGATGTTGAGAAACGTATCAGCCATGATTGAATGGCGGAGCAGACTCGATGGGCTGAACAGCCTAATTTCTGCTTCTACGTCTTATATCCTAAACAGCAAGATTCTGCAAAGATTAGGGCAAAAATAGATTTTCATAAAGAGTCATGAACTGTAAACAGCATGTCAATACACAGGGGCATAGGTAATATTGTAACTCTGAAAGACATTAGGGCAAAACATAGCATCATGTGTGGTCTGAGCACCCCATTATGGAAATGATTAGAGCCATTTGTAGCAAGATGATAGCAGGAATTGAAATGCTATTTAAAGAAAGTCTGCCTGGTTTGAATTTAGGTATGAAAGTGGGATGGGTGGGTGGGGGGCAGAGATAAAATACATCATATCTTAATCTCCTGAAATATCGAGGGCCATCATGAAGATTTGTACATCTGCTTACAAGTTAATGTTTAAAACAACTTCTGTCCTGCATTTGAACCTTCATCCAAGGCTGTTTACTTACCTGCCCATCAGCCAAAGGTATCTTAATAAAAGGCAGTGCCTTATCCACAGATGCTGAAGGATACGAAAATTTCTGTACTTTTCGTCCAGATCTAAGAACAAGCAGTTAGTTTACAATCAATGGAGGTATAAAACTTAAAGTATTTGTTATTTTGCCCAACTAAATCTTTAAATCCAAACATTGCCTTGGATACTCTTCACATTATGGGCACAGATATGGATTTATAGTCTCCCCAATCTCAAAGCGATTGAAAGTTATGTACCCAAAGAACCCAAAATGACCAGAAAGAAATAAAATTAGTGCGGGGGCGGGGGCGGGGGATGAAATTGAAATTCATATTTGCGCTCTCTGCCTCTAAACAAGAAAGGAGAAGGAAAGAAAGCAGTAAGTAGCTGGATTATAAAGCCAGGAAGTTTCCATGCTTGGTCATTTCCTGTGCATTCCACCACCCCATCCACCCAAAGATTATATAAATTCATTACTCAAGAATCCAATGAGGAAGTCAATGCTGTCTTGGGCAGGGGGGAAAAAAACAAACAAAATGAGAAGCTCCTCAGCCTATACTTTCTTCTCCATTCCCAAATCTTGTGTCCAACCGCCATTTTGGCCTAATGTCATTTCAGATGATGTCATTATGGGGCAGTATGTAGAAGTAGGTATACCCTACATGTCAGGATTCTTACTAGGAGTACAGATATAGATTTTTCCAAAGAGCCTGAGCAAAGTGTATTAAATACACAAGGGCGTCATCCCTTTGCAATATTAAAACAATGTTAATTTACAAGAGACAGATTTGTGCTAAATTATTTACAGTTCTGGCCCAAGCCAGAAAATGGCTTAGCAAACTATATTAATGAAAAGATGCTGTTAACTGCTACATCTTTCAAAAGAAAAAAGACATTTACTTTTTGTCACTAACAGATGACTTCTTTGATGCAGCTCCTTGAACTGAAGCCGCCTTGGTGCGCAATATTGGACCACTGCATAAATTTAAGGAAAAAACAACATTGAACAGAAGGAAGAAAAATACTAACATTTTTAGCACATGTTAAAAGTATGCCACTTTCTAGTTTAAAAATATTACCTTGTAAAAAGGGCTTCTTTGTCATAGTTGGGGAATGAACCTGGTTTGGGCTTAGTTTGAGGTATCTGAAATAAAGTTTATGAACATGGATGCCAATTACAATCCAGCTGCATGACAAGCTGTATATTGTTGTGTGCATACACAAGTTTATTTTCAAAATGTTTGCTTTTCATGTATTGCTATATAGTTCATTTGTCTACCAAGCCAACCCAATCTAAAAAAATATTTCTCATAACTTACTTTTGGAACCGTGCAACATTTTGCTGTAGTCAGCTTAGCTTTGCATTTTGATTCTACGAGTTCCACTTTAGAATTGGAAGACACTGGAGCTTTGCCTGCAATAGAAATATTATGTCATCCACTTTAATATATCCAGAATTAAGCATAACTGCATTATTTCACTTACCTTTCTTCTTCCTGGTCTTAACAGCAATGGCCATTACCCTTTCCTCTGGATAATCAGCCTGTGAATGTGAATAAATGGTTTCCATCAGCCGTACACAATAAAGCCTAGAGTTGTTAGTTTGGTTGAGAAGCAAATGTGCTTTAAAAAATCCACTCACCTTGCTCAGTTATGTATTTCCAATCTTGTTCCTGGCCACCAATCCAAGACCACCACCAAAGACACCGATAACTACAACTGATTCACTGCTGACCCTCTCTACCAGGAGATTAAAAGCTGAATTTGCACTCCGCTTCATTGTATGGTTTTATACCTATCTGTCCAAGTCTCAAGTAATTGCATCTGCTTCTCCTTATGTCTTCAGCTGCTGCTGAAACTCTTGATTTGATAATTCCAATGCGCTCCAGGCTGGTCTCTTACATGTTACCCCCCGCAAACTTGAGGTCATCCAAAACTCTGCTGTCCATGTCTCAACTCTTAGCAAGTGCTGTTCTTCTATCAACCATGACAAAGATTGGCTGAGTAGTGGATAGTGTAGAGGATAACCATAATCTCCAAAATGATATAGATGGGTTGGTGGAGTGGGCAGTAAAGTGGCAGATCGATTTTAACAGAAGTGCGAGGTCAAACAGTTACAGGGATTACAAAATAAATGTGAATATACTAAGAGGGGTAGATGAAGTGAGAGATCTTGGCGTACAGATACACAGGTCCCTGAAGGCAGCAGTTCAAGTAGACAAGGTTGTAAAGAAGTCATATGGAATGCTGTCCTTCATTGGTAGAGGTATAGAATATAAAAGTAAGGATATAATGTCGGAATTGTATAAAACACTGGTGAGGCCACAACTGGAGTATTGTGTGCAGTTCTGGTCACCACATTACAGGAAGGACGTAATAGCTCTGGAGAGAGTGCAGAGGAGGTTTGCAAGAATGTTGCCAGGGTTAGAAAAGTGTAGTTATGAGGAGAGATCGGATAGGTTGGGGTTATTTTCCTTAGAACAAAGAAGGCTAAGAGGTGACTTGATTGAGGTGTACAAAATTATGAGGGGAATAGATAGAGTGGACAAGATAAAATTGTTTCCCTTGGTGGAGAATTCTAGAACCAGGGGACATAGATTCAAGGTAAGTGGCAGAAGGTATAGGCGGGGGGACATGAGGAAGAACTTTTTTTATGCAGAGGGCAGTGAGTGTCTGGAATTCGCTGCCTAAGTTGGCGGTAGAGGCAGAAACTCTAAACTCTTTTAAAAAAGTACCTGGATCTGCACCTAAAGTGCTGTAAGCTGCAGGGCTATGGGCCGGGTGCAGGAAGGTGGGGTTAGAAAGGGCACCTGGGTGTCCTCGGGCTGGCATGGACAAGATGGCCTGAATGGTCTCCTCCTGTGCTGTAACTTTTCTATGGTTCTATGCTTAATGATCTACTCTGGCTCATGATGAAGCAATGTCTTAACTTTGAAAATTGCCATCCTTCATTTTCAATCCCTCCATGGACTTCCCCTCCCTATCTTCTAATATTCTCCAACCACACCACCTTCAGATATCTGCACTCTAATTCTGGCCTCTGGTGCATTTCCAGTTATATTTGCTCCACCATTAGTGGCCATGCCTTCAGTTGCCTCAGCCCCAAGCCCTGGAATTCCTTCCTTACAGCTCTCCACCTTGCCATCTCATTTTCCTCCTTTGAGACACTTAAAATCTACCTCTTTAACCAAGCTTTTGGTCATCTGATCTAATATCTCATGTGGCTCAATGTCATACTTTGTCTAATGTGCCTGTGAAGAATTTTGGGATGTTTTATTAAATCAAAATTTCTAGATAAGTACAAGTTGCTGCCTGCATGATTCTGTCCAATACTTACCCAAATCCTACCCCACCCAGAGTCATATTGTATGGGAGATCAGCCATCTTATAAATGTACACAAGCACAACCACTACTGAACTGTAAACACAACTAGACATTAACTTTCTACAGCTCAACATGTGTTGCAACTAAAGGCAAACATTGTTCATTGCCAGTACCAATATGCCTCTGGCATTAACTCCCATCAGCCTGCCTGTTCACTCAGTATTCTAATATATCCAAGTTGAATTTCCACAATTGTCCACCTTTATCCTAGTGGTCTCAGTTTTCTTGGTGTTAGCCCAAGAATCCTTCCACTAATGTTTCTCCACCCACCAAGCCCCCTTACATGCTACATAATCTTGCGCCAATCCAAAACTCTGCAGCCCCATATCCAAAATAAATTAAAGTGGAATTAAATTGAGGGAGAGGCATGGATTAGTGTTTGGACTTGAGATCTCCCAATGATAACTGCTAGCAGAGAGAGATGGTTCCCACCCCCTTGTCTAAACCGCCATATTCTTGAGCGTCAGAAGACTTCTCTACTTTGCCAGATTTTCCAAGCCTCCCTTACCCTCTAGGCACATTTTTAGTTTCTTGAATTAATGGCACATTATCATTTTACAATGTCACTTTTGTTATGTAATCATCTTCTTCCCTTCACCTCAACTTCCTTTCCTCCCCAATCCAGCTGCTTAAAAGCTGTTTCTGTAACTAACAAGCTGAAATAGTAACCCCATGTTTCCATTCCCCAACCTCCATGAACATTGCTCCAGGGTGAGTATTTACCCTGGTTCTTAGCACTTACCTCTTGAGAAAAATTTATAAAGTGAACAAATATTTACAGGCACTCAGGGCAAAGTATTCAGAGCTAAACAGCAGGAAATTTGTTTAATTACACGGATTAAAGCATCATTTTAAAAATGTCTAACTCAGAGAACTTAAATGAAATGAGAAATGAAAGATGTTCCAGAGAGCTAAATTACAGAAGCGTTAGCAACCCAGTTCTGTAGAGCAAATTCAGAAATAAACTACTCACCATCACAGCAGCAGTTGCAATTTGATCTGTTCCTCCTGTAACAACATAAGGCATATAGTTGAGATTGTGAAGCAAAATGCAGGTGTTACAGATCATGATACAAAGACCTGGAAATGCAATCACCTGGGTCACAATTTTACTGTGACTGCACCAAGTTCAGTTATATGACATTCCAGAATTAAGGGATTTTTTAAAATTAGCATTTGGGGATTACACCCTATATCCCAACCCATTTGTAATTAGGCCAATACTGAATAATTCATTGACTGGCTAAATAATTCATTTGTTTTATACATGGTATTAAGAGACTTCACCCATCTGTTGAATCATATTCTGCAATTCCATACATTTTTCCTGACAAAAAGCAAAATCACTCAAGTAGTCTATTGTTTTACTTTGCCAATTGTCTCCCCCTTCCCTCCTCCCTTGAGATTCACTCCTTGCTGAGGTACAGCTCCAAAGGTACTGATAGTCATTTTCTTTTAAATACTATGTCCTCCTTACATTAACTCCCAAATTTTTAAGAAAAGCTCCAAGCTTTGTTCATATGTCCCTTAGCGATTCACAGGTTCTCTCCACAGCTAAATCCTAAGTGCCATACCTATATTCTGTACTTCAGTCAAGCAGCCATATATGGACTTATATGATTGTGGGCAGGTTATTAGACAAGGTGGGTTTGGTGGGGGTGGGGGTTCAGTGAAAGGAAGGGAAACATCACCCAAAGGCTTGGTCACAGCAGGAGTGGCTAAATGTATCCCTCGATCCAAGGATATTAACGCCAACTGTAGCAACGCTCCTTGTTGAAAGTTATTAATCCAGCAATAGACTAATTTTGAAACTCGATTCCATAGAGCTCTTGTGGTTTAATCACAAATTACAGGCTGGAGGCAGGGTTTGGCTGGGGGTAGGGGGTGCAGTTGCAAAGTCCAACCCAAGCCCTTGTTTAAAAAAAACATTTTTTGGGATTTAATGCAATTAATAGCATGAATGAGGTGGTACCTTTTGGCAGGAATAAGGAAGCCACATAATCCTTGGAATGTCTAAATAGGGTAAAGATGTAGAGGGATCTGGGAGTACAAGTACACAAATCACACAGGTTAATGAGGTTCACTTCTCTGCTTTTCAATTCTATCCCTCCAGAAGTTAACTTGTAGAGAACCCAAGCTAAGACCATTCATGTAATATTGTGAACAGCTCTGTTCTCCATAATCAAAATGGGTACAGGCACATAGAGAGGAGGAGAAGTTTTTGTCAGAGGGTCATCAGGATATGGAATTCTCTATCCCAGAAAGCAGTGAAGGCAGAGTTAAACAGAGTTTTGATAAACAAGGGAGTCAAGGAATATGGGCCACTGGGGAGGTGGTAAACACTGGCAGAAAGCAGAGTTGAGACCACAATCAGAGCAGCCATGACATAATGAATGTCAGAGCAGGCACAAAGGGACAAGTGGCCGACTCCTGCTCCTAAGTTCTATGTTCCTGTGGAGAAGGGGTCAAAAGAGATTTACCAGAATATCAAAACAGATTAAATTTATCAGGAACAATAACCAAGCTTGAAAAGAACTAAGACTGAGGGGTAACCTGATAGGTCTTTTAAGATTATGAAAGCACTTGACAAAGTGGAAGTGTTTGTCTACTCAGGGGGACCAGAACAATAAGAGGTCACTAATAAATTTAATAGGGGATTTAGGGGAGATGTCTTTATCCAGAGAATTGTCAGAATGTAGAATGTGAAACCTGCTACCATAAGTTGTTGAGACCAGCACAGATGCACTAAGAAGGCACTAGATAAACAGATGGGAGAAAGGAATAGAAGGATATGGCAATAGGGTTAGATGAAGGAGTGGGAGACAATTTAGGTGCAGCATAAACAAGTTTGGTCAAATGCTCTGTTTCTGTACGTTATATTTATAAATTGTATGTTAGGTTTTATTACAAAGTGATTGGAGCATAAAGAGTAAGGAAGTCAGTGCAATCACATGGGGTTTAAGTCAGACAGGGTACAGTTTTGGTCTTCTGACCAAAGAAAGGATACTATGAAGGCTCACTGTGGTGATTCCTAGTTTGAGAGATTGTCCTACGAGGACAGGGCAAGTAGGCTAGAATTATAATCCCCAGATTGCGGAGCGATCTCATTGAAACAAAGTTTTTAAACAGCTGGCGGGAGTAGATATTTACCTTGGCTGTGGAGGCTAGGATCTACTTTAAAATCTACTCAACCTTAAATATAAACCATTTGGACTGAAGAGGAGAAATTGTTCACTCAAAGCATTATAAATCTTTGAAATTCAAAGCGGTGGATGCTCATTCAGTATATTTGGACCGATTGGCATACTTTCGGACACAGAGGGAATTATGGGACAGTACAGGAAATTGTAGTGAGGTAGGAGATCAGCTATGAGCAACAGTAGGTTTTAGGGGTCTTATGGCCTGCTGATTTTCTTAATACTATGCAAATACAAAATAGACAAAAATTACCAAGGAAATCCTTTAGCTTTATTCGTTTGATTGCTGCTGGCATCTTTAACAAGTAAACAGTCAAGACACTACCAACCATATCCATTAGTTTTCCAAAAGATTGTTCCATTTCCCTTATTTTCTCATTTGCTGCAAAGGAGGAACAAACATTTAGCCCTGTCCAGAAGTTGTTTGTGCACAATTATGAAAGCAATGTACTTAGAATAAATAGACAAAAAAATCCCACATTGTTAACTCTAATGTTCTTCTATTTAGTGGATCCATTAATCTATGGAAGCTTTAAGATAACAGCTACCAGAGGGGCAAGGAGTGATTGAGACAAAAGTGGGGCAAAGTTCTTCCTTCCAGTTGCCCTTGTGAGCACTGCCAGAAAGTGGGAAGGTTCAGTTGTGACAACCCACCCCTTCTCTCTCTCTCTCTCTCTCTCTGTCTGTCTGTCCCCCTATTAAAAGTAGGAAAATAGAGAATAGCACGTCAGTAAAAGTTAATGGCTTAGAGTTAAGAAACGGACTAGTTTAAGTAGGTAACGTCCCACCCCAGGATTAGAAACACTTTGTAGACATGTAACATTAAAGCACGAAAAAAAGTAAATAAACACCTGATACCAAGTTTATAAAAGTTCTGATGAAAAGGTCAGAGACATAAAATTCAAACGGTTTTCCTTTTCTAGATACCACCTAACCTACTGAATATTTCCAGCATTTTTGCTATTACCACAAAATAAACTACAATTTGGACTATTCTGCTAAGAGAATCGAACTGACCTTTCGCATCGAAATATTTCATAAATAATTGTATTCGCTCATCTTTCGCCTCCTGCGAGAGGGTCATTTTCACCGATTCCTCATTATTCCAGAAGGAAGCGTTCCGCTCACCTCTGGTCCCTGAAGCCATAACGAGCACCTACCGAGAGTAACTTAGAAACTACTAGATAGATGGCTATATAATATTCTCCCTATTTGTACTGGCTGGGAGTAATTGTCAAATTGTACTTTTATTTAATCCACTCAATATGAAGTGGCCATTAGAATATATTTTAATTGTATAATGTTATGAGATAAGATGATCGTTCTGTGCTTATAAGGTTGTTATTTCATACACTGGGCTGTAACGAGAGCTTTGATCGTGGAACTCGTGCCATTGGCACGGGATCTTGGCGATTCCAGTGGTGAGGTTTCAAATCCGAGGTAGTCAAAGATACATTTGTGGATTCGACATCTATCATCTGGAACCATTGTCGACTTATAAATGAACTTTGTTGCTAAATACATTACCGCAGATTTTTTTTCTTACAACCTGACTGACCTAAGACCCAATCCCCATCCAAGGTAATTTCCATATTTGGAGACACCTGTAGTACTGTAATGAGGTAACGTGGTCTAACTCATTAACCATCAGCCAAACACAGCTAATGAGAATTTAAATGTGGCTATTGCATTTTTCATTTGTTCATAAAAAAGAGTAACAGATTCTGTCATTGGCCATGTGATTTCCATACTCATATTCACAAGATATGAGTACTTTAATCTTCTTTGTGCAATTATTGGTAATATGGTAAGATGAAAAGCATAAGATTTGCCAAACTGAAGACCTCCTCTGTTCCATTGGAAATCTGGCATTGAGGTTGTAGACCGGAGCTGTCAGCTCACTCCCAGGCTACCTGTTCCGGTGGCCTGAATGAGTTGTGTTTTACGTATATGTGGATTGTGAGACGTTGCAATCTCCCTTTTACTTCTCAATTTGTGGTTGCACTTCAGTCCCCTCCTCCTGATCTTTGCCCACCTGGCCTGGCGAGGGACAGGGTTAGTCCAAGGACCTCCTCCGGTGCCTGGTCAAAAGTGGGCACCACCAGGTCTCGGCTGGGGTTGGCCAACAGGATTCTCTCTATTTTCCTCCATTCCATGGTTATACCTGTGCCCACTGTGGTGTCTGCCCATTACGGGGGGCGGGGCTTTTGCAACTGGTCACTGCAGGGAGTGGCGCTTGTTGTTGACATTGTAAATTATGTTTATTTTGAAAGTTTCCTTTTGGTGTTTTTAATTTGTGACCCTTTTTTAAACAGAGGCACTTTTGTTAATTTGATTTTGATGATACATTCATCCTAATTGGCAATTAAGAGTTAAAAGTCACAGAAGTGTGAATGCTTTTGATGTATGTAGTTTACTTTTTTGGGTTACTGTTTATTAGTTATTTGCTAAAATGCCACGCAACATTGGTGAAAACTCTCAACTTCAGTACCTTGGAAACACCAACAACATTATATCAGCGTGGCTAGCACCACCAATCAAAATAATTGCTCCAAATCAGCAGAACAAAGCAAGCCCAACCAAAAATGAACAGCTCCAATGGAGCACATTATGGCAAAGGATGAGCAGCGCTAGGTCTGGTGGGTCTTGCTGTGTGAGTCAATAATCACTCCAGTCAAATTACTGCTTGCAACTGCTGGATAGAAACCTAGAAGCTGCACTTAGATGTGCTATGTCTGATAAATTCATGCCAGAATTTCAAATTTTGGTGAAAGAGACTTTGGTGAAAAATGGTCGGTGTTTAAGTAAATATACATTTGAGGTATGTTTACCTTATTGGGTGTATGTTTTTTTTCTATTAAAATTAGCGCATGTGGCTAAACCAGTGTTGCTAGAGCCACATTTGTGCTTAGCCAATGATTTCTATTTGACAACACTGACCTAATCATATTTTCTCTGCTCTATGCAGAATGGAATCCTGAACATTGTTACTGAAGCCACAAGATCACTGCAGAATGCCAATTCATTTTAGGTAATTAAATAGACTTGCACAATTAGGAACAGCCAGTCTGCAATGTTAAGATGTGTTAGCTTTTAGAAGCCACATTTTGAAAGATGAACATGCTGTAAACAAATTAGTATTAATTTAGCTGTTAGATACAAGTCCTTGTCATGCTGAACCTTATTAGGTAATGCCATAAATTATTTCTGCAAGTGCAAACTGTATTATGCAGATGGCCAAATAACTTGGGCTGTAGTATCCTTACTTATACCAACCAAAACTGGGTAGTACTGCAGTAGAGAAATTGAATTGAGGACTTACTGCCCTCTCCTCATCCCCACTGACATTACGGTGGATTCCCTCCCCCTTCTCTCCACCCCCTCTTCTCTCCGTCTCTTCCCCCCACCACTGCTTTATATTCTCCCCCACCTTTCTCTCTCCTCTCCACCTCTCTCTAAATTGTTAAATAACTATTTATAGCCAGCTATGTCGGAAGAGCATCTAAATTGGCTGGCAGGCATCTCGATTGAACAGGATTTATTGTTGACTACTCTGATATCATACAGAAGTTCACCGCAACTGAAGTTGAAATAGCCAGCTTCTGAATTATCATATGGGCCCTATACTATATTATTAAGCATTGATATTCCAAGGCATAATATTCAATGCATATACTCCTCCATTACCTATTGCTTAGCACCTTTTATATTGCTTATTCCAAAACAGGCCTTTTCACAATCATTATTGATATGTAATGCTTCCAGACAAACATTGCTCGGTTTAATACTTGACCATAGGTCAATGATATTTAGCAAGTTTTTAAAACGGAGTAAAGCATTGATGCTCGTTTCTTAGCTTTTTAAAAATATACAATTCATTACTTCGTAAAAAAGTAGTCAGTAAATGTGCTACATAATAAATGTGAAATAAAAATAGCTATTTAATATTTCAAGCATATAAACAAGTAAATGTGACAGCTGTTTGTACATTCATGCCCTCTGCTTAGGGACACTTTATTTTTAAACGGTGCTGATGACTGGAGTGCTTGCTGACTACGGAAGTAGCTGTTACAGTATCCAGCTGTAATTTTCCTTCACTTTTAGGCAGACTGAATACCAATACTTTAAAACATATGCTGCAAATTAAATACAAAGCTGCTATGAGTGGGAAATGTAAACTGGGAGTACAAGAAAAAATATTTGCCTATGTAACCATCATTCCAGTCATTTCTCTTGCAACTGTTCCACAATTTTCTGTAATATTTGCAATGCCAATTCACCTGCCTTTTAATAGCATGTTTCATTCATATGGCAGATGAGATTTTGAAGTATAATATCTTATTAAATAAAGCACCTGCAGTTAATTTATCAAATGGCATTCCAACTAAGAGATGGCAAGTGTACAAACTTCTGTACATTGAAAATAATGGTTAATTCTTTTTTTGTGTGCTGATCAAGAACTGAGTGTTCCTTTCTCTGACAGCAGCAAAACATCTTTCACCTTTACAGGGACAATTTCCATTCCTATGTTTTTAAAAACCCTTTTACAGTTGAATTATATTGGTGCTTGAATATTCTATTGATCAAAATGATAAAGCTAATATTTGGATGACTAACCTCTGACCTTGACATGTTGAATAACTTTATAAAGAATTAACCTTCTATAGTGAAGATGTGTATTTATTGTCTTGAATATAACCTCAGACTAGAGCAAACCTTTGATTTAGTGATAGCATTCCTCTCCAAGTCAGAAATTGAAGGGTTCGAGTCCTACTGCAGCCAATCCTGATGAATAGAGATCAGAGCTCTGCTCTGAATTCTGGGTTGACATCCAGCGAGATGGGTGGCTTCCCACATTTTACAGGTTCTCACAACCTTACAAAACTTGCCTGTGTTATAGGAATAACTACCCTATTGGCTAGTATAAAGATAAATACAGCCATCGAAAGAGTATTCATGTCATTATTTAAGGAGGTATATAATTGCATTGGAGGGAGCTCAGTGGATGTTTACTAGCTTTATTCTTGGCATGAAGGGGTTGTCTTATGAGGAAAGGTTGAGCCTATGCTCATTGTAGTTTAGAGGTGATCTTACTGAAAGGTAAGATTCTGAGGGGACTCTAGAGGGTAGATGCTGAGAGGATGTTGCCCCACTTGGGAGAATCTATAACGGAGTGCATATTTTCAGAATAAGGGGTCACCTGTTTAAAGGAGATTAGGAGGAATTTCTACTCTTAACTTTTGCAAAAATTAAATTTTTGATTTAATTTTTGTAATTCACTACCCCAGAGAGCAGTGGAGGCTGCATTATTGAATATATTCAAGGCTGAGTTGGACAGATTTTTGAACAACAGAGGAATCAAGGGTTATGGAAAGTGGATTGGAGGCCATGATCAGAGCAACCATGATCTTATTGAATGGTAGAGCAGTCTTGAAGGGCCAAGTGGCCTACCCAGATCCTAATTTTATATGTTCTTTTTACCTGTCAGTCTGTTAATCAGCCTGCAAATCCTTTCACTCCTTAGTACTACTCTCAACAAAGGGGGTGGGGGGGGGGGGGGGCGGGGAGTGTAAAATTGCAAAATCAACATTTTCATTCATGGCAAAGCCAGCATTTATTGTGCATCCTTCATTGTTCTTGAAAGTGGTGGTGAGCTGTCATCTTAAGCACAGTCGATGTGGTGTAGGTACATCCAGAGTATGATCAGGGAGCAAGCTCCAGGAGTTTAATCCAGCAACAATGCAGGAATGGTGATACATTTCCAAGTTAGAATGGTGTGTGGCTTAGAGGGGAATTTGCAAATGGTGCTCCTATCTGCTTGTTGTGTTTGTTCTTCTAGGCAATAGGGGGTTTGGAGGAGCCTTGGTGCATTTCTGGAGTGTATCTTGTAGATGGCACACAATGCTGCCACTGTGCACCAGTGGTGGAGGGAGAAAATATTTAAGGTGGTGGATGGGGTGCTAATCAACTAGGCTGCTTTATCCTGGATGGTGTCAAGATTAAGTGTTGTTGGAGTAGCAATCATCCAAGCAAGTGGAGAGTATTCCATCACACTCCTGACTTGTACTTTTTAAACAAACTAGGCTTTGGGAAGTTAGGAAGCAAGTTACTCACTCCAGAATTCCCAGCCTCTGACATGTTCTTATAGCCACAGTATCTATATGGCTAGACTAGTTAAGTTTCTGGTCAATGGTACTCACAGGGTGTCGACTGTGGGGCATTTAGCTGTTGTAATGCTGTTGAATATCAAGAGGAGATGGCTAGATTCTGTCTCTTGTTGAAATGGCCACTTGCGTAGCACAACTAAGCTTTTGGTTATCTGACCTAATAACTCAGTCATATTTTCTTTTATAGTGCTTCTGTAAAGTGCCTTGGGGCATTTTATTATATAAGAAGTTGTGGTGGTTGTTTTCAAAGATGCTAGAGGATAGATCCAGTAACTAAACCCATTTATAGAAAGGTCTCAGTTTTCTTCCTGAGCTTTCTACTAAAGACTTACCTGTACATCAAATCCAATTTTGCATTCCTGTTGCAGTCAGCTAGCTCAGTCAGGCCTAGGATCATTCAGAGACCTTGCTGCCCCATACCATCCACGAGGATTTGGGGGAACCATTGCACATAGGATGCAATAAAACATTTAGTAACGGAAAGAATCTTCATTGAACTCATAGGTGTACTCATCCATCAGTCCATTGTAAGTAACACTGATGGGGATGGTTGATATTTTGAGACAAATGAAAATTTTTGGGTATTCAGTTTCTCCAGGAGTTCTACCGATGTTACAGCAGCCCCATGCACTTGTGGAAAATCCAGGGTTACAGCCGTATGTAATCGTCACACATGATTAGAAAGGATGACTGCACAAACTCAATTGAGGTGAAGGAGGGATGGCTGCAGAGCAGAACTCATTTAGAAAGAGACATAATGACACATTTTTGCTGTTTGCTTAAATGACTTTCAAAAGAGTAAAAAGGCAATTTATTGCAAGAGATATTTCTTGCTCAAATGTTGACAATATAGATAAACTGAAAACAATTTTCATAAGAGACAGATATAGAATCCCTTTCTCCTAAAGACACAAAGTCTTGCAGATCACAGTTATTTCTTGTCCCCTTGCACCCCTACAAGCCAATATTTATTTTTTTAACTTCTGAATGTATCTACTTGGAAGCCCTTGAATAGAAAGCAAATTCAGAACTATATAACAAAGACAACTGTAACATTTGTCCTCCTAACTTCACAAAATAAAACCATAAACATTACATTATATTGTTTCAGAAAAAACCCCTCTGCCAGATGTTTTAAATTATTGTAAAATCCATTCACTTGGCAGTGTTACAAGTTAGCGTTTGATAAGTCAATCTAGGCAGTAGCTTTAACAACTTTTAGCCCATTGAAAATCCATCTGCATACACAGCAAAAACTCCACCTTGATTGGAGATATAGTCTTGCTACATAAGTGTTATAAAGCTGCTCACTAGTCCAATTAATGCATCGTCTTCCACAAAGAATGGAGACTGAGACAAAAGAAGGCACAACCCCAAACATCACTGCTTGAAACCAGAGCATATTCCTGGGAATTTGAGATTAGAGGCTTGAACCTAGAAAAATATTTGATGTTTGTTGCTAGAAATAATGTTAATTTTTTTTTACCTATAAAAAACTTCTTGAAGTGCAACAAAACCAATCTTTTCTACTATTTCAATGTAAACAGAGTACTATCAAAAATGCAGCACAAGTTGTACATAAGGGGTATTCACAGCACCAACTGACAGCAATCATGATCTGCAGGCCAGAAGTTTTACCATTTCACTTCAGTAAACATTAACTTGATATTTTGAAAGGGCTTTTGGGGGGCGGGTGGGGGTGTGGGGAGGGAGGGGAGAAGGGAAGGAAAGAGGTTAATTGAACATTCATCATGTGGCTTTCCCTGGGTGAACAAAATTAACCATGTTCATGCATATTTCCGAAGAAACTTAGTGTGGAAATCCTTCACATTCTGTAACAGCACTTTCAGCTTCTCAACAGGAAGAAGAATGGTCATCCTGCAGGAGAAAAACAGCAAATATCGGTACTGAGTTTTAATAAAATAAATTTGGCAAGTTTGATCAAATTCTGTTTCCTCGCCCTTTTAATTCATCCCCCTGCTTCTTCAGAACAAATACTTTTAAGAAGAATTTAGTCCAACTTATGGATTCTGAATCGGTATAAATAGAAATGTAAATTATCGGTGAAATTTTTTGCAAAGTCAGTTGCAGTTCAGGGGGAAATCAAAATGTATATTGTCAAAATAACAATGTCAGACAGTAAATAAATATTCCTTTAAAACCTGTAGGATGTAAGTTTAAAATAAAACAGTAGTGCAAAACATTGCTCCATTGACTGGTGGAATGAGGCTTTGAGCCAGCAATCTTCATATATTAATTTCCCATTGCAGCCATGCTGTTGTGGGCTAGCAGCTTTACATCACGGAAAGAAAAGCCAACAGCTCAGATTTCCACTGTGGAATATTAGAAAAGCTCTGGCAAAATGAAGCAGTAATGATTGAAGTTCACACTTTCAAAGAGAAAAAGGACAGAGAATTAATTGTGTTGCCAAGTGAATTATTGGATTTATTATATATCTAGTTATATTGCGTGCATAGTACAAAAATAGGCCTTTTGACCCAACTGGTCTATGCTGGTGTTTATGCTCCACACGAGACAGGGAAAGCTCGGGAAGTGGGTGGAGAGAGGACAAGGTCTCAACTTGGGGGAAGTCTGATGCATAAGGCTTTAACACATTTTCTAGGATATTTGCATTGGGCTACTTCCCCTGTTGCATGTGGAGTGAACCAGTGGGAATAATCTTTCAGCAGTTTAATAGAGGAATAACCATGGCCAGTCAGTCTTAGTTTGGTGGTGAGAAACCTTTAGAGCTTTAGATTCTGGGACAAAATTAATTGGCATTTGTAAAAGTATGCGGTAATAGTTGGAAGTCAACATGGATGTGTGAAAGACAAATCCCTTTTGACAACTTGGAGTTCTTTGAAGTAACGGAGAGAGTGGATAAGGATAATGCAGTTGATGTGTATATGAATTTTTGAAAGGTGCTTGATAAAATATCACATAACACTGATTAATCCTATATGGGCTTTAGCTTTGCTGAAGGACTGCATGGATACAAAATTGGCTAAGGGACAAAAAGCAGACAGGAGTGGTGAACAGTTACTTTTCAGACTAGAGGGGAGTGTGCAGTGGTGCCTTAGGGGTCGATGCTGGGATCAACCAACTGTTCTTTTTGATTTATATCAATGACTTGGATATATTAGGCATAATTCAAACATTGTCAATGACAAAACTCAAAACGTCGTAAACAATAGAGGTTATCAACTGACTTCAGGAGGACATGGGCTGGTGAAATGTGCAAACACATATGAACAGATTAAATATAATGCACAGAAATGTGAAATGATTAGGTTGGAATGAGGAGAAGCAATATAAACTAAATGGTATGGTTTAAAGTAGGTGCAGGAACAGAAATCCAGAGGTGCACATTCATAAGCCTTTGAAAATAGGCAGGATGAGTAGAGAAGGCTGTTTGAAAAAACATACAAGTTCTTTGGCTTCATAAATTGGAGGCACAGAGTACAAAAGCAAAGAAGTTATGCTAAACCTTTATAAAACATTGAGTGGGGTCAAGCTGGAGTATTGTGACTATTTTAGAGCACCACACTTTGGGAAGGATGTCAAAGGCTTGGAGAGAGTGCAGAGGAAATACATTAAAATGGTACCAGGGAAAAAAGACTTCAGTTACATGGACAGACTAGAGAAACTGAGGTTTTTAGAACAGAGAAGGTTAAGGAAAGAATCGATAAAAGGTGTGAAAAATCTTGAAGGGCTCTGATAGATTAAATGAGACAAAACTGTTTTCTGTGGCAGAAGGGTCAGAGGACACAGATTTAATGTAACTGGCAAAAGAACCAGAGGTGGCATGAAGAAATTGCGCAGCGATTTATGATCTGAATTGTACTGTCTGAAAAGGAGGTGGAAACAAACTGAATAGCTACTTTGGAAAGAGAACTGGATAAATAACTGAAGGGGAAATATTTGCTAGGCTATGGGGCACAGGCCTAATTGTAAAGCTCTTTCAAAAACAGATACAGCGCAAAAGGCTTTTCAGTCCATTGTATCATTCTATGAGGTCTATTCAGCAACTTGCATAAAAACAGAGGACACCCTTATCACTGTGTCGTGACCACTCGCTAATTGGGATAGATTCAGAACAGATCTAGCAGCTCAAATTTGGGCATCCCTGAAAGCCATCAGCAACAGCAGAATTTTATTCCACCAGAGTCTATAACTGCATGGCCCAGCATATCCCTGACTTCATCACCATCAAATCAGGCAACCAATGCTGCTTTAATGAGTATAGAAGAGCATGCCAGGAGCAGCACCAGGTGGATCTGAAATTGAAGTGCCAAACTGGTAATGTTACAACATAGGACTACATGTTTGCTAAGTAATAGAACTTTAATGCTCAGAAGCAGGCCATTCAGCCCAGCATACCTGTGGTAGCTGTTTGAAAGCTGTCCAATTTAGCCCCCACACCCCAGCTTTTTCCCCATAACCCTGCAAATTAGTCCTTTTCAATTACAGGCTTTTTTAAAAAAAAAGTTCTTATGGAATCCGATTCTACCAACCTTTCGGGTCGTGCATTTAACATGACTGCGAGAAGAAATTTAATGTTTCCCCTTTAGCTCTTTTACCAATTACCTTAAATCAATGACCTCTGGTTACTGAACCATTTGCCAGAGGTACGTTTTTCACTACTTGATCTATCTAACCCCTCAGTTTTGATTACATCTATTAGGTCTCCCCTTAATCTTCTCTGCTTCAAGGACAACAATCCCAGCTTTTTCTTTACATTAGTGAGCTCTCTCAATCCCTGATATTATTTTGGTAAACCTCCTCATACTGAATCCAGGGTCCTGATATCCCTCCTAAAGTGTTATACCCAGAATTGTAAACAATACTTCACCTGAGGCTTAACCAGAGATTTGTAAAGGTTTAGCATGACTTTTTTTTTGTATTCAATGTCCCTGTTTACAAACCCAACTACCCCATATGCTTTCTTACACATCTTATTAACTTACCCTGCCATCTTCAACCAATTTGTGAATATACATCCTCAGATTCCTCTGTCCTTGTGCCCCTTTCAAAACATAACCATTTAGATTATATGGCCTCTCTATGTTGTTTCTCCCAGAGTGCATCCTTTTACACCGATTCACATTAAATTGCATCTGACATCCATGTGCCCATTTCACCAGTCTGTAATGTCCTCCTGAAATCTGTTGCTATCCTCCTCACTATTTACTACATTACCAAGTTTTTATTCTCCACAAACTCTGAAATTGTATTCCCTATACCCAAGTCCAGGACATTTGCAGGAATCCCCCAGGAGACCCCATTGGATAGCGTTCTCCAATCAAAAAACCATCTGTTTGTCACTATTCTCTGCAACTTAACTCTTAATGCCATGCTTACTTTCCAAAGAAGTCTGTTTTGAGGTACTCATGAAAATCCACATATATACCTACTCACCTTCATCAACCCTCTCAGTTATTTGATAGAGTAATGTTCAGGTTAGTCAGACACTATTTACTTTTAACAAATCCATGCTGGCTGCCCCTTATGCTTTACCAAGTGAGAATTAATTTTGCTCTTGACAACGGTTTCTAGTATTTTTCCACCACTATTAGACTGATTGGCCTGTTACCAAGTTTCTTCCCCTTTTTAGTAGTAATATTTAAAACCCTCCAGTCAAAGAACAAAGAAAAGTACAGCACAGGAACAGGCCCTTCGGCCTCCAAGCCTGCGCCGATCATATTACCCGTCAAACTAAAACATTTTGCACTTCCGGGGTCCGTATCCCTCTACCCTATCCTATTCATGTATTTGTCAAGCTGCCTCTTAAACACCACTATTGTACCTGCTTCCACCACCTCCTCTGGCAGCGAATTCCAGACACTCACTACGCTCTGCATAAAAAACTTGCCCTGCACATCACCTCTAAAGTTTTCTCCTCTCACCTTAAATCTATCTCCCCTAGTAATTGACTCTTCCACCCTGGGAAAAAGCTTCTGACTATCTACTCTGTCCATGCCACTCATAATTTTGTAAACTTCTTTCAAGTTGCCCCTCAATCTCCGTCGCTCTAGTGAGAACAATCAGAGTTTCTCCAATCTCTCCTCATAGCTAATAATCTCCAGACCAGGCAGCATCCTGGTAAACCTCCTCTGCACCCTCTCCAACGCCTCCATATCCTTCTGGTAATGTCCTCAGGCACCATTCCAATACTCAAGGAGAATTAAAGATGGTGGTCAGAGCTTAAGTTTTTTTCATCCTAGCTTTCCTAAGCAACCAAAAATGTATCCCATCCAGGTCAGGTGACTTATAATTAAACAGAGGAAACAGCATGTGATGGACAGAGCTAAGCAATCCCACAATCAACAGGTCAGATCAAAAGATCTGTAGTTCTGCCACACCAGTCATGAATGGTGGTAGAAAATTAAACTAACATGAGGAAGTGGTTCCATGAGCATCACCATCCTCAACAATAGCAGAATCAAGGATTTGAGTGCAAAAGACAAGGCTGCAATATTCAAAACCATCTTCAGCCTGAAGTGCTGAGCGGATGATTCCTCTGTCTCCTTCTGGAGGTCCACACTATCACAGATGCCAGTCTTTAGCCAAAGTTATTCACTCCATGCGATATCAAGAAATGGCTCCGTGCACTGGATATGGTAAAGGCTGTGGACCCAGACAACGTCCCAGCTGCAGTGAAGACCTGTGCTTTAGAAATAGCTAAACCATCCACCTGACAAAAGTGGAAAATTACCCAGATGTCAATTGTTCACAAAATGTAGGGCAAATCCAATCCAGCAAATTACCACTCCATCAGTTTCTCTTAAATCAATGATAGAAGTTGCCATCTATCAGGTGGCACCTACTTAATAATCTGCTCACAGGTGCTCAGTTTGGGGTCTACCATTAGCATTCAGCTCCAAACTCCATTACAGCCTTGCTCCAAACATGAAGCAAAGAGCTGAATTCCAGAGGTTAGGTGAGAGCGACATTATGGCGGCGCCTTGACCAAATAAAGCAAAGGAGCCCAAGTAAAATTGAAATCAGTGGGAATCACCAGGTTCCCCTACAAGACACACACTATGACATAGGCATATAATTGTTTGTTCTTCATCAACACTCAGTCAAAATCATGGCACTCCTTACTTAGCAACACTGTGGGAGTACCTTCATCACAAGGAGTGCAGTCATTCAAAAAGGCAGTTCACTACCACCATATAAAGAGCATCTAGGGATGGACAAAGAATGGTGACCTTGCTTGCAACATCCACATCTTGAAAATGAACATTTTTTCACATATTAAAAAAAAGACTATATTCTCTTTACATCTCACCATTACATTGCTGTATTATTTGCCAGACTCAACTATTCTAATGTTCTCCTGGTCAGCTTCCCATCTTCTACCCTCAATGAATTTGAGCTCATCTAAAACTATGCTGCACATATACTAACTTGCAGCAAGTCCTATTTACCCATCTCCTGAGGCAATCCATTGGGATCGAGGATGAATTGCTTCCACTTTGGTTTGATGGGTTCCAAGGTATGCCATCTGCAGACTCTGCCTGCATGCAATGCTTGGAAGGTTGGGTAAACAGATGAGTTATTTGGAGGTTTGTGCACCCACTCCAAAGCCTCAACTTTGCCACTGCATGTTCCCGAAGCCTCTCAACGAAACTCAAACATCCTGAATGAACCTTCTCCATTTTGTTCGGTCACAAACTGGGGTCTCCCATGAGTTGGTGGAGATATTTGATCTCTTCAGGCATGTTTTGAGGACATCCATAAAGCATTCCCGTTGTCCTCGTGGGAGTCTCCTTCCAAGACTGAGGCTCAGCAGTTGCTTCAGGAATCTGGTATCAGGCATATGACCGATATGGTGCCCATTACCCCTCTACTCTTTGACCTACATTGACTCATGGTCCACCAGGACCTTAAATTTTAAATGTTTACTCCATGTTTAAATCCCTACATGGTCTTGCTCCTTCCTATCTGAACTCAGCAGCATGCATTCTTTGAACCCATAAGTATAATAGTTCAGTTCTCTGAAATCAGGAGTGGTAGCACTGTACTTTGAAGTATCATGCCTCACAATGACTGGATCAAATTACACATTCCAAAGTGTTGGGTGTATCTTGTTCTCCAAGGGAGCCATTCAGAAATCTGCTCATGCCAACTCACGATGCAAATACATACGGCTGTACTTGTGGTCTCTAGTTTTGGATTCCCCCACCAGTGCAAATACTTATCCTTTACATGTCCTGTCAAACCCTTTCATTATCATAAAGGCCTATAATCATATCACCATTTTCTAGAGAAAAGTGCCTCAGCCTCTTCAGCCTTTCCTCATAAGTATATCCTCTCAGTTCTTATTAATCTATTTTGCACCTTCACCAACAGCTTCATATCTTTTTTATAATATGGAGACCAGAACTGGGCACAGTACTCCAAGCCAAGGCCTAGGAGAGAAATCATGGGCCCTGGTGCTTCTCCTGTCTCTGGGTCCCTGATCACCACCCACACCTACTCTAAGACAAACTTATCACAGTTTTAGCAAGGAAGCTGTGTCCAGAAAGCACCCCATCTGGCAGCTTGTTACAATAACCCTTTTCTGTTTAAAAAGTACCCTCAACTCCTTAATTCCAAAAAGCTTACCCTACAGCAAGTGGAGACTGAACTGCGATGTGGTCTGGAGCTGACTCCAAATCCCAGCTGATGCGTATCAGTATCTGCTGCACAGCACCACAAGTCCTTATAGCGAGTCAGCACTACCCAAACAACTAAATCAGAGTGTTACCTAACAGGGCCATGTAAGAGCAATCCCACCCAGTGGTCTTGGAGACCCCCCCCAGTAATGTACATGTAAAGATAGTGCAAACTACTTATTAACTCAATATTGCACTCATCTTCATTAGTTTTTGATGAATTATGTACATTATTGAATTTACTGCAAGGTATGAGTCCTCGTCAAATAGCACTAGTTAGATCTTTGTTGGGAAGTGTCACTTCAGCGAGTTGTGCATGCAGCGAAAAAAGGCATTCATTTATATTGCACTTTATCAGAGCTTAGAAACACAGACTTCATGTTCAATGAATCACATGCTAGTTATTCAAGGGAAAAAGGCTAGTTTGTATTAGGCAAGATTCCATAAACAGCAATTAAAATAATGACCAGTTAATAATTTTTTTGTTTGATGACAGATGTGACCCTGGGCGCTTTGCACCTTGTGCATCCCCACACCCCACCAGGCCCTGTTCAAGCATGGTCTAACCAAGATTTGCTACAACTTTAATATAATTTCTTTGCTTTCTATCCATCTAAAAATGACCTCCAGTGCTTGGTTTACTTTTAAGATAGCCTTATTAACTTGTGTTGCAACTTTTGATGATTTGTGTATTTGTGTCTTGAACCTGTCTCAGCTCATTATCCAAGTAGTTTTTTGGTCTCCATACCAAAACACACCATCTTACAATTATCTATATTGAAATTCATTTGCCAATTACATGCCTTTAATTTCACTTATTGCTTTCTCAGTGAACTCCCATTTTATGGTTTTCAACAACTCTGGTTATTGAAGTGATCCATCATCACCAGAATGGTCATAGTCACTCATCTTAAAACATAAAAAATAAGTGGGATTCAAATTGTTCAGGTATTTAAGTACACAATTAGCTAAAACTATAAATGATTTATTTTTAAAGTAGTCAGACACATGGATTGATTATGAATGCACAGACTTTAGACTTCACCTGAAATGATATGTTCCTTCCTTTTGTCCAAAACCACTGCCAGGAACCACACAGATTCCAGTCTCCTCTAGGAGTCGCATACAGTAAAACATATCTGGAGCCATATCATGAGCCTAAGCCAAGAACAACTTTAATTAGGACAGTCAAAACACACTTCAATCAAGCATTACAAAATTAATTCCTTGTGAGCCAACTGAAAGGTTGTAGCAAGTATGTAGCCCAACAAAAGTCCCAGGGCTTTTACTGTACAATTCATGCAGAGACTCAGTGGGAATCAGTTACCACGCTCACAGTTTTCCCCATCCAAATTTTAAAAAAATGCAGATCATGTTGTCAAAGTCAATGGCACAACCTATTTTATCTATTTGAAACAAACAGCTGATGGGAAATACTAGAATCAGCTCTAAAATCAGTCCCAGAAAGGAAAACATATATCCTAAAAACTAACTGTCCATGCCAGCAAAAATGCCATTAAGGAACTCTGCCCATCAAGGCTCATGAGATTTAAGTATGTCACATCATTCAAATAAAACCGGATGTGCACCCAGGCCCTGGGAGTGAATTATCATTCTGGTGGAGGCACAAAGTATGATGGAAGATGGAGGATAGGGCGGGGGTTCTGCCATTGTACTGAAGCTGAAGAATTTCACTAAAATCTTTCCAGGGATCCAAGTAACAACCCTGGTGGACCTCATTGGTTTATTTGCTCTTTGTAGACGCTGGTCACTCTCCCTCCATGCTGTAGATTGGGAACTCCTAGCTAAAGAATCACCTTCCCCCTCCTGACCTTCAAGGTATGCCCCCTCAGGAGGAGGGGTGGGGGCAAGGTTCCACCCAGAACAAGGTCCCATGGAAACTGTGGGGAGGTATGGAAGATTCTTGGTATCCAGATTCAGGGTGTTGTGTATCCAGATCACAGTCTATTTTAATGATCTCCACCAGATTATGGCAGGACTGCACTGGAAGGATTCTACATTTGTAGTTCCAAAGTGTCCACATACTACTTAACAGGTGCAGGAATAGGAGTAGGCCATATAGTGCCCTCAAGCCCAGTCCATCATTCAATAAGATCATTGCTGATCTTTGGCCTCAAAATCCATACATCCCACGATTCCCTTAGTGCCCTAAAATATAGCGATCTCAGTCTTGAATATATTCAAAATTTGAGCAAATATAGCCCTTTGGAATAGAGAATTCCAGAGAAGCACAACCTTTTCAGTGAAGAACTTTCTCATCTGAGTCCTAAATGGCAAACCTCTTATTCTGGAACTATGCACCCTAGTTACTTTCCAGCCAGAGGAAACAGCTTCACAGCATTTGTCCCATCAGGACCTCTTAGGGCAGCCCTCTCATCCTAGGGATCAATCTAGTGAACCTTTATTGCATCCCCTCTAATGGAGGTATATCCTTCCTTAGGCAAGGAGACCAAAACCGTACAGTTGTGTAGGGACAGTCTTTGGCACTGTTCTGTTATACAAAATCTGGATTAAGCCACAACAAATGCAGGCTGCAAAAGGCAAAACGTGAACACGAGTTCCAATTAAGACCCGCTGGCAAGAAATAAGCAATTTACATAGTCCAAACTGGTGTTCTATAACTGGAGCAACACTACACTTATTTGCAAATAGCACAACTTCTGAAACCTAGACATAGAAAACATTCATAAAATTTCTGTTTTCTGTTCTTTAAAAACAAATTCCATTATATGTCACTGAATTAAAACGCGTAGCTGAACATTACCTTTAATTTTAAGTGCCATTTTCAACAGACTACATGTCTATATTTTAAAAAAGATTAAAAAGGAGTGAATCTTTGCTAAAGGTATACAACCAAGAGGTGGAAAAGTACACACAAAAGTCTGAACAACAGGCAGATTATGTGCCGGAAATGACCAAGCAGGGGCATTGTTCAACTTATATATATCTCAAAAACAGCAGAGCAAAACTATAACTTCTAGGGATAACGCATGGAGCAAAGATGGCCACAAGCTTAAATGCCACTCTACTTAGTTCTAATATTTGGCAAGATCAAGGGGAAGCATGGGAATGAAAGATGCATCTCAGTTTGGAAAGAGGAAATTATATTAAAAAAGAGTGCCATAGGAACTGATTGAAAATGGCACTTGTAGGGCGTATACCCACCATATTCAGGTCTGGCAGCCAAAGTGAAAGATAAATGAGTAAAATAAAACAAGGGCTCACCAAAATAACCTGAAAAAAGTGAAAAATAAACAAACCACTCTCTAAAATTATATAACTTATAGTCATCATAATAAGTAAATGAAGAAGCAGTTGTATATTTGCTATTTCCAGAATTACAAACCTCAGCTTCTTTGATAGCTTTGGAAGGAATGAATATTCTTGGAAATGCATACATAGCCCCTTGAAGATGGTTGCACTGCATTCCAGGAATTGTATTCAAGGCTTCCTCTGATAACTTGGCTTTCTCAGCAAGGTTATGCAATACCCTCATCTTCTCCTGTATATTAAACAAACACACCTCATTAAAGATTAATTCACGATGTACCACATTTCTATTTCAGTTGACACAACATAATTAACTTGTGTCTCTACAGACTAAACACACGTATAAATGTAGAACATTTAATTAATCCGTAAGTCATGGTTTTGGCCAATATTTACAGTAGTTATTGAAGAAAGCACGGATCTGCAGGATGTACACAAAGGGGGATTGTGTCTGCAATGTTCCTTGTAGGACATTTGTGTCTTGTATGTGATGGAAGAGCTTCAATTTTTAGGATTCAGCTGGGAACCAGTTTTTTAAAAAATTCTTTCATGGGATGTGGGTGTCACTGGCAAGACCAGCATTTATGCCTCTCCCTAGCTGCCCTTGAGTGCTTACTAGGCGATTTCAGAGGATAGTTAAGAGTAAGCCACATTGCAGTGGATCTGGAGTCACATGTAGGCAAAACCAGATAAGGATGGTGGATTTCCTTCCCTAAAGGACATTAGTGAACCAGATAGGTTTTTACAACAATTGATGATCGTTTTCAAGATTAGCTTTATATTCCAGAATTATTAATTGAATTTAAATTCCACCAACTGCTATAGTGGGATTTGAACTCATGTCCCCAGAGCATTAGCTTGGGTCTCTGGATTACTGGTTCAGTGACAATGATACTATGCCACCATTTCCCCATTAGCCCAGTGTTTCTTTAGATTGTAACCTTTTTACTGCTGTTTGAATCACCTTCATGGTTGGGCTGGAGAGTTCAGTGACTGAACAATCAGCATTTGCAAGAGCATTTTGGGGGACAGAAGGGAAAAAAAAGACTGGAAATATTCATTCCACAGTATTTTGCAGTTAAAGATGTGAGGGACACAGGGAACGTAGAAATCTTTTAAAAGTCTATTTTAGTAAAAATATAAAAAAGCGAGATAGAGATTGTAGTTAGCTTTCTTTCTACTATTGGGTATGTCCTCTAAGAGTATTGCCAATGATAATTTTGTCCATATGAATCTCACATTCTGGTAGCTGACCACAAAGTAATCACATATATTAAAGCAAAATTGCTGATGCTAGTGAAATCATTGGCAGATTTGCCTGTTTAATAGTATACCTACTAACATATTGATTCAGTAACATAAGGAAATGGAGTAAAATGCACAACATTTTGATTAGATCACTAATAGAGCCAATTCAAGTAAAACCATAAAACAGACTAACCAATGTAAACACCTCATAGGATTCCTCTCCAGGCTGTGGTGGATTTACCACAACATCCATGGCTACTTGCCCTGGGACGGGTGAGCACAGCCGAACTGATAGCAGCTTCTCAAGCTGAGCCTTAACCTCAGGGTCCATGTTGATGACTTCCATATAGCCACCTCTAAAGCCACATCTAAAATACAGGAAAGTTAGGTTAAATGTTTAGTTTATTGGAAGAATGAATAGCCAAAATCAACTATATAGAAGCAGCACAAATAACAGATTCAAAGCTAACTTGTTGCAAACTACATGAATCATTTAATGAAATAGGCTTTGATCCCAAATCTTCAGGATAATCGACTACAATTTTTTTTTTTTTTAAAATGCGAAATATTAAGAAGGATGTTGGACTTGAATACAGAAGATAATTTTTGCATGAGGTGTGGGACGGTGATTAAGTTTAACACCGGGAACATAGAAAGTAAACCAAGTATCAGAGGATTCCAGTTCAAATATCAGTCTAAGTTGAGTTAGTTGGTCAGTTGGCAATGTCAGCAGGAAACTGAAGTTGGCTCATGGTATCTGGGCTAGGGAGGGTCAAAGCATTCAGGTATATGCTCATGCATTTTTCAGTAGGGTTTATTGGATAATCACATGGATGTCAGGTGAGGATAGCATCAGGCTCTGCTGCAATGTTCCTCACAACTATAGCCTCCAAAGCTTCACTGTCCCATTGGAACTAAACAAAGTAGGTCAATATGTTCATGAAAGGAATATATTGTATGCTCCAAAGATATTAGTTTAGACTTCTCAAATATTATAATAAACCAAGCTGACACTAAGAGTAGGTGAAGAAGTCAGCATATAGAGTATAATTTGCTTTATGAAGAGATAAAAACACAAGTACAGGAAAATTATTTTGATGAGGGACTTCAAAAATGGCAGTAGGAAAGTCCAAGTGGTTTTGAATCAGAATCACAATTGCTTCATCACCCAGTAACTCAAAGCTTACATGAGCTTTGTTCCTTCAGCATGGTTTTTGTTAATGGTCCATTTCCTCCAGGTTGGCAGGAAGTTGTAGTGCTGCCGGGCACAGTAACCATGGAAATGATCACACATTCAAAACATCAAGAGCCATGTACAGAACCATTCAATGAAATGAGTAAATAACTTAGGCAAACTGTTAGGATGTGGATATTCAACAATATAGTAATGGCTAAATGGAGAGTCTTTAAAATAAATCATTCTAAAAATGTAAGATATTTTTATACACACACCCCTATGAATAATGATATATATTGCAGAGGTAAAACAAAACCATTTTAAAATCTTCAGTTACAATAATGAGGACAGTTAGGAGAGATGAAGACAATAGAAGGGGCAAATGAGCTTAAAACTGAGAAGAGTTACAATAATAAATATTCTGAATGATTTTTTTTCCCCTTCCCATTCGTAAGGAAGAAATGAGCAACATGTCCCTGGCTGGCCAGGGTAACTATAATTATAAATGAGATCAAGGTCCTAGAAAGGTTAAAAGAGATAAAAACAAATATAAGCCATGGGCTGGATTTTATTTAGTCCAGAGTATGTATGCATAGAAACGCAGAAAGGTCAGAAATTAGTTAGAGATTCCTTAAATAGGCACTTGACAACATTCAAGACAAAATATTACTTAAGATCAAAGATCCAGAGTAAATTTTGTAATGTATAAGAAATTAGCTAAAAGGTAGTAAACAGGAGGAACTTCTTATAGGAGTTATGTCAGTGAGGGGGAATACTAATTTGGGTGCCCCAGAGCTCAATTTTGGGAGTAGAACTGACTTCAAGTTTTGGATTTGTAATTTTAATGCAAATTAAATAAAACTAAGAGCGCAGTGTAGTGAAAACAGCTCAGAAATTACAGAAGGAGTTGAACAAAAATGTACGAGGAGAAAAATGGGAGGTGAAGGTTAACGCCATCAAATGTAAAGTATTGCATGTCAGAGGGGCGAAAAGGGCAAAAGCAAACACCATTTCGTGTTGAAATAATCATGGAAAAAGTTGAAAGAGACCAAAGAGCATCAGTAGAATTGGCGCTTAACATGTCCAACCAATGTAGGGCAGAAAATTGACAAAATGTCAATAAATTGCTGAACTACATGGCTTGAAAGAAAGTTGAATACAAGTTATAAAAAGTTGCCATTCAAGATCTGACTGAACCTTGAATACTGGATCCAGTTCTGGTTCCCAAGAAATAAATACTTAAACACTGAAGATGGTGCACAGAAGAGCCGCAAGATGAATCACTACTGTAAAAGGTCCTGTACAAGGGAAAGACTGGAGAAACTTGACCTTTCCATTCTGTGCAGAAAGTGTTCAAGAATTGTACAGGAGCAAGAGATCATGTGGCAACTCTAGCCTGTATTGCTATTCAATCAGATTATGGATGATCGGTACTTCAATTTCATATACCCATCTTTGATCCATAACCCTCGATAGCCTAACCTAACAAAAATCTGTTGATTCCACTCTTGAAAATTTCAATTGACCCAGCATCCACAGTCTTTGGTGTAAAAGAGAATTCCAGCTTTCCACTATCCTTTGTGTGAGAAAGTGTTTCCCGATTTCACATCTAAATGACTTAGCTTTAATTTTAAGATTGTGCCCCCTTTTCTGATTCCGTCACCCAGACAAAATTTAGCTCGGCAAAGAACTAACTGAATAAATGCAAATCAACTAAACCGCCTAAAGTGATGCTTAAAAACTAAGATTTTTTGTTTAAAAAAAATACAAATGTCAAATTATACAGAAAACACTTACTCTCCTGTGTATCCTTTGGATGTGGAATGAAACGAGACCAGTTCCACTGTATTGGAGTACTCTGGACCCATCTCATGCAGTACCTTCTTGAATGAATGGAATTTACAGTCTTTTGAATATATGTTTTCCTGGTAAACCTAGAATAGAGAAAAGGAGGCATCCAAGTATACTTTACTTTCCGAGGCTGAACAATAATACATGACTAAAATATAGCATTGCCTCAAAATCACAAAGCTGTTTTCAGATTGCTTGATAACTACATAAGTAAGCAACGTTTGTCTCACCTCATCAGCCAGAAGGAAGAGTTTTTCTTCATAAGCAAAAGTAATTATATCCTCAATACATTTTTTGCTTTGCACCTGGCCTGTGATTAAAAAAGGTTGCTTGTATTAAAACTAATTTTGAACAATTCAGATTCAGAAATTGCTTTCCTTTTTCTGGAAATTGGACCCATCATTTACAATGACTATCTAAACAATAAAGCAATGATAATATACTGGTAGCTGGGTGATCATTTAAGGGAGTCACCTAAACTTTCTTATTTCCATCTAGAACATTATTGCAGTTCTCAAATAAGCCACTAGATGGGGATTTGCACAAAGACAAGAGCCCTAATGCTTACAGATAGGGAGTGGAGGCAAGGAAGGCAGCACGAGAGCAGGGGGGGACACAGGTCCTACCAAATCTAACGGTAGGTCTCCTATCTTTTTTCACTCTAGTTCCCACACGGCAGCTGGCCAAATCAACAGGCTGGCTATCGAATAGGAAAGACAATGGCTGTCTTCAGAAATGGTAAAGAAGGGAAAGGTTAAATGTTAATCGTGGGATTGGAGGAAGGAGTGTCACCAGACTGCAGCAGTCAGGACAGCCACAGGTGGTTTGGTCGAGGGGCCTACCCCTCCTGACTCACAAGAGGTGCTCAAAAATGCATTTGCCTTTTATGGTTGGCTGCTCCTGTCTCCAAAGCTGCAAAATTTCTCGATCTCTGGGAAACTCAGCAGTTAACTGTTAAATTTAAAATCAGAGGATTCCCAATTATGTTTTGGGGGTCTGATTTAAATACACTACATTCCTGCCATTTTGTGGTGGGATGGAGTTGCGTTTCGTGATTTTACATTTTTGACCCGACCCCTCTCTCGCCTGTCATGGAGCTGTTAATATTGGCCCCAAAGGTCTTTCACGCAAGGACCATACATGTGCACCCAGGGATCCTCACGTTATGCCAGATTTCAGATGGAATTTAAAATAACACCAATTTCATTTTAAGTGGGCTATGAGTCGTAGTAAAAGAATAATAATTTAATAATCTTTGACAACTACAATCTATGGGAGAGATGTGTTTAGAATTGCATTAACATGGCATTTTTCACATTCTTAGGATAATTCAATCTACTTCCCAGATAAGGAAGTACTTTTTGAAGTGTCATCCACTTATGTAGGCAAATGTCACACCAGGACTCATATGACAATTAAATATATGCCTAGATAATAGGTTTTGATGGTGTTAGTTGAAGGGGGAACATCAACCAGGACACCAAAGGAACTCCCTTGATTTTCTTTAATAGTGCAATGGGATATTTTACATCCACTTGAACAGATATATCACCTGAAAGAGAAGCCTCAGTGCAGCCTTCCTTCAGTACTACACTGAAGTGTCAGCCAAGATTGTGCTCAAGCTCTGCAATAGATTTGAACTTTCAGCCTCCGAACTCAAGAGGCAAGAGTGCTGCAACTGAATCACGTTACCACTATAAATAAAAAGCTGCGTTCTTGAAACAAAGATGTGCCTTATGCCTGTAATTACATTAATTCCATTACTAAAATAGGTTTTTAACACTGTTCTTTACAATTAGATAAGCACCTCAAATGTGTGTCTAGAATCTGCCAAGTACTAGTCTTTCAAAAATATGAAAGCACCTATTTTTGAAATGGTTAAAGCAAGTACCGGTTGGGTTTCCTGGGTTAATAATACATAGAACCTTGGGGTTGCAATATTCCCTGGCCGCATTCAGGTTTCTTTTCAATTCATTCTTATCTAGAGCCCAGCCATTTTCTTCATCCAGGTAATAGTTGATTTGGACAGCATCTAGCTCAGAGATGACTGCAGAGTACAAGGGATACTGAGGGATTGGAATCATCACTCCAGTCCGCATTCTCCCTTTTCCAGACACCAGAAGTTTCATAATGGTCTATAAAATAAAAGTGGAATGGCATGTTATTCAGCACGATACCCATAAAGCTATTCAGATTTACAAACAGAGTTAGTCAGTTGTGCAATTCCAAAATTATTTAATGCAAATAATTCAACACTGATGACTGCACTCCTGTTTTTGGCAAATGGATCATTGTTTATACATACCGTTATTCCATCACTTGCTCCCGTGGTAATGTAAATATTATCAGGATCTGCAGGAACTCCTCCATCTCTTGTCTCCACGTACTTTGCAACATCTTGACGTATACAATTCAGACCCTGGCTTACACTGTAGGAACCTGACAAAATTTATTGATTAAAAAAAAGTGCACACATGATAAATATTGGAGTTTAATATTTCATTAAAAACTTCAAAGTTTCAGAAGTGCAATAACTTTTGGTTATGCATAGCATTAAGGGCCTACCTCGTCCTAATGTGGACAGAGATGAGGGCATGAGCTGATATCGGAAATATTTTTAACTTTTGTTATCAGCTTGGTTTAGATTAGAAAGTTAGGCCAGTGCTAACTGGCTAATTCTCTCTGCTTTTTCCAAAGGTCAACTGAAAGCTGCAGTTAGAGTACCAAGAAGTACTCGGCTCTGATCACAACTGGTGAAAATCTTGAAACACATTTCAACGTGAATCTTTACTGTCCTCTCCTCTCCTTTCTATGACAGTAATGCTGGCAACAACCCTTCCATTCCTCATTGCAAGTATCATGTCTTAGCTGGTGATTCATCTTTACAACAGCATCAATCCCTAAATTAATCACCTTCTCACTTTGAATATACACCCCTAGCAATGATCACTGGGTGATGATTAACTGTAGGTCATTGGTCAATTGTTTTTCCTCCCAAGCTATTTCAACTTTTAGGCTTTTGACCTTAAATAGTCTATTTGGGTTTGGCATCAACAACCACTCCAATAGCAAATTGTTGCTCCCCACAAACAAAAGTGTGTCTAATAGGTAATTCTAGCAAACTCAGCAGTCAAATGAAGCAGTTCAGGAAAAGATGGTCCCATCAAGACAATCCTATCCCCCATGTTGTGATATGGACATACCATTGTCCCATTTTTCCCTCTTCCTCCCCCAGCCCCCACCATCCCTCATCACTAGAACTCAATATATACTGGACTGTGGGGTTGAAAAACAGCTCCAAATTGAATGGAAGTTTCACTACTAACCTTCCACAGGCTCTTATAATTATCACTCATTCTGATGGCTTCAGGACTGCTGAAGAGCACTTCCTAAACGTGAACGCACAAGTACAAACGGGGATGAAGCATAGGTACCTAGACTTCGTCCTTCACAGTCCAGCAGAATACGTTGGGCTCTCTCCTTTGCATCAGCAGGGAAATGAAGATTCCCAAACAGTTCTGGATAAGTACAAAGAGCAACAACCTGAATTGAACAAGAAATATAATCCAATTAAGTATTTAAATAGATTTCTTTCTAGTATTTTTTCTTCCACAAAACAAAAAAAAAAAATCCTCTTCAAATTTATAATTTATGAATCTCACACAGGAGTTCAATTCAAAGGCCTTAAAAGCTGTATTCTTTACAGGAGAAAATAATGGCTCTAATCTCTCAAATCCTGAGTTGGAAAATATCAAACAAGTATTTGCCTGTCATGCTTACACTTGCTATTGCTAACCCTATTTGTTACACTTGCCTCTGGCTTACTATGATCCTTTCAGCTGCCAATTTACCTTCCTGAGCTAAGCTGAGGTGGTGCTGTTTTTAACTAGCTTAACTCATCTAAGATGGTGTTCTTTGAAGCAATTAAATTGTTTTTAAGTTTTATACTGTATTCAAATCTATAGTAGAAGAGTGGAGTCAGACAGATCCCTCCCTGCAATGTTTCATCAAGCTCGGCTAGTCCTCTACCTTCAAAGTTGTAGCACTTTCAGGCATCTCTGGGGTTGGAGAGGAAAATTTGAAGGAGTGCAGTTGTGGGCAGCAGTCATATTAGAACATATAGCTGTACCTCAGACTAGGCTTGAAGAAGTTAGCTAATAGTATTTGAATAAAAGAATTGGGTAATTTTATGGATAGGCTGAAATATTTTGTTGCAAGTTTACATTTTCAAACGATTGTTATAGTTTTAAAAAATTGTACCATTGGCTACATAAAAAGTGGCCAAAAGGACTTTGAAAAATGTAGAAAGATTTGATTTGGCTAAACGAGACAAAAGAAAGAGGTGTCTACCTTAAATTTTTCAATCACAGATAATTTGTTTTAAAACAATGTTCTGGTTCTTCAATATACAACGAGCCTTTCCACAACATTTAGTTGACACATATTACAGACATGATGAAGGCTGGGATTTTCGGTCCCACCGTAGCAGGACCTGCCGCGGGGGATGCGGTGGACCAGCCAAAAATCCATCAACTTCCAGTGGAATTTGACCAGGTAGGTGGGGCCGGAAAATCCCGCCCTGAGATCTGCAGAGTACAAATATAGGTCTGACATTTTTGTGCATAAGGAGGGGTTAAGGAACATCAGAACAGCAGTAGGCCATTCAGATGCTGGACCTAGCCTTCAACAGGTGTTCTGAGAGGGCCCCATATTTCCACTACTCTGTGTGAACATCACCTCGAACAACCAAATTTTAAGGTTATGGTCCCCATGTCCTGTACAACCTGCCCTGAGGAAATACTTTCTCCATATCTACCCTGTCAAACCCTTCAGTCATCTTAGACATCTCAATTAGATCGCCACTGTTTGTTCCAACAAACTATTTAAGGAATCTAATCAGATGTTTCACCAGGTATTGATGAGAAAATGCATTGAAACAAACCTTCAATCCTTTGTGCAAAAAAAAAATCATGGAATTGAAAAAATAAAGCAATTCTTCCAACCCCCATCCCCACAGATATTACTATGAAGTCAAAGTTAGCCGCATCTCTTCTACCACTTGTGTCTACCAGTATCCAGGACTGCAGCTTCGCTGATTAATGATAATTAACCCTCTGGTGCTGTGTCAAAATATGTTGTTTTGAAATATTGTACATAATTCCAGAAATACATTCCAAATCCAAGTAAAACCAATTTAGGTGCCTAGCACTTTCCAAATGGTATAGAAACTCAGACTGCAAGTGAACAGAGCTGGACCACTCAGCTCCCCACAAGTTTTAAAAAAACATTCCAATACAACAACACAAATTTACAGCTACAATTGAAACCAAAACACATTTTGGAAACCAGGAAACATTCAACATTAATAGGGCTCTGCGGGGATCAACCTTTTCTTTCAGAAAAAAAAATATTTTTTTTAAAGAAAAACCTTTTAGAAAGCACTGCTTTCTATATATTTTACACTCACACATACACCCACCTGCCTCAGAAATGTGATCGGTTTCTGCCCCATAGCATGAGCATCTCCTATGTTAGCTTTGATTACTTCTGTGAAGGGCTTCTGGGCTCCCTATGTATAAGACACACAGAACAAACATAGTCAAGTTCAATGTGACTATTTGCTACAGTACATTCTGGAAAAAGGAGCTAATTAAGGTTAGCAGTCCATGTAATTAGTACTGGAAGCATAACCCATCAGTGGGTTAATCAGACACTTGGAAAAAACGTTGCCATTAACAATATCGCAAGTAGAAAATAAGTGACAATCGACTGCACTTCATGTATACTCTTTAAAGAAAACCTATCTTCATATAAATAACTGAATGGAAACATATAAGTAGTCTTCCTGCTGCCTCCTTCTGTGCCAGAATGACTGACAACTTGCGTTTAAAGGGAACCTTTTCTAATGTAGAAAAATTCCCTGAGGTTCTTCACAAACAGTTATATACGTGATTCTATAAGCTTGGTCAAACAGTTAGGCTTGAAAGAGGGTCGTAAAGATAGAAGGGAGGTGGAGGTGGGGGAGAAAGAGAGCAGTTTAGGAAGGAAATTCCAGAGCTTATGCCATGACAGGCACTTTTGAGGCAAAGGGTTGCCTTTGAGTCCTCAGATTGTAGAGCTGAAGGAGGTTAGAGAGGGTCAAGACCATGGAGGTATTTGAATTTGGTTGGGAATTCTAAAGTTAAGACAGTGGTGGACCAGGAGTTAACATAGGTCGGCAAGCATAGGCTGATGGATAAGCAGGACTTGGTACTGGTTAGGATACGGGCAGCAGAGCCTTGGATGAGCTCAAGTTTATGGCAGGTGAGCATTGAAAATATTAAGTTTGGAAGTAATAAAAGTATGGATGAAGGCTGAGGAGACTCAGGATATTTAAGTCCACAGGAGTTGGGTTAGAATTGCAATTTCCACATGCAGTTCTTGAATTTCAGAGAACATTTTAGCCGAGGCCTCAGACAAAAAAAGGGTGGGCCAATTTGTTGGGGCTGGAGGCACTTGTGGTGTCAAGAATCTTCTTACAGGCACTAATCAAAGTATGTTTACTATGTGTTATTAAGTTATATGTACTAACCTGAGTGAAGAAAGAAAATGGTGTTTGAATACCTGAAATTAATTACTTGGTTTCTGGCACTTGGTGCGTGTATATTAATGATGGGAGGGAGAACATGACTTTTATGCTCTCCTTTTTGGAGGTATAATGCTCTGAGATACAACAGTAGATGTGAAAGGTCTTTGAGGCTATGGGTTTTGGACATAATGCCTCATGGTCTTGACCCTCCTTATCTCTGGAACCTTCTCCAGCCCTAAAATCTATGAGGACTCTTAAACAACCCTTTGCCTCAAAAATGGCAGTCATGCCATAAACTCTAGAATTTCTTTTCTAAACTTCTCCCTCTCTTCCATCTTTATGACCCTCCTTCACACCTGTCTGACCAAGCTTTTAAAATCATGTATATAACTGCTTGTGAAGAACCACAGGAATTTTTCTGCATTAGAAAATGTCCCCTTTAAATGCAAGTTGCCAGAGCCATTACAGTGCAGAAGGAGGCAATTCAGCCCATCGGTCCATGCCAGCTCCGTGTAGAGAAATCTAGTCAGTCCCATTCCCCAGCTCTATCCCTGTAGCCCTGCAAGTTTATTTCCCTCAAGTGCTCATCCAATTCCCTTTTGAAGTCATTGACCATCTTTGCTTCCACCATCTTCGTAGAGAGGGAGGTCATGATCACTCACTGTGTAAAAATGTTCTTCCTCAAATCCCCAATGTCATTCCCAAAATCTTAAATCTTTGTCCCCTAGTCCTTGTACCATCAGCTAATGGGAACAGCTTTTCCTTGTCCATCTTATCTAAACCTGTCATACCCCTACAGACCTCAGTCAATTCTCCCCTCAAACTCCTTTGTTCCAAGGAGAAGAATCCCAGCTTCTGCAACCTAACCTTCAGAGCCAAAATCTCTCATCACTGGAACCATTCTCTTAAATCTCCTCTGCACTCTCTCTCAAAGGCCCTCGCATCCTTCCTAAAAACCGTGATGACCAGAACTGGATGCATTGTTGCTGAGGTAGGAAAACAAACAACAAAAATAAGGATTTTGTTCCAACCACAATATCAGTTAAAATCATTGAATGAAAATTCTGACCCTGTTGTTATTCTTTGAGAAAGAATTTTGCATGCCTAAGGGAAACTGATGTTTATGCCAGAGCCAGAGGGGGATGTTTATGAGATGCTTTGACACTGACCTGAAACAATGAGACTGGAGTCAATTATGGAGCCAGATTGGCACCGTGGCAAAGATTCACGGGGAACGATGATTGAACAACAGGAACAATCTCCCTTGAGCCACAACGATAACTTAAGCAAGGAAAGCAAGAGGGGGAAAATCTCTATTATAATCATAACATAACTGAGAAAAAGGGAAGAGAAAATAAACCAATCAAGTCCTTTATGCAAATAATGCAAATGGATCATGGAAAATAAAGCAAAAAAAAATTATAGTGCAAATAAATGGAAATGAAATTTGTAGAGGGGAAAGAGGGAAGTATGAAGCAAATAGTACTAGAAATATAACAGGGCTATAGTTCACAAGATGTGTAATAGTTTGACTAATCAGTCATGTCCTATTACTTCAATAAAATTACCTTGTTAGGTATTAAGGAATTGTAGTAAACATCAGAAAATATATTCTACATTTTGGACTATCCATTAGACATTGCACACGAATATTATTAGAAATCACCTGATCTGATCAAAATATAAATACCAAAGGAAGGACATCGGACTTTTTAAACATTACCACAGATTTAACATCAATAATTCTGATGGTGAATGTAGTGTTCACAGTACACTAGAGATATCACTCCAGGATTCTCGCCGTATTTTGAGCAATATAACTAAATGAAAAGCCATTCATATTGTAATCAGTCTCAGCTGAGATATCAGTGTGGAAAACACATTCCCAAAAGCTTGCCAAACCTGTCAAGTCAAAATCACCTATCCATAGACCAAGCAAGCATCCTGTGTGATTATTTTCAACACATGTCAGCTGAACAAATATGGCAGCCTATGGGGTTAGGTTACACTGTTCTTTCATGCCTTGGATTTTGTGTCACATTGAGATATTACAGAGGTAGCAGGGATCAAGATGCTGTTTAAAGCAGACACTTATTTCAGGTGACTCTGAAAATGTGATTTTAAAAACAAACAACAACAACAATGCTTTGGAAGGTGAAAGCACTGTCAAAAACAAAGTTTGAATTTCATGCTTTCATTTGACAATTTTGTCAAATTAAATTTCCTTTTAAAACGCTCAATCTCTCTGTAAAAAGAACCATTACTTTTTATAATTTATGCTTGGTCCATAATGAACATCACAAAAAACAAAAACATTACACTTACGGGTCAATGACTTTGCATAAAGCAGTTGCAAAACTGGGTTTAAAGACTATATAGGGACTATAAATTCCGAAATGCAAGTGAAATTTCAGATCGACATTTCTAATGTCAACGATGCCACTAACAATTTTGATTTCAGTTTCAGTTCTGAAAGATAAATGGGGCATTGTTGTTACTTTAATTTGCATTTGTATAGTGTCTTTAACGTTATAAAATGTCCCTTGTAGCAGTGAAAAGGAAAAGGATTATATTTTAAAAAGGGAAAAAAAAAGAGCAAGAGCATGTATGTGAAAGGCAGCATTAGAGCAGAAAAATCTAAAAAATCAGATTAAAATGTAAAGTGCCCAGGTTTGGTGCCAGGTCCCAGCTTGTGGGTGAGAGAGGTTGGCAGCAACAGCAAAGAAGGGCTAAGTTTCTGAAGGCAGAAGATTGTTTGACGCCTAATGCAGTCCAGCAGCAACCTGTTTAGTTCATTAGCAGGGGGAGGGATTAGAAAGAATTGGATAGGTGTTGAAATGTGCAGTCTGGCCAGAGGACTTCACTTGGCAAAATCAGAGTTTAATCATCTGGGTTTGGTACAGCAGGGCTCCAGGACTACGTGGGAACCCCATAACTCTCATAAAAGAGGCTGGTCAGTTGAGGGCAGGTCACTTGCAGGACAAGAAACTGGTAGTTTAGAAGCACTAGGAACAGATGAAAAAAAAAGCCCGGCAAGAACAGCAATCAGTAGCAGCCTATGGCAGAACAATACTCAGGCTGAAGCAACAAAAGAACAGAAAAAAAATGGAACTCTGAGGAGGAATGAACAGAACAACTCAGCTGTAGAGGCAGCATAAGCAGCGGTTCCAGCACTGATGGCATTCATGCCAACAGAAGTGTTCTCAACTTCAGAAACAAACTTAGTTTTTACTTGGCAAATTGTTCCAGGACACCTACTCTCACACCTGCTGTTATACGGTGTCAGTTTTTTTTGAACCAGTGTCTCTAAAGCACTGCCTTCTCAAAAGCAGGCAGCTACCATTTGCTTCTGGCAAGAATAGGTCATGGGGTTCAACCTACTTATGCACATCATAAATGTGTTTCAAACCAATACAATTGTTCTAAACAATTTGGGGAATATTTAATAGGTAGCAACTATCACAAACTGTGACTTTCAAACAAGTGTCAGGATATTACAGAAAATCTAAAAAGCCATTGCGTAACACAGGGTTAAACTGACACCAGGAATGGCAAAGAAATATATGTACACTAAAGTTGAAAGCTATACTGATCCTTTAAACTGTTCATTGCATTACTGGAGACAGATTCAATAGAATTTTCTACTGAATGGAAATCCACTGAAAAGACCACTCATTTGCCTTGTCTTTATATTCAAGTGCAGAGTTATTCAACACGATCCAACCATTTCTGAAGCTACATGATTTTTTTCTTACACAGGGATTTGAAACACAATACATACAGTAAGACAGCCCCGTAATAAGAAACTTTTTTGAAACTTGAGAAGCCTTGTTTAACTATAAAAAAGCTAGATTGTAAAATGGGCCTCATCAAAATGTGATAAAAGGTGGAAGCTAGGCGTGTATTTTAAATATGACTTTATCTGTGCCCAATCTTTCTTAATGCTGATTGCTTTGACTATCCAAATTTACTCACTACATGGAATAGTATTTCTTCAGTTCGCTGAAGGACAAATACCTTACTTCAAGGGAATTGAATTTTAAAGCTGAGCAGGTTGGAATGAAAAATATTTACTCCCAAGATTCATATTATAAAAATAAATCATGTTAAAACAACATGAAAGGTCTTCAGAGCACTGGTTGAAGATGGCTGGAGTTATCAAGTTAAACATTTATGAGTCCAATATATGCTGGCTCTACAAAATGTAGAATTATTTGATCTTTTCAATAGATATGAACAACACACTAACTACCCAGCTTACACCAGTGCGTCAAGTAAATTCTTTCTACTGAGCCACCACTTTTTACTAAAAGGAAGAAATCACGCATTTATTTTTGGTACTTACCCAGGCAGACCTAGAAGACTGAACTCATGATTTATGATGTAATGGAAAGTCAATCAGGTGCGCATTAGAATAGTCAAATCTATGCCTTTGTTGTCTCTACATGATTTGAGCTGTGGGCAATGTTAAGTGTAAACTGTGTTAAGATGTGGCAGGTGATTTGTGCCAGGCAGACCAAATCCACGAGGGAAACTTGGTCGCGCTATCACAATGGTTTTGCAATTTGTATTTATTACGAGATGTGTGCACTGAATTCAGAAGTAATAAGTCCACCAAGACCTTTAAAGATTTAAAAATTTTTAATTAAAATATTAACAAAATAAAAAGATGTCAAGCACATACATAAGACTACAATTACTTCTATAATAACTCTTAAAATTCCTAATTAACCTGACTCCCAGTTACACTCCTTTAAGGAGTGCAATGGTCCAAAAGTAGATTTTAGATTTAAAACAAACTCAGCAAGTTAACACGATACCCTGGACAGTGGAATTCCAAATGGTTTTTCCCCAGCTTCTGTTTCATTAGACAGCAGACATATGCACAAATGCTGGAGGCTTCATTAAGGCAATTTCACACACTCCTGTTAGATCTTACATAGCCTTCTCACACAAACATATATAAAGGAGAATGAAAGGTTCTCTCTTTTAACATGTAAATTTTATTGTTCCATATGTCTTTGAAACTATCTTCTTCAAAACAAAAACTTTCATGGTGCCAATATTGCCAGTAACCTTTGGGAAAAATAAACACATTCCTTAACCTTGCTTATCTAGCTAGTTGTAAACAGACTAAGATCTCTTTGAAATCCAAATATCCCTGCCTTTACCTAAAAATGAAAATTCCTTTCACACCTGACATCCTAAGCCAGCATCCATGTTTAGTCATTAGCAGGTCAAGTACCTAGCTTCTTTTGATGATTTAAAGCTTGCAGTCTGCTTGGCTACAAAATATAATTAAATCCCACACAGACCCAACTATACTTACCCCCATAAACCTACTCCAAAATAAATCAGAAAAATATTATGGAAATATATGCTAGTTTCGTGACATATTTAAAAAAAATCTATGAAACTCTGACTTGAATATACTTGATGGCTGAGCATCCAAAGTTCTCTGGGGTAGAGAATTGAGTGAAGAAATTTATCTCAGACCTAAATGGCTCACATCTTATTTTGAGACTGTCAACTACTGTTCTAGATTCCACAGTCAGGGAAAACATGCTCCCCACATCTACCCTGTCTAGCCCCTTAAGAAATTTATATATTTCAATGGCATCTCCTCTCAATCTTCTAAACTCTCAAATATAGTCCCAGTCTACTCAATCCCTCCTGACTGGATAATTCCCTCTTCTCAGGAATCAGTATGGTGAAACTTTGTTGAGCTCCATCTAAGGCAAGTATATTCTCTCTTGGGTGAGGAGATCAAAACTGTACACAGTATTTCAAAAGTGGTCTCATTGCAGTTTTGTAGGGCCTTGATAAGACTTTAATCCCCTTGTAATAAAGGCTACAGTAACATTTGCTTTCCTAATTGCTTACTGTATCTGATATTAACCTTATGATTCTTGTACAAGGACACCCAGATCCAATGCTAGAACAAAGCTGCACAGGTATGTGGCCCACAGCAGCCAGAAAGGTACAGCATAGGCCTTCTTCTGTGATAAATAACTCGCACTTGGCAATGCAAAAAAATCTAAAGGGATTGCACACTGTAAAAGTGGGCCACAAAATTTGAGGGAACATTTCTCAGATCTCTCCAAATACCAACACTTCTCAGTTTCTCACCACTGAAAAAACTTTTGCGTTTCTTTTTCCTAACAAAATGTATAATTTCAAATTTCTCCACATCATATTCCATGTCATGTTCTTGCCAACTCACTTAACTTGTCGACAGTCTTTTGCAGACTCTTTGCTTAGTTACTTTTCCACCTAACTTTGTAATGCAAGTAAATTTGGACATACTACACATAGTCCCCTCAACTAAGTGATTGATACAAATTGTTAATGAGACCCAAGCAATGAACCTTGTGGTACCCCACTAGTTACAGCCTGCCAACCTAAAAATGACATTCATTTCTACTCTTTTCTCTGTCACTCAGTCCACGCTGATGTATTACCCCCATTCAAATGAGCCCTATTTTTCTGCAAAAACCTAATGCGGCAAATCATCAAATAAAGTTTTGAAAATCCACCCTATTAGTTTCAATCTCAGCAACTATTTTCCCTTTCTTATTCAATTTCTTATTCATCCTCTGCTGAACTTTAAAGCTCTCCCAATTCACAGGCTTACTGTGAAACTTTTGGAAACAATCTAAGCCTCTTCCTTTAATCAAATATTTTTTAATAACTTCTCTTGTTAGCTACTATTGAACCACATTTTCTGTGGTGTTTTTATTGCTTAAGGCAATATATCTTTGTTGTGAATTATCAATTCTTTAAATGTCTACCATTGCCTGTCTACCACCATATACTTTAATCTAGTTTCCTAACCTCCCTCAGCCAACTCTCCCCTCACATCTACCTAGTTTGCTTTATTCATAATTAAGACTCCAATTTTGGATTAACTAAAATCACTCTCAATATAACATTCTATTATGAACTCTCTTTCCCAGGGACTCCTTTACAACAAGTTTATTAATTAGCCCTTTCTGTTGCCATACCATTAGATCAAAAATAGCCTGTTCCCTCGTCGGTTCCTTGAAAACTATTTGAATGCATTCTATGAACTCATCCTCTACGCTATTACTGCAAATGTGGTTTGCCCAGTCTATTTGGGGATTAAAGTCTCCCATGCTTACTGTAGTCTTTTTTTTTTTAAATATACCTCTAATTACCTCTGTTATACTCTTTAGGACACAACTATTGTTACAAAGCCTATAAACAAATCCCAACGTTTCACTTGTTGTTTCTTAGCTCCACCCAAACTGATTTTATATCTTGCTTTTCTCAGCCAAAATCCTTTTTCTCTATTATCTTTATCCCATCCTTATCTTTACCCCATCCCATCACTAATACCCTAATACCTTTACTAAGCTCTCTATCCCTTCCTGATTCTCTAATTTTGATCCAAATCACTACTCTACAGCCTCTTTACTAGTTTTGAATTTGAATCCCCGCAACCCCTCCTTCATTAGTTTAAAGCCTCATCTACTGTCCTAGTTATTCAATTCACCAGGACACTGACCTCAGCTCACTTTAAATGAAGCCTGTCACACCCTAAAAGCTCCCTCTTTCCCCAGTACTGGTGCCCAATGAATTTAAACCCTTGCATCCCACACAACTCTGGGTCATGCATTTAACCTTCCATCTGTTTGTCCTTATACCAATTTGCAGGTGCCTCAGGGGTTATTACCTGCAAGGATCTGCGATTTAATTTCAATCCTAGCTCCTCAAGGCTTTGAAACAGGAACTCATTCCTAGTTCTATCTATGTTGTTCCTACATCGACCACAACAATTGGGCCCTCAGTCTCCCACTTCACTTCTTCTCCAACCATGTGGAGATGTCCTTAACCATGGCACTGAGTGGACAACACAACCATTGGAACCTCCAGCCATTGCAGCAGAGAACTGTATCTGGCTGACCTGTCCCCTCTCACTGCCACATTCTTTTTTTGTTCTCACCAAGTAAATAGCCTCCTGTACCATGAGCAGTTTGTTTACCAACTTGCAGACTTTATCCTCATACCTGTTGATTAAGGTCAATGATTGAGGCTCCTCCAGCACTGCATCTGGGATGCTCTTACCTACCTGACTCACCTCTCTCTGGTCAGAAAACACTGGTGCAAGTAGTTTAGAGGCCCCTTAACAGTTGTTCTACTGTTGGACAGAGCATTAAACAATAAATTATTGGAGTTTGTAACAAAGGCTACGTGATAGTTGTGGAGGACTTGAGTCTTCACACAGACTGGATCAAATTGGCAAAGCTGGTCTGGAAGATGAGTTTGTGGAATGCTTTCATGACTATTTTAGATCTAATATTGTGCAATGAAGCAGAATTAATTAGTAATGCCATAGTAAAAGATCCACTGGGAAATAATGATCAAAACACAATTAAATTCCACATACTCCAATCACAAACAAGAATTTTAAACTTAAACCAAGCCAATTACATATGTATGAAGGAAGAGTTGGCTAAGGTTGATTGGGTAAATGGACAACAAGGTATGGCAGTAAATAAACAGTGGGAAACATTTAAGAAACAATTCAAGATGTTTGGTAAAAATACATCCCACTGAAATACAAAAACTCAATGAGAAAGATCCATCAAAGTAATATATCCAAGTTTGCGGATGATATAAAGCTGGGTGGGATGTAAGTTGTGAGAAAGGCACAAAGAGCCACAAAGGACACAAATGAGATATAGAATTTTTTTTTAAAAAAGTGTGAAACTTGTACATGTTGATGTTGAGAGAGACTTGGATGTACTCAAAGTTAGCATGCAGGTACAGTCAGCAATTAGGAAAGAAAATGTCATGTTGGTCCCTCTAGGGCAGAACATTTATACATTTATGTCTGAGATGAAGAAATTTTTTCACGCAAAGGTTTGTGAATCTTTGGAATTCTTTAACCCAGAGGGTAATCATTGACTATACTTAAGGCTGAGATGGTCTCAGGGAATCAAGGGATACATGGAGTGGGCAGAAAGAGTTGAAGCTGAAGATCAGTCATGACCATATCGAATGGCGGAGCAGGTTCAACAAGCTGCATGGTCTTCTCCTGCTCCTATTTCTTATGCTCTTATGGATCAAAGACAGATGAAGAGGAATTACAGATCAGACATAATCTAATTAAGTGGTGGGACAGACTTGATAGAAACAGTAGTCCATTCAGTCTAAGCTGGAACTAATTGTGACACTAACCAAGACCTTGACTGAAACAGCCACACTAAAAATAACATCAGCAGCACTCCCCTAACAGCTCAGTGCATCAATCAGCAAGTAGTTGGTCAAATCAGGTAGAGATCCTAGATTGGATCCTCAGTCTGTGCTGAGTGAATTGATGCAAGTTGGGGCAGCTGTACGCATACTACGCACAAGGAAGATAAACTACGGGGCAGAGTTCCAGCTCCTGAACGCCAATAAGTAACTTTTGTTAACAATATCCAGCTCTCCCTTTCCAACACCTCTCTCAACTTCATGAGATTGCCTCCATGCCGTCAGACTACCTGTTCAACTTTAAGTCAACTTTCTCCATATGAACCTCAAGAAGTCTGAAGCCACCATTTTCAGCACCAACCCTCAAACTCTGCTTCTTTACTTGAATGGGGAAGGGACTCACTCACTAAAGTGGAATCTGATTATTCAAGGCATTGGTATCCTTTGGCCCAAATGAGAGTTCTGAATCCCATAATGGATCACCACCAAGTCACCTACATAACAGCAGTTGATTTTACCTCAGCATCTTTGCCACTTAAACCTTTGTCCATGATTTTAAATCACCCTCAAGCTAAATTACTACAATGCTCTCCTAGCTGGTCTCCCAATCGCCACAAACATTATCTTGTGCAAGATGCAACATCAGTAACGTGTCCTACATCATCACTTCTGCCTTCACTAACATACAATAGTTTAACAGGCATGAAGTCAGATGATTTCTGTTTGAAGCAGATAGATCCAACAAACTGGCACATTTTTGCTTTAACACACAGCTGAGTGTCTGGAGCCTGTAGCTTTTTAGGGGAGAAAAAAAACTTCAAATCATTCTTAAGCCAACTAAAAATATTCAAAAAGATATATTTTGATGCAAATTATACAAAATGGCCTCAGTACAACAAATCAAGAGGTATTTTTTTTTGTTACAAATTAAAAGGATTTAACATGTTAGTAACATCTCATTACGTCCACCCAGTTTCAGTAAAAAAAGAAACGGGCTCCTTTATTTATTCTATTGTATTTACTCTCCTACCAAGAGTTTTGCCAGTTTATATATTTCTGCCATGGAGCAGGCTCACCTTATCCCTTGGCCTGCTTCTATTTCTTTCTAGCTGAGTAAATTTCACAGCATACCATACCTTTGTTTCTAGTTACTGCCTCAAAAAGAAGCAAATTTTGCCACGACTTGATTTGATCTATATATGATTCTGTCCCTCATTATGATTGACTTTAATGTCCCCTGACATAGCCTAGCAGCCACGCAGTTGTAAAAATATATCACTATGATAAAGGCAGCCAACTAGGCTTGAGCAATAAAAAGGAACTCTATCAGCAACATCCCAAAGAACATTTTTTTCAAAGAATAGTGCTCTATGCGGTATTTCCTCAACCATGGCACCGAGTCATTCCACTGGTATCACTTTAAGTCGAAGATAAGATTGGATGAAAAGATATATGCTGCAAATCCCTAAAACACAAAAGAATGTTATCAAACTTTGAACATCTCAAGATTGAGGTGTAAGATCAAGAGAACTGCTAAATGCCTCAGGGCATGGGATTAGTGAAATAAATGTTAGATTGGTTTTTGTAGCTGATAGACCATTAAACATAAAACTTATAATTAACCCAAAATAGCTTTGCAGAAGTTAATGTCACAGTCACAAGACAGGCTCATTTTGTAAAAATGTTATGAAATTTTCTAGATTGGCCAAGTCCCAGGGATATATTTATAAGATATCTGTAGAGATGTCAATTCGACCCTGTTGGGGGTGGATGAAGATGGGAAGGATCATTGGTTTCTGTAGAAAGAAAAGCTATTAAGGCCAACAGCTTCATTCACCTGAACTTCGTGAACAAGACATCTGGATACATCGTTGAATGTTCTACAACCTATAGTCACAACTGTAAAGACAACACAAAAAAATCACTTCTCTGTTCACATCTCGCAGAAGCTTCAGGGGATCTCTTTTGTGTTCTATATTTAAGTTGGAGAATTAGAAACACTTCACTCTTTACCAGGTCCACAATGCATGGTGAAGATCATTGATCCTTTCTTATGTCCATAACTCTCTCAGAAACCCTCTTCTGCCAGAGCTGCTCAAAAAGGGTTGTCAATGGGCTAGTAATCCAGAGGCCCAGGTTAATCCTCCAGGGACATGGGTTCAAATCCCACCATGGCAGCTGCTGTAATTTAAATTCAATTAATACATCTGGAATATAAAGCTAGTCTCAGTAATGGGGACCATGATAACCATAAGCGATTGTTGTAAAAACCCATCTGGTTCACTAGTGTCCTTTAGGGAAGGAAATCTGTCTTCTTTACCTGGTCTGGCCTGCATGTGACTCCAGATTCACAATAATGTGATTGACTCTTAAATTCCCTCTCTTCCAAGGCAATTGGGGATGGGCAACAAATGCTGGCACATGAAACAAATGAAAGAATAATAAAGAGAGTCATAGAGTTTTACAGCATTGAAAGAGGCCCTTCAGCCCATCGCATCCATGCTGGTCATCAAGCTCCTATCTACTCTAATCCCATTTTCCAGCACTTGAAATGCCATAGTAAACAAGGCCACGGGACAAATATTCATCTAAATACTTAAATGTTGTGAGGGTTTCAGCTTCTACCACTATTTCAGGCAGCGAGTTCCAGATACCCCCACACCCTCTGGGTGAATTTTTTTTTCCTCAAATCCCCTCTAAACCTCCTGCCCTTACCTTAGATCTATGCCCCCTGGTTATTGACCCCTTCACTAAGGGGAAAAGTTTCTTCCTATCTGCCCTATCTATGCCCCTCATAATTTGGTACACCTCAATCAGGTCCCCCCTCAGCCTTCTCTGCTCTAAGGAAAACAACCCCATAGCTGAAATGTCCAGCCCAGGCAACATCCTGGTGAATCTGTAAAAACTCAGGTCTAACAGCACCTGTGGAGAAAAAAAAAGTTGACGTTTCGAGTCCGTATGACTCTTCTCCAGGGCTCTGAAGAATCATACGGACTCAAAACATTAACGCTGTTTTTTTTCTCCACAGAAGCTGTTAAACCTGCTGAGTTTTTCCAGTATTTTCTGTTTTTGTTTCAGTTTTCCACCATCCGCAGTATTTTGCTTTTATCCTGGTGAATCTCCTCTGCACCCTCTCCAGTGCAATCACATCCTTCCTATAGTGTGGCAGCCAGAACTGCACACAGTACTTCAGATGTGGCCTAACTAATGCTTTATTATAGCTCCATTGTAACCTCCCTGCTCTTGCATTCAACACCAACTAATAAAGGCAAATATCCCATATGCCTTCTTAACCACCTTATCTACCTGTCCTGCTACCTTCAAAGATCTTTGGACATACACACCAAGGTCCCTCTGATCGTCTGTATTTCCTAGGGCCCTACCATTCATCGTGTACTCCCTTACCTTGTTAGCCCTCCCAAAATACATCACTTCACACTTCTCAGGATTAAATTCCATTTGCGACTGTTCTGCCCATCTATATTGTCCTGTAGTCTCAGGCTTTCCTCCTCGATATTTACGACACCACCAATTTTCATGTCATCTGCAAACTTGCTGATCCTACCTCCTACATTCATGTCTAGATCGTTAAGTGTACACTACAAACAGCAAGGGACCCAGCACCGAACCCTGTGGTACGCCACTGGACACAAGCTTCCAAGTCACAAAAACAATTTTTGACCATCACCCTCTGCCTCCTGCCACTAAGCCAATTTTGGGCCCAATTTGCAAAATTGCCATGGGCTCTTACCTTCTTGACCAGTCTCCCATGTGAGACCTTGTCAAAAGCCTTACTAAAATCCATGTAGACTGCATCAACCGCACTATCCTCATCTACACAACTAGTCAGCTCCTTGAAAAATTCGATCAACTTTTTTAGACATGATTTCCCCCTGACAAAGCCATGCTGACTATCCCTGATTAACCCTTGCCTCTCCAAGTGGAGATTAATTCTGTCCCACAGAATTTTTTCCCCAAAAGTTTCCCTACCACAGATGTTAGACTCACTGGCTTATAGTTCCCTGGTTTATCCCTACCACCCTTCTTGAATAATGGTATCATATTAGCTGTCCTCCAATCCTCTTGCACCTCTCCCTTGGCCAAATATGATTTGAAAATTAATGTCAGGGCCCCTGCAATCTCCTCCCTTGCCTCCCACAGCAGCCTTGGATACATCTCATCTGGGCCTGGGGATTTATCCACTTTTAAGCCCACTAAAACCGCTAATACCTCCTCCCTTTCAATGCTGATTTGTTCAATTATATCACAGACCCCCCCTCTCTGATTTCTATACCTACTTCGTCCTTCTCTATAGTGAATACAGATGCAAAGTACTCATTTAAAACCTTACCTACATCTTCCAGCTCCACACACAGATTGCCACTTTAGTCCCTAATGGGCCCTACTCTTTTCCTGGTCATCCTCTTGCTCCTAATGTACTTATAAAACTTCGGATTTTCGTTTATTTTACCCGCCAGTGTTTTTTCACGTCCACTCTTCGCTCTCCTAATCTCTTTCTTTTAAGTAACCCCCTTGCATTTTCTGTACTCCTCTAGGGCTTCCACTGTTTTAAGCCCTCGATATCTACCATAAGCTTCCCTTTTTTTCCTTATCCAACCCTGTACATTCCTTGACATCCAGGGTTCTCTGGGCTTATTGGTCCCACCCTTCACCTTTACGGGAACATGTTGGCCCTGCATTCTCACCATTTCCTTTTTGAATGGCTCCCACTGCTCTGATGTAGATTTTCCTACAACTAGCTGCTCCCAGTCCACATTGGCCAGACCCTGTCTTATATTAAAATTGGCCTTCCCCCAATTCAGAATCTTTATTTCCGATCTATCTTTGTCCTTTTCCATAGCTACCTTAAATCTTACGAAGTTATGGTCACGATCACCGAAATGCTCCCCCACTGACACTTCTACCACTTGCCCGGCTTCATTCCCTAAAACTAGGTCCTGAATCACCTCCTCTCTTGTAAGGCTGTCTACGTACTGGCTTAAAAAGCTCTCCTGGATACATTAAGGATTTCAACCCCTCTAAGCCTTTCACACTTTGTCTATCCCAGTTAATGTTGGGGAAGCTGAAATCCCTACTATTATCGCATTATTTTTACACTTCTGAGATTTGACTACATATCTGCCCTTCTATCTCTCCTTGACTGTTTGGGGGTCTGTAGCACACTCCCAGCAATGTGATTGCCCCTTTTTGTTTTTAAGTTCTACCTATATGGCCTCATTTGAGGAACCTTCTAAGATATCCTTCCTTATTGCAGTAATTGACTCCTTGATCAATATTGCAACACCACCTCCTCTTTTACACCCACTGCCTGAAGACACTATACCCCAGAATATCGAGTTGCCAGTCTTGCCCCTCCCTCAATCACGTCCCCGTGATCTCAATATCATATCCCCACGTGTTAATCAACACCCTCAACTCATCTGCCTCGCTCGCAAGACTCCTTGCATTAAAATAATGCCATCCAGCCTTGCTATGCTCCGTTGTGCCTTAACTTAACTTCCAGGCTGACTTGGTTTTTCTTCTATACTTGTCTGTACATCATCCCCTACCATACCTCCACTCCGTATCCCATCCCCCTGTCAAATTAGTTTAAACCCCCACCAACAGCACTAGCAAAGCCCCTGCAAGGGTTTGGCCCTTCCGCTGCCCAGTCTCTGGCAGGGGTACTGAAGACAGGTTTTCTGCTCTCTCGGGCTCAGATCCTATAATAGCCACACGTTTCCAGGCAAGTAACAAGTACCGAGAAAACAAGGCAACAATGAGGAAACTACTTCCAGGGTGTTGGTAAAGTGCGAATACACAGGCACTGGACGGTCGTTCAGGTAAACCTCCAGGCACCATGTCACAGTGAACAAAACGAGGTCTGATATAATAATTAAAGAGAAAATGTTTCCAAAAAAGGGAATCGTATATATATTTTTAAAGGGGATCAATTTGTGAGGCTATGGGGGAATATCCAGGGACTAACTGGATAGTTTTTCCAAAGAGTCAGCCGTGGCACGATGGGCCGAATGGATTCCATTCTTATTGCATCATTTGATGAACTATATGGCTGGATACTGTCCTGCAAACAAACCCACCTGTTGCAGCTCCTTCTCGATCTCCCCCGCTTTGATGACAATGGGTCCCCGCACCGCGTACTCAGTAGCCCGGACCTGCGGGTTCAAGTTACCGATGCTCAGCACCTTGTCGCCGCTCCTGCCGTTGTCGCGGATAAGCGAGGCCGCCCCTTCCGTGACGAGGCTGGCGGCAGAGCCCCAGGCGCCCGCCGGCCCGGCTCCACGGTCCACGAAGCTCCAGCTCACCCGCAGCACGGCCCGGCGCCGGACACCGCAGCCCGCTGCCACCGCCCGCCTCGCCCCCGCCGCGGCGCTCAGCCCGTACATCGCCGCTGCCGCCGCCACCCGCTTCACCTCACATGAGAACGGCCCCGGGGCAGCTGTATCGCAATTCAAACCCACTCGCTTCAGGTGACAGACAACAGTGCCTTGTGCACAGGGCGCTCTGGGAACTGTAGTGCAGAACAGCTACGTCACTGCGGCTCTGAAGCACTGAAGAAGGGTCATACGGGCCCGCAAGTTAACTGTTTCTCCCTCTCTCCACAGCTGCTGTCAGACCTGCTGAGTTTTTCCAGCGTTTTCTCTTTTTATTACGTCACCACGCTCAGCCGCTGACCTTAGAAACTACAACTCCCAGCAGGCCCATCTGGCGGCGACGCATGCGCACCGCCACCTGTCTCCGCCCCCTCCTCCACAGACTTCGTGTCGTCACCAGCAATTCACAACCAGCACTGTAAACTACACACGGGAGCAATGCAAAGTGTAAGTGAAGATGAAGGTTTGCCCATACTTGCATGATAAAGCGCGTTGGGAGGTCCGTGGAGCGTGAAAAGCGCATAAATGAAAGTCTAAAATAAATACAAAATACTGCGGATGCTGGAAGTCTGAAATAAAAACAGAAAATTCTGCAAAAACTCAGGTCTGACAATATCTGTGCAGAGAGAAACAGAGTTAACGTTTTGAGTCTGTATGATCCTTCTTCAGAGCTAGATGAAATGAACTATAAATTAAAGTCTACTTTGCCTCCATACAAATATATCATTATATCATATATATAATTAGAGAAGGTGCAGAAAAGATTCACCAAATCTTTTGTGATGAGGGACATCAGTTACATAAAAAGATTGGAGAAGCTTGAAAGGAGATTTAATAGAGCTATTGGTAACATGGAGAGGTAAGGCAGAAGACAAAATTTGTAATCTAATAAAAAATCTGTAATTAAAAGTCTAGTGATGACCACGATAAAAACCCATCCTTTTCACTAATGTCCTTTAGGGAAGGAAGCCTGTTGTCCTTACCTGGTCTGGCCTACATGTGACTTCTGAACCACAGCAATATGGTTGACTCTTAAATGCCCTCTGAACAATGGCAATTAGGGATGGGCAATAAATGCTGGCCTAGCCAACGACACCCACATGCCATGAACAACTAAAAAAAACTTTAAATCATACAGGATCTAGACAGAGTAGATTGGGAGATACTATTCCCATTGGTTGAAAGATCGAGAACCAGAGGGCACAGGTTTAAAGTAATTGGCAAAAAAAACCCATAGCAACATGAGGAAAAATATTATCATGCAGTGAGTGGTTAGGATCTGGAATACACTGCCTCAGAAAATGATGGTGGAGGCAGTGTCAATTGAGGCTTTCGAAGGGAATTGGATCATTATTTGAAAAAGAAAAAAAATTCAGCGCTACATTGAAAAGGCAGGTGAGTGGCATTGGGTGAGCTAGCACAGACATGGCAGGCTGGAAGGCCTGTGTTGTAATCGTTCTATGATTCTAATTTACGACTGCAATACTACACAAATCTAATCAAAGGAGGTAAAGGCTTTATAAATAAATAACTTATGCGTTATAAATAACTTTCCAATAATGTTCAAAATATTTTAAAGAACATACTGACATTTCAAAATGGCGACTTTTAATTATCCATCTTTGATTGATTACAGAATGATCCACAATGATTGCAGAAAAGCAAAACACTACTGAATATTTCCAGCATTTCTGTTTTTGTTTCAAAACAATGGTTGCTGGCAATCAGAAATAAAAACAAGAAATGCTGGAAATAATCAGCAGGTCAGACAGAAATAAAGCTAACATTTCAAGTTGATGACCTTTCATCAGAAGTGGAAAAAGTTAGAGCCGTAGCAGGTTTTAAGCAAATATAGAAGTACAGAAAGGGGGTAGTAACAAAAGGGAAGGTAAGTGATAGGATAGAAGGCAGGAGAGTTTAAATGGCAAAAGAGATGATGGTTCAAGACAAAGGGGATGGAAATGAGACAAGTAAAGAAGCAAAGATGGACGTTTAGGAGGCATAAATGGCAACAGCAGAACCACTATTGACAGGTACTGTCTGAAATGGTCATGATCTGAAATGGTTGAACTTAATGTTGAGTTTGGAATGCTGTAAAGCAAATAATTGAAAGATGAGGTTCTGTGCCATGAGCTTCATTGGATCAATATAGGAACTTGAGGACAGATGGGTCAGAGTGGGAGTTCGGTGGAGATCAAAATGACAAGCAACTGGATGCTCAAGGTCACGCATGTGGACTAAACAGACGTAGATGTTCCACAAAGCAATCGCCCAATGTACTTTTGGTTTTCCCAATGCAGAGGGGACCGAATGGTGACCAGTGTGTACAGTATATTAAATTGAAAGAAGTATAAATAAATCGCTATTTCACTTGGAAAGAGTGTTTGTGGCTCTGGACAGTGGAAAGGGAGAAGGTAAAAGGGCAGGTGTTGCATCCTCTGTAATTGCACAGGACAGTGCCTTGGGAAGTGGAGGAAGTGTTAGGGTGGTTGAGGAGTAGACCAGGTATCACTCAGAATGCTGATGGAGAAGGGGAGGAGAAGATGTGTTTGGTGGTGGCAACACATTGGAGGTGGTGCAAATGGCGAATGAGGATCCTTTGAATATGGAGGCTGGGGGGTGGAAGATGAGAACAAGAGTAACCCTAGTATGGTTCTGGAATGGAGGGGAAGGGTGAGAGCAGATGTGGGGAAATGAGATGGATGAGGGCCCTGTCAACAATGGTGGAGGGAAATCCTTAACTGAGGAAAAACAGACATTTCAGAAGCACTGGTGTGGAAGGTGCCATCATCAGAACAGATGTGACAGAGACAGAGCAATTGGGAGAATGGAGTAGAGTTCTTCCAGGAAGTGGGGAGGAGGAAGTGTAGCCAAGGCAGCTGGGGGAGTCGATGTGCTTATAGTTGATATTGGTTGACAAGAATTCAGATTTTCTCTAAATATGCATTTGTGGTTGTACTAGGGGCATGTCAGAAGATGCACTAGACTCCAGACAAGTCTGTCAACAATGGGAGTGCTACAATTCCTTCACAAATGCCATCTAAAACACAATTGTTAAAAACATTGCATAGGATGTTTATCCATGATGTACACTCCTGGGGTTGAGATTCTTGCTATTTGGCTCCACATAATCCTGCAAGTTAATGCCATAATGGGCAGGTTAGTCCTAGGAGAAGCAATATGAAGCTTACTGGTGTTAGTGGCTGATAAACTGTGTGGTTTATCTGGACATAAATATACAAATTCAAGTTGTTGCAGTCTAAGTCTCCCTCTAATCCCAAGGGGTTTTACAGAAAAGTGTAAAAAAAAGAATGAACACCAAGTATTGGGAGAGATATTAGAAGGGGTGACAAAAATAAAAGCTTTGATCAATAAAAGGGTTTGCAGAGACAGGGTGGGGCAGGGCCATAGAGCAATTTGCAGACAAGATAAGAATTTTGAATAGATACATTGGGGACAGGCTGACACGGGCAGTAGTGATAAGAGAGTGGAACATAATATGGGATAGAATGTAGGAAATAAGATTTTGGAATGTGATACAGAGCATACACGAGAAGAGGGAAATATGAACTAAATGGTATAATTTTAAAGGGGTGCAGGAACAAAGAGACCTGGGGTGTAGGTACACATGATTGAGGTGGCAGGGCAAGTTAAGAAGGCTGTTAAAAGCTGGATCTTTGACTTTATTAATAGAAACATATGGCACAAAAACAAGGAAGTTATTGCTAAACTACTGGTTTAACCTCAGAGTCTTGAGTTCAATTCTCGGCAGCACATTTTAAGAAGGTTTTCAAAACCTTGAAGAGGGTGCAGAAGAGATTTACCAGAATGGTACTGGGGCTGAGTGATTCCAGTTGTGTGGAGAGACTGAAGCAGCTGGGGTTGTTTTCCTAAGAGCAGAGAAGTTTAAGAGGAGGTTTGATATTAGTGTTCAAAATCATGCATAGTTTTGGTAGGTAAATAGGAAGAAATTGCTTCCAGTGCCAAAAGGACACAGATTTAAGATGCTGGGCCTTTATTTAACATCTGAATGGTCATTGGAAAGACAGCATTTTATTTATTGAACAGTTTTTGGCAGAGATGTTCCTTTCTAGTTAGTGCCCTCTATTGCTCACTATCAGCATAGCAATCTGAAAAGTAAGGATACAGTACAGTAATGATACTGATTAGAGTTTGTTTGTAAAATAGTAACCATTCCACCACATGATCACAAAATCACAAGATAAATAAAAGAAAGGAAAACCACTTATTAAAAATCTACCCTCATCATATCACCCAATTGTATCTTGAATGAACCTTAGATTTTCAACTCTGCTACATAACCAATAAAGATTATTCCAAGTGTTATATCCCTTTATATGAAGAACCTCTACTTAATATCAATCTTAAATTGCCCTTCCACTAATTTTAGATAATTCCTTCTTGAATTTTGCTTATCTTGAATGAGTGCAACAGTTTTATTATATCATTGTAATGTTCTTTATCTCACTCCACAACCTTAGCATATAATCTAGGTTGATACTTCATTGTAGCACTGAGGGATCACCGCATTGTCAAAGTTGCGGTCTTTCAGATGATGGACGAGAAGTTAAATGAAGGCCTGGTCGGCCTGTCAGCAGATGTAAAATCTAATCATGCTTTTTTCAAGAGCAAAGGGTTTCTTTTGGCATCCTTATCAATATTCATCTGTTGACCAACACAACAAAAACAGATTAACTGGTAATTCACCTCTGTGCTATTAATGGGATCTTGCTGCACACAAATTTGTTGTTGCAGTTGTCTACAAAACAACAAAGACGACATTGCAACAGTAATTTAAATACATTGGGTCAAAAGCGTGTGAAGGGTATATAAATGCTATTTTTAAAATTTCTTTACTCCTGTGCAATTCCTATTCAGTTACATCTTTTCAAGGTTAAACCAGACCAGTTTTTCCAGTGCTTTCAATTAAACCGGTTGTCATTTTTCAGGATTTTTTGATCATTTTTTCTCTAGAAAGGATTTGGAAAAAAATAATTACTTTAAATATTGTGTTTTAAAAGTATAGTGTATTATTGCAAGGAATGAAATGGGGGTCTGAGCTGGTATAGTTATTACATTTATCATCCAGGCTTGATGCTGTTGACTGACAGATTGAAATAATATGGTGGTTGGTCTCCATCATGGATGAATCCTTTACACATTCTGTTGGAAGCTTTTGATCTGTTAGCAACTGTGACAGGCAGTAAATAAAATATTTTGGAGCTCAGTTTTCTTCTCCTCCAGCTCCCTAATGTTTCACTGCTTGTTCTGCAGGTGACGTGCCTGTTCCTCCTCACTCGAAGAGTAGCAGCCCCTGTCACCAATGTCAATTAGGAGCCATCCCTTGCCATTGGTTTGAGAAGTGGCTTGGTCCCTTCCTGGCCCCTTCTTCTTGACTTCTTCATCTGCTGCCACTGACTTGGTTGCCCATCTGTTGGCTCCTCCTCTATTGCTTTGCTCTGTTGAGGAGTAGGAAACTCAGCGGACAATGCTGGTTCTTGGCAGCTTGCTACTGAACCTTTTTCCTCTTTCTTGTCCCTTTCTGTATCCTCTTTTGTCCCACTCTTCTATTGGTGAGTAGAGGGTTGCAGGTGTCCTCTGCAGTTCTCATGCTTGCTATTATGCCTGCGTGTCCCACTTTGGTTCTCGCCACTTGTGCGTAACTGAAGCAGTATTTTGGACAGGTCTAGTAGAGGTGGCCTGCCCCACCACACAGGTTGCAGCATCTAGTCTGCTTGCAGTCCTTTATCTGATGGCCTTCCTGCTTACAGTTCTTACAGATGATGGCACAACATAGCCAGATTTTCCACAGGCACTCTGAGTTGCCCAGCAGAGATAAGGTGGTCTCAGCTTCCCCTGACAGCAAAGTTGGAGGGAGGGTTGAGGATTGCTCCCTTGCTTTCCACCTTCAAAGTCACCTTGGCCTGCCATTTGCTAGTCCAAACCTGAAGGGGTCCTCCATGCTGTTCCCGACTACATAAACATACCAGGCTCTGTTATGATGGGTTTTTCTCGGGATTTGTCAGCTTCTTATTCTAGAAGGGATCACACTGGAGGCAAAAGTCTTTGTTCAAAATAAATGTATTTACATGCTAACTATTTACAAAGGTTAAATAAAACTAACATGTAGCTAGAGCTCCCTCTGAGATGTTACTCAGTCATCTCTCAGTGAGTGACATCACTGTGACATAGTTTCTTTTCCATGTGCTCAACATGCTTTTATTTGAGTTAACCCTTCACACTAGCGAGAAAAATTAGCACATCCACGACAGGAACATGGGGTTGTAGAGATGCACAGTCATAACATGGTTCTGTTGTGAGGGCAGCACAAGCTGCAGCTTCGCTGTGAGGATTCTCAGCAGTGCCAGGTTTCCTTTCTCCTCAAACACCTTGAGGAATTTCATACATGCAGCGACGTTCTTGTAGGTCACATCAAAGAATCCAGTGCTGGGGAAGTCCTGCACGCAGTAGGAATCTACCGCTTCAAATCTGCAGCATTGCAAAAGGATTCGCTTAATAAAGAAGGGACAGTCAATGGATGTATCTCCTTCGCTATCTTTCACTTCCACTCTGAATGTGTTACGCACCCCCAGTTCACGGGTCGGATGCTGTTTGTAGCCATCACCTCTTTAATTTTCCCCAGATAGGCACTAAAGACCCAAGCAGATGGAAAATAAACAACCACAGTTGAGCTTTCAACACCAAAGGGCGAAAGGTTGAAACCTCTGCTGAAACCCCCCAAAGAATAAAGCAAACCCAAAAAATAGCAAACTTACACTCATCCTGGGAGAACCACCTTCTTGATCATGGTCTCTCCCTCTGCCTGGAAGAATTACACATACAAAATACAAGAGCAGGTTCATTATTATGTCCCCAGGTTCTGCTTTGTGCAAGTCAATATTGGCCAGTCTAACTCAACTCCTCTAAGCATAAGACGCTCGAGCTCCTGAATTCATATGTTCTAAATTCCAGGGACTAACGTCCTGGTTTTTCACTGAATTGCATCATTGCTTGAAATGGTAATACACCCTTGCACATTGAATTCAGATTACTTTTCATATTCACTGAAATTTTTCAGCTCGTTAGTCATTTTGGCTTGGTCATGCAGAATACAAAAATTGTTTAAAATTTTGTGCATTTTGCATTTTCCATCTGTGGAAAGTGCATGTACACACAAAAAAAATGCAACCTAAATTTCTTGAACCCTTTAAGCATCTATTGTCCTCTTTCCATCCCAGCCTACTTCTCCCATCCTCTCCTAAACTGATCATTCATGTTTGGGTGAGGTGCTAACAGTCCTTTGGGTTCTTACCCATGTATGTGAGCTGATGCAGCAAATGTTAATGTGGTATTCAATTGTACATGAAATGACAGCTAAATCCAATCCTGTTCTCACTCAGTGAGTCAATAATGCTATCCTCAGTGCACATAACACTATTCATAGAATTATAGACATTTACAGCACAAGAAGCCATTCGGTCAGTCCTGACAGAGCTGGTTCTTTGAAAGAGCAGTTGTGATTAGGCATATCCCCACTTTTTGTTCATAACCCAATAGGTTCTTCATCCTAAAATACCTGCCCAACTCCCTCTTTAAATTATTTAAGGAACCCGCTTCCGCCACCTTTTCAGGTTGAGCGTGCCAGATCCTAACAACACTGAATGTAAAATTATCTCCTCATCTCCCCTCTAGATCCTCCGCCAATGATTTTAAATCTATGACCTCTGGTTATTGACCCGTTTACAAGAAGAAATAGAGTAGATAGAGAAGAATTATCAGAGATAAAAACAAAAAACTGCGGATGCTGGAAATCCAAAACAAAAACAGGGTTACCTGGAAAAACTCAGCAGGTCTGGCAGCATCGGTGGAGAAGAAAAGAGTTGATGTTTCGAGTCCTCATGACCCTTCAACAGAATTATCAGAACGGAACCTCTCATTATCTTGAAACCCTCTATTTGGCCGCCTCTTAACCTTGTCTACCTCTCCTCATAACTGAAGTCACTCATCTCTGATAACATTGTTGCAAACCACCTCTGGAGCCTTTCAAAAGCCTTTACATCTCTCCTGAAGTGCGGTGGCCAGAATCGCGCATTAGCTGCCAGCACTTTGCAGTATGGGGCACAGAAGCCTGATGCCTACAGAATTCCTGATGCACGCAATGCTCAGAATCCAGAAGAACCTCAAGTACTTGGCACCTATGCATAGTTACATGCTAGATTCACTAAAATCTTAATTTTGTTGCAAATGAAGGGAGATACCCATAATGTGAATGGAGTGCCAGACAGTGCTAAATAGACTTAAGTGCCCATATAAACAGAGAAAGCCCTTTGTCTTCAATTAAATTCTTGTTATTGGCATATCTATGTTCAATGCTGTTATAAAAAGAAGATAGTAACATTTCTTAGAACCTTCCTGACAGTGCTGAGCCTGTTTCTGACATTATTGTGCTGACTTGCAAAAAAGCTTTGTGTATTCCTGTGGGAATATCTCTCTATTTATAGGCTATGGAACTGGAGGAGGAGGAGGAGGAGGAGGGCATGTCAGACAGGTGTGATTATGCCTTAAATATTCAATTAAGACTTGTCCTTACATCACCATTGATGTGTACAGAGCCAGGTTATTGTTACTGCCCATATATGAAGACAAATCATATCTAGAGTAAGATTCCCAAAGAAGACCATAACAAAATTGCAGTCTGAACTGGGCATCACTTTTGAGGTAAAGACAGCTCCGCCGGTGGCTGTGAAGGCTATGGCTGTGCTTTATTGGGCAGGGATTTTTTTCCCTAAACAACCACAGAAGATCTATCACATCTCCCAACTCTCAGTGCACAGTTGCATCATGCAGCAACTCACCAAGCCTCCTTCGACAGCACCTTCCAAACTCATGACCTCTACCACCTAGAAGGGCAAGGGCAGCAGATGCATGGGAACACCATGACTTGCAAGTACCTCTCAAGTCACTCACCATCCTGACTTGGAACTATATCACCGTTCCTTCACTGCCGCTGGATCAAAACCCCGGAACTCCCTTCCTAACAGCACTATGGGTGTTCCTGCACCAGATGGACTGCAGCAGTTCAAGAAGGCAGCTCACCATCACTTTCTCAAGGGCAATCAGGGATGGGCAACAATTGCTAGCCTTGCCAGGGATGCTCACATCCTATGAAAGAATGAAAAAAGTTCACTCACAACTATTTATCAGGGCCAGTGAAAAGCAACAAACAGAAGGAAAGAGTGCTCGACTTCTATTAGGAACATAGGACGTAGGAGCAGGAGTGGATCATTCAGCCCTTTGAGACTGCTGTACCATTCAATAAGATCATGGCTGATCTGGTTGTGTCTCAACTCCACTTTGCCGTCTGCCCCCTGCCCCATAATAACTCTTGACCTCTTGATTCCCTTGTCTATCAAAAATCTGTCTAACTCTGCCTTGAATAGATTCATCGACTCAGCCTCCACTGCTTTCCGGAGAAGAAAATTCCACATACTAACTACCCTGTGAGAGAAAAAATTCTCCTCATCTCCACCTTAAACGGTAGAACTCTTATTCTTAAAGTGTGTCCCCTTGTTCTAGTCTCTCCCACAAGTGGAAACATCCTCCTGGCATCCACTCGATCAAATCCCCTTGGGATTTTATGGCCTCAATTTTGTGCTCGTTGGGTGCAAAGCGGACGTAAAATGCGCTTCCGCCAGTGATTGGCCCCTGACCGTGATCTGACGCTGGCTGGCCAATTAACAGTCAGCCAGCGTGAAATGCGCCCGGAGAAAGGCTTTGCACTGCCGTTGGGGGTGGGAAGAGGGTAGGCGCCGACGTCACCGCGGGCGCAGATGAGCGCTTTGAGAGAGCTCCCTGAAGGCTGACAGCTGCCTCAGGGAGCTGTAAACCTGCAAATAAGAAAATAAAGGCCAAAGATGCTACAAAAAATGTCCATGCACCACACTCAAACTCCTAAAAACATACCTCATAAAAAAACAGTCCCCAGATATTTCTTTTATTTTAAGTCCTAATGGAGATTTCATCCCACCCCTGGATGAGGTTTCATCAAAAATGTAAAGCCCGGCTTGGCGAATGGTCTGCCGGCCAACCGTAAGGTTGGACGGACCATGAAAAATCGCTGACAATTGGGACATTAATGGGCTTAATTACCCACTTAATTGTCGGCTGGTGCTCTTCCAACATATGTGCATGCCCGCCGAATGAAATATTGTGCGAGTGCACGATGATGTCAGGATGCTCGCCTGATGTCATTTTGCACGGTTTCACGGCCGTTTGGGTTGGGTGCGCGCCTGCCCGCGAAACATAAAATTCTGACCTATATGTTTCAATAAGATCGCCTCTCATTCTTCTAAACTCCAATGGGTATAGGCCCAAGCTGTCCAATAATATAAGCCCCTCCCCCCACCATCCCAGGAATGAGTGAACCATCTCTGAATTACTTCTAATTCAGTTATATCATTTTTCAAAGAAGAAGACCAAAATGTACAGTGTTTCAGATGTGGTCTCACCAAGGCCCTGTGCAACTGCAGTAAAACCTCTCTACTTTTATATTCCATTCCACTTGCAATAAATGCCATTATTCCATTTGCCTTCCTAATCACTGGCTGTAACTTTGTGATTCATGTACAAGGACACCCAGATCCCTCTGTGCCACCAAGTTCTGCAATCTTTCTCCATTTAAATAGTATATTGCTTTTCTATTCTTCCTGCCAACGTGGACACGTTCACATTTTTCCACATTATACTCCATCTGCCAATTTTTTGTCCACACACTTAACCTGTCTGTATCCCTTTGCAGACTCTCTACTTCCTCTTGGCAACTTACTTTCCTACCTCTCTCGGTGTCATCCACAAATTTAACTACCATACATTCGGTCCCTTCTTCTAAATTATTGATGTAGATTGTAAATAGTTGAGGCCCCAGCACTGATCCCTGTGGTAGTCTGCTTGTCACAGCCTGCCAACCCAAAAAAGACACAGTTATCTCTACTCTGCTTCCTGTTAGCCAACCAATCCTTCCCTATCCATGCCAATATGTTATCCCCTACACCATGCAACCTTATTTTGTGTGGTAACCTTTGATGTGGCACCTTATCAAATGCCTTCTGGAAATTAGGTTCCTAGGAGCATAGCATAAAATGTAATGTGCTAATTAGGCCATACATAGCCATACCCCAAATATCATTATATTGATGAACATAAACAGCTACTATTCTGTGAATGTACAGCTGGTCTGTGGCCAAAGCAACTATCCAAGAGAATAAATGCAACCATGGTTGGCAACACCAAAGACTAAGATCTGAAGGAAGGTAGAACATGGTACACACTTACACCACAGTTTTAATCAAACACACCATTATCATCGTCAAACAATGATTTAAATGTCTGCACAGAACAGTGGGTGCTATTGTTCAGCTCTGTAAAGGTCTGAAAAATTACTGTAGCCTCCTGTGTTCTGGACAACTTTTCCCCAAAAAGAGGCAACTTTGCCCCACAAAGAGGTATAGTCATGGAGCAGGGAACAACAATCTTACTGTGCATCACACCAAAAGATGTGATTGCACTGGAGGGGGTGCAGAGGAGATTCACCAGGATGTTGCCTGGGATGAAACATTTAAGTTATGAAGAAAGGTTGGATAGACTTGGGTTGTTTTCGTTGGAGCAGAGAAGACTGAGGGGCGACCTGATCGAGGTGTACAAGATTATGAGGGGCATGGACAGGGTGGATAGGGAGCAGCTGTTCCCCTTAGTTGAAGGATCAATCCCAAGGGGGCATGAGTTCAAGGTGTGGGGCAGGAGGTTTAGGGGGGATGTGAGGAAAAACTTTTTTATCCAGAGGGTGGTGACGGTCTGGAATGCACTGCCTGGGAGGGTGGTGGAGGTGGGTTGCCTCACATCCTTTAAAAAGTACCTGGATGAGCACTTGGCACGTCATAACATTCAAGTCTATGGGCCAAGCGCTGGTAAATGGGATTAGGTAGGTAGGTCAGGTGTTTCTCACGTGTTGGTGCAGACTCGATGGGCTGAAGGGCCTCTTCTGCACTGTGATTCTGCGATTCTGTGAACTGTCAGAGCACATTAAATTGGGCACGATTTTCGGGTTGTCAGGTGGGCGCGGCAGGCGGGCCCGGGAGAGGCCGGGAAATAGCCCACCGCCCATAATTGGCCCCCGATTGCAATTTCATGCTGTCTGGCCAATTAATGGTCAGTCAGCATGAAACACATGCTGAGAAGCTCAGCGCTGCCGGGGAGGGACAGGAGAAGGGCAGGCACTGAAGTCAGCGCAGATGCGGGGGAGTGCGCAATGAACACTCCCGGAAGGCAGAAAGCTGCCTCAGGGAGCTGAAGTATTTTAGACCAATGAATAAAGTTCTTAAAATTCCGGAAAAAATGTCCACTCAGCAGACTCACTGGCCTTAACATGTAGATTTGAAAAATTCTGCCCAAAAAATTATTATTTTTTAAATTTAATTACGGAAATCCCATCCTGCTTGTGGATGAGGTTTCCTCAAAAATCCAAAGGCCGCCTGGCCGATTCGCCCGCCCGTCAACCATAACATTGGCTGGGCAATTGAAAAGTACAGGTTAATTAATTGATTAATGGCCTTAATAGGCCTCTTAATTGTTGGCGGGCACGTTGCCGACTCCTGCACGCTCCCACCAACCAAGATATTGCACAAGTGCGCAATGACATTGGGACGCTCGCCCGATGTCATCGCGCGCTATTTCACGCTCGGGCGTGTTGGGCACATGCCCGCACGCCAAGCAGCAAATCCTGCCCAGTATCAGCCAACCCAAGTTTACTAATTCCTAATAGTGTTTTGTTACAGTGCCTGCCCTTACTAAAATGCATGATGTGTGCCTCCTGCTTCCTAACCATGCGCTTCGTCTATGTGGTCCCTCGGGTGGAGGAAATGAAGTGGATTGGCTGATGTGTGTTGGTGTTGTCTAATGAAAGTGGTTTGTTTCTCTTCATCTTAGGTTAAGACGTGTCTCCAAACTTCAAGTGCCACAAATATTGCTGCATTGGTTGCTTAGACCTCCATGCTATCTCGCATATGTGGAGTCATTTCAGCAGGGCAGTTGGGTGATACAGATCTGACATCATTCTCAGAGACATCTGTATCATTCATGTCAGGTTGTTATCCCTCTGATGTGAGGGACTCAGCCTTGAGCAGATATGGCAGAAAACTAGTTCAGCCATTCACTGCTAGATCTGTCTTGTCCTGCTCTCACCTGTTAAAATCGCTCACTCTTTCAGGATCTTCCTGGCTTCTTTTCTGTACTACAGATCATATTCTTAAATCACTATACCCGTCTCCTGCACCCTCGCCTCCAACAATAAGAATGAGAAGCTCATGCACTTCTTGTCACCAAGACCGAGATCCGATCAGCTACCTCTGCTATGCCCCTACATTCTACCAGCTCACCCAGCCAAACTTTCTGTTAAGCTCCCCCTGCCCGAGCCCTGAACTCACATTTTCCTCTAGTTTCTCTTCAATCTCCCATCATCTGTCCAATCTCATCTTGTCTATGAGATCCACTTCCTGTTCCCTTGACCCTATTCCCACTAAAGAGCTGACAATCCAGCTTTCTTCCTGGTCCCATTGTGAGAACGGATCTTCATTTCCTCTCTTCTTTAAATCTGGTGTCATCATCTCCTCCTCAAGATACCAACCCTTGACCCCACCATCCTTGCAAAGTACCACCCCACATCCAACCTCCCTTTCCTCTCCAAAGCCATCTCCCAAATCTGCCCCATCATTCCCAGAACTCCATGTTTGAATATTTCTAATCTGATTTCTGCCCCTGCTACACTATCAAAACTGCCTTTCTCAAAGTCCCAAATGACATCTCATGTGACTGTGACAATGATAAGCTATCCCTCCTCATCCTTCTCAACCTTTCTGTAGCCTTTGACATGATTGTCAATACCATCCTCCTCTAGTGCCTCTCCACTATCGTCCAGCTGAGTGGGACTACACTCATCTGATTCCATTCTTATCTATCTAATTGCAGCCAGAGTATCACTAGCAATGGCTTCTTTTCTGTACTTTTACCTGTGGCATTCCCCAAGGATCTGTCCTTGCCCCCCAACCTCACATTTTTCATACATGCTGACCCTTGGCAGCATCATCTGGAAAGCCGGCATTAGTTTTCACATGTATGCTGACAACACTCAGCTCTACCTCACCACGACCTCTCTCGACTACTCCACTGTTGCTAAATTATCAATTGCTTGTCCAACACCCTGTATTGGATGAGGAGAAATTTCCTCAAGTAGTGGGAAGACCAAAGCCATTGCACTTACCACTGCAACTCCATTCCCTAGTTACGAACACCATCTCTCTCCCTGGCAACTGTCTGAGGCTGAACCTGAAGTTCACAATCTTGGTGTCATATTTAACCTTGAGCAGAGATTCAGACTACATATCTATAGCATCACTAGGGCCGCCTATTTCCACCTCAGTAACATCGCCCAACTCTGCCTTTACTTCAAAACAAAAACAGAATTACCTGGAAAAACTCAGCAGGTCTGGCAGCTTCGGCGGAGAAGAAAAGAGTTGACGTTTCGAGTCCTCATGACCCTTCAACAGGACTGAGTAATACTTCATCTTATTTGCTTCTGAAACTGTCATCTATGCATTTCTTACCTCTATTGACTATTTCAATCCATTCCTGCTAGACATCTATATTCTACTCCCCGTAAACTTGAGGTTATCCAAAACACCACTGCCGTGTATTTACTTGCACCCAATCACACATGACCCTCCGCTCACTGACCTACTTTGGCTCCTGGTCAAGCAACACCTCAATTTTAAAATTTTCATCCTACTTTTCAAGTATTTCCATGGCTAATCTTTATCTTTATAATCTCTTGCTCCACAACTCTCTGAAATATCTGTGCTCATTTAATTCTGGCATCTGTGTTATTCCTGATTTTAATTGCTCCACCAGTGGTGTCAGTGCCTTTAGCTGCCTAATCCTCACACCTTGGCATTCCCCTTGTTAAGCCTCTCCACCTCTCTACCTCCCCTCCCTCCTTTAAAACACTCCTTAAAACCTAGCTTTTTAACTCCCTAATATTGCTTTATGTGGCTTGGTGTCAAACTTTGCTTATTAATGTCCCTGTGAGGCCCCTTGGGATATTTTATTATGCTAAGCGAGCTATATAAATATGTGTTGTGATGAACAGGCTGAATCACAGCATCACCTGCTACAATGACATATACCATCACAGATGCAGCCACAGTGAGGGAGTCATAGAAACATAGAAACATAGAAACTAGGAGCAGGAGTAGGCCGTACGGCCCTTCGAGCCTGCTCCACCATTCATTATGATCATGACTGATCATCCAACTCAATAGCCTGCTCCCGCTTTCTCCCCATATCCTTTGATCCCTTTCACCCCAAGAGCTATATCTAACTCCTTCTTGAAAACATACAATGTTTTTGCCTCAACTACTTTCTGTGGTAGCGAATTCCACAGGCTCACCACTCTCTAGGTGAAGAAATTTCTCCTCATCTCAGTCCTAAATGGTCTACCTTGTATCCTCAGACTGTGACCCCTGGTTCTGGACTCCCCCACCATTGGGAACATCCTTGCTGCATCTACCCTGTCTAGTCCTGTTAGAATTTTATAGGTTTCTATGAGATCCCCCCTCATTCTTCTGAACTCCAGCAAATATAATCCTAACTGACTCAATCTCTCCTCATATGTCAGTCCCACCATCCCAGGAATCAGTCTGGTAAACCTTTGCTGCATTCCCTCTATAGCAAGAACATCCTTCCTCAGAAACGGAGACCAAAGCTGCACACAATATTCCAGGTGTGGTCTCACCAAGGCTCTGTATAATTGTAGCAAGATTTCCCTGCTCCTGTACTCGAATCCTCTCGCTATGAAGGCCAACATACCATATGCAACTGTTCCAGAGTCTATAGAATTTCGGAATATGACCACCAATGTATCCACTATTTCTAAGGCTACTTCCTTAAGTACTCTGGGATGTAGAATATCAGGCCCTGGGGATTTATCGGCCTTCAATCCCATCAATTTCCCCAACACCATTTCCCTGCTAATACTGATTTATTTCAGTTCCTCCCTCTCACTAAACCCTGTGTTCCCCAACATTTCTGGTATGTTATTTGTGTCCTCCTTTGTGAAGACAGAACCAAAGTATGTATTTAGTTGGTCAGCCATTTCTTTGTTCCCCATTATAAATTCCCCTGTTTCTGACTGTAAGGGACCTACATTTGTCATCACCAATCTTTTTCTCTTCACATACCTATAGAAACTTTTACAGTCACTTTTTATGTTCCCTGCAAGCTAACTCTCGTTACTCTATTTTCCCCTTCTTAATCAATCCCTTGGTCCTCCTTTGCTGAATTCTAAAGTGCTCCCAATCCTCAGGTCTGTTATTTTTTCTGGCCAATTCGTATGCCTCTTCCTTGGATCTAATACCATCTCTAATTTCCCTTGTAAGCCATGGTTTGGCCACCTTTCCTGTTTTACTTTTGCGCCAGACAGGAATAAACAATTGTTGCAGTTCACCCATGCGCTCTTTGAATGTTTGCCATTGCCTATCCACTGTCATCCCTTTAAGTAACATTTCCCAATCCATCATAGCCAACTCGCGCCTCATACCATCGTAGTTTCCTTTATTAAGATTCAGGACCCTAGCCTCAGAATCAACTATGTCACTCTCCATCTTGATGAAGAATTCTATCATATTATGGTCGCTCACCCCCAAGGGGCCTCGCACAACAAGATTGCCAATTATTCCTTTCTCATTACACAATACCCAGTCTGGGATGGCCTGTTCTCTAGTTGGTTCCTCAACGTATTGGTCCAGAAAACCATCCCATACACACTCCAGGAATTCCTCCTCTACGGTATTGTTACTAATTTGATTTGCCCAATCTATATGCAGATTAAAGTCACCCATAATTACAGATGTTCCTTTATTCCATGCATCTCTAATTTCCTGTTTAATGCCATTCCCAACATCACCACTACAGTTTGGGGGTCTATATACAGCCCCCAGTAACATTTTTTGCCCCTTAGTGTTTCTCAGCTCTACCCATACAGACTCCACATCGTCGGAGCTAATATCTTTCCTCACTATTGTGTTAATTTCCTCTTTAACCAGCAATGCAACTCCATCGCCTTTTCCTTTTTGTCTGTCCTTCCTAAATACTGAATACCCCTGGATGTTCAGTTCCCATCTTTGGTCACCCTGCAGCCATGTCTCCGTAATCCCGACTATATCATACATGTTTACATCTATTTGCGTGGTTAATTCATCCACTTTATTGCGAATGCTCCTTGTGTTAAGGCACAAAGCCTTAAAGCTTGTCTTTTTAACATTACTTGTCCTGTTCCCACTATTTTTCACTGAGGCCTGTTTAGTTCTTGCCCTTGATTTCTCTGCCTATCACTTTTCTTATTGCCCATTCTGTCTTTTGTTCTTGTCCTTGATTACTCCTCCTCTGACTCCTTGCATAGGTTCCCATCCCCCTGCCATTTTAGTTTAAACCCTCCCCAAACACTCTAGCAAATATTCCCCCTAGGACATCAGTCCTGGTCCTGCCCAGGTGTAACCCATCCAGTTTGTGCTGGTCCCACCTCCCCCAGAACCGGTCCCAATGTCCCAGGAATCTGAAACCCTCCCCCTCACACCATCTCTTCAGCCAAGTATTCATCCGATATATCCTGCTATTTCTACTCTGACTAGCACATGGCACTGGTAGTAATCCTGAGATCACTACCTTTGAGGTCCTACTTTTCAACTTACTTCCTAACTCCCTATATTCTGCTTTTAGGACCTCATCCTTTTTTTTACCTATGTCGTTTGTACCAATGTGTACCACGACCACTGGCTTTTCACCCTCCCCTTTCAGAATATCCTGTAGCTGCTCTGAGACCCTAGCACCAGGGAGGCAACACACCATCCTGGAGTCTCGTTTGTGGCCACAGAAACGCCTATCCATTCCCCTTACAATTGAATCCCCTATAACTATTGCATTCCCACACTTTTTACTCCTCCCCTGTGCAGCAGAGCCAACTGTGGTGCAACAAATTTGGCTGTTGCTGCTTTCCCCTGAGAGGCCATTCCTCTCAACAGTATCCAAAGCGGCATACCTGTTTTGCAGGGGAATAGCCACAGGAGATTCCTGCACTGGCTGCCTAGTCCTCTTGCTCTGCCCGGTGGTCACCCATTCCCTTCCTGCCTGTGGACTCTTAGCCTGTGATGTGACCACCTCTCTATACGTGCTGTCCACGATACTCTCTGCCTCGTGGATGCTCCACAGTGTCCCCAGCCGCCACTCCGGCTCCGAAACCCGGGCTTCCAGGAGCTGCAGCTGGAGACACTTCCCGCACACATGCTGGCCCTGGGCACTGGAAATGTTCCCGGCTTCCCAAATAGAGCAGGAGGAACACACTACGGCTTTAAGCTCCCCTGCCATGACTTACCCCTTTAAATTAAATTAAACCTTTTGGAAGATACTTAATATCAAATAATATCAACTTCTCTAGGGTCCTTCTTCCCAGCTCCTCGTTGTTACAGAATATAGCCCTTACAAACGCTGAACCACAAAATAAAACCTTAAAAACTATAAGCGATAAAAGTAGTAAATACTTACCTGACCGTATTCACAGTACTCAAAGGATCACCTCGTTCCCTCCTCACCAACTCCCTCAGTCACCAAACTCCAACTTAAGCACTCTACTGCAGCCCAAAACAGCACTCCAGTGCAGACCAAGTCAGCAATGTAAGATGGTCTATTTTTATACTCTCTGAATCTAGCCTCTGAAAACCTGTTTAAGCCAGTTATCTGATTAACTAGTCGTAGCTGCAACAGGGCCTGTATAAACCTTGTTTTAAAGCTGGCCTCAAACTCACCTTATTCCAACCCAAACAGCAACTTTTAGTTAATTACTAAATTAAAGAAAGACTAGACTTTAGATAGAAATTAACCCTTAAATTCCCTCAGTCACCAAACTCCAACTTAAGCACTCTGTTGCAGCCCAAAGCAGCACTCCAGTGCTGACTCCAGAGTCAGCTATTGAGATGCAAGAAGGTCGAGTATCAGAGGCAAAAATCACACAAATTATTACAGTTGAATGCTGTGATGGTGGAACCATGGGCTTCTGTGGAAAATCAAGTTAAATGTGATGAATAGCTGTCCTCATCTGTACTTACCTTTTTTGAATTTTGCAGCAGCATCCATTAAAACTTAAAGCTGGAAAATAGACCATCAATTGAGCCTGATGACATCAATGCCTTAATTCTTGATACATATTCTCATGCTGTGAAGCTTTGCCTCAGAGCTACAAAATTCTAAAATTTATCTCATATCCTATTTAAAAACAGATGTCGGATCTTTTTCTTCACCTACCAGCAGAGAATTATTAATTTAGTTTCTCTAGGCTTGTGCAGAAGCTGCATCTAATACTTACGGTGTACTACCTATTAAAATTAAATTAATAATATACATTTTATAGTGTGCATCATTACAACAAAATGCCTTAAAGCCCTTCAGAAACAATGAATTATTAATCTTAGTGTGCAGTAACTGTTATGGAGACAAACTATATTCGATATGTTCATGGTAACCACACTATTTTGGCAAAATATTGGGTCAGATTAGCATGGCTCTTCTTGGTATGTGTATGTTTAAATGTGTATGTTTAAAATTACTTTAACATTAATTAAACAAAAACATAAACTTGTTTATTTTATTACACAGTAAAATTTCAACTCTTGTTGTCTAAATAAGCCAAAAGTAAAATTGTTAGCTCCCAGGATGGTTAACCATTGCTGAATATTTCAATTATTCTGCAGGATGAGCATGCAACACTTAATGTCAATAGGATAATTAAAGGTACAAATGCTCCAACCTGGCTACTGTACACAGATCATAGCTGGGACATAGCTGCCAGACTGGGCCTGTGCCAGATGGTGAGCAAATCAAAAAGAGGGAAAAATGTACTTGATCTCACCCTCACCAATCTGTCTGTTGCAAATGCATCTGCCCATGGCAATATTGATCCGAGTGACGACCACACAGTCCTTCTGGAGACAAAGCCCCAATAATAAAATTTATCTCATATCCTATTTAAAAACAGATGTAGGATCTTTTTCTTCGCCTACCAGCAGAGAATTATTAATTTAGTTTCTCTAGGCTTGTGCACAAGCTGCATCTAATACTTACTGCGTACTACCTATTAAAATTAAATTAATAATATACATTTTAGAGTGTGCGTCATTACAACAAAATGCCTTAAAGCACTTCAGAAACAATGAATTATTAAACTTAGTGTGCAGTAATTGTTATGGAGACAAACTATAATGTCTGTCATTATAGTTCATAATAACTATATGAAGTATAGTTCATATATACTGACATGTGTGTCACATACATATGTATGTATGTACATATGTATATTACACACTGACAACACCCTTCATCGTATTATATGCGGCACTACCACCATGCCAAATGGGATAGATTGAGAACAAATCTAGCAGCTCAAAACTGGGCATACATGAAGCATGGTGGACCGTCAGCATCAGCAGAATTGTATTCAATCACATGGCCTGGCATATTTCTCACTCTACCATTATCATCAAGCCAGGAGATCAACCCTGGCTCAATGACGATTGTGGAAAAGCATGCCAGGAGCAGCATTAGACATACCTAAAAGTGAAGTGCCAACCTGGTGAAGCTACAACACAGGACTACATGCATGCTAAATAGTGCAAGCAGCATGTGGCATACAGAGCTAAATAATCCCACAACCAATGGATCAGATCAAAGCTCTGCAGTGCTATCACATCCAGTTGTGAATGGTGGTCGACAATTAAACAACTAACTCGGGCAAGAGGCTCTACAATCATCTTCACCTTCAATGATGGGAGAGCCCAGCACATTTGTGCGAAGGGCAAGGCTGAAGAATTTGCAACCATCTTCAGCCAGAAGTGCCGAGTGGATGATCCATCTCAGCCTGCTTCTGAGGTCCCCGGCATCACAGTTGCCAGTCTTCAGCCAATTTAATTCACACTAACTGATATAAAAAAGCAGCAAAATGCACTGAATACTGCAAAGGCTATGGGCCCTGAACAATATCTTGCCTGTAGTATTGAAGACTTGTGCTCCAGAAGTAGCTGCACCCTAGCTAAGCTGTTCCAGTACAACTACAACATAGGCATCTATCTGACAATGTGGAAAATTGCCCAAGTATGTCCTGCCCACTGAAGGTAGGACAAATTCTATCCGGCCAATTACCACCCCATCATTCTACTTCCAATCATCATCAAAGTAATGGAAGGTGTTATTGACGGTGCTATCAAGTGGCACTTACTCAGCAATAACCTGATCAGCGATGCTCAGTTTGAGTTCCGGCAGTGCCACTTGGCTCCAGACTTCATTACAGCCTTGGACCAAATATTGACAAAAGAGCTGAATTCTAGAGGTGAGGTGAGAGTAACTGCCCTTGACAGCAAGGTGTAATTTGACCTCATGTGGCATCAAGGAGTCCTAGCAAAATTACAGTCAATGGGATTCAGGGGGAAAACCCACCATTGGTTGGAGTAATACCTAGCACAAAGGAAGATGGTTGTGGTTGTGGGAGACCAATCAGCTCTGCCCCAGGACATTGCTGCAGGAGTTCCTCAGGGTAGTGTCCTAGGCCCAACCATCTTCAGCTGCTTCAATGACCTTCCCTCCAACATAAGATCAAATGTGGGGATGTTCACTGATGGGTACACAGTGTTCAGTGCTATTCGCAACTCCTCAGATACTGAAGCAGCACGTGTCAATATGCAGCAAGACCTGGATAACATTCAAGTTTGAGCTGATAAGTAGCGAGTAACATTCACACTACATAAGTGCCAAGCAATGAGCATCTCCAACAAGAGATAATCTAATCGTCCCCCTTGACATTCAGTGGCATTATCATTGCTCACTCCTCCACCATCAACATCCTGGGAGTTACCATTGACCAGAAACTTAACTGGACCAGCCATTTAAATACTGTGACTACAAGAACAGGTCAGAAGCAGGAAATTCTGCAATGAGTAAGTCAATGCTTCCCTAAAGCCTGTCCACCAACTACAAGGCACAGGTCAGGAGTGTAATGGAATACTTACCAGGATGAATGCAGCACCAATATCACACAAGAAGCTCGACACCATCCAGGACAAAGCAGCCCACTTGTTGGCACCCCATCCATCATCTGAAATATTCACTTCCTCAACCACTAGCATACAATGGGAACAGTGTGTATCATATACAAGGTGCATTGCAGCAACTGGCCAAGACTGCTTCAACAGCACTGCTCAATCCAGCAAACGCTATCAACCCTAGAAGAACAAGGGCAGCAGATGCATGGGAACACCACCACCTGCAAGTTTCCTTCTAAGTCACACACCATCCTGACTTGGAACTATATCATGGTTCCTTCACTGTCGCTGTGTCAAAATCTTAGCATTCCCTTCCTAAGAGCACTCTGGGTGCACCTACACCATTTGGGCTGCAGTGGTTCAAGAAGATAACTCACCACCACATTCTCAAGGGCAATTAGGGAAGGGCAACATTGCTGGTGATGCTCGCATCCCATGAATGAATGAAGAATTAAAAAAAGTTGTGTGTGCTTATGAAAAGCTGGCATTGTCTCAGTTGCCCAGGATGGCAGGACTGTCCTGTGAAGAGAGATTGGAGAAACTGGGGCTGTATTCTCTAGAGTTTTGAAGAATTATCTCATTGAAACATACAAAATACTTAAAGGGATAGCCAGGGTAGATGCAGGTGAGATGTTTCCCCTGGTTGGGGAGCCTAGAGCCAGGGGACACAATTTCAAAATAAGGGGAAAGCCACTTAGGACTGAGATGAGGAGAAATTTTTTACTCAGATGGTTGCGAATCTTTGGAATTCCCTACCCCAGAGGGCTGTGGAAGCTCAGTAATTGAATATGTTTAAAGCAGAGATTGGCAGATTTCTAAATTCCAATGACATAAATAGATATATGGATAGTGTGGGAAAAAGACATTGAAGTGGATGATCAGCCATGATCGTATTGAATAGCGGACTAGGCTTGATGGGCTGAATGGCCTACTCCTGCTCCTATGTTCCTATGATAACACTTAAGTGATGACTTTTGTCCTGCATTTCATCAATTTATCTGGGTAGGTTGAGATGGAAAATTGGATGGGGCCTATCCCATTGAATCCATCATCTTTGTGGCATCTAGCGATCTTCCAGCATTATCAAATATTGAGGCAGTAACGAATGACATTTTCTGTCATCACCATTATAGCAACATCGGGCACTGATAACACTAACATGTTATAGGTATCCTATTAAGTAACTTGAATGAATGATCTGCTTTCTACATGTTTAAAATAAAGTCTTTTGTTGTAACTCCAGTACATGCATGAACCTGAGAAGGGTTATAACAAAACAAATGCAAAATCTATATAACTGTCTCTGATTGAAGAATGCAAAGTGTATATACTGAAAAACTGCTTGCTTCTAAATGAAAACAAAGCATCTCCCCAAAGGGCCATCTACATTTTTGGCAGTTTAGTCAACTGGGACAAAAAAGACAATGGCAATTAATTGCAACCACTGTGTTGCTGCTTACCAGTACCAGCAGTCATAACTCTTAATGTATGATTCTCAAACCTTACACAAAGATTCTCACCATCAAATTGTACTGCACTCAATATAAATGTTAATTTTTGAATACAAATGTTACCCGGTTAAAAACTGTGGAATATTCTAAGAGCGCAACTACATAAATGTCAACATTGTTAATGTTGGGATAAAATGCTTATTTTTCTTGTCCTCGCCAGATGGAGCCTAGCAAGAGGGTGTTGCTAAAACAAATCATCACCATTTTGAAGTTACAGCTGAATATCTAGCATTCTGTATATTGCAGAGTTTTACCATCATGCACATCTGGACAGTGACCCTAATGCTGTTATTGTCTCTGTACCTTCCAATATAAATGCAGAAGATATATCTGCCCTTTCACCTGTTCCCTTCCTACTGTCCATGGCCCCAAATACCCCTTCTGAGTGAAACAGCAATTTACTTGTACTTCCAACTTAGGATACTTGAGTTTACCTACTTTTATTCTGCCACATTCCTATCTTGTGGGCGCTTTCCCTTTGGCAAATTTTCCAACCTTCCCTCCTCCACCTCTGCTATCCTACTATAATTATCCTCAACCATCTTTTATCTTTATACTTGCATCAGTATCACCTCCTTTTGGCTTGTACCATCATTATTTTTGTCATTTAATCACTCCTCCCCTCCTGCACCCTCCATCACAGATCTTTCCCTATTTTGCTCTTTGTCCTCTTTAATCTGGTTTTGCACTCGTTTAATAGTTGTTCATAATCTCTAACAAAGTAATTGACCTGAAACATTATTAATAATAAAAACAATAAATGCTGGAAAACTGAGATCTGAAACAGTAACTTAGTTTCTATCTCCATCTGTGTCACCTGACCTGTTGAGTGTTTCCAGCACTTTCTCCTTTTATTTCAGATTTCGAGCATCCGCAGTAGTTTGCACCTTTAACTTGTTTGTGTTCTTTTGTTTCCCCCCTCCCATTTTTATGTTCCTTTTCAACTTATGTCCATCTATAAATATCTTGCAGGTCTGATGAAGGATCCAAACCTAAATCCTCCAACTTGTTCTCTCCACAAGATGCCACCTGAATGTTGCCAACATTTTGTTTCTTACGGTTTCTGATGAAAGGTCACCTGGAATGTTAACTCGCCTCACGGATGCTGCCTGGCCTGCTGAGTAGTTCCAGCAATTTCTGTTTTTATTTTCTGTATTAGTATCAGCAAATGCAGTTTCCTTTGTTGATTTTGAACTCAGGCAATGAGGATTAGGGGCAGTACCTGAGCAGGAAAGCAGTGCTTACAGCAGAATCTAGTAGAATCAGAGACTTGGGGTAAGATGTAGGATAAGGGGTTAATTCTAACTGTGTAATGTGAGGATTTATACCGTGTCTTCTTATACAGTTAGAATTAACCCCTTATTATACAAACAGGGGGAAAAACAATTGTTCTCCATAAAACAGACAATGGGGCAGGATGCTTCCGGGTATAGTGTGTGCGCGCACGTACATGAGCGGGGTTACGCGCTTGCGCCCCGGGGGGGGGGCGAGGGCTGCGCTACGCTACGCTACGCGCTGCCGCCCGCGGTCGGCGGCGGGGAGGGCTGCGCTACGCGCTGCCGCCCGCGGTCGGCGGCGCGCGCAGGGTTGCCGCGCAGATCGCTGCTGGGCTCGCGGGCGATGGCAGCCGGATACATTGTTACTCTGGAGTTGTAATGAAGTTCCATTCGAAGTTTTTATCACGGACAGCCCTGGTGAATCAGAGCCCGCAATTAAAGCCCGAAAATGGCTGCAAATAAGGCGAAGAAAGTTACAAAGATGGCAACGAAAGCATGTCCGGAATGTGACCAACAGGTGGGATATCTCAGACTGGAAACATTTGTATATATTTCACATTCAGTTCGCGTTTATCGGTGAGGATCGAGGCTTTCTTTGTGCGATTTGATAAGGGTGCATTATTGAGGATGTCTTTTTGAAGCATCATTCAGGAACATTGGCCTAATATTTTCGAATTTTTTTTTGTGCATGACCTCGCTACTGACACGATTTTGTTTTATTTTTTTCAAATCTACACCTTGAATTGCTATTGGACCTTTCAGCAAGCTTTAGGCGTGGGGAATATTGCATAATATCAGCTTTTTCCTCCCCTTGTCTTTGCTACGCTATGGTCACGTATTCTATTTGGAAATGTAAGACAATAAAAGGATGGCATTTGAGCTGGAAATGATTGTGGAATACAGCCTTGAGCAAATGTCTTTCATCTGAAAGTGATTAAAATGCTTCGGCGTCAGCCGAATACCAGATTTGCAAAATTACATATTACTTCCACGTTGATAAATAGCCGTGTTGTAAGTCTCCTATTCGCAGAGCCGTAAATAAACTTTGAATGGGGACATTAGACATTTTCAGCCTACTTTGAACGTAGAATTTAATCTTTGTTGTCATGTGGCATATGCAGTTTCTCTCAAACATGAATACTGCTAAAGTGCTGACGAGTTGCCAAAGGCTTAATCACAACGGAGACATTCATGGGTTTACGCCTAGACTTTCAAAATACATATTTTGAGCGTTGAGTTCAAATTGTGCAGCCGTTTTGTATTCAAAATCCTGTGGATTTAAGCTTATTAGTTCGGTGGTGTTAATGTAGTTTGATTATGTCGGCGCTTTACACTAATTGTTTCGTGTAGGACGGACGCCAATTCTTAAAAACATTTGCGTAAGAGATGTCAGTCCGTCATCAAAAGGAAAATGCCAAAGACTGCATTCTTGGCAAACTGCCTTGCCCAGTATATAATCTTTCTAACATTGGAAATTGCAGAATAATTTTTAATGAATCGTAATCTTTTTAATGAGTTAGATGTTTAAAAAGTACCAAAATTGTTGAGTGGTTTATCAGGTTGCGTGGATGCGATGAAAAAAAAAATCATACAGCAAAACGGCCACATACGTGAACGTAGTCATATCCCTTGTGATTAAACTGTTTACTGCGATGGACTGCAGAAAAACGCCATCTAATTTCAGCTGTTTGATTTTTCAGATTCCTGTTGCCTGTAAATCATGTCCTTGTGGATTCATTTTTATAAGTAGAAGACTATTGAATGCTAAGCAGTCTGAGAAATCACCGCCACCTAATTTAGGTAAATGATTAAAAACCTGTCAGTCTGCTGAGCTGAATAACTGTGTGGAGTGGGGAAGCAAAGGAATGAGTAAGCAATGCAAATTTATCATCCATCCTTAGATTACAAATTGGCATCTGTTTTGTTGCTCTGTCTTTTTGGCTGTTGAAACATAAGGGGACAGAAACCCTTTAGCAAAGGTTTGATCAAAGCACAATGTGTCCTTCTGGTAAGGTGCAGCTGTCCTTTTTCAAAGGTTCCTGAGTCTAATTGTGAATTAAATAGACATTTAAGCTTAATTATTGTTCGATTAGGGAACTTTGCAAAATGGGGCCATGTTTGTCAGTTTCCAGCTGTGAGTTAGAAGTGCAGTTCAGAAAAGCCCAGTCATTATATAATATTGCATCACTAGCCACTATACTGTTTGATCTCCTGTAGTGTTGCTTATCGCTAATAGATGATCTGTACCACAACTATGAGTAATATAGCATGTAGTGAACATATCCTACTAAATGAAACTTAAGGTGTGATTAAGTAAGCACAAACTTGGTTACTCACTTTCATTAGTGTCCCATCTACAAGCTGCCCCTTGGCAACATCAAAAACAATGGGTGAGCTTGCACATATGCATTGACAACACCTTTATCTGTTTCCATGACCTCTTTCAACTGCTTCACTGCCACTGTTTTCAGATGACTTATTCAATATTCAGTCCTGGATTGGGCACAATTTCCTCAAGTCAAGCATCAGAAGGATCAAAACCGTCGTCTTTGGCTTCCACCACAGTTTCCGAATCCTTGCCACATGTTCCACCTATCACTTTGACTGCTATCTGAGACTGCAAACTTGCCTTGCTATTTAACCATGAGCTAAGCTTATGACCACACTTTCTCTGTCACAGAGACCCCAATTCCTGACCCCTATCCTACCTGCATCTGCAGTCGAAGCCCTCAAACATGCTTTTTCACCTCCAGAGTCGGCTATTCCAATCTTCTAATGGACCCCCGTATTCCACCCTCCATAAGCTACAGCAAATCCAAATCTCTGTTGTCTATATTCGATCTTGTACCAAGTCTTCCTTATCCATCAGTCCTGAGGTGTCAGCTGTGGCTCAGTTCATAGCACCCTCGCCTTTGAGTCAGAAGGTTGTGGGTTCATGTCCCACTCCCGGAAACCAAGAACTGTGAATGTACTCAAAAGAGTTACCCATCAGTCCTGTGCTCACTGATCTAATTGCTTCTGGACCCCAAACACTACCAATTTAAAATTCTTATCTTGTTGCATAAATCTCTTTCATTGAATCATCCTCATTATCTCTATAAAATGCCTTCAGCCCGACTGTCATTTGAGAATTTTGCATTCCTCCAACTCTAGCCTCTTGTGCATCCCATTCTTTTGTCCCATCATTGGAATCTCTTTCTTCAGTCAGCTAGATTCTACATTCTGGAATTCTTCCCTAAATGTCTCTGCTTCTCCATCTTCCTTGTGTTCTTTAAGACCTCCTTTAAATTTATCTCTTTAACCAGGTTTTTATACTGCCCTCCTAATATCTCCTCCTTTGGGTTAGTATCAACTTTTTGTCTGATTACACTTCATGAAATATTCTGGGTGGTTGTTTATGTTATTGTTTATGTTAAAGATGCTATATAAAGATGCAAGTTGTTTTATCAGGGAATGTTTACATGTTGTACAGTGTTCAATGGTTCCAGTTTCAAGTCAATGTATTCAGCATTAATCTCTCTTTAAGATTATTTTGTATCTGTTATTATAAAGTATAATGTATGCTGTATGCACACTGGTTCCTAAAATTGTAATGGATCTCCCATAGTTAGCTTGTTGTAAATTTGGTGATGACCTGTATTAAAATAGTGTCCTGTAATGCGATATGCATTGTTCTGCTAAGGTGGAAATGTTTCAAGTGGCCTATTCCTTTCAGGCCAGAAATTCTAATTCTTTTAAGTCTAGCTTACTCAGTTTTTGCTGTCTGATCTTGTAACTTTGCAAACTGTGAAGCAAATTTTCAGTTCCACGCCAGATGTGCACCACCATAAAATTAGCTAGTATTTTTGTCTGTTGAAAAATAATGTTTTGCATCTCCATAACAAAGTGCACCATCTTGCATCCACTGATGCAGTCTGTCTGTTTCACTCTTTCATCCACTTGTGCTTGCATTTTCTTTCCCTCATCTATTCAGTCATAATAATTCTCCTTATTTTTAGCTCTAGTCATGAATGGAAAGTAAAGCAGGTGGTGCACAGGATTGATCAGCTACACATCAGAATGTAAATGTTCTAATTTGTCTTGTTCTGGTGCCAGTAGAGACCCATTTTCAGCTCTACATCTGCTTTGTACCTGGTGCAGTATAGTACTAGGTGTAAAAGCAAATGGGAGAAGATCTTAGTGGAAGGCCAGTACAGCACTGCTGTCCTTTAATCAGTGCAATGAGGTTTTTAAAACAAAAATGTAAAAGTTTCATTAAGGACTGAAAAACATAGAATTACATAGTGATTATAATACTAAAATAAGCCTTTTGGCTCAACCAGCCCCTGTTTATTTTCTATACAAACAGTAATTTTAATTGTATGTCCCCACTCTTTCCTATATTCCTTTAATTCCCCTTTCCTTCAACTACGAACATACCCTACTCTTAAAGATAGAGTCTCAACTTCATTTACTAAGACTGGCAATGCATTCTACATTTCACAGCTCCCTATAAAATAAAAATATTAATCCTGCTCTTGCCCTTAAATCCCTCACCTCATATCTGTGTCTTTATTCTAGATCCCCCTCAATTACTGGAAACAACTTTTCTATCCCTTCATATTTTTAAATGCCTTTTATCAAATTGTCCCTTAATCTTCTCCAACAAAAACAGCTTTAATTTTTTCAAATCTTTCTTCATATTTATATTTCCTCATATTGGGCTTTATCCTAGTGTACCTATGCTGTCTCCTTTCTATTGCCTCAATATCCTTCCTATTTGTGTAGCACCTAGAACAATATACGTGTACATTCTATCTAATAACCCACAAGTTTGGTGGTGCCTTGGTTACTAGTTCAATACCATAACCAAATACTACCATATTTCAGTGGAAGAGGGTTAAGTAAATTCAGTTATTCACCAGCTTTTATTCGCTATATCCTTTGCTCCTTCTTTGGAAGTGTCCTTGTTTCAGTACCATGCTTGAATAGTCTTGCTAAGGTTTAGGATACATACATTCACCATTACATTTTGACACTTGTATTGTATTGTGAAGGATCGAAGGCCAGTCTGGAGAGCTTTACATTAATGAGTCTGCAGGTGACAAAGGCACGAATGAGGATTTCAGCTGCAGAATGGCTGACGTTGCCATAAACTATGTAACTGATGTCTGTTTGATCAGAAAGACACAGAGGATGATCTTAGAGCTGATGATTTTCTAAATTTCATTGCTTGGATCAAAAGGATGTATGTTTAATGTGATTTGCTTTGGTAGCTTCTGATGATGCCCATGTTTAGTGGGATGGCTTCCAGAAATTCCACTTTCACTGAAAGTCATCAGGTGACTTTTGGCAAATAACCTGGATGGTGGCTTGATATAACAAAACGAGCCACTAGTGTTTACTGAGTTATTACTGGTCTCTTCTAGGTGATGTCCAGAAAATTATACCTATTTGTCCAATTGCTTCATACATGATTTACTGACAGAAATCATTACAATTTATTAATTGTGTGCCAGCAAGTCCCAGTGCATTGAACTCGATGGGATTAATTACTTATGGTGAACTGGAAGATTAGATGTACGGTCCTGCCTTTGGTTTAAACAAGGCAGATTGTGTGGTGGTATCTCGGTCCTCAATCACACAGCCTTATTCCTCAGAATGGTCTTGGCTGCTCCTTTTTCTTTTGAGTCCCATTCTTCAGTAAGTTTGCCATCCTCCCTCAAATACTTTCAGTTAAAGACAGAAATATGCCTGTTTACCTATTACTTGCTAACAGCAAAGAAACATTATCACTTAGTGCTAGGATTAATTTCATTATGTGCTATAAGATATGACATACACACCTTTAAGTGTCATTGCCCACCTGTAGATTGTTTTTGGCTTTGCTTATTTCTATTTGTGAAAGCACAGCAGATACTTATGGTATCTATTTAGCAGATATGCCAATTGAACACAATCTAGCCAATGCTACTTTTTGTAGTAACCAGCCCTTTGCATTGTTCACTGTTTCTTGGAGCAGAGAGTATTGCCTTCAATGTTTCTTCGAGTACCACAAACAATGACACGTGCAATTCTTTTTGGAGTTGATTACTTGAATGACCTAATTCACATTGATTGCTTTGTACAACTTGTTTAGTATTTAGAAACCTAGGACACTACTCGACTGTCTTGGGCGGTAGTGCTTTTACCTGGAATCCTTTCTTATTAGGACCTTTACTAGGCAGTTCCTTATATATTGTGGTTATTCTAAACTTCAAATAGTGGCTATTTAGTTTTTTTAAATATATCTCGCACCACTGTTCAGTTGCATACCTAGGTAAACCTTGCTGAAGTATGATGTGAGCATAGATGCACTCCTGGGAAGTTAAAATTATTTTGGTGTAGGAGTTCCCACACATAGCATGAGTCAAGACTTAAATGCTTTCTTCGAGTGAGGTTAGAGGACGAGATAACTGGACCAGGGTGTGCAGACATTATTGCGTCATGGACTATTTTTATATTTGCATTATAAATTATTTTTGTCTACATTTTATTATGGAAAATGGCTATGTAGCTTGACATGTTGTAATTATAACCTCCTGCCAGCGCTGGTGCTCCCCATTAAGGAGAGATGGTATTTACAGTGTGACAAGTTTATAAAGGCAGCATCCATTATATATGTAAGTAAAGGCATCTATAATGGAAACTATAGCAGGAGATGTATATAGCTTTAAGTTTTAAGATATACAGATTACTATAGTAAAACTGCTCTAGTAAATATGTCATTCAAAAGGGCAGGGCGGGCAGTATTGATCAATCATTTTAAATTTGGGTATTTGGGAATGGGCCAGAAATCTGCAGGTCTCAAATAATTATATCCTCAGTCTTCTTCTGTTTCCTTACTTCCTTTTATAGTCCTGTTTTAACAAGGTTATGGTGAGTGAGAATCTAATCTAGCATTTGCAATTTGAACCTAAATTCGGAAAACCTAAAGGGAGTTTGTTGTGTTAACAGCTAGCTTCAAATAATTATTGCTGCCATCACAGTTGTGTTTACATGCTGTAGGCAGAGATAGCATCTGAATCCAAGACTGATCCTAACTGGGGCAGCTTTGGTTTTAGAAAGAGCTTGGGAGCTAACATGTGATTGAATGTCACCTTGCGTGCTTCATTTTAATGGAACGTGAACATTAGACTATTTCCTATACAGCGGGTCTGATAGGATTTAACAAACCTTTATTTTGTGATAGACAACAAGTCAGCAGCTAAGAGAAGGAGAACAGAAAGGGCTCGGCGAGAGAAAGCAAATTCTGCTCTTACCAAAGACTTGGAAAACAGGAAACGTTCCAGATCAGACAGTCAATCTGAGCAGATTCGGCGGCGGCGAGGGCGACCCAAGACCACCCCTAGCAAAAAACACGATGATGAGAAAGGTGAAAATACTTGTGATTCCAGGGTTATGGGGGTTGGTGGGGTGGTGATATTGAGCTTTGCAGAGCAGGTTCAATTCTTTGCTGTTGGGTAGGTGGTGGACATGCTAGAATTGGCCCTGGTTAGAAATGGGGTGGGGGGCGGGGGAAGAAAATCTAACCAGCTTCTGCCAGTCTCTCGTAAAGAATCAGTAGGTAGTAGAGGACTGGCTGCTCTTGGAATTATAAGCTAGCATCTTTTTGCCCCTTTTGAGTATTATTGTTTAACTTTTTTCCTGCTTAACCACTTCAGAAAAGAAAAAGGGCTAACTCATGTTGGGGTATGTATCTATGTGAAGCAATTGCATCCTGGTATATCTTTCATTCATGAATGAGCCTAGAAACTTGAGTGTCAGCTAGTAATTTGAACAGAGAAGATGAGACACATCAGAGTTGAGCTGATCTGTCTTCAGATGCCCACAAAGATGCACTTTCCAGTAGGAGCCATTGGATAGTAATGAAGGGCGAGAACCTTGGCTGATTTTTTTTTTTGCTTGTATTGCTAGAGTTTTAAGGCCAGTTGTAGCATGACTTTTGTTACCTTGGTAATGACTGGCTAACTGGAAATTAAATCTGGGTTATTGTTCTGTAAGTTTCTGTCTTTGCTAATTGAGGGGGTTCACTGTTATTCTCTTAATAAATAATTAATAATGTGCAGTGGTGAGAACTGGATGTAATAGTTTTCAAATCTGGGAAGATTGGCAAGACCCAGTTTTTGTTTATCAGAATTTTCTATTACTAATCCAAGACTGCCTGGTTTGTTTTTGCCAAAATAAATATTGAGTTGCACTTGTATCAGTGAAAACTGCTGAAAATGCCTGGCAGTTCATCTGATTTGTGTGGAAGCCTTTGTTTTAATAACTAACCTTTTCATTGCCAATGCTGAATATAGAAGTTCCTTGTGAAAATGACTGTGATGCATTTCAGTTTTAACATTTTAAAAGAAAAAAAGTTTTTCACTTCCAACAAAAATGAAGATTAAGTGATTTGGAAATTTTGAAAACACTTAATGTCCTTTGTTTGGTTTTCCGTTCCTCTAAACTGTATTTATAGAAATGAATGTGTACTAATTACATTTGGCTTCCTTTTTCCACTAATAAGTGGTTTTTAAAAATCCAAACTTTGTGACAACACTTTTCCTTTTGTGAAAGGGCCCATGATGACTCTGCAGCCACTCACCTTTCTTCTTTCTATCTCTGTGGAGAAACACTTGGTCCCTGCTTGGTGAAGTTCACTGATCCGTTGTGTGGAAAATCACAGGTGTATGTCTGTATCTTTTTTTTTAAATTGCAAAACAGACTTGCAGTAAAAGATATACACTTCTCATTACTATAAAACAATTTGAATACATACTCGGGGCCAAGCAGTAACTGACAGGAAATCTATAGGAATGTTGTTGAGAAGCCATGTAAAAATAATGGATCTTTGGGCATTCTCTCAATAGGTGATGAACAGTCACATGCTATTAATACCTCCAGCACCCTGTTGTCAACATCACCCAATTTTTTGTAATTAATTTCATATTGTATGCTGAATAATTGGCACTAATACCAATCCCCCAAAAGGGACCTGCATATGTATATATTTTCATGCCTGGGATATAGGCTTTTTTTAAAATGAGTTTACTCCTTATTCTGTCTGAATCCCTGATCATGCACCCGGGGTTCTTTTTTTGCACAAATGTAACAGTCAGCCATCTCCTTTAGACCATGCAGGCTGGCCCGACAAAAATATCAAGCTGAAATCTTAAGTCAAACTGTAAAAAGGTTGATGAATCCTAAAGTAGTATTTGCGGTTTTATTTTTTGATATATTTTCATAACGTGGCATTGCATGTTTTCTGTCTAAAAAATGATTGGTTTTCACATGCATTTCTAAGGAGGTTCAGTGTTTCAGCTGTGTGGTAACATTTATAAAAATGCAATTAGAATGGAAAACACATAGCTCCTATATTGCCAAACATTAGTCAGTCTTTAATACTGATCTTTGGGTACGTTGAGGTAGTTTTGTAGCTAAAGTATAAAGAAAACATCATAGTCAAACAAAACTTGAGGCCCAGAATTCCACCACTATTAGTGAATGTGGAAACCCTGGAGTTGTGTAATGCTGCATAAAAGTATTGTTTTTCCTTGAGCAGTGCCAAGAGAATGTATAATCCTAACCACATACTAGTCTTGGTAGATTTTTTTTTTGTTTTTTATTTCCTTTTAATGAAACCAGAGAACTGTTTTTCTCAGTTACAGTTGGAAAAGAAAGAGAGCAGTTATTTAGAAAGTTTCCCACACTGATTGAATTCACAATCGGCCTTCTTTTCTCCCCCACATAGTTGATAGAAGTTCTTTGAGCTCTGGCAGTCTGGTTGTTAATAATGTGATTCTGTACCATTTTTTTTTGGAAGGGTGGGGTTAGATGAAGAAGTCGATAATGTAAGATTTAGATTGTTGGAGAAACTGCATTCTTTTGGACTTGATCATCATTTACTGGATTTTTTTGTTTTACAGAAAGACAAGAAAAAGAAGGTGATATATATGCCAGTCTTTCAGATGAAAGGGCCTTTGTATTTTCAGTGGCATTGGCTGAAATAAACAGAAAAATAATCAATCAGAAATTGATTCTTTGACAAAGCACGCTAAAGTGAAATACAACCACAACTCAGGACTCAACTCTTGCACAGTCGTTTCACCAAAATGGATCTCATACTGTGACATTTTCCAGCATTATTGTCGATGCCTGAATTATGTAGTCAGACTCCTTTAACCTGCTGAATTGCCAGATGACTGTTTCTTGCAGCAAAACTCTTGAGGAGTTGGACGTGGACATGTGGTGGCTTGAATGTGTACACCAAAGTGGAAAAAGACAATTCTTTCTTTAAATTCCAATCTCAGATATTTTGTTTGTATGGAAATAATTATGCTACGTTGAACAAAGGAGTAATGTAGTTCGACGTATTGATCAAGAAATAGGTGAAAGTGTATGAAAAACTTGCTTCGCCAATCAACTTCAGCAAATGAACAGGTTAAGTCAGAAAAAGGAACTAAAACTGTTCCTATGGTGTATTTGGAAGGACCTAGAAATGATTAATTCCTGATCCAGATGCAGGTTTCTTTCTGCATTTTACCTTATTTATGACATTGATTGCATACAGGTATTCTCCATTCTGGTCTGTGTAATTAGTCTAAACACTGCAAATAATGATCATAAAATACTACAATAAAAAAGTGTTAAGTTTCATACACCTTATTTGTTCCTTTCCCAATTTCCAGTATAAATATTTTTTGAATGATTAATTTTGACTATAATTTGACATCTTTTTGGCATAAATTAAGCCCGGGAATGTATTACATGTGGTCTGTGAATTTTTGGAGATATTTTCATACAATTAACTTTCCTATGTAATAAATAGATTCATTTTATGTATAATGTAAGTGTGCTTGGGATAATTAGCCTATTGGCACGAGCATTGAAATAGGGATCTCCACTTCTTGACTTGTGAACCATATGTTCAGCCTCCTTCACAAAGGTGTTTACTTTCAGTTCTTACTTTGTCATACTTGTATCAAAGATAGGAAGGTATTGCTGGTGAGATAAGTAGATGGACTATGGTGGTATAATATTCGTTACAATAGGATGTAACCAGATGATGTACAAGAGATGGTGTCACATGCTTCATAAATTGTATAAATATTGCATTTATCTGACCCATGCATTATATTTATCATTAAGAGTATATTAATTTAACTATTTCTGAAAAAAGAGACACGTCTATGCTTTTCATTTTGCATTCATGAGAACACTCGCAAGAATACCAATATAAGGGGAAAACAACAATTTATATTTGCAAATTCACATTTGTGAAGGCCCTACAGGACTTGCATATTGCATATTGCGTGAATCAGTATTCATTGAGCTTATGAACTCAGCAACTTGCACAATTGAGTTCACGCAAACTCATGAACAGGTCTTTGCCTGTCACACTCGGCCCTGAAAAGTGCCCAGTCTACCTCTGCTTACGCTGGAAGGGCAATGCATCACAAAAATTTGAGCAACAGGTGAAGCTCGCTGTTTCACATTGCTACTGTGCAGTAGCAACACAAGTGGTATTCGCTACTAACAGGATGCTGTCGTCAAGCCAAAAAGACGTTCTGCCTTTTACATAAATGAGTAATGTGGTATATGAATTTCAGTGCCAGTGTGTTGCTAGGTATGTAGGTTGTACGTCCCAAAGACTGGCAGGTTGTTTCAAACACCGTGTCCCAGCTGCTGTTCGCAATAGGCAGAGTACAGACCGTACCCAACCAGCCTGTGCTTGCAAAACTCAAAACACAGTATCTAATTTTAGATGTGATTCTGCAATTGGACAACATTTGCTAAATAATTCTCAATGTGCTAAGAATTATGCTGACAATTTAAGATTGTCAGTCAGACTTGCAATGTGGTGCATTTGCATGTACTGGAAGCTACATATATTAATACACAGGGTCCTATTCTTTGCAGACAGACTTGTACATACATTGCACCTGTTTCAGTTAAAATAAGTGACAGCCATTCGTTGACTCCTTCCTCAGGGCAATGCCTTGACCAATCGGGGTCTGGTTTAAATTAAATTTCAAATTTCAAATTTCAAACAATGCTTGGCAATTAACCGTCAGGCACCATCACTGGTTCATTCTCCATGATAACACCACTTGCCAACGAATCAGCACTCTTCACATACAGTACAAATTGTTGTTTTCCCCTTATATTGGTGTTCTTGTGAGTGCCCTGATGAGTGCAAGACAATAAGTTTAGACGTGTCTCTTTTTTCAGCAATACTCAAGTTCTGTACTACCAAACGACTATTTATATTAATTTATTTCTGTTTTACCTGAAATCTACTTGGGCAAATTTTAATATATTTTGATCAAGTTGCATTTCAAAGCTGATGTTTGTGATTCTCAGACCTACAATTTTAGCAGGAGGAGAGCTTCTTTATGCAGGAGAATATTTGAGATTACAGTGACATGTTTGTTTTGTTCCTGGATTGGTTGTCATTGGCTATGACTGTTGATTTTTAACATTCTTGGTGAGAATATAAAACATGGAATAAGGTAAGGTAAGGTTATTTGGCCTTAAAAGTGCAGTCTTTCCACAGATCAGTTTCACCTGATCATCAACTCTTTTGTACCTATTCAGTGTCAGTCTTGGCTCAGTGGTAGGACTCTTGTCTCTGAGTCAGAGGCCCTGATTTTAGTTTAGGATTCAGGCTGCAGGAAATGCTCCCACCCAACTCTTGTCTAATTCTGGCAGCATAAGACCTTGGCAATTTAAATCTGATTTTCAGTCCCTTATGTCAGCAACAGATTCATTTGTGGGACATCATAACTGAGCCAACTGCTGCTGTTCTCTGAGGTCCATATATGCTTAATTTCCAACCGTGGCCTCTGAATAGCAACCATTAGGAGGAAATAAAAATCATTGTTGTTGTTCCCGAGCTAGAGGCTACTAAAGACAACTGTAAGCATAGTTGAGTAGAAACAGAAGGAGGCCATTCAGCCCATTGAGTTTGCATCAGCTGTTTCAAAGAGAAATTCACTTCACTTCCTGGCTATATCCCTGTAATTTCTCCAAGTATTTATCCAATTTCCTTTTGGAAACAACTATTGAACCTGTTTCCACCACCATATCAGGGAATACATTCTGGATCTTAACCACTGGCTGCATAAAAATGGGTGAATTGTTCACCTGGGCTCCAGTTGCCTCTGGCTTTGAGATGAATCAGTGATCACCTGGGTGATGGCCTCCAATCCTCCCTCATTCTAACATTGTCATTCCAGTGGAAGGCACTGGTTGATCTTTTCCCCTTCGTAAGGTCTGAGGTAACTGTGAACAACCTTTTCCCTGACTGAGGTTAGCTAATTGCAAAATGTTTGGGAAGGTTGGAACCTTCCTGTTTGGCTCAAAGAATTGCTGTAATGGTTTGTTGCTACTCTGGCTGTGATTGGCTCAGTTGTAGATGATGAATCACACCTGGGATTTAATTGGTTGCATGCTTGGGGACGATTGTCAGTTTTTACCCTTGAATTATTCGAGGAATTACTTAAATGGAGTATTTGATTGTCATTCTTGTGAACTATAGGTTTATTGGACCATATTTCAGGGTGTGGAAGAAGGCTCTTACTGAATAAATCCCATGTTCCACAGAGATGCATCAAACACTTTGTTTCATCCATGATTAAATATGGGTACCTGTATGTGTGATCATGGAGGATTTATGTAATTACATCCATCTAACGCGACTGGAATGTTTTAAAAGCTCATGATGTTGAAGTGGTTGATTTTCAACCAGATTACATTTTATTTGTACACTCAATGAGAGTCTCACTTGGGCTTGCCTAAAACTCAACTCTTCCAATTTAGGAGGTTGTATTCCTTGAGCACATTTGATGGGCTGGTTTGATAATACCCAAGGATATGTCCACAAGGTGGTATTAAACATTGTGGTGAAAATGGGAACAACTTTAAAACTCTAGATTGGGTCTCCTTTCCAACTGCATTTCATTCAAGACTGGGCTTTCCAGAACCATGAATGCTGATTTGTCCTTTAGTAATTGAAAATAAAACCAGGTAACCCAGGTTATTGCGGGAAGGTGGCACATTGGCCTTTGTTCCCTTTCTATAATTACTATTTTCTGTGGAGCAATTGGAACTACTGGGCTGCACACTTGCGATGAGTGAAACATCCCTGAGCACTTAGTCCTTTTGATCAGTTAAAATATTTTTTTAAATTATCATTTGAACATATAGTTTGAACAGGCTCCTTGTTTCAAATTTTAAAAACTTTATTTTAGCTTGGTTGATTCAAAAAAAATACTAAACAGTGCCCTGTACACTGGAATGCCTGGCAGCCTTGGGACTCTACCTTGGGCAAACTGGTTGAGAAGTGAGCCTGTGAATATTTCAATTTGGTAAGTTCGGAAGAATCAGGGATCTTTTTAACAAGTTATGGAGGGTAGACCTAGATTGGATGTTGGGCAGTTATTTTTCCAGAGAGTAGTAGACCTGCTGGCCCATGTGATGAACACTACCTTGTACATATTCAAGAAAGAGCTGAAACTGTTTCAGTGGGCCGGAGATCACGTATAAGAGGCAGGTATCCTATAATATGAGAGCCAATGTAGTCTCCTGGACTAGTTATTTTGCCTAAGGGGGGGTTAGAGAGTTATTTTCCAGATGTAGATTTTAAAAGAGAGTCTAGTTTTTAACCTCCCCCAAGATTACATGGATCTGGACGGTTCGGAAGTTTCTGTCTGATGATACATGTGAACACGACTGTATGAGATTAGTTACGCCAGCTGGTCTTTTCCTGCCTGACATTTTTGTATGTTCATATTCTTCCTAAAGTAGTATGTTCAGAACTGAACAATATTCTAACTCTGGCTTAATAAAGGATTTCCATAGGTTTAGCATTAACTCTTTGGCTTTGCATTCTCTGCCCCTATTTATAAAACATAGAATCCCAGTTTTTTAAATTTTGGAAAGTATTGTGGGTGGATTCCAAAGGCTCCCCATGCTTTCCCCCTGACCCCCAATCCATCCCAAACACATGCTATAATGTGAGTAGTACAAACACAGCACCAAAAAAGATGCCAGCTCATTTTGAAAGTGAATGGTTGGCAACTATGAATCACACTCCCAATTCTTGCATTGTTTCCAAATTTCGATAGCCAGCCAAGTCAAATTCATTTTAATTTTTCTATTCTTTTATATTTGCTTACTGTTATATATCTCTTGCATACTTCTGCCTAATTCCATATTGCCATTATTGAAAGTATCCAGATACTACATCACTCAAAATTAAAGATTTTCAGACTTATTTGAGAGGGGAATGCTCTGGAAAATGGAATTAAGTAATTGAACACACAATCTCTATTGGAGGGTTGAACACAGCTACTCTGCAGCAAGTTATAACAGATTCTAATTTAGCATAATTTCTTTCCCATTGCCAGCTGGACCTTTATAGTGTGTAACATTACTTTGGTTAATAATTACATTCATTTCATTGATCAAGTGGAAATCGTTTTGCACTAGAAAGTTTTTATTCCTTATAAAATCAAACTGAGTGATCGTGGTTTGTACCACTAGAGAAAGGGAATTTGACATTAAAATTGCTGGCCACAATATAGGGGCCTAATCCTTGCAAGCATATTAGAGGGTGAAAGTGCTGGAGGAAGTATTGTTGCTGTCACTAGAGCTGCTATACTTTGTAGTCCTCTGCAACAAAGCACTGTAGGATTTGTATTCAATTCACATGCCTGGGCTCCTCTTACATTCGCTGTAAATCAGGAAACTTTCAATGGAAACTTTCCATTGCGGCAAGTTGTCTACTTGATGAACACATGAAAGGAGCAGAAAATGGAAGAGTGCTATTTGAAAAGAAATAGCCATTTTTTCAAAAAGGCATGTAGTGTGTTGGATCTCAGCTGGTAATTCTAACTACATGGTTTTGCTATAGAAATGAATGTGTTATGAAATCATTATGTTAATGATATGCAAAGTAACTCCGATTGGAATCTATTCGTGGCTTCAAGAAAATTGTACACTTGCAACTGCCTGATATTGCTTTTTTTGAGCTGCAAAATTATTTACTTTTTAATCAGGAAGTATTGGTCCTAATTAACATATAATTAGCTCCCTGGGATAAGAGATTTAAAGGAATGACTTGTTCAGCTGTTGTACTATGTTAAAGCGAGAGAATTACTGTCAGTAAACCTATGGACACAACATTAAACTTCAATACAGTAAGTACACAGTTATCTCCCCAAATTCCTGCTTGCAGTCTGCAGGGCACTATTTGTTGGAAGCTGGCACCACCAGCCTGAGTTTGAACAATGTAAAAGTAATTTAATTTAGCAAATCTGGGATCTCCCTTGTCTTTACTGTTGAGTTACTCATGGGAAAACTCATCGAGTCCCCGTGGGAGCTATGTGTTAGAGTAGGTGCTCTCAATACCAGTTGGAAATTGGAAATATTTCAATAGGAGGCTGAAACAGCTAGCCTTTCCCCTCCCTTGGTTAAGTTAATAACCAATTTATATTTTTCATTTATTTAAGAAATGATAAACATTAGCTACTTAGCACATTAAAGCTTTCTTTTTAAAAGAAACAAAAGCCATTAACAACCATGGATACTTAAAGAGAATGCAATTTCTTATGGGAATAAAATAGCTATTTAAGGGAAATGATCGATTTTCACAATAAATAAAGTTAGTGGGTTTCTAGTTAGTTCAATAGATTTAAGATTAGCTTTGAGAATATCAAAAAGCAACAAAGGTGTTTATTTACACAAGTGGTTATCTATAACATTTGCCAAGTAAGGTAATAGTATTATCAAGTGATTGGCAGGAGCCTGATGCACAAGAGCAGAATGGTATAGTATATACAATAGCATCTTTCAGTTCTCCAAAGTAACATAGATCAGTGATACCAAAATTGTAAATGATTAAAAGCTGGTGTGTCTCAGTTACAATTCTCTGAATAAATTATTTAATGACACAAAAATATATAATCTTCCTATAATTCATTTTGAAATTATTAAGTGTTTTATGAAATAAATCAAGATTAGGAATACATTGATATCCACTCATGCTGGGGAACTGTTCTCTTCATTCATTCTAAAAACCAAGAGAAACTCAGGATTCAGTGCTCTGCATATACAAACTACCCATTCCTTTTCCCTCCGCATAAGATGTCACCTGGAAGATGTATTTGTGACATAGGGTCAAAAAAAGATTTTTTAAAAATTGCTTGTAAAACTACATTGGAAAGTAAATAAAGACCTCGATTTTTCTCTCAAACTTCTCAATGCCTCATATACAATATAAATTTGATGACTGTATTTGCATTGGTGTACTCAGTGGGCAGTGATTTATGGCAAGATTCCACAATGGCAGAGATCAGTAACAGTTCATATTCTATCTGGCGAGAATGGTTGTAGGATGAATATTCTCTGGAACACTGGAAAAACTGCTTGCTGTTCCTTGAATGGAACCTTTTATGTTTACCTGCAAGAAAATAAAACATGCACTAATAGTACATTTCAGAACTCCAGTATATACCAAAGTCTATTACAACCAATGAAGTACTTTGAAATGTAGTTATTGTTTTAATGTAGTTACGTGGCAGTCAATATGTGCACAGATATCAATGTTCCTCAGCACCAATAAATTAAATGACCAGCTAACATGCTTTAGGTGTCGGCAGGGGGATTAATGTCAGCTAGGACATAGAGGAGAAAGCCCCAGTTCTTCTTTGAGTAGTGCTGTGGCCTAGTTTTAACGTCTCATCTGAAGGACCATACTTCTGACAGTGATGCACTCCCTTGGTCCTGCAGTCTAGTATCAGCCTATGTTATGTCCCTGGAGTGGGCCTTGAACCTACATCTTTCGCACCCTACCTGTGTCACTGGACAGTATTTCGGCTGAAAAACATCACCCCTGAAAATATAGCTGGAACTGAAACCCTCATCTCCAACTCAGATTAGTGCTAAGAGAATTCTACTGCTCTTTTTTTAGAAATATTTTTATTCTTAGCAATGTGGGTGGACAGATGAGCAAGAGACCAATTAAAGCACAGCTTACTCTCCCTTCAGTAACATAAAATCATGGAATGGTTACAGGCCAGAAAGAGGCCATTTGGCCCATCGTACCTGTACCAGTCCTTTGCAAGAGCAATTGACCTAGTGTCACTCCCCTGTCTTTTCCCTGTGGCCCTGCAACTTTTCCTCTTCAGATCCAATTTTCTTTTGAAAGCCACCATTGAATCTACCTCCACCACACTCTCAAGCATTGCATTCCAGATCCTAACCACATATTACATAAGGAAGTTTTTCCTCATGTCGCCATTGCTTCATTTGCCAATCACAAATGGGGAACAGTTTCTTGTTATCTACTCTATCCAGGAGAATACAAAGAGTCTGCAAAAGGATATGTCTTTTAGGGAAGGAAATCTGCTGTTCTTACCTGGCCTGGCCTGCATGTGACTCTAGACCCACAGCAATGTGGTTGACTCTTAAATGCCCTCTGAATAAGGGCAATTAGGGATGGGCAATAAATGCTGGCCTAGCCAGCGACGCCCACATCCCATGCATGAACGAATAAAAAGATGAGTGGGCAAAAAACTGGCTGATGGAATATAATGTGGGAAAATGTGAAATTGTACACTCTGGTAGAAAGAATAGAAAAGCAGAGTATTATTTTAATGAAGTGAGACTGCAGAATGCTGCGGCACAGAGGGACCTTGTGTGTCCTTGTACATGAATCACAAAAGTCAGCATGCAGGTACAACAAGTAATTAAGAAGGCAAACAGAATGTTAGCCTTTATTGCTGTGGTGATGGAGTATAAAAGTAGGAAAATCTTGCTACAACTATACAGGGCATCGGTGAGACCACACTTTGAGTACTCTGCGCAGCTTTGGTCATCTAACTTCTTCGAGTTCTTTGCATGAAGTGAGGTCCGACCCACAACATCACAACCTCCACCACAGTTCAGGCATGGAAGCAGGTCCCACATCCACCCCAGCCAAAATGGGACTCAAACCCCGAGCTGTTGACACCAATCTGATCCACACTGGCTATCCAGCCAACTGAGCCAACCGTCCTCTTAAAGAGTCCAAGTTGCTGGGGGAAACATACTCTTTTAAATTTATTTTGTAGCCTGGAGCTATGGATGGTGATGGTAGAGGTTCCAATTCTTTCCATCAGATGGCTGTCCAGGAATCTTTCCAGCTCTTACCGCTTGCCATTGGCATATGTTGGAAGGATTTACAAGTTGCTACTCAACCTGTTTGGCCGCCTTATGAACCCACTTTCCTTGGTCATCAAGTCCTGGACCTGCACCCGGAGCTCCTGGCTCAAGAACAGAGATGTTACCCACTACATCATAAAACTCCCTCTCACCTTACTTAAGGAGGGAATTCCTTGATTTGGAGGTTGTTCAGAGGAGTTTCACTATGTTGATTCCTTGGGATTAAGGGGTTGCCTTATGAGGAAACGTTGAACAGGTTGGGCCTATACTCACTGGAGTTTAGAAATATGAGAGGTGATTTTATTGAAACGTGTGATTCTGAAGGGGCTTAACAGGATAGATGCTAAAATGATGTTTATCCTGGTGGGGGAATCTAGAACTAGGGTGCACAGTTCCAAAAGAAGGGGTCTCCCATTTAAGACAGAGGTGAGGAAGAATTTCTTCTCTTAGAGGGCCATTAGTGTTTCTCTCCTCCAGAGCAGTGGAGGCTGAGCCATTGAATATACTCAAGGCTGTGTTAGATTTTTGATTGACAAGGGAATCAAGGGTTACGGCAGGCAGGCAGGAAAGTGAGTTAAGGCCACAACAGATCAACCATGATCTTATTGACAGGTGGAGAAGGATTGAGGGGCCGAATAGTTCCTATTTCTTATGTTCTTATACATCTAGACACCTCATGATTTTGAATATCTCTAGCAAATCTCCCCTCAACCATCCAAGAAGAATAGCTCCAGCTTCTCCAATCTATCTATGTAATTGAACATACCCGAGCTCTAAGCACCCTGAGAGTAACCATTTCCTCTCATCTGTCGGAGAAATATTGCTAACTGGCACCATCTAGGAACTGGTTTGCATGTGACCAAACACATTTCCCTTGAAGCTAGTAGGAGACTTTTTCCTCAATATTTTGGGCTGCACGTGAACTCAAGTCATGTAGGTGATAGACAAATGTCTAGCCAACTGCATCATCGAATTGCTTTCTAACCTGATGCTTTAACATGATAACCAAGCATTTTCCCCTGGTCAAGATGAATTAGTCACTCATGGTTTTTCCATTTCCATTTAGTGTGAAGGTTTGTCAGCTGTTTCTTGTTACTATGGGCAATTCTGTGCTCAATTATTTACCCCATTCTGAAAAACCTGTTTTTTCTTGATAAGAATTATGAGTTAGTGACATCACCAGGGGCTTATCAATTCCTGTATGAATTGCACTCCAATGAAACCTTGGATTAGATTTTTCTGCCAACACAACAGCCTGGCTAATGGCGAGGGGCAAATGCATGGGAAACATGGAAATCCAGAAGTTGCTGTTCAATTTGTGCCACTTTGTCATTAGCTTTGTGAAAACTGCATCGCTGTTTGCCTTGCCATTGAAATGCCTTGAATAGGCTGAAATGATTGTATTTGCGTGGTAGATACAAATCAACACTTGTCACACCAAGTTAAGTCTTGTCATTTCAAGTCAAAGCAATTTTTCCAACAATGTGATAAGTTTTAATAACTACCAGTCAACTGCTTTGGCACTGAAAATTAATTAAAAGTACAGTCTCAATCCTTCAGACTTTAATTAGAAATTTTAAAATGTTTTAAAAAAACTTTTCTGTATTATTTTTCTCTCTCATAAAAAGGCCTTATTTCATTTCTGTTTCTAAACCTGATTTGACATTGAATTCATTCACTATAATTTACACTTCCTTCCTTCTCAGTCCTTGCACAGTTTATTTCACAATTCTTCAATCTGATTGGTTAAGGAGAAACACAGTTGCTTACCCTGTTTGCTTAGGTCCCAGAATGCCGTTTCCCTTGCTGCGATGTTATCAGCTCATGTTTTCAGCAACTTGCTATTCAAAAAAAATTTACAATCTAAGCATGCAAGGGCATGCAAGGTCTGTTTAATGGCAGGCATTATTAGATGCCCTGCCACAGAAAATTATGACCTAATATATTTTTGGTGGAGCAGAGCTTTGAACCCTCTTTGAAATGGTGAGTTACTAAATTCAGTAATGCTCTGCGGAGATTCTGAATGGAGGTAGACATAACAAAAGAGTAAGAAGGAAAATCATAATAAGCCACTGCACTCTCCTGTGTGCTGCATTGTGACACTGCTAGAGACCCAGCAAACAGAAAAGGACGGTCATCGTCCAGTAAAAGGATAAAATGTTGTCTTTTACAGCTTAAATAGGAGCTGGCTGGTTGACACCATTTATATCAATAATTGTCAAGGTCGAGTTAATTAAAATACTTATAACTTCTTAAAGGATATTTTCCCTGCCTTTCCCTGTTTTTCAGATTTACACAGGCTCGTGTATTTCATATGGTTGAGGGGTGGGGGTGGGGGGGTGGGGTGGGGGGGTTGTAGTTTTGACTGTATGATAATGTAAACTGAGTGACAGCTTATTGGCAGCTCATTTTGCATCTCTCCTGATTTTATTTCTATGCGCTTAATTCGCTATCGCACATAGCCTAAATTAGCCCCAGCTCCAATATGAACTCTATTCTTAGCCATCTGTTAATCAAGGGAGTTCAATGAAGACTCCTTTTTTGATAATTCCTTCCTGTGGGTGGTGATATATAACCTTTGCTCAACATATCCCTGCATAGAGGGCAAAACTGTGAACTCAGCATTGCTTTTGTACATGCTGTTGTACACTGGAGCACAAACGATGTCCTACTTGTATTCTGATGCATTCTCTCAATATTATACTTAGTGGTGTGTTCAACTGCACAGCAAGTAAAAATTTTAGAAATATTCTCAGCCAATCAGAACCCTTCTCACAATTTTATATGGATTCTTAATAGTATTTTTTGCATACCTTAGTAAAAATCAACAAGGTATGGGGTACACTTTCCTTTATTGGCCGAGGCCTAAAGTACAAGAGCAAGGAGGGTATGCTGTACAAAACGCTAGTTAGACCAGAGCCAGAGTACTATGTACAGTTCTGGTCATCACATTACAAGAAGGATGTGATCACATTAGAGAGGTTACAGTGGAGATTTATGAGGCTGTTGCCAAGAATGAGAATTTTAGCTATGAGGAAAGATTGGATAAGGTGGGGTTATATTCTATGGAACAGCGGAAGGGGGATTTAATTGTGGTATATTGTGGGGCTTAGATAGAGTGGATAGGAAGGATTTATTTCCCTTAGCAGAGAGGTCAATAACCAGGGGCCAAAGATTTGAAATAATTAATGGAAGGATTAGAGGGGATTTGAGGAGATACTTTTTCATCCAGAGAGTGATGAGGATCTGGAACTCACTGCCTGAAAGGGTGGTAGTGGCAGAAACCCTGATTGCATTTAAAAAAAAACTTGGGGTGGAATTTTACAGCTGCATTGTGGCAGGGGAGGGGCTGTAAAATGTGGTGAGTCATTCAAAAGTCCATTGACTTTGGCGGGACCATAAAATCCCACCAGCGTAAAATTCCACCATTGGGTTTTCACCTGAGTTGCCATAACCTACATGGCCATAGACCAAAAGCTGGAAAGTGGGATTAGACAGCATGACTCTTTTTTTGGCCAGCACCAACTCATGGACCAAATGGCCTCTTACTGTGCTACAAATCAATCTTTGTTTCCTAATAATATTAACAATCCTTCCCTTTTGGTAATATGTTTGACAAATTCCTGCTTTATGAAAAAATGCTGGCTAGATTTTCTTTGTATTAATTCTGTAGAGTTGGAATATTCCCTTTGTCTAATTTCCTTAATTGAAACGAAAATACACAATACCTCTAGCAGTGTTTAATCTTAAATGTTCAGCCCTAAAGAAAGGATCGAGAGAGAGAGGCCTTGTGAAGGGCAGACAGAAAAGGGGAATGAATGTAACCAGCCTGCCTTGATATGACCAATTGTCCGTCTTTGTTACAAAAATTAATCAAATATATGACCACATAATAAGGGTATATCAAATTTATTATGAAATGTAAACATAATTGTACTCTCTTTGCCCCATTCCCCTGCTCAGTAAGATGATTGCAAACCAAAATGATTATTAAATTTAGTGGAGTAATGGGAACTTAGGCTAAGGAAACAATCCTTTTACTCGAGCCGAGAGCTATTTAAACGAAGTGCCAGGATGATTGATATAGCACAACATTTGGATTATTAAGAACCTGTGATTTTTAAAAGTGCTATAATGCTGGAAAATGATAGTTGCTGTATTATTAAAACACAGACTTTGATCACTCAAGTGTTGCAATGCATCTTGGTATAGTTACACATCCGAATTTAGTGGAAAGAGTGGGAGTGAGGGAGTGGGCAGTAACATTTTACAGAAAAACAACATCCCCACTTAGGAAAGATATATTACATTTTATACTATTAATCCTGTTTCAGTTACATTGGTGTTATTAACTGGCTTTACAATAGAACAAAACTCTTCATATATTAATAAAGATAAGATGGAAGAGGAAAATATCCGACAAGGAGGTAAAAGGACAGTGATGCATGATAGGCCGATGGACCTAAATTATTATGTTTTAAGCACAGAACTGATTTAGAAAGGTACATATGAGAATGCCACTAGTAAAGCCCACTCTTCTGCCCCCACCCAGATTAGGTTGACTGCTGGAGAAGTGGCAGGGTAGTAAATAAGATCACTAGCCCAATGTGAGTACTGTAAACCCCTGAACACCACATGTTCTTTTTAAATGACTAGTAATGCAAGCCATGGTGCAGATAATTACTAATTTCACTTTTACCATTGCCACAAAGGAGAACTAAGCAAGAAAATGAGATCAGGAAATGTGCTGTGGTATTTCCTTCCTCTCCTAAAGATACTTGCTCATTAAAAGCTGTAGTTTCATGGGTGCTGGTTGTTCCTCCAGTACTTTGCCAAAATGGCAGATCTTTACATGTGAATCCAGATAGTGACTGTCAACAAATTGTTCAATCATTTGAGGCTTCTCTGCCAAGCCTGATTCTGCCCTTGGCGTCGTAGGAACACTTTACAGTAAGAGCCACTTGCTAGTGATTGAAAACAAAGCCCTGGCTAATTATTTCCCCTCCATAGACCAAAGCCAGTGAGGCCAATTGTACAATCCCCAAGTTGTCCCAGTTGAGATCTGATAACTCTCAGTACAGGGGGTTGGGGGATTTATATATCTAGATTTCGGGATATCAGGCTTTATATATCTGGCTCGGTACCATACCAATACCAATTATAATTTGAGCCAGCTGGGAAATCAGTTGCTGCTTCCATTTAGATTGCAGCATGTGAAGCAAAACCAGAAACTTCTTACACAATTGAAGAAAAACATCTGTTGACCTCTGGTGAACATGGTTTGCTGGTGTAAACACCTTATTAGGATTATTCTCCAGAACCTATACAATTGTATTGATACAAAATATTTTCCTAATTGTAACCATGATATCCATGAATGAGGGGAGAGATCTGTCCTACTATTCTGCTACACTTTTGAGAAACTTCTGCTTCACACAGCAGCTTACTGTTTGTTTAGTAGCAGCTTTAATTATGTTGCTCCATTTCTAGTCTCAAGAGGGCAACATTTAAAATACCACAGTTCAAGTCTACTGGAGTGTATACTGAAACATATCACTTCTGTTCTCCGTGCTGATCACTGTACTTCTTTTAACGGAAGAAAAGTATGGACAAGGAAAGCCAACTGACCCACCTTAATTCATTCATCCAGGGCAATCCTAACTCCCCTCAACTGCACCATCCACTCACTCACTCACTTTTCCAGAACTGCTTTATCCAATTCAGCGTCATGGGCCTGCAACATCCAATTGTTTCTTAAATTATCCCAAGGTTTTTGCCTCCAACACTCTGGCTAGAAGTTGATCATTGACTAGGTGAAGAAGGCCTGCCTGATATCAATCCTAACATTACCTGTTGCTAGTTTGCCAAGATCTGCCCTCTGAGTTGGACATAAATAATCCCAAAGCACTATTTGAAGAAGAGCAGCGGAGGTTCTGTGTTCTGGCCAACTTTTATCCCTCAACCAAAACAGGTCACCTCATCATTATCTCATTGCTGTTTGTGGGATCTTGCTGTGTACTTCTATAGCGTTTCATTGGTTGGAAAGCACTTTGGAATATCCTGAAGATGTGAAAGCACTATATCAATGCGTGCTCTTTCTTTTTCTTTGCGTCTATATTCTCCTGTCCTACCCTGAGCATAATTTAAATGAGCTATCTGGATTAAATCTTTTCACAGAATTACATTGTGGCAGTGGGCTCATTTGGAGCATGAATAATGGTGTACACCATTTGGGCTAAATGGCATGTCTCTGTGCAGTAGATTTATGAAATTCTATATAACTTTTTTCCATCCCATTTAATATCATGAATACCTTTTGATGATCACCTCTCAGATATTTCTTTCCAAGGCTGAATGGTCCTAGTCTTTTCAGTATTTCCTTGTAAGTCAGACCGTTGACACTGGGGATCAGTTTTATGGCTTTCCTTTGCACTGCCTCCAACACTTGAATGTTTCCTTTGTTTCTTAGCTTTTTATAGCTTGCCAACCTCACTAAGAATTATTCGCTAATTGAAAACTTCACAACTTACTAATAGAAAAGATTAAATAACTGAACAATAGTATGTTATCTTATTTGTTTTGTTATTCTTGCTTTAAACATATGAAGGCAGTCACATTAAAGTGTATTTACCTGATATAGTTTCAATAATTTTAGAATGCGCCTATACATTCCTTACACAAGCATTATGAAATAAAAATGTATTGTGGCATCATAGACGGTTGACGGGCAGGCGAAAAGCCAACCGGCCTTTGCATTTTTTAGGCAATCTCATCCACAGGTGAGATGAAGTCTCCTAAAGCAAATAAAAATAAAATTAAAATTTTATATTTGAATTAAAAACATGTCCCTGCTCATGTGACAGAGTCACATGAGGGGATATGTTTTATGACATTTTTATCTTGTTCATTAGTTTTTTAAACAGTGCTTCATCTCCCTGAGGCAGCTCCGTGCCTCGGAGATTGAAGTGCTCTTTCGTGCATGTGCGCGAAGTTCGCGCTAGGCCCGCTTGCCCGCCTCCCCCCCACCCGCACAGGCAGCACTGAGCGCTGCCGCTCGTGTTCCACGGTAGGCGGGCCTTAATTGGCCCGTCCGTGTAAAATCATGGCGTGGTGCTGATCGCGGCCAACCGCCCCCACCGAGCACCCCGCCAAGGGCAAAATTCTGCCCATGGGGACTTGTGACAAAATTGGGAGAGCTGTTCCACAGACTAGTCAAGCGACAACCTGATATTGTCATACACATGGAATCATACCTTACAGGTTGGACTGCTGGTAATGTCACTGGACAAGAAATCCAGAGGCCCAGGCAAATACTCTATAGACATGGGTTTAAATCCCACCATGGAACTGGTAGAATTTAAATTCAGTTACAAAAACCTGGAATATAAAGCTAGTTTCAGTACTGGTGACCATGAAACCATTGTCGATTGTTGTAAAAACCTGTCTGGTTCACTAATGCCCTTTAGGGAAGGAATTCTGCCATCCTTACCTGGTCTGGCCTATAGGTGCACCAGACCCACAGCAATGTGGTTTTCTCTTAACTGTCCTCTGAAATGGCCTAGCAAGCCACTCAGTTCAAGAGCAATTAGGGATGGGCAACAAATGCTGGTGTTGCCAGTGATGCTCATATCCTATGAAAGAATAAAAAAAAAGACAATGCCCCAGACTAGACAGCACCATCACAGTCCCCGAGGTGGCAGCACCGTGGTTTACGGTTGGGAGGGAGTTGCCCTGGCAATTCTCAACATCGACTCTGGGCCCCATGAAGTTTCATGGTATCAGTTCAAACATGGACAAGGAAACTCCCTGCTGGTTACTAACTACTGCCTCCCCACCCCCACCCCCTCTCTCTCAGCTGATGAATCCGTATTCCTCCATGTTGAACACCATTTAGAGGAAGCACTGAGGGTGGCAAGGGCACTGAATGTACTCTGGGTGGGGAACTTCAATGTCCATCACCAAGAATGGCTCAAAAACACCACTACTGACTGAGCTGGCCAAGTCCTAAAGGAGATAACAGCTAGACTAAGTTTTCGGCAGGTGGTGATGGAACCAACAAAAGGGGAAAACCTACTTGACCTTGTCCTCTCCCCAATCTACCTGTCACAGATGCATCTGTTCATGACAGTATTGGTAGGAATGACCACCGCACAGTCCTTGAGGAAATGAAGCCCCCTCTTCACATTGAGGATACTCTCCATTGTGTTGTTTCAAAAAGATCTAGCAACTCAAAACTGGACACCCATGAGGCACTGTGGGTCATCAACAGCAGCAGAATTGTACTCAGCCACAATCTTAAACCTTATGGCCTGGCAAATCTCCCACTCTGCCATTACCAGCAAGTTGGGGGATCAACCCTGGTTCAATGAAGAGGGCAAGAGAACATGCCAATGACAGCACCAGGCACACCTAAAAATGAGCTGTCAACCTGCTGAAGATACAACACAAGACTACTTGCATGCAAAACGGTAGAAACAGCAAGTGATAGACAGAGCTAAGCGATTCCACAACCGACGGATCAGATCTGAGCTCTGCAGTCCTGCCACAGCCAATCATGACTGGTGGTGGACAATTAAATAACTAACTGGAGGAGGAGGCTCCACAAATATCCTCATCCTCAATGACAGAAGAAATCAGTACATCAGTGCATAAGATAAGGCTGAAACATTTGCTACAATCTTCAGCCAGAAGTGGGTGATCTGTCTCGGCCTCTCCGGAGGTCCCCAGCATCATAGATGCCAGACTTCAGCCAATTTGATTCACTCCACGTGATTTCAAGAAGTGGCTGAAGGCACTGGGTGCTGCAAAGGCTATGGGCCTGACAATTTTCCAGCAATAGTACAGAAGACTTGTGCTCCAGAGCTAGCCACGCCACTAGCTAAGTTGTTCCAGTACAGCCACAAGACTGGCATCTACCCATGTGGAAGATTGCCCAGATATGTCCTGTACACAAAAAGCAGGACAAATCCAACCTGGCACGTTACGATCCCATCAGTCTACTCTCGATCATCAGCAGTGATGTCGACAGTGATATCATGTGGCACTTGCTTAGCAATAACCTGCTCACTGATGCCCAGTTTGGGTTCTGCCAGGGCCACTCAGCTCCTGACCTCATTACAGCCTTGGTTCAAACATGAACAAAAGAGCTGAATTCCCGAGGGGAGGTGGGAGTGATTGCCCTTGGCATCAAGGCTGCATTTGACTGAGTGTTGCATCAAGGACCCCTCGCTAAACTGGAGTCAATGGGAATCAGGGGGAAAACTCTTCACTGGTTAGAGTCAAACCTAGCACAAAGGAAGATGATTGTGGTTGTTCGTGGTCAATCATCTCAGTCCTAGGCCATCAGTGCAGGAGTTCCTCAAGGTAGTGTCCTAGGCCCAACCATCTTCAGCTGCTTCATCAATGACCTTCCAACATAAGGCCAGAAGTGGGGATATTGAAGAAGTCCTTGTCCATATGCAGCAAGACCTGGACAAAGTGGAATGGGGAGGCGGTAGCATAGCGATATTGTCACTGGACTAGTATTCCAGAGACCCAGCGTCTCTGCAGGGTTCCCATGCACTGGGAACTGGGTTCGAATCCCACCACGGCAGATGGTGAAATTTGAATTCAATAAAGGCTTGGAATTAAAAGTCTGATGGTGACCACGAAGCCATTGCCAATTGTCATAAAAAGCCATTTGGTTCACTAACGTCCTTACCTGGTCGGGCCTACATGTGACTCCAGACCCACAACAATGTGGTTGACTCTTAAATGTCCTCTGAAAAAGGGCAATTAGGGATGGACAATAAATGCTGGCCAATGCTGGCGAAGTCAGTGATCTCCCACATCCCGTGAATGAATTAAAAAGAATATTGGGCTGATAAGTGGCAAGTAACACTTGCCTAGATGAGTGCAGTTCCAACAACACTCAAGAAGGTCGACACCATCCAGAACGAAGCCTGCTTGATTGGCATACCTTCCACCACCTTCAACATTCACTCTCTTCACCACCAACACAGAGTGGCAGCAGTGTGTACCATCGCCAAGATGCACTGCAGCAACTCAAGGAGGGTCCTTCGACAACACCTTCGGAACCTACCATGCTACCGCCTCCCCATTCCTACCATCCAGAAGGACAAGGGCAGCAGAATCATGTTGCTGCCTGCAAGTTCCCCTTCAAGTCACACGCTATCCTGACTTGGAACTATATCACTCTTCATTTACTGGTTCAAAAACTTGGAACTCCCTTCTTAACAGCAATGTGGGTGTACCTATAACACATGGACTGCAGCGGTTGAAGAAGACAGTTCATCACCACCTTCTCAAAGGCAATTAGGGATGCGCATAGCCAGCGAATGAATAAAAAAAATGCCTCAATGTACAGTTTCTTATAATATATGTGAATATTGGCTTTCATAAAACAAAATACATCTACATATTAACAAAATGTGTAAATTTAGACTTAAAACATATTTGTGAATGTCTACATTGATAAACTGAATGTGGGAATGCACTTTTCATAAAATAAATTAAGGTTATTTTTTGAAAAATAAAAAATGAAGTGTGCTGTATTAAATGAATGGGTGCATTAAATTGAAATTAAATTGAAAGAGATTGAAAAGAATATAGATGTAAATGAAAAAGCAAACAGCCGAATATGTAAGCTCCAGCAAACAGTCTACAATCTCAAAAGATTGAAGATGTCAGATTACATTGGATATATGACACAGAAGCAGGCCATTTGGCCAAACCAATTCATGCCTGTTTTTTTGCTTTACTCAAGCCTACTCCATCTTTTCTCATCTAAATCTACCATCATAGCCATTTATTCCCTTCTTCCTTATATGCTTGTATAGTTTCCCCTTGAATGCATCTGTACTATTTGCTTTATTCTTTAACCAAAAGAATAACAAACCTGGTCAGTAGCGTTTTCATGTAACCCCAGTCCACTTGAGTCCCAAATCTGGACCTTTGTGATGTCAAGCAAATATTTACCTCCAAACCAGGCCACTGAGACAAAAATGCATCCCCTCTCTCCATCCCTAGTCACTCTCCAATACTTTCTTTCTACACCTTCCCCATCTCAATTTTTCCTCTACCTTTTCCCCTTTTACATTCTACTCCACCCCCATACCATTGGCCTCCTCACCCATCCTCTATCCTTGTTCAATTATTCTCCAACTCTGAGCTGAAATCACAGGATGGTTACAGCATACAAAGAGGCTACTTGACCCATAGTGTCTGTACTGGCTCTCTGAAGGAGCAATTCCCCTAGTGCCACTCTCCCACCTTCTCCCCGTAGCTCTGTACATTCTTTCTCCACCCCCCCCCCTTTTTTTTTCAATAATTTATATAGATTCTTCTTTCCCCACCTATTTCCATTATTTTTAAATCTAAAACTAAAACCTTGTTAGTCTGTCCACCCCACCCCCACTAGAGCTGTACTTTGAGTATCCTGTCTTCCATTCTTAATTAGCACTTTTCTTAGACAAATATCACCACCTTCAACACCTCTTTGATCCTTTTGTCTGTGACATCTTTTGATTATCTGCTCCTATCACTGCTTATCTCCACAATCACCACACCCTCAACTTCTCTCTTCCCCCCCCCACCCCACCTTAAACCAGTTTATATTTCTCCCTTCTCCTAACTATGCTTCAGTTCTGCCAAAGGGCCATGAAGGCTCAAAACGTTAACTGATTTCTTCTCCGCCGATGCTGCCAGACCTGCTGAGTTTTTCCAGGTAATTCTGTTTTTGTTTTTAATTATCCAATTCCCTCTTGAATGCCTCGATTGAACCTACCTCCACCACACTCTCAGGCAAAGCATTCCAGGTCCCAACCACTCGCTGCATGAAAAGGTTTTTCCTCACGTTGTCATTGCTTCTTTTGCTAATTACCTTAAATCTGTGTCGTCTGGTTCTCGATCCTTCTGACAGTGGGAATATATGTGAATATCCATTTTCACAAAAGTAGAAATGCTCTCTTCCATGAAATACATCTGGGAATATGCACACAAATGGTATAATGACAACATAAATACCTGTGTTGCCGGAGGTCACCGGTAACGGTTGTTGGCTTAGTACAAAGAGAAGAGTCAATTCTCTCTTAACTCTAAATTCACTTTATTCATGTCGTTAGATCATCTACATATAGCTTATACATCTGGTTAAATATCGACATGCAGTTTACAGCCGGTTATAGTTTTATAGCCAAAACTAGGATCTAAACGCACACCCACTAGGTTTCTCTGACACTCCATGAGTGGTCACAGAATATAAAAGCTAATACCCGAAAAGGAGAGCTGATGCTGGCCAGGCGTTCCATTCTCTCTCTCTTGCGTCTCAACGTTGCTGACGTAGGTTCTTCCGCTTCTGCGATGGTTGGTCTCCGGAGTTCTCACTGGCTCCACGCCTGAAATTCTTCATTCTTATACTGAATCTTATCTCTCCAAGCTGTGCTGTCTCTCTCCTGTTGGTTTAGGCCTGCTTGCCTTGTCTGTGGCATCTTCTCATTGGCTTTGTCCCAAGGACTTAGGTAGCATTACCTTGTTACTCCTTTCCTAAATAAGGACTTGTGTCTTATCTCATTCCCTTTGTTTTTCAAGAAACTCAGCTACTTCAAACCAGTTCCAGCCAGCTCAGGCCAGTGACTGGATTCAGGTTACTTCAGGCCAAAAGTTGCTTTTGCCTGTGTCAGCAGTTCGGCTGCAGCCCCTAGCACACCTGTGTATCTGCACGAGGTAACTTTCAACAACAGTGACAACTTGCACTTATATAGTGCCTTTAATGTAGTAAAGCATCCTGAACTATTTCACAGAAGCATTATCAAACAAAATTTGACACTGAGCCACAGAAGAAGATATTAGGGCAGATGACCAAATGCTAGGCCAAAGAAGTAGGTCTTAAGGAGCATGCAGAGGCAGAAAGGTTTAGGGAAAAAATTCCAGAGTTTAGGGCCCAGACAGCTGATGGCATGGCCATCAATGGTGGAGTGATTAAAACCATGGATGCTTTGCAAGGTTGTAGGGCCGGAGGAAATTAGAGAGTTAGGGAGAGGACAGGCCATGGAAGGATTTGAAAATGAGGATGAGAATTTTAAAATCAACGCATTACCCAACTGGAAACCAATGCAGGTCAGCAAGCACAGAGGCAATGAATGAACAGGTCTTGGTGTGAGTTAGGGCATTAACAGAATTTTGGATGACCTCAAGTTTATGGAGAGTAGAATGTGGGAGGCCAGCCATTTGTACATTGGAATGGTCAAGTCCACTTGTAACCAAAGAATGAATGAGATTTTTAGCAGCAGATGAGTTGAGGTGGGGTGAACGCAGGTGATGTTACGGAGGTTGAAATAGGCAATCTTAGTGATGGAGCGGGCATGGGGTCAGAATCTTATCTTGGGGTCGAATATGACACCAAGCTTGTGAACAACATGATTTGGACTTAGGCATTTGCCAGGAAGAGGGATGGAGTTGGTGGTTAGAGAATGGAGTTTGTGGCAGGGAATGAAAGCAAAGTCTTTGGCCTACCGTAAATAAAAAAAAGCAAATTTAAAAATTGAATGCTAAAAGGTTTCCTTTCTGTGAAATGTATTGAAGGTGCCATTTTAAACCTCTGACATGAGCTTTGTGGTACGTGATTCAGTAAATTTGAGGAAGCATTGCTTTTTGTGGCAGGAATGAGTAGATACAATTTGTTTTTCCACAACAGGTAATGACAGGATAATCCCTTTACAAGTTACAAGTTGCTGCAAGATCTCCTAACAAATTGCCAACAGACAAGGGGTCGGTTTATAAGATTACACAAGTTCTACCTCTCCACCGCCTCTCTCAACCCCTTTACTGTCTCATGATATCCAATCATGGATATGATTTAATTTCTTCCATCTAAATATTAGAAGAATGAAAATCATCATCCGCGTTAACCCCACCTCTGCCCAACCACTCTCTGCACAGATTTTGCATCCTTGATATCAACTAAATCCTCCTCCCTGGCTACTGCCATAGGTTAAACTAGACTATTCGCAAACTCGCTTCTGCAGCCACATCAGGCTATTTGTTGTACGAATACATCCATGCCTTTGTCACCTTTAGAGTCAATTATTCCAGTGTTTGTCTGGCTGGCCTCCCATTCTCCACCCTCCATAAATTGCAAGTCATCTAAATTCTGCTGCTTGTATCCTACCCCTTTCACTTCTGTCCTTGCCAACCTACGCTGTCAGTTTCAAACTTAAGATTCGCATCTCTGAATCTCAATCACTCCATAAATTTGCCTCTATGTAATCCTTTCAGCCTTGCAATGCTGCCTCTGCCAAACTGTCCATGTCTCTGACTCCATCTTCTTGTGTATCCCCAATTCCCTTTGCTCTTCTGTTGGCAGCCATGATTTAAGTGGCCTAAGCATCACACTCTGGAATTTTCTCCTACTCTCTTACCTCTCCATTTACCACCTTAGCCAAGCTTTGGTTGCCCCACCTAACCTTTCATTTTATGGCAATAAGCTTTTTTTTAATCTCTATATCTTTATAAACATTTTAGAATGCCTATCAACATTAAAGGCACTATATAAATGCAAGTGTTTTGTAGTTGTAAGGGCTGTCTACTATTTCAAACTGCTCATAATGAATTTTGATTCTTCATTCAGACCACTAGGTGGCACATGTTGTATTAGTAAACCTGGGCAATGGCAGAAAGGAGGAATAAATCTCACATTCCCTAATTAAATGTTTAATGGAAATTAAATACACAGTTCATTAGCTTCAAATGCCTTTGATTCATTAGGGGGTTATTTTGAAGCAAATAACTAAAAATTCCATGATATTTTACCAGTTTAATTTTCTTCTCTCAATTGCATCAATTGGAATCTGTACAAATTGTGTGAGAATTGGAATGAAGACTAGACTCACTATGGACAAAACAGAACATTATAAAGGATTTAAATAACATTGGCTCACATAAGGCAACAAATAATGAGTAAATGGCGATTTGCATATAAACAACAATTTGCAGGAATATTCTTAAAAAGAGCAGGTTTGAATATTTGCAATAGCCATTGGTGTCATGGATTACTTTTACAAGCTAGATTATTTATTTTTTAATTTTTGCAACTAGGACTAAAATTGTGTTGAATTTGAGTTGTGATGTGGCAACTTCTTCAGGCTCATCCCTTTGGTTCTGTTTCAAATGTTCACAAGCAAAAGGGGAAATGCTGTAGTTGTGTTTTTTGGAAAGCAATGTCACTTTATGGTGTTTGTGCTAGAATATATTTCTCACAGGAGACAAAACAACTTCATGTGAAAGAGTGAAAGCTCTGGCATCAATACTTTACCACTAAATTATTGTAGAAAATGATGGAAGTTCTATTTTGTTTTGATGACTTGTTATTCTTGCGCCAATATTTGCTCTTTAATGCTGGAAATATATACTCCGACATAAAATCAAATGCTTTGTTTTGAATCAGAAAAGTGTGTTTGGAATGTGAAGCTTTGACTATTTCCTGAAAGGACGCTCCATAAGTCACATCCAGGCCAATTGCACATTCCTGATAAAACCCACAAACTGACCCTTCAATTCAGTAAAGAAATTAACTTTTAATTATTTAATTGACAATGAATTACAACTTTAACATGCTGTAGAACAAATTTGATGACAAATTTCATGTTTTCATAATGCCATAGATCCGTAGGCCACCTGGTTGTGAGTATAGTAAAGCTAGCTATATGATCAAGAAAGCATGACAAAATTATTTGTCATTTGGTTGTTTGTCTTCATTCTGATGCAAGACAACAAACTTTGCAATGCTGCTGAGATCAGATGTTGGACAAGTCCCAATTTGCTTTAACTGACACCATGTAACTCTGATGTACTGTGTATAAGGTCATGTTTTAAGGACATTTTCCACTCTGCCTATTTTAAGAACCTGTGTTGGAAAATAAAGCAAAATGCCGATTGTGACATGTGCTGTCTTAGAATGAAAACAGGTAGGTTCCAACAGGTATAAGTACAAAGCATGGTTAAAAGAACATTCACAAATAAGCAATTTCATGTTGAACATATACAAAAAAAAAACACACTGTTTCTCCTTAAGATGTTAGTCTGTACCAGACACAAACAGTATTGAAAGGGTTCCATGATAGCACACAACATGCCAACAAGAGGTTTAGTTATAAATATGAATTGTTGGCAGTGTGTGGTTACTTTATATAATTAAAATATTGTTGTTTACATGGAAACATTTTTACAATCCAGAAACTGGAGCAAATACATTTCTTCAGATTGGCATTCACAATCTATCCCCTAGATATATGGTGAACCTTTTGGATTTTATGAGGCTGATTTTTCTTAAACTATATTGCAGATTGAAACATTGCAGGTGAGTTGGGCTACCCACAGTTTTCTAATTACTAACTGTAATGTGCTCCTAGCTAGCTAAGCTCCCCACCATGATGCACATTCCTCCAATCAGGCTTTACATGTTAATAAGAGTGAATAGAAGTAAAAACGGAATCAGCAGATCTCTAACTTCATAATCAGAAGAATAATGCATTAGAACAGAGACCTTGCCTCATATCTACTCAAACCATCTGAGTTATCTGCTAGACAATCTATATTGAATATTTGACCACTTTCCTTGCCTGTGGTTGACCTGCTTTTTTTCCCCAAAAATATACTTTATTCACAAAATTTGTAAAAGTACATTACAAAACATTTCAACTTGAAAATTACAGAAAGTGCGATAAAATTTGACTCATTGCCATACAGTATGTTCCTACCTTAGGTGCCTCTATACAGTTATAATACCCTTGATATTTACCATATACATTCCATGTCAGGCATACAGCCTGAGGGCAAAAATATTTCAAATGGAAAAATTACAGAAAGTGCAGTAGAATTCAACTTTTCTCATACAGTATGTTCCACTCTGAGGTGTCTCAATACAATTTCAATACATTTAATATTCACACTATTCATTCCATGTCAGGTATACAGCCTGAGGAGTTCTATAAATTTTTCAGCCCATTGGTGTACAATGGCTGAAAGGTCTTAGACAGCGACCTTTCCCCATTGTGACTCTTTGACAGCTGCCCCAAGCAGAGAGCGAGTGAATAAAGAGCCGGGGAGAAAGACAGAGGCTCCCAAAACAGTGATTCAAAGCAACACTGAAAAAACAAAGAGTGATGTCATGGGAGAGCAGGCAGGTGATTGGCTGGTGAGCATTTCAGCTTTTAGTTTTGTTTTAGGTTTAAATTAGCAGCTGAGTAACTATCACTTGTTGATTATTATTAAATTAGTAACTTAAGGATAGGGGAAAATTAATAAATAATAAAGGTAAAACAACAAGAAAGAGTGAGAGCGGAGCGGCTGTATAAGGAGTGAGTGTGGAGCGGCGTATAAAGAGCGGGAGTTTATCTGTGAGGGAGTGGAGTGGCTGTATAAAGAGTGGAGCAGCTGTATAAAGAGCGGAGCAGCTGTATGAGGAGTGAGTATGGAGCGGCGTATAAAGAGCGGGAGTTTACCTGTGAGGGAGTGGAGTGGCTGTATAAAGAGCGGAGCGGCTGAATAAAGAGTGAGCGTGGAGCGGCGTATAAAGAGCGGGAGTTTACCTGTGAGGGAGTGGAGTTTAAAGAGCGGAGTGGCTGAATAAAGAGTGGGAGCAGAGCACCTGTATAAAGAGCAGAACAGAGTTTACCTGTGAGGAGCTTGTTCTCACCCAGACACTTGGCAGCACTGGAATTCGAAAAGAGTGATATCAGGACAAGGGAGAGAACTGATTGGTAGGTAGTGGGTAAGTTGTTTTTTTTTCACTTTAAAGCTACATTACAGAAGGTAAGAGTCTCAGCATTTGTTTTTTTTAAAGAAAAACTAAATAGTTTTCAACTTTTCTTAAATTTAAGGAAATAGTCTTTTAATTAAAACACATTTGCTGTACCGCTTCCAAGACAAGTATATTCTTCCTTGGATATGGAGACCAAAACTAGGCACAGTATTCCAGTGGTCTCACCAAAGCCCTATACAACTGTAGTAAGACTTCCTTTGTGGTCTAAAACTCAACTTGGAGTCAACACCAGGATTGTGATCAGTCTGGTTCAGCACCAGACAGTTAAAAGGGCGAGGGATGGAATTGGTGGCTAGAGAATGGAGTTTGTGACAAGGACAGAAGACAATGGCTTTAGAAAGTGCAATATTTAGTTGGAGGGAAATTCTGCACATCCAGTACTGAATGTTGAACAAGAATAATTATGATAATTTAAAGGTAGCAGAAGGGTTGAGAGGTGGTGGTGAGGTATAGCTGGGTGCCATCAACGTACTTGTGGAATCTGATGCTGTGTTTTTGGATGATGTGCTGAAAGGCAGCATGTAGATGAGCAATAGGACGGGGTGAAGGATAGTTCCTTGGGGCACACGAGTGATAAAAGTCCAGGAGTGGAAAGAAAAGCCATTGGAGGGGATTCTCTGGTTACACCTGGATAGATAAGAATGAAACCAGGTGAATGCAGTCCCACCTGACTGGATGATGGTGGAGATGCCTTGGAGAAGATTGGTGTGATCAACTGTAACAGAGGCTGCAGGCAGGCTGAGAAAGATGAGGAGGTATAGTTTACCTTTGTCACAGTTACATAGGATGTAATTTCTGACTTTGATAAGAGCCATTTCGGTACAGTTCTGTGGCAGAGGAGGAAACCCGATTGGCGGTTTTCAAACATGAAGTTTTGGCAAAGTGCAAACAGATTTGGAAGGTGATAGCACATTCAAAGACTTTGGAGAAGAAAGGAAAGTTGGAGGTGAGGTGGTTGTTTATAAGAACGGAGGGGTAAAGGGTTTGTTTTTGAGGAGAGGGGTGATGATGATAGATTTGAAACTACCTGAGGAGAAAAAAAACTATCAGCTAACATGAGAACTGTAGTATAAGGGCCTGGCATAGAAAAGGTTAATGTGAGACTCGGTACAACACTGCCCACAATGTGATGTAAAAGAACACATGACCCGAGCCTAGAGGGTAGTCTTATACTGGACAGAGAAGTGTTTAGCAACGAGCATGAAGACAGCTCCTAGCTTAGACCTTATAGTGTATATCTGTACATAGTTATGAGCAGTTAATAAACACAATACTGTTAAACTATACAAGACTCAGAATGTCTTCGTGAGACCTACCGAACTACACACATGGTGGCAGTGACCAGAACACTGCAGAACCTCACAAAACCTGGAGAAGAAATTTAAAACCTGAAAGATTGCAAAAACAGACGCATTCTGACCTGACGTAATGCACCAGAAGTGAAGATGCAGAAGGAGATTGCCAGAGAAAAGCTCCGAAGCAGGACTGGAAGCAGAAGGCAGAAATAAAACTTCACGCTGCAGCAGAAGACTCCATTGAATCCTGTGGCAGTCCAGCTTCAATACCCGGAGAATGCAAAGTCAGAAGACCTAGCAGGGGTGAACTAAAAACTTAGGTTCTTGGCCAGAATGAGTTTAACAAAGCTTTTCAGTCAGCAGCAGTCAGAATTGACATTTTAAACCACACCGCGAACAACTCAAGACCTGAGTCGTGGCCTGAACGTGTGGCGGACAAGCTGGCTCAGGTTGAAAAAAATTAAATTAAATTTAAAAAAAGAATTGGCAGTTCAGAAACCCAGCAAAAGCCGTGAATCGACGGTTTCATGAGCCGAAAATACTTAGATTGTGCGGGAAAGATCCAGGGAGTTGCTACTGAAAACTTAAAACAAAGAAATCATGACTGCCATTACTGCAGAAGCCTGCCAAAACTGACAAGCATGGGAAACTTCATTGAGAAGAAGCGTACTGAAGTGCCATCTTGGATTTCCTAACAGCATTTAAAGCTACATACACTTTTAATTTTAAATGGCCATGGATCAAAAATTTACCTTACCAGACCAATTTGGACTCAACCAAGGCCCAGACCAGTCACAAGATTGGGGACTTTGGAGAAAGGGATTCCTTAGACACATGATTGCTTCAGGTCTAGACAAAAAGACAGAAGCCGAACAGGTTAACACACTGCTTTTTTCGATAGGTTCAATAGCTGATGATATAATGGCTAGAGAAGGGATCAATGAATCCTCAAAAAGATTTGACGAAGTTTTTAAAATTTTTAATTTTAATTTAATTTTTCATTTGGCACCTATTTTAATCTAAGCAGAAACAAGATCCTTGGAAAAGCAAAGTTTAACAAACGTGTCCAACAGTCAGGAGAACCTGTTGATTCTTTCATTAATGAGCTGTACAGAAAGGCTGAAGGGTGAGACTACAGTGACCTGAAATCAGAGGTATTCAAGAGCAGAATTGTTGTTGAAGTGACATCAAAGCAATCTCAGATACACTTAAAGCTAAGGAAGATTTGACCCTTAAAAAGGCCATTCAGATTTTCAGGCAATCTGAAATCTGTTTACAGCACAGATCCATCTTAAGGGGCAAGAGCAAGCAATGCGACAGAGCAGCCCCCATTGTCCAGCTAGTAAAACAGGAGAGGAGCAGGGACACTCTAGGCCAAGGGAAGCAATACCCTAACCAGCCACTAGAGGGTAGGCAACCATGCCAGTGCTGTGGAGCCAAGTGACTCCACAGGCATGATCAATATCCAGCAGTCTCAGTACAGTGTTTTAATTGCAACTGCATAGGACACTTTGGAAAGTAATGCAAAGCTAACACAGCCAGATGCACAAATGATCCCAAGGTGATTCATGAGGTCAAGATACCACACCAAGAAGAATCACAACCAGGCTTCTTAGGTGAGGTCAATCAGGGATTTTCATTCTGGAATGCAGACATCTTGGTCAATGGCCACCTCACAAACTTTAAATTGGACACAGGATTCAGTGTTACTTTCAGACAAGGAACCATGGCTGGTGACGCAAGGCTGATGCCACCCACAACACAGCTACATGGAGCAGGCAGTACCAAACTCCCAGTGAAAGGTACTCTGGAGGTGACACTCAGGTACAAAGACAAAAGAAAAGAAGAGACCCTGTTCATTGTCCACAACCAAGAATGTTCCCTTTTAAGCCAAAAAGCCTGTGTCAACCTCAACCTCCTACAGAAAATTAACAAGGTCAACCAGCAAGGGCTGGTTCCAAATTCCAAAAAGAATTCCTTAAACTCATTACCAGATTGGAGCAGCTGAGGATCGCATACAGGATTACACTGAGGGAGGTGCTAAGCCTATTCACACCATGAAAAATACCCCATCCACTCATGAAGAAAGTTCAGCCACAGCTGGATGAGGTGACGAAAATTGGGAGTCATTTCCCCCATCACTCAGCTGAACATCACTGGTGCTCCAGGATGGTCCCAGTCCCAAAACCGAACGGGTCCATCCGTATCTGTGTTGATTTGACACAATAAAGCCGTGGTAAGAGAAGTTCACCCGAAGTCGTCGGTGGATGACAGCCTGACCAAACTCTCTGAAAACAGTGTTTTCAAAGCTTGACTCTAACAGCAGCTTTTGGCAACTTCCACTAGATGAAAAGTCCAGATTGCTAACCACATCCCCTGAAGATTCTGCTTCAATCGCTTACTGTTCGGAATCACCTCCCTGCCGGAAATCTTTCAATGCATGATGCCAGCCATTTTGCAAGACCTAGAGGGTGTCATCTGCCATATGGACAATGTTTTGGTCTATGGTACGACAGTGGAAGAACATGACAAAAGGCTCACAGAGGTCCTAGAATGCTCGCAGGAAGCAGGGTTGAAATTGAATGAAAAATACGAATTCTCCAAGACCTCTGTTCGGTTCTTAGGACACATTGTCAGCAACAAAGGCATCACAGCAGACACACAGAAAACAAAAGCTATCAGCAAGTTCCCAATCCCATCCTCAATTCCGGACCTCCAGAGATTCCTGGGTATGGCAAACCAGTTGGCAAAATTTTTACCTAATCTGGGACAGGTCACCAAACTCTTGTGGCACCTTCTCAAGAAAGACCAGGCATGGTGCTGGGACACACACCAAGAGCAAACATTTGGCTGCATCAAAGCCATGCTGCTCAACCAACATTCTGGCCCATTATGACCGTTCCCTGCCCACCACCATAGTAGTGGATGCTTCGTCCACAGGCCTTGGAGCAGTCTTATTTCAAGACCAACTGGAAGGATGTCGCCAGCCACTGTAGCATCCAGAGGAATGTCAGACGCACATACAAGATATACCATGATGGAAAATAACCTCTTGTAGTCATGTGGGCAAGTGAGAAGTTTTCGGACTATATTATTGGCTTGAAGGTCACCATTGAAGCAAACCATAAGCCATTGGTCTCGCTGCTAGATGAGAAGGAGCTGGCAAAGATGCCCCTCGGATCCAGAGATTCCATCTATAACTCATGAGGTTCACATTACTTTCAGGGGAAAAAAAAACAAACAACAGCTAACACACTTTCCAGGACCACAGTGGACCTTCCAACTAAACACATGGGGGAGGTGGTGGTGTAATGGTATTGCCGCTGGGCTAGTAATTCAGAGACCCAGGGTAATGCTCTGGAGACCCAGGTTCAAACCTCACCATGGAAGATGGTGAAACCGTTGTCGATTGTTCTAAAAACCCATCTGGTTCACTAATGTCCTTTAGGGAAGGAAATCTGCCATCCTTACCTGGTCTGGCCTACAGGTGACTCCAGACCCACAGCAATGTAGTTGACTCTTAAATGCTCCCTGAAATGGCCTAGCAAACCATTCAGTTCTAATAAACTGGTAAAACATCTAAAAGGAATGGAACCGGATTGACCACCCGGCATTTACCTAGGCACCGGAAACTCACCAGTGTCGAACCTACAAAGTCCTCCTTACGAACATCTGGGGGCTTGTGTCAAAATTGAGAGAGCTGTCTCACAGACTAGTCAAGCAACAGCCTGACATTGTCATACTCACGGAATCATATCTAACAGATAATGTCCCAGACACCATCATCACTACCCCTGGGTATGTCCTGTCCCACCGGCAGGACAGATCCAGCAGAGGTGGCGGCACAGTGGTATACAGTCGGTTGGGAGTTGCCCTGGGAGTCCTCAACGTTGACTCTGGACCCCATGAAGCCATGGGCAAGGAAATCTCCTGCTGATTACCACATACTGTCCCCCCTACCTGCTTCAGCTGATGAATCAGTAATCCTCCATGCTAAACATCACTTGGAGGAAGCACTGAGGGTGGCAGGGGCACAGGGCGTACTCTAGGCGGGGCCTTCAATGTCCATCACCAAGAGTGGTTTGGTCACCCCACTACTGACCGAGCTGGCTGAGTCCTAAAGGACCTAGCTGCTGACTGGGTCTGTAGCAGGTTGGGAGGGAACCAACAAGAGGGAAAAAGTTAGTTGACCTCACCCTCACCAACCTGCCTGCGGCAGATGCATCTGTCCATGACAGTATTGGTAGGAGTGACCACCACACAATCCTTGTGGAGACGAAGTCCCGTCTTGTGTTGTGTGGCATTAGCACCGTGCTAAATGGGGTAGATTTTGAACGGATCTAGAAACTCAAGACTGGGCAACAATGAGGCGCTGTGGGCCATCAGCAGCAGCAGAATTGCACTCAACAATAATCTGTAATCTCATGGCCTGGCATATTCCACACACTATCATTACCACCAAGCCAGGGGATCAATGCTGGTTCAATGAAGAGTGCAGGAGAGTCTGAAGCAGCACCAGGCATACCTAAAAATGAGGTGTCAACCCTGGTGAAGCTACAACACAGGACTACTTGCATGCCAAATAGCATAAGCAGCAAGTGATAGACAGAGCTAAGAGATTCTGCAACCAATGGATCAGATCTATCTATCAATCAATGGAATTACTATCCCCATCGCCGCCGCATATTTGTTGTAGTGTGTGTACCATCTACAAGATGCATTGCAGCAAATTGCCAATGCTTCTCCAATGGTTGGGGGTGTTATTCTCAAATGGTTGCAATCTGTGAGGTAAAGTCCTTTAAGTTCTGTTACATGGGCAGTTCCAAGAAGCCGATCCAACAACAATGAAGGAATATCAGCAAAACTTGGACAACAACCAGGCTTAGGCTGATAAGTGGCAAATAACATTCACGACACAGAAGTGCCAGGCAATGACCATCTCCAACAAGGGAGAATCTAACCAACTCTCTTTGACGGTCAACGGCATTACCATTGTTGGATCACACCTTCACATCCTGAGGGTTACTATTGATCAAAAACTTAACTGGACCAGCCATATAAATATGGTGGCCACAAGAGCGAGTCTGGGAAACCTGTGGTGAGTAACTCGCCTCCTGACTCCCAAAGCCTATCCACTATGTATAAGTCACAAGTCAAGAGTATGATGGAATATTCTTCACTTGCCTGGATGAGTGCAGCTCCAACAACACTCAAGAAGCTCGACACCATCCAGGGAAAAGCAGCCTGCTTGATCAGCACCCCATCCACCACTTTAAATATTCACTTCCTCCACCACCAATGCACAGTGGCAACAGTGGGTACCATATACAAAATGTACTGCAGCAACTCACTAAATCTCCTTCAACAGCACCTTCCAACCTACAACCTCTACCACTTAGAAGGACAAGGACAGCAGATACATGGGGACACTACCAGCTTCAAGTTCCTCTCCAAGTCACACCACCATCCTGACTTGGAACTATATCGCTGTTGCTGGGTCAAAATCTTGGAACTCCCTCCCTAACAGCACAGTGGGTGTACCTACACCATATGGATTTCAACAGTTCAAGAAGGCAGTTCACCACCGCTTGCTCAAGGGCAGCTAGGGATAGGCAATAAATGTTAGCCTAGCCAGCAATGCTCCCACCCTATGAAAGAATAAAAATAAATGTCCAAATGTGGATGGTGTGTGTCTTGGAGGGAAACATGAAGATGGTGGTGTTCCAGTGCACCTGCTTTTTGTTCCAAGTGGTGGAAGTCACAAGTGTGGGAGGTCCTGCCAAGGAAGCCTTGGTGAGTTGCTGAAGTGCAGTCCTTTGACAGTACTCACTGTAGCCACAGCACATGGATAGTAGAGGGTGCCAATGAATTGTGTCAATCTTCTTAACTGTCATTGGAGCTGCAGTGATCTTAGCAAGTGGAGAGTATGGCGTCAAACTTGTGATTTGTGCCTTGCTAAAGAATTCCCAGCTTCTGACCTGCTCTATTTTTCATGGTGCTTATGTGACAGGTACATTTCAGTTTGTGGTCCATGATAACCTCCAGAATGTTGATGGTAGGAGACTGGGTGATGGTAATACTATTGAAAGGCATGTTCAAGGTGGTTATGCTCACTCTTGTTGAAGGATGCAAATGCTACTTACCACTTATTAGCTCAAACCTGGATATTGTTCAGGTCTTGTTGTATGCATTATGGGCTGTTTCATTACCTGAGGAGCTACAAATGACCAAATGTTGTGCAATCATCACTGAAAGGTCCCATTTCTGATCTTATGATGGAGAGAAGGCCATTGATGAAGATGCTGAAGATAGCTGGGTCTAGGATGCTGCCTGGAGAAATTCCTGGAGTGAAGTCCAGGGATAGAGATGATGCATCTCTGACAACCACTGCCATCTTCTTTTGTGCCAGGTATGACTTCAGTGACTGGAAAGCTTTCCCTCTGATTCCTGGCTTGAGTTTATTCGGGTCCCTTGGTGCTCCTCCTGGCTCCACTAAAGCTTATCAGGGCTACCTTAAGAATGGTGCTGACAAATTTAACAGACAACTAAATGCATTTGTAAATTGGGCATGAGCTGTCACACAGCTAAATTTGGCATTGTTACACCCATTTTATGCCCACAAAATGGGTGTAATGATGTGCAGTATTCCCTCACTAATCCCATCAAAATTCTAAACCTTTTTGGGTACTGTGGACTCTAACTGCCATTAGATGTGTTGCTGGGTGATTTGCTCATTTTTCAGATCATTGGACTGAATGACCTATTCCTGTACTATAGATTCTACATAATTCTATGTAACTTATTATTGAAAAATATAATTAAACCTGCTCTAAGTTCAAATTGAAGAAATTGTTTCTGTCCGAAGGTGTGATATTAAATTGTGAATTTGCATTACACTGTCACATCACAGAACATGTCATGGTGATTCTTGCAATATGCCCACTCTTGACATTAAACAGTATGCTCTTGAGTTTAATTACTTTGTGGTAGCTATAATTATCGTTGAAGATAAAGGTCTGGAGGTATCAGATGGTTTTCTTCTGCACATTATTTTCAACCGTACTTCTCATGTCAAAGGAGCACCTACTTCCTTTCTTTCTGAGTAATGGTATACAACTTTAATAGACCGCAGACTGCAAAATATCCCACGTGTCATCTTCTCTATACTTGTATTTGGGTGGGACAACTGCAGTATCAATATCACTGATGCATTATATATGTTTTTCTACTTATTCATTTATAATTTCCCTTTGTGTTCCCTGCTGTTGTCTTGACAACAATTTAAATCAATGTTTTGTGAAATATCCCTGGCTTCTGGGAAGGTAATTTGGTCTGTATTGCCATTTAGGTTCCTTTATGATTGGCTAACAAACCTGTTCAGTGCACTGTTGATATTCTGCACTTTGAAAATAAATTGAACGTTTTATTTTCTTTATTTTCATCTCAACCATCAAGGGAGCTTCACTACAAATTGTAATTGAACCCAATACAATGGATATTCCTCTGGAGAATTCCTCTTGCCTTCATGAAGTTATAAAAGAAGGAGAAGGTCCATAGCATTGAGCTGAGGAAAGTCTACCTTCGCCTGTGGGGCACTACACAGGCTGATCATTACTCAATGGAGTGTGGGTTTAAGTATGTGGGGTTTCACAGATCTCTCTAGAGCTACTTGGGTATGTTGTTTCTTGCCTGCATTTGACTAGTGAGCTTGCTGCTAGGACTGGTGCTTCCAGGAATGGTGAGAAGGCGGCCTTAAAGACCATGCACCTCATGTAACTGCACATTCATTTGGCTAACAATTAAATTGGGTCAGGTGCTACGCCAAACTTGTCACTTGCCTCTGCATTGGGTTTCTTTGTATTTTAGTTTTGTTTGGCTCTCACATGTTCCTTTCCCCCACCCTGGAAAATCTGACAAATAGTTAAAATGAATTTTGCAACTTTATAAAGGCAGAAGCAATATTTGTATCCATAAGCAGTCACTTGCCTTGACATATACATGCCCCCTTACATTTGACAGTATTACAGTTCCAAATGAGACCCCAATTTTGTTCTGATCCAGTTAGGAACCAGCAACTTTTTGTTGTAATGTAGATGAAAATTGAAACCCTAGGTACTTACTAAGAAAATAAAGCCATAAGATTCCACCATTTTAAACAAACAGAAGGTTTTTTAATATACAAGTGCCTACCAAGCAAACAGTCAATGCTATTTATCTTATTCCCTAACATACAAAATTAACATGCGGTAAACATGGATTAACCAGCAAACTGCACATTAAATGGCAGACACAACCAAAAAAGATCCCACGAATTTCTCAGCAACTCACCCAGATGTCAGTGACCACTGTGAGTCACAAAAATTCTTTAAAACTCTGTCTTCTTCATGAGGGATTTCAGTTCTTCTCTTTCAAGATATATCTTCTGATTTCTCCCAACAGCCACTCCAACTCAGACTGCCCCAATGACTGCTCACCTCCCAGTTGCTTAATCTCTTCTCCCAAGACTATATCCCTCTGGATTCACCAGGTTGCTCCCCAGCATCTGATCACTGGCACAATCTCAGCTCTCTAGCTGCTCTAAGCAGAATACTACTCCTGGGCTTCCCTGAGCCCCACATCTCAGCTGTTGGAGCTACCAATGACTCCCAGGGCTTCTCTGAGCCACTGCACACTCAGCAGCACAGAGCTAACGGCAGCACTTCAGCTGCATGGAGCCAACCCTCTTTGGATCCCGATGGGCCTCTCTGAGCCCCAGCTGCACAGAGATAGCAACCTTCTGCTGCTTCTTCAGCTCTGGACTAAAACTTGTCACGTGAGCTCATTTTCATGCCGCACCCTGGTCCCCTGGTTGTTGTTTCTGCATTATCTTTTGCATATGCGCAGTTTGTTCCCTGCATCTCTCTGCATTTGTGTCAATGTCAGCCCTCATCTCCATGGAAACGTGCCGTGGAAGAACTGACAACGGGAGATGCTCTCGCTGTTGGCCCCTACTCCGCTCTCTGCTGGAGTCCTGGGCATGTCGGGATTTGTAGTCCTTGGCTTCTGTCCCAAAAATCCCATGAACCCAACAATACACATTCCCACACAACAGGCCGCCAAATTTTGAGCATTTTGCTTTAAACTAAATCCCTTCATTGGCTGGTAGTCTTGTGATTGTGATATTGGAATCGTCATACATGGGCAATGAGTTTGTAACCCCAGCATTATATGCTGTGACATTGAATTCAATAAATCTGATAAATTGTGAACTAACACCAGAAAATGACCATGAAAGCTTCTGTTTCGTCATTAATAGTCACTAGTTGGTTAATGTCCTTCTGGAGAGGGAATATGCCACTTCTACCTGGCCTGTTCTACATACGACTGGAGTTCTACACTATGTCCATGTGTTCTCAGAGCATTCACAGAATCACAGAATCACAGGATTGTTACGGCACAGAAGAAGGTCGTTCGGCCCATCATGTCTGCACCGGCTCTCTGAGCATTTTAACTTAGTGCCAATCTCCTGTCTTTTCCCCGTAACCTTGCACATTGTTTCTATTTAAATAATCATCCAGTGCCCCCTTGAATGCCTCATTCGAACCTGCCTCCACTACACTTCCAGGCAGTGCATTCCAAACCCTGACTACTCACTTTGTGAAGAAGCTTTTTCTCACCTCGCATTTGCTTCTTTTGCAAAACACTTTTAAAACTGTGCCCTCTTGTTCTCGATCCATATATGAGCGGGAACAGTTTTCCCCTATCTACTCTGTCCAGGTCCCTCATGATTTTGAAAACTTCTATCAAGTCTCCTCTTAGCCTTCTCCTCTCCAAGGAAAACAGACCCATCTTCTCTAATCTTTCCTAATAACTGAAGCATCTCATCCCTGAAACCATTCTTGTAAACCTCTTCTGCACTCTCTCCAATGCATTCACATCCTTCCTATAGTGTGGCACCCAGAACTGTACAAAATAGTCCAGCTGAGGTCCAACCAGTGCTTTATATAAGTTCATGAAAACCTCCCTACTCTTGTACTTTATGCCGCTCTTACTGAAGCCAAGAATACTGTATGCTTTAGAAACAGCACTCTCTACCTGTTCTGCCACCTTTAATGACTCATGTACATATACACTTAGGTCTCTCTGCTCCTGCACACTCTTTAGAATAGTATCCTTTATTTTATACTGTCTCTCCATGTTCTTTGTACCAAAGTATATCACCTCACACTTCTCTGCATTGAACTTCATCTGCCACCTATCTGCCACTCCAACAATGTGTCAATGTCCTTTTGAAGTTCTACACTGTTCTCCTCACAGTTTAAAATTCTCCCAAGTTTTGTGTCATCCTCAAACTTTGAAATTGCCCCCTGCACACCAAGATCTAGATCATTTATATATATCAGGAAAAGCAAGTGTCCCAATACCGACCCATGGGGAACTCCACTACAAACCTTCTTCCAGCCCGAAAAATACCCATTAACCGTTGCTCTCTGTTTCCTATCCATCAGCCAATTTTGTATCTATGTTGCCACACAACAGACTTGTGAGAAAAGTTATTGCTCATGGAATAAAAGGGGTGGTAGCAACGTGGATACAAAATTAGCGGAAAAATAGGAAGCAGAGAATAATGGTCAATGGATATTTTTCAGGCTGGAGGAAGGTTTGTATTGGAGTTCCCCAGGGGTCAGTATTGGGACCCTTGCTTTTCCTGATATATATTAATGATCTAGATCTCGGTGTGCAGGGAACAATTTCAAAGTTTGCGGACGAGACAAAGCTTGGGAGTGTTGTAAACTACAAGGACGACAGCATAGAACTTAAAAAGGACATGGACAAGTTGGTGGAGTGGGAAGATAGGTGGCAGATGAATTTCAATGCAGAGAAGTGTGAGGTGATGCATTTTGCTAGGAAGTACATGGACAGACAACATAAAATAAGGGTGAAATTTTGAAGCAGGTGCAGGAACAGAAAGACCTGGACGTATATGTGCATAGATCATTGAAGGCGGCAGGACAGGTGGAGAGAGCAGTTAATAAAGCATATAGTATCCTGGGCTTTATTAATAGGGGCATAGAGTACAAGAGCAAGGAGGTTATGCTGAATTTATATAAGACACTCGTTAGACTTCAGCTGGAGTACTGTGTACAGTTCTGGGTGCCACACTATAGGAAGGATGTGAATGTATTGGAGATCGGTCAGAGAGGTTGGGACTGTTTTCCTTGGAGAGAAGAAGGCTAAGAGGAGATTTGATAGAGATGTTCAAATCAGGGGGCTGTACGGAGTAGATAGGGTGAAGCTCTTCCTCGTAAAAGGATCAAGAAAAAAGGGCACAGATTTAAAGTGATTGCAAAAGAAGCAAATGTGACATGAGAAAAAACTTGTCTACACAATGAATGGCATGGGTCTGGAATGCACTGCCTGGAAGTGTGGTGGAGGCAGGTTCAATTGAGGCATTTAAGAGGGCATTAGATAATTATTTGAATAGAAACAATGTGCAGGGGTTTGGGGAAAAGGTAGGGAAATGGCACTAGGTCATAATGCTCATTTGGAGAGCCAGTGCAGACAGGGTGGGCCGAATGGCCTCATTCTGTGTCATTAAAATTCTGTGATTCTGTGATTCCGGGGATGAGAGACTTCAGTTTTGAGGATAGATTGGAGAAGCTGGGATTGTTCTCTCTCGAGAAGAGAAAGTTGAGAGAAGATTTGATAACGGTGTTCAAAACCATAAGGAGTCTGGATAGAGTAGATAGGGAGAAAATATTCCTGTTTACGGAAGCATGGGAACCATAGGACACTGATGTATGGTGATTGGCAAAAGAACCAGAAGCGACATGAGTAAAAGCTTTTTCATGCAATGAGTAGTTTGGATCCAGAATGCTTGGCCTGAGAGTGTAATGTAGGCATATTCCATCGTGGCTTAAGAGAATAAAATTCTAGGGCCATGCGTGAAAGATGGGGAAGTGGGATTTGCTGAGTTGCTCTTACAGTCACCCAGGGCAGACACGACAAATCGAATAGCCTCCTTCTGTGCTGTTCATTCTATGATTTTATGATTCCACTCTATGATAAGTAGCTGCCAAAATGAAAAATGTCAGTTGCTAACACTTCCTTAGGTAAAACAAATATTGGAATTTGTCAAATAAACAGCACAGTAATAAGAATAATTGGCAATATTTCGAACAGTTTGTGCAACAAGATCAAGATTATAAAAATATATTAAACCCCGCCCCCCCACCGAAGCATTTGGGTATATGGGGAATTTCTGTGACAGGACTTGGTTTCAGAGTGTGGTGTGTCTGACCACAGGGTGCCTATTGGTTTGCATGGACTGTGTACTTACTGTGAACATTAAAGTATAAGATAGCTTTTGTAACTTGTGTTATCCTTACAAATCTGTGTATATCTGTAAAGATACAGTTGTGGGTGAAGGGGTATTGTAATATAGTTCATCTTTTCTTGTTTAATAAATGTTTATGCTTTTGTTAAAAGTTCATTAGTTGACTCCGGTGATTCTTTTCAGTAGCCCCTCTCCATGTACCTAAACAAACAAAAATAGAAGTTAGAATCTATCAAACTGGGCTCCACCCTGGGATCAGGCTTGCCCAGTGGTAACCTCAGCTGTGGATCATAACACCAGTCACCTAGAAAAAGATTGGGACCATACCGATTGGGACCATAGTTAGCAATGAAACTTAGTTGCAAAAATGCTGTTGCTTTACACTAGAAGCAACTGGAGCAATATTGCATCCAACCTTCGGCATGAGGAAGGAGCGTGAAGAAGGAGAATACTAACATATAACAGTAACAGCCTAGTGACTGATGCTGGAAATTTACAGATTTATTATGGTGCCAAGCTGCTTAAATTTCACTCTTGTGCAATGTGTTTGAAGTTTTCCACTCATAACAGAGAGCAGATAATATTTACTCTGCTTTTGCCAAGCTGAGTTTTCACAGCCATTTATTTTTGTACATCTTAACCTTTTCTAATTGAAACAAGGTTTATCAGGTTAAATTGATTATACACAACTGGTTTGGTGTATAATATATGAATTATTTTTCTTCTCCGTGAATTGCTGTTGGACCAGCTTTGGGAGCTGCAATAGTAAATGTCCGGCTTGTTCCTGCAGGAATGGCAGATTAGTTTGTTATAGTCAGAGATTTTATAGTTGCGTGTACAATTAAACTTGTCAGTGTGTGCCTCCAAAAATGAACAATTTCAGTGTCAGCTATTGCCAGGTCTTACTGACTGTCTTATCAAGCCCAATCTGGCAACAGCTCCCTGCCTTCTCATTGAGATATCCCTATTGCAATGATTTTGTTGACACATTGATTGTTCTATATATAAAACGGCATTAGATTACACAGACCTTCTGGTTTCTATTTCCTCCCAGTCCTGAAATGTGCTCTGCCTGCAAAGCAGTATATTAATGTTTGATTGTTCACTATTTCATGACCTTATAGAGGACACTGAGGCCTTGATATTAACAGAGAGGGTGGCAGGGCAGAAGTGGGGTGGGGGGTGGGGTGGGGGTGGAGTTGGTGGGGAGCCTGAAAACAGCCAAAGAACCTGGTGAGGCCAGGTACATGGGACAGGGATCCTGCTGATTGAAATGGAAGGACCTCATTCTCATTTTCTTTCTGTTTCCTCATCGGCAGCAAGCCAAATTGACAAGCTGGCTGGTGGCCAGTAGCATACACCAGTGGCAGAAGGCTGCTGTCGGGGACCCATGTGACAGTCCTTGGCAATTACATGGGGTGGGAGGTTGTGGCTTGGTGTTTGAGGGATGACCGGTGGGATCGGCTATGATTGGCTGGAGGGAGTGAGAGAATGGGATATGTGATGGGGGGAGCAGTCTCTAATCACGACAGGGAGAGATAGAGAGGGAGCTCATAATCAGCAGAGGGAAGAGAGGAGGCCAAAGGCTTGCCTGATGGGTTGAGAGAGCACTTTCCCATCTATTGTTGGGAAGGGGAGGGGATGGGGTCATTAATAATGAAGCAATGAAGTTCATGTCTCGGTGATGCTTTGATTGGAAGCTAATGTCCTAGATTTAAAAATGAATGGAGTTAATATATTTTTAATTGAACATTTTTGGGTGGAATTTAATGCCCTCCCTTGTGGCAAGTTTGGAGGTGGGGGAGGCACTTTCCCATCTCTTCCCCGGTTAAGTTGGTGGCGGGAAGACTCACGGATGGTCATCCTGCCACCAATTGAAGATTTTAACTGGGCAGTTAATGCCCACTTAAAGGCTTCATCCCACTGCCACTGATGTTCACCCACTGGCGGGCAGGGAACTCGCTATGCAAGAAGCCTGAAAAGCAAACCCTGTCAGGGTTACTTGTGGGTTTCCAGGTGGTTCCCTCGTTCAAAGACACTCAGTGTCTGATCGAGGGATCCGGCATCGGGAAGGGGGTTGCCCGCTGACAGCCACCTTCCCTGCCCTTGCTACTGACCACCCCCCCCACTCTCTCTCCCTGGTGACCATTACCCTCACAATCCCCCTCCCACCACCACTCACCTGTGGCTTGGGTCCGCCAGTGATCCTGTGCCTCAGGTCTGTGCATTATCAGCAGCAGCCACCACCTTGTCTGGCAGCTCCCAGAGGGCAAGACTTCTGCCCTCTGAGGTCCTTGATTATGGGGATGGCTTGCCACTGCCCAGCTAGGTTCCTGATTGGTACTTAATGCAGTGGGCCTCCCCAAAAAGAGACTGGAGAGCTGGTGAGCGAGACCCCCGCCGCCTACATTAAATTCCGCCTTTTGACTGTGTCTTTGTTCCATGGTCTTTCATGCCTGAATACTGCCTGTGGGAACATGGTGGTAAGTTTGGCCACCTCTGTGGTTCTTGCTACTGATATGCCATGTGCAATTGGAAGGAGATGCAACCTCATGTGGCCCATCTCTTTCTGATTTTTAGTATTTTGTGCTGGTACTAGATTCACCAATGCTGTGTTATAGCCTATTTAACAGCTACAATTTTCTAACTGGAAGAGTGAGCATTTGGAAGTCAGCCAAGATGGTATTTAATTTATCCCTGAATTCTTGGTTCTAATTCTCCCTCACCAACTCTTCTGCTCAATGTGCTAACTCATGATGAGATACAGTTCCTCAGCCACCACTGCTCTATAATAACTTTGATCAAGTGGCCAGTCACCACATTTGAGTAAAGGTAATGGCGGCATCACACCATGCCCAAATCTATCCTCCAACTTCCATGTAGGGGTCAGTTGGCTCAGATGGCTAGAATGTTAGAGAATGGTGCAGTGTCATGCCTGGCACAGATATGCCATATTATGAAATTTGAGCCAATAGTTTTAAAAATTGGACAAACAAGCTGTTAAGATGGCTGCTGCAAATCATGTGACTTTTGGCATTCGGACTACAGGCAGTATCAGGTCTCTCAGGTGTTGATGATTACCTAATTAAATATTGACATGGGTGAGGGTACCGAACAGCCATTTGTGGAATTCAATCATCTCATTGTTTAAGGATGGGCCAACACCTAAAGACTATAATGTTTCCAGACTGCCTGCCTCCGTATTTCATACTGGGCAAAAGGGAAGATCAAAACTTAATGATTACTATCAATTTCCCATTGTATCCTGATGGGCTCTCCCATCCAAACGAGACTGGGTGGGCCTCAAAAGTGTTAACCCAGCAGACATGTGATCAAAGCTGGCTTCAGGGGCTGCACCCTTATTACCCTCCAGGTGCTCCTTCCCCTCAAGGAGTCAGGCCGGGGACCCCAGGCACCCAAAGGGAGGAGGAGCAGCAGCTGGACACCCCTGGGTCATCCACTCTGGAATCTCAGAGGCTGTCCGCTCCCTCCGAGTCCCCTTTGCCTGTGAGCCGCTCAAGCTCGTCATTTGTCACCGCAGAGGAAGCAGCTGGCCAATGAGTGATTCTGGAGGGGGAGTGTGCGTGCGGCAGGGCCTTTCAGAGCCTTGTGCAAGCACTCTCCCACACACACGGATCCTTCATGTATCATACTCACCACAATGTCCTGAGCATTTTCAATGCAGCCTGCTGGGGTTCACTTTCAGTTGTCCATTTGAGCTGACCTGCATCTCCGCCCACCCAATGATCCACTGCTATGCAGCACCTGATCTTGCCCACCACGACTGTTGTTTCGCTTTTGATTTACACAGTATAATTTGGATTCTCTTTATCATCAGCCCCCCTGTCTTTTCCCCTCTCCCCGTCACCCATTTCCTTTCCCCCAACACTGTTGACCCCCTAGCATCACCTTCCACCTCTCCTCTGGGACCTACCAGCCACAACCCTTTACCTTTGGGGATGTCTAAGGGAACATGTAGGTTCTCTTCCTTTCCAAAAATCCTACCGCCAGACACATTCACCTCCCCAACCTCCTCCTATCCCCCACCACGGTCCATGTCTACCTCTAAGTCCCCAACAACCCTCGCTGTCCCTTTTACCATTACCATCAAACCCTCACCCTCCCACCCTACCGCCTCACTCTGCACTCGGTCATTTTCACCATTCCCTCATACCACACCCACCCTCAGTTTGCTCCCCAGGAAGCAATCATGGACTCATCAGAGCCCTTCCTTGGACATCCTGGACATCCCTCCCCCTCCGGACCCCTTCCCCCCTTCCCCCCTTGGAAACCCTTCCCCCAAACCCCTGGACTTCTCCTTCCCTTGATCCTTCTGCCTGGACTCCACCCTGCTTAATCCTTCCCGTTTCCTGACTCTTTCCTCCAGCCTTACTCTTCCACCAGCTTTACTTCTTCCTCCAGTATTACTCCTTCCCCCTTTCTGACTCCTTCAGACACCCTTCCTTCTTCCTCCACCCTTAGTCCGTCCCTGTTCCCAACTCCTTCCTCCACACTTACTTCCTCCTCCAGCCTTACTCCCTGCCCTCACTGGACTCCTTTTTCTCAATGGGCCCCCTCCCTTCCCTCCACTCCATCCTCCCAATGGACCCCCTCCCCTTTCTGCACTCCTTCCTCCCCATGGACTCCCTCCCCTTTCCACACTCCTTCCTCCCAGTGGACTTCCTCCCCTCTCTGCAGTCCTTCCTCCCCATATACTCCCTCCCCTCTCCACACTCCTTCCTCCTCATGGACCTTCCCCTCCACCCCCTTGACCATCATCCGTTGTGAGCAGACCTTCAATGGTGACTGTCCAACATCCATGGGTTGCTTTGCAGCAGAGCCATGTCCATGAGAATCCACCCAACATGTCATGGACGTTCCTCCAGTGTGCCGTTGCTGTCGGGCTCCAGCATCTTCTGCTCCTCAGGTGTCCGTGATGTGAGCAAGGCCCTGTCGGTAATTCCCTACTTCTGAATGTCACACTTGTCAAGACGTGTTCTGCACCGGCATGCAATCACACCGACGTGGACAGACAATATCTGGAGGTGGGAATGAGTCCGGTGGGCTGGTTTTATAATGATATGCAGATGTATTACAATGAGGTTCCCGACGATGGTGGGGAACGCAGCCCACCATTGAAGGGCTGAGTGGACGATTGCAAACTGGTTTCACAACATTGTGAAACCAATTTTTAGCCTTCTTGCCATATCGTGCACTCATGTCGGCGAGCACACACGAAGCCAGCAGGCATGGATGAACCCGCCCTCTGTGTATGTGTTTGTGTGTGTGTGTGTGTGTGTGTGTACATGAGACTGAGTGTGTGAAGTTATCCACTTTGGTAGAAGAAACAGAATGGCAGAGTATTATTTAAATGGTGATAGATTGGGAAATGTTGATGTACAAAGGAACCTGGTTGTCCTTGTGCACCAATCACTGAAAGCAAGCATGCAGGTGCAGCAAGCAGTTAGGAAGGCAAATGGTATGGTGGCCTTCATTGTGAGAGGACTTGAGAACAGGAGTAAGGATGTCTTACTGCACCTGTACAGGGCAAAGGTGAGACCACACTTGGGCCAGAATCTTTGGGTCAGCATGTGGGGGCGGGTCCCGCTCGCCGACGTGTAAAATGACGTGCAGTGACATCAGACGTGCGTCCCGAAGTTACCGGGCGTCATTCTGATTTTCAGTTCGGCGGGCGCACACCAGAGTCAGCTATGTGCCCACAGAACTGTCAAAGGCCTATTAAGGCCATTTAAATATCAATTACAATAATTAAAGGAGCTGCCTGTCCAACCATAAAGTTGGCGGGTAGGCGAGGAGTCCAGGCGGCCTTCGCATTTATCATGTAACCTCTTCCACGGGCGGGATGAGGTTTCATGAAATGTTTATAAATTGAATAAAGTTTTCATTAAAGCTCATTGACGTGTCCTAGCTCATGTGACAGTGTCACATGAGGGAACATGGCTTAAATTTTTTTTTTCTTTATTTAAATCTCAGGGAGATTTCTGTCCTCTTTTGCGCGCATGTGACTCAGCCTACTCCCCCTGCCCGCACAGGGAGTGCTCGGTGCTTCTGGTTGCGCGTCACGCTGGGTGGGCCTTAATTGGCCCACCCACGTAAAATGGCAGCACGCAGCTGATTGGAGGTGGCGATCGGCAGGACACCCGCCTGCGCCTGCTCTTGTTCAGCACCCCCTGACGGGGAGAAAATTCTTCCCCTGGAGTATTGTGTGCAGTTTGGTCTCCTTATCTAATGAGGGATATACTTGCCATAGAGGGAATGCAGTGAACGTTCACCAGACTGATTCCCGGGATGGCAGGATTGTCATATGAGGAGAGATTGGGCTGAGTAGACCTGTATCCACTGGAGTTTAGAAGGATGAGAGGGGATCTCATTGAAATGCATAAAATTCTTACAAGGATGGACAGACTGGATGCAGGGGTGATGTTTCCTCTGGCTGGGGGGTCTAGAACAAGGGGTCACAGTCTCAGGGTACAGAGTAGGTTTTATGTCTTGGGTAAACGAGTTCATTGGCCAACCGAACTCTAACTGCACGCCTTCCTATGTTCTCATCAATTGCTGCTTGCAATCAATAATGGGGAGAGACTGATATAAGATTAAACGATGATGGTTTATTGAGACATGGGGCAGTGCACCAGATCATATGTTCTCACTCAGAAACCTCCAGAACTAGACTTACAGTTCCTAGTTGCCCATGCTGTAAAGTGATTCGTCAGTGCTGTCACAAGATCAGTACGCTTGCATTCTCTTAAAGGGACAGGGTACCTCACTTTACCACAGTAGGCCATTTAGGACTGAGATGAGGAGGAACTTCTTCACTTAGGGGGTGGGGTGAACCTGTGGAATTCTCTACCACAGAAGGCTGTGGAGGCCAAGTCACTGAATATATTTAAGAAGGAAATAGATAAATTTCTGGACTCTAAAGGCGTCAAGGGGTATGGGGAGAGAGCGGGAGTATGGCATTGAGATAGAGGATCATCCATGATAATATTGAATGGCAGAGCAGGCTTGAAGGGCTGAATGACCTACTCATTTTTTTTAATCATTCACGGGACGTGGCTTCACTGGCTGGGACAGCATTTATTGCCCATCTCTAGTTGCCCTTGAGAAGGTGGTGGTGAGCTGCCTTCTTGAACCACTGCAATCCTGCTCCTATTGTTTCTATGGGCAACATTTTTCCCCCGTTGGGGGGGGAATGTGCGGGAGTGGGCGTGGGTGGGCAGGTTCCCGATTGGCACCACAGGTCAGGGGCGTGCCACCATTTTACGTGGGCGGGCCAATTAAGGCTTGCCCAGCGTGACGTGCGCCAGGAAGTGGACTCCCTGTGCGGGCGGTGGGGGAGGGATTCCCTGAGCCGGGAATGCGCTCTTTCGCACATGCGCGTGAAAGAGCGCACAGATCTCCTTGAGGCAAAGTGCTGCCTTAGGGAGATCGACTCAGATTTGAAACTTTAAATAAAGATGAGGAAAAAATTTTGCTGCCATGTCCTCTCATGTGACACTGTCACATGAGTTGGGACATGTCCATAACTTTTATTTTAACACACGCTGAAATTTTAAAATTCCCCATGAAACGTCATCCCGCCCGTGGATGAGGTCTCATGCTTTTTCAGAAGCCCGCCAGGTTTGCCGGCCTGCCTGCCAACCTTAAGGTTGGACAGGCAGGTGCACTAATGACTTCAATTACTTTTTTAATGGCCTTACTAGGCCGTTGACAGGCCGACGGGCGCGCATCCGACTTGGCTGAAAATGAAAATGTCGGGAGCTCCACCCGACCTCACCCCACCTCATTTTACGCATCGGCGAGTGGGCCCCGCCCCCTGCTTGCCGACCAGAAAATGAAACCCTATATTTCTATGACCGCTTGCAGTCCCAGTCCTGTCCACTGCAGCTTCTGGTGCTTTTGGGACGTGGGAGCTGTTGGCCAATCAGATTGAGACAGGGCTTTCTCCCGAGTGAGGGGCGGCAGTCCTGTCTCCAGCCAATGAATGCTTGTTAGAATGTTAATTGGCTGTGGGGCAGGCAGTGTCAGTGGGGATGTGTTCTCTGCCGACTCCTCAGATGGCAGAAAGGAAAACCCCGGCATCTAAAAATCATAGCCAGGATTCATTTAGGTCGTGAAACTTTCAACTCTTTTTCAAACAATAGTTATAATGTGGATTTTTTTGGTGCACTGTGCATTACTGCAGAATTGCACATAGAGGTGATAACACCCCATATACAGACAGAATAGGTTCACTGGGAAGAGTCACATGATGAAGAAAGAGAGGGAGAGCTGGTCCCCTCAGTTACCTTGTTTCTAGAACAGCCAGCATGATAAAATGGTGAAAATCTCCAGTAAATTTGTTGCTCAAAGTTTCTATCCCTAGCTTTTGTTTTGAAAATTTGATTGGAAGATGAGGCCAGACTGGATGATAGCTAATGAATGAAAAATAGAAAGCCAGGATAAGCAGATTTCATTGTTCCAAACAACACAGATGATTTAGTGAACAAGACCTGCCAAAACAATCTTAGGATTGTTATGCTACTTACTAACAGGATGGGAATACGATAATAAATTCCCTGCCTTGGCTACTATCTGGTAAATTCCCAGTGGAGTAAGTGCCTATTCACTAATATCTTAGCAAGGCCTAACTTGTCCATCATGACCAGAAAGAAAGGATCCTTCAATGTCACACATTTAAGACCAGAAATTAGCCCAAGCAAATTATTTGTATTTAAAGTTCCCCAATGTGCTTTCTGTTGGTGAAAGCAAGCTTAGATCAGTCTGCAGGAAAGAAATATCAGAGTTGTAGATATGAGTTGACACACTTAAGCCTGGCAATATTTAAGCAGAATTTTTGAAATGCCAAATAAAGTGCCTGATAAGATGAAATACTTGATGCGTCACATTAGCACCAATCAAGTAAACATCCATCATGGACTTGAAGAGAGTTGCTTTGTTATAGTTTGCTGTCTGGCCTGTACAGGTTTATGAATACAAAAGGAATAATGGAACTGCTGTATAAAGATTCACAATTGCACAGGCCTGTTCGTCTCAATACTGGAGGATGTAATGTCTCTGACTATATAAAGAGATTTGCGGTAAGATTTTCAAAGTTTACACTCAATTAAAAATGAATATAACCAAATAAGTAAGCCTGTTAAATAGAATCAAGTCTCTTATGTTGAATGAAAACCATTTAGAAGTGTAGAATGATACAATCAAAGTCTGATAATTAAGCCTGTACTATTTTATTTGGCTTTATTGATAGAAGAGCCTCTGCTTAGCAACGCAGGTCAGGATTATTCTATCGCAGTTATATTGCATTAATAAAATGCGTTCACATATTGATTTAAAATAGAAATGACAAAGAACAAAACAAAACATGCTATTGGCTTCAATCGATGAAACACAATTAAGGCAAACTAGACAAAGAGGTTTAAGGTTTATTTTGCTAAAACCCAGTCGCTGCTAAATTAGCCCAGAGATTTGTAGGAAGTACAGCATTGATTTAAACATTAAGATGAGGGTTATTCTATCTGAATAAGGACCCATTTGCTAAATTTGGATGGAAGCTCCTGATCCTCTGGGTTTTAGCCTCAATCAGGAAATTGGTGCTCTACCAGCCTGAAACATGGCACAGGAGAACGATTTAAAAGGATGTTCACCTCCATGAGCCTCTGTATGGACCTGATATCCTAGCAGAGAGTGCTTAAATGATTTCTGATGAACATCTACCATTTGCAAAGAGCTATACCACTCTCATGGGGCTGCATCTCAGCAGTCTCACTCTGCATGAGAGTACAAAAGTGAAGAGATGCTCTAAAAGACCCTGTCAATATTGTCCTTCATGCTTTGCAAGTCAGAGGACAACCTAGAGCCCAGAGGCTCTGTCAAAGCTGTTAGAGTTGCTATCAGAGGTGCTATTGTTGTAAGTCCTAATGCAGTGCTGATGAAGTCGAATATTCACTCTATGGTTAACTGTAAGGTCCAAATGTCAGGTTTGAAGGCTCCAGGCAAGTTCGAGTTGGTTATCCATTCTTTCTGCCATTGTGTGGAAGCTCAGTAGGAGGCGGTCTAGTTCACTTAAAAGTTATTGCTTTATAGCCAACAGATCTTTTCTATAGAAACATAGAAAATGGAGCAGGAGTAGGACATTCGGCCCTTTGAGCCTGCTCCACCATGATCATGGCTGATCCTCTATCTTAACGCCATACTCCCGCACCCTCCGCATTCCCCTTGATGTCTTTAGAGTCGAGAAATTTATCTCTTTCCTTCTTAAATTTATTCAGTGATTTGGCCTCCTCAGCCTTCTGTGATAGAGAATTCCATAGGTTCACCACCCTCTAAGTGAAGAAGTTCCTCCTTATCTCAGTCCTAAATGGCCTACCCTGTATCCTGAGACTGTAACCACTTGCTCTGGATGCCCCCAGCCAGAGGAAACATCATCCCTGCATCCAGTCTGTCCACCCCTGACAGATTTTTATACGGTTCAATGAGATTCCCGCTTATTCTTCTAAACTCCGGTGAATACAGGCCTAGTCAACCCAAGATAAAAGCAAAAAACTGTAGATGCTGGAAATCCAAAACAAAAATAAAAAAACCTGGAAAAACTCAGCAGGTCTGACAGCAGAGTCCGTATGACTCTAGTCAACCCAATCTCTCCTCATTATGACAATCCTGCCATCCCAGGAATCTGTCTAGTGAACCTTCGCTGCACTCTATGGCAAATATTTCCTTTCCTAGGTAAGGAGGCCAAAACTGCACACAATACTCCAGGTGTGGTCTCACCTAGGCCCTGTACAGCTGCAATAAGACATCCTTGCTCCTGTACTCAAGTCCTCTCACAATGAAGGCCAATATATCATATGCCTTCCTAATTGCTTGCTACACCTGCATGGTTGCTTTCAGTGATTGGTGCACAAGGACAACCAGGTTCCTTTGTACATCAACTATTCCCAATCTATCACCATTTAAATAATGCTCTGCCATTCTGTATTTCCTACCAAAGTGGATAACTTCACACTTATACACGTTATACTGCATCTGCCATGTATTTGCCCACTCACTCAACCTGTCTAAATCACTTTGAAGCCTCTTAACACCCTCATCACCACTCACATTCCCACCAAGGTTTGTGTCGTCAGCAAATTTGAAAATATTACATTTGGTTCCCTCATCCAAATCATTGATATATATTGTGAATAGCTGGAGCCCAAGCTATCCCACTAGTCAGCATCTGCCACTCCGAAAAAGACCCATTTATTCCTACTTTCTGTTTTCTGTCTGCTAACCAATCCTCAATCCATGCCAATATATTACCCCCAATCCCATGTGCTTTAATTTTACACACTAACCTCTTATGTGGGACTTTATTAAAAGCTTTCTGAAAATCCAAATACACCACATCCACTGGTTATCCCTTATCTATTCTGCTAGTTACGTCCTCAAAAAACTCCAGTAGTTTGTCAAATACTATTTCCCTTTCGTGAATCTATGTTGACTTTGGCTAATCCTAATGATATTAACTAAGTCTTCTGTTAAAAATGGCTTTATAATAGACTCTGGCATTTTCTCTACTACAGATGTTAGGCTAACTGGTCTGTAATTCCCTGTTTTCACCCACCCTCCTTTTTTAAATTGTGCGGTTACATTTGCCACCCTCCAATCTGCTGGGACTGTTCCAGAATCTACAGAATTTTGGAAGATGACAACCAATGCATTATTTCCATGGCCCACTCCTGGGATGTAGATTATCAGGTCCTGAGGATTTATCGGCTTTCAGTCCTATTAATTTCTCCAGCACTATTGTTTAAGTAATATTAATTTCCTTCAATTCCTCCTTCTCACTAGACTCTTGCTTCCCTAGTATTTCTGGGAAGTTGTTTGTGTCTTTCTCAGTGAAGACAGGACCAAAGTAGTTGTTTAATTGCTCTGCCATTTCCTTGTTCTCGATTATAAATTCTCTCGTTTCGGACTGGGGGACTTACATTTGTCTCCACTAATCTTTTTATTTTTACACACTTATAGAAGATTTTCCTTCTGCTTTTATGTTCCTTGCAAGTTTACTCTCATACTCAATTTTTCCCCTCTTAATCAACCTCTTGGCCCTTCTTTGTTAATATTTAAACTGCTCCCAATCCTCAGGCTTGCTACTTTTTCAAGCAACTTTATATGACTCATCTTTGGATCTAATACTATCCTTAATGTTGTTTGTTAACCATGCTTGGGCTGCTCTTCCTGTTGTGTTTTTGCACCAGAAACAAAGGAAACATTATATAATGTCTTTAACTTAGAAAAGCATCTCAAAGTATTTTACGAAGTTGTAATAAAAAGATGGATTTTCATCTGGAAAGGACATGCTCGAGATGTGATCTCATAGATGTATGGTAAGATAGTATCAATCTGAAATACTATTTTAAACTAAACTGTGGGACTAGCCCAGGGTGATACACATTCACATGGTAGAAGTTATCTTTAGGACAGATGTTATAAAGTTCTGCCTCATGCAAAGAGTAATCAAAATGTGGAATGGACTTTCAAGCAGTTGCTACATGCAGTGTGAATGTGTGGTGAGACAACTAATTTCTGTTACTTGGTAGGAGATGTTGACTTGCAATTTGGTTGTATGCCACTGCAGTTTGTTTTGGAGGTAGTGCCGTGCTGATAGACATTGAACAAGTTTCAGCAAATCTTCTGCCAAAGATGTTTGGTGGTGAGATAAAAAGAAAAGTTGCAGAATTTGTGCAAAATTTCAGATCTGAGATCATGTGACAGAATGCTACTGGGTATGGTAACTGTAAATAAATAATGGTTGAGCATGGTCTTTGTTACACAGCCAACCACGTGATGCTGAAGTTGGCAGAGTTGCTGCTGCTATTGAAAAAGAAAGTACTGCCTCCAGGGACTCAATATCTGTCATTATTTCTTTGCACAAGATACTTATGTTAAAACTAAAAAAAAAGCTATGAATGCCGGAAATTTTAAATAAAAATAAATCTTGCACAGCAGTTCTCTGAAAGGGAAAAGGATGGGTTCATGGTAGTCAGTTTTAACACAGAGCACTGTCAGCATATAATGAACATCCATCTATAATATATTCAAAATCTGAAGCTTGCATGCACTTCCTGCACAAAATCTTGTTGTTGCCATTTTTTCCCATGATTTTCACAATTGTAATGAAAAACATTCTCTAAAATAGCCAGTGCAAACTTATCATGCAGTAATTACATCCTCCCACCAATGGTGTTTTAATGCCTCATTGTTGCATATTTTAGCTAATCACTGTACAGAGAAACTGCTTGTGGGGGTATTTCCGTGGGGCTTCTTCTGCTCTGTCACTGTTACATCAATGGACACTCTAGCTACGTGTATAAAAACGGGGGCCAGAATTTTATGGCCCCGTCCCGGCAGGGGCGGGGCTTGGGCTTGAAGATGTGGCAAGCCGTTCAAAAGTCCATTGACTTCGGCGGGACTGCAAAATCTCGCTGGCGGGAGGGGCTGTAAAATTCCGCCCGGGGTTTCTGCTGAAGTTGTGACAGTGGAATGGGTGAAGTCCTCAGGAAATTAAATTCCCCTGGTTCCAGCCAATTCTATTTCTCAAATTGCATTCCATTCTCTCAAGAAATTGTATAAAATAATTAATAAAATAAATTTTATACATAAAATAATCTATGACATTTACAATAGGAACTAAGTTATCTTAGGTTCTCCTGCTTGAGTTATCTTCCGCTAACCCTCTTTCACCTCTCCCTACCCCATGTGCAATGCCATGGGATATTGACTCTCAAAAACCTTGCAAAGTGTATTCACTTCCTGTCCACAAATCTTACTTCCTGTTTTTATGATTTTTTGGTCATGTTACTGACTCAACATTTACCACTGTAAATTGCTATGTCAACTTTTTTCATTAAATTTTGCAGGATCAGCTATCACAATGTAATCATAGGCTCTGACTCTAATCATGGCTCCTTGGAGGAAGTTTCTGAAGTCTCCCAACTCCCTCAACTTCTTGTATATAAAAAAGTCTAAAGAAAAAATCACCTTCTATAGGCAACATTCTTACAATAATAAGACAAATACGAGAAAAAAAATAGTGAATGCATGATTACTTCAGCCTTGGCCCTGTGGTTGCACTCTTGTCTCTGAGTCATGAGGTTGTGCATTCAAACCCCACCTGAAGACTCAAGCACATAATCTAGTCTGACACATCAACGGAACAATGGAGCACTGCAATGTTGCAGGTGCTATTTTACAGATGAAGCGATGGCTGGGTCTACCTTTTTAGGTGCAAGTAAGAGGTCCAATGGCACTTTGGAAATAGAGTAGGGAAGTTCCCTTGATAGCCTAGCCAAAGATTAGTTCTCAACCAACATCAGCAAAAGTATATTAACTGATCAATTATCTTATTACCATTTATGAGATCTTTCTTGTGCAAAATTGGCTATAGCATTTTTCCCACAAGCAACAGTGGCCGAGATTTTCTGGCCCTGGTGTGGGTGGGGCCCGCCGTGGGCGAGGCGGCGCCCCAGCCAGAAGTCCATTGATTTGTGGTGGGACCGGACGATCCTGATGGCGCGCAGGGTGCGGAAGATCCTGCCCAGTGACTATGCTTTAAAATTGATGTTATTGTATTGATTCAGGCAATAAGATACACTTACCTCATAAGCTTTAGTCACTTAAGATATTCAATGTAACACAGATACCAGGGTGATACAAGCTAAATCCATCACTAGTATCCAAAACCTGTGGTAACCTTTGGATGGATCAGCAAACTTCTGGCAAAATCCAGCTTTAATGTTCTCCTGCTCATAATGTCAACCTCCTAAAGGTTCACTGTAGAACAAAATATGTGGCATATACTATGCTTTCTGTATGGGGTCATGGTGATTTTAATATGTGTGACATGAAGTTTCCTTATTATGCTGTTTACTTTTTAGTAAGTGCTGACAGGAGTAATAAAAAGCTTAAAGGGATTAAACTCTGAAATTACCATTTTAGAAAATAAATCTTTAAAAACAAAGATCAGCAGATGGAAACGGTGTACAATAATTCACAAGAAATTTGTAGCAGAGGCAGAAAAACAAAGGTAATTTGAGGGCACGCCCTGAAATCTGTACCATTTCAGATATATGCATGACATGAGCCTTCCGCTGCAAAGGTGTCATATTGAAAGATAACGCTTGATGAATGGGTTTCTTCTGTCCTGCTGGAAACTTACCACAGAATAAAATGAGAGAGGATGGATGGGGTTTAATGACATATCCTACCAATGCATGTTGTAGGCAGGCAACAAATAGCCCTGTGGTGAGCGATGAAATAAATTGGACTGCAGTACATGTAGGTCATAGGTCTCACTTCCCTAAAAGTAGAGCTGTTATGAGAATAAGCACAACTCAAGAAATTAAAAATCTAAACAGAAAATGCTGGAAAAATTCAGCAGGTCTGACATCATCTGCGGAGAGAGAAACGAAGTTAACGTTTCGAGTCCGCATGACTACTTGAAACATGGAGCAGAATTTTCTGAGCCCGCTGGCGGTGGGTGTGATAGGTGGCGTGCACGGAAAATATGGCGCGACCTGCTTCATGATAGTGTGAAGGCAAGCCGCGATCGTCTGCTTATCCAGCCGACGATGGGCTGCGTTTCCCGCCTTCAGTCGGCGGGGAGCTAATTGTAATACATCAGCATATAATTAAAAGGCCATCCTGCCAGGCTTTTGGAACCCCGCCGTATCATCCGTCCACGTTGGCGGGAGAGCACGCCGACGTGTTTCACACCAGCACACAGGTGACGTGCACTTGGCGGCCTTCACTTTGGGGGAACTGAGGTAAGTGAGCAGCAGCGTTCTCCACAGCTCGCCCATTGTTTACAGGCCTTAGGGGTGCAGGGGGCGGGGGCAACTGATGCCTGGCCCCGGAGGCAACTGTTGAGTGGGGGGGTGTCCAGGGGCAAGTGCTGGCCAGCCTCAGAGGCGACTGCTGAATGGGGGGGAGGGGGGGTGGTGGGAGGGGGGGGGGTCAAGTGCTGCCCTGGTGCTGCATCCCATGCACAGGCAATCGAGGTGGGGGTCAGGGTAAGCGAGGGGAGTGGCCATACATTAGGGATACCTGTATAAACTGACCATGTCTCTGCAACTGAGACAGATCAGGCGCAGCCACAGTGATATGACTGGAGTCGGGCTCCTGGCCTGTCCGCCCAACACAGAGGCACCAAAGAGCGACCAAGCACTCCATGCCTTACCCACCCCCACCCCCGCACAGCGCCCCCCCCACCCCCCAGGCACTCTCCGAGTCCACCACCACTTTATTGGATTGTGGAGCAGTTGGACCGCACATGTTGTACAATCTCCTTGCCAATGCTCGCCATGTAGCAGTCACTGCTGGAGGTGCTCACAGCCCCTTGTAATCTCAGCATCCTGATTTGGACCAGTGTCCCTCATGTCGCAAGTTGACAGGGCAGCCATGCAGTGCACTCATCTCTGACCATCTGAGGGGTGACCAGCACTCTCCGCGAAGCATTAAGGGGTGGTCACACAGGGTCAGGAAAGGTGCTAAGCACAGCCATGATAATCACGTTTCTCTCTCTCTTTCATGCTGCAGGAGGTCCACGTCAGGATCATGGATCTTGGTGACCTAGCTGTTTGCCTGATGGCCTACAGAGACCGTAGAAGATGAAGGAGAGAGTGACTGAGGCTCCTGGCCGCGCAAAGACAGCAACTTCCTGAAGAAGGGGCAGCAGGGGCTCCCGCACACGCTGCTTATAAGCAACAGCGAGTCGTGGCTTGTTGGCTCCTAGTGACACCCGGGGTCGATAGACGTCGCCTGCCATTCCCGCAGATGACTGAGAACAAGTGTCGCCGATGACTGCGCATGTCTAGGGACCTGGTGGCTCACATCTGCCACTTACTGCAGGATATGGTGCCAAGGGAACATAGAGGGCATCCACTGCCAGTAGCTGTGAAAGTGACCACGGCGCTCAATTTCTATGCCAGTGGCTCCTTTCAGGGCTCCACAGATGACCTCTGTGGGATTTCATAATCCACCCCCCCACAAACGCATCCATGAGGTCACGGATGCCATCTTCTCCATGGCACACAACTTTGTGCATTTCACCCGGGACCGGGACAACCAGGATGCAACGGCCATTGGATTCGCCCTGATCTCGGAATTCCCACAGATGCAGGGTGCGATTAACTGCACTCATGTGGTGCTCAGGTCTCCATCGCTACACTCAGTGGACTTCATCAACTCCGAAGGCTTCCAATCACTGAACGTGCAGCTGGTATGTGACCACCAGAAACGCATCCTGCAGGTATGCGCACGGTTTCCAGGGAGTGTGCACGATGCCTACATCCTGAGTCACTCGCAGGTCCCTGCAGTCTTCCAGGATCCATAGAGGCTGCAGGGTTGCCTCCTTGGGGACAAGGGCTACCCGCAGAGGCCATAGCTGATGACACCCATGCGGTGGCCTCAGAATGCAGCATGCGCTATAATGATGCTCATGCAGCAGCTCGTAACCTGGAGGAGCAGACCATAGGGATGCTGAAGATGAGGTTCTGGTGCCTGGACCGGTCTGGTGGAGCCCTGCAATACGGTCCGCAGAGGGTGTCACACATCGTCGTCATCTGCTGCACCCTTTACAACCTGGCACTGCAATGAGGAGACGAGCTGGCTGAGGAGGAGATGGAGGAGCTGCACGTTTCCTCCGATGAGGAGGATGCTGATGGGGATGAGGGTGAAGGGGTCCTCAGTGGTGGTGACAACGGGGATGAGGCTCTCGCACTGGCTAGATGAGGCAGGCGCATTCGGGAGGCCCTCATAGCTGCCAGATTTGTGGAGGATGATGACGACATGCAGTGATGTCTCCCCGTAGATCCTCACATCGCAGTTGTGAACATTTGAATTTTGTCTGGCTTATCACAGCGCCAATACCCTCTGTGAGAATGCTTCTGTCATGGAGATGCAGTGGAGGCCCTAATAGCCGCTTGATCACAGGAGGATGATGACAACATGCAGTGAGGACACTCCATAGATCTTCACATAGCCTCTGAGAATATCTGAATCCTGTCTAGCTGAGGGCAGCTCACATGCGCTCCATGATCAAGGCCATCTCAGAGATGCAGCCATGAAACTTTAGATGCGTCTGATGCTGTGTCCGCCTTCAGCACCTCAGCCCTTCAGGAGCTGATGCACAGCATCACCAGTCACTGACGCTGGCGATATGGGGGCCAGCCCCACCTTAAAGGTGCTGAGAGCACACAGAGAGTATGAGAGAACTCTGTGGTGCCTGCCCACTACATTCTGGCAGCAATGACCAGCACCGCTGAGGTGCAGGCATCAGTAATGTTTCCAGGGAGTGTGAGGTTGGACCGTCACTGTGGTCTGAAGGCTGCACAGAGCACAGGGAAAAGGCCCTGGACTGAGGCACCTGCTTTTGATCTTGTGCAGAAAGGTTTCACATCTGAATGACAAGAACACTGGTAATCAGAACAAAGAGCCATAGGCAGGGTGAAATTCTTAGGAGTTTATTGACAATAGTGAACATTATGTACAAGTGATCAACACTCGTGGCCAGGCTGTGCAACTACTTTTACCTAACTTTCCTAACCCTTCTGCTACATCTTGGTGCTCCCCAGACATCCACAGCAGAGGTGGAGGCAGCCTGCTGACTGTGACGCCCTGTCTGTGATGACTTTGGCGGGCGTCCTCTGGAGGGCCGAGACTTGGAGGGCCCCAGTCTGCTTTCGGTGTCCTGCCTGTGGCAGTGCACCCTCCTCGGCCTGTGAAGCTGGAGCTGCGGAGGTCACAGGGAGAGGAGAGTCAGATGGGCCGGTCACTCCCAGAGTCAACTGGGTGGATGGCCCCGGAGTGTGCACCTGCTGATCCTGCTCCCTTTGGGTGCCTGAGGGACCCTGGCTGACTCCGTGAGCGGAAGGGGTAGCTGGAGTGAGGTCGAGCTACCCAGCACCCCTCTTGCGTACACACTGTTGGAGGCCAACTATGGGGTCAGCGATGGAGTTAAGCCCACGCGGCAGTGCAGGAGTGACATCCTGGACCAAGGTCTCCATGGTGGCCGCCATCCTGCCAGTGTTGACCTCGGTGTGCTGCAAAGCCGCCGCTATCACCTCAACCTGAAGATGGATAGACTCCTCCATCCCCGTTCCCTAGCTTGCCGATGCAGCTCCAGCAACTGTGACATGACTGAGTACAGACGCTCATCATCTGACTCGGACTCAGCAACATTCTGGCCTCCAGCAGTCCTCCGAGTGCCGGGGACCTGGGAAGTCCCTGCCTCCGCCTGCTGTGGATCAAAAAGTGTGATGTGCTCACCAGATTGTGATCCCAAGGCAACTCTGAAGTTAAGTCCCACCGAGGTGTATGTCTCTGTGCTGGTGGAGGGTGTGGGTGAGCACTGTGACGGGACTTCAGGGAGGGTGCCTTCAGATTCCTCTTCAGAGGTTTTTTCGGAGCTTGCTTGGAGGCCGTGGGTCATGGACTCTGTCGGCTGTTTGGCGGATGTGCCTGCAAAAGCAAGGGGAGATAATTAGTTCATGGCAGCGACCTGTGAAAGAGGACATATCATTCACAGCATGGTTGTCTGATGGATGTTGCACTGCTGGATCCTCACTTGGTAGAGCAGCGCCGACCTTACTGTCAGCACAGGACCGGTCCCGGTCATCGCCGGCCAGCTGGATGGCTCTGTTTTCGAATTCTGTCAGAACGTTAATTTCCAGCATCCCTCCACCTGTCTGCGACCTTTCCCTCCTGTTGTGAGCCAGTTTGTCCTGCATGGATAGAGATGGGGAGAGTGTACCAGAACGCCTGCCAGGCCAGATGATAAGTATACCTGGCCAGTGTGGGTGGTGAGTGGTCCCATAGATGGGACGAGGACAATGATGGAGTGTGTGAAAGAGTGAATGGTGATGACCCCTGCATTGGCAATGAGTGAGGGCTCTGTGGGTGTGTGAAGGGTTTGTGAGTGTGTGAATTGGAAGTGATTAAAAGAGTGACTTACCCTGGCAGAACGGAGGAGATCATTCATCCTTTTGCGGCACTGGGTGGCTGTCCTCTGCAGGGCGTTTGTGCTGACCACCACTGTCACCTCCTTCTAAGTTGGGTTGGTGACATTGCTACCCATCCTGCGGCCAGATCGGGAGTAGAGCACATCCCGGCGGACCTCCACGGCATCCAGCAGTCACTCAAGGGACCCGTCGTTGAAGTTGGGGGCTGCAGTCTTTTTGCCTTGACTGGCCATGTCTAATGGGCCATGGTGGTGAGCTGGTGGTGATGAGCGCTTTGCTGGTGGCTGCCTTTTAAAGATGGCGGCTGGCGTGATGCAACAGCGGGGTGATGGCGGGTGGGTGAATGAGAGCCCGCTCGCCGTGGAAACGGCATGTTTCCGGGGAATAAATAAATAATGAGGCAGGCTTGGGAAGATACGGTGTGAAAACCCACCATTTTCATCAGCGGGTAGGACTCCATTTTACCCGCCTACTACCGCACTTAGTGCAATTCTGGGAATATTCCACCCATTAACTCTGTTTCTCTCTCCACAGATGCTGTCAGACCTGCTGAGTTTTCCCAGAATTTTCTGTTTTTATTTCAGATTTCCAGCATGCGCAGTATTTTGCTTTAATCAACACATTAGAAAATTACCAAAGGGATAATTCTATTGACGCCAATCTATACAAAAAAATCCAAAAAAGCCAATCATTCACAATAATTGATTAGCGACTGTGCACGTATTATTCACTAGAAAGTGTTTTATAAAATCCTTCTTGTACTAGAACTGACCAGCCTTATTATAGAAAGTAATATGTTACAGTCTTTGCCCTAGTACAGGTCTTCAATACTGAGCAATAACAGTTAGTGATGTAAAAGATGGGTTACATGGGCAGTAGTTATTTTGCTGATGGTGTAATCCATTAAATACTCCTGATGTTCATAATGAAATAGGAGTCAAATTGTCTTGGGACAAGTACCCAAGCTCAGAAGAGAAAATATGGAGAGTTTAGTTTTAACCACATCACAGAGAGAGGTGTGCATGTGTGATTTGATTACCTAAATAAACGGCAAATTAAAGAGGGGGCTAGACTGTGTTTCTTTTTCCCATATGATGCAATTAATATCTAAGAGAGAAAACAATATATGGTACTGTTAGAACTTTTGACATTTGCTTCCAGTTCTGCACATTTTTATGTTCCATTAGGTAAGTAGATGCTTGTCAAGTGTTCAATCAGCTGAAATGTTCTGCTACTTTGGTTTTTAACATAAATCTAAGACATTCCATCCAGAATATAAATAGGAGCGAAATTGTTGTAAAAAAAACATCCGTGGTCTTCCATATGCTGGAGTTAAATGGCGCAGGGTAATTAGGAATACTTCTAGGTGCCAGAAAACAACTGCATGTAAGCGACAAAATATCTTAACTCTTTTTTATTCATTCATGGGATGAAGGCCTCGTGCTCTAGGCCAGCATTTATTGCCCATCCCGAATTGCCCTTGAGAAGGTGGTGATGAGCTGCCTTCTTGAACCACTGCAGCGTATATGGTGTAGGTACACCCACAGGGCTGTTAGGGAGGGAGTTCCCAGATTTTGACCCAGCGACAGTGAAGGAACGGTGATATATTTCCAAGTCAGGATGGTGAGTGACTTGGTGCAAAACTTCCAGGTGGTGGTGTTCCATCTAACTGCTGCCCAGCACCTTCTAGATGGTAGTGATCCTGGGTTTGGGAGGTGCTATATAAGGAGCATTGATGAGTTCCTGCAGTGTATCTTGTAAGTGGTTCACACTGCTGCCACTATGTGTCAATGGTGGAGGGAGTGAATGTTAGTGGTTGGGGTGCCAATCAAATGGGCTGCTTTGCCTTCAATGGTGTCAAGCTTCTGGAGTGCTGTTGGAGCTGCACTTACCCAGGCAAGCGGAGAATATTCCATCACACTCCTGACTTGTAACTTGTAGATGGCGGATAGGCTTTGGTGAGTCAAGAGGTAAGTTACTCGCTGCAGGATTCCTAGCCTCTGACCTGCTCTTGTAGTCACAGTATTTATACGGCTAGTCCAGTTCAGTTTCTGATCAATGGTAACCTCCACGATGTTGATAGTGGGGTATTCAGTGACATTAATGCCATTGATTGTCAAAGGTTGATGGTTAGACTCTCTCGTTGGAGATGGTCATTGCATGGCATTTGTTACTTGCCACCTGTCAGTCCAAGCCTGGATATTGTCCAGGTCCTGCTGCATTTGGAAATGGCCTGCTTCCATATCTGGGGAGTCACGAATAGTGCTGAATATTGTGCAATCATCAGCGAACATCCCCACTTCTGACTTTTTGATGGAAGGAAGGTCATTGATAAAGCAGCTGAGGATGGTTAGACCATAAGACCATAAGACGTAAGAGCAGAAGTAGAAGTCGGCCCATCGAGTCCGCTCCACTTTTCAATGAGATCATGGAAATCCTCAACTCCACTTTCCTGCCTTTTCCCTAAAAACCTTGATTCCCTTATAGATCTAAAAATCTGTCCATCTCATCCTTGAATATATTTAGTGACCCAGCCTCTCAAGCCTTCTGTAGTAAAGAATTCCACAGATAAAAGCAAAATACTGCAGATGCTGGAAATCTTTTGGAAATTAATTTTTAATTTTTATATGTACATTTTTTCCCCACCCATTTCTATTACTATTTTTAAAAATTTATTTCCATTCATTGTTTTATCCCCACCTTTTAGCCTATTTTGATCTTTACTCCCCTCCCCCCACCCCACCCCTACTAGGGCCATCTGTCACTTGTTCATCCTGCCTTCTACTCTTAATGTCACCATTAGCACCTCCTTTAGCCAGTATCACCACCATCAACACCCCTTCGACCTTTTGTTTATGACATCTTTTGCAATCTCTCCTTTGCCTCCACCTATCACTGGCTTTCTATCCAGCTTCATCTGTCCCACCCCCTTAAACAGTATATATTTCACCACATTTCTACTTCTCCTTAGTTCTGAAGAAGAGTCATCTGGACTCGAAACATTAACTCTGTCCTTCTCTCCACAAATGCTGTCAGACCTGCTGAGTTTTTCCAGCAATTTTTGTTTTTGTAAAGAATTCCACAGGTTCACTCCCCTCTGAGAGAAGAAATTCCTCCTCATCTCTGTCTTAAATAGGTGACTGAGATTATGCCCTCTGGTCCTAGACTCTCCCACAAGGGGAAACAACCTCTCAGCATCTACCCGTCAAGCCCCCCTAAGAATCTTATACGTTTCCATAAGGTCACCTCTCATGCTTCTAAACTCCAATGAGTACAAGCCCAAGCTACTCAACCTCTTCTCATAAGAAAATCCCTCCATACCCGGGATCAATCTAGTGAACCTTCTCTGGACTGCCTCCAATTCCAGTATATCTTTCCTTAGATAAGGGGACCAAAACTGTTCACAGTATTCCAGATGTGGTCTAACTAGTGCCTTGTATAGTTTTAGCAAGACTCCACAATTTTATTATTCCATTCCCTTTGAAATAATTCCATTTGCCTTTCCAATTACCTGTTGAACTTGTATACTAGCTTTTTGTGATTCATGCACGAGGACCCCCAAATCCGTCTGTGCTGCAGCTTTCTGCAGTCTTTCTCCATTCAAATAATATTCAGCTCCTCTATTTTTCCTGCCAAAGTGCATAACCTCACATTTTCCCACATTATATTCCATCTGCCAAGTTTTTGACCACTTACTTAACCTGTCTACATCCCTCTGTAGATTCTGTCATCCTCACCACTTGCCTTCCAATCTATTTTTGTGTCATCCGCAAACTCCGTGATAGTACATTCACTCCCCTCATCCAAGTCATTCGTATATATTGTAAATAATTGAGGCCCCAGCACTGATCCCTGTGGCATTCCACTAGTTACAGGTTGCGATCCTGAAAATGCCCCCTTATCCCAACTCTCTGTCTTTTATTAGTTAGCCAATCCTCTATCCATGCTAATATGCTATCCCCAACACCATGGGCTCTTATCATATTAAGTAGCCTTATATGCGGTACCTTATCGAATGCCTTTTGGAAAGCCAAATATATTATGTCTACTGATTCTCCTATATATATATCTGCTTGTTACCTTCCCAAAGAATTCTAATAAATTTGTCGAACATAATTTTCCCTTCATGAAGCCATGCTGACTCTGCTTGATAATATTATGCATAAGTGCTCGATTAAAAGACTTTATGCAGCAATTCTTTTCTCAACCAGCACTTGATGGAAATTTAAACAGTAATACTTCCCTCTCTACTGGTGGGGTTTAAAATGACAAGTATTACATTACTAGATTTCAGAGTTCTCACATATAGCGAGATGCTCATCCTGCCTTAAGCGCTCAGAATTACAGGCCCATAATTTTCTAATGTATGGTCAGTGGACAAAGTACATTACTTGTGCATGAGAAATGGAAAATCTACCCTCAAGGTTCAAACTACACAGTTTAAAAAAAAATCTGACTCGGCATCTCTTCTGGTGGTGATGCGAAAGAGATTTCTAAGCACTGACAGGACAAACTTCAGGCAAATTTTTTTTTTGCAAATGTTAATTAAAAACATGAATTTTATTTCTAATAATGAATACAGAATAAAAGTAACAATTTAAAATACACATATTTCCCAAGATGTACACAAAATGGATTAAATTGTTAAAAAGAACTTCTCAAAAAAATTGATTCGAGGGCGTTTCCTAGGACATTACCCTGAGGAGCTCCTGCGGTAATGTCCTGGAGCTGAGATGACTGACATCCAACAACCACAACCATCTTCCTTTGTGCTAGGTATGACTCCAACCAACTGAGAGTTTCCCCCTGATTCCCATTGACTCCAGTTTTGCTAGGGCTCCTTGATACCACACTTGGTCAAATGCTGCCTTGATGTCAAGGGTAGTCACTCTCGCCTCACCTTGGGAGTTCAATTCTTTTGTCCATGTTTGAACCAAGGCTGTAATGAGGTCAGGTGCTGAGTGGCCCTAGCGGAACCCAAACTGAGCATCAGTGAGCAGGTTATTGCTAAGCAAGTACCGCTTGATAGCACTGTTGATGAGCCCTTCCATCACTTTACTGATGATTAAGAGTAAACTGATGAGGTGGTAGTTGGCCGGGTTGGATTTGTCCTGCTTTTTGTGGACTCCGAGATACCTGGGCAATTTTCCACATAGCCGGGTAGATGCCAGTGTTGTAGTTATACTGGAACAGCTTGGCTAGGGGCATGGCAAGTTCTGGAGCACGTCTTCAATAATGTTGCCGGAATATCATCAGGGCCCATAGCCTTTGGAGTATCCTGTGCCTTCAGCCATTTCTTGATATCCTGTGGAGTGATTCGAATTGGCTGAAGACTGGCATCTGTGATGCTGGGGATCTCCGCAGGAGACCTGAGATGGATCATCCACTCAGCACTTCTGGCTGAAGATTGCTGCAAATGCTTCACCTTTATCTTTTGCACTGATGTGCTGGGCTCATCCATCATAGAGGGTGGGGATATTTGTGGAGCCTCATCCCCCAGTGTGTTGTTTAATCGTCCACCACCATCCATGACTGGATGTGGCAGGATTGCAGAGCTTAGATCTGATCGGTTGGTTATGGAATCACTTAGCTCTGTCGATTACTTGCTGCTTATACTGCTTGGCGTGCAAGTTGTAGCTTCACCATGTTGACACATTTTTAGGTATGCCTGGTGCTGCTCCTGGCATGCCGTCCTGCACTCTTCATTGATCCAGGGTTGATCCACTGGCTTGGTGGTAATGATAGAGTTGGGGATGTGCCAGGCCATGAGGTTACAGATTGTGTTTGAGTACAATTCTGCTGTTGCTGATGGCCAACAGCGCCTCATGGATGCCCAGTCTTGAGTTGCTAGATCTGTTCAAAATCTATGTCATTTAGCGCAGTGGAAGTACCACACAACACGATGAAGGGTATCCTCAATGTGAAGATGGGACTTCATCTCCACAAGGACTGTGCAATGATCACTCCTACTAATACTGTCATTGACAGGTGCTTTTGAAGCAAGCATGTTGCTGAGGATGAGGTCAAGTATGTTTTTCCTTCTTGTTGGTTCACTCATCACCTGCTGCAAACCCAGTCTAGCAGCTATGTCATTTAGGACTGGGCCAGCTCGGTCAGTAGTGGTGCTACCAAGCCACTCTTGGTGATGGACATTGAAGCCCCCCACTCAGAGTACATTCTGTGCCCTTGCCACCCTCGGTGCTTCCTCCAAGCGGTGTTCAACATGGTGGAGCACTGATTTATCAGCTGTGGAGGGATGCTATGTGATAATCGGCAGGATGTTTCCTTGCCCATGTTTGACCTGGAGCCATGAGACTTCATGGAGTCTGGAGTCGATGTTGAGGACTCTCAGGGCAACTCCCTCCCGACTGTATACTGCTATGCCACCACTTCTGCCGGGTCTGTCCTGAATTGCGTTTGCTTTTGATTTTCAGATGCTCAGACCTATGATTGATTATGGATTACTAATGATGAGTACATAGCAGCAGCTGAAAAATACAAACAAGATTTTAGTTTATGTTTTACAACCTGAAACAGTACCACCTTATTTTCTGCATATTCAAGGTTGTACAGGCTGTTTTTCTCAGCTAAGTATAGCAATACACTGTCCCTGGTAATTGTCTGAGACTAAATTAGATTTTGTTTTGCAACCATGGTGTCATATTTGACCTCAGGATGAACTTCCAACCACATATCTGTGCCACCACTAAGATCACCTATTTCCGTGTCTGTAGCACCTTTTGACTTCCATCCCTGTCTCAGCTCACCTGAAGTTGAAACCAATTCCCATGCCCTCTAGGCTTCACTATTCCAAAGCACTCCTGGCTGACCTGCCAAGTTCTACCTTCTATAAAGTTGAGGGAATCCAAAACTCTGCTACTGGTCTTCAAATCCCCTCCAAGTCCTGTTTACCTATCACATATATTTGATATGTGCTTGCTGACCAAATTAGCTCCTGGTTATGCAATGCCTCAATTTTAAAATTCTCATCCTCGTTACCAAATCCCTCTGTGATCTCACCCTTCCCTATCTCTGTCATCTGCTCCGATAGCCCTCCAATATATATCTGCTCCCCCTATTCTTTCCTCTTGGGCAGCCCCAATTTTAATTGCTTCATCATTGATGGGCGTGCTGCCTCATCCAGAATTCTTTCCCTAAAACTATCCGCCTCCCTACCTCACTTTTCTCCTTTAAGACACTTCTTAAAAATTACCTATTTTGCCAAGTATTTGGACATCAGTCCTAATATCTCCTCTGTGGTTTGGTGCCATATTTTGTTTTATAACACTCCTGTGACATCCGTTGGGATGTTTTGTTATGTTAAAGTTGCTTTATAAAGCAACTGGCCAAACAGAATAAGAAACTACTTATGCACTATTTCTGCATCCATATTTCACTTTTACATTTCTAAAAGTCTATTTTTTAGGCCAAGCTCTTTTTGAATTTATAAAAAGGGGACAAGTTTCTTTTCATGTCCCTTCTAGAATCTCTGGGCAGATTTTTCACCTTCACCCCCCTCTCCCCGCCCGCACAGGCAGGCGCACGCAGGAATCGGCAGCGTGCCCACCAACAATTAAAAGGCCTGTTAAGGCCATTGAAGTATCAATTAAGTTAAAATTTTCACTGCCTATCCAAACTTGTGGTTGGCGGGCAGGCGAAAAGACCAAGCGGCCTTTGTATTTTTTTGGAAACTTCATCCATGGGCGGGTTGAGGTTTCCAATATCAAATAAAAATAAAATAAAATTTTTAGATTTCACTTATAACATTTCCCTACCATGTGACAGAGTCACACGAGGGGACATGTTTTATTAATTTTTTCTGCTGTTTAATAATTTCAATATATTCTTCATCTCCCTGAGGCATCTCCATGCCTCAGGGAAATTATTTGGCGCCCTTTCATGTGCGTGCGCGAAGTGCCGCTAGGCTTGCTCGCCCTCCTCTTCCCGCCCGCACAGGCAGCGCTAAGTGCTGCCCGCCCATGTAAAATCACAGTGCGCTGTGGATTGCGGGTGGTAATCGGCTTCTGGACCGCCCTGCCCGCCCCCGCCATGAGCCCGCACGTTAAGGGCAAAATTCTGCCCAAAATGTTTTGGCAACATGTCTCTTTTTTTTTTGCAATATTCAAGTTCTGTGCAACGAAATAACTAATGTAAAAGACCAAGAACACTTGTGGCATTTTGTCAGGTAAAACATTCTTTGTACAGTCCAGGAAGTGAACTGTGTCTTTTGACATGCTTTGCTTCTCACCATTTTCTTGAGATACCGTTTTTACACAAATATGTCTGAACATAGGGGACTAAAAATTGGGTTATTCTGGTTTTCGGGTGTTGATCTGATGCTCGCAACTACCAGCTCAGATACTGCCACTGTACATAGTTTGGAGGCTAGTAAGAGTTGGAATTAGGATGTGCTATGCAGAAATGAGTGGGGAGCACACAAACTAGCATTGATTTTCTATTTCCTGTTAATTAGCCAATCCTCTATCCATGCTAATATATCCTCCAACACCATAAGCTCTTATCTTCTGCAGTAACCTTTTCTGTGGCACCTTATCAAATGCCTTTTGGAAATCCAAATACACTACACCTACTGGTTCTCCTTCATCCACCCTGCTTGTTACATCCTCAATGAACTCAAATAAATTTGTCAAGCATGCTTTCCCTTTCACAAAACCAAGTCGACTCTGCCTGATTGTATTGATTTTCTAAATGTCATGCTGCTACCTCCTTAATAATGGAATCTAGCATTTTCACAATGACAGATGTTAGACTATCTGGCCTATGGTTTCCTATTTTCTGTCTCCCTCCTTTCTTGAATAGTGGTGTCACATTTGTGGCTTTCTAATCTGCTGGGATCTTTCCAGAAACTAGCTAATTTTGGAAAATTACAACCAATGCAACCACTATCTCTGCAGCCACTTCTTTTAAGACCCTAGGATGCAGGCTATCAGGTGTAGCGGGCTTGTCAGCCTTAGGTCCCATTAGTTTTCCTAGTACTTTTTCTCTAGTGATCATGATTGTTTTAATTTCCTCTCTCCCTTTTGACCCCTGCCTTTCTACTATTCTTGGAATGCTTTTTGTGTCTTCTACTGTGAAGGCAGATACAAAATACTTGTTTAAAATCTCTACCATTTCCTTGTTTCCATAATTAGTTCCCCAGTCTCACCCTCTAAGGGAACAACATTCACTGTCGCTGCTCTTTCACTTTTTAAATACTTGTAGCAGCTTTTACAGTCTGTTTTTTGTATTTTTTGCTAGTTTTCCCTCATACTCCAATTTCCCCCTCTTTATTATTTTTTAGTCATCCTTTGCTGGTTTCTAAAATGTTTCCAAATTTTCTGGCCTACCACTACTCTTTACAACATTGCATATTTTTTTTTCAATTTGATGCCATCCTTAACTTCCTTAGCCATGGATGATGCATCCTTCCCATAAGAGTCTTGCTTTCTCAATGGAATATATTTTTGTTGAGAGTTATGAAATATCTTCTTAAATGTTTGCTATTGCTTCTCTACTGTCTTACCTTTTAAACTATTTTCCAGTCAACTTAGCCAACTCTCTCTTCATACCCTTTTTATTGCCTTTATTTATGCTTAAGACACGAGTTTTAGACCCAAATTTCTTAACCTCAAACGGAATGTGAAATTCTAGCATGTTATGATTACTCTTACCTAGAGGGTCCTTTACTATGAGGTAATTTATTAATGCTGCCTCATTACACACTATGAAATCTAAAACAGGCTCTGATGAAAGCAAAATACTGGGATGCTGGAAATCTGAAATAAAAACAAAAAATGCTGATAAGACTCAGCAGGTCTGGCAGCATCTGTGGAGAGAGAAATAGATTTAATGTTTTGAGTCCGTATTACTCTTCTTCAGAAATCTGAAGAAGAGTAATATGGACTCGAAACATTAACTCTGTTTTTCTCTCTCCACAGATGCTGCCAGACCTGCTGGGCTGAATTTTCCCCCTGTCAGGGGGGAAAGTTGAAGGGCGGGCGCATACAGGCGCACTTCCTATCGGTGCCCCTGATCGGAACGTGGCGCCATTTTACGTATGCGGGCCAATTAAGGCCCGCCCAGCGTGACGTCCACACAGAAGCGCTATGCGCTCCCTGTGCGGGCGGGCGGGAAATCCCAAAATCGAGAGTGCGCTCTTTCGCCCATGCGCATGAAAGAGTGCACTCATCTCCCTGTGGCTAAGTGCAGCCTCAGGGAAATTGGCTCTAAATGTTAAAAACCTAAAAATAGAAAAATAAAATTTCCCTAACATGCCCCCCTCATGTGACATTGTCACATGAGTTGGGACGTGTCCATAATTTTTACAAAGCCTTCATTTAAATTTTTTAAAACCCACATGAAACCTGATCCCACCCGTGGATGAGGTTTCATGTTTTTTCTAATTCCCGCCAGGGTTCCTGACCATTGACAGGTTGGCGGGCGCACAGTTGATTTCGCTGCACCCCCGCCTTCCTGAAAATTTAAATGGGGCGCAGTGATGTCGGGAGTTCACCCCCGACGTCACCGCGCTTCATTTTACGCATCGGCGAGTGGGCCCCCCCCCCCACCCCGCTCGCCGACGGGAAAATCCTGCCCGCTGAGTTTTTCTAGCATTTTTTCTTTCTGTTATCTAAAACAGGCTGTTCCTAGTTGGTTCCAGAAGTATCTACAGAGACAAAAGTAAACATTGCGGATACTAATCAACCTTGTAAAAATGTTTTAATATTTTACTCAAGTTGAATTTGATGATTCTTTTTGTGAGTAACGTTACTTATATAAATAGCATGAATTATTCTTAATGCACTCACAAAGAATTCCAAATAAATTGATGTGTGCATTTGTGGCCAGAGGATAGAAGGTTGCAAAACGTAATTTAGCAGCCATGCTTAGTTCTGAAAATAAGTTCAATATAAACTGCACACACTGCATTTTGAAATAGTCTCCAAAGATAAAAGTTCAAGTGCACCAGATCTCTTGGCTGGGTTGCTGAAATGTTATTTGATAACCTGTTTATTTCATTGGGAGACAAGTGACTTGATCAATCCCACTTTAGTGCAGCACAGGTTTCATTGGTTAACCCAGCAGCATCTCCGAATGAGATGACTGTTGTACAGATAATTCTGTCTTTCCATTTTCTGACATAGGACCACAGAGCTAGATTTTCCACTCATTAACAGCGCATAGTGGAATTCCTGATCAACATTCTTGTTGGGTGAAGCTCCCTTCTGGAAGGACAAAGTTAGAAAATTTACCCTTTTAACTGAAAAGCGTGAGGTGATACACTTTGGAAGGAGTAATTTGACAAGGAAGTATTCAATGAGCGGCATGACACTAGGAAGTTCTGAGGAACAAAGGGACCTTGGCGTGTGTGTCCATAGATCTCTGAAGGCGGAGGGGCATGTTAGTGGGGTGGTGAAAAAGGCATATGGGACACTTGCCTTTATCAATTGAGGCATAGATTACAAAAGTAGGGCAGTCATGTTGGAGTTGTATAGAACCTTGGTGAGGCCACAGCTGGAGTACTGTGTGCAGTTCTGGTCGCCACATTATAGGAAGGATGTGATTACACTGGAGGGGGTGCAGAGGAGATTCACCAGAGGAGATGTTGCCTGGGATGAAACATTTAAGTTATGAAGAGAGGTTGGATAGACTTGGGTTGTTTTCATTGGAGCAGAGAAGACTGAGGGGCGACCTGATCGAGGTGTACAAGATTATGAGGGCATGAACAGGGTGGATAGGGAGCAGCTGTTCCCCTTAGTTGAAGGGTCAGTCACAAGGGGGCATAAGTTCAAGGTGAGGGGCAGGAGGTTTAGGGGGGATGTGAGGAAAAACCTTTTTACCCAGAGGGTGGTAACGGTGTGGAATGCGCTGCCTGGGAGGGTGGTGGAGGTGGGTTGCCTCACATCCTTTAAAAAGTACCGGGATGAGCACTTGGCACATCATAACATTCAAGGCTATGGGCCAAGTGCTGGTAAATGGGATTAGGTAGGTAGGTCAGGTGTTTCTCACGTGTCGGTGCAGACTCGATGGGCCGAAGGGCCTCTTCTGCACTGTGATTCTGTGATCCAGTAATTTAAAATATTGCAAATCAGAGAGGGAGAACCAGAAACATATATACCTTGTAGAGGCAGAGGAACAGGATGATGATCATTGAATTGCAAATGCACCAAATTAAAGCAATGGATGATCTGGAAAAAAGCACTTCTAAGAAAGATATTTATGACAGAGGAAGTCAATGACATGACAGATACCTTTGTGTAAGTATTGGTAACAAAATATTTACCTGGAGCTGGGAAGAGTGCTGGGGTGGCGTTGGGGGCATTTTCAAATGTAGCTTTCCTGCTTTATTGCCAGCTAGATTGGTTGCTTATCTGGCATTGTGATGAAGGATGGTACTTCCTGGGGGCGGGTAGGGACCGATCATGTGGAGATTAGCTCGTTGATCCTAGGGTAAACAGTACCTGGTCTTCCTGGCCCACAAGCAGTGGAATTAAAGTACTTACCTCATGGATCCAGTCCTTCTCGTCTCCCTTTTACCTGCCAGATTCCTGAGGCCTTTAATTCAGTTTTCCATCTATTAAAAATAAAATTGTTGTTAAAATGGAGTCATGCAGTCTCCCTAAAAGATTTTAGTGATGGTTGCCTGTACCAGTACCCCTCCCCCAACCCCTTGCTCTCCCTCGCCACTCCCCGCACCCCCCCACCTCCGCTGCCTTGACCTGCTTCTGTAGTAACTAGAAGTGAGTGGGTTGTAAATGAGTAGGGCTTGTGTTTAAGAATTTTTAAGTTTTTACCTTAACATCTTCCCCGATCTACCCGGCTTGGGGGTTAGAATTCCCCCACAGACAAATTTAACCCAGCCTGACCAGTGGGCAACCCACAGGACCAAATGCAATGCCAATTTTGTACTCAGCCCAATGTTACCTTTCCACTGAGTTCAATGGAGGATAAAATCAGGTGGATGTACAACCAAGATTTTATAAGATCTCATCAGTTTCCCGACTGGCGGGTCAGGTTAAAATTGCCCCGTCTGCCTCCCCCCTCCTCAAGGGAAGCCCCAGGAATCCGGGTGCAACATAAAAGGGGCAATGTATGTTATGTCTTCTGGTTCCCTTAGGTTATAAATAATCACACTTCAGACTCAAAATGCTGGAGCTTCATTAAGTGTAACTCTTGCTGCTCTCCATGTGGCTGATAGACTGATACATTGTTACTTGGCACATTAATGCAGTGCAACAATGGATGTGGCACCTTGGGATATATATTCACATAACAGTTAGTTCCTAGCTCTTTATGAATAATATAATAATATCACAATGTAGATTTTAAGTTTGAGTTAAGTGCTGGAGTGATATGTGAAATGACCTCTTTCTCAAAAATACAGGGCAGAATATTGCACTTATCGGGCGGGCATGTGTCCAACCCGAACAAGCGTAAAATGATGTGCGATGACATTGGGCGAGTGTCCCAACGTCATCGCGCACTCGTACGATATTTCGGTTGCCGGGCGCGCGCGGGAGTTGGCAACACGCTCGCCAACAATTAAGCGACCTATTAAGGCCCTTAATGAGCTAATTGATTGAAATTTTTCGCTGCCCGTCCAGCTGTTCGTTTGGTGGGCAGGTGAAAAAGCCAAGCGATGAAACCTCATCCATAGGCAGGATTAAAAAAAAAACTTTTAAAACTCAGTCACGTGAGCGGACATTTTTTTTTAACATTTTAAAATTCTTTATTGTTATTTGGAAAATCTTCAGCTCCCTGAGGCAGCTCTGTGCCTCAGGGAGATTTTACTGTGTGCACCCGTGTGCATGAGTGAACTTCCGCACTCGCCCTCCTCCCCACCCCTCCCTGCCCCCACAGGCAGTGCTGAGCGCTGCAGCGCGTGATTCACACTGGCTGGCCGTTAATTGGCCAGCCAACGTGACATTGCAATCGGGGCCCGGCTGCAGGCGGTGGTCTGTCTTGCAGCCGCTCCCGCTCGCCCTCACTGAGCCCACCTGATGACTGGAAAATCCTGGTCATTATTCAGGTGGATTGAAGTGATATCAATGCTTGTAGGGAAGTGTGCATGGAATCACATTGGGCAGAATCTTCCGGTCAGTGTGTGGGGGCAGGCCCGACACGCTGGCGCGTAGCGTGTGATGGTGTCGGGCGTGCGTCCTGGTGTCATAGCACACACCACAATGTTTTGTTCGCCGGGCGTGCGCTGGAGTCGGCTGCGCGCATGCCGAAATGTTAAGGGCCTATTAAGGCCATTAATAAATTAATTAAAGTATCTAAGAATGCTGCTGGCGGGCAGCTGAAAAGACCAAGCGGCCTTCGTGTTTTTCAGGAAACCTCATCCACGGGCAGGATGAGGTTCCTTGGAGCTTTTATTAAACAAATAAATACATTTTCCCACCTTGACAAACGTGTCCCAACTCATGTGACACAGTCACATCAGGGGACATGTTTGAATAAATTTTTAAATTGATTCTTTCATTTTTTTTCAAATCTATTCAATCTCTTTGAGGCAGCTCTGTGCCTCAGGGAGATTGCTGCCCTCTTTCACGCACATGCGTGAAAGAGCACTGGCCCCGACTCTCCCTCCTCCCCCCCGCCCGCACAGGTAGTGCTGAGCGCTACCGGCCGTGTATTACACTGGGTGGGCCTTAATTGGCCCGCCTGCATAAAATGGCGGCGCGCAGCCGATCGCGGGCGGCGATCAGCTCTGTGCCCGCCCCCGCCCAGCCCGCCTGCCATAGGAAAAATCCAGGCCATTGGGTGAAAACAGAATTAATTACAGCTGTCTCCTCCATCCACACCCCCTTTCCGATCCCCCTTTTTTCCAATAATTTATATAGATTTTTCTTTCCCACTTATTTCCATTATTTTTAAATGTATTTCCATCCATTGTTTTATCTCTACCTTTTAGCCTATTTTGATCCCTTCCCCCCACCCCACCCCCACTAAGGCTATCTGTACCTTGCTCGTCCTGCTTTCTACCCTTAATGTCACCTATTATCACATTCCTTAGATAATATCACCACCTTCAACACCTCTTTGTTCTTTTGTCTATGACATCTTTTGGTTATCTCCACCTATCACTGGCCCTCTATCCAGCTCTATCTGTCCCACCCCCCCTTAAACCAGCTTATATTTCACCTCTTTTCTATTTTTCCTTAGTTCTGTTGAAGAGTCATACGGACTCAAAACGTTAACTGTGTTCCTCTCCGCAGATGCTGTCAGACCTGCTGAGTTTTTCCGGGTATTTTTGTTTTTGTTTTTGCTTTTAATTACAGCTATGATGTTTGCCACAGCCAAGTAGCCTGCTGATTTTCGCTGTCTAGCCAGAACCTTCAGAGCAGGAAAGATGGCGGACGGATTACTTAGTTAGAAAACATACTAGTAGTATATCTCGCATTTCAGTTGAGGTACTGACCTGCAGTGTTTAAGCTCAGTTAAAAGTTTGAAGAGTTAACTGTAATGATTTCTGCTGTTTTGTGAGTCTAAGTAAATACAAATGGACACAGCAGGTCACTAATACAGAGGACTGAAACCTGATGGCTCCTCTTAATCGCCTGGGATCTTTCAAGGGATTTGCTTCTAGTGTGAACATTCAGATCACTCAGGCTGGAATGCAGGAGTCACGTCAATGCAAGTGGTTTGGATTCTGCATTCTCAAAGTATTTCTCTAGTAAGATAAGAATGTTGACCTCTTAGTGTGGCTAATTAAAGAACTGCATATATTGAATAGTCCCCCTTGAACATGCTCACAATGTTGCCTTGCTACAGTTGGGTGTGAAATTCTTTTGCATCACGAATACACCCTTTGGTTTCTGACAGCTGGGTTGACCGTTAATATAAAAATTATTGGAGAACTACTTGAGAATGCAGAATCCTGTTTGACACATTTTAAGCCCCTTAACAATATTAAATACTGAAAAAAACATGGGTTTGGCCATGGAAGCAATAAAGGAGAGCGAAAATCACACAACCAATGGAAGGCAAACCACTTACATTGACGTGACTCCTGCTTATAAGATAGATTAGCCTGCACTATTGTACGACAGTATTTCTTTCCATGGAAGGTTGGTATTATAGAAGTTAGAACAGTAAGAGGTAGGCCAGGCCAACTTTGAGTAAGTTAAGTAATAAAATACTGTTTGTTACAAAACAGTCCCATTCCACCAGCAATGTTTTGTGTGTGTGTGTGTGTGTGTGTGCAGGTGTGTTTGTCAGTGAGCACTCTCGGTTATTTCAGTAAAATATGTTTCCAGTGACAGCATGGCCTATGCCATGAGCTAGAGTAATTCAGAATAGCATAGAGGGAGATAATCTAATACAGAAGCATCCTGCATCAGTATGATTTTTTCTGTTTTACTGAGTTCAGAGAACTGTTTTACTCCTTTTTCCTGGCCTTGCATATGTTTGCTCTTCATCTAGAAGGCTTTTCTTGGTAACTGAGTCTGGGAAGCAAGTGTCAAAGACTAAATAATGAAGAAAATCATAGCAGCAATACCCCAATTCTATCATCACCCAGATGTAACACTGTACTCTTCCTACAGTATTTTCAGGATGTTGATCAGGGGCTGTGACCATTCATGATGCTGAACAGTAAAAATTAATGACCTTCAACCTGACTCTGTCTGGCTTGTGTTCTCCCTGCATGTGACTCACAGTGTTAAACACATTTCTCCATCAACATCCTGGCTGTTTGACACATCTTAAGGCCCTTAACAATATCAAATACTGAGATAAACATGGGTTTGGCCATGGAAGCAATAAAGGAGAGTAAAAATCACACAGCCAATGGAAGGCAAACATTGCAGGAAAGCATGGTTCACTGATGGTGCATCAGAATATGTGGTTAACAGTTTGATATAGACAGTAAGCAATATGAACTCCCAACGTCCAATAACATTGTGCTTGGGGGGAGATTATCAAGTTAATACATTAGGTGACGGTTCAGTACAAGAGGCTCGGACCAAAATAGTTGATGCTAAGACAGTCATGGAGTGAGGAAATAAATTACGTACAACACTCTTTACTGTATCTCATAATCAAGAGGATCCCCATCATGTCAAGCCAGGATTTCTTTCTTGACCATTTTTCCCCTGAAAAACTCTGGGAAAAGAGTTACCAAATAATTGTTTAATGCAAGTTAAAAAGGGGTCTAAGAAAATAGGTAGTTAAAATGCTAATGAGTTAGCTTTGATTCTGTTTCACAGTTGACTTTAAAAAATAAACAATTCATTAGCTTTGCTCAGTACTATCAGTTGCAGTGCAGTTGGTAGTATTCTTGCCTATGAGTTGAAAGGTTGTGGGTTCAATCTCACTGAGGGACTTTTGCGCAAAAATCAAGGCTGATAATTTACTTCAGTGCTGAGGAAGTGCTACACTGTTGGAGCTGCTGTCTTGCAAACAAGAGATTAAACTGAGGTCCTACTCACCTCTTAGATGGATGAAAGAGATCCCATGGCACTATTTCAAAGAAGTGCTAGCCCTGGTGTCCAAACCAATATTCAACCCTTCATTCTTTCTCTCTTTTTAGGTTAGGTTAGGTGGCATCCATTCATCTTGGGAGATGCTGGACGGCACTCAGGGTGTATGTCAACTCATGTTGTGTCCTCATTATCTGGGGGTTGCTAATCATGGCTACATTTTGCAATGATAGCACAATGGGTTACTTAGAAGAAGCAGGCACCAAGAACTACCTCAGCTGGTACAGGGACTGAACCTGCCCTGTTGGCATCATCAAGCACCACATCCTAACTGACTGAGTTAACTGGTCCTGTTATCACCCAATTGGCATCACAAAAAACAAGTATCTAGCCATTATCACGTTGCTGTTTGTGGGAGCCTGCTGTGTGCAAATTGGCTACTGCATTTCCTACATTACAACAATGGGAAGGATTTTTCCCTCGTCGGTCGGGCTTGATGGGGGCGGTCGGGAAGCTGACCACCACCCGCAATCAGGGCTGGACCGCGATTTCACACTGGTGAGGCAATTAAAGCCTGCCCAGCATGAAATGTGAGCAGCAGCACTCAGCGCTGCCTGTGTAGTGGGGGGAGGAGGGTGAGTGCAAACATCGTGCATGCACGCAAGTAAAAATATCCCTGAGGCACAGAGCTGCCTCAGGGAGATGAACATTTTTCAAAATAAAAATTAAAGATTTCTAAAATGTTATAAAACATGTCCCCTCACGTGACATGTCACTAATTAAATTTGAAAAGTTTTATTTTATTTTTATTTGCTGTTGGAAACCTCATTCCTCTCGTGGATGAGGCTTTCTAAAAAATGCAAAGGCCGTTTGGCCTTTTTGCCTGCCCCCAACCATAAGGTTGGACGGGAAGTGAAAAATTTCTTTTCAATTACCTTTTTAATGGCTTTAATAGGCCTTTTAATTGTCAGCGGGTGCTCGCCCGCCAACTGAAATATTGCACGAGTGCATGATGACATCTCTCTGATGAGCTAAAAATTCTCCTCAATATCGATGCTTCTAAGTACTTCATTGGCTGTGAAGTGCTTTGGGATGTCCTGTGGTCATGCAAGCTGCTATATAAAAGCAAATCTTTTTTCCTTAACCAATAAAACTATTCACACCCATTGCATTGGAAGGTCTTTGATCCAATATAATAGATAAAATACAGAAGCAGGAGACTATGCAGACAGGTTTTAGAAATGGAAAGCTGTGAAGCAGTGAGGACCCAAAAATGGTTGCAAGAAGGATACTGTACATGGGTAGTTAGAAATTAATTTGCTTAAGTCAAGCAAGACAATCAAGTAATGTGATGAAGCATAGTGCATTCATTACTTTTGTTTTATTCTCTGAGGACAAGTTGGACCTCTTGAACAAAGTAAATTTGATCATAATTGTTGCTCTACATATGTAGTCACTGTGAAATAAAGCAGCTTAAAAACTTGTAAACAGGTTTGTGGCACCAAATGTTTGCTGCCTTTGCCTTCAGGAAAATTATAGAAGTACACGAGTCAAAGACAAGAATGTGCAGTCCAGGTCACATGTGGATACAATTGTTACATCTGTGTTCTCCTATTATGCAAGTAGAATTAGGGCAGTGTGAATCAACTCCCATGAAACTAAGATACTCAGAACACATATGGGAGTGACTGACAGCACTGAACCCAAGAAGGTATATACAGCAGATTTGAATTTATAACAATCCCTATCTCTGGTTAGCTTATAGAATCTGAAGTGGTATGTTTTCAGAACTTTCTCACGTATTTCTTTCAGACTCAAAATCTCCACGAAGAGTGAACATTCTCTTCCTCAAAATTTGCCTTTGTCTTTCTGGTAATGTGGTGAATCCAGAGGCTGAACAGAAATCCTTGTGACTGCATTTAGCTTATTAGATAAATCATGAGCTCCCTGTGACCTTCTAAACTTTGGAAAACAGTAGAATAAATACTGTATTGGAACATGGTTCAGCAATGACCCATGAACTGGTTTACTAAAGGTAACAAATAAGCAGCAGCAATATACAATAAAGCAGATTGCAATAATTTACTTATATAATAATTATTTATCCCTCCTTGATCATGGAAGATAATAAAAAGATGCAGTATTCACTAACATTCTTATTAATATTGGAACTGCAATAACATTTCTTAGCAATAACTTTAGTGAGGTTGTTTATCCTTTTCCTGCACCTTCTCTTAGCCTCAGGAGATTTGGCAAACTGAGAGCATAAGATATTTCCCAGTAATTCCTGAAGTTGGCCTTAGAAAGGAAAGAAGGAACTTAAATTTGTATAGTGTGTTCACAACCTCAGGATGTCACAGAGCACTTTGCAGCCAATTAAGTGATTCTGAAGTATAGTCACTATTGTAATGTAGAAAACAAGGGAGCCAATTTACACATAGCAATAAAATAATGACAAGATGATACATTGTTTTCATGATATTTATTAAGGGATAAACACTGGCCTCGACAGCAGGGAGAACCCTCCCACTCCTCTTAAAAAGAAAATTCACATACCCTAATTTGCACCAACTCCCATTCACCCATGCCTTCAATGTCGACTGACCTATATGGCTCCTGGTTGGGCATGCCTCGATTTTAAAATTCTTATGTATTTTTTCAAATCCCACCATGGCTCAGCTCCTCGCTATCTCTGTAATCTCCTCCAGCCCTACAAGCCTCCCAGATCCCTGTACTCCTGCAATTTTGGCCTCTTGCACATTCCCAATATTCATTGCTCCTACATTGTGCCTTCAGCTGCCTAGGCCCTTAGCTTCAGAATTTCATCTCCAAGCCTCTCCACCTCACTACCTCATTCTTCTCCTTGAGCATGTTCCTTATGGCCTACCTCTTTGACCAAGTCACTTGCCTTAATATCTCCTGACAAGACTTGGTGCCAAACTTTGCAATTTTTTACTACATTAAAAAATAAATACAAGTTGCTTTGGTTATTGAAAACAAAATTGTGTCTTTCAAAATCAAAGCTCCCAATCCAACATATATTCAAAGGCACATCATAAAATTCTATGGACCCCCCACAGAATATCAGCAAAGCCCATTTCATAGAATCATAAAATGGTTACAGCACAGAAGGGACCATTTGGCCCATCGTGTCTGTGCCTGCTCTCTGCATAAGAACAACTCAGCTAGTTCCACTCCCCCTGCCCTTTTTCCATTGCCATGCATTTTTTTTTTCATTTTCAGGCGCTTATCCAATTCCTTTTTGAAAGATATGATTGAATCAATATCCACAACGCTTTCAGGCAGTGCATTCCAGATCCTAATTGTACAGAAAGGTTTTTCCTCATGTTGCTATTAGTTCTTTTGCCAATCATCTTAGATCAGTGTCCTGGCGAAAGAACCAGTAGCAACAGGAGGAAAAATATTTTTAAGTAGCAAGTAGTTAGGATCTGGAAGAGGGTGTAAAACCCAAATTTATCACCTGACAGAAAAAATCTTTTGTCAGGCAAAGCCAGCTGCTATCAGGAAGTATTTCTGATGATATCAACACAAATGCCTCTGGAATTGACCTCTATTAACAAATAAAATTCACAGGTCTCATCCCAGACAAATCAGGCTGGATTGTCGCATTGGGCTCGGAAAACGCGAGTCGGGCCATTTCTCGACTTTGGAGAGCTAAGTCTGTCACTTTTGCCCATACCCACCATATTTTCATCTCCTGCAGGTGTGCATGGGCTGTGTTTGGACTTTTCGACTCGGAGGAGTGTGGGTGCCAAGGTGGGCTGGTTAGAAAACTTGTCTCAGTTCACTGGGACATTGGTCCAGCTCTCCACATTGTTCTTTTGCCCCCTGACCCTCACCCCTTAGCCCCTCACTCTCCTTCCACCCCCATGCCTGCTCCATGTCCCCTCATATTCCCTATGCCTGCCCAGGCACCCTTATATTCCCCATGCCCCTTCCATACCCCCTCATATTTTCCATGCCCCGATACCCCCCCTGTATCCTCCATAGCCTCTCACCCAGTGTACACTATGTACTATCCTCAGGAGTCATGTAATAGCAATGTAAATAATTTGAACTGGACACCAAATGTACACCACTTGCAATCTAATAGAGCTGTCACTGAAAAACACAACCATTCATATTTTTAAGAAAATCCAAATCCCATGAAAAAAACGTAAATCCCCTCAACTGGTCATTCAGTTGTAAAAACAAATATCTATTCAGTAGCCACTTCAAAATCAAATAATTCTTTAATAATCTCTTGAAACTGTCAATCAAGCTGTGCACACAACCTTTTGCTGAGATACATGGTTCCTCAGATTTTGAAACTCAACCAAGCATTTAGAATGGGCTCAGCTGTCAAAACAAACCGTTACCATGCCAAACAATAAAGCCTATTGAAACTTCAAAAATGTTTTTTTGTTTATTTTTTTTTCCTAAGCTACTACAGATACCCTTTCAATCAAAACAGTCCTGAAGCAGGTGACTTTTTTTTTTCTCTACGTGAAGGCTGCATTCCCATTTTCTTCAAATTTAATGTGCAGTGGACATTTAAATCACTTCAGATCATGACACTAGAGTTCCCAAGCACTGTTTTCTGCAGTTTCAAATGTATAATAATACCTTTCCCAGTGGGAAGTACTCTAATGCATCTCAACACTTCCACAATGCTGGTCAATGTAATGGTCAACTTACCTTTGTGGCATAGAGCTCTATGATCGTACGCTGCAGTAAACGCACATATACCTTGTAATACAGCATCTAATAATATCTGAAGCTGTAAAACCATTTAACACTTAGCTGTCAGAAAGTTGCCGACTCTTCAGCAGACTTTCCCCAAAGGTTCTCGAATGGTCAAGGAAGGTGGGTTTTCAAAAGCCTTGCAAAACGTACCCAACCCAACGAAAATACTGGAGGACAGGAAAAACAAAATTCCCCTAGGGCTGTCATTGGCAACCTTGATGTCAAAGGATGTGTGTGGAGTCGCAACCTGACCCTAACCCTCATCTCTTCCTGCCTATGGGAAGTTTGTGTAGGCTATTTTTCCAATGAGAAATTCAAAATTGTGGTCCCAAGGACTCATTTTGCATCAAACACACTCACATTCCCGACTTTTTTGGGACATGAAAATCCAAGCCTTCATGTTGAGGTGTTGGGGTCTCAGACTGGAGGGACATTGAGAGACCCAGGGTGCCTCTTTTTGGGAAGGTCTGCTGAATCGCATGCTGATCAGGCAGTGGCGAGGCAGCGGGGAGCCTTCCTGTGGAATCAAGACCCTGGGGATGGAAGTCTCGTCTACTGCGAGCTGCTGAATAATCAGAGGCCAGCAGCTCTTGTGCTCAGCAATGCCACTGGGGAGGCCATGGCTGCTGCTGGAAGGACAGGCACCAGAGTCCAAGGATCGCGGAGCGACCCGGTCCGCAGGCAAGTAATGCGGGGAGAGGGGGGATTTGAAGGTGGGGGTCATGGTAGAGTGGTGCAGGAGGGTTGGCAGCAAGTGCAGAGGGGTGGCCTCCCCTTCCTGATGTCCAATCAAGCACTGAGTGTCTTTTATTGAGGGACTCTCCCACCTCCCCGCCCTCATGGAGGTGACAAGCCGGCTGTACAGCCTGTCGTGACAGGCCTCCCTGCAGCTGAATTAATACAAGCGATGGCGGGATGAAGCACTTAAATAGTAATTATTTGGCCATTTAAGGGCCTCAGTTGGTGGTGGAGTGGGAAGGTCAACCATGGGACTTCTTGCCCAGAACTTAATTCTGGCGGAGGTGGGAATCTGGTGGGGTTCTGGTATGCCACCATCCCGCCAAAGTAAATGCCCTTCCTGCCCCCAAGCTCACCACCAGTGAGAGCACAATATTTCTTTGTTTCTGAAAATTGAAATACAGGCATAGTGAAATGCACAGTTCTTGGATTCAATTTTGAATAAATAAGCATCAAAGTTGCTAAACTGGTCACAGCAAGTAGTTGAGAATATCTTGTATATCAAATCTTATAAAGTTACAAGATTTTTTTATTCTTTCATGGGATGTGGGCAAGGCCAGCATTTGTTGCCCATCCCTAACTGCCCTTGAGCTGAGTGGCTTGCTGGGCCATTTCAGAGCGCAGGTAAGAGTCAACCACATTGCTATGCATCTGGACTCACATGTAGGCCAGACCAGGTAAGGACAGCAGATTTCCTTCCCTAAAGGGCTTTAGTGAACCAGATGGGTTTTTGCAACATTCTACATTTACTATTTCTGTTCCCTTAAGTATCCTATGTACTTCAAAAGATCTTTTCTCAGACTCCTCATAGCAAAATCCAAATTTCTCCAGATTTTCCTCATAACCCAGATCATATCTCTGGGAGCACAATGTAACTTGAAAGTTATGGAAGGCCGGCTATTCTTTATAGAACTGCATGGCTCAATTAAAATAATAAACAGCAAAATAGCAGTGTGTGTGAAGTTACAGGGTAGTTTGTGCAAGTATCAGATGTTCATTTAAATATATACCATGTAATCTGTGATGCTATATGCTTTAGATTGATTTAGTCATTATTCTGCTTGATTCATGATAAGGTGACACACAGTGCCAGGTTATGATTGGGAAGGAATGTTCTGTCATAGAGTCATAGAGATCTACAGCACAGAAAAAGGCCCTTCAACCCATCGAGTCTGCGCCGGTCAAACAAGTACCTAACTATTCTAATCCCATTTTCCAGCACTAGGCCCATAGCCTTGTATGCCATAGCATTGCAAGTGCACATCAGAAATAAATACTTCCTGGCAATGTTCCCATTAAAGCTATGCAGCCGAAACTTCCCATGCAGGTCGCGCAAAAGCTGGCCTCTTTAACTTACTGCGTTTGCGTGGAATCCGCAGACACCGACATTGAAGACCTGTCACAGCCTCACCCAAACCCCCCACCAGCGCAGAGACGCACATCTCGGTGGGACCTAGTTCTAGAGTAGCCTCAGGGTCACAACCTGGTGAGTACATCACAATGTTTGATTCACAGCAGGCGGAGGCAGGGACATCCCAGGGTGCCAGCATTCGGAGGACTGCTGGAGGCCAGGAATCTGCTGAGTCTGAGTCAGATGACGAGCCTCTGGACTCGGTCATACCTCAGTTGCTGGAGCTGCAAAGGCAAGCTCAGGAACATCAGGAAGGGATGTTGGCTGCATTCCTCAGATTGCAAGGCACGATGGAGGAATCTGTCCGCCTTCAGGTGATAGCACCAGTATCCCAACGCACCGAGGTCAACACTGGTAGGGTGGTGGCTGCCGTGGAGACCTGGGTCCAGGACATCGGACCTGCACTGCTGCAGGAGCTGCACTCCATCGCTGAGGCACTTGGTGGCATCCATGTGTTAATGCGAGGGGGGCGGGGCATCTTGAGGTCACTCCAGCTGTCCTGTCCTCTCCAGGAGTCAGCCCGGGGCTCTCGGGTACCCATAGGAAGGAGGATCAGCAGGTGTACACCCTGGGACCATCTACCTAGGTGACTCCAGGAGTGACCAGCCCATCTGAATTCCCTCTTCCTGTGACCCTAGCGGCTTCAGTTCCGCAGGCTGAGGAGGGTGCCACTGCCACACAGCAGGACCCCGAAAGCAGGCCGAGGCCCCCCAGGTCTTTGCCTTCCAGGGGATGCACACCAAGGTCATCACAGACACAGCGTAGCATTCAGAAGACTGCCTCCACCTCCGTTGTGGATGTTGGGGCTGCATCAAGGCAGCGTTAGAAAGGTCAAGAAGATGTAATTGCACAACGTGGGCATGGATGTTAATCACATACTGACCATTGTAAATACACTCCCAAGAATGCCTCCTTATCTGTGGCTCCTTATTATGATGAGCGGTGTTTGTGTCAATCAGATGTGAAACCTTGGTTCCTGTACAAAGTGAAGGTAAGTATTGCAGTCCAGGGCCTCTCCACTGTGCAGTGTATAACCTTCTGTGTGCGTAGTGATTGTTTGGCTTCAAAGTCACTCTCCAGATCAGTGATGCCTGCACCTCGATGTGTCTTGTGTTTGCTGCAAGAATCTCATACCAAAGCGTCACTGGTTTGCGCGATGTTCACTGTGTGCTTGCAGCATCTTAGAGGTGGGGCTGCCCTCCCACCTCGTCACTATTCCTGACAGGTGAAGGTGCGGTGCTGAAGGGAACAGGCGATGAAGCCTGCCAAAGGATCAAGTGCTGTTAAAGTCCATTTTCCCGTTGTTTCTCAGTAGCATCTCCATGATATCAGCCTCTTTACAGGGTGTATGTGAGCTGCCCTCAGTCAGACGGGTGTCAAATGTTCCCAAATGGAAGGCGAAGATCTCAGGACTGTCCTTAATGCATCTTGTCATCATCCTCTTTGAATCTTGTGGCAATGAGGGCCTCACGAGTACGCTGCCTCATCTGGCCAGCGCAATGTCCTCATTGCCTGCATCCTCCACTTCCAGGACCTCATCACTCTGATCCCTTTCAACTTCCTCCTCACCAGATGAGACTTGCAGCTCTTCCATCTCCTCATTATCCAGGTCCTCCCCCCTTTGCATTGTTAGTTTGTGTAGGGTGCAGCAAGCCATGATGATACGGAAGACCCTCTGGGGAGTGTACTGCAGTGCTCCACCAGATCTGTCGAGGCACCAGAACCTCATTTTCAGGATCCCTATGGCATGCTCCACCAAATTCTGGGTTGCAGCATGAGCCTCATTGTACCTTCTCTCAGCAGCAGTCTGAGTCAGCCGCACAGGCGTCATCAGTCATGTCCTTTGCGGGTAGCCCTTGTCCCTGAGGAGCCAACTCTGCGGCCTGTGTTGTACCCAGGAAATGTCAGGGATTTGAGACCTGCTGGGGATGTGTGAGTCATGCACACTTCCCGGGTATCTTGCACAAACATGCATAATCTGTTTGTTCTAGTTGCAGACCAGCTGAACATTGAGAGAGTGGAAGCCTTCATGGTTCTCAAACTGGACTGCTTGTTGCCAGGGAGATTTAAGAGCCACATGATTGCAGGCGATGGCACCCTGCACCTGTGGTAATCTGGAAATCTCAGCGAATCCCAACGCTCTTGCTTCCTGGTTCGCCTGATATCTATCAAAGTTGACAAAATTGTGTGCCTTGGCAAAAATGGCCTCCGTGACCTCCTGGATATATTTGTGGGCGGAGGCTTGCAAGATCTGGCACAGGTTCCCCAGTGGAGCTCTGCAAGGAGCCACTGCCGTAGAAATTGAACGCGGTGGTCACCTTCACTGCCACTGGCAGTGGACGCCCTCCAAGTCCCCGTAGTGCCAAATCCTGCAGAAGGTGGCATTTGTGAGTAACCAGTTCCCTTGACATGTGTAGTCATCGGTGAAACTGATTTCTCGCTCATCTTCAGGTAGCACCTGTGCTGTATGTAGACCCTGGGTCTATGAGGCACCTACTAACAATGGCTTTATGGGGTTCGTCCTCTGTGTGCAGAGGAGGCCCTGCCGCCCCTTGGTCTTGAGGGATCTGCTCCTCCCTTTGGTGAGACATGCGCCTCCATTGCTTTCTTCTCCTTCTTCTCTCCTGCCTATAAGCAATCAGGCAGACAGCGAGATCACCAGACTTCATCTTCCTGATGGTCTCCTTACTGCAGTATCAAGGAGAGAGATGCAAGGATCAGCAACTGTCTCCTAAAGACTACTCTTGGTCAAGTTATCGTCTGCGGCTGCCACTCAAGGCCCCTTTACGCATGCCATAGAGTCCTGGCCACCCAGTGGTTAGTGTGTATGATGGTTGACCAAACCTGGCCCACCACTGCCCCATACCACATGACCAAGTGGTGACAGATTCGGCCACTCAATTGCATCCTGAGCTCTCATCTCAGGAGCAGGCCTTTTCCTAACCTGCAATCCACGGTTTCGCGTTTTGCTTGGGTCATGAGGGTGACTTTTCAACATCTATTTAAACATAATATAAGGGATTAGGAGCGCACCCCTCCATCAATGTTCCATGACCAACTTTCCCAAGAGGATCCACAAGCTTGCCCCAGTTGCCCAATGTTTTCTGCAGCACCACAGCACTCGTTTGATTTTGAAGTCTGCGGGCGAGGGGTTAAAAGTAGAGGAACAACCATTGGCACTCTCAGGAATAGTGCTGCCTGAGTGGGCACAATTGCTTGACTAGCCTGACTCCAAGCATGTCAACTGAGCCTAAGCTAGATTGTCTCAGTTGCAGAAGAGTGCTCATCTTTGACCTTTTTCCATTTGTCTAGCTGTTTTCTTCCCCCCCAACCCCCGGTATGTGTTGGTGTGCACCCTTCAGTCCGTGCTGCCATGACCTCCCTTTGCACTGTTGCCCTAGTCCTCAGCTACCCTTCTCTCCGGCACTGTTCCCCTAGCCCTCAGCTACCCTCCTCTCTGGCACTGTTGACCCAGCCCTGAGTTCACCTTCTCTCCAGCACTGTTGCCCTAGCCCCGATGTTCCCTTCTCTCCCTTCTCTCAAGCACTGTTGCCCTAGCCATGAGCTCTCCTTCTCTCAAGAACTGTTGCCCTAGTCCTGCCACAAGCCAGCAATGAGGAAACCACTGCGGAGATTTGCCTGTGATCCCTGCTGTGAATCCATGGAGCCGCTTCCTTGCATTGGGATCCTCACGAGCGCTGCGCTATGTTGTGTGCACTCGCCTCTGAGTTCTCCATGAAGTTCAGGTCGCCAGGTGCATGCCTTTTAAAGGCAGTTGTAAATAATGCCGTTCTAAAATCATGCCAACGTGGGATTTACAGTTGACGTGGTGGTGTTTGGCGGGGGTGGGGGGGTGGCGGGGGTGGGGGGGTGGGGGGTGCATGTGCGGGGTGGGGGGTGGGGGGGGGTGGGCGGTGATTCCGGTGTGTGGTCACAATATTGATGAGCAAATGTATTCAAATTAAGTTCCTGATGTCTTGTGGCAGGAAACGCGGCCCACCATTGATTGGGGTGGAATGGCCAATCGCTCCTCGGATTTACGTCGCTGGGAAACACGCCTAGGGCCTTCTCGTGAGATTTTCCGATCTCACCACTGAGCACGCCCATCCCAATCGAGTGTGGAAAATCCCGGCCTAAATCTTATTCTGTCGAAGGTTATATTCAAATATGGGATTAGTATCTTTGTGACCATGAGGACCCTAATGGCAATGTTTAGAATACTGTTCAATATAACTTTATCCTACAACAGAGTTTGAAATGTTAAAGGCATGTGCAAGAAAAGAAAATTGATGCCACTGTCATCACAGTCTATTTTTGTCTCATCTGACAGCTGGTAGCAGGCCACTCGATACCTTACCATTTGAGAACATACATTCTCTATCAGTTGTAAATAGCTGCATATATCAGCCAACTAACCTTTTGTACTCCAAGTCCGAAGCCTACAGTTGTGATTAATGGAATATTTTACAATATATTATTTTGTATGTGTATAAATTTATAACCTCAATAAATACAAGCACCCTGCTTTGTCACTTTCACAAGTGACATGTTTATCATCAGATTCTCAAGAAAAATATGCTAATCACCCAGAAATATTTCTGTGACGTCAAGGGGCAAAGAAGAATTCAGATTACATCAAACTGGGTGGATTAGTTAAAAATCTCTGGGAGACAACAGTGACAGGGCAGTGTGGAGCTTAGATAGAATGACAAAATTAAAGCAGATACACAGTTCCTCTCTGATACTATAGTCACGCAAAGAGATTCTTCAACAAAATAAACCTGGATGAACGGAATGGACTTCTTTATTTGAGAAACTGTTCAAGAGGGAGGAGGTGATATCATAAGCTCTGAGCAAATTTATTTTGAACAGCTATTTTATTTCATGTTCAATTTTGAAGAAAAATGAGTAAGCCAGTTTCCCTGGCCACTTGTTTGGCCAGAATGTACGAAGGAGGTAGTCTTGAATCTCAGAATAAAAGTGGGCCTGTTGGCCAAGTGAAGAAGCCGTCTGGTGCAAATCAAAGCAGTGTTGCCAATAACCTAAGTACAATGGACAGTAAACTCAACCTTCTTAATGAAAAAGTCGATCGCATCGTAAACTTTCAAGGAGAAGTTCTTAAGAAATTGGATGACATGTCTCAAGGAATGGGTGATTTAGAAAAGAATATTGAAACACTGAAAATGTTAAAAGACACCAGTGGAGTGGTGGATCAGAAGAAAAGTGATGTGAAATACTCGCAAAATACTGACTGTCTCAGTCACCCTGAGATGAAGCCTTTATTCATGGAACTGTTCAAACTGGTGACATCTGTACATCAAGACACGGCCAAACAAAAAGAGAAATTAGATGGCATAGAAAAAAAAGTGTCAGCTGTGGATAAAGCCATACGCTTTGTGGGTGAAACCTTCAAAAATTCCCACATAGTACAGTTTATTCTTAAAGGAATTGTGCCTTGGAAAAAGGGAAACCTAATAGAATCTCCAGAGGTCAGTCTTACCAACTAAACCAATTTTTAAAAAAAGTTAGAGTTACAATAGAATTATATTTTTAATAATGACCTAACACGATGTTTGGAATGAAAGTCTATGTTAACAATTACCCATTCATCCTCTGTTTGTTGATTTTGAAAAAAAATAGTTTTAATTGAAGTATATATACTTCACATGTAAAGTAATAGAGGCACTGCAAAATCAATTTGACTGTGTGCAATTGTGTAAAGTGGGACCCGTTTTACACCATTGCACAAAATGAAAATTACCCCCATAATGTCTACAGTTGCCTTGTATTAACTTTTCATTTCTTCAACACAAATGCAAGAGCCAAAGGAAGTTTCTTGCATGAAATGAAATGTTATTACTCATACCATAATATGAAAAGTTTTTGCAACAAAATTAATTTCTTGAGTGTACAACATATGTATTCCACTGGTCCCTGCTTAATTCTCCAGTCTCCTACCAATCACAAAAACGGAGCTTGGGGATGCAAATCAAAATGTTGGCAGTCTGCCCTCAAAATTTAAGCATTTAAAACAATCCTTACTGTAAAAGGATTTTTGAAAGGGAGAATATTTTTGTCAGGTCAAAATCATTTTTGCCTGTTTCTATGTTAGAAAAGTGTTGCTACAGGACAATGTGGGTTTGTGTATTCTAGTTAGACCCTTGGGTGATGCAACTTCTTGATGTGGTGTTGCAATAAATGTGACTATTTTCTCTGTTAATTTTATGTTTATATAAGATATTTCTGAGTTCTGTAACAGCTATTTGGGACACTTTTTTGGTGTTATATTGCAATTGAATACTTCTTCAAATTAAATGTAACCTGAAACTAACAAGCCATACATGATTGGTGACATGCTTCGTGCATCTGAAAAGGGGCTGTAATTCCTCTTGCTTTTACTTGTGGTGTTTGCATGTGCCACGTACAGTCAAGAGGGTGGGGATGGTGTGGAAACCTGGATCTTTTATTTTGCACCAATCCTGGTTTTTCTCTTGGTGTCATGCTGGGCCACAGGAAGCTTGCACTACTCTCCAGTTATGAGACTGTGTCCTTACAGCTCTAGGAGCTATGATGTGCTCCGATTTTAGCAAGAGGGGCCAAAGCTGTGAGTCTATAACAGGAGGACAAAGCATACTCCTGTAGGCACACAGCCATTGGATGTGTTAATAAAAATGCCCAAATTGTTGATGACATTGCTTCTTTCTTTTTTGTTATTTTTGATTTCTTGACACTGTGCCAGTGCTTGTTTCTTTGGAATGACTATTTATTTGACCACTGGTGGATCCCATCATTCAAAACATTAGGCTGTCCTCCCAATATTAGGAGTCTCCTGTCCCATCTTAGCACAATACACAACAGAAAATGTGTAATTAGTAACTTAGCAGCCAGCAAGATATGTGGATGTCACTTTCAAAAGATTCACCAGTAGATTTACTGTCAATAAAATCTTGAACCCCCCTACAGGTCAGTAGATATGTATAAGTATAGATTTTCTTTTGGCTAGTTAGCTGCAGAAACCAGTCATCAGGAGTCTACACATCAATTTACTGAGGAACCCACTGTTACAAGTTTAAGCTCATATATTAGGCATTTTCTTAGGTACAGTGTTGCTTATTGCTTCTATAGTGGTCTCAGCATTTTAGGTTTAGGATATGCCCAAACTCCTCAATCTGTACATTACTGTAATCCAGGGGTGTTAAAATGTGATTTGAGCCAGATATTTGTGTTTTGCACATTCCCCCATGGGAATTTTTTGAAGGTGGATTAAATAAACACATGGTAAGACAAAGCCAGATACAAATGGCAAGTGAACATACAGAGTAACTGCAAGGGGTCAGACTCACTTAATGCACGAAAGAGGAGTTGAGGCCTGGGGCAGATCAGCCATGATCTTATTGAATGGCAGGGCAGGCTTGAGGGGCCTAATAGCCTATTCCTGCTCCTATTTCTTATGTTCTTATGTTAATTCAATCAGTATTTGTTTTCACATAATGCAAAATAATGAATATAATGCTTCCTCACACCTGTGGAACATCTTAATGTGATGTAGGCATAATAACTCCTAACTGCTCCTCTGTATGCTAAACGTCTGAGCACGGCCAACGCTTGCCCTCACAGCTGCCTGTTGTAAAAGCCTGACTAACCCTAGCTATATTTTTACCCTGCATTGACAGCCAGAAGGATTGACCTGCAAAACAATTACTGCCAAGCAGCTGGGTTCAAAGATCTCACAATAAAATGGGTGTGAGTTACATATCAGTTATCAGAACAAGTTAATAAAATATTTATTATTTAGCTTTTGGGAAAAATTAGGGCCAGAATCTTCAGGATGGCGTGCGGGGGTGGTCCCCGCTCGCTGACGCGTAAAGTGACACGTGATGATGCCGGGTGTGCGTCCCGACGTCACCGCGCGTCATTCCGATTTTCAGTTTGGCAGGCACGCACCACAGTCGGCTGCACGCCCGCCAAACTGTCAAAGGCATATTAAGGCCATTTAAAAACTAATTAAAATACTTAAAGAAACTGCCCATCCAACCTTAAGGTTGGCGGGCAGGCGAAGAGCCCAGGTGGCCGTCGCTTTTATCATGAAACCTCATCCACGGGTGGTATGAAGCTTCGTGAAATGTTTATAAATTGAATAAAACTTTTTATTAAAGCTCATTGACATGTCCCAGCTCATGTGACACTGTCACAGGAGGGGAGATGTCTTAAAATGTTTTACTTCTTTATTAAAATTTTTGACAATCAAACTAATCTCCCTGAGGCAGCTCTGTGCTTCAGGGAGATTTCTGCACTCTTTTGCGCAGGCCCCGACTCAGCCTACTCCCCCTGCCCGCGCAGGGAGCGCACAGCGCTTCCGGGTGCGCGTCATGCTGGGTGGGCATGATCCACCCAAAATGGCGGTGCGCAGCCAATCGCTGGTGGCGATCAGCTATGCGCTCGCCCATGCCTGCTCCCGCTCAGCTCCCCCCAACAGGGAGAAAATTCTCCCCTAGCATTTAGTTATGTCCTGGAAAATGCATGTAAAAACAACTGAGTACAGTTTGCTTTAAAGAAAATGTATAAGTAACCTTCTGCTCCAAAACCTTTCTGTGGTAAACCAGTCAAAGAATTATGAAATATGATATCCAAATAAATAGTTTCTGATAACCTGGGAGAATGGGTATAGGCTAGAAAGATCCTTAGGTATGCCCAGAGATCAACCATGCATGCAACATTTGTAAGATTTCTGCTGTTTGTCCAACCAGGCACCATCTTATCTCTTAGAGGTCTGGTTCAAAAGTTAACCTGCAGCTGAGTGGGAAGTATCCCAACCACTATGATATATCTAACTCTCCAGAATCCATCAGTGAGTCAGACTGGATAGTCAATTGTCAACAGTGCCCTGAAGTGCTGCAATCTTGTCTGGCTCTAATATTAGACTAGTGAGTGTGCCACAGAGCTCTTTCCAATCTACCATAGGTAGGGTATGTCACTGAGGAGCCAATAAAGAAAACCCTTTTACTGTGCTATACATAGAGCAAAAATATCAATATCTTGAGAAAAGTAATCTATGGATGATGAGGGCAAAAGCTTGATATGGGCCCTATCCAGAACTGTTTCTCTTTCAAATACTGACTGACCTGTGTAGTTATGGAAATTTGTTTAATTTCTAATCATAAACCCTTGGGTGGGTTGAGATTACAGAGAATGGATGTGGCACTTAATACACATTTCCAATGGTGAGCTGTCTAGGGGATATAAAACAGGTGATAACCCAAACTTTACCTAACTTTGGAATGCACTGGCATCTAAACGGCCACTGCAATTCATAATGACGTACAAATTGCAAGAGCATTTCACAAAGGACTGTACCTTTCCATGGCTTCCATCATTCAGTGTTGAGCTAAAATGGGTTAGGAACTGCCTTTGGAGCCAATTCAGTTTGTCCAGCTGTTTTCAAGTAGCTACAACACTGGATTGTCCCTAGTTTGCGCCAATAAAAAAGGTTGTGTATGTTCAAGGAGCCACATACTGAGCGTATGTTTTCAAATAGCAGAAAAGAAGATTAAATGTCCTTTGTGGTCTGAATGCTGAATGCAATTATGGGTTATTTTCTGGAAAAGAAAGTTAGAGCTTTGTGATTCTAAATTGTGCCAGATGGTTTTGTCAGGAAATCAAACCAGGAACATAATGGTGTTTTCCAAATTTCTAGGACTTATAGAAATGGCACGGTTGTTATTTGCAGCCCATATTCAATCTGCAGATACTTATATATCACTTGTACATATCTAATAGAGGGTGTGAATAGTACATATAGCATTTGAAAGATCTCAAAAGCTCTGTCTTCTTGTTGTTAATATGTAAGTCTATAATGACAGAAGCTGGCAAGTTGCCATAACAATTAATAAATTCTGTAAAATTGATGTTCAGGGGATACTAATTTGTGAATTTTCCCAAAATTGGTGGCTCCTTTGTATCACTTAGATGTCAGTGTGCTATTACTTTTTCTGACCGTTTAAAATTTTGCAAAATTTTTTTGTTAACAGGCACATAATAAAGCTGAAGAGAAAGGTGCCAAACCAAAGCATGGATTTAGCAACAGAGAGGTCCAAGTACAAATAAACAAAGTATTTGAAGGTACAGAAAAATTACACACTTTCTGAGCAGAGGCAGGCAGTCATGAGTATGAGAATGAGTGTGACTTGGCAATACATTTGCAGCATTATACCCCAGTATAGGTGCCTATCTGGTTTTATATTAACTCAGAGTCATCATGTGCGCTAGAGTTGTACCATTGTACATACCAGGCCCATGTCATTACATGCACCAGGTCTGTTACAGTGTGTGTAGCAGCCTTGCTCTGAATTGATTTGTTTATTAGCCTAGACCCATTACATGAACTAACTGGTATCATTACTAGGACCAGGCCTGTATTATGTCTTTGTCAGGACATAAGAGCCACGGGTCTCCTGTTTAACCATTGAAGTCTTAATATTGTGCTTTTAGATTTTTGTATTTCTCAGAAAAACAGAGTACCTGCACTGATTTTGTACTTGTTAACATTAAAATACAAATTTGAGGTTGATTCTACAGCATAAATTCTTACTACACTAAAAATGTCTGTCTTTATATGATGACTGCTTTCTAACTTCTTTCCCAACAGATTTTGTACAATGCATATTTAAATGTTCATAATTACTGCAGCAAGGTGACCACATCCAAGAAAACCACTGATGCTATAGAAAAGTCTTAAAGCGAATTGTTAAGAAAAAACTAACATTTATATAAAACGTTTCACATCTCCAGAAAATACTTGAAAATTCAGCATATGTTTTCATGTTAAAATGGCAAATAATGACAAATGTCAGGCTTGGCCATCTCCAACGACATTCCTTTAATATTCAATGGCATTACCATGGCTGAGTATCCCCCCATCCAATTCCCTGTGGTTCACTACTGAGCAGAAACTCAACAAGACCATCCACATCAATGCTTTGGCTATAACAGCATGTCAGAGGCATGCAGTGAGTAGCTCACCTCCTGACTCTCCAAAGCTTTCCATCACCTACAAGAGTAATGGAACACTCTTCACTTGTCTTATTGTACCATAATTTCCTTTTAAGCAAGAACATTTCAAACCACTATTAACTTGATGCAACGTTACATACTTAAGCAACAGTTGAACATTTCTTGGCTGGTTCTGCTAACTCAACATAAACCCATGTCCTACCATGGCACAAGCTGTTAGAACACTAATGTGTTGCACTACACTGCTGTCCTTTTCTCATTTGCTTAATTTACTACTATTTTATTTCCCTTCTTTTTTTTTATTCATTCCAATTATGTTTGTGATGATAAGGAGTGCACTATTTATAGGTTTCCGCTCAGGATAACAAATACAGCATTGCAATCTTTACTATAACTTGGTAATTGTAACAGTGACAACATAACTGAATTTTAAATGGGATTTTACAACATGATAGTTCTATTTATTAATGCTTTGAATTTATATCTTTCTTTGTTGAACATCTCATTCCTCAGAAGGCAATGACTGTGAAGACACCCAAACCTATGGAAATGTCCAGAAAGATAAAGAAGAGCACACAAAGGCTGCCAGCATCATTCTAATTGAACCACGGGCAACATTTCATTCTGAAGGAGGAACCTCACTGCATCAGCCCCCAGAGACAGATGACAAACACAAGGACCCCCGGGGGGCTTCAGCGATGACAAGTAAATCTGGTGGTGCCAGCAAAAAAGAGATCTCTGCTGTAACAAGAAGGGTGAAAGAAGTTGCACAGGAAAATAAGGAATACACACAGAGTCAAAACTCGACAGAAGACAATCTGAAAGAAATGACTAAAACTAGCACAGACAATGAGGCATATAAAGCACAAGGAGTTGAAAGAAGTCAGGGAAAAGAGACTGACAAGATAAAACTCACTGTCACGACTGGAGCCCCTGAGGTCAGGCTGGCTGCACCTCAGTCAAAGCTTGGTGGAAATTCCACATTACTTCTCGAGAGGTAACGTTTAAATTTCAATAACTCATCAATCTCTGCTTTATCCTTAGCTTTCAAATTTTTGTTTATCTCCCGTTGTTATATCATAGATGAACCCTGATTAGAATAGAAAACAAATACCATGGAACTGAAGAGATGAAATACAAATACAAAGTTTAATCCAGTTACCGAAAAGAAAATGAATAACTAGGCTTTTTATTATGATGACTTTTGTTGCCTTAAAAGGAAAGATATCATTTAGCTGCTACATTTTTGCTTTCTAAAGTTTTTAAACCAGATTACATCTCAGATATTAATAACCTGTTTTTATCTGATTTCAAAATAAAAAAGCGTTGATTTTGCTTATCACAAGGTAAATGCAGATAAAAATTTCCATTCGGCCCATTTTTTCATCCACCCTAAAAGATTCTAAAATCTCCCATTATACCTCCCAATTGTTTCCTAAAGGAATCTTGTATTTTCGTCTCCACTAAATTCCTGGAATCCTGTTCCAAACATTGATCACCTTTTATGTAAAGAACAATGATGGCATCAATCATTATTTATCTTTTGTCAATTTGAATCGATGTCACCTTGTCCAACTTTCTCTTTATTAATAATTCATGGGTTGTGGGAGTCACTGGCAAGGTCAGCATTTATTACCCATCCCCAATTGCTCTTAAGCATGTGGTGGTGAGCCAGCATCTTGAACAGCTGCTGTCTGTGTGCTGAAGGTACTCTTAGGGCAGAATTTTGCCCTTAGCGGGCAGGCTCGGTGGGTTGGGCAGGAGCGGTTGGGAAGCCAACCGCTGCCCATGATTGGCACCGGACTGTGATTGCACGCTGGTGGGCCAATTAAGGGCCACCCAGCGTGAAACACAAGCAGCTGCTTCATAACGCGAGTGAGCGCTTCATAATCTCCCTGAGGCACAGAGCTGCCTCAGGGAGATGAAGCGCTGTTAAAAAAAAAAGAAAGAAAATAAGAATGTAATAAAACATGTCCCCTCATGTGACTTTGTCACATGAGCAGGGACATGTTATTAATTCAATTGTAAAACTTATATTTTATTTTTATTTGCTTTGGGAAATCTCATCCCACCCGTGGATGAGGTTTCCAAAAAAAATACAAAAGCTGTTTGGCCTTTCGCCTGCAAAAAATTTAGGTTAATTGATTATTTAATGGCCTTAACAGGCCTTTTAATTGTCGGTGGGCGCGCTGTCAACTCCAGTGCACGCCCACCGACTGAACTATTGCGCAACTGCGTGTTGACTTTGGAACGGTCGGCTGACGTCAACACGCGTCATTTCACACTTGAGTAGGTCGGGTGTGTGCCCACTCGCTGAGCGAAAATTTCTGCCCTTCGAGTGCTGTTAGGGAGGGTGTTCCAAGATATTGACCCAGCACCACAATGAAGGATGCTGTGTGAACTTACGGGGAACTTGGAGGTAGGGGCGTTCCTATGCACATGCTGCCCTTCGTTTTCTAGGCAGTAGACTTCATGGGTTTGGGAGGTGCTATCGAAGAAATCTTGGTCTTGTAGAGGTTGCACACTGCAGTCTTGTTGTGCCAATGGTGGAGTAAGTGAACGTTGAAGATGGTGGATGGAATGCCAGTCAAGCAGGCTGCTTTGTCCTGCATGGTGTTGAGCTTCCTGAGTGTTGTTGGAGCTGCACTCATCCGAGGCATGTACTTCATGACACTTCTTTTTTTCTGCCTTGTAGATGGTGGAAAGACTTTGGAGCATCAGGAGATGAGTTACTTGTCACAGATAATCCAGCCATGACCTGCTCTGGTTGCCACTGTATTTATGTGGTTGGTCCAGTTAAATTTCTGGTCAATGATTATTCTCCAGGATGTTGATGATGGAGGATTTAGTGAGTGTAATACTGTTGAAATGAATGGGAGATGGTTACATTCTCTCTTATTTGAGATGGTTATTGTCTGGCACTTGTGTGGTGCAAATATTACAGGCCACTTATTAGCCCAAGCCTGAATGTTGTCCAGGTCGTGCTGTATGTGGGCAGACACTACCTTATTATCTGAGGAGTTGCAATTTGATCTCAATAATAATTAGCGAGCATCCCCAACTCTGACCTTATGATAGATTGAAGATAGTTGATAAAGCAACTGAAGATGGTTGGGCATAGGATACTACCCTGAGGAATCCCTGCAGTAATATCCTGGGGCTGAGGCAATTGGCCTTCAATGACAACCAACTATTGCTGAAAAAAGAGACCTGCTGCCTAAGTTTTAAGTTTTGCACTCATCAGGACAGATTGAAAGATTAATAACAGTAAAGGGAACAACAATTTATATTGCATAAGAAGAGAGTGCTAATTGGTTGGCAAGTGGTCCCTGATTGGTAGAGGCATTGCCATGGAGAATGCAGCAGGGAACAGTTAACTGCCAAGTTTTTGTTTGAATTCAAACCAAGCAGGTTGACTCTGATTGGTCAAGGCATTGCCATGGGGAATGAACCAAGGAATGGCTGCCCCCAAGCTTTTGTTTAGTTGAAAAAGGTGCAATGTGTGGACATGCTCCTTCTGTCTGCAAAGGACAGGGCCCTGTATGTGAACATATGTGGCTTCTAACATGCAGAAGTGAGCCACACTGCGAGCCTGACTAAAAATCTTAAATTGGTTTTCAGTATAATTCTTAGCACAATTAGGACTGTTAAGCAAGTGTTGTCCAATTGCAAAATCATATTTAACGTTGGACACTATGTTTTGAGTTTTGCAAGCACAGGCTGATTGGGTACGGTTAGTATGCTGCCTGTTGTGAATGACGAAGGTACGTGTTGTTTGATACAATCCGCCAGTCTTTGGGGTGTACTGGCATCATACCGGTGCTGAAATTCATGTATCACATTACTCATTTGTGTAATAGGCAGAATTCTTTTTGGCTTGACGGCAGCAGCCTGTTATTAGAGAATACCACTTATGCTGCCACTGCATAGTAATAGCATGAAATGGCTAGCTTCACCTGTTGCTCAAATTTTTGAGACACCTTACTCTGCCAGACTTGGTTTATTTTCACATGCAACACAAATGTCTGGTGGTATTGCGAGACCTCAAGGCCAATCCTGACATACGTATCTGTAAACCCGACAATGGGGCTGGAATGATTATCCTCAACAAGTGTGATTGCATCAACAAATGCATGCCATCCTTAATGACATGTCTAAATTTGTACCTATTGGACCTGCTGCTAAGCATGACTGGGCAGCCCTGCTCGAAAGCAAGTTACAAAAATGCTTGTTGGACTTGCGTAAGAGTAACGAGCTGCCAGGTGGTATCTATGATAGGATTTGTCCTCATGGCTCACTGCATCTGTGTATGTATTAACTGCCCACAGCACAAAAGTGATGTCCCTTTATGCCCTAATTATTTTTGACTGGTCCTGCACAATATGAATTGGGAGAGTTGCTCCCACCAGTTCTGAGCAAGTTTTGGAGTCCTTCAGGAGTCCTTCACCTTTGCAAAGGTGATACAGGACTTGCATATTGATAGTAATGCTGTGTCCAAGTGCTCGTTCGACATTGCCTGCCTATTCACCAATGTACTGCTCAAGGAAACCATAGACATTTGCACCATGTCACTGTATCATGGCAATCTGATGCACTGCCATTACCTGAATCTGTATATATTGAACTTATGAACTCAGCAACTCATGCAGTTATGTTCAGTTTTAATGACACCATGTATGCTCAAATAGATGGTGTTGCCATGTGGTCCCCTCTAGGCGCAGCTCTTGTAAACATCTATGTTGGTTTCTACAAGAAACGCATCTTTGATGAAATGACACTTAACCTCCTACCCCTTGCATTGTTCCAATACTTGGATGATACATTTGCTACATTTGAATCTGCAGCTGCATGTAAAAACTTCCTTACACACCTTAATGGGCCTTTGAAATTGAGCACTCAGATGAGTTCCCCTTCCTTGATATGCTAGTTGAGAAATCTGCCAATGGGTTCTCGACTAATGACTACCACCCAATATATGCTGATCAATATACGAGTTGGGATTCCTACAGTTCCACGCGCTATAAGATTGGCTTTATCAGCAATCTGGTAAATAGGGCCTGAGTCATTTGCTCACCATATAAGCTTCATGATGAAATAGGAAGCATCAAAGCCATCCTGCGAGATAATGGCTACTCAGGTCAGATCATTGCTTATAGTATATCGCGCAAACTCATGAATGGGCCAAAGGGCACCACTTTCGGTCCTGAAAAGTGCCCAGTCTACCTCAGATTACCCTGGCAGCATAAGATATCTCTAAAATTTGAGCAATAGGTAAAGCTAGCTACTTCACACTGCTACTATGTGGTAGCAACATAAGTGGTGTTTGCCACTGACAGGATGCTGCCATCAAGCCAAAAAGACGTTCTGCCTATCATGCAAATGAATAATATGGTATATGAATTACAGTGCCGATGTGATGCCAGGTATGTAGGCCATATGTCCCAACAATTGGTGGATCATATCAAGCAGCACCTTGCAAAACTCAAAACATAGGCTGGAATCTTCTAGACCACCCCCCCACCACCCCCACCACCCCCCCCAACCACCCCCACCTTGGCGGATCCCCCCATTTAAACTTCCATTCACTTCAGCAGGACTGGAAAATCCCACCAGCAGCAGGGGCCGGAAAATCTCATCCATAGTGTCCAATATTAGATGTGATTCTACAATTAGGCAACGCTTGCTAAACAGTCCTGACTGGGCTAAGAATTACACTGAAAACCAATTTAAGATGATCAGTCAGACTCACAGTGTGGCTCACTTACACATGCTAGTAGCCACATATGTTCACACACAGGGCCCTGTCCTTTTCAGACAGAACGGGCATTTCCACGCATTGTACTTCTTCAACTAAACAAAAGCTTGGGGGACAGCCATTCCTTGGTTCATTCCCTATGGCAAAGCCTTGACCAATCAGAGTCAACCTGCCTAGTTTGAATTTGAACAAAAGTTTTGCAGTTAACTGTTCCCTGCTGCACTCTTCATGGCAATACCTCTACCAATCAGGTTCCACTTGCCAACCAACTAGCACTCTCTTCTCATTCAGGATAAATTGTTGCTTCCTTTACTGTTGGTAATCTTGTGATCTGTCCTAATGAGTGCAAGATGAAAAGCTTTGACAGCATGTCTCTTTTTCAGCAATATTCAAGTTTTGTACTACCAAACAACTATTTGAACACAACCATCTTCCTTTGTCATAGATATGACTGCAGCCAATAAAGGGTTTTCCACTGATTCACTTTGATTTTAATGTTGCTAAGATAATATACTAACACACTTGGTCAAACACTGCCTTGAAGTCAAGGGTAATCACCCTCACCTCACTTCTTGAATTCAGGTCCTTTTTCCATGTTTGGAACAAGGCTGTATTGTGGTCTGGAAATGAATAGTCCTGCCAGAACCCAAACTGAACATCAGTGAGCAAGTTATTGCTGAGTAACCAATGTTTGATAGCACCGATGATAACACCTTCAATCACTTTGCTGATGATTGAGAGTAGAATGATGGGACAATAATTAGCTGGGTTGGATTTGTCCTGCATATTGTGGACAGAATATACCTGGGCAATTTTCCACTTTGATGGGTAGTTACCAGTGTTGTAGCTGGTCTGGAACAGGTTGGCTAGCGTTATGGCTAGTTCTGGAGCTTAAGTATTCAGCACTACTGGATTATTATCAGGGCCCATAGCTGCCTCCAGCGCATTGAGCCATTTCTTGATAGCACATGGAGTGAATTGAATTGGTTGAAGAATGGCTTCTCTGATGATGAATCATCCACTCAGCACTTCTGGCTGAAGATGGTTGCAGATGTCTCAGGCTTGTCCTTTGCACTGATGTGCTGGGGTCTACCATCGTTGCGAATGCGAATGTCCATAGATCTTCCTCTTTCCATTAGATGGTTATTTGCCCACCAACATTCATGACTGGATTTGGCAGAACTTCAGGACTTTGATCTGATTATAGGCTGTGGTGTCATGTAGCTCTGTCTATAGTATGCTGTGACCACTCTTTAGCATGCATGTAATCCTGTGTTGTAGCTTCTACATTCTTTATTGAATGAAGGCTAGTGCCATGACTTGATGATAATAGTGGAGTGAGAATATTCTGGGCCATGAGGTTACAGATTGTAATTGAATACAATTCTGCTGCTGCTAATGGCCCACAGCACCTCATGGACGCCCAGTTTTGAGCTGCTAGATCTGTTCTGAATCTATCCCATTTAGCAAAGTGGTAGTGCCACACAACAAGGCGGAGGATGTCCTCAGTGTGAAGACAGGACTTCATTACCACAAAGATTGTGCAGTGGTCACTACTGCCAATACTATTATGGGCAAATGCATCTGTGACAAGTGAATTGGTGAGGCTGAGGTCAAATAGGTTTTTCCCTCTTGTTGATTCTCTCACCACCAGGCCAAATCTGGCAGTTATGTCCATCAAGACTTGGACAACTCAGTCAGCTGTGGTGGCACTGAGCCAATCTTGGTGGTGTACATTGAAGTCCCTGAAAACATTCCACATCTTTGCTACACTCAGTGCTTCTTCCAAATAGTGATCAACATGAAGTAGTACCAATTGATCAGCTGAGAGTGTTATAGATGGTAATTAGCAGGGTATTTTCTTGGCCATGCTTGACTCGATATCATGAGACTTCATGGGATCTAGGTTCAAAGGTTGAGGACTCCCATGTCACTCCGCCCCGACTGTATGCCACTTTGCTGCACCTTTGGAAGTTTTGTCCTGTTGATGGGACAGGGCTTATCAGGGATGGTAATGGAAAAGTCTGGGGCATTGGCTCTAGGGTATGATTCGTTGAATATGACTATGCCAGATCATTGCATGGCTGGTCTATGGAACAGCTCTCCCAATTTCAGCACAAGTATCCAGGTTTTAGTGAGGAGGACTTTACAGGGTTGACTGGGTAAGGTATGCCTTTTGTCGTGTTCAATCCGATGTCGGTCCAATTTTATTCTTATAGTTTCTCTAAGTGATGTGTCACAGCCAAATGGCTTGCTAGGCCATTTCAGAGGGCAGTTAAGAATCAATCAAATTGCTTTGGGTTTGGAGACACTGGTAGGCCAGATTGGGTACAGGCAGAAAGTTTCCTTCTCTAAAGGACATGAGTAAACCAAATGGGTTTTTATCACAATCCAGTAGTTTCATGGTCACCATTACTGAGACTAGCTTTTTATTTCAGATTTATTTAATGAACTGAATTAAAATTTCTCAGCTTCCATGGTAGGTTTTAGATTCATGTTTCCAGATCATTGGTTCAGATCTCTGGATTACTAGTCCAATAATATAACCACAATGATACCATAGCCACTTAAATTCTCGCCATTTGACTTAAATATTCCGGTTTATCCTTCCCATGTACTTACCTGTCTTATAAATCTCTACAAGATAAGATAATGGGCCTCAATTTGCTGAATACTTGCACCAATGACGTGGCAACCCTTGTATTATGGTGTAAAAATTCTTGGAAATTATGATGAACAATTTATGCCAGTATTCCATAATTTGTTAGGACTTTACTCCACAGAGACCCTTGTTGAAAATGTTAAAAAAAAGAATTATCACAGCTTCTTCCCCTCATCCTTCTACCCTATTAAAATCAGTGGTGAGATTAAGTTTTCTGAATTACTAATTCCACTGTGATTGCAAAAGGCAATTAGATCATCGCAGAACAGTACTGAAGGGCTCAGAATCAGTATTTAGTGCTCAACAGGTTGTCTGAGAGTAACATTTTTTACTGGTCTGCGAATTTCATTGAAACTCTGGTCCTCAATTAAATAATAAAATAAAGTTTTGACGCTCTGAGTTTCTCCCGACTGATATTGTTTATATATAACATTTATTGAACTTGTGGGCATGGATAGCATAGACCACCCATTGTTAATCAAATATTGCAAGAGATTGAATGCAGTTCAAGAGACAACACTATGCAAGTCCCTTCTTAATGGTATATTATATATATATATATATTTCAGTGCAAACTGATCAATCATATTAAACCCAACCTGTTTATTCTGTCCATGCTGTGACCCATTTACACATTATCAAACTAGGGCCATTTCCCCTAAATGTGTCCATTAATAACCTGTTGTTCCATTCTGTGTTAGGCCCCATGTCCTTGGATGTGTTTGTGAGATAGGCTGCACTGTCCCTGATCCCTCACTATACATGCTATATCATATTCTTATTATTTTCCTGCTAATTCACGACTAGAGGATCAGGGAGTACAATAGTTCACTGCTAATATCACCATTGCAGCATACTCTGGGATACTCTCTTTCTTTTCCAGACTGACAACCTTATGGTCCTCCTATCTTTCATCATAACTGAGATCTTCAGCCCTAGGGATCAACTTTATGGCTCTTTTTCTGTACACCTCCAGTGCTTAAATGTCTCCCTTCCGTCTTAGTGACCAGAACTAATATGGTGAGACCTGAGCACTATATAGGCTAGCCACAATTTCCTTTGACTGGGAGACTACTTTTTTTAGTTATGTGGTTCACACTCATCAGTATAGAGAGGCCGCATGGAACAGATTTGGTAACAAAGAAATCGGATTATGTTACAGAAACATTGCCAATGCCATATAAATCGGATATTACAAATATTAGAGAGAGGGAGTTGTCATTCTATGAGCCAAGTTACATTGAAGCTTATGTCACAACCTAGTCTTCATACATACATTCATATATTTACAGTAGTGAATTAGATACCTTGCCTTATCAACATACTTAATAGTGACTTAAAACCACTGTATTGTTTGTTCTAAAGCTGCTGTATCCTTGTCTTTAAACTGCTGATATCTAGGAGTTTTAAGGTAAGAAGAGATGTTTTAGGAACTCACTAATAAGGAGGAATTACATTAATACAAACCAAGTGATCACTCAAAGAAAAGCTGCTGTTTAATGCTGCAATTATTTTTCAGGGATGTTGAAACAATACAGGGAATGCCATTCAGTTCTACAGAAGAGGCTAAACCAGAGATAACAGCCACCAAGGAGCCTGTGCCTGCAACATGTGAAGGGCTGAAAGAGCCCTATAAAAAGAACAAAGCACAGCAAAAGCCCAAAGACGATACAAGAGCTACTGTATTGCAGAAAACAGCAAAGGAAAAGGAATCCAACACAGCATTAGATGAAAGAGCCAGCAAATTATCCAAACCATCTGTCATGCACGAAAAAACTTTAGAAAACATCAAAACCCAAACAGGCCAGAAAAGTGAGAAAAATGCTCAGAGCTGTCAAAATAAAGTAGAAAACAAGTGTAAATCAGACATAGGCAGTGAATCAAAGGATTCAAAAGAACCTCAGAAAGCAAGCAAAGAACCTGAGAAAATCACAGAAGTGAGTGATTTGGCAAAGAGGGAAACAGATTCTACAGAAATCACAAACAAGGCACAAGAAAACAAGGAACCTGCTGAGAAGTTAGAGGATCACAACATCATTGTTGGTGAGTTGATATTTCATAATTCCTTCATTATATCCAACATCAAAGATTTCACTTTTAACCACATTTGTAAAACTGTATTGTGATGTCAATTATAAAGTTTTGATTTTCTTTTTCAGATGATAGTCCATCACTTCCAGCCCCCTTCAGTCATCGCATAGTAACCACGAAGCAAATTCTTGTAACGTCCTCATACACAGTTCATTACACTGAAGTGCTGGGAGGGTAGGTTATCCTTCAGATCTTTCAGTCATTTTGGTCAACTACTGACATATAAAAGCTTGAGGAAAGGAGATAACTATGAAGGTGAGCAAGTCTGGCAGCATCGGCGGAGAAGAAATCAGTCAACGTTTCGAGCCCTCATGGCTCTTCGGCAGAACTGAAGCATAGTTTCAACAAGGGAGAAATATAAATTGGTTTAAAGTGGGTGGGGGGGAAGAGACACATTGAGGGTGTGGTGTGAGCAGATAATCAAAAGATGTCAGAGACAAAAGGGTCAAAGAGGTGTTGAAGGTGGTGGTCTTTGTCTGAGAAAAGTGCTAATTAAGAATGGAAAACAGGATATTCAAAGTACAGCTCTAGTGGGGGTGGGGTGGAAAGACTAAAGGTTTTAGTTTTAGATTTAAAAATAATGGAAATAGGTGGGGAAAGAAGAATCTATATAAATTATTAAAAAAAAAGGGCGGGTGGGGGGGGAAAAGAAACAGGGTGGGGATGGGGGGAGGGGGAGTTTAAGATCTAAAGTTGTTGAATTCAATATTCAGCCCAGAAGGCTGTAAAGTGCCTAGTCGGAAGATGAGGTGCTGTTCCTCCAGTTTGCATTGGGCTTCACTGGAACAATGCAGCAAGCCAAGGACAGACATGTGGGCAAGAGAACAGGGTGGAGTGTTAAAATGGCAAGCGACAGGGAGGTTTGGGTCTTTCTTGCGGACAGACCGCAGGTGTTCCGCAAAACGGTCGCCCAGTTTGCGTTTGGTCTCTCCAATGTAGAGGAGACCAGTGAAGCCCAACGCAAACTGGAGGAACAGCACCTCATCTTCCGACTAGGCACTTTACAGCCTTCTGGGCTGAATATTGAATTCAACAACTTTAGATCTTAAACTCCCCCTCCCCCCATCCCCACCCCGTTTCTTTTCCCCCCCCACCCGCCCTTTTTTTTTTTAATAATTTATATAGATTCTTCTTTCCCCACCTATTTCCATTATTTTTAAATCTAAAACTAAAACCTTTAGTCTTTCCACCCCACCCCCACTAGAGCTGTACTTTGAATATCCTGTTTTCCATTCTTAATTAGCACTTTTCTCAGACAAAGACCACCACCTTCAACACCTCTTTGACCCTTTTGTCTCTGACATCTTTTGATTATCTGCTCACACCACACCCTCAATGTGTCTCTTCCCCCCCACCCACCTTAAACCAATTTATATTTCTCCCTTGTTGAAACTATGCTTCAGTTCTGCCGAAGAGCCATGAGGGCTCGTCACGTTGACTGATTTCTTCTCTGCCGATGCTGCCAGACTTGCTGAGTTTTTCCAGGTAATTCTGTTTTTATTTTGTTTTGGATTTCCAGCATCCGCAGTAGCTTTTAGCTTTTTGTTTTTAACTATGAAGGTGTTTGATTATTGTGCAAAAATTCATTGCGCAGCATTAAGGAGTACAATCTCAGAACTTTCAGTTTAAGAACATAAATTAAAATGATAGCAATAGTTATGTAAAGAAGCACCATGTAGTTCAAACCCATAATGCTAAGTATAGGGCTTTTAAATCATTTTGCTAGAGCTAGAAAGCAATGGTCTAGAACAGCCTCCAGTCAATCTTGTTCGGGTAATGACCTCATTATACATCCATTCTCTTCTCAGGAGCTCACAGTGAAAGATTAATAATAATTTTCTATTGTACAGTTACAACTTGATTGTTTCAGATTATTGGTACCTTAAAATTGTTTTAATTTTATAATCTTTATTAATTATATGAAGATAAATTTACTGAGGTGCACAGAGTTTACACACAATTGCTTCTCTAGTATCTTAGTGGGTAAATTGGCTGTGTTGTCACATTGAAGAATGCAGACCAGGCTCACTCTCTGGCCTGTGCTGACTGAGCTGATGTCAGCATAGAGGCTTGGGGATGATGGATTACTATAATTGACTTCATCATCCATGAGCTAGGAAGGAGACAAAATGATTGGAGTTCTATCTGGTAACCTCTGAAGGTAGTGCATAAATGTAGGTGTCAAGTGAAGACAAAATCAAAATATGCATCGACCCCCACCTGCACTCCAATTTTAAAATAGCTTGCTGCTGTCACCAGCTTCTACAATGGCCACTTGGATAAGGCATCGGAGCACTCATGAAACTTTACTCTATTAAGAACCAGTGCCTCTAGATGAGAAAGATAGAAAAGTGGAGAAACCTGGAAAAATTGTTATTGGACACATTTTGCTAGTTTTTAAAAAATGTTGTTAACACTGTACAGTATGTAATACTGATTGAAACAGTTGGCCTTTTCTGAAACTTGCTTAGCACAGAAAAGCAGCTGATTGTGTTCTACTGCTTGCACTGTGACTGGTTTCCACGAACAATTTTTTTAAAGTAATCATTTCATACCATACTCGTAATAAATATAACACCATATAGAGACTACAATTTCTTTAGTTAACTTAGTAAATTAGAAACATGTAGCAATGAGGTGGATAATAATTATGCAGTAATCTGGTACTATGATTTCCTGTGGTATGCAAATTAATTTTTTATTCTTGTATTTTTTAAATGGCAGGGGTCGGTTTGGCCAAGTCCTTAAATGTGCAGAGAAATCAACGGGCCTCGAACTTGCTGCCAAAATAATTAAAGTAAAAGGACCAAAGGACAGGGTAAATTCCTTGCTTAAAATAACATTGTCAATATGGCTCGTCACTTGCCTCATTTTGATTAACAGTAGTCACCTGGGGAGCGTTACACGTTGAAAGCTTGGTGAATGACGTAGATTCTGCAATGATTTACAGCTTTGTTTTTTTTTTAAAAGATTGCTTGCTTGGCCTTCCTTAATTGAGCCTAGCCAGCACAATTGCCTACTGGGATCATAAACTGTAACAGTTAATATTTGAGTATATATCCAGGCAGTTCTGTATGCGCCTCAATGTCATTAAAACACAAAGTGAATGTTAGCGGGCCTTTTGGAAAATTTTGTGCTCTATACATGCCAATGCTAGAAATGTTCACATTTACAATATCTGTAAGTCTTGCAGAGTGGCCGCATACAATATTAGCTTCCATACCTTGATCAATGTCATTTCATACTTGGTTACAAGTAAGTGCATGAAAGTAACATGGATGGACTCTTATGATCATTGTCTGTTCCTTTGGGGAACTGCTTAACTTCCAGTTGATGACATGGCTGAGATAAACAAATTGGCATCTGAAGGGCAAATCCATCCTACCTGTTAATTATGTGGGTGCGATGCCATCAATGCCACTGTACAGTCATGTCCATCATAATCTGTTTTTTGGAACCCTGAGTGAAAACTACTGATGCATTTGTGGTTGCAGAATGACAGTAGTACACGACTGCACCAGTCTGTATAGATTCTGTGAAAGATGAACGGAGGAGGTGAAAGGACTTCAAATGATTTTCTTCTTAAGTACATTTCCTTCTTCCTTTTTCACTTCTTTCTTGGAGGTGGTGTACACTTTCACAGATTCTGCCAGCCCTTTACTATCTTACACAACCAGGTAGATACTGAGGCTGGAATTTTCCAGCTCCCCCGAGGCGGGTTTCACCGCAGCGGGGCTGGCAAGCCATTGAAATCTCCATTCACTTCGGCCGGAGTGGAAGATCCCGTCGGCGTGAGGGGCTGGAAAATTCCGGCCTGAGTGTCAGGAGGCTGTTTGACTGTGAGACATGTGGACAGCTGAAGTCAATCTCTATCTCACCATTAGTCCCTGCACACGCATTTTCCACATCCTCCTGGACTAGGGATTAATACTATTGATCTCACTGTTGCCAGGCTGAGATCAGGTAGTTCAACACAGATGAAGAATTAAATCTGGGAAGTTGTTCATCTGCATAAGTCTCCATGTCACACTACTCAGTGTATTGGGGTAATTTAATTTGAGTGTTGACAAAGCTAATATATTATCAAATCCTGCAAATAAAGATGCTCTTCTAATGGCTCAGTTGATTAGTGCTGTACCCAGCATGGAATTAAATAATACAAAGGTGCCAGGTATAGATTTTGGTTTAAGCTGAGTCAGCTGATTCAGTGGAGGCAGCAATAGGGGTACTGTCATTGTTTTGGTACCTAGGCCCTAGAAGGGAAAATCAGTTAGGTTTGCACTCCTGATCATTACCCAGTTTCTCCTCTTACACATTGGCACACACTGTAAAGTATTGGAAATTGGGTGATATCCATGGAACTGAGCCCCAATGTTAATCAGTGCCTTCAGGAAAGAAGGGAGGGTAGTGAGGAAAGTTAACTTCAAGTATATATTTCTGCTCTCTAAATAGAACATCCTAACTTATTTCATGAGTAAGAGTTCATCAGTCACTAAGTAGCTTGTTCTTACTTTGAATTCTCTTCTGATTTAGGAGGAAGTAAAAAATGAAATAACTGTCATGAATCAGTTAAGTCATGCCAACCTGATCCAGCTTTATGATGCTTTTGAAGCCAAGAACAATGTCACCTTGATTATGGAATAGTAAGTGGTTTTGACTTCACACAAAAGTAGATGGAAATGTCCTTTAAAATTCTGAGACTCTGCACCACACTTTGAAGACATTTGAACCTTAGATTAAAGAACTCATTGCTCCCTATAATTATTTACAACACTTATACATCACCTATGGCATCATGAATACACAAACAAAAACATTGAATCAAGTACAGCTGAACAGCTGTCACAGCCATGTTAATAGGGCTTTTTATGAATGCAGGCCTTAGATTCGGGGTGGGACACGGGACGGAGTGTAGAACTCTCAGAATGTTCCAGAAAATCTTAAAGATTATCTCTGGTTTCAATAACAAGAATTTGAGTCTGTAACTTCTTCAAAACTAGTATCTTGCTGCCTAAAATCTGATAGCTGCTACTACTATGGGTTGCTTCATTAGAAAGAATGTAATGTAATCCTCATTGATTGGTCACTGTCAAATGACCCATGCATTGGTATACAGCTGTGTCAAGGAAGCATGTCAGAGCCAATCAGAAAGATCAAGAATTACCCTACATGTTGATTAATATATCTACAAAAACAAAAACTAAATGATCCGATAAGTAGGTAAGGGTTAATTTAGCATGGCTTTGTTCCCGGCACTTGTCTGGCACGATGGGGGGATGAATTGCAGAATTGAATGTCACTGGCCCCAGCGACACCCACATCCTGTAAATGAATATTTTTAAAAATTACGGGATGTGGGCTTCGCTGGCTAGGCCAGCATTTATTGCTCATCCCAAAATGCCCTTGAGAAGGTGGTGGTGAGCTGCCTTCTTGAACCACTGCAGTGTCTGTGGTGTAGGTATGCCCTCAACGTGCTGTTAGGGAGGGAGTTCCAGGATTTTGACCCAGTCTGTTCAATTCTGGATGCTCAATACATGATTCTCTAGTCCTTGCTCCCGATTTAATTTACCTTATGTTTCATTCATGAGTAGATTTTAAGGGTACTCGATTAGGTGGCAGATTGGAGATTTAATTGCAATTTGCACACAATACTCTATCACGCTTAGCAAAATCTGCCCAGTGCTGCTGCAGAATTTATTTTTAAACATTTTAGTGATAAGAGCACTTAGAAATAAGGCTCCAAGCTTAAGTCCCCAGGATGCTTGCCACTCAAATCTCTTAGTTCTAGGTCTCAGCCACTTGATGAACTAGATCAGGTTTGTCCAGTCTTGTCGCTCGGGCAGGGGGGGGGCCACATTTGCATTTTTTCTCACTCAAAGGGCTGATGAGCAAATTTCAGAAAGACAAGGTTTGGCACAACATTAACATGAATTTCAAAAAAAAAGTTGAGGGATTATGAGAAACAATTCCTGAGCAAAAGTAAAGCAATGTCCTAACAATAAATTGTTATGTTAAAAAGGAGTAATTCATAAAAATGACCAGAGTGTGAAAGGGTCAGAGTGTGTGTGTGGCTCACTCCCAGCCTCAGGGTGCTCACTCACTGACCCTCACCCACTGTGAGTAGCTGTGTGTGTATATGTGTTGGTGTGTGGGGATGACACTCCCACACACCCGCACGCGCACACACACACACTCTCTCTCACTCCCACATACTCACTCTTTCACTCCCACACACACACTCTCACTCTCTCTCTCGCTCTGAAATACACTCACACACTCACTCCCATGTACACTCCCACACACACTCTCTCACTCCAACAAATGCACACACACACACACTCTCTCTCTCTCGCTCCAACATACACTCACTCTCTCATTCCCACATACACTCACTCACACTCACTCTCTTACTTCAACCTACGCACACACTTGCACACACACACACACATACACTCTCACTCCCACAAACGCTCACCCTCTCATTCCTACATACACTCACACACACTCACTCTCTCACTCCCACATACTTACCATGGCACCATCTCCTTCCTGGGCCCGCAGCAACTTCGGCTTCCTGGGGCTGCTGCAACTTCAACCTCCTGGGCCTGCTAAAACTTCACACTCCTAGGCCTGCCAAAGCTTTGCCCTCCCCGAGCTCCAGCCCTGCTGCATCCTGGCACCCCGGGCTCCATCCCCGACGTATCTTTGTTACCCTGGCTCCAACCCCACCGCAACTTTGCTCCCCAGGTTCCAACCTCGCCACAGTTTCACTCCCCAGGCTCCATCCTTACCTCACCTTCGCTTCCCTTGGGGCTGGCAACCCTCAGCTGCTGCCGGCGTTCGCTGCTCCTCTACAATCAGAGACTGTTTCTCTCTCATTTGCTGCCGATAGGCTCAGTAGTGAGCCTATCAGCAGCAAACGTGGGAAAGGAACAGCCTGTGATTGGAGGAGCAGCCCCTTGCAAAATCTTGAAATTCACTTACCTGCATTTTGAACTTACAGGCCAGTCTTACTGGCTTTGGAACATTGGCTCTGCAGGCCACATTGAGGGGTTTCACAGGCTGCAGCCGCCAGTTGGACAAGCCTGAACTAGAGTATCCCTTTAGTACTCCATTTCATGGTGTTTCAAATATGATGTACTGGTAGCCATGAAGAGGTATTAACAGGGATTACAGATACATTTATAGCTCAGACCTGTCTACACTCAAGTCAGTGTTAGCATAGTTGGAGCATTCTTCCATCTAAGTCAATAAGTTATAAATTCAAGTCTCAATCCAGAGATTTGAGCACAAAGTTTAAACTGATATTTTGGTGCAGCACTGAGGGAGCATGGCACTGATTTTTTATGAGATATTAAACCAAGGCCCCATTTTCTGTCTTAGGTAGACATAACAGTTCCCAGAGCACTAAATAAAGAATATGTTGTCCCCAGGGGAAGTGCTAAGCAAGAGACAGAGGGAAAATCAGTGACTTTCTTTGCTGTACTGTGCTCACAAAACTCCCAAAGGCTAAACACAAGGAATAAATCTCCTGAGAAGGGACTTTTCCAAAATATTTATTTAAAAAAAGATAAAATTAATTGAAGATGCTGTTAATTTAAATGACATCAGAACATTATGTTGATTGCAGTGTTGGAGGTGGTGAGTTGTTTGACAGAATCATTGATGAAAACTATAATCTGACAGAACTGGATACGATCATCTTTGTCAAGCAGATCTGTGAAGGTGTTCAATACTTACATCAACATTATGTCCTTCACTTAGATCTTAAGGTATGTTTTATATCCATAGACACTCCTCCATTCTAAATCCACTACTGAATGATCTTTTATTTAACCAATTTTGTTTATATGAAAATTCACAATTTGTGAATTTGAACTTTATTTTTAATTGTCTGTCTTGTTACTGTAAACTAGTCATAGAGTCATGCAATCATGGAATGGTGGTGTGGTAATCTGAGGCGTAATACACCTTTAAGAGAGTGTGAGCAGATTGACCACATGACTGTAAGATCCAATAGCTATGTAGTCTGGGCGACCAGGTTAATGTTAATCTAGAATAGGGTCTGACTGGAGAAGCACACATCATGTTAATGCTCTGTTGTTTGTGTAAATAAAATAGTATGTGCTTCATTTCACATTGGTCTCTGCATCTGCCGTATATTGTAATTGACTCGCCTGCTGACAGATAAGTGTGCAACCGGTTCGCAAGCAAAGTGACCTATAGTTAAAACATAACAGGTGGCAACATAGAAGGAGGCCATTTGGTCCATCCAGTCTGTGCCAACTCTCTGCAAGAAAAGCTCACGTAGACCCACTTCCTCAACTTTCCCCGCAATCCTGCAATTCTTTTTCTCTTTGGATAATTATTCAATTCTCTTTTGAAGGCCCGATTCAATCTGCTTCCATCACACTTTCAGGCGGTGCATTCCAGATCCAAACCACTCACTGTGTAAAAAGGTTTCTCCTGTTGCTCCTTTTGCCAATCACCTTAAATCCTTCCGCCTACAAGAACAGTTTCTCCATATCTACTCCAGATTCCTCATGATTTTCTGCAGGTGAGGCGGTGGCATAGTGGCAACATCACTGGACCAGTAATGCAGAGACCCAGGCTAATACCCTGGGGACACAGGTTAAATTCCACCATGGCAGCTGATCGAATTTAAATTCAATCAATTAATTTTTTAAAAATCTGGAATTGTAAGTAGGTGTCAATAATGATGCCAAATGAATGTTGTAAAAACCCATCTGGTTCACTAACGTCCTTTAGGGAAGGAAATCTGCTGTCCTCACTTGGTTGGCCATGTGACTCCAGAGCCACAGCAATGTGGTTGACTCTTAACTGCCCTCTGAAATGGCCCACCAAACTACTCAGTTGTACAAAACTGCTACAGAAAATTCAAAAAGGAATAAAACCTAAAGGTATAAAGACATTGACCTAGGCACCGAAAACGACAAACGCAAACCCTGTCGACCCTGCAAAGTCCTCCTTATTAACATTTGTCCAATAGGTGATGGACTATAGTGGCTCAGTAGCACCACTACTGACCAAACTGGCCAAGTCCTAAAGGACATATCTGCCAGCCTGGGCCTGCAGCAGGTGGTGAGGAAACCAACAAGAGGGAAAAACCTATTTGACCTCACCCTCACCAATCTACCTGTTGCAGATGCATCTGTCCATGACAGTGTTGGTAGGAATGACCGCCACTCAGCCCAGATTTAGAAGCATAAAATTGGGCATCCATGAGGCCCTCCGAAATGGCCCACCAAACTACTCAGTTGTACAAAACTGCTACAGAAAATTCAAAAAGGAATAAAACCTAAAGGCTTAAAGACATTGACTTAGGCACCGATAAAGACAAATGCATACCCTGTCGACCCTGCAAGGTCCTCCTTATTAATATTTGTTCTATAGGCTAGTGGGCCATCACTAGCAGCAGAATTAAATTCAGCCACAATCTGTAATCTCATGGCCCAGCATATCTCCCACTCTACCATTACCATCAAGCCAAGGAATCAACCCTGGTTCAATGAATAGCACAGGAGGGCATTCCAGGAGCAGCACCAGGCATACCTAAAATTGAGGTGTCAACCTGGTAAAACTACAACACAGGACTACTTGCATGCCAAACAGCAGAAGCAGCAAGTGATAGACAGAGCTAAGACAAAAGACAAGGCTGAAATGTTTGCAACTATCTTCAGCTAAAAGTGCTGAGTGGATGATCCATCTCCGCCTCCTCCTGAAGTTCCCAGCATCACATGCCAATTTTCAGCCAATTTGATTCACTCCATGTGATAGCTGAAGGCACTGGATACTGTAAAGGTTATGGGCCCTGACATCCCAGCAATAGTGAAGATTTGTGCTCCATAACCATCTGCGCCCTTAGCCAAACTGTTCACTACAGCTACAACACTGGCATCTACCTGACAATGTGGAAAATTGTCCAGGTATGTTCTGTTCACAAAAATCAGGAAAAATCCAATCCAGTCAATTACTGCCCAATCAGCCTCCTCTCGATCGTGAGCAAAGTGATGGAAGGTGTCATCGACAGTGCTTACAAGAGGCACCTACAAAGGAATAACCTGCTCACTGAAGCATAGTTTGGGTTTTGCCAGGGCCACTCAGCTCCTGACCACATTACAGCCTTGGTTCAAACATGGACAAAAGAGCTTAACTCAAGAGGTCAGGTGAGAGCCTTTGACTGGTGTGGCATCAAGGAGCCCTGGCAAAATTGAAGTCAAAGGGAATCAAGAAAAATTCTTCATTGGCTGGAGTCATACCTGGCACAAAGGAAGATGGTTGAGGTTTCGGGGGTCAATCACCTCAGTTCCGGTACATCATTGCAAGAGTTCCTCAGGGTAGTGTACTAGGCCCAAACATCTTCAGCTGCTTCATCAATGACCTTCGCTCTATCATAAGGTTAGAAGTAAGGATGTTCGCTGATGATTGCACAATGTTCATCTCCATTCGCGACTCCTCAGATACTGAAGCGGTCCATGTTCATATGCAGCAAGACCTGGATAATATTCAGGTTTGGGCTGGTAAATGGCAAGTAACATTCACATCACACAAGTGCCAGGCAATGACCATCTCCAACAAGAGAGAAACTAACCATTGCCCCTTGACATTCAATGGCATGACCATTGCTGAAACCCTCACTATCAACATTGTGGGGGTCGCCATCGACCAGAAACTGAACTGAATCAGCCATATAAATACTGTGGCTATAAGAGCAGGACAGAGGCCAGAAATTCTACAGAGTAAATCTCTTCCTACTTCCCAAAGCCTGTCCACCATCTACAAGGCACAAGTCAGGAGTGTGATGGAATACTCTCCACTTGCCACTTGCCTGGATCAGTGCAGCTCCAACAACACTCAAGAAGCTCAATACCATCCAGGACAAAGCTGCCCACCTGATTGGCCACCTTAAACATTCACTTCCTCCACCTATGACACACAATGGCAGCAGTCTGTACCATCTACAAGATGCACTGCAACAACTCACCAAGACTTCTTAGTCAGCACGTTCCAAATCTCTACCACTTAGAAGGACAAGGGCAGCAGATACATTGAAACACCACTACCTGCAAGTTCCTCTCTAAGCCACACACCATCCTGACTTGGAACTAATTCATCGTTACTTCACTGTTGCTGGATCAAAATTGTGGAACTCCCTTCTTAACAGCCTTATAGGCATCTCTACATCAGATTAACTGCAGCTGTTCAAGGCAGTGCCTTACCACCACCTTCACAAGGGCATGCAAGGATGGACAACAAATGCTGACATTGCCTGCAATGCCCAAATCCCATGTAGGAATAAAAAAAACCCTTTCTAATGCCTTCACACCCATCCTAAAATGTGGTGCCCAGAATTGGACATAATACTCCAGTTGAGGCTAAACCATATAGTCTCTCCTCATTTTTATCAAAATGAATCACTTCATTCTTCTCTGCATTAAATTTCATCTGCCACCTATCTGCCCTTTCCACCAGCCTGTGTGTCTTCTTGAATTCTATCACTATCCTCCTCACTGTTCACAATACTTCCAAGTTTTGAGTCACCTACAATTTTTAAAAATTGTGCCCTGAACATCCAAGTCTCAGCCATTAATATAGATCAAGAAAAGCAGTGATCCTAATATCTACCTCTGGGAAACTCCACTATATACCTTCCTCCAACTCATGGAACAACTGTTTGCCACTACTCTGCTTCCTGTCACTCAGCCAATTTGGTATCCATGCTGCCACTGTTCATTTTATTCCATGTGCTTGAACTTAGCTGACCAAACGCCTTTTGGGAGTCGACGTACACCACATTAACTGCATTACCCTCCATTAACCATTACTCTCTGTTTCCTGTCACTCAGCCAATTTCATAATCACTTTTGTCCCTTTTTTTTTCCACGAGTTATAAATTTGCTCACAAGTCTGTTGTGTGGTACTTTCTCAAATGTCTTTTGGAAGTCTATGTACACCACATCAACACCATCACCCTAATCAATCCTCTCTGTTACCTCATAAGAAAACTCCAGCAAGTTAGTTAAATACGATTTGCCCTTAATACATTTGTGCTGGCTTTCCTTAATTAACATTTCTCTAAGTGACTGTTAATTTTGCCCTGAATTATTGTTTCTAAAAGCTTTTGCACCTGAGGTTCTAATGACTGGCCTGCAGTTACTGGGCTTATCCTTCCACCTCCTTTTGAACAAGGGTTTAACATTTGCAATATCATGGTTAAGGATTGATTTTTATAACTTAAAAGGGTGTTGTTCCACTACATAAAATGAGTTCAGCTTTTCTCAGTTGAACTCTTTCAGATAAGCTTTGTTTTTAAAAATGAGCTTTTTACATTAAAAATGAAATTGATATTAAATACAAGTCAGTTTAGCTGTCAATGCTATGGATGAGAGATAATTTCCTTAAAGGCAGATACCTCCACAGAGTGGTAAGAAAAAGCTTCATACCATCCATTCAGCACACAGTAAGTTCATGAATTCCACACGGGCACACATGGGCAATATGCTTTCTGAGTCAGGGAAAACCGACATTTAGGTCATCCCAGGTCTCTTGCAACCAATCAGTAGTAAAGTGCCAAGAGCTTTGGCTCTCGGCTGGGAAAATGGGACAGGAAGTTGCATAACAAAAAAGGAAAAATAACTAATTAATTTTAAAAAGCAGTTAAAATGTTCTTGTATAGGATAATCATTGGATTGTACTGCTTTTTTGAGTAATCATGTGATGCATGAACAAAGTTAGTGGCTTGAAACTTCTGCTTATACTATGATCTGTGTTTTCACGAAAATGCCTTCCCTTGTGTCCCACAGCCAGAAAATATTTTGTGTGTAAACAACATAGGAAATCAGATCAAAATTATTGACTTTGGTCTGGCTAGAAGGTAAGAACTACACCAGTTTAATTATAGATTATTTGATTCAAGCATTCTAAAGTGAAATAAATCTAAAAGCCAACATTAGCCCAGTTCACTGATAAATCGTTGTCAAAATGTCAAAAATAAATCAATATTATAGATTTTACAAACACCTATGAGCTTCACAATTCAGATTATATGAACACTGTCTGGTATGGGACTGAGATATACTGACTGAGATGGTCCCATGTTTGAACCTTGTCTCATATTGAATGAAGGTGGGTACCAGAAACATTAAAGTTGGCATCATTGCTTCGAAGCAAGACAAAAGAAAATTCAGGCAGGATTCCTTGTCCTGGTCGCCATCTAGTGACTGATATTGGAAAGTGGACATATATGATTGAGGATAGAATCAGGGTTGGCAATGATGCCCCTGCAGTCACATAGTCTGCCCACATTGTCAACAGTCACAACTGAATAGCTATGGAGGAGGGGAGAAATAAAATAACATTTTCTGTGCAATGTGTTGATTCAATCTGCGTGTATGAAATTTCCATTGGCTGCAGTGTCACTGTGCTGCAATTATGTTTTCACTCTCTGCCTCTGATCAAACGACCCCAGTTGTGGCAAATATAAACAGTTTTCACGAGCACAACTTCAAATCTGGGTCACCACTTTGGGACTGGCTGTTGGCAAGTGGAACTCTCTTAAAAACACTTTCAGCACTGTAGATCTTCCCTGGCAGGTGGGCAAAAGACTCTACTTCAATTTTCCTAGGCACTGCATTATTAAAGTCATGATTGGAACTTTAGAGCAATCATTTTAAGTTGTTGCTGAACTTATCCCACAATATCAAAGCGGTGAATTAGCAGAATGGAAACTTGCATATCTGACTGGACTGCTGCCAAAGACGCGATTCAGGAATATAAAAGGGACATAAATGTCAGATCCTTCATATTACAACTATCTTCATGGAAAAAATGTTTATCAAACTTGAGGCATTTGCTTCCAAACTATAACATTCAAGATATAAATCACTTTGATCAAAACAGGATTAACAAAACTTGTTTCAGTTATGGCAAAGTACAAAACAAAAATCACCCCATTTGCAATGTGCTTCCTTCCTTGTGTAACTCACTCTTCTCCAGCTGATTAATGGAAGTTATTTCAAGGCCCCTCCCAATGTCAATCTGTGAGCATCTTTCAGCAATACTTACTTTCTAATTTTATCTGTTTGGCTTTAGTCAGAATTCAGAATATGATTTGTGGGGAGCAGGGACTGCAGCCTGGACCCTATCACCTCAGTGGTGCAGTAGTGGAGCACCAAGGTGTTTTCCTGTTTTCTTCAATTCCGCTTTATTACAACAATGGGTTGCTTAGGGAGCAGCAGGAGGAATTATTAAAATACACAGAGCGGATCTGACTATTAATGGTTGCTTAAACAAATCTCTTCTTTTTATAGGTATAAGCCAAGAGAGAAACTGAAAGTTAATTTTGGTACTCCAGAGTTCCTTGCTCCAGAAGTGGTGAATTATGATTATGTTTCATTCCCCACAGACATGTGGAGTCTGGGCGTCATCACCTATATGCTGTATGTATCCAGTTCTTCGCAGAGAATCTTCTATCTCAGATAACTTACAGGGTTCATGTTCAGAAGTGACTTAAGATTAAAATTGGTGAATCAATCAATATAACAGTGGAGACAGGGGAAAGACTATTACACCTATACTGTCAGAACAGATAAGTTCTTTTAAATATGTACTTTAGCGTTGGTGTCCCAAAGAGACAAGCAGCATCAGGAATTCTAGCCATACAAAGAGTTTCTTTGGTATGACCAGTTCCAAGATCCACATGATGGATGAGCTCACTGAACTAGGTCACATAGAAGAGGAGTGAGGTATCATTGCTTACTGTCACTCATTTTATTCAATGTCTTCATCTATGATGCATTGGATAAGATAACAAGGAGAATATTGGATTGTCTATTCCAGTCTTTCTGAAAGAATTGCAGTACTCCTTTTCACAGAATTACCCGGGGAACAACTGCATTCTATTAACCACCTTCATTTTAGCTTCCACCTTAATTCAAAACTCAATACAAAATTTTAAGTTAAAAATTAAGGATATTAAGTGCTTTTACCTTCCTGGTTTGCTGTATGTGAATACTTCAATGTGATTGGTTCCTTGCCTGTTTGCTCATGTCACTGCTGTTGAATCCCCTTGACTTGACGCCAGATTTAAACTGCCATCAAGAGAGGAGGAAACCACACCACAGAGATTGCTAGGTTTTGTGGGCAGGTTTCTTTGAGGTTGGCAATGAATGGCCTTGCTTCGTCACTGATCACAAAATCCAGGCCTCTGACTTTTCTACCAGTGGCAAGATTAATTGGAACAGTGGAGCGTAGAAACACTGTTCATGAGGTCACAGGAAAATAAATTCAAGTATCAGCAAAAGGTGAAAGACATCAGTAAATGGTACTGTACAAATACCTCCTTTTTTTAATATTGACGGGCATAGCTAGGCAATTCAGTAGAATACAGAAATGTTACTGTTCCACTGTGGTAGAAATCAGTTTCCGTTATGTGCAGTTTGTGTAATGACACCGTTAATGCCACGTTTGCCTTAGGTTCTAATTTTCATATAATCAGATAATTCTTAGTGTACTTCTTTATAGAAATGGATGGTATTAAGATTACAGTCAGGTTTTACTAGTTTCTGTGGAAAGCTAATTTTGTGATCCAACGTGGCTGCTACAGAGTGAAACCCCCCTGTAGTCGGGGCTGTGTCATATGCAACTGCAGCTTAAGTACAAAAATAGTACGCAAATGAAGCCAGGAATCCAGTCCCTCCTCAGTCATTTCATGCACTTGTGCACAAATAAAATGACTTTGTTTGCTGATAACAATTCAGCAGCTGTTAAGCTAGGCAGTGCTAGTGAAAGCAAAGGGCCACCCAATGGAAAGACCTATAAATCTTCATGTGACTTCACCGTGTAGTCTCTAGTTGTAATGGATGTTGAGCAACTGGAGTGCTGCTTGGGCATTGCAGCCACATATTATGGGGGGAGCTGGTTTCAGGCCTTTGCACCCTATTATACAGATGCTTGTATCCAATCCAGATCACCCTTTTTTTATTCATTCATGGGCATTGCTGGCTAGGCCAGCATTTATTGCCCATCCCTAATTGCCCTTGAGAAGGCAGCTCACCACCACCTTGGTTTGAAATGTTTATTTTGTGGCAGTTTTTATGTTTGCATTATAGCTAAGTGGATTCTATGATGATTAGTGACAGAGGAAAGGTAAGGTGTTAGACTGTAACTGCAACTTCATTCCTGCATTCACCAATGGTCCATTAGCTGGACGTTGAGGGAGTGGAATCCCTTTCGGATCTTCAGTAACTTCCCAAATGCAACAATGGACAGCAAACTGCAAGATGTTGAAATATGTCCAGCCATAGTCTGGAAGGAGTCAGATGTGTAAATATTCATTACCACAGTCACCTTCACAGCTACTGGCAATGCAATTCTTGCCCTGCTCGGAGTTTGCCGTAGAGGCTGTAGCAGCTGGAAGATTTCAGTAAGGGTACTTTTACTGAAGCACAAACATCGCATATATTGTTCCTCACTGAGGTTCATGTAGGAGAACTGCACCCTGTATGTCCTGGGTGCATATGGCTGCCTGCTGACAGCTCTTAAACCCTCTTCCCCCTTCTTGTAGTTTGTCCTGCTTTGTGTGGTCTCTGTTTATTCTTTCAAGTCATGCTGTATTTCAAGGGGAATGGTTACTAATGCTCCCATATCCAGATGCAATTGGTTTGTGCAGAAGCCTCAAAGAAAGCAAAAACTCCTTGAGAACCTGCCACACCAATCCCTGCAGAAGGGATTGCTGAAAATACTCAGCAGGTCTGTCAGCATATGTGGAGAAAGAATCAAATTTCAGGTCAATGACCTTTCAACAAGAACTAGAAAACGTGAGATGTCACGGGTTTCAAGGAAGTAAAGGAGGGTAAGGAAAAGGGGGAGAGGGTGGAAAGAACAATAGGGAAGGGCTATGTCAGGGTGGCAGCAAAGATTAAATAACAAAAAGGATGATGGCGCAAAGCAAAAGGAGATGGTAATGAGAACCTTAAAAGGTGGGTCTAAAAGAGGTGAAAATGGGAAAAGCAGAATTATTACCAAGGCCAGGGTTTTATGGCCCCTCCTGCCTGGTGGGATATTATGGGCCAAATTGAATTGAGATTTAAATGGCGCGTCACATCTGCAATTATGTAAAGCATTTGTGGATTTGTACCAACAGCCAAAATAAATCAATCAGCAACTAACCGATAAGCAAGATGATCCCTTTAAATAATGCTGGCATAGGGGGTCCTTCCGGATGCTGAACATATGTTCAGCTGTGCAACATTAAAGAGAGTGTGAGCTGATTGTCGAGTTCTAAAATGGCACTGTCAGTGTCATATCAGCATTGCACGCTAATTGACATCATGATCTGCCTGCTCTGCATACATCCAGTGGCTATTCACTGCATGCACGCTAACTCCCTCACCAGTATGGTGTTCGGTGAAACTTGCTCCAAGTATGCGTGCACACTCCAGGCACCATTTTGATCCCCAAATAGCAACCACAGTGGCCAAATAGCTGGTACTACTGATCCCAATATCAGACCAAACCATTTTTATGAGCTGTTAAAAATAAATAAAATTGTTGATTCTCTGCACATCATAGCTGATGAATGTTTACTTTTACAGGGTGAGTGGCCTGTCCCCTTTCCTGGGCGATCATGACACTGAAACCATGAACAATGTTATCAATGCAAACTGGGACTTTGATGCAGAAGGATTTGAAAATGTGTCTGAAGAAGCAAAAGAATTTGTTTCGAACCTCCTTGTGAAAGAGAAGAGGTATGACAAATAAAATATAACTGCCCTCACAGTGATTTCCACATTTAAATTCAAGTTAGTGCTGTGTTTGTGTCAGTGATGAGGTATTTCAGGTTATGTCAGTTCTATAGCCTCCAAGATAAATTTCTTCAGTCTCCTAAGTCTACAAGTTACTATGTATGACTACTCCAAAAAAAAAGAGTTACAAGAACAAATTCTTAAAAGATAATAGATAAATGTCTGGATACAAAGAACATTTCTTCATTTTGGAAGTTTTGCCAATGATCTGAGCAAAAGAAAAGCATTTCTTTTGAATGCTGGCATGAAACGCAAACAGCATGTTAAATGGAAATCCTGTGAACAAAGTAGGCTTCCCTCTAGGTAATAAGTAAAAATAATCTGGTAGAAACTAATGATTTATGTTCAAAACATAAAAGGACTGGGTCTTTTCCCCTTTGCTTTTCTTATAATGGAACCACTTATTACTCCAAAAAAGACTATTTGAAATAAGTTCTTTCATTGTAACACAACCACTGGAGTTTGTTTTATCTGTTCATTATTTTGGAAATTTCAATTTTCCACTTGTGTTTTCAATAGGTGATGTGTTTGTTAAAGAATCCTTTCAGAATTGCAGATGTTGTTCAGCACTGAAATCAGACTTAAAAAAAGGGGAGTTTCAACATTTTTCCTCATTGGTTTGAAAGGAATGGACAAACAGTTAAAATGTAGCTGTTCCATTTTGCACCACCACACCAATGCCATATTTTAACACTGCTGGTTTTGGTGACAGATGAGGTTTTGCCAGTCTCCAGCAGGAGCCTCAATAATAAATGCAAATTGGGATCCCATGTTGGACATGGCACACTAATGGCATTTTAATAGCTCCTAGCTAAGTGGCCATGGTTCCCCAGCCAGAGCTGTTATGAAGCCAACAAGGTTAATTAAGGTAAAATTTTAAAAAAATCTTTCCTCAGTGGGGCCAAGAGCAGGCATTCTCCTGATCACCTGGGCTCCCCCTTTTCCCAGCAGCAAGAACCTCAAACCACCCCCACCCACTCCTGGAGTTCCCTGGCTGTCAACAACTTTTTCTTTGGTACGGGCAAGTGATTCTGGACCATCCAATCTTGATCCCTCTGCAGACACTTTCTACCCAAAATGGGTGACAGCCTGCTGGTGGGATTCAACTGAGGCCCAACATGTAAAATCTGCCAGGCATCCAATGAGATCTCTCCCCTGGGATTGCTGACCACTCTTGCTGGGAGTTAAAATTGTCCCACTGAGTGTGGCACCTCTACAGGAATCAATGTATCACTTTTCAAATGAAGGGCAAGAATCTTTAACTGCATCTCTATTTTGCTGACTTTGAGGCAAGCGAGACAAGAGCATGCTAATACCAAAACCAAGGAAAGGACATGTTAAACAAATCTCCATTTACTTCTGCAATGTTCTTTACATTACAAAATTGCTAGTATATATTTGCCTCCAATGCTAATACTGCATATTTTCAACATTACTAGTAGCAGATTCAGTGCAGCACAGTGTCTGAAACACAGCTGGCTTAACAATTTACCAGAAAAAGCAAAGAAGTGTAGGGTTCGACTCAAATCTCAAGTGATGCTGCGGAAGTACATTGCACAGCGCTTATGGAAGGTAATATGTTGATTTGCTGTCATTTAAGTGATTTTGATTCCTGTGTAATATTCAGTAAACCCTGTGCAACATGCTTATATGATTTACAAACAATCAATTCATAGTTCAGATCTGCAACCAATGTGAGATCGCCTGTGTATAAGAAACACCTAATGCCAGACCTGGATATCCTTCTTTTATAGGTGGGGCTGGATTAATCTTCTACATACTAAAACTGTCAGTAAATATTGAGGATAAAAGTCACTCTTGGGACAGGGTTTTCCAGCCCTGCCAGTGGTGGGTATCTTTGCGGATGGGATAGGAAAATTTGGAGAGCGGCCAAAAGTCAATTGACTTGATATACAATTATATGGCAAAAGAAGCAAGGGAGATATGAGGAAAAGCTTTTTCACACAGAGTGGTTGGGATCTGGAATGCACTGCTTGAGAGTGTGGTGGAGGCATAGAAACATAGAACATAGGAAATAGGAACAGGAGGAGGTCATTCAGCCCATCGAGCCTGCTCCAAAATTCAAACAGATCCTGGCTGATGATCTACCTCTACGCCATTTTCCCCACTATCCCCATCTCCCTTAATGTCATAAGTATCCAGAAATCTATCGATTTCTGTCTTGAACATGCTCAAAGATTGAGCTTCCACAGCCCTCTGATGTACAGAATTCCAAAGATTCACCACCCTCTGAGTGAAGAATAAGGGGCAGGCCATTTAAGACTGAGACTGTGTCCCCTGATTCTAGACTCACCAGCCAGGGGAAATACCCTATCCACATCTACCCTGTCACAGCCTGTAAGAATTTTGTAAGTTTCAATGAGATCACCTCTCATTCTTTGAAATTCTAAAGAATACAGGCCCAGTTTTCTAAATCTCTCCTCATAAGACAATTCTGCCATCCCAGGGATTAGTCTGGTGAACCTTTGTTGCACTCCCTCTATGGCCAGCACATCTTTCCTTAGATAAGGAGACCAAAACTGTACACAATACTCCAGGTGCAGTCTCACCGGGACTCTATACAAATGCAGCAATACATCTTTATTCCTATACTCAAATCTCATTGCGATGAAGGCCAACATACCATTTGCTTTCCTAATTGCTTGCTGCACCTACATGCTAGCTTTTAGAGACTCATGAACAAAGACACCCAGGTCCCTTTGGACATCAACACTTCCCAAACTCTGCCTTTCTGTTCTTTCTAGCAAAGTGGATAACTTAACAACTTATTCACATTATATTCCATCTGCCATGTTATTGGCCATTCACTTAGCCTGTCCAATGCCCCTTGAAGCCTCCTTGCATCCACGTCACAAGTTACATTCCCACCTAGTTTTGTGTTATCAAATTTGGAAACATTACATTTGGTTCCCACAACTAAACCCATTACATAGGTTGTGAACAGCTATGGGCCAAGTACTAGTACCCCAGTAGTAACAGCCTGCCATCCTGAGATGATGCATTTATTCCTACTGTTTTCTGTCCGTTAACCAATTCTTAATCCATAGCAGTATATTGCCTCAATCCTATGTGCTCTAATTTTGTTTGCTAACCTTCTGTGTGGGACCTTATTGAAAACCTTCTAAAAATCCAAATATACCACATACACTGGTTCACCATTGTCTATGCTACAAATAACATCTTCAAAAAACTCCAAGTTTGTCTAACAGTCCCCTTACTACTGATGTCAAACTAACAGGTCTGTAGTTCTCAGTTTTCTCTCTCCCTCTCTTCTTAAATAGAGGGGTTACATTTGGTACTTTCTAGTCTGCAGGAACCTTTCCAGAATCTTTGGAATTTTGAAAGATAACCACCAGTGCATCCACTATTTCTATAGCACCTCCTTCAACTCTGGGATGTAGCTCATCTAGTCCAAGGAATTTATCAACCTTCAATCCAATTCAGTTTTTGAGTACTGCTCTTTATTAACACTAATTTCTTTCAGTTCCTCGTTTTCCCAAGTCCCTTGGTTCTCTAGTATTTCTGAGAGATTTTCTGTATCTTCCTCCATGAAGACAGACACAAAGTAATTGTTTTGTTTCTCTGCCATTTCCCTATTCTCCATTATAAATTCTCCTGTCTCCGCCTGTAACGGGCCCACATTTGTCCTTGCTAATCTTTTCCTTTTCACGTACTTAAGGAAGTTTTAGTCTGCCTTTATGTTACTCGCTAGCTTGCATTCATATTCTCTTTTTCCTTTACCATCCTTTGCCGGATTCTAAATTGCTCCCAATCCTTGGGCTTACCACTTTTTTTTTTAACCTGAGGCAGGTTCAATGAAGGCATTTAAGAGGGAACCGGATCATGATCTGAAAAGGAAGAATGTGCAGGGCTATGGGGAGAAGGCCAGGGAATGACACTAGGTAAATTGCTCCTTTGGAGAACCAGCACCGACATGATGGGCCAAATAGCCTTCTGTGCTGTAACCATTTGTGATATTATTACAACCATCCACAGTAGTCAAAGATTTTCCTTCAATTGTTATAGAGAACGGTTGAGTTAAGGAATGGTGTCCACATTCTATTCTTTCTGCCCAACTTACTTTCTTCTTCAGGGATCAGGTGTACAGTTCCAGAGGTGCTAACAATCTCTAGTACTTCATCCAAGGGATTGTTCTTTATGTGTGAGCTATGCACTGAATCACATAGTGAACAGCACAACCCACCCTAATCTTATCTTTCCTTAATATAAACACATTTGAATTTTCCAACAGGGATCATAGGAAAATTGTACTTGTTAATCCACTCTGGCCTGGAACAGTGAGTGTTCCCATTGCTATCCCAGCCAAGATCAGCTGTTTAAGTCCATATTATGGATCAAACCTGTATTTCTTTTACAACACCAGGTGGTGTATCTACTCACCATGCCATCAGGCAAGCCTTGACTATTGTATTTCTCTTTCATTGTACAAATTGTACAAATTTATAAAATTAGTGGACTGAAAATCATATAGTATGTTGAATCCAGCAATCCAACTCTATTCTAACAAACCCCAGATATAATACGATAACAGCATTCTAATAGTAAAAATGCCTTTTATCTAAACGTGGTTTTCATTAGAATGTACTCCTTATATCGTTCCAAAGTCAGGAATTTATGAAAGCATTTACTATTTTCCAAATGAAATCTTATGAAATTAAAGCATACCATTTCAGAATTATTAAATATTAAAGTACCTGTGATGTGTAATTTCTCATCCAATTACCATTAAATTACTACAGTGAAGAGAAATTAAGAAGAGGCTAGATACTTGCCCATTTGGAGATGAAATTGTAGAGTGTAATGTCACAGGATGAGTAAGATGCCTCATAGTAAAAGAAAAGGGGCAGTGGGAGTGGGGGAGATGAGCGTGATGATCAAAATGCTATCATTAATGAGCCTACAAGCTAATCACTGCATTTTCATCTTTGTTCACAGAAAAATTATTATGCAGTTGCTGCTGTAAACAGGCTCAGGAAGCTCAACAAGCAAAATAATGATTAGCCTATCACTGAGACCCAAATACAGAAGAAATTGAGTCAACTGATAATTGAAAAATGAGCACATTATCATTAGAGGAGCAGAGGGTCAATGAATTTACTGTTGCCTGCATCCAGATGCTGCACTTTAAACATCTGATACTGTTCTTAATATTACAGCCAAAGTGATTGACAAAAGTAACAAATGTTACCCATAAACTGCAGAAACATGGCATGAGTTTTCCCACTTAGAGACTTAGCAGCAGTATCTTGACCACTCTAATGAAAAACAATTTCTTTAATTTCTACACAAAGTTATATTAGTGGATTACACAAATGAAAATTTAACCGAAAAATATACATATTTGACATGTTGACAAAATGTGAATCTGATAAGATTGTGTTCCAAAAAGCATGCCGTAACTCCGACTAGCGTCGGAAAGTGCTGGCCCACTGGAATTAGAAGAAATAAATGCATACTTACCTGGTTTTGAAAATTGCGTTGACACATCTGCTCACTGGAGCTGCTTGCGGCATGCATCGAAAGACTCTTTGCAGGCCCCAGTGAAGTTTAGCTCCAGGGGATTCATGGAGGCCATGCCATGCCCCCTTTTTTTACAGCATTTGCTGCTATACAGCAGGTAGTTTAAAGGCCAGGCAAATTGACAGGCCAGGGGAAGGTGAGTGCCGAAGGTAAAGTGCATAGCGTTTGGGGGGTGGGTTGGGGACGGCAGAGGTCCGGGAGGGGTGGCGGCGGGGGGGGGGGGGTGGGGAGGTGGTAGGAGGAAAGAGGTCGGAAGTCTGAGGAGATTGGGTTGGGGGGGGGGGCGGGGGGGGGGGGGCGGAGTCTGAGGTTAGGGCGGAGGACAGTCGAAGGTCCTGGGGGGGTGTCAGATGTCCATGGGAAGGAGAACTGAGGTCTGGGGTTGGGGGGGATCAGGGGAATGGGGAATCAGAGGGTGTAGGAGGTCGGGGAGTCCTGTGGGAAGGGGGGAATCCTGTGGGGTCGGCCTGGGTCTTTACAATAGTTACTTAAAAGTTAGAAGAGGTTTCAATTCTTCTAATTTTTTCTGAGTAACTATCAGTATAACCCCAGCGAACCGTCCAAAGTTTGCGATACAAGCCGCATTTTCAGATGGTTCTCAGCGCAGTGCACTTTTCCAGAGGAAGTGTGCACTTCTGGGCAATTGCTGTGCAAACCCTTATCTGGGAACTTCTTTGGTGTACACCCCAAATCTGTCACCGGGGAGCGCAGAAGTTTTGTTTCATTCTACAACGTAGCAAATAGCAACAAATTTTGAATGGTGTAAAGTGAAATGAAATCCCTTAAGGGATGAATCACAAGCAAACTAATTCTACATTAATGTTTTAGATTTTAAAAACATTTACACTTTATTTAAATATTTATGTTAATAAATGTACAGGAAGTCTTATACCTGATAATCAAAATATTACTACTGTGAATATCAAGCTGTAGTGCTGTCACGGTCCTTTTGTATTAGGTCAAAGTGAGTGTAAGGGACTCCTGTTAATGACAAGATTTTAAAAAGATTCTTTTTCTTTAGTTAAAATTTGGTTAGTTGCTAATTTTATAACATATAACATTTCAGGAAATGTATTTTTGCCGGTGTCTGAGAAACCTTCAAATGAAATTGCCAGTAATTTTGCGCTTGTGATCAGTATGATAATCTGACCACAATATTGTAAGATCACTTGTTCATTTGTTTCATTGCTGAGTTTTCAATAGTATCATTGCAACTATGGCCAAATGATAAGGGCAAAACAATGCAGGCTTCATCAACCCAGCAGTAGTCTTTTAAAAATGAGACACTTTTCCCCTCCCCAACGTTCCAGCACAGCTTGAGCATGTCACTCAACCAGCCTGAACCCAGCATTGTGGAATTACAGCAATCAGCCATCTATAATAGTCTTTTTAAAAAGCCATGTGGTCAATAACATTTTGCTCCTTGTTCAATATTAGTATTATAGATTTTAAAAACACTTGACCATAGTAGAGAAAAATAGCAGTGGGTAATAACAGTCACTAACCTATTCAAGCATGAAACCAAATATGCACTGCTCAGGAAAATTCCACATGTGGTCACTTTGGTCACAAAAGATGTATCTTGTCGTAAATAAAAGCACTGCAAGTAGCATAATAATAAATTAGACTACTGCAATATTGAAGGACTCTCAGCATTGCTGACTGTTGGTTGTGTTAGTAGTCACTGTTGCAATGTAGGCTATAGGGGTTGGCGCCTGCCCTTTGTCACATTAGCATTCAACTTGGTAGTAACATCATACATTAAAATTTGCATCCTTACCACCTCCATTGCACTCTATGTTACTTATGAAGGTATGAGAGAGGCATTGTTGTTTGCCAGGTTTAGCTAATCCTGGTGAAAGTGCTTAATTTAAAGGAGACCTCGACTTGGAGACGTGTTGTTGTTTGTTTGTCAAACTGGCAGAGTAAGGGGAACTTTAGTCACCTACAGCTTTTTGACTTCTACTGAAACTAAAGTACACAAATCAGCACCAGGCATTTCCTTTTAGGAAATTTCTTTATATGTCATACTGATAGAACTCCCAAATGCACTTCAGGAGAGAATGGCAGCATAGGAAAAGGCCAAGACCAGACCACCTGTACTCTCCTTCAATCAAATTTGTAGGTCTGAGTTTTCACAAAAGATGTGGCTGAACAGATGCACTTCCACAGACTTAAGAATCACTAAGGAAGTCCTGGATGATATATGCCAGCTACTGCATCTAAATTTCAGCCGCCAGAATCATAACTGGGGTTCTGAAGACAAGGAAAAACTCAGCAGGTCTGGCAGCATCTGCGGAGAGGAACACAGTTAACGTTTCGAGTCCATATGACTCTTCAACAGAACTAAGTAAAAATAGAAGAGAGGTGAAATATAAGCTGGTTTAAGGGAGGGTGGGACAAGTAAAGCTGGATAGAGGGCCAGTGATAGGTGGAGATAGCCAAAAGATGTCATAGACAAAAGGACAAAGAGGTGTCAACATCTCTTTGTCAACACCTCTTTGTCCTTTTGTCTATGACATCTTTTGTTTATCTCTACCTATCATTGGCCCTCTATCCAGCTCTACTTGTCCCACCCTCCCTTAAACCAGCTTATATTTCACCTCTCTTCTATTTTTACTTAGTTCTGTTGAAGAGTCATATGGACTCGAAACGTTAACTGTGTTCCTCTCCGCAGATGCTGCCAGACCTGCTGAGTTTTTCCAGGTATTTTTATTTTTGTTTTGGATTTCCAGCATCCGCAGTTTTTTGCTTCCATTCTGAAGACAAGGTTTCATTGAGACCGATGCAGTATGGGAGTCCCATGGCTGCCTGCAGGGCTCAGCACAACTTAACAATTCAAAAGAGGTAGAACCTGAATTTCTGAAGTCAGCTTGGCTGACTTAGAGGCAGAAGCGCCTAGAACTCAACATCTGGAGGTGCTTGATTCAGAGGAGGCTAGCATCCCAGCTGCCAGAGAAATAGAGAAAGATTCTCAGTAGATTAACATCCCTGCCCTAAATACACATCACAACAGCTCCCCAGCATTCACAGCCACTCTAATCTCTTCACGTGAAAACAGCTGTCTTTGGGTTTAACAAACCAACCATGCCACTTAACTTCAAACAGATCTCAGGAAAACTAAGTGAGCTCAGTGCTGTTTGAGTAGGCCTCTCAGGGGGTGTATGTGAAGACTGGTATCAGAGAGAACAGCCTAACTGGTATTAAACATGAGTCCTTGATGGCCACAAATCAATGAAAGGGCCGATTTAATGGATTTCATAGGATCCTGATAGTCCCAAAAGAGCGTCTTTTGGAATAAAAACAAAAAATGCTGGAAAAACCCAGCAGGTCTGGCAGCATCTGTGGAGAGAGAAACAGAGTTAACATTTTGAGTACTATCTGACTTCTTCGGAACTGAAGCATCCTTTGGAACCTGGCCCGAACTGTTTGAAATATAGAATTAAGTACTCTTTCAGCTCTGTTCCTGAGGGCTGGAGGCTGCAGTCTCTGATTCTGAAGAGTAAGCACTGACTTGTCCTAAGCCATTTCTGCAGGGGGAAAAAAAACATCCTCAGCATATAATGAAGCTGCCCTATGCTTTACTGGCATCCACAGAGAGGGAAATGCTTCTCTAATGTTGCATGAAGGCAATAGATCCCACTGTCACTCTTACTAACTACTGCACATCTTAGGACATCGGTGCCGGAAAAAACACGTGATGCTCATCATCTTTCTCCACATAACAGGACCCAAGATTGCTAGCTCCTCAGCCAAGGCCAGCATTCTTCCATCATTACTCAGGAAGGGCTGTGTCCTCTTTCACCCTCTGGGCTCCTTTTGCTGCAACTCTCCTAGTGCTAATTCTTCATCCCACTGCCTCCATGGGATGAAACTTTCAGCTGGTGAGTAGGAAATAGGGTGTGATGCTAGTAGATGAAAGACTAGTTACCCTGCTCTCTGTGCTCTGAATGATCTGTGGAAGGAGAGCAAAGAAGCTAAGAATAGGTGTGGACCACTCAGAGAGAAACCAGGTAAACCCTGAGTGTGGTTACTGGGTTGAGTACTGTAGCAAATGCTGGCTGCACTTTATATTCAACTCACATTTCCAGTATTGTGCCAGGGTGAATCATGGGGTGGCTGCAGTTCTCTTACATACCCTCATCAGGTTTTTGAACTTATTCCAGTATTGGTTTTCCACCTGAAGCATGAACAAGGTGGCACTCACGGCCACCGTTTCTCTCCATACATAGTTTTCATGACTCCTGACACTGGCTTCCTCTCTTGCAAGTCTTTACTTTTCATGCTCATGTGCTCTAATAGCACCTCTGGGTCAACATCCAAGAGAGTAAGAGCTCCAGAATTTGATCTTTTTGCTGCCAGGGGCTGCTGATCCTATGGAGTTATGCTCCTACATCACCCACAAATATATTTAACTATGCCTGTCCATTTCAGCAGGGTCAATACATCACTGCTAGGTCGAAGACTTGTCCTGCCCTCATTCATCCAAGGGACCTGAGGAAAATCGGGGCACATATGCACCAGCATCAAATTTTGTGATTGTAAGGTAGAGAAAATTGTGCTCATTGGCAGTTGCATTAGACAGTTCACATTCATTGGATAGGCACTGATTGCAGAAGAATTGCTTACTTTAGAATTGTAGGTGCTCAATATTTTTGGACTGCAAAGTGATGACATTTTGTCTTTCTTCAGGCCAGTACACAAGTGCTTTACGTCTCACTGCTCAGGAAGAGTGTTTATTGCTGTGACTTCTGTATATAACATAGTATTTTTCCAACTTTTCAGATTAGTCTTGGATTCAAAGCTTTAAAGCAGAAAGACAAAAATACTTCACCCTCCCACATGCAACAACACAACCGAACATTTGAGATTGTAATAGCGGAAGCTTTGTGAAAATGCACACAAGTAAATACAATGGCAATACATGATGATTTGCAGTGGCAATCTCCCATAAACCTGGGCTTGCCATTTATTTAAATTTCCATGAGTGGTTACTATAATTATCACTACAGCTATCCAAACAAGTTCACTAAATTTAACAGCTTCAACAGGAGGAAGCAGAGCTTTTTTCCCCCTCTTTCTCCCCCTATTAGGTTTCAGGATAGAACGAAGGTTATGTATAGAAAGGAGTAACATAATGGCTTCTTCTGACGTAGAAAAGCAAGTCCATGTTTTAGCTTGAATATTTTTTCAAAAATTGGAACGGAAAGATTTATCTACATGCTTGTTTAACGAATTCACTTTAAAAAATTGTAAGGTTCTGATGAATGGCTGTCCTAATTTTGACAATTAAAATGTGAACGGCGTTGAAATTTATGCTTTGTAACTGAAAATGGAACGTGTGTTTTCAGCCATCACTGCCTCCATGCTACAGTACAAAAGTGTGTATATGACCTTCCATGAAGGCAAACTTAATTAAGAAATAGCAAAACCTGTTTTATTGGTAAACACATGGAGATATTACTGCTTTATCTCACTTTGAAATGTAACAACATTCACAAATAAACTATATTCTCTCACACAGTACAGTTGTTTTAATTTGACAGCAGGTTTTGCTTCAGTAAAATACAAACTTAGCTCAAATGATATGATATGGTAGGTAGCCATTATAGTGACCTCGCCACCAACTGGGCATTAATATTTCAGGCCATGAAGTCTTGGGAAAGAACAGTGAAAGGAGTAGCAGCAATAGCTCTGAAATACAATATTACAGCAGTTGAAAGAAAGAATGCCCAGAGGACACTGCACCTCAGGAAATTTATATCAGCCTTGGAGGGAGAGTACTGCAGATGCACCAGAATAATGCCAGGACTTAAAGGGTTAAATTATGAGGACAGGTTGCGTAATCTTGGTTTATATTCCCTTGGATATACAAGATTGATTGGTGATCTAACTGAGCTATTAGGATTAAGGGATTCTAGAGTAGATAAATTATTTCCTCTGGAACAAAAAGGGGCACAATCTCAAAATTAAAGCGGGGCCATTCAGGAGCGACACCAGGAAGTTCCTTTTCACACAAAAGAAAATTGTAGAAACTTAGAACTCCCTGCCCCAAGTGCCTGTGCATGCTGAAATAGTTACGCTTTCAAGTTTGACATTGATTGATTTTTGTTTCACAAGGGTGTCAAGGGATATGCAGCAAAGGCAGATAAATGGAATTATAAACCAGTCATGATCCAGCTGAATGGTGATTTGAGGAGGGGGCTGTGAAATGCTAACAAAAACAATTTCTGGAAGAAAAATTAAGCCAAAGTTTATTCTGGTTCTTACAGCAAAGCAAAGCCATCTCTGAACCTTGGAATTCCTTTTAAGACATTAAAAAGGCACTTGATAAAAGCAAGTTGTTGAATTTAGGCATTACCCTGTTACATTTGGTAAGGACAATAGGCTGGGGATCAAACTTGACTTTCTGATCCATCTGGCTTGAGACAACATTCGTTTATAAGCAAAACAAAAACAGAATTACCTGGAAAAACTCAGCAGGTCTGGCAGCATCGGTGGAGAAGAAATCAGTTAACGTTTCAAGTCCTCACGACCCTTCGGCAGAAATGAGTATAGTTAGGAGAGAGATGAAATATAAGCTGGTCTAAGGTGGGGGGGCGGGGGGAGAGAGAAGTTGAGGGTGGGGTTATTGTGGGGATAAGCAAGCAGTGATAGGAGCAGATAATCAAAATATGTCACAGACAAAAGGATCAAAGAGGTGTTGAAGGTGGTGATATTATCTAAGAAAAGTGCTAATTAAGAATGGGAGGCAGGATACTCAAGGTACAGCTCTAGTGGGGTGGAAAGACTAACAAAGTTTTAGTTTTAGATTTAAAAATAATGGAAATAGGTGGGAAAAGAAGAATCTATACAAATTATTGAAAAAAAAAGGGGGAGGGGGGAGAAACGGGGTGGGGATGGGGGGATGGGGAGTTTAAGATCTAAAGTTGTTGAATTCAATATTCAGCCCGGAAGGCTGTAAAGTGCCTAGTCGGAAGATGAGGTGCTGTTCCTCCAGTTTGCATTGGGCTTCACTGGAACAATGCAGCAAGCCAAGGACAGACATGTGGGCAAGAGAGCAGGGTGGAGTGTTAAAATGGCAAGCGACAGGGAGGTTTGGGTCTTTCTTGCGGACAGACCGCAGGTGTTCTGCAAAACGGTCGCCCAGTTTGCGTTTGGTCTCTCCAATGTAGAGGAGACCGCATTGGGAGCAACGAATGCAGTAGACTAAGTTAGGGGAAATGCAAGTGAAATGCTGCTTCACTTGAAAGGAGTGTTTGGGTCCTTGGACGGTGAGGAGAGAGGAAGTGAAGGGGCAGGTGTTGCATCTTCTGCGTGGGCATGGGGAGGTGCCATAGGTGGTGGTTGAGGAGTAGGGGGTGATGGAGGAGTGGACCAGGGTGTCCCGGAGGGAACGATCCCTACGGAATGCCGCCACGGGGGGTGAAGGGAAGATGTGTTTGGTGGTGGCATCATGCTGGAGTTGGCGGAAATGGCGGAGGATGATCCTTTGAATGTGGAGGCTGGTGGGGTGATAAGTGAGGACAAGGGGGACCCTATCATGTTTCTGGGAAGGAGAAGGCGTGAGGGCGGATGCGCGGGATATGGGCCGGACACAGTTGAGGGCCCTGTCAACGACCATGGGTGGAAAACCTCGGTTAAGGAAGAAGGAGGACATGTCAGAGGAGCTGTTTTTGAAGGTAGCGTCATCAGAACAGATGCGACGGAGGCGAAGGAACTGAGAGAATGGGATGGAGTCTTTACAGGAAGCGGGGTGTGAGGAGCTGTAGTCGAGGTAGCTGACAGCCTCTGCAGCCCTCTGTGGTAAAGAATTCCACAGATTAATTACCCTCAGAAGAAATTCCTCATCTCTGCCTTAAATGAGGGACCACTTACTCAGATTATGTTCTCTGGTCCTAGGCTCCAACAAGGGGAAAACAATCCCTCAGCATTTACCCTGTCAAGCCACCTAAGAATCTTATATGTTCCAATAAGGTCACCTCTCATTCTGCTAAACTCCAATGAGTACAGGTCCAACCTACTCAACCTCTCCTCAATCTAGTGAGCCTTCTCTGGACTACCTCCAATGCCAGTATATCTTTCCTAAGGGGACCAAAACTGTTCACAGTATTCCAGGTGTGGTCTAACTAGTGCCTTGCATGGTTTTATGCAAGACTATTTTTATACTCCATTCCCTTTGAAATAAATGTCAACAGTCAATTTACCCTCCCTATTACCTGAACTTGTGTGCTAGCTTTTTGTGATTCATGTACGAGGGCCCCCAAATTCCTGTGCTGCAGCTTTCTGCAGTCTTTCGTCATTTAAATAATATTCAGCTTCTCTGCTCTTCCTGCCAAAGTGCATAATTTTTCCACACTATATTTGATCTACCAAGTTTTTGTCCACTCACTTAATCTGTCTATATCCCTCTGTAGACTCTGCATCACCCTCACCACTTGCCCTTCCCACCAATTTTTATGTCATCTGCAAACTTGGCAATAGTACCTTCATTTCCCTCATCCAAGTCATTTATATTGCAAATAATGGTAGCCCCAGCACGGATCCCTGTGGCACTCCACTAGTTAGATTGCCATCCTGAAAATGCTCCCTTATCCCAGCTCGGTCTTCTATTAGTTAGCCAATCCTTTATCCATGCTAATATACTACCCCAACACCATGGGCTCTTATATTAAGTAACCTTATGTGTGGTACCTTATCGAATGCCTTTTGGAAATCAAATATATTACATCTGCTGATTCCCCTTTATCTATCTGCTTGTTGCCTCCCCAAAGAATTCTAATAAATTTGTCACACATGATTTCTCCTTCATGAAGCCATGCTGACTCTGCTTGATTATATTATGCATAAATGCTCTGCTAAAAGATTTTATGATACAATTCTTTTCACAACCAGCACTTGATGGAAATTTAAAGAGTAATACTTCCCCCTCTACTGGTAGGGTTAAATGACAAGTATTACATTACTAGACTTCAGAGTTCTCACACATGGTGAGATTCTCATCCTGCCTTGAGCACTCAATTGCAGGCCCATAATTTTCTAATGTATGGCCAGTGGACAAAGTACATTACGTGTGCATGAGAAATGGAAAATCTACCCTCAAGGTTCAAACTACAGTTTAAAAAAAAAAATCAGACTCAGCATCTCTTCTGGTGGTGCTGCGAAAGAGATTTCTAAGCACTGACAGGACAAACTTCAGGCAAATTTTTTTTTTTTTTGCAAATGTTAATTAAAAACATGAATTTTATTTCTAATAATGAATACAGAATAAAAGTAACAATTTAAAATGCACATATTTCCTAAGATGTACACAAAATGGATTAAGTTGTTAAAAACTTCAAAAAAATTGGTTCCAGGGCTTTTCATATACTACTCTTTCAGTTTCTTCAGTAGCCACAAATTTCTCATGCCTGTGGTAGGCTGGGGAGGGTAGTAAAACCAATGTTAGTTGTAAAGTTCATTTAAGTTATGTATCCTACTGGTCTATGTAACCAAAGTCAGGCTTCACATTTACAGACTGAGATACATATATCATGGAGGTCAAAGTTTGAAAGCTAGGCTCCTACAAACAAAGTCAACAGAAGGCAGAGTTCTCATGTATAATAAATCAATACTTCAACAGGTGTGGCCCTTGAAATTCAATACATCTTTCTCTTCTGAACCAATAAGGTATATCTCATTAATCGAGTGAGCGTTGCAGTTTTATTTTTAATAAGAAAACCATACTAAAGGGATGAATTAAGAATTCATCTGCTTGACTTTGGCTGCATTTTCTAGAATTCGCCTTTTCCAGTCTTCATAATCCTGTTCCTTTGTTGCTTTAGATTCAGGCTTTTCACGTTTGGGTTCTGTTGCAATCTCTTCATCTGCTCCTAATAATTAGAACAGCTTTACTTTTTGTTTTACAAAATAAGATCTAATTCAATTAGGTTGGTATTTTGAATTGTCTGATCAATACTAATTCAAGACCATCACAATTTAGTAACTTGACAAATCTGCTTGATGTAAATAAATACTGGACAGAACTGAAGTGAATGCTTCTTTCGCAAGTATTTTTCTTATCACTCAAGACCCCATTTGAACTAGATTGGATTAACAAACCCAGTTGCTCATTGGTGCACAAAATGCATCAATAAACCCTATTAATGGATAGATATGCCGTGTACAACACAACAGAATTCAAACTTTAAATACTTTAAGGCAAACATTTATTAACAGATGGTTGACTCTCACGGTGAAGTGTTTATTTATAAATATATTTGAGTTTTTTTTAGGAAAAAGCTTTTTTGAGTGGGGGAGTTTAAATAACAGGAAATATTAAATAAAATTGAATAGAAATTGCTTTGGGGCTTTAATTCCATTATAAAGAGCAATAAAATTTATGAATTGGATTTTTAAATACAATTAAGTAACTTTTACACAACTATTGAGAAAAAGCCAAACAAACTCATACCTTCCTCCTTTTCTAATAATTCCAGCAATGTCCTCTGCCTCTTGTTCTGTTTAGGTTGTTCAGTAGATTCCTCTTTGAAAGTAATTCAGGCAATAATAGTTAGAGACACATTGATGGTCTTGTCTTCATTGATCACATATCTTCAAATTAAATTGAAAAAGCAGGGTTTAAAGCTTACTGCAAATAAGTTGTCCAAACATTTCCATTTGAGAGCAGAGTCGGTCAAAGATAGTCTTCTTGACACCAGATGAGGCAACGAGCTTGGACTTATCAATCTTTATTTTCATGCATCTAAAGGACACCAGAACAAAACAGTGTATTTGGGTATAAATGATAAAACTGGCCTTCTCTGGAGATCCCCAGTATCACAGATGTTCAGCCAGCTCAATTTAGTCCACATGATAAAGAAACTGCTGAAGGCACTGGATATGGGCCCTGACAATATTCCAGCAATAGTACTGAAGACTTGTGCTCCAGAACTTGCCACACCCCTAGCCAAGCTGTTCCATTACAACTACAACACTGGCATCTACCTTGGTAGATGGTCATTGCCTGGCATTTGTGTGGTGCGAATGTTATTTGCCAGCCCAAGCCTGGATACTGTCCAGGTCTTGCTGCATTTGGACATGGACCACTTCAGTATCTGAGTCACCACAAATGGTACTTGAACATTGCGCAATCAGCAAACATCCCCATTTCTGACCTTGTGATGGAAGGAAGGTCATTGATGAAAGATGGTTGAGCCGGGGACACTACCCTGAGGAACTCCTGCAGGTAAATTGCCCAGGTATGTCCTGTACACAAAAAGCAGGACAAATCCAACCCATCCAATTACCACCCCATCAGTCTACACTCAATTATCAGTAAAGTAATGGAATGGGACAACAGTGTTATCAAGCAGCACTTGCTTAGCAATAAACTGCTCACTGATGCCCAGTTTGGGTTCCGCCAGGGCCACTCAGCTCCTGACCTCATTACAACCTTGGTTCAAACACAGACAAAAAAGAGTGGAATTCCCGAAGTGAGGTGAGAGTAACTGCCCTTGACATCAAGGCCACACTTGACAGTGCGGCATCAAGGAGCCCTAGCAAAACTGGAGTCAATGGGAATCGGGGGAAAACTCTCCACTGGTTGGATTATAACCTAGCACAAAAGGAAGATAGTTGTGGTTGTTGGAGGTCAGTCATCTCAGCTCCAGAACATCACTGCAGTTCTTCAGGGTAGTGTCCTTGGCTCAACCATCTTCAGCTGCTTTATCAATGACCTTCCTTCCAACTCACAGTCAGAAGTGGGGATGTTTGCACAATGTTCTGTACCATTTGCATCTCCTCAGATGCTGAAGTAGTCCATGTCCAAATGCAGCAAGACCTGGACAATATCCAGGCCTGGGCTGACAAGTGGCAAATAACATTCACACCACACAAATGCCAGGCAATGACCATCTCCAACAAGAGAGAATCTAACCATCACCCCATGACATTCACTGGCATTACTATCACTAAATCCCCCACCATCAACATCCTGAACTGGTCCAGAAGCTGAACTGGACTAGCCATATAAATACTGTGGCTACAAGAGCAGGTCAGAGGCTAGGAATCCTGTGATGAATAACTCACCTCCTGGCTCTCCAAAGCCTATCCACCATCTACAAGACACAAGTCAGGAGTGTGATGGAATACTCCCCACTAGCCTGGATGAGTGCAACGTCTACAATGCTCAAGAAGCTTGACATCATCCGGGTCAAAGTAGCCCACTTATTGGGCACCACATCCACAAACATTTACTCCCTCCACCACTGATGCACAGTACAGCAGTGTGTGCCATGTACAAGGTGCGCTGCAGGAATTCACCAAGGCTCCTTAGACAGCACCTTCCAAACCCATGACCACTACCATCTAGAATGACAAGGGCAGCATATAGATTGGAACACCACCACCTGAAGCTCTCCAAGTCACTCACCATCCTGGCTTGGAAATATATCACTGTTCCTTCACTGTTGCTGGGTCAAAATCCTGGAACTCCCTTCCTAACAGCATTGTGGGTGTACCTACATCACATGGACTGCAGCAGTTTAAGAAGGCAGCTCACCACCACCACCTTCAAGGGTAACTCGGGATGAGCAATAAATGCTGGCCCAGCCAGCGAAGCCCACACCCGTGAATGAATAAAAGAATTAAACTGACCTTCAGTACAATCAAACAATGATCAGTGTTGCCAATTGTCTGTGAAAACGAATTTAATTGTTGCACATCATTCAGTGATGTGATGATTGGTTCCTTTACACAAAGTGTCAATCTCTCGAGTGGGGGGAGGTTTGTCCTGAGTGGTGGTCAGTGGATTGCCCATGCTGGATGGCTGACAGTGCTGACAACGTTTAGTCCATTTCGGGATAGGGACAGGCTCAACACCGTATAGGTGCTGTCTAAGGAGCCTTGGTAAATTCCTGCAGTGCATCTTGCAGATGGTACACACTGTTGCTACTGTGCATCAGTGGTGGAGGGAGTGAATGTTTGTGGTTGTGGTGCCAACCAAGCGGGCTGCTTAGTCCTGGACAGTGTCAAGCTTTTGTGTGTTGTGGGAGCTGCACTCATCCAGGCAAGTGGGGAGTATTCCATCACAATGACTGTGCCTTTTAGATGGAGGACAGGCTTTGGGGAGTCAGGAGGAGAGTTACTGTCACAGGATTCCTAGCCTCTGACCTGCTCTTGTAGCCACAATATTTATATGGCTATGAATAGACCATAATTCAAAAGTGAAATTCATAAGGTCCTAAGGAGATTTGATAGGGTGGATACCAGGAGGGTGTTTCCCTCTTGGGGAGACTGGAGCTAGGGAATGCAGTTTAAAAATAAAAAGTCTCCCATTTAAGATTGAGATTTTTTTTCCCTGAGGGTCATTAGTCTGTGTAATTCTCTTTCCTAGAAAGCTGTGGAGGGTGTTTCATTGAATTTATTCAAGGCTGAGTGAGCTAGACAAGGGAGTCAAGGGTTATGGGAGACAGACAGGAAAATGGTGTTGAGACCACAACCAGATCAGCCATAATTTTATTGAATGGCAGAGCATGCTTGAAGGGCTGTATAGCCCACTCCTGCTCCCAAGCCTAATGTTCCTATGTACATGATATGATAGTGTCCAAAAAAACAGATCACATCCTTGCAGTATCTGATGTAAGCCGTGCAAAATGTTAATGAGAGAGTTTTAAGCTGTAGTTTGTCCCTGAACTAAATTCCTCTTTTCAGCAAACTAAACAATATCAGAGAGGAGACTTTTAAAAATGTATTGTGAACTTTATTGTGAAATTACCCCATATTCTACTCACTTGCATGCAGTAAATAAAGCTGCAGTGGTGAAGAGAGGCTTTGAGAAATCAAGATCACCTTGCTGTGCTTCTGACAGACTGGCTTCATATCTGAAGGAGTACAATAAATTTTAATTATTTGCAGGGTCCAACAGAAATAAGCAGCAGTAAATCAACACAGTCAAACCAGCAGAAGCACATTACTTTGAACATGCATCATTCTTTAACAGAAATTTGAGGCTCAGTTTTCAGATCAACTAGAGCTGGTGTGTAGATCAGTTTATTACTCAAGGCAACTGAAAGAATTTACTCAAACTTATGATCGACAAATCACTGGGACCAGACAAATCACGGGGACCTGACAGATCCAAGCATCCTGAGGAGCTAAGTTAAGGAAGAATAGCTAAGGAAGCCCCTGATATAGGTTTTGTAAAATCTGGATGGAAAAAAAAACACTGTCAGAGAATTGGAAAGTGGCAAATAAATCATTACTTCTTGTTGAAAAAGAGACAAATAAATCAACAAATTAAAAGACTTTCGTCTTCGTGTTAGCAAACTACTAAAATCTACATTATGGTGTAAAATTATGGGAGGCTGTGGTGTAAATGGTATTGTTGCTGTACTAGTAATCCAGAGACCCAGGATAATACTCTGAGGACCTGAGTTTGAATCCCACTGCAAATTAAGGCATTTGAATTCAAGAGAAAAAAAACTGGAATTAAAAGTCTAAATGACGACCACAAAACCATTGTTGATTACCATAAGAACCCATCTGGTTCAGTCTTTTCTGTTCTTAAAGGAAATCTGCTGTCCTTACCTGGTGTGGCCTACATGTGACTCCAGACCCATAGCAAAGTAGTTCACTCTTAAATGCCCACTGAACAGGAGAAAATTAAGGATGGGTAATAAATGCTGGCCTGGCCAGCAACGAACAAATAAAAAAAAAAATTACCAAGCATTTGAAGCAGCATGAATTAATTAGGGCCAGTTCATATCTAAAAAGCATGTTGTGCTTGATAAACCTTATATAATTCTTTAAAAGAGTAACAGGAGACGTTAAAAAAAATGCAGTGTCGTGGCTTATATAGATTTTCAAAATAATTTGATAAGGTACCATTTGGCAATAATCATGGCATATGGAATGAAGGAGAATTAGTCCATTTGGTCAGAGATGAAAACAATAAGCAAGGCTAAAAAGAAAGGTTTTAGACTGGAAAGATGTGGTGAGTGATGTTACACAAGTGTCTCAAGTTGGGTTGCTTATTTACTTAATACATAAATGTGGATTTAGGAACTGAAGGAATATTGACATTTGTGGATGTGAAACTGGGGGAAAATATAGATAAAGCTACCAAAAAAAAAAGGCAGTGTCACATTTTTCTACCTTGAGCAGTATGACACCACCTGCCTATTGTGATAGGCTTGAAGCAAGAGTAGGAAAGGAAACATACCTTAAATGGCCAGATTTAAAGTGGAATTGAGGAAGAGAGAAATTAATATATAACAGAAGAGAGTTACTAGGGATGAGATGATAGTCATGAACAGGGTCAAGGAGCATAGACTCTTTCCTCTACTGGCATGGAGGTGGCTAAGGCATCACCAAATGGAACTCCAAGGTTATGAAATGATTGTATAGTGGTGATTAACCGGCCAGTGGAATCAAACAATAAACGAGAGGGCACAAATTTACGATCACAATAACAAAGCACTTCTATATAGCTGTTCACATCTTTAGGACACAAAGCATTTCACAATCATTGAATTATTTTTGAAATGTGATAGTTACTTTCTAAGCAAATCGGTGACTGTATTTACTTATAATGTCCAAAATAAACCCCAGCATAATGAATAAATGGTACTAGTTAAAGGATAACGGTTGACCAAGACACTGGAAAAAAAAACTGCCTCATCTTCAACTAATGCCCTAGAATCTTTTACAGCCACCTCAGCAGGTGGATGAGGCTTTGTTAGAATGTCTGATCTGAACAACAATAGCTCAGGACAATAAGAAGTTCCCCGTACTGCAGTGAAATGTCAGCATTTATTACTTGTTCAAGTCCTGCATTAGGTCTTGAATCTACAGGCCTGCGACCACTGAGCCAAAGACTTAATGGGGGCGACTGAAAAAAATTCTAGTGTGGGGCTAGTTTGTGGAATTCTTTGCCAAAACGATTGTAAAGAATTTAATGAATTCTTTAAACAAAGGATATTAAATAATTACTTGGGGAAAAAAAAAGAGGGATGTTGAAATGTAGAGAGACAGTCGGAGTGGGATGATATAAAAGTTTATACAGGTCATTGCTGTATTTAATGACAAAAGGGTGTCCAGAAAACAGTCGTATAGCTATTGCCATGCTATTATAACAATACAATACCTTGGGCTTAATTACTGTACAAGGCACCAATTGCTCTTAAGGGATTTGGTAAACACGTTGTGCGTTCATTTATTAAAGACTAGGCATACAAGAACAGTTATACATTAGGTAGAAAGCTTGAAGGCAGAGCTGTGTGCGTGCTCTGCTCAAAGCAAAAAAAGTGAAATTAAGTCTGGATCACGACATTTCCCTTCTGGTGAGGTCATGCGGATTTTCCTTAAAAAGGCATATTACAACATCCCCCTTTTTTAAAAAAGATACTTTACCCCGCTTCCAAAGAAGTAGTATTAATTACATTAAATGTCCATGTTTAGTTGCCTGTACACAAGCGCATAGAACTGATAAATCTGAGTCTCTAAAGCATAAAGGTAATCTGCTGGTACGCCCAAATCTTGTAATAGTACCTTGTCTGGAGGCTTCTTTAACTGCTGAGTGGTCTGTGGGATTGCTATTCTTGGCTGTTCTTCCTGGTTGCATTTGGGGTCTTGTCCCAGGTGCAGCGGGACTGTATGGTGGTTGAGGAGCTGTAATGGATCTGATTTTATCCTCAGCCTCACCATTGTGCTTGTGTGTAATGACTTCATTAGGACCTTGGCTCTGAACAAATCCATCTCATCTCAGCTGGTTGCCACATACCTTCTGTGGGATCTTGGGTGTGAACTTGTTGTCCCAACTTTAAATTTGCTAATCTGTACCTGTATTATCATCATGCACATTGGTCACCTCTTATAGTTTTAAAAGCTGCTCTCGAGTTTGAGTGTAGAGTGGATACGAGTAGGTAGACGGGGGCTCTGGCAGTGATAGAACAGTTGCACTTAAAAAGGTGTAGCTCTTAGATGTAACATTACAATGTGTAGATCTTGCTTGTTCGGTCTACCCTTGAGAATTTCGCTGTGAAAATCATTTAGCTAGGCCTAGGGTAATGAGAAGTGTGATTGATATTACACTTCTCATATCCTGAAATGCTTACCAATAAGTTGCAGACTGTTATTCGTATGATCTCTCTAGGCAAATAAACTGAAAATAGCACTTAAAATGTGTATGACAGTTGTGCTCAACATTGTGCATCTGGTCAGAAAATAGGGTACTCGGTAAAGTAGTCAACGGCGATGAAGTCAGTGCTGTGGACATGAAGGTTGGACAGTTACGGTTTTGGACCAAGGACAGGTAGAAACTTCATGCGGAATCAGCGGTGCTTTGTGTTGACTTGGCATAGGCTCTCGACATCCCTCACATTTTGTGATAACTTCAATGTCATCGTTCATACCCAGCAAATAGAACGTCTCTCTTGAGAGTCTACTTGTCTGATCTATGCTCATGTGTGACTAATGAAGTCGTTGAAGAATAATCAGGCTACAAAGATTCTGGTTTAATGACCTGCCTGCCTCTAAAAAATGACTCCCTGGGAGATGCCTAGCTTGTCCTGATAAGGCCAAAATGGTTTCACGTGATCGTGGACATGCTGAATTGAATCAGGCTGTCCTTCAGGTGATGATTTTCCAAAGTTTCTGCAGTGTAGAATTTTTCACTGTTTCTTCTTGTAGCTGCTGGCATTTGCATTGTGCAAAATGTACCAGGTCAATTTGGAGAATATTTTCAAGTTTGATGTTAATGAAGTCACCTTGTACATCTAAGGATATATCTTCTGTTTGCATTAAGTTAGGCAACCTGCTAAGTATATCTGATGTGATCATCAAGGTACCTGGGTTGTATCTAATCTCTCAGTCGTAGTCTTGAATCTTTATCAAGGGACTTTGCAATCTTAGTGGTGCACTGGTCAAATGGTTTTCACCAGATCATCTCAGGCGGCTTGTGGTCAGTCCACTGCCACAAATCTTTTGATGAATAGATAGGGTTTCCTAAAGCTAATGCTTTCTGCTTGATGTTGGAGTAGTAGGATTGTGTTACAGACAGATTTTGAAGCACATGCAATCGGTTTGCCTTTTCGTAGTCTGCATGCTCCCAGACCTCTGAGGCATCTATCTCCATGGTAGTTGTCTCCCTAGGATTGTGAAATTGCAATGTTAATGCTTCAGATAATCACTGTGCTTTGAAGAGGTATTGGTGGGTGTTTGTGTCATGGGAAAGGCACCTCCTTTCAACCATTTCCTTAGCGATGAAAATTGTTGAGCAAAATTGGGAATGTATGGAGACAAGAAATTAAAGAGACCTAGACTTCAAAGATCGCCTTTACTTTGAGGCATTGACGTGGCCTTAATATTCTGTTTCACTTGGATCAGGGCATATGCTAGCACTGGAATAGATAGAACCAAAGAAATTGATCTGCTGCACATTGATGTCACATTTCAGGCTGTTGAACACCAATCCTTCATTGTGTGCCACTTGCATCAAAAAACAGATCATAGTCATGTTTTTGTTTTCGCTCTTCCCACAGCTATGCCATCTGCAATATTAGATGCATCCAGGTGTGGTGCACATAATGCAGTCCATGGTGAGCTTTAAAAAGAGATCGTTGCTAACAGATAGCCTGAAAGAAAGCTGTTAAAAACAGGATCGTCCGAATAGGGTCTGAAATGTACTAAGCTCCTGGGGCTTCTCAGTGTGATATATTGGCTGGTAACCATGCTTGGCATCAAGCTTAGAGAAGAACTTTGCACCTGTAAATCTTGGATTTAACTTTAACATGAGTATTTTGTAAGGACAGCATTTCAAAGTTGCATTTAAACGTCATGGATTGAGGCATACTTGCAATGATCAGTCTTTCTTTGTGACATGATTGAGCTGCACCAATCTGTGCGCTCTTGCACTCATCTAATGATTCAGTCTCTCCATTTTGTCTAGTTCAACCTTCAATTTGTCTTGCATGTGAATGCTGCACTTAAGTGGTGATCAATTGACAGACTTGCATTTTCCTACAAGTGTAATATTGCAGCTCCCTTGAAACTACCAATTTTGTCGAAACATTCTGGATATTTCAATGTTAGATCGTGAAGTGAGGTGATAGGAGTAGTTTTTGAGGTTGATTTGCCTTGTGATGTCTGACTAGTTGCTTGGATTGTCACTAGTATGGGGTCATGCATGCTAGCAGACCTGCAATCACAGCCTTCATTTTACATGTAGAACACCTGTGACACCCAGGAGAATCGATTGTATGCGCACTCCAGGACTATGGATCCTGTGCATAGAATTAGTGAACCATCATACGCTGAAAGTTTCACAGCAGTAGATTTCCCAATGGCCTCTCACATCTTTGGACACATCTGAGAATTTGCAGAGGTAGCATTTTGGCACTAGTCCCTGTGTCAATACTGGCCAATAACAAATGGTTACCAATTTTCTTAGGACAAATAATTTGAATCTTGGCAAACACATTAAATGGTGTGACAGCATCAATGTTTTCCATGAGATTTAGTGCGAAACAGGTGTTCATTGCTCGCTGTCATGCACATTTTCTGGTTTGTCAATCACCTCATGTTTGACAGGATACTGGATAGTCATTCTTCATGCTTGAAGGTACCATTTGTGTACAGTCTGTTTGGATTAGTGCATGCTCTTTGTAGCTGCATCAGCCTTTGCTCCAGTGCACTGCTACTGCCAATGGCCCTTTCTGCCACATGCCTTGCAGAATTAATTAAAAGCTGGGTATTTCCTTGGTGCATGCAGAAGTCCACACCCTCCACACGTCTTGCTAGGTTTGGGTGTTCTAGCGAGTGTGTCAACAATTGGGGTTGTACTTAGGACCTGTAAGCTTCCAACTGTGAAGACCATTTCACACTTGCGTTCATCCTTGGGTAGCTCTTCGATGTTACACATTTTGGGCTGGTCTAGCAGGTTTTTCTGGAATTTTTGCATGGGGGTGGATGCAATCACCAACTCAACAATTCTGTCTGCTAGATCTGTGCTAAAAAGCAGTACATACTCTTTTCTCTGCATGTGCTGACAAAGTGGTCTGTGGACTATCAAAATGACATGAACTCTAGTTGATGAATATGGAAGTTTAACTTGACTTTGAACCGGTCTTCCAATGTAGTCCATATCTTTTGGGGGCTATTTAGTTCTTTGTTATTTCCAATAACATTATATACATTAATATCACTTCATGACAGTAGGTCACCTGTATCCCAATTTAAATCGTCATTCTGACAATGCCCCTTTAACTTTCCTTCTTCTGTAGTACCTGGGATGAGTGCCGCTGTATCCACTACTGTGGGCTTTTCTGAAGCTCCGCCCATGAAAATGAGTTATGGCAGGAATGCACTATGGAGTAACGGTGTCTTTTATTGTTCAGCAACTCCTGAAGCCACCTGTTATAATCACAACCTTCTCTGGCTTGATTTTTAGGATGTTTTTTTTTTAAAGAAACTCTCCCTTGCTCGCCATTAATCCAACTGACACCCTGGTCACACGCTTTTCCTGGCTGAGCTAGCCCGGTGCTGGTCCCCTCAACACACTTACCTACTCACGGAGCTGACAGGCTATGTGCTGCAATCTCACCATAAGGAATCCATCTGCTTGCCAACTCTTTATTTGAGCACTAGCTTGGCACTGTCTCCAAAGCTTTTCTTCAGTCACCATGCTGTGTTTTCAACACTCTGATGCTGTGACTTATATTGTGATCTGACTAAAATGTCGAGGGCTGTCTCGGGCTGTAGCATGATCTTAGGCTGTTCACCATGTCTCACCTGTACTTAAATCTTGCTGCCACCTGTCTTACCACTGCTGTTCACCATGTTGTGTTACTATGATGATGTAATACTTTGAGCCCCCCATCCCACTAAGCCATGAAAATCTAGTCCTTGAAATTCAGTCCTATTTCCTCCTCTACTACTTTTTTGTTACATTTGCATGAAGAGTGTGATTACCAAGGTAGGTTGGGAAATAAGATTAAGACTGCAATGGCAGATAAGCAGTGACAAACATTTAGAGTTAATTCATAATTTTCAACAAATTTACATTTCCTTAAGCATTAAAAACCCCCACGGGCAAAGTTGTCCAACTGCTGCTAACTGGAGAAGCTAAAGAGAGTGTTGATAAAAGGAAATGGTTCATGATGTTGCCAAAGAATTGGAAGGATTTTAGGATTCAGCAAAAGCGAGCCAAGAAATTGATAAAGGAAGAGAAAATAGAATACAAGATTAAACCAGCAAGAGACAAAAACAGATTGTAAAAACTTCCATAGGTATGTAAAAAGGAAGAGAGATTAGTGAAAGTAAACTCAAGTTACTTAGAGAAAGACAGGAGAAATTGTAATAGGGAATAAGGAAATTGCAGAGACATTAAACAAATACTTTGGGCTGGATTTTGCCAAATGATTGGAGATCCCAATAATGGGGTCATTTCCAGGTCACACTGATGGTAAAACTGTCATGAACTTTCGTCATGCAGCCAATTAACACGACGGCTGTGGGTGGGTGGGGGTGACCAATAAAAAAGGGTGATGGTGGGAGTCAGTGCCAGCAGGGAGTTTGAGTGTGCCATTTTTAAATGAGAGTCTGCAGCTTTCATATCAGCTGCACACAGAAGATTACAGAAGGGGTGCAGTGGAAAGCAGCAAGTGCAAGGGTGTTCCACATAGGTAGTACAGGAAAAGAGAGAAATACTGTTCCCAGAGGATGGGAGGAAACTACCAGCCAGCTTCACAAAAAGGCCTAGCTGGGGGTGTGCGAAGAAGTGAGCAGCCATGGTATCATGGCACAAACTTTGGGTGCAATGTTGGAAACATTTCAATGACCTACTGAGGACTAGCAAGGCAAGTGGCATGCACGATGGTAAAGTGGCTGGCATGCATGTACATGGAAGTCATGATACATGCAGCTGTGTAGACCAACCCCACTCCCCCCCCACCCACACATGCACAGTGAATCAAGGACCCATGTGCACATGGTGCTTTAATATTCAGTGCAGTGCCAAGCATGGATGAATGCATGCAGAAGGCCTCCTAGTAGTGCAATGGTGGCCTTAAGTAAGTCAGCCTTAAAACAGCACAGGGGCAGGAGAATTATGTCACACCTTGCTGTTAGAGAAGAAAGCTCATAATATAAGAGTGAATGGAGATGAAGGGCAGTGGGGTGCCCTCTCTTGCTTTGGTTACATAGATTAAGTTGGAGAAAACGGAGACTGGCAGGGTGACAGGAGACCAGGCTGCTGCAGTGAGGCGGGTGTGGAGCCCAGGGAGAGTGAGATACGATGGCAGCAGATGCAAATCCTTCTCATTTGTCATTTCTATGTGGCCTCTGTAGTCCATTATGACCACCCACATCAAGCTCATGTGCACCTACAGCCAGAAGAAAGGGGTTGCATAGGGTTGTCGTTAATAGCGCTTGTATCTGCCACAGGGAGATTGGTGGAGGTGGTACAGTAAAGGTCAAAGCCAGTAAAGACCTCGGAGGAGACAACACCATATAAGGATGCAATATTATATTAATCCAGCGCACTCTCCACTACCGCAGATACTCACATCAGTGGGGCATGAAGCTTGGTTAGAAAGTGTGGCACCAGCTGGTGGGAGCAGTGCACACATGCAGGAGGTGACATAGACATGACAACTTTGGCCTGTTCCATTGGAGGATTAAGGACATGATCAGCAGTGCTCAGCTCCACATAGATGCTGAGCCTCAGCAGTCAGTGAAGTAAGTGCTTATACAGTAGCAAAGGAAAATGTGTGCATATCCGTCAGAGTTTCCAGAGACTGTTTGCTCCAATGCATGCACGATGGAGGTGTCCATCTTTGCCATGAGTGTCACATCTCTGGCTTATGAATGCATGGCCTCCTCCATTAAAATAAATGGCGACTGTCAAAAATCCACATGTGCAGGTCACCAAGGACATGCAGGAGCCTCCAAAGTATCACAAGACCATAAGATGTAGGAGCAGTAGTAGGCTATTTGGTCCATCAAGTCTGCTCTGCCATTCAATGAGATCATGATGATCTGATAATCCACAATTCCGCTTTCCTGCCTTTCCCCCTCCCTAACCCTCAATGCCCTTACTGATTAAAAATCTGTCTATCTCAGCCTTGAATATACTTAATGACCTAGTCTCTGCGGTAACGATTTCTACATTCACTACCCTCAGAAGAAATTCTTCTTCATCTCTGCCATAAATGGGTAACCCCTTACTCTGAGGTTATGGCCTCTGGTCCGAGACTTTCCCACAAGGGGAAACAACCTCTCAGCATCTACCCTGTCAAGCCCCTTAAGAATCTTATGTTTCAATAAGGTCACACCTCATTCTTCTAGACACCAATGAGTACAGGCCCAACCTACTCAACCTCTCCTCATAAGAAAATCCCTCCATACCCGGGGATCAACCGAGTGAATCTTCTCTGGACTGCCTCCAATGCCAGTGTATCTTTCCTTAGATAAGGGGGCCAAAGCTGTTCACACTAAACCTGGAGCGGCATTGAGCGCTCGGTTAGTATGCTGGCTCAGAGATGCACGAACCTATTGCCAGGTGGTGGGGAGCTCCTAGTAAGCAGGGGAGTGAAGGTGGGTCTTTTAAGTGCTGTGGAACAGATGCTGAAGGCAAGGGGATGGCTCTGCTCAAGGTGTCCTGGATTTGACAGCAGCCCTTTGGCCCCTCAGTCTCAAACTGTTCTCCTATTTTCTTGCCTCTGCTAGAAAATACCAATGTAAGGGGAAACAGCATATTTATACTGTATGAGAAAAGACTCAGTGCTCTCTTCTCATACAGCATAAATATGTTGTTTCCCATTACATCAGTATTTTCTTGCAAATTTTCCTGATGAGTTCAAGATGAAAAGCTTTGACATAAAGTCTTTATTCAGCAATAGTCCGATTAGTATTAGTTTAAAACTGGAGAAATTAATGGGATTAAAAATCACCAAATCCCCTGGATCTGATGGCCTCTTTACTAAAGCTTTAAAAGAAGTGGCTACAGAAATAGTGCATGCATTGGTTTTGATCTTCCAGAAAATTCCCTAGATTCTAGAATAGTCCCCGTGGATTGGAATGTAACATAATGCCACTATTCGGAAGGTGGGGGGTGAAAAGAGAAAACGGAACCACAGGCCAGTTAGCCTAATTTCAGTAATAAACAAAATGCTAGATACTTTTGTTAGGGGCAAAACAGGGCACTTAGAAAGTTATGTAATTGGGCAGGGTCACCACAGATTTATGAAAAGAAATTAATGTTTTGACAAATCTGTTAGAATTTGAGTTTGTGACTAGTGGTGTGCATTTGGATTTTCAAAAAAGCATTTATGATTCTGCACAAGAGGTTATTACACCAAATTTGGGCTTATGGGATCAGGGGTAATATATTAGCTCAGATTGAGGAATGGTTAACCATGAGAGAACAAGAGTAGGAATAAACAAGGCATTTCTGGATTGGCAGACTGTAACTAGTGCAGCATTGCAAGGATCTGTGCCTGTGCCTCAGCTATTTACAATCTATATCTAACTTAGATGAGAGAACTGTGCGTAATGTGCACAAGTTTGCTGACAATACAAAGTGAGAAAGTATGCTAGCTGGGGGAACGCAAGGAGGCTGCAAAAGGTTTAGACAGGTTAAATAGATGGGCAAGAACTTAGCATATAAACATTTGAAGTTGCCCATTTTGGTAGGAAGTAGAAAAGCAGAGTATTTTTTAACTGACAAGGGATTAGGAAAAATTACTCAGAGGGGTTAGAGTGTCCTTGTACACAAATCACAGAAGGTTGACGTAAAGGCACAAGCAGCTATCAGGAAAGCAAATTGGAACTTCAGCCTTTATTACAAAGGGATTGGAGTGTAAGAGTCAAGAAGTCTTACTACAATTGTGGGGTTTTGGAGAGACAACGCCTGGCGTAATGGTATTGTCGCTGGACTAGCAATCCAGAGACCCAGGGTAATGCTCTGGGGACCTGGGCTCGCAACCCACCACAGCAGATGGGGGAAATTTGAATTCAATAATTTAAAAAACCTGGAATTAAAAGTCTAATTATGACTGTAAAACCATTGGTCGATTGTTGTAAAAACCCATAATGCCTTTTAGGGAAGGAAATCCTACATGTGGTTGACTCTTAAATGCACTGAAATAGCCTAGCAAGCCACTCAGTTGTATCAAACCATTACAAAGCCTAGAAGAAAAAGACGGACCACCTGGCGTTGACCTAGGCACCAGAAGTTACAATAGCAAACTCAGCCCCGGTGACCCTGCAAAGTCCTCCTTACTAACATCTGGGGGCTTGTGCCAAAATTGGGAGAGCTGTCCCAGACTAGTCATGCAACAGCCTGACAGTCAACCTCACAGAATCATATCTTACAGATAATGTCGCAGACACCATCCCTGGTTATGTCTTGTCCCAATGGCGGGGCAGACGCAGCAGAGGTGGCAGCACTGGTATACAGTCAGGAGGGAGTTGCCCTGGGAGTCCTCAACATTGACTCTGGACCCCATTAAGTCTCATGGCATCAGGTCAAACATGGGCAAGAAAACCTCCTGCTGATCACCATGTACTGCCCTCTCTCAACTGATGAATTAGTGCTCCCCCATGTTGAACACCGCTTGTAGGAAGCACCAAGGATGGCAAGGGCGCAGGATATACACTGGGTGGGGAACTTCAAATGTCCATCACCAAAAGTGGCTTGGTAGCACCACTACTGACCGAGCCCTAAAGGACACAGCTGCTAGATTGGGTCTGCGGCAGGTGATGAGAACACAAAGAGGGGGGCCTCATCCTCACCAACCGGCCTGCCACAGATGCATCTGTCCATGATAGTATCAATACAAGTGACCACTCAACAGTCCTTGGAGATGAAGTCCCACCTTCACTTTGAGACTACCCTCCATCGTGTTGTGTGGCGCTATCACTGTGCTAAATGGGATAGATTTCAAACAGATCTAGCAACTCAAGACTTGGCAGCAATGAGGTGCTGTGGGCCATCAGCAGCAAGATTGTTTTGAACACACTAATTTCATGGCCCAGCATATCTCCCACTTTATCATTACCATCACTTTCAAGCCAGGGGATCAACCCTGGTTCAATGAAGAGTGCAGGAGGGTATGCCATGAGCAACATCAGGCATACCTAAAAATGAGGTGTCAACCTGGTGAAGCTAGAACACAGGGCTACTTGCATGCCAAACAGCATAAGCAGCAAGTGATAGACAGGTCTAAGCGATCCCACAACCAATGGATCAGATCTGAGCTCTGCAGTCCTGCCACATCCAGTCGTGAATGGTGGTGGACGATTAGACAACTCTCTGGAGGAAGAGGCTCCACAAATATACCCATCCTCAATGAGGGAGCCCAGCACAGTGCAAAAGATAGGGCTGAAGCATTTGCTAAATCTTCAGCCAGAAGTGCCGAGTGGATGATTTATCTCGGCATCCTCTCGAGGTCCTCAGCATCACAGATGCCAGTCTTCAGCCAATTCAATTCACTCCATGTGATAATCAAGATATGGCTGAAGGTACTGGATACTGCAAAGGCTATGGGCCCTGACAATATTCCGACAATAGTGAAGACTTGTGCCCCAGCGAAGTTCACATCCTGTGAATGAATAAATTTTTTAAAAAAAGTACCGTGTAGAGTTTTGGTCCCCTTACACGAGGCAAGATATATTTGCCTTGGGAGGGAGTGCAACAAAAAAAAAAAAAAAAAGCTCACTAAACTGAATTTGGAGATGAGGCGATTGTCCCAAGAGGAGAGATCGAGTAGACTGGGACTATGTTTCCTGGAATTTAGACTAATTGATGGCAATCTCATTAAAAATACAAAATTCTTAAGGGGCATCATAGATGCCGAGTGCAAGTGTCCACTGGCTGGTGAATTTAAAACCATCTCATAAGTGGTCAGCCATTTAGGACTGAGATGAGAAACTGCCTTCCCCCCCACCCACCCATGGGATGTGGGCATCACTGGCTAGGCTAGCCTTTATTGCCCATCCGTAATTGCCCTTAAAGGTGGTGAGCTGCCTTCTTGAACCACTGCAGACCATGTGGTGTAGGCACAGCGACAGTGCTGTTGGGGAGGGAGTTCCTCGATTTTGACCCAGTGACAGTGAAGGAACGGTGATATATTTTCAAGTAAGGACGGTGGGTGGCTTGGAAGGGAACTTCCAGGTGGTGGTGTTCCCATGTATCTGCTGCCCTTGTCCTTGGTTGTGGATTTGGAAGCTGTTGCCCAAGGAGCCTTGGTGAGTTTCTGCAGTGCAGCTTGTGGATGGTGCACAATGATGCCACTGTTCGTCACTGTTGGGGGGGAGTGAATGTTTGTGGAAGGGGTGACAAACAAGTGGGCTGCTTTGTCCTGGATGGTATCAAGCTTCTTGAATATTGTTGGAGCTGCACTCATCCATGTCAGTGGGGGGTATTCCATCACACTCCTGATGTATGCCTTGTAGATGAAGGACAGGCTTTGAGGAGTCAGGAGGCAAGATACTCGCTGCAGGATTCCTAGCATCTGATCTGCTTTTGTAGCCAGTATTTATGTAGCTAGTCCAGTTCAGTTTCTGGTCAATGGTATCCTCCAGGATGTTGATAGTAGGGGATTCAGAGATGATAATGCCATTGCATGTCAAGAGGTGACGGTTAGGTTCTCTTGTTAGAGATGGTCGTTGCATGGCACTTGTGGCCTGACTGTTACTTGCCACTTGTCAGCCCAAGCCTGAGTATTGTCCAGGCCTTGCTGCATATGGACACAGACTGCTTCAGTATCAGTCATCTCAAATGGTGAACTTTGTGCAATTGTCAGCAAATATCCCCACTTCTGACATTACGATGGAAGGAAGGTCATTGGTAAAGCAGCTAAAGATGGTTGGGCCTATTACTTCACAGGACATTAAAGCAACAGCACACACCCAAATGTCATTTCAAGTAGGAGCTTTGCAATTAGCTGACAATTTTAAATAAAAGTTACCACACTCCAATGTAAATCACTGTATCTTTAACACTATGAAGCATGGTATGGCACTGTGTGAATGCAAGGTACCCTTATTATTCATATACATTATTGATTCAAATAATTTTTTTTTCCACTGGATGTATTAGCTCATGAGGTATTTTGCTGCCAATGCTGTGCATATGCAGCTGTATGCGTGGCCACCATCTTTATAGGGGACTATGTACAGCAGGGCACCTGCGTGGTCATCACTGGCCCTGGAACTGGAAATACTAGCATTACTGATATGGTTGGCACAACAATGCCAACAAAAACAACAGATGATAAAATAACTTAAACATCTAAAGATCAGAAAGCATATCAGTGGTTTACATTACTCCAGTATTTGAATTGTCACTTAACTTGGAATCATGTAAAAAAATGTTGTTCCAATAAGAAACCAATAATTCAGTGAAAATGAACTGACTTAAAAAAATTACGTCAAAATGAACTGACTTAAAAAAATTAAGTCAAAATGAACTGACTTAAAAAAAATTAAGTCAAAGCTGCTGCTGGGAGTTTCTCTAGCATGGTTAAAGGGAAAGTGTAAACTTGTTAAAGAGAAATGCAGAATGGAACAAACTATTTGTGACTTGAAAGTTGTCTGATTTGCCTTTGTGAGTATTTAAGCAAGCCAAAGGCCGAAGTTTACCAGTGCATTCACTCGCACATACTTAGGGTGGATTTCTGCACTTGTGCTGACAAGTGCGCATGTGCAAAAGTGCTGTTGGTAGCGTTGGCAGGAGTTAGTGATTTTGTTGTGCTTCAAATCAAAGGTCATTACTGCAATCATGCCCTCACTTCCAATGAACTAGATTGTGACTTTGTACAATAGCTGTGAAGAGAGGTCTGCAGGACTCCAATTAGCTTGCTCAACTGACACAAGCACAAGCGTTTGCCTTGGATTTGGATAGGAGAATGATCAGGATCAGACAGTCAAACTTAGGCTGCAAACTATAAGTGAGCTTGTAAGAACGTAAAAAATCGGAGCAGGAGTAAGCTATTCAGCCCTTCAAGCCTGTTCCACTGTTCAGAATGATCATGGCTGATCTTCTACCTCAACTCCATCTTTCCACACTATCCCTACATTCATAAGTCTCCTTAGTATCAAAAGATCTATAGATTTTGGTCCTGAATATAGTTACCAATACTTGTCTCTTTATTTAAAGATAGATGTAAATGCACAAGCAGTTCAGAGAAAGTTTACTGGAATACCAGGAATGGGCAGGTTGTCTTATGAGGAAAGGCTGGACTGGTTAGGCTTGTGTCCACTGGAATTTAGAAGAATAAGAGGTGATTTAAGTTTAAATTAAGATCCTGAGGGGTCTTGACAGGGTCGATGTGGAGAGGTTGTTTCCTTTTGTGGGAAAATCTAGAACTCGGGGTCACTGTTTAAAAATAAGGGGTCGCTCATTTAAGACAGATGAGGAGAATTTTTTTCTGAGGGTTGAAAGTCTTTGGAACTCTCATCCTCAAAAGGCAGTGGAAGCAGAGTCTTTGAATATTTTTAAGGCAGAGTGAGAAAGAAAAATCATCCAAAGGGTTAAATTATAAAGGGAAGAAAGAACAGAAAACTAAGAACAAGAAGACTGGACATGTGAAATAACCTGAGATCAAAGGTTAGGCTAAGAGTAGATAAAAAGGATACATGACACAATAAACACAAACAGATGTCTCATGGACTGAATAGTACATTGTTAGAAGAGATAAAGGGATGATCAAGAAACTGTATGGGTAAGCAAAATCAATTAGCTAACATAGATATAATTATAAGGGAATAAAGAAGGGCAAGTTAATAAGATCATTGTGTAAGTATAAAAACAAAAAACTACTGCGGATGCTGGAAATCCAAAACAAAAACAGAATTACCTGGAAAAACTCAGCAGGTCTGGCAGCATCGGCGGACAAGAAAAGAGTTGACGTTTCGAGTCCTCATGACCCTTCAACAGAACTGAGCAAAATTAGGAGAGGGGTGAAATATAAGCTGGTTTAAGGTTGGGGGAGTGGTGGGGGGGAGGAGAGAAGTTGAGGGGGGCAGTGGTTGTAGGGACAAGCAAGCAGTGATAGGAGCAGATAATCAAAAGATGTCAAAGACAAAGGAACAAAGAGGTGTTAAAGGTGGTGATATTATCTAAGAGAATGTGCTAATTAAGAATGGATGGCAGGACACTCAAGGTACAGCTCTAGTGGGGGTGGGGTGGAAAGACTGACAGGGCATTACGGGTATAGACTAGGCACTTTACAGCCTTCCGGACTGAATATTGAATTCAACAACTTTAGATCTTGAACTCCCTCCTCCATCCCCACCCCCTTTCCGTTTCTTCCCCCTCCCTTTTGTTTTTTCCAATAATTTATGTAGATTTTTCTTTTCCCACCTATTTCCATTATTTTTAAATCTATACCTGTAATGCCCTGTCAGTCTTTCCACCCCACCCCCACTAGAGCTGTACCTTGCGTGTCCTGCCATCCATTCTTAATTAGCACATTCTCTTAGATAATATCACCACCTCTAACACCTCTTTGCTCCTTTGTCTTTGACATCTTTTGATTATCTGCTCCTATAACTGCTTGCTTGTCCCTACAACCACTGCCCCCCCCAACTTCTCTCCTCCCCCCCCCACCCTTAAACCAGCTTATATTTCACCCCTCTCCTAATTTTGCTCAGTTCTGTTGAAGGGTCACGAGGACTCGAAACGTCAACTCTTTTCTTCTCCGCCGATGCTGCCAGACCTGCTGAGTTTTTCCAGGTAATTCTGTCACTGTGTAAGTATGTTGGAGTCATGTAATTGTACTGTATAAATACTGCTTGTTCAACACTAACTTCGAGCAGTTCCGTCGTGATCTGCTCCCAATGGCCATTGTATGGTTCAGAACTTAATAAATTGTACTCTTTCCTGAAGTAACCTGCATTTGCTGTATTTATTCTTTGACAAGAGCTAGAAAGGTTCTTGATCAACAAGGGGGTGAAAGGTTATCAGGGGTAGGCAGGAATGTGCGGCTGAGGTTACATTCAGATCAGCCATCATCTTATTGAATGGCAGAGCAGGCTCAAGGGGCCAAGTGGCCCACCCCTGCTCCTAATTCGTATGCTCGTATGTTACCACAGCCCTTTGAGGTTGAGAATTCCAAAGGTCCACAAACCACTGAATGAAAATATTTCTCCTCATCTCAAGTTCTAAATGGCCAATCCCTTATTTTGAGATCCCTAGTTCTAGACTCCACAGCCAGGGAAAACATACTCCCAAGCACCCATCCTCTCAGGCCCCTTAAGAATTTGACATGTTTAAATGAGATTGCCTCTTCTCCTAAATTCTAGACCAAGATTACTCAGTCTCTCCTCTTAAGACAATTCCATCCACATTTCAGGAATCAGTATGGCAAGTACCCTCCAAGGAAAGTATATCTTTTAATAAGGAGACCAAAACTGTACACAGTACTTCAGGCATCATCTCACCAAGGCCCTATACAATTGCAATGGGAGCACTTCACTCACACTCCAATCCCTTTGTAATAAAGGCTAACACACCATTTGTTTTATGTTTGCTGTACCTGCATGTTAACTTTCAATGATTTGTGTATAAGGGGACACAAGGCCCTCCGAATATTAACATTTCTTACCATTCACAAAATATTCTGCTTTATTATTTAATAAATTATTTGGATATAAATGATCAGATTTAGTAAAAGCAGAGAAGATAGCAGAAAATCAAAACGACAGATTTCACTTAATTGTAATATATTTAAGCTTACGTCTCGAGTAAAAAGATGTGACTTCAATTTTCCAAGTAACCTTAAATTTCAATGAGCATACATCGCGTAAAAAAAAAACTTAGTTGCGAAGTTTCATCTGACCACCATGGAATCTCCAGCCTCCATTTCCATTGCTCAGACAGATTAAAAAACTGGAAGAAGGCCATCACATTTATCCTCAGGATCAGAACCTCTCAACTACAGAACTATCCATCAGTGAATTTTGAAGAACAGTGCACTGTACACAAAAACCTCTCATCTATTCCCTGGACAAAGCCAGACTCTCTTTTTATGGGTATTTGGGCCTCGATGTAACAATTAAATATAAATTTAATTTTGGCTCCTGTGCCTAGGTAAACAACATTAAGTGATTGTTATCAATGTGAAATGAGTAAAACAATCTCCAGTATGTTATCTACCCAAAACAGTAACGATCAACTACTTTTACACCACAGATAGTGATGTGCATTTTCTCCAGAGAAAGTGAGCAGAGAGGCTCTCAGCAAGAAATGGTCAACCTTAAAGTGACCAGATCTATTTTAAATAGATATTACTTTGACTGAAATATCTATAAGAAGGAAATGCCAGTATCAAGTGTAATACAATTTTACAAGCTTTAAACAATCAACGTAACCAAAGGCCACTCAGCTGGTTTTAGAAAATTGTGTAAAATGATTTTAAAAAGGAGAATTTTTACCTCTGCAGAATCTTGACTGATGCAGCTACTGCGTCTGTGCAGCCATACTGAACTGCCAGGTCTCGAATTCCCAGCTGAGAATGTAGGCCAAGGATACTCTCCATGGCTTTCAAATGGATCTGGTAAACCTTCTTGTTCAATCCAGATAGTCTTAGAACAAGGTCCTTAAAAAGATGTAAACATTTGAATGACCAAACATCTTCACAGCCACAGAGGGAAAATTTTAATGTAGTGTTTCAGTGCTTTTCATGACACCAAACATCAAGGCTGTTTTACAGTCAATGAAGTGCTTTGAAGTATAGACACTGTTGCAATGTAGGAAACTCAGCAGCTAATTTGCTCTCAGCAAACTCCCACAAACAGCAATGTGATAATGATATCTCTTTTTTGCAATGCTGATTGAGGGATAAATATTGGCCAGGACACCAGGGATAACTCCCTGCTCTTCATTAAACAGTGCCATGGAATCTTTTACATTCACCCAAGCAGGCAGATAGGGCTTCGGTTTAATACCTCATCCCAAAAACAGCACCTCTGACAGTGCAATGCTCCCTCAGGGCTGTACTGGAATGTCAGCCTTGATTTTTGTGCTCAAGCCCTGCACGGGACTTGAACCTGGAACTTCATGATTCAGAGGTGAAAAACATCATACTGCTCTGCATGTGGTCTACCCACCAAATTTGACAAAAGCAGACTTGGAGGCTATTAACTAAATGGATTAGTCATGGATCCTTCTTAACATCCACGTTTTAAAGTCTCATTTGATCCCACAGCACTATTCAAAGAAGAGCACAGGAGTTCTCCTGATACCTCAGCCAATATTTACCCCTCAACTAACAAAATAGATGATTTGGTCATTTATTTCACTGATGGTTTGTGTTGAGTATGTTGTGCACAAATTGGTTGCTGGGTTTCCTACATTACAGCAGTCACTACACATCAAAAGTATCCTCATTAGTTGTAGAGTGTTTGGGATGCCCCAAGGTCATGACAGCGCTATATAAATGCAGGTCGTTATATTGGGCTGGTTAGCTCAGTTGGCTGGCACGTGATTCAGGATAACGTCAACAGCATGGGTTCAATTCCTGTTCCAGCTGAGGTAGACTTGCAACCAGCCTCCTTGCCTGCCCCATGCTTGATAGAGTGGTGCCCCTCAACCTTTATAAACCAACTGTCTTAGAGATGCTTACAGTCCCTTGTGGACTATGGCTAATTACCTACCCTCCTAGCTTTTAGTAATTTCACAAGAACATACTCCATTGGAGACTAAAAAACATTTACAAAACAATTCTTTCCTTTAATTGCTGAAGAATTATTACCAAGGTGTCAGGCATGCACAAGAGACCAGAGTTGGAAAAGCATAGATGTCAGAGGGTTATAGGACTAGAGGGGATTAGAAAAACCATGGGGGAAACTTGAAAACAAAGTGAGAATTTTAAAATCAAGACATTGCTTAACTAGGAGTTAATGTAGGTCAGTGAGCATTGTGATGGGAATGAGTTAGGATACAGGTAGAGTTTTGGGTGACCTCAGGGTTTATAAAGAGTGAAAATTGAGAAGCCAGCCGGGAGTGCACTGGAACAGTCAAGTCCATAAGTAACATAGGCAGGTATAAGGGTTTCAGCAGGTGGTGAGCTGAGGCAAGTGCAGAGTTGGGGCAATGGTACAGAGGTGGAAATAGCAGTCTTAGTGGTGCTGTGGATATGAGGTGATCAGAAGATTACATCAGGGTCAAATGACACGAAGCTTGTAGATAGTATGGGTCAGCCTCAGGCAGTTGCCAGCCAGAGGAATGGAGTCACTGGGACTGAAAACAATGGTTTAGGTCTCTCCATTATTTTGTTCCTGCTCATGCAGGACAGGGTGTCAGACATGTAGGGATATGGGGTAAGACCACAGCTGTAGTAGTTGCAAGTTGCTACACCTCACCAGTTATGGAATTGCGAATTGACAATGTTGACCCAATTCCATAATGCAGGTTGTATTAGGAGCTCTGCAATGCCCCAACTGTTTTACCCATTTAGGCTTACCTTGTCAAGTGGATGTTTAAGAGAAGTTGCTGCAAGGTCAAGGCACATCACTGCACAGCTGGTTGCTGTCACGTGAGAAGAAAATCCTGTGCACTTCACCTCTGACAGGCGCAAGTATTCTTCCGCTTTCCTGAAACGCAAGACAAGGCACCTAAATTATTCATCTGGTCTCAGGGAATATAAGTGCAGCAAAACCTTTCATATCAAATTTTGATATATGCATCTCTTTAAAAAGAGAATGTGTGCTTTATCATTCATTACAAAATAGATTTAAGAAATTTCAAAGAAGCTGTTACAAGAAACTAAAGCACTTCAGGCTTATAAACTAAAGCAATGCCAATCTCAAGATGATTGCTACAATAGACATTGAGCACAAACACTTTGTGCTCAGTCTCCTGAAATTACATAAACACCAAAAGATCCAGCCTTTCATAGAATCAGAATGATACATTACAGAGGGAGGCCATTCAGCCCACCTTGCATGTGCTTCTGAATATTCAAATTTCAGGCATAATTTGTTTAGTCTTTAAAATTTCATGTAACAGATATGTGAACACCATATTTAAACATTGTTTTTAACAAAACAGATTGCAGAAAACTGTGCATTTTTAACCCGATTTCTGCAAGGGTATTTATTTTCTTTTGGGAAAAATAACCTAAAGTGCTCATTAAGTGTTCGGTTGACACCTGGCTTCTTGTAACAAGACATATATAGCATTATTATTGTGTATGGAACCTAACTGGAACTCTGACAATTAACAGGATATTCACTTCAAGTTCCTCTGCTATAAAAGGCATGCTCATTAAATTCAACCAATACAGCACTGAATCTGTTAAGATTGTTATGGGTCTTAGCTGATGTTGTCCTTGGTTAGGATTGATAGAGACTGGAGGCAAGGCTATTGGCAAACCAACTGTTATTAAACATTCTAACTATGTACAGGCTTAGCACAAGGCTTCACACAGAACTCTCTCCCAACACTCGTGATATTACATCACTGACGATGTAGACTATTTACATTAGCTTTTCACACTACATCTCCCAAGTCTCCAACTCTATTAAACACATTTATATTATCCTACATCTCCCTCCAAAGTCTCTGCCTTCATCCCTGGCTCAGGAGTTAACCTTTGGTGAAACCACCACAATCTCCCCAACCTTGTTCTCAGCTCTGTGTGTAGGATTCAAGTTCTCCATCTTCTCTTGAAATCAGTAGACTAGTATGTGAATCAGAGACTAACAGTTCACTGTTCCAGTTACCTTCCTGATCTTCTGGTTAATCAGTCCATCAGGTTTCTTGTAGATGCAATTGTGCTTCCATTTCTTCTCACTAATCTATTTTCAGTCTCCAAAAGATAAGTTTGCAGTGTTTTTTAACACCCAAAACTGGCATTCACAATTCTGGTCACAAATCCATGGACACTCCTGCCTGGAGTTCTAGCAAGCTTTTGGTGTTGATTATAGTTTCTGGTTTGATTTGCATGATACTCATTCTCCTTCTCCCTTACTATGTCTGTTGCTTGAGGCATGGCACAAGTGTGTGCAGAAGGACAGGAAGTTGAGTTTGCAGTCACCTTCCCATTAGAAGTTTGGATGGAGACAGACCATTCTGGAGCGGTGTAGATGGTAGCTCAACAGTGTTAGGATAATAGTCATTCTTCAACAAAGCCTTCTGTCCTTATTCCTCATTCAGCCTCCCCATTAGCTCATGGGTATCAGGGTGAGCTAGTCAGTGGACAAACCCAGAGGCTTCTGTGGACTGCTTAAAACATTTGTTGGTAAATCGTGGGCCATTGCCTGAAATGACTAGGTCTGGAATGCAGTTTATGGCAAAATTTTTTTTAGTAATGTAATGACAGCCTCTGAAGTGATACCATGTAGGCACTTATTCCTCATAGTTGTTAATTATTACTCCAGATGGATTGAGGTTGTCTTCCCTATGAGCTCAAAAGATCCATTCCAAGATTTTCCCACATCTGGACAGAAATGAGAATGCCATCTATGGTTTTCTTTGCTCCTGGCAATGGATGCAGTTGGAAATCATTTCCTCCAATGATTTGGAGATGCCTAGCCATCAAACAGAATTTCACACTTTAGCATGACATTTAGTAATGCCCAGATGTTCTCCGTGTATTCTCTGAAGGATTGAGTTTGAGGAGTTCAGGTATGACCAATCTCTTATCATAACTCAGCATGTCAGCAAGACAGATGTCTTCACTGCTTGACGTATTGCTTCAGGATGAGATTATTTAGAATGTATTCTGGCCATCCTTTAACACAGTATTCCTGAATTTGAGCACATTTTTTCATCGCTTTTTGTGTCTTTTGAATTTCATTTAAATTCTGTGTTGCTATTGATAGAAATTGTGGTCAAAGTATAGGACTCCACATCTTTGACAAAATTTAGTTCCTCTTGTTCAGGCTTGGTAACAGGAATGCTGGACAATGCATCCGCTATAGATTGTTGTTTTCCTTTGACATATTCAGTTGTAGCATCAAATCTCTGGACTCTTTCGTGGCATCTTTGCTAATTCTTTAGCACTTAAAGTAACCAATGGTTTGTGGTCTATCTCAATGGTAAATTTTAGGCTTAAAATTGGTTTAAAAATCAGTCAGCAAGCTTCTCAAGCCCATATAGCTGCTAATGCTTCTTTTTCAATTACAGATTATTTTTGTTCCATTTCAGTCAATGATTGAGATGGGTAGCACTCTGGTCTGAGTTTACCATTGCTCAGAGCTCGAAAAAAAAAGTACTGCTCCTCATCCAGGCAATAATGCATCTGCTGCAGTTATTGTAGGCAGTTTTGGGTCAGAGTGAGCCAATATGTTTGGTGAAATTAGCATCTCTTATCCTTTCAAAAAAAAATTGATTTTCTTCCCAACACCATGCTTGGTCTTGCCTAAGCAATTGTCAGTGGTTCATTTACATCTGCCAGGTTAGGCAAGAGCCTTCCTATTTGATTGACCATCCCCATGAAACGTTGAAGCTCCCATGATGTTGCAAGGTGGTGAAAATCTTGGATTGCCTAGGTTTTGTTTTTAAGGATCAGCCCTGTTGTGTGAACCATGTGTCCCAGAAATTCAATGGCCGGTTGCGAGAACTCACATTTATTATTAAGAGCTAGTCCTGCTTCTTGCAAGCATCACAACACTGCTCTTACTCCGACATCATGTGCTGATGAATAATGAATCAGGGTGTCATCCATGTGGCAGATGACCCCTAAAATGTCTGTCACTGCCCTCTGAAAAATCTCTGGTGCCAATGTAATACCAACAGGAAGTTGATTGAAGCAATATCTCCCAAGCAATGCGATAATGTTGTCAATAGTTTGGACTCCTCACCCAAAAGGTAGTTTGCTTTTAGTTTAGTAAAAATTGTGCTTTTTGCTAGCTTTGTCAGACTCTCATCCACAGACGCCACTGGGTGGATCTCCCTTTCCACCACTTTGTTTATTCATTCAGCTCCTTGAGCCTGCTTCATCATTTAATAAGATAATGGCTGGTCCGACAGTAACCTCAAATCTGCATCCCGCCTACCCCCAATAACCTATCATCCTCTTGCTTACCAAGAATCTATCCACCTCTGCCTTAAAAATATTCAAAGACTCCCTTCCTGCAAAGGTGGTGGAAGCAGAGGTCCAAAGACTCACAACCCTCAGAAAAAATTTCATGTCATCTGTTTTAAATGGGCAACCCCTTATTTTTAAACGATGACCCCTAGTTCTAGATTCTCCCACAAGCGGAAACATCCTCTCCACATCCACCTTATCAAGTCCCCTCAGGATCTTAAGTTTCAATCAAGTCACCTCTTACTCTAAACTCTAGTGGATACAAGCCTAGCCTGTCCAACCTTTCCTCAAGCCAACCCACCCATTCCAGGTATTGGTCTGGTAAACATTCTTGCCTTTTCTGAACTGCTTCCAATATATTTACATCCTTCCTTAAATAAGTTGACCAGTACTTTACCCAGTACTCCAAATGTGGTCTGTTATGACGCAGCAGTTTGTAAAGGTTGGAGTTATTTAAAATCCCAGAGGGAAACTTTAAACAACTGTCATAACCTATATTTTCAAATTCAGGAATAAGACCACCAGTTCGAAAGTTTTTTTTATATCAAACTAAATGAGACATTTATTAATTTACAACAAATTAAACACATACACATGGCTACAAATTACTGCTATCATAACTTAAATTCTTAAATTAATCTCCACTAAGCCACATGCTTTAATTGGTTTCTCCTTAAATGAATGAGTTAGGATATACAACTTTAAAATGTCCTCTCCTCTTTCAGGGATGGCATTCCATGCTTTTGGCAGACATTGTGCCGGTGCAGCCTTTCCCCACCACAGCAAGAACACCAAGTAATGGCAGCTACTATGCCGTCTTCACTCTTTCCCTATTCCCATACCCTCCCCCACCACTGATTAAGTGTGCTGCTACTTCTGTGCCCTGCAAGCTGTCAGTCATTTTTCTCCACAAAATCTCCCTGCCACCTCAAATAAATACACAATTTTGCTTTCTCTTTTGCATTCTTTGTTAACTGCAGCACCTTCGATTGCATTAAATCCTCCCTGGGCTATACTCCTATAATAATGCGATCCTGAATTAATGTGTCTTTCAGGGGTCCATATTTGCAGTTCTCCACTAGTTGATATAAATTGTTAATGAAGGAATCTATGCACTCTTTGTCTTTGAGTGCATCTATTGAACTTTATCCTATGATTGTATTCCTTTTAAGCATATATAAAACGGCGTGTGACACCGTCTATAGGTTGGTCATTTGTGTAGATGTTGTATAGCAGCGGTGCAAGCATGCTTCCCTGAGGAAGACCATTCTTCTGAATATGCCACCTGCTGCGCTTCCCACCTAGTTCAACAAAGAACCGGTGATTCTGAATATACATATGCTGATGACTTGTGTCACTGCCCAAAGCACTGATTTTAACACCGTGGAGAAAACGCTTTGAGGCCTTGGAGGGACTAACATCCTGCTATGAAGAAAACCACCTTCGCACAAACCCATCAAAGATGCAAGTTTGTGCATTCCACCTCAGAAACTGTGAAGCCAAACGCCAGCTTAAAGTAACCTGGTGTGGAGCAACACTGACGCATTGCGAGCACCCTATCTACTTAGGAGTCACCCTTGACAGATGCCTCACCTTCAAGAACCACATCGAAAAGACAAAGGCAAAAGTGAGTGCACGAAACAACATCCTGAATAAGCTCACTAACACAAAATGGGGAGCAAGCTCAAAAACATTGCGAACCAGTGCACTTGCTCTTTGTTATTCCACTGCCGAATACGCCAGCCCTGCATGGGAAAGATCTACTCAAGCTAAGAAGATGGATGCCGTTCTGAATGCAAGCTGCCGACTTATCACAGGTTGTTTAAAACCAACAAACACCAACAGCCCATATATCCTGGCGGGTATCGCTTCCCCGATATAAGAAGAATGGTAGCCAGCAAGAAAGAGCGACTCCGTCAAACATCAGAAGAGAGGCACCTTCTACATGGTCATACACCTACACCCAGCCGCCTAAAGTCAAGGAAGAGCTTCATGAACAGTGTTGTTCCGTTACAATCAACCCCATCTGAAGCCCGCATCGCCTTGTGAAAAGACCAGCTCGGCAGTCTCGAACAACCCCCAGCGATGGAAATTCTACCGGATTAAAGCCTTCCCCCCAGGAGCTAATTGCAACTGGGCAACCTGGAAGTGCCTTAACAGACTTAGGACTGGTGTAGGTCGTTCAAAGGTGTTACTAAGCAAATGGGGATATACAACCTGCCTGACAACTTATGAATGTGGAACTGAGCCACAGACTATGCAACATCTCCTGCAATGTCTATCGCTAGAGGAACCCTGCACTGTTGCAGATCTTGCCGAATTCAACAACAAGGCGCAAAAATGTGTCCAGTTCTGGCTGGGCCATGTATAGACTGTCCGTGGACACGATAAGAAGATGATTCCTTTTAAGGCTGAAAAATGTATTAAAAGCTTTTATAACATCTTTTTATGCCCTGTCTAACCAATATGTTGTCTGCACTAAAGCCTAATGCTTAGAGAAAGATACCGACAAGTTCTTGCTAGGCTTCTCTGCTAGCCCCAAAGTGGTTTTGTATCTGCTAAATCTATGACACCAGCTCTGCCACTTCTTGGATTGATCCAGGCCTTCCACAAGTTACCCTTAGCAGAGTGCTTTGAACATTTCCTCCATTGTAGTCCTTCTTCAGGTTCTGTTAGCATTTGTCCCCTCACTTTCCTTTCCTCGCAGTAGTTTTGCTTGCTGCTTTGTTCGTCAGTGGGCCACTTGCTTGGTACTTTCTGTTTATTACCACTGGCACCATCTACTATTATCGTTGTGGTTCTTAGCTGAGGTTGTCCTTGGTTAGGATCGATTGAGACTGCTGGAGGCATGGCTATTGGCAAACTTAAACTTTTATTAAACATTCTTCTAATTATGTAAGGATAAGGCTTAGCACGAGGCTTCACATAGAACTCTCTCTGCATACTGTTGTCATGTGATCTTACATCACTAATGATGATATAGACTGTCTATTTACATTAACCCTTAGCCACACTGAAAGGTCCTATAGTGGAATTCAGTTAACCTTTTAAACACAAACCTTTCTTAAACCGTTATGTCAACATTCAACCTTATCATCATCTTTGAAGTGCTGGCTTCAGCCTGACAAATTCATGCACACCCACTGAGGGCCTTGCTAATCTTGTTTTGATACAAGCTATAACCTTCTGAACAGACCATTGTGAATAATCATGGGAAAGCTAAACACAGTCCCAATAAGATACAATCCATGCACTACCACATATGTGCACACACATTGAAGAATCTGACAGTTGTTAATAAGGACATTACTCAATATAAAAGCCAGCTCTAGGACTCTATTCTCAAAACCCAAATTAGATTTTATATACTATTTAAAGAGATCTCAGGTGAGATTGATACTTCATGGATACTCTGGCTGGACAGAGAAGACAGCAAACATGGAAGTGCTGTTAACCCCAATAAAAGTAGCAAAACTTTCCAAATTAGTTTAAGAATCCAAGACCAAGAGAGATAAGACAGTGAAGGTCATGCAAGAACATCAGATGGCATAAATGCTTGAAAGACAATAAAAACAAACAATTTTCCTTCAACAGAAATATAAATGTCTGGTAATATACTGGCTGGTCAGCTTCAGTAAAGAGCAAAGATAGGAACTGGAACGGACACTTGAGGCCGTGGGTAGCAGGAGGGCGGATAGTGCTCATATCCCGGGGTTAAGTCTAGGGCAGAAGGAAAGAGAACAACACTGAGGCTCCAGCTGCTTCAAAGTGGCGATACACAGGTATTATCACAGGTCAGGTTCCCACACTCACCGGATCACTTTCCTCGATTCGATCCTTAGTTTAACAGACAGCCTTGCAATTACCTCTTGATCCATTTTAAAACACCACCGTGTGCTTGGTCCCTCACTGCAGCTCACGCTCCAGAACCCCCGCTGGCGCTCACTGCGACTCACACTCCGGAACCCGCTCGCGCTCACTGCAGCTCACGCTCCAGAACCCCCGCTGGCGCTCACTGCGACTCACACTCCGGAACCCGCTCGCGCTCACTGCGGCTCAAGCTCCAGAACCCCCGCTCGCACTCACTGCGACTCACACTCCGGAACCCGTTCGAGCTCACTGCAGCTCACGCTCCTGAACCCCCGCTCGCGCTCACTGCGACTTACACTCCGGAACCCGCTCGCGCTCACTGCGGCTCACGCTCCAGAACCCCCGCTCGCGCTCACTGCGGCTCACGCTCCAGAACCCCACTCCCTGACTAACGCTCTAAACTCCGCGCGCTCATTACGACTCACGCTCCAGACCCCGCGCATTTCGCACCCAGCAGTGATCATTGGAGCTCAGACTGCGCTAACCCGGCCGTTGATTGGATAGTTTAAATAGCAATCATTTAACGACGTGCCTGGGCCCTCTTCATTGGTTAAAAATTGCTGCCACCGGAATGACTTGCTCGGGTTGTCCACTCAGAGCCGGGATAATTGTCCCGCCTCTGAATCCGGTGACGTATGGGCAGCGGCGGCTTGTGTTTGGTCCGTTCCGGCTTCAATCACTCGAGGCGGTGGAGCCTGTGGTCGGACCGCTCGGCTAATTATTCCGGTTGTTCCAGGAGGGATTGATTGAGTGTCAGGTGATCCGGGGCCGTGTTAGCTGGATTGAGCTCTGATAATCATGGTGAGTGTTGGCACATCGGGTTTTGGGGTCGGGTATACTCGGCCTTTAACTAATACCGGGGTCTGGCTGTTGGGAGTGGCGGTGGCCAGACTCTGGGTTTACACACACACACACACAGTGTTGTGAATGGGCGTTGTTAGGCTTGGCCTTGGCCTGCTTTAGGGACAGCTCAGATACTCCTGACAGGAGCTGGTAGATGGCACAGGACTGGGCATCGTTACATCGATGGGTTACAGACGAGGAAGGAGAGATTTGGGTGCAAACGACCGCTTTTCAGAAGCTCCAACAGGAGAGATAATGGAGGCCTCGAGGTTGTGAGCGTCTTGTTTCTTGTTTTAATGTTAAACCGTTTTCTTTCCTGAACCCCTAACAAAGAATTCGCGATTTAATTCCACACAACGCATATACTTCCTTAGTTTCTCCTCCCTTAAGACCTAATAAACTCGGTCAAAAAATTAGAACGAGTTCTGATCAGAGGGTGACCTGCAAATCGTCGGCTTCACTCATCAAAATGTCTTCTTCCCCGCCCCAAGTCACAACATCATATTATTCGGTACAATCTTATGCCAGAATGCAATGGATCCGAAATTATCAATAGTTTCATTTTGTATTTTGATTTGCATCTATACAGCCCATTGACGTGAGTCATTGGCACAACTGAGTAAAATGGTAAATCCTGAGACGTCTAGTTTGCCGATGAATCTTAATTCACATGCGTACTGTTGGAGCTTTATCTCTGCCACTTCTAGTAAGTGATCCAAGCCAGTTACTGATAGTGCACATTGAGTTTATCTTAATGGGCTGATCTTGTAATGAGGCTGTTTGAGATCCTCAACACCTTCCATTTCTTATTCTGTTTTTCTGTATATGTGTTTAAAATGTACATGTTTACACCAGAATGTCTGTTTAGACTCTTGAACTTAACCTGAGAGAGATGCAGTAGACTGTATGGCTCTGAGCCTGCTCTGCCATTCATTATGATCATAGCTGGTCTTCTGCCTCAACTCCACTTTACTGCCCTCTTCCCATACCTGTATAATGGTTATGGAGGATATTTGACCATGACTTGTCTTATGCAATTCAATGGAACATGCACCCCTCATTTTTCAACAACAGATGTAGCCAATAGAAGATTACATCAGACCTAACCTACAGATGAAAGCTGCAGTTTGTCTTGCATATATTCCTTGAGTTTTATAATTTATTCTCTCGCATTCTATTTCTATAAATTATAGCAAGCATTTTATCTCACACTTCAGATACTGTCATCTGTATTTGTTGATACTAAACTTGAAAACAAACATTGTTTCCTTCAAAGGTCTTACAGTGCAAACTTAAAGCATATATTCTGAGGGCATAATGTTGATTTGGAAGGTTTTTGATATGATTTAGAGAAAAACAATCAGTTGTTTGCATTTTCTTTGGCTGAGAGAGATGATTGCAACCAGAGCACCTGTGTTCTATTTTTGAATTCTCAGTATAATCATTATTTCATAAAGGTTTGCTTAAGCAAGTGTACAGTGGGTAAAGGAAACCGTTATTTTAGAGGAACTGGTCACAGCACACTTCTTCATTTTCTGAATGAAGTCTTAGTAACTTTCTAAATTCTTCCATTGGAATTGTTCAGCCTCTTGCACTCCTGGCACTGTTCTGTAACAGTGTAATTACTGTAAACAATCTGTAAAGCACCTCATTACAGATCCGAAGCTTTTTAAAAGCAAGATTGAACCTGAATGTGTTTGATCCAGTGCATGAAACCTGGAAGTATTTTTTGATCCGTACTGTTCCCCCATGAAACAAGAATAAGTCTTTGTTTAAAATTTGTGGTCTTATAGCAACTTCTTTTTAAAACAGAATAAAATATTGTTCATTGCACTTCATAAAACTCCTGTGCATTATCCTACTTACTGTTAGCAGTGCCAAGTGTATGTGACGTATCTAGTGTGCGTTTACTATTCACGCTTGAATTTCTGTCACATTTCAAAGTATAAAGAAGGAACACTCTACAAACACAAATCTGGAACCAGAATGTCTGCAGGCTCTTGGATGACTTCTATGAATTCATCCAGTATTAGATTTTTTTAGCTTCAAGAAGACGTTCAGTTAGACCATAAAAAGTCATATGTTGTGTTTTGTGTTGCTTGTTCCTGCTTTTATTATGCATGATGATGTCTGTTTCATATCAGCAATGTCATCAATCAATTCTTTTCCCCCTCACTCGAAATTTAAACATGAGGTATAGCAGTCTGTACTTTTAACTTGTTGAACTAAAGGCGCCAATGAGTAAAACTGGTATGAAATCTGCTCAAACATGCAGGCTTCGTTAGGTTCATTCATTTTTTATTCTAATATTCCTTCAATCATAAACCCTGAACTCTTCATTAAACCTATTGCAATGCAAGTGTAGATTGTGTGAGGGTAAAGTTGCAGTTGTTTTCACAACATGCTCAATACCACATATCTATAGAAAGTGCTATGCTTTTAGATTTATAGTTTTTTGTTGGAAAGTTATAGATTGTTGAAATGTTAAAAATGTGTTTTTATACCACTCAATGCTTTTGACACTGGTGGTTAAAGAAGATAGGACATCGAACTGGTAATACTTCTATTGTAACTGAGCTGTTGACAAATTTATTGTTATGTCTGGTGAGCACTGCTTTATGGGGCACTTTTAAAGTGAACTCTGCTATATGTGTCGTGACTTAGTACATGTATGGCTTCCCAGTGGTTTAAATATTATTTCCTCTGCAAATGTATGTATTTATAAAGAATTGCAGAAACTACCTGGAGATGGCCCTGCTTCATAGAACCTCCAATATCTTAAAGGCTTTTTTTGTATAGAGAACTCTGATTAAAGACAAATGCCACTATTTGTGCAAAACTAATTTCTTACAATTAGAATTTCTTTTGAAAGGATATGGGTGATATTAGCTGTGCATATGCATGTAAATCTTTGACAAACTGATGTGATTAAATTACTCAGCCAGCTACGAGAAAGGTAACTAGTCTTTATTGTCATGTAGATTGAGGATAAAGATGAGCAATATTTAACGCATTTTATTAACTTGCCCTGTAAAATTTTATAAGCGCTCACAGTTGGTTTATTACAACTCTTTGACTCGAAGCTCACGTTTTTCAAGAAAATTGACCTGCCCTTCATATAGGGCTTTTAATATAGAAAATCACAGAAATGTAATCAGACAAAAATAGGCACTGGACCAAATTAATCGGTAATAGGAGCAGTGAAGAAAAGCTTGGTCACGGGTGGATTTTAAGGAGGGCCATAATGGAGGGAAGTGATGGTGTTTATGGTGACATCAGAGTGTTAGACCTTTGGTGGCTGAAGGCACAGCCACCTAAGGAGTAGGATTGCACAAGAAAGTGCTGAGAGTTAGGGTTGTAGGGCAGTTGGAGGAAGTTGTAGCTTATCCAAAACTGAATGTTTGAAAAGCAATCTGACAGCATAGATGACAGCATAGATATAATGGAGGGGTCCAGGGTGGTGGTGGAGAGGTCATTAGCATACACCTGGAAGTTGATCCAATTTCTGCAGAAGATTTTGCAGAGGGGCTGAGATAGATGGAGGAAGGGGACACAGTGATAATTTCTTTGGCGGGGGAGGAGCTCTGGTGATAATGGCATTGGGGCAGACAAAGAAGTTATTTCTGCACATGGTCTGGGCTTAATTAGGTAGGTAAGAAAAAGTGAACTGAATATTGAGTTCAACAATTTTAGATCATGAACTCCCTCCTCCATCCCCACCCCCTTTCCGATCCCCCCCTTTTTTTCCCAATAATTTATATAGATTTTTCCTTTCCCACCTATTTCCATTATTTTTAAATGTATTTCCATCCATTGTTTTATCTCTACCTTTTAGCTTTTTTCGATTCCTTCACCCCACCCCACCCCCACTAGGGCTATCTGTACCTTGCTTGTCCTGCTTTCTACCCTTAATTAGCACATTCCTTAGATAATATCACACCTTCAACACCTCTTTGTCCTTTTGTCTGTGACATCTTTTGGTTATCTCTACCTATCACTGGCTCTACTTGTCCCACCCCCCCCCCCCCCCCCCCCCCTTAAACCAGCTTATATTTCACCTCTCTTCTATTTTTACTTAGTTCTGTTGAAGGGTCATTCGGACTTGAAACGTTAACTGTGTTCCTCTCCGCAGATGCTGCCAGACTTGCTGAGTTTTTCCAGGTATTTTTGTTTTTGTTTTGGATTTCCAGCATCCGCAGTTTTTTGCTTTTATCTAAGAAAAAGTGAGGGCAGACCTACTGACATTGGAGGCAGCTGGTGTGATTGACCATGTCAAAGGCTATGGAGAGGGCAGGGAGGGACAATATATCATGGTCGCAGTCATAGAGGATGTCATTTGTGACTTTGGTTTGGACCATTTCAGTGCTGTAACAGGGATAAAATCCTGATTGGAGAGATTGACAGCAAAGAACACAAATTTGGGAGGTGACAGCACGTTCAAGGACTTTAGAGAGGGAAAGAGTTTGGAGATGGAGTTTAGAAGGACGAAGGGTTAATTTTTTTTGAAAGTGTGGATCATGATGGTAGTTTTAAAAGGGAAGGTGATATTACCTATATGAAGGGGAAACATTCACAGCATAACCTAGCATGGAGACCAAGAAGGTTGGGTGGTCAGTTTAGTGGGAATTGGGGTTAATGGAGCAGGAAAGAAATAGATGAGATGAGCTTAGAGGGCATGAAAGAAAATTGGAGGGAAATTAGAGCTGCCAGTTTAGGGCTGGGGCAAATGAGATTGGCTATGGCAAATTAAAGGGAAAAGAAATAGCAGAGACAACTGAATGGACGGCCTCAACCTTGGTTATGAGCTCCTTGCACTTAGTGAGAGTTGGGAAGAAGAGTTTAAGGAGATAGTCAGTCGTGGGTAAAATAAACTGTTTTTTGCTTGCTGGGATGATCGGCAACAGGGTTTAATTTTTGGCTGAGGAGAATGAGCCCCAATAACAATTCATGTGTAAACTTAAGTATTTCATTCTTTCCTCTGATCTTTTTTAATGTGACATTGTGGATGTGGCATGTTATTCACAGTCCACTGCTCTCAGTCCTAATGTGCCAAATAGAAATGCAGAAATATGCAGTACAGAGCATGTCCATTTGGTCAGTTGTGCCTGTGCTGGTTCTTTGAAAATACAGTTGTGCTTATTCTTACAGCCCTGCCATTTGCCTGTAATGCTTTAAGCTCCTCAACCTCGAGTACCTGTCTAATTCCCTTAGAAACAAATTCTATAAATTTTTTTAATCACCTTTTTCAGGTTGCTTGCCATGCACTGTGCTTATAGCTGCTCACAGACTTCACATCAGCGTTTGTACAACAACGTATGGCCATTGGGTCTGATACAGCATGATGCCCTTTACAGGGGATCTGGGACTTGTGTGAACAGGATAAGCAACCTTGTTTTTCTTCATCCAGATAGATTGAAGAATCCTTACTGAGGCATGCAGAACCTAAACCAGAAAGTTTGAGTTAAAATATTTAATTTGATTTAAAATGATGTACAAAAAGCGAATGGGAGGTGAGATTAAGACGGCACAATGAGAGTCAAAAAGAAGGTTTTAAAGGAAAGTGATGAGATGGAAATGAAGAGCAACTTTTAATCTTTAAAAAAATCTTAAATAATAATTAAAATCTGAAGAAATGATACTCTGTGTTTGTAAAAGTAAATTTTCAGTGCCGTAGATGGTTGGCTTTAATTAAGACTCATGTTAAAAATTCACTTATGCTTGAACGGACATTTTTCTGGTGAGTTTAATCATTGACTGGGTAAATACCTCAAATTCATGCTACTCATGTATGAATGTCATATCTTTTGATGAGCTACCAGGGTAGCAAAGCTTGTGGAAGAGCAGGGCAACTTGGTACAAAGTTCCTGATTTCCACCCTTAACTGTGTGTGTTTGGATGCTGGAAGTTTCTGCCCAGTTTATTCCTCAATAATGGTGAGCATTAATAGCATCACCATTATTACTGCTACAAGCTCTGTGCCAGTGTCATTTTCCAGGTAGTTTTTAAAGAAGTGCAATGAGTGATTGATTGACTTTGTTACCATTATACCATATTCCTGCCTATAATTTTTAGGTGAGACGGTTTAAGACCTGTTTGAAGTATAAGGTTCTAATCAGCCATTTATAATTAGACCCCTACTTGACACATGGCTAATATGATGCACCCTGAAAAATATGTTGCTGCTGTAATTGACAGAGAGCATAAGTTTTTCTGTCACAGAATCACACAATGCAGAAGAAGCCCTTCGGCCTATCGAGTCTGCACTGACACATGAGAAACACCTGACCTACCTACCTAGTCCCATTTACCAGCACTTGGCCCATAGCCTTGAATGTTATGACGTGCCAAGTGCTCATCCAGGTACTTTTTAAAGGATGTGAGGCAACCTGCCTCCACCACCTTCCCAGGCAGCGCATTTTAGACAGTCACCACCCTCTGGGTAAAAAGGCCTTTTCTCACCCCCCACCCCCCGCCTAAACTTCCTGCCCCTCACCTTGACTGACCTTTCAACTAAGGGGAACAGTTGCTCCCTATCCACCCTGTCCATGCCCCTCATAATCTTGATCAGGTCGCCCCTCAGTCTTCTCTACTCCAACGAAAACAACCCAATTCTTTCCAACCTCTCTTTGTAACTTAAATGTTTCATCCCAGGCAACATCCTGGTGAATCTCCTCTACTCCCCCTGACGACCAGAACTGCATACAGTGCTCCAGCTGTGGCCTCACCAGGGTTCTATACAACTCCAACATGACCTCTCTACTTTTGTAATCTATGCCTCGATTGATAAAAGCAGTGTCCCATATGCCTTTTTCACCACCCCACTAACATGCCCCTCCGTCTTCAGAGATCTATGGACACACACGCCAAAGTCCCTTTGTTCCTCAGAACTTTTAGTGTCATGTCATTCATTGAATACTTCCTTGTCAAATTACTCCTTCCAAAGTGTATCACCTCACACTTTTCAGGGTTAAATTCCATCTGCCACTTATCTGCCCATTTGACATCCTGTCTATATCTTCCTGTAGCCCAAGACACTCAACCTCACTGTTAACCACCAGGCCAATCTTTGTGTCATCCGCAAACTTATTAATCTTACCCCTCACATAGTCATCTATGTCGTTTGTATAAATGACGAATAACCTGTCGTTGGCAGGTTGAGTGGTTGAAGCATTCATTCCTGTCCGATGCAAACCAGTGAAGCAGTTTTGCCACTGGACCTCCCCTAGTCCAAAACCAAAAGTTTTAAACGTGACTTTTGCTGCATAATGTAATTTAAATCTGGATTCTTTCAGATGTCCTTCAATGTGCATTTGATGACCTGGGCATGCAGAACTGCTACTTGTGGTTCTTTTACAATACAAGTGTTCCTCATTAGCCTACTATGTTCAAAAACAAGATGCTGGTTATTAGGGAAACTAGTCCGTGTGAAAGTGTCATTAAGCTGCTAAAAACATTCTAGATTTGCTGTAAACATTTTGTAAAGTTGTTGACTTATAAAATATCAATTTTGAATAGACTTGTTAAATGTTTTCTATTCATCTGTTAGAATAGCTTCAGCCTGTACAGGTGTTTACTATTTTATCTATTCGTAGACGGGATTCTTGAACATATTTTTAAAGTAGCAATTACGACAAGAAGCGTATTATTTCACACAACCAATCCTCCAAGCAAATATAATTAATTTTGAGTAATTATGTTCTTTTTTCCAGCCTACAACTCAACAGTCACCTCAGGATGAGCAAGAAAAGCTTCTTGATGAAGCTGTTCAGACTGTGAAGGTCCAGTCTTTCCAGATGAAACGATGCTTGGTAAGAAAGCTGTTGTGTAACTTGTGCAGTGATGAATATTGTTGCAAGATAGAGAAGAAAAATACGTGGGCTTGCCCAATTGCTCAAAGCTTATCCCAAGAAAAAGTATGCCAAACAAAGCAGTAATTTCTGCTGACTTAGCTGATCTCAGTTGAGCTGACAGTACGGTGTTATAATTGGTGTTAATGTCTGTTGGCTAAATCGGGGAAACTGGCCATTCTTCTAGGTTTGGTTATCTAGTGACTCCACTGCAGATATTTGAGGATGGTGTCAGGCGCAATCAAATAGCCATCAAATTTGATGCAATCAGATGGTCCCCCGCAACTCAGAAGCTTATACATGAGGTTATGAAGCTCTGTTCATGTCTGTGGACTCGACATCATGGAAAGCCGAGAAAATCTCGGCTTCATTGATTTCACAAACAACAAAGCTCATTTTTAAAAGAAAAAAGCATTCTCCGTAGATCTCTCTGCTCCTTTCAAAATGCTTCATCTACATGAGACATTATTAACAAAGATTGAAAAATTTTAACGTTCCATTGTCTGGAATGAATTGGTTTCAGAAGTGGAATGACTTTATTACTCAATCTTTTTTTTGTTTAAATATACAAATGTTACGTTGAATCATTGGCCATGTTTATCAAAAAACCTCTTCATTTTATGGGTCAATCTAATATGGTATCTTCAGAAACTTGGGTACATTTTTATCTAACAAACAAAACTAATGACAAATTGAGCTGATTAATTTGCGTAAGCCAGTGATTAATGCATAAGCATCACCGTAAAAGAGCAAATAAATCATAGAATGGCTACAACACAAAAGGAGGCCCTTTGGCCTGTCATGTCTATGCCAGCTGTCTACAAGAGCTCAGCTCAGGTAGTCCAACTCCTTTGCCTTTTCCCATAAGCCTGAATTTTTTTTTCGCTTCAAATACTTATCCATTTCCTTTTTGAAAGTCAATATTGAATCTGCCTCCACACTCATCAGGCAGTGCATTCCAAATCCTAACCCCTTGCTATATAAACATGATTTACCTCATGTCGTCTTTTGGTTCTTTTGCCTGTCACCTCAAATCGGTGTTTTCTGGTTCTCGACCCTTCTGCTAATGGGAACTGTTTCTCCCCATGCTCTATCCTGACCTTCCGTGATTTTTGAGCACCTCTATCAAATCTCTCGACCTTTCTTCTCTAAGGAGAACAACCCAGGCTTTTCCAGTCTATTCAAATAACTGAAGTCCCTCATCCATGGAACCATTCTGATAAATCTTTTCTGCACTCTTTCTAATGCCTTTACACCCTTCCTAAAGTGTGGTACCCAGAATTGGACTCCAGTTGAGGCCAAACCATTGTTTATAAGGGTTCACCAGTTTTAGCCAAAACTTACTTTCTCCACAAAAGAAGATCCTTTACTTGGAATTCAGCAAAACAGATCCCGGTGATGGATAACATCGTTCAGGAAGCACTAGATCGATATCCGTTTGTACAAGTAAAAAGGTTCAAAGAAAATAATTGAACTGAGTGCTGCAGTGCAATTTTTGGCATGGGTAGGAGCCAAACACATCAACACTTGAAACAATTCCTCTTACTATCCTCTATACGACATGTTCTTGTTTTAAACACTTGGAAATAACTTTGAAGTTATGGTTGCTTTTCTTATGGCTGATCTTCAAGTGTGGGATCTTGCTGTTTCTGGTAGCTGTGATAGGAAAAATTGATTAGTTGAAAAAATTGAATATATTGTAATGGATAGTGGTGGAAAGAATTTTTCTTTTTCAATAAACAAGCACATATTTCTGGAGAAGAGAAATCCCAGTTTCAGTTTAACTGAATCCTCAGTTCCATTTGTCCTATAAATCACTAACCTGTAATTTCTAATTGGTACATTACTCTTTCCTGGACAAATTCTTTGGTATGATGGTTCTTAATAGAATTAGTGTGGCTGTTGCTGGCAGACTTGGAGAAGAACAAGAGAATAGCTCTTGCATTGACCAGACCTTTACTCTTCATAATATTGTTCAGAAAAGCAAATAATTACATCCCAGTGGTGCTGAACCCTTGCCTTTTGAAGGCACCTGATATATCAGTGAATTTTTGTTGGCTCTGTGACTTGTATATAATTAAATTCTATAAGCAGTACATTTTACGTGAATGAAACGTTAACAATTCTTGTTTGTATCTCAATGGTTTGCTTGTTTTGCAATGATCTGGTTAGATTTTAAAATCGGGTTTCAGGAATGAGATCCTTGAGCCTGTTCCACAGTTTGGTTAGATCAATTTCAGTCTTCAAAATTTCAATTGACCCTGTATCCACAGCCTTTTGGAAGAGATAGTTGCAGACTTTCATTATCTTTTGTATTGTAAAATGTTTCCTGATCTCACTCCTAATTAATTGACCTAGCTGTAATTTAAAGATTATGTTCTCTGGTTCAGGATTCCCTCAACAGAGAAAATAGTTTCTCTCTGCATCTATGTAATCAAATCTGTTGATTATTTTAAATAGCTCAATTAGATAGCCCCTCAAACTTCTACACTCAAGGATGAGCCAATTTTATGTAGCCTGTCCTCTTAATTTATTTCTTTAAGCCCTTGTGTCATTCTGGTTAACTACACTGCACCCCTTCCAAGGCCAATTCATATTTCTGGACATTTGATGCTCAAAACTGAGTGCAACACTTCAGTTCAGGTTTAACCCAGGCTTCCTCGCTTTTGAATTCTAGACCCCTTGAAATAAAGGTCAACATCCATTGGCCTTTTTATTATTACTTTTTGTATGACTTTTTGTAACTATATTCTAGTTTTGTGATTTGTAAAGATGAAAAGTTAAAGTTGAACAGTTAACAGCTCCTCGTCTCTAATTGTTAAGAAAATATTCCAATTTGTCCTTCTCAGGTCCTGTGTGGTTGATCTTGTAATGTCCCACATTGAAGTTTGCCTGCCGTGGTATTGTTCACCTATTTAATTTGTCCTATGTTTCCTTGCTCCAATCTACACAACTTAATCTGCCACCTAACTTGGTGCTATCTGCAAACTTGGATGAAGGAATAGAAATTTGTATATAAGAACATAAGAACTAGGAATAGGAGTAGGCAATTCAGCCCCTCGAGCCTGCCCCGCCATTCATTATGATCATGGCTGATCTCATTTCGGCCTCAACTCCAATTTCCCGCCCTCTCCCCATAACCTTTCAACCCACTAATTAAAAATCTGTCTATCTCCTCAAATTTATTCAGCGTCCTGGCATCCACTGCATTCTGAGGTAGTGAATTCCACAGATTCATGACCCTTTGAAAAAAGTAATTCCTCCTCATCTCTGATTTAAATCTATCACCCCTTAGCCTAAAACTATGGCCTCTCGTTCTAGAATGCCCCAGAAGGGGAAACATCTGCTCCACATCTACTTTGTCTATTCCCTTTAGCATCTTATATACCTCCATTAGATCTCCTCTCATCCTTCTAAACTCTAGTGAATATAGGCCTAAACTGCTCAATTTCTGCTCATAAGACAAGCCCCCCTTCTCTGGAATCAATCTAGTGAACCTCCTTTGAACCGCCTCCAGTGCAACTACATCCTTCCTCAAGTAAGGGGACCAAAACTGTGCATGGTATTCCAGGTCTCACCAATGCCTTGTACAGTTGCAACAACACTTCCTCATATTTTATATTCTCTTCCTTTAGCAATAAATGCCAAAATTCCATTTGCCTTACTTATTACCTGCTGTACCTGCATACTAGCTTTCAGCGATTCGTGCACGAGGACACCCAGATCCCTCTGCACTGAAACATTCTGAAGTGTGTCTCCATTTAAATAATAAGTCGCCTTTTTATTCTTCCGACCAAAATGGATAACCTCACACTTATCAATGTTAAAATCCACCTGCCAAATTTTGGCCCATTCACCTAACCTGTTCATATCCATTTGTAAATTTCTTATTTCTTCATTGCAACTTACTTTCCCACCTATTTTAGTGTCATCTGCAAATTTAGCTATAGTACCTTCTATCCCTGAATCCAAGTCATTAATATAGATTGTAAATATTTGGGGCCCAAGGACGAACCCTGTGACATCCCACTAGTTACAGCTTGCCATCCAGAAAAAGACCCATTTATCCCGACTCTCTGCTTTCTGTTGGTTAGCCAATCCTCAATCCGAGCTAATATAATACCCAAACCCCGATGTTAATGAATGAGGTGAAAAGCTGAGGCTCCAGTACAGATCCCTGAGGAACATCACTTGTCCAATTCCATCAGCCAGAGCGAACCTTTTATTCCTACTGTCTCCTGCTCCCAAACAATTATGAACTTGTGTCATAAGGTTACCTTCAATTCTGTGCATTCTCCTTTTTGTAAACCTCCTGTGTGGAATCGTATCAAATCCATGTAAACAAAATCCATACCCTGTCTAACCTCAAAAAAAAAATCTTCTAGATTAGTCAGACATGATTTCCCTTTCATAAATTCGTGCTGATGTTCTCATCAGCTCATCTTTGACCAGGTGCTTAGTCACTATCTTATAGATTACACAACTTCCCCACAAGTTGCATTAAACTGACGTCTGCAGTTATCTGGTTTCTCTATTTCATCTTAGATAATGTAGTGACATTTATAATTTTCCACTCCAAAGGTGCAATCACCCTGACAATATGGCGACTTTTTGAAAATAACTACTGCATTACAATTTTCTCACCTTTTACTTTAAATACTCTGAAATGGAATCAGTCAAGACCTGGATAATTGTCTTTTTCAAGTCACACTATCTTCTCCATTATCATCTTTATTTAATTCTATTAGATCCCCTAATTTTCTTGTCATTATTTTTAGCTTCCTGTGTACCACTGATCTTTTTTCTACTTTACCTTCACTGTGAAAATGGAGACAAAGTACTAATTTAACAAGTTTGTCATTCTTTCATTGTCCATTGTAGTCTTACTTTAAGCCACTTTAATGGGTACACATTCCCCCATTTCATTTTCATTCTCATACTATATCCATAAAAGAACTTTTGCAGTTAGCTTAGGTATCCATTGCAAGCATTTTTTCTCTTTCTTTTCTGCATCTCAAGTGTAGCAGGGTCCCTTGAGAGCTTGGGTTGTTCCCCTTGCCCTTTTGCAACTCGCTTCAGTTAGGGGTCCTGTGCTCAGGGTTACGAGCCATGACCAACGGCTGAGCCTGCAGATTTTCATGGTGATGGCGGATGAGCTAGAAGCACAAGGGACAATGGCTACTTACAGGTGGAAGAGGATCTTTGGGGAAAAAAATTTGTGTTTCCTTTAAGCACATGAGAAAATCACTTTGTATTCATTCCCCTAATCATATTGTTCATTGAAATTGAAAATGGGAAACTCCTACGAGCAACTGAAAGCATAAGACCGTTGGGTATGGAGAAGTGGGTAGAGGACCTGCCCTTAGGCAGAACAGTGCATCTTTCTTACTTTGTATCCTGTTGGTGTTTTTTTTTAGAGTTCCCCCAGTCTGTTGGATTTATGGACTGTATAACCCAATCTCATTATGTGAAAATATAAATGTTACATTAGGGACTCTTCACCATTTTGTTTGTTTCTCTGAACTGGTCAAGATTAATAATTCTAGATCGCTGGTAAAGGACTGACAACCCTCGACGAGCTATATTGCATAAATAGAGTGATTACATGATTTTTTTAATTATCTGAATTGCTTTAAATGTTTCTCTTTCCCTGTTTTTCATTTATTCAATTTTTTTCTTGTTTGTTTCATTAGATCAAATGGATATTAAGCCCCCTAGTCTGAATACATCTGTACATTTACTGGTATATCAGGCTACTTAGTTCTGATTCTTAGACTAATTAATTTCTTAATAGCCTTGTGGGAGTCGGACTTCAAGTCTTTGCAGGATGTTTTAAAGATTGGATGTCTTTATAATTTTTTTTCTAGAGTAATACTACACTAATTGAATAAAATCTACTTTGTCATGGGATGCAGCATGACTCCAGCATTTGCAATGTAATGTTTGTAAATGTCATATTCTCCACCTTGCTTATAAAACACGTTACTTTTTTTTGCTCTCTTTCCTTCATTAAGCCACTAACATGTACCAAAGTATAATTCCTTCAGTGCCATTGATCCTCTGATTATCTCAAGTGCCCATCAGTAATATCTGCTCTTAGTGTTGGCAGGCTACCATTTGGGCATCATGGCCAATTGTGACCCTGTCATACATTTTCAGCAAGATTTGGGATGGGAAATCATTTCTTTATTGCTATTTCCCATCTTATCTTGGCATACTTTATGCCATTTATTATGCATATAAGGTTTTAGAACCACCTTCCTCCAATCTATAAAGTTTAGTACAGCAGGAGGCCCATTACTTGGTTGAGCATTTGGGAATTTTTAACAAGTCCAACATTGAATTCAGAGGAAAAACAAAGACACTGGATGAGCAACATCTAATCTTTCACCCTTTAGACATGTACTAGAACCACCCAGATAAAACTATAATTGCAGTGGTAAATTCTCAATTGTGGGATAAATCATTTTACTTAAAATGCACTTAAAATCTTATATTGCAATAAAAGTCGAGATTCTTCTGACTGAACTAATTGACTGGCAATATGGGGAAAGTTAATTCTAAGGTCTGTTAGGACATATACAAAGAGAACATACCAATGATATGAAACGGGTTTACAAAAAAGTGACTGGGTTATGGGAACTCCAAAAATAATTTTCTCTGTGCACGATATTAATCGTAGGTGTGTCTGGGATTACAAGATGCATTGTGGTTTTAACTGAGGTGTGTCATCAGTTACAGTGATTGACATTGTATTTGAATTTACTGAGAATGTCAAGTGTATTGCAATTTCAAACTTCGTAGTCAAAGAAATTTTCACTGAAGTTCTATATATTGGCACATGGTTTTCAATTATACACAATTTAAAAAAAATCTTTTTCATTCTAAGGACAGGTAATGGTTATAGCAAAGGCCAGACATTGTCAGCTTGTTTATTTTAATTATAGAAAATATTTGTGGTTTAAAAACTCATTTTTCATTATTTGCTCAATTTCCGATAACATCTTATGTTTTGTAATTAAGGACAAGAATAAATTGATGGATGCTTTAAAACATGCTTCGAATATGCTTGGTGAGCTACGAACTTCCATGCTATCACCAAAGAGTTACTATGAACTCTGTATCCTTTTAGTACTGTGTAGAATTCTAGCTGAGCAATGATTTGCAGCAGTAACATCTTAGTGCCTTTAAGGTACTAAAACATCCCAGGACATTTCACAGGAACATTATGAAGCAAAATTAAATACTGAGCTACAAAAAGTGATATGAAGTCAGATGGCCAAAAGCTTGGTCAAAGAGGTAGGTTTTCAGGAACATCTTAAAGGAAGATAGAGGGATAAAAAGTTGGAGCAGTTTAGGGAGGCAATTTTACAGCTTAGGTCATAGGCAATTAAAGGAACAGCCAGCAATAGTGGAACAGTTAAAATTGGGGATGTTCAAGAAGTCAGAATTAGATGAGCACAGATCTCTGAGGGCTGTGTCGAAGGAGGAGATTACAGAAGTAAGGAGGGCCAGAACATGTAGGGATGTGGAAAGTGGGGTGATTTTAAAATCAATGTGTACATGACTGGTAGACAGTATAGGTTACAAGGCTGATAGGTGAATGAGACTTGGTGCGAGTAAGGACAGAGGCTGCAGTTTTGGGTGACATCAACTTTGCAAAGGTTAGAATGTGGGAGGCCAGCCAGGAGTGCATTAGAATAGTCATATCTAAAAGGAACAAACATGAAGGTTTCAGCAGCAGATGAGTTGAAGTAAGGGCGAAGTTGTGATGATATGGAGATGGAAATAGACCATCTTAATGATGGCTCAGATTTGTGATCGGAAGCTGATCTCCGGGTCAGATAAGACACCAAGGTTTCAAGCAACCTTGTTTAGTCTCAAAAACCGTTGCCAGGAAGAGGCACAGAATTTGGAGCGGGGACCAAAGATAATATTTTCAGACGTTCCAATATTTTGGAGGAAATTTCTGCTCCTCTAGTACTGGATGTCAGATGAACTGTCTGATAATTTAATGACAGAGGAGTTGAGAGAGGTGGTGGTGAGGTAGAACTGCGTGTTGTCAGCATACAAGTGAAAACTAACATTGCTTTCAGATGATATTGCTGAGGGGGAGCATATGGATGTGGAATAGAAAGGGGACAAGGTTAGATTCTTGGGAGACACAAATGGTGTGGGAGTGGGAAGAGAAGCCATTGCAAGTGATACTTTGGCTATAATTAGTAGATAAAATGGAGCCAGGTGATTGCAGTCCCGTCAAGCTGGGTGCCAGTGGAGAAGCATTGGAGGAGGCTGGTGTGGTCAACTGTGTCAAAGCCTGTGGAGAGGTTGAGAATAATGAGGAAGGTAGTTTATATTTTTTTGCAGTCACACAGGATGTCATTTTGGTGCTGTGATGAGGTGGAAACCTGATTGAAAGATTCAAACATGGAGTTTTTGGAAAGTTGGACATGGATTTTGGAGGTAACAACATGTTCAAGGAGCTTTGAGGGGAAAGGGATGTTAGATATGAGGTGGTTGTTTACAAAGGGTCAGGTCAAGGATTTTATTTTCTTGAGAAGATTGATGACCGCAGATTAAAGGGGAGAGAGAATGGCACTTGAAGAGAGAGAACCATTAATATTGACTAACATGGGGACCAGGAGGAGAAGTTGGGTGGTCAACAGTTTAGTCGGAATAGTCAAGAGAGCAGGAGCTGGGTCTCATGGACGAGATGAGCTTGGAGAGGGCATGAGGGGAGATGAAAGAGAGGGAAACTGGAGAAATGTGATTTCAAGGCCAAGGCAGAGGGGAGCTTTAGAGGAAGCTTGGTCCATTGGGGTAGTGGGAGGGAGGGAAATGGCAAAGGCAGCTGATTGACTTCTTTGCCATCAAGACCCAAACCATCCAATGTTGGAAGTGAGGATGGAGAGGACATGATGAGTTTAACAAGATGGTTTGCAGTAGAGAACATATTCTGGGGGGTGATCTTTGCATTTCAGGATGACCCTGGAACAATGATTAGTTTTATCAGGACCCTATAGTTCTTTGTGGTCTTGCCATAACTGACAATGAATGGTTGAACCAGTTGTCCACCATTTTCTTTCATGATTGTGTCCCTTGCGCTTAAGGGAGCAGAGAAGAGGACTGTACTGGGAAATGGCTAGAGTGAGGGAGAGGGTGGGGTCAAGGGCATCCAAGGTGGAGGCGAGTCCGTGGATAAGTGTATCAGTAGCTGTAGAAATGTTGCAGCAGATTGAGGGCCAAAGACTGAACATTTTGGGTTTTGAAATTTGTAAATGAGTTAGAGGATAGCTTTTCTGCAGTGACTGAGGCGAGTCGCATTGGAGATTGGAAGGGGATATAAGTGGAGAGTGATATGAGGAAGTCATTTGTGTTTGTTGATTGTTTGGTTTCATTTTTAAGGTATATAATTTTGAGGATCTTGCCAACTTTTCTGAAAGGTAGAAGGGGAACCTAACTAGGTGAGATTTTAATATAACTGTTGCAAAATTAATACTTAAATCAAATTTATAACAGTACAGTTAAGTATACCAGGAATCTTGAAACATTATTGTATTTTCTGTGGTTTTGGAGGATATGATTTATGCTGTTTTTATCAGTGATACAGATTATATGGTGAACAAATACGTCAAATTACATTTTCTAATGAACTACTATAGGAATGTTAATTTTGTGCTCAATTCGTATCATGTATGTTGGCATGGAAAAAGTAATTTGGAGTTCTTAGTTGTAGGAGTAGCTTATAAGAACAGTGTAAAGCAGTAGTGGGGGAAAAACTCATCAGTCCCCTCCCCGGCCCCTCCACAACCATATCCCTTGTTCCCTTTGTGACTTCGTCTCTAGCACGTGACATTTTATCCCTGATCCAGTTGCTAGTGTTACTTCTCCAGTCAAATAACAGAAATTAAAGGGTTTGTGTTGGGTTATCACTAGCAGATCTCCCTTTCCACAGTTGTATATTTAAAGCAACGATTCCAAACAAGATAGATGTGACTGGTGTTTGAAGAGCGGCAGAAAGAGTATGTAATCGAACATCAATTTGCAGTATTTTTTGTTTAGTTTCATGCATATGGGATTATGTTTTGCTTGCTGCCTTCTCTCATTGATGTGAATGTTTCAACTGTTGGAGATTATATGATGACTTTAGAGTTAGTGAACCTTGTGCTGTAGCATGGTGTGTTGGAAATTTGTTCATTCCTATGATATACCCTAAGTGTTGTTGATCTTGGCCTCTCTGGTCCTGAGAAAATGGAAAAATGTTTGAAGCACTACTCCAAGATCACTGCTGATTAATTTTTCAGAGATTGATATGGAACACCATGGTTCGAGCAGCTATTTCATTAGTTCAGAAAATAACAACAAGGGCCGGTCAAGAGAAGAAAATGATGAGGAAATAAGTGATAGCTTTGCCTGTCAGGAAGAGAGATGGCATGATATTTGTACCTGACCTTCAAATTACTTGGTCAAATCCCTTTAAAAATAACTATTGTACAGTAAGATAATTAAATATCTATAAATTTAATTCTGGTGTAACTGATGACCTTTGGAGATTATTCAGCAAGAGGACTGAGTCCAAACTAGATCTTTACCCCCAAACCACACCCAAAAGCCCAATTTTTCAAATTAAAAGATGATAAAATCTATACATTTGTTTTCAGAATTGCATCAGTTTGATCAGTAGTTTTGTTTTCTTTTTAATAGAATCATTGATGTTTTAGGACTATAAGGTACTCAATGTTTCCATGTTCTTTACACCTCGGAGAGTTTTATCTATATAATGTCCCTTAACTCAAGGACAGACATGGCCATTTCGGATGAATTACATTATTTGGAAGTTTATCTGACTGATGAGTTTGCCAAAGGGAGAAAGGTGGCTGACCTGTATGAGCTTGTTCAGTATGCTGGCAATATTATTCCAAGACTGTAAGTGTCCTAAATTCTACAAATATTGGCAAGTGGATTGTACACTTCAAACGCAGCAATATCTGTGCCAGTTTACAATCTTAAAAGTGCATTGTGTGTTGGGAGATGGTTTTATCCTGGTTTAATATGTCACTTGTCCATCCATTTATATTAAATTCTGTATTTCGTTGAAATTCCTGTTATATACAAGATTGAAATAAGGTTTCTGCAAGATTGATTCTTGGGACTTATATGAGTAATAATGTTCTACTTTTAACTCAATGAAAAAGCAATGTTATTTACTTGAGCAAGCGGGTCTGATGGACTAAGTTGCCTTCCGTCACCATTGCTCTTGCCAAGTGTAATGCATTTTAAATGGTTTACTAATGAGTTTTAGGAGGTCAAGCTGTTAGACTGTATTAAGTTGCTTCCAATGGTTATAAATTGATTAAAATTAATCAAATACAGATGCTGAAAATCTTTGATCACAAATGTTCAGTTTACATCAGCTGTTTTTAATATTTAAACATGTACTATTGCAATTTAAGTATTCTCTTTTAATTTATTTTAAAAACTGCAAATATGACTTGTTTGTAAAACTTTGAAAGATCTTGGCCTCAAATTGTTGCAAAGTAGAACATTGATTTGTAACCAAACTGAGTGTGTTTGTTTTTAATGTTCAGCTACTTGCTCATCACTGTTGGAGTTGTCTACATTAAGTCATTTTCCCAGTCCAGGAAGGATATTCTTAAGGATTTGGTGGAAATGTGTCGTGGGGTGCAGCATCCATTACGAGGGCTCTTCCTCAGGAACTATCTGCTTCAATGTACAAGAAACATTTTGCCAGATGAAGGGGAGGAGTCTGAGTAAGTCTTAATTTTTCTTAATATTAAAACAACATTATTCATTGTAATCTGCAAAGCTGTAAAATAATGTTGATACAGTAATTTCTCATTTAACGTTGTGGATGTGTTCCTGAAAAGTGCAACTTTAATTTTTTTAAAAAAAAGTTAAGCAAATCAGATTTTCCTATTACAGCCAATGTAAAAGCTGTAGTTAGATTCTAAGACCTTTCTCACCGGGAAAAAAAAAATTGCACCCGGTAAGTTGAAATTCTGTATATTCCTAACCTCCTATACTTATAAATGGAATAACTTTCTAAAGTAAATATAAACGAAATATGCCAACTCTTTCTGGCTCCTGCTCACTGACTGGTTTCTGCTCAGAGGGGTGAAGCCAGTGAGGAAGTGAGAGGAGCTGAGAGAGGTCCAGGGGGCGAGGTGGCGAGCTGGAGAGACTGCTCTAAAACGGCACCTTTCAGATCATGCATGCTACATTGGCCTGGTGGAAAAGAACGCTAAGACGAAACTCTCAATACTAAGTGCATATACTGGCCCTATTATATCCACGACGTTAAAGCCGAACGACTTAAAATGGGCTTATTGTACTTTATTTTAATTTGGCTTGCCTTGACATGGGTTACATTTGAAAGACAATTGATACAATTGCATACATTTGGTTATATCTATAGATATTAATACACTATATCTACTATGCTTTTTCTCTTAAGAAGATGTTTACTTTGTGTTCACCTATGGCACGTTGGGCACTGGTTGCTCTTCATTCCCTTGTGTCCCTTGGTATTAATCAGTTATGAGCATAAACAGTGAAAGCCTACACACTGGTCAACGCTCAGGAGGCATGACAGTTTGTGATATAACATCGTGACCCATTACCTACATGTGTCCAGCATAGAATGTTGGACAGTGCTAACTGACTTATAATCCCCAATTCTCATAAACCAGGATTACTGAGGCCAATCGTTGCCCCTGCTGGTATAACCAACTGGTAGAAGTTCAGATAAGGGCTCCTGGAATTGGGGTAACATATTAGCATGGATGGAGGATTGATTAAAAGACAGGAAGTAGAGGAGTGATAAATTGACAATTTTAACTTGGTAGGCTGTAATTAGTAGAGTGCCATAAGGATCAGTGTTGGAGCCTCAGCTATTTACAATCTCTCTCAATGATTTGGACGAAGAGACTGAGAGAAATATATCCAGGGCAGGATTTTCCCCTCCTTGTCGGGAGCGAAGTTGAAGCGCGGTTGCGCCTCCGATCGGTGCCCCCATCTTACGTGGGCGGGCCAATTAAGGCCTGCCCAGCGTGACGTCTGCACGGAAGCGCTATGCGCTCCCTGTGCTGGTGGGGGGAATCCCTAAACCTGAAAGTGCGCTCTTTCGCGCATACGCACTAAAGAGCGCACTCATCTTCCTGAGGCTAAGTGCTGCCTCAGGGAGATTGCCTCTACTATCAAAAATATTTTTTAAAATAGAAAAAAAATTCCCTGACATGTCCCCTCATGTGACACTGTCACATGAGTTGGGGCATGTCCATAATTTTTCTTAAAAAACTTTAATTAAATTTTTAAAAACCTACATAAAACCTCATCCCACCCGTGAATGAGGTTTCATGCTTTTTCTAATTCCTGTCAAGGCTCCTGGCCTGCCCGCCAACCTTAAGGTTGGAAGGGCAGGTCCATTAATTAGTTTAATGACTCTGTCAATGGCCTCAGTTGGCCATTGTCAGGTCAGCGGGCGCACAGCTGATTTTGCTGAGCCCCCGCCTACCTGAAAATTTAAATAGGGCACTGTGACATCGGGAGTTCCGCCCCCCTGCTCGCCGACGGGAAAATCCTGCCCCTAAGTTTGCATTTACAAAGTTTGGGAATGTTAAGTGTGAGGGGGCACAGGCTGCAATGAGATATAGGCAGGTTGAGTGAGTGGGCACCAAGGTAGCATAATGTGGGAAGTATCCACTGGTAGTAAAAATAGAAAAACAGAATATTTTTTAAAAGGTGTGAAACTTAAAAATTTTGTTGTTCAGAGGAACCTTGCACTCGTAAAAAGAACACAGTTAGCTTGCAGGTACAGCAAGCTATTAGGAAGGTAAATGGCTTGTTGGCCTTTATTGCAAGGGGATTGAAGTACAAGAATAAAGAATTCTTGCTATGATTGTACAAGGCTTTAGTGAGTTTACACCTGGAAAACTTGTGTGCAGTTTTGGTCTCCATATTTAGGGAAGGATATATTTGCATTGGAGGTTCTGCAGCAAAGATTTATTAAATCGGTTTCTGGGGTGGGTGGGTTGTCCCCCAAAGAGAAGCTGAATAAATTGGGCCTATACTCTCGAGTTTAGAAGAATGACATTATAAAATTAATTTATTGGGGAATATGAAAAGGAATAATGAAGTATTCTGCTGACACAGAAATAACAAAAAAAAAGTAGAACCATTGAAAGATGCACATGATAAATTCACAGATTATGACAAACTGGCAAAAATATTTGTCATTTTGCCTCAGCATTTTCCAGCGACGTTAATAAACTGGGATGACATTAGAAGAAACGATCAAGAAAGATATAAAGACATCTAAGATGGAAAGAGAAGACAACTTGTAAATTAATCAAACGAGAGAGGGTTAAAGCCTGTTGGCTGGATTGAATCCATGCATATTAAGAAATTGGGGAAGAGAAAGCAGAGGCACTATTTATTATATGGGAATGTGCCAGAGACACTATATTTAAAAAGGTAGCTGGGACAAATCTAGAGAACTATAGATCAGTTAGCTTAAGGCCCTTGATAGCAAAGGTAATGGATTCCTTGTTCAAAGATGTAATAGAAATATCTAGAATCCGAAAATAAGATAGTCAGCACTGATTTCAAAATGGAGAGTCATGCTTAACCAACCTTATTGAATTCTTTGAAGAAGTAACAGAAGTAGAGAAGGGTAATGTCGTAGATGCAATATATTTTGGATTTTCAAAACCCTCGAGTATTGCATAGACTTGTGACTAATGTCAAAGCATATGGATTCAGTGGTGAGGTAGCAGAATCAATAGCCAGCCAGCTACAAACCAGAGGGGTCAAGTGTAGCTCTTCAGACTGGGAAGAGGTGGGAAGCGGTGTTCCACAGGGAGCAATGGTGATATGGTGTTAGGTCACAGATTAGTGAATATAAGATAGTTACGAGTAAATCCAATAGAGAATCATGAGAAACTTCTTTACCAAATAGCAGTAACACATTCTCTCAAAGAGCAGAGAAGGCAGATAGACTCATTTAAGGGGGAGTTAGATAAACAAATGAGGGAGAGAAAAATGAAATTATGTGCTGCTGGTTAGATAAAGTAGGATGGTTGGAGGCTTGTGTGGAGAGTTAAGCCCAGTTTAGACCAGTTGGGCTGAATGGCCTTTTTCTGTCCTCTATGCTTGATGTAATGCTGTATACTCGTGCAACACTGATACTGATTTTCAGACTAATTGACAAATGGAACGATCCATGAACAAAGCACTTTAGTAAACTGAATAGTATTCAAAATGTATAAGGATATTTTCTTGAGATTAATTGGAGTTTATTTTAACAAAATCTATTCTTGATGAAAATTGCAGAATTGTACTCTTAACTAAGCCAGATTTATGATCAAAAATTTATTTCGGTGTCTGATGTTTCACATCCTTCAATTCCCTTTGTTTTTAAATTTCAGAGAAGTTGTAACTGGAGACATCAATGATTCCATGGACTTTGTGCTACTGAACTTTGCAGAAATGAATAAACTCTGGGTACGAATGCAGCACCAGGGTCACAGCAGAGACCGTGAAAAACGGGAACGTGAACGTCAGGAACTGCGCATCCTTGTTGGTACAAACCTAGTTCGACTTAGTCAGTTGGAAGGGGTTAATGTGGAAAGGTACAAACAGGTAAGAATTTTGCTAGTTCACATTTTAAATGCTCTTAATTTGATTGTAAAATCTACCCAAAGAAATTCTAGTGATATAGTTTGAGAATTAGCGAAAAGCTCGGTATAGCAAGGGCTTTTGTTGATTTTTTTATTTAATCCAGCCTTATGAAGAATTTAATATTCAAAATGATCAACTTTGTTATCCAGAATGACCAGTTTAATAGGTATTTGGATCCGGGTTTGTAATCTGAGCATTCCAAGCAAAGCCAGTGCCGTCTGTACATTTAAATCACAGAATCAAACATGACAGGAGGGTTTACCAACACATTTCAATGCATGGTCACTTTCTCAAATGGAAAAAAGTGCTGTAATGTAAGTCAACACCTGACTGTTACATTACTGGTATTGCCAAACTTATCTTTGCAATACAGAGCCCTATGATGGATCACTGCATTAAAATACATCTACATTACAATATAGCATCTAATAGTGACATTTGAAGATGTCAAAACATTTTACGTTTGCCTGTCACAATGTTCCCGACTCCTCTGCAGACTTTCTCCAGTGGCCTCGATCTCCAAGGAGGTGTGTTTTTTGGCTTTCAAAACCCACACCAACATAGTCTGTGGGAGGAAATACAATTTCCCTGTGGCCTTCACAAGGGGGACTCTGATCATGGAAGAGGTGCATGTGCATTTTGCACCCAAGGCCTTCCTAACCCATGAAAAGGCATGCGAAAATGGTATGGGGCCGGGAAGGCATGGAAAATGGTTTTCTTGCAAAAACAAAACTACGTTCTGCATTTTCTGAGCTGGTTTCTGCCTCCATGAAGATACAAAACTCCATTTCATAGTCTCAGACTAATGGTGCCGCTTTTTAAGCGTTGGTGTTTTGCTATTGTTTCGATGTCTTTCAATCTGCAATGTGTTGTTTGATTTGGGGAAGCAGTTTGAGAATTGTCAAGTGAAATCCATTTGAACTTTAATTTTTGCTGATGTACAATTGGGACTTTGAGGAAATGTGGTTAAAGGAAGAGGATCACTAGAGCAGTGGTTATTATTTCAGTAAGATTTAAAATTATATAGCACATTACTGTCTTTTTACATCTCTAAAGTGTCCTGATGAGTTTCACATGATGTATTATGTTGAAGCGCAGTGACTTATGTAAGAAAATATGGTAGCCATTTTGCATTGTGCGTCCCACAAAAAAAACATTACCACCAAAAGCAGGACTGTTTAATGATTGAGGGAGCAATATTTTTCAGAGCATTAGAACAACTTCTACCAGAACAGGCATGCTCTCAGTTTAACATTTCACCTATCTCTGATGCAGCATTTCCTTTACGCGTTGGTGTGGCTGCCTGGATTGACCTGAAAAGTCTAGTTAGGCTCAAGCTCACAACCTTTGCCCAGAGAGTGCTCCCAACTGATTCTCCTAATTTTTATTTTTTTCCCCTAGATTGTGTTAACTGGAATATTGGAGCAGGTTGTAAACTGCAGGGATGGCTTGGCTCAAGAGTATCTCATGGAATGTATAATTCAGGTAAAATTCTGTTTATTTTAATCTGTAGATGTTTGTTTTGCAAACAGTGAGTTGACTTTTATTTTAATAAAAGCAAATTTTAAGATGATTTGATTTTAAAATTAATGAAGTACAATTCTTGTGTGTTTAGTTATTGGCTTGAAATCGAGTATTATTTATAGCAAAGAAGTTTTGTTGAAGAATTGGGTGGGGAACAAGGTATCCTTTCACTTCTCTTCCCCCCCCCCCCGCCCCCCCTCTCAATCGGAGATTTGGGAGAGTGCCATATTTATTGGGAGAAGCAATATATTGTTGGGAATAAATTGATTGTGCTGGATATTATCATGTGTATGGCTACTTCAAAAGTTAAATTAATCACAGGTGCTGACCTCGCAAATGTACTGCATGAACCTGACCAGCTGCCTCAGCGGCTTAGCCATGCTGCATTTGAACTTGCACTTCAGTAAGTGCATGTTCATGTTCATCTGGATAAACCTGGTCACTTGAAATGTCAGGTCTAAAAAGGAGTGACAATATGCTAATAGAATGAAGGCACTGTTTCTCTCGTACTGCACCTGAACAAGTATATAAAGAAGTAAGCTCTTGAGATGTAACTAAAACAATGATAAGTAGCAGTAAGATTAGCCTAAAGAGGGAGCTGGTCTGAGCGGGAATTCAGGAATGAGTTAAATGTTTTTGTTTGAAGGTTGCTGAGAAACAAAAAGGGACCAGCAAAAGCCAACACTTCTTTTCAATTTGTGAAGTGTTAATTAGTTGTAGCTGACTAAGCTGTGGGAGGGACAAGTAAAGCTTAAGCATTTTTTGACACGGTACTTAAGGAAATAATAAATTAACCATACTTGGGAATATATCCATATTTGAAGATGATGAGCTGGGCGGCATAGTGACTTGCAAAGAGCAGAAATTGACACAACTGAAGTGAATGGGTAGAACGATGGCAGGTGTCCTTTAATGAAACAGTGTGAAGTAGTACATTTTGGAGACTTGGAAATGAGTAACATGGATTGGACGGTTCTGGTGAGAATAACATCTAAAGATGAAAAGATAAGAGATGAGAGTAAAGGCCAGGGGTAATAAATAGCCAGGAAATATATGCAGTTAAATAGCAGAAGTATGAAAACACTGTTTAAAAATAAAGGAAAAGAGACAACTATTAACGACTAATTGGACTGCCTTTACAGAAATACATACAGCAAACAAAATAAAACTGGAGAACTGGAGGCAATAATTCATAGCGAGGAATCATGTGTAAGAGGAATAGCTGAAAAGTGACTACATAAAGTTATAGGAGTAGCGACTAAATTTTACGGTTTTTTACTATATCCGGAAGGATAGGGAAGAAGGAGAAGGAGGGAGGGTTATCTATACTAGTTAGAAATAACAATGGCAATAGAAAAAAAGACATAACTAACAAAACGTTAGAAACAGAATCCAGAAATGATAAGGGATCAGTCACGCTAACAGGTGGATGAGAAAACGCTATCACAATCACGCAACCTATGTAAGCAAAAATATGAAATGAATAAAGAACATAGACTATTAATCAATGGGGATTTTAACTATTCCCAAATGAGCTTGCAAGAGACAGCGGAACAGATGCATGAAATAAAAATAATACAATGTGTACAGCATTGCTTAACCAATATGTAAAAAGTGCAATACTGATAATGAGAAATGAACTAGAACAGATAAGAGCAATAAGCGCAGTGTAACATCGAGGCAGTGGTGAATAAGATTTAAGGTAAAGATTGAAAAGGATAAAAGACAAAGGCCAAAGGTGATTTTAAAGGATGAGAATGGAACTAGGGGAAATAAACTGGAAAGATTTGCTGACAGAGAAATAAAAGAGCAGGGGCAAATGTAAAACCGTAATCAGGAGAGTGCAGGAGATATTCTTCTTGCTAATATAGCAAGAACAAACTGGCCAGTAATAACATACCATGGATGAATACAGATGAGCAAAATTGAAAGTAAAGCAAAAAACATCCACTAAGTATGGAGACAACATGGCAGAAATAAAAGGCAATGTAAAGAGATCAGGAAAGAAGTTAGTGATTAGGAAGGCGTAGAGAAACTGCGAAATTAAATTATCCAATGTAAAAAAGAAATAGTAAGGCATTCTACAGACACATGAATAACAAAAATAAGATGGGGATATGGTCACTAAGAGATGCACAGGACAAACTCTCAGGTAATGACAGTGAAATGGCAGAAATATGGAATGATGACTTTGCCTTGGTATTTAACACAGAGACTAATATGGTGGGTATTACATTACATTAGAAGAAATTTTTAAAAAGGCATTTAAGATAAAGAGGAAAAAGAACTTGTAAACTAATCTGCGCATATTAAAATAAGTTGAGGGAAGAGATGTATAAAAATTCTTTAGAAAAGGAAATAGTGCCAGAATACTGGAAGACAGCTGATGTGATTTTTATATTTAAGAAGGCACTTAAACAGTCTCTAGAATTATGGACCAATTAGCTTAACATCAACGGTAGAAAAGATATCCTTGCATAAAAGGAATCCTTGCACAAAGATTTAACCAAAAGCATTGAGAAACTAAAAATATAATTGCGAACAGTCAGCAGGGATTTCAAGAGGAAAGATCATACTTGACGTGCCTTATTGAATTATTTGAAGAAGTAACAGAGTAGATAAGGGTAATGTAGCAGACGCAGCTGGGCAGGACTCCTCTCACATGGTTCCATTTTTTTCTATTTAATCATAACCTAAGGATCACTTGCAATGGCTTCTCTTGCTGATCAAAAACACATTACCTCTGTTGTCCCACAATGATCTATCCTTAGCCGCCTCCTATTTTTAATAAGGTACAGTGTTAGTTTTCACATGTATGCTGACAACATCAGCTCTACTTCACCACTACCGCCGGTCTCTAACTCCACAGTTGCTAAATTATCAAACTGCTTATTTGACATTTGATACTGGATGGGCAGAAGCTTCCTCCAATTAATTATTGGGAAGACTGAAATCACTGGTCCCCACGCCAAACTCTGTTCCCTAGCTACTGACTCCATTTATCTCCCAGGCAATGGTCTGAGATTAAGTCAGTCTATTTCCAACTTTGGTGTCACATTTGATCCTGAGATGAGCTTCCGATTTCATATTCGTGCCACCACTAAGGCCACTTATTTCCACCTCCATAACATTGCTTGAATTCACCCCTGTCTTGGCTCATCTCCTGCTGAAGCCCTCATCCATACCTTTGTTACCTCTAGACTCGACTATTCCAATGCTCTCCTGGCTCATCTCCAAAATTCTACCCTCTTTAAACTTGTCATCCAAAACTCTGCTGCCCATGCCTTAACTCCCAGCAAAGTCCCATTCCCCTATCACCCTCTGCTCACTGCCCTACGTTGGTGCCCAGTCAAACAATGTCTTGATTTTTAAAATTATCATCCTTGTTTTCCAATCCCTCCATGGCTTTACTCCTCTCTATCTCTGTAATCTCCAATCACCCAACCCTCTGAGACATCTGCCCTTGTCTAATTCTACCCTCTTGTACATTCCCAATACTGCATTCTGTTTGGTATCTGTGCCCACAGTTACCTTGGCCCCAATCTCTCGATTTCTCCCCATACACCTCTCCGTCTCTTTACTTTGCATCCTTCCTTTAAGGCACTTCTAAAATCCACCTCTTTGACCAAACTTTCAGTCACCTGACCTAATATTGCCATGTGTGGCTTGGTGTCATATTTTGCTTTACAATGCTCCTGTGCAGCACTTTGGGATATTTCATTACATTAAAGGTGCTACATAAATGTAAGTTCTAATATATTTAGACTTCTAAAAGACTTTTAATAAGGTACTGCAAAGTAGGCTCATGACTTAAGATCAAAGTGAGTGGATTCAGGGGACAGGCAGCAGAATGGATAGCAGGTTGCTACAAATAGAGAGTAAGGGTTAGAGGTAGTTACTTCTATTGGAAAAAGTTGGGAACTGGTCTTCCAAAAACTAGTGTCTGCAGAGTACTTGGTGCTGGAATTATGATCATTTACCAATTACAAGTGATTTGCACTCAAGCAGCAAAAGTACAATTTTAAAAACTTTTTTTTTAGCTTTTTAGGCAGGCAGGCAGTGGCGCAGTGGTAAGGTCACCGGACAAGCAATCCAGAGGCCCAGGGTAATGCTCTGGGGACAACAGTGGTTTGAATCACCCCACGGTAGCTGATGGAATTTTAAATGCAGCTAATAAATCTGAAATTAAGAAGCTAATGTCGGTAATAGTGACCGTGAAATCATTGTCGTAAAAATCCATCTGTTTGACTAATGTTCTGGTCTGGCCTACATGTGACTCCAGACCAAACAGTGTGGTTGACTCTTAGTGCCCTCTGAAATGGCCTAGCAAGCCACTCAGCTGTATCAAAACTGCTACAAAGTCTGCAAAATGGAATGAAACTGGATGGATCAACTGAGCACCAACCTATGCACAGGAAATGACAACGGCAAACCCAGCCCTGTCAATTCTGCGCAGTTCTCCTTACTAACATCTGGGGGCTTGTGCCAAAATTGCACTCGTCAAGCAACAGCCAGACAGTGCCTGTAAGGCATAATTCTGAGAGTAGGACAGACCCACCAGAGGTGGCGGCACAGTGGTATACAGTCAGGAGAGAGTTGCTCTGAGAGTTCTCAACATCGACTCTCGACCCCATGAAGCCGCATGGCATCAGTAGTTCAAACATGGTCAAGGAAATCCCCGCTGATTACCACCTATGGCCTACCACCACAGAACCCACCTCAGGGAGGAACCAGTACTTCTCCATCTCCTCCATGTTGAACACCACTTGGCGGAAGCACTGAGGGTGCAAGGGCACAGAATGTACTCTGGTTGGGGACCTTCAATGTCCATCAATAAAACCACCACTGACCGAGCTGGCTGAGTACAAAAGGAGATTGCTGCTAGCCTGGGCCTTTGGCAGGTGGTGAGGGAACCAACAAGAAGGAAAAACCTACTTGAGCTTGTCCTGACCAATCTGCATGTCTCGGATCCAACTGCCCATGACCTTATTGGTAGGAGTGACCACTGCACAGTCGTCGGTGGAGATGAAACCCTGTCTTTACATTGAGCATGCCCTCTATCATGTTGTGTGGCACTACCACCATGGGATAGATTTCGAACAGATCTGGCAATTCGCAACTCAAAACTGGGCGTCCATGAAGCGCTGTGGGCCATCAGCAGCAGAATTGTATACAGCCACAATCTGTAGCCTCATGGCTTGCCTTATCCTCCGCTCTACCATTATCATCAAACCAGGGGATCAACATTGGTTCAATGAAGAGTGCAGGAGGGCATGCCAGGACCAGCACCAGGCATACCCAAAAATAAAATATCAACCTAGTGAAGCTACAACACACTATTACTTGTTGCTTTTTGCTGTTTGGCATGCATGCGATAGACGGAGCTAAGCTATAGACAAACATTGGATCAGTTTGAAGCCTTCAGTCCTGCTACATCCAGTCATAAATGGTGGTGCACAATTAAACCACTCACTGGAGGAGGACACTTCACAAATATCCCCATCCCCAGCACATCAATGCAAAAGGCAAGGCTGAAGCATTTGCAACCATTTTCAGCCAGAAGTGCCAAGTGGATTTAAAAAAAAATCACTCCAGGGTATGGGCTTTGCTGGCTGGGCCAGCATTTATTGCCCATCCCTAGTTGCCCTTGAGAAGGTGGTGGTGAGTTGCTGCCTTGAACTGCTGCAGTCCCTGTGGTGTAGGTACACCCACAGTGCTGTTAGGAAGGGAGTTCCAGGATTTTGACCCAGCGACAGTGAAGGAACGGCAATATATTTCCAAGTCAGGATGGTGAGTGACTTGGAGGGGAACTTCCAGGTGGTGGCGTTCCCATCTATCTGCTGCCCTTGTCTTTCTAGATGATAGTGGTCATGGGTTTGGAAGATGCTGTCTCAGGAGCCGTGGTGAATCCCTGCAGTACACCTTGTAGATGGTACACACTGCTGCTACTGTGTTTCGGTGGTGGAGGGAGTGAATGTTTGTGGATGTTGTGCCAATTAAGTGGACTGCTTTGTCCTGGACGGTGTCGAGCTTCTTGAGTGTTGTAGGAGCTGCATTCATCCAGGCAAGTGGAGAGTATTCCATCACACTCCTGACTTGTGCCTTGTAGATGGTGGACAGGCTTTGAGGAGTCAGGAGGTGGGTTGCTGGCCACAAGAATCCTAGCCTCTGACCTGCTCTTGTAGTCACAGTATTTATATGGCTATTCCAGTTCAGTTTCTGGTCAATGGTAACCCCAGGATGTTGATAGTGGGGGATTTAGTAATGGTAATACCATTGAACATCAAGGGGCAATGGTTGGGCTCTCTTGTTGGAGATCATTGCCTGACACTTGTGTGGCGCGAATGTTACTTGCCACTTGTCAGCCCAAGCCTGGATATTGTCCAGGTCTTGCTGCAATTGGACATGGACTGCTTCAGTATCTGAGGAGTCGCAAATGGTGCTGAATATGGTGCAATCATCAGCGAACATCCCCACTTCTGACCTTATGATGGAAGGAAGGTCATTGTTGCAGCAACTGAAGATGGTCGGGCCGAGGACACTACCCTGAGGAACTCCTACAGTGATGTCCTGGAGCAGAGATGACTGATCTCCAACAACCACAACCATCTTTGTTTGTGCTAGGTTTGATTCCAACCAGTGGAGAGTTTTCCCCCTGATTCCCATTGACTCCAGTTTTGATAGAGCTGCCTGATGCCACACTCTGTCAAATGAGGTCTTGATGTCAAGGGCAGTCACACTCTCTTCCCCTTGGGAGTTCAGCTCTTTTGCCCATGTTTGAACCAAGGCTGTAATGAGGTCAGGAGCTGAGTGGCCCTGGAGGAACCCATTCTGGGCGTCAGTGAACAGGTTATTGCTAAGCAAGTGCCACTTGAAAGCATTGTTGATGACCCCTTCCATTATTTTACTGATGATGGAGAGTAGACTGATGGGGCGGTAATTGGCAGGGTTGGATTTGACCTGCTTTTTGTGTACAGGACATACCTGGACAATTTTAAACAGGATGACCCATTTCAGCCTCCTGAGGACCCCCAGCATCACAGATGCCAGTCTTCAGCTAATTTGATTCACTGCACGCAATATCTAGAAACAGCTGAAGGCACCGGATACTGCAAAGGCTATGGGCCCTGACAACATTCCAGCAAGTGTACTGAAGATTTGTGCTCCAGAACTAGCTGCGCCCTTAGCTGCACTGGAACAGCTTGGTGACAACACTGGCATCTACCAGGCAATGTGGAAAATTCACCAGGTTTGTCCTGTCCACAAGAAGCAGGACAAATCCAACCTGGCCAATTACTGCCTCATCAGTCTACTTTCGATCATCGGCAAAGTGATGGAAGGAGTTGTTGATAGTGCTATCAAGGGGCACTTAGTCAGCAATAACCTGCCCATTGATACTCAGTTTGGGTTCCATCAGGGCTACTTGGCTCCTGACCTCAATCCAAACATGGATAAAAGAGCTGAACTGGTGAGGTGAGAATGATTGCCCTTGACATCAAGATGGCGTTTGACCGAGTGTGGCATTGAGGAGCCCCAGCAAATTAGGAGTCACTGGGAATCGGGAGGGGCGGGTGGGGGGGGAGAATGCTCCACTGGTTGGAGCCATACCTAGTGCAAAGGAAGATAGTTGTAGCTGTTGGAGATCCATCATCTCAGTCCCAGGACATCATTGCAAGAGTTCCTCAGAGCAGTGTCTATCCTAGGCACAGTTGTCTTCAGCTGCTTCATCAGTGACCTTCCCTCCATAAGGTCAGAAGTGGGGATGCTTGCTGATGATTCCACAACGTTCACTATTTGTGACTCCACAGGTACTGAAGCAGTCCATGCCCATACGCAGTAAGACCTGCACAATATTCAGGCTTGGGCTGGCAAGCGGCAAGTAACATTTGCACCACACCAGTGCCAGGCAATGGCCATCTCCAACAAGAGGATCCAACCATCTCCCCTTGTCATTCAAATGGCATTACCATCGCTGAATACCCCGCTATCAACAACCTGGGGGTTATCATTGACCAGAAACTGAACTGGACCAGCCATATAAATACTGTGGTTGCAAGAGCAGTTCAGAGGCTGAGAATTCTGTAGAGAGTAACTGCCTTCTGACTCCCAAAGCCTGTCCACCATCTATAAGGCACAGATCAGGAGTGTGATGGAATACTCTCCACTTGCCTGGATGAGTGCAGCTCCAACAACACTCGAAGCAAGACATCATCCAGGACAAAGCCGCCTGCTTGATTGACATCCCATTCACTGCCTTCAACATCTGCTTGTTCCACCACCGATGCAAAGTGGCAAAAGTGTGTACCATCTACACATTGCACTACAGCAGCTCAACAAGCCTCCTTCGATAGCATCTTCCAAATCCGTGACCTCTACCTCAAAGAAGGACAAGGGCAGCAGATGCATGGAACACCACCACCTGCAATTTCCCTTCCAAGCCCCCCACACCCTGACTTGGAATTATATTGCCATTCCTTCACTGTTACTGGGCCAAAATCCTGGAATTCCCTCCCTAACAGCACTGTAGGTGTTCCTACACCACATGGACTGCTGCGGTTCAAGGAGGCAGGTCACCACCACCTTCTCGAGGGCACTTTGAGATGGGCAATAAATGCCGGCCTAACCAGCGAAGCCCACATCCTGTGGAAGAATATATAAAAAGTGTGACATGGAATTGGGGTTGTAGTTTATGCAGAGGGGGAATGTGACAAGCTGCAGGAAGACATTAATAAACTAATGGAGTGTAATTGGCAAATCAACTTCAATATAGATGAGTGTGAAGTGGCATATTTTAGTGGGTGGCAGGAAGAGGCCATTTTTTTTTATTCATTCACGGGATGTAGGCTTTGCTGCCTGGGCCAGCATTTATTATCCAACCCTAGATGCCCTTGAGAAGGGTGGTGGTGAGCTGCCGCCTTGAACTGATGTAGTACATGCGGTGTAGGTACACCCACAGCGCTGTTAGGAAGGGAATTCCAGGATTTTGACCCAGTCACAGTGAAGGAACAACGATATATTTCCAAGTCAGGATGGTGAGTGACTTGGAGGGAAACTTGCAGGTGATGGTGTTCCGATCTATCTGCTGCCTTTGTTCTTCTAGATGGTAGTGGTCATGGGTTTGGAAGGTGCTGTTGAAGGAGCCTTGGTGAATTCCTGCAGTGCATCTTGTAGATAGTACACACTGCTGCTACCTGTGCATCAGTGGTGGAGGGAGTGGATGTTGTGCCAATCAAGCGGGCTGCTTTGTCCTGGACGGTGTCAAGCTTCTTGTGTTGTGGGAGCTGCACTCATCCAGGCAAGTGGAGAGTATTCCATCACACTCCCAACTTGTGCCTTGTAGATGATGGATATCCCTTGGAAAGTAAATGTCTATATTGGATGGAGGAGCAGAGGGATCTCGGGGTACAAATACACAAATCGCAAAGTAATGCAACAAATTTAAAGGTATTTAAAAAAACAACAAACTATGCGGTGGGCTTCATTTCTGGAGGGATAAAATTGAAAAGCAGTGGTCATGCTAAACGTATATAAAACCTTGGTTAGATCGCACTTGGAGTACTGAGAACAGTTTGACTCCATGTTATAAAATCGTGACAGTACAAAAATATTTGCTAGAATGATACCTGAACTGAAAGGTTATACCTATTACGAAAGATTAAATACTTTGGGGTCTAGAAAAGAGAAGGCTGAAGGGTGACCTGATAAGACCTTTAAGATTATGAATGGATTAGATAAGATAGACATAGAGAAGATGTTTCTCTTTTTTTATTGCAGAGTAGAATTGGGGGTTATAAATATACAATAGTAGTAAATCTAATAGATAATTAGGGAGAAAAGTTTTGACCCAGTGATTAGGATGTAGAACTCTCCACCAGAAGGACTAGTTGTTGTGACTAGTATAGATGCATTTCAGGGGAAAGTAGGTGTGCAGATGAAAGGAATAGAAGGAGTTGTTGATGGAGGTATATAAGGGTGGGGAGGAGGTTTGTGTGGAGCATAAACACCGAAATGGCCTTTTGGAACAAATAATCAGCTTCTGTGTTATTACAATGCAAATTGAAGATAGAAGAATAATCAAATAGAAAAAGAAAGGGAAGGGTGCTAGAAGAGTGAAGGAATTTGAGGTTTCATATAATAATAATTAACTCAAAAGTTTAATGGGATCCTGACGTTCATCACGAAAGGAATGGCGTATAGGGGGATGGGAACCTGAGGGCAAATTCAAAACTGGGGATGGGAGATGAAGAATTAACGAGTGACTCTGAAAGACGGAAGCAGCACAGATTAAAAAGTGTACAGCACAGGAATTTGGCAGTGTTAAAAGGTATATATGTAAATGCAAGGAGCATAGTAAATAAAGCCGATTTGAGCTGAGGGTACAGACACATGGCAGCATGATATCATCGCAATAATGGAAACTTGGCTTAAGGAAGGGCAAAAATGGCAGGTCAACACCCCTGGATATAGAGTTTTCGGGCAGGATGGGGAGTGGGTGTAGCATTATTGGTTGAAGAATCCATTACAGCTATGAGGAAGGATGATATACTAAATGAAGCACCAAATGAGGCCATATGGTTTGAGCTCAGAAATAAAAAAGGAGCAGCCACACTGCTAGGAGTGTACTCTAGACCCCCAAATAGTGGAAGGGAGTTAGAAGAGCAAATATGTAGACAGATTTCTGAGTTCAAACACAACAGGGCAGTAATCATTGGGGACTTCAACCACCCTAATATTAATTGGGATACGAACAGTGTGAAGGGCACAAAGGGCGCAAAATTCTTGAACTGCTTTCAAGAGAACTTTTTTAGCCTGCACGTAACAAGCCCAATGAGAGGGGATGCAGTTCTGGATTTAGTCTTAGGAAATGAAGCTGGGCATGTGGATGAAGTAGCAGTGGGGGACCATTTTGGAGATAGTGACCATAATATTGTTAGATTTAGCATAATTGTGGAAAGGACAAAGATAGAGCAGGAATAAAAATTCTAAATTGGGGGAAGACAAATTTTACAAGGTTGAGTTGTGAGCTGGCAAGAATGGACTGGATGCAGCTATTAGAAGGAAAAACTGTCAAATCAGTGGGGCCATTCAAAGGTGAAATTCTATAGGCACGGTGTAGACATGTTCCCACAAAGAAAAAGGGTGGTACTGCCAAATCTAGAGCCCCCTGGTTATCCAGAAGCATACAGGCCAAGATAAAGCAGAAAAAGAAAGCTTATGACAGGAACAAAAGACTTAATACTGTAGAAAGACTAGAGATGTATAGAAAGTACAGGTGTGAAGTAAAAATGGAAATTAGGAAAGCAAAGGGAGGATATGAAAAAATATTGGCAGGTAAAATGAAAGAAAACCCTAAGATGTTTTACTAGTACATTTTAAGAGCAAGAGAGTATCTAAGGAAAAAGTAGGGTCTATCAGAGATGTACATGGTAACTTGTCGGTTGATGCTGAGGATGAGGGCAGGGTTCTCGATGAGTATTTGTCTCTGCCTTCACTAAGGAGAGGTTTGACATAGACATTTTAGTTAGAGGAGTATGAAATATTAGATGCAATAAGTATAGTGAGAGGGGAGGTACTGGAGGGATTGGCATTCTTGAAAGTGAATAAATCACCAGCGCCAGATGGAATATATCCCAGGCTGTTGAAGGAAGCCAGGGAGCAAATAGCGGATCAAAAACAAAAATAGCTGGAAAAACTCAGCAGGTCTGACAACATCTGTGGAGGGGAATACAGTTAACGTTTCGAGTCCGTATGACTCTTCATCAGTACTAAGGAAATATAGTTCTATATTTTCTCTATATAAATTCTATATTTCCTTAGTTCTGATGAAGAGTCATGCAGACGCGAAACGTTAACTGTATACCTGTCTGCAGATGCTGTCAGATCTGCTGAGTTTTTCTAGCTATATTTGTTTTTGTTTCAGATTTCCAGCATCCGCAGTATTTGGCTTTTATCTTAGCAAATAGCGGATGCTCTGAGGATCATTTTCCAATCCTCAATAGACACAGGTGAGGTCCCAGAAGATTGGAGGTCTGTGAGCATTGTATCATTTATTTAAAAAGGGTGCAAGGGATAGGCCAGAAAATTATAAGCTGGTCAGTCTGACTTCGATGATGGGCAAATTATTGGCATCAATTCTGAGACAAGAAAACTGTCACTTAGGCACAGATTGATCAGGGATAGTCAGCATGGTTTTGTTGGGGGAAGACTGTCTTACTAACTTAATAGAAGTTTTTGAGGAAGTAATGAGGATTGATGAGGGTAGTGCAGTGGATGTTGTCACCATGAATTTTAGAAAGGCATTTGACAAGGTTCCACATGGCAGACTGGTCAGGAAAGTAAGATCTCACAGGGGAAGCAGCAGGTTGGATCCAAAATTGCCTCAGTGACAGAAAACAAAGGGTAATGGTTGATGGATGTTTTTGTGAATGGGAAACGGTTTCCAATGGTGTTCCACAGGGCTCAGTGTTGGAGCCCTTGTTTGTTGTATATATTAATGATTTAGACTTAAATATGGGAGGCATAATTGGGAAATTTGCAGATGACACAAATTGCCCTTGTAGTTGATAGTGAAGAGGATGGCTGTCGACTCCAGAATGATATCAATGGTTTGGTTAAGTGGGCAGAGAAGTGGCAAATGGAATTCAAACCGGAAAAATGTGAGATAATGCATTTGGGGAGGGCAAACAAAGCCAGGGAATACTCTGTAATTGGGAAGCTATTAAGAGGGGTTGAGGAAGTGAGAGACCTTGGAGTGCATGTCCACAGGTCCTTGAAGATGGCAGGACAGGTGGACAAGGTGGTCAAGAAAGCACATGAAATGCTTTCCACTATTGGGTGAGGTACTGAATACAAAAGCAGGGATGCAATGATGGAACTGTATGAAATGCTGGTTAGGCCACAGCTGGAATTTTGTGTACAGTTCTGGTCGTCACATTACAGGAAGGACATAATTGCTCTGGAGAGAGTGCAGAGGAGATTTACAAGAATGTTGCCAGGGCTTGAAAATTGCAGCTTTGAAGAGAGATTGGATAGGCTAGGGTTGTTTTCCTTGAAACAGAGGAGGCTGAGGGGTAACCTAATTGAAATGCACAAAATTGGGTGGCCTAGATAGGGTGGATGGGGAAGACTTGTTTTCCCCTAGCTGAGGGGTCAATTGCCAGGGGGCATAGATTTAAGGTGATTGGTAATAGGATTAGAGGGGACATGGGGAAAAACTTTTGCACCGAGAAGGTAGTGGGTGTCTGGAATTCACTGCCTAAGTTGATGGTTGAGGCTGAAATGCTCAATTCATTTAAAAGGTATTAGATCTGCATCTGAAGTGCTGTAACCTGCAAGGCTACGGGCCAGTTGCTGGAAAGTGGGATCAAAATGAGTGGCTAATTTCTTTTTTTCTCTTTTTGGTCGGTGCAGACATGATGGGCTGAATGGCCTCTTTTTGCACCATAACTTTATTTATGGTTCTATAAAAAGCAAGGATGTGTAACTGAGCCATACGGAGGACAATTCACACCTCATTTAGTATATTTAACTTGGGAAGCCTCAGTTTAGGAAATATGTGTTGCATGTTCAGCACAACCAGTGCCTGTTCACTTGGATGATTTATGAATTACTGTAACTCCTGATGCTGATCGGTAACTGTTGTGTGCATACACTCGGCTCAGCTCGCACTGTGCCCGCTAACGCATGCACGTTATCTCTTATTGCTAACATCATTGTAGTGTGCCCTTTTACTGGTGCCAGTATTGGTTTGTGCCTGCATGTGGTGATGTCATCACTTTCACTGCCTGCAGCTCAGAGAGCAGCCCTTTTGGCCACCACCTGGCTTTCTCTGCCACCTCTCACTTGCCTCCTCTCATGAGCTGTAATCTCCATTTCTCCTTCATTTACGTTCACTCCCTGCCCAAAACCTATTTCTCCTTCCTTTGCAGATGCTCCCTGAGAGTTCCCAACAGTTTTGCCACTTAAACTGCTTTCTGGCCAGGGTGAGCCCAGGAAACATTCTCTGCTGCGACCCACCTCCCCCTCACCCTTTATTTTGACTGAGTTTGGTGATGGCACCTGGCTTTGAAATCACAAGCACTGCAACTGCATGTGTGGGTAATATGCCCTCTGCAGTTGCTGTGTCACCAAACTCAGCCTTTTGAAGGAGTGACCTGTATTCATTGGTGATGAGACTAATAAGTGATCTGATTTGGGTTGTTTAAAATGAAAGGGTGAGTAGGGAAGAACCATCACTGTACTACAAGAAACTAGAGCCAGGAACTGTAAAATGAAAATTAAGAAGGCTAAAAAATTTTGTAAAGAAAGCTTTAAGTTTTGAGGGTCTGCACTATTCCACTGCAGAAGGCCATGGTTGTAAAATCATTTGAGAGGCTTAAAAAGTGATATCATCCTTACTCCCCAAGTTATGAATATTTTTCACATTGCTTAAGAGTTGAAATTAAAGATGAGAGCTGCATTACTAACAATGGCAGAGCAGACTTGGTGACCCATTGTTTTTTTTATTCTAATCTTTTCACTGAAGCCCTGTAGCTTTCCCTGCTCTAAGAAACGTTATGATCAGTGCAGCCCTAGCTCTTGAAATTGAAAAAAAATTGAATTAAACCATGTTCCATTTTTCATTGGAAAAGGCAGGAATTGATCGCAACTTTGTTTCTATTGTTGACACTCTGTTTTAGAGCAAGATTGGCTGCATATTTCCATTTTGTCTCCCAATCCTGTTGAGAGATACTTCATTAATGATGTGGTTTTCAAACCTTTTTCTATGGGAGATCCTTGGCTAATACTGGACACAGACTAACGGAAATGTAGTGATATTATAGATAACTCTTTACAGACTTCCTAAATTCTGTGAACTCCTCCTTAAAAATCTATATTTTAACGAGACTTTAAAGTAGCAGCTTATGATGAGTGCAATACCCTTGATGGTGTCAAACATATATGCTGATTTTTAGCTGACAAATGGCTTGCCACAGAGTGGGGTTTGTCTGGACTCTAAGACACTGATCAGGCTTTGGGCTGTGAATTGTTTTTCATAAACTAAAGGGTCTACTTTGAGTGACATGGAGATAGAAAAACCTCCAAGTCCTTTTGAGTAACAACCACAATTATTTCTCAGCTGTACTGTGTCTGTGTTGGTGCAGAATCGATGGGCCGAAGGGCCTCTTCTGTTCTGTGATACTACCAATGCACTGCACCTCTCTCAATTAAAATGCCATTTCCCTGCTTTTTTTTTGTTAAATGTGTAACCATTTTTGGAAAAGCTTTCAGATAATTAGGTTATCTATTTTACAGGTATTCCCTGATGAGTTTCATCTGCAGACACTGAATCCATTCCTTCGTTCTTGCGCAGAGCTCCACCAAAGTGTTAATGTTAAAAACATTATCATTGCACTGATTGATCGGTAAGACTACTTCAATGAATTGGATCTCAGTAGGTTACTTTGCAGTTTCATTGAATAAACATTGGGTTTTTACATTTCAGTTATTTGAATTGCTCTCAATGGTCATTCTGCAATTTTTAGGTTAGCTTTGTTTGCACATCGTGAAGATGGCCCTGGAATCCCTGCTGATATAAAACTGTTTGACATCTTTTCCCAACAAGTAGCTACAGTTATACAGGTAAAACTGCTTTTATTGTCAAAGGCCTCTTTCTTGGTCCATGGCTTTTTATTTATGAATACTGGTAATTAATGTGTGTTAGATGCTTTCGCAATTTTACCGCTTCCTAAACTTGGTTGTTTGCTATTTCACTAACGGAACTGCAGAAAGTCTGCTTGGCATTTAAACCTGGTGTAGGGGCATTTCCCTAGTCAAAAAATTGACATTCCAGTGAAATGTGAAGATCACTTAAGCTGGTAAAGTATTTATAACTCCAGTCTGTCTTTACTGGAGGGCGAGATAATAACTAGACTTTAGCAAGTTATGTCTTCAGCCACAACTGAACAATATATACTTATGGGACACAGAGATATTGGCCAGAATTTGCACTTGCAGTCATCTAACAATATATGCTGTTAGACTTCCCCTGCATCCTTCACCTCAAACATGTTTTGGTTGTAAAGTGCAAGCTCATAATAGTGCAGTGAGGAAACAGGGCATTTGGGATCTGAGTGAGAGGGGCAGCCAACAGAGTCTCTCCTGAACCAATGAAATGTAAGGATTAGGAAATAAAAACAGGAAAGACTGAGAACGTGAGTGAATAAAATGGGTGCATTCAGCCTCGAATCAGGTACAGAATGAGAAAGAGGAAAAGAAAGATTGGATTGGTGGGAGAAGAGACAAAGGGAAAAAACAAAGATGGCAAATGTTAGAATTTGATATTTTTAAAACTTCCTGAAGGAATGAGACTCCACATTTGTAATAGTTTTCAGTGTAAAGGTAATGATTGGCAGTTACTAATACTTATTACTTAAAAAGGGATTCAAACTTGTAATGTCAAGGCAACAAGTTTAATGAGTAACAAATAAATACAAGAAATTCCCCAAAAAATAGGCTAAGGTTGCAATGCTTTTTTTTAATGAATCTAATAGCAACACATCACAATTCAGGCAGCAACTTTTGGTATTCATACTTAAACTGCGTCTAGCTCTTGTCTGCAGTTGCTGTACCCATTTACTCATAACAGTGACACTAATAGCTGTGCTATTATTTTGATAGCAAGTTCTGGACTATTAGATGTTTTGAGTCTATGCTATGATGGAACAGGCTTATAATGGGATGTCTAATTTGACTATTCAATGGCCTCCTGAGATGGTAATGGAAAGCAGCAGCAGTAATTTATTTGGATTTTCAAAAGGAATTTTCATAAAACCTGCAACTGATTACTTTACTTTATTTAATCAACCTCTTCAGAGGAAATGTAGCACCGTAGATTGAAGGGGGGCTGAAAATAGTGTACCTTTGGATGAGTTCTGTGTCTACCTTTATTCTGTGTATGGATGATTTGGTCTTGGTTACAGGAAACATGGTCTCAAGATGTGTTCATGAAGCAAACAAACAAGTTTAGCAATGAGGCCTGTAAAAAAAAAAATAAAAACTTCAAGACAAGGTGGTGAAATGGTTGGTAGACAAATGATACAGTTTTATATGAAGTGTGAGGTAATGTATTTTGGAGGGAAAATCAATAGAAATATTTACTTAGACATTGAACAATGTAGATGAACAGACTTACTTTCAATTAATTATGCATTTGAACTAAGTGCAGATGGATAAAGCAATACTAAAGTCAGTGGAACTTGGGGTTTTGTAAATAAGACAGTATAAGAGCAAAGTAGTAATGATGAATTTATGTGAAGCATTGTTTAGACTATAGATAATGTTATGTACTGTTTAGGGTATTCCATTACAGAAAGTGCAGATTCATCAAAATTAAACTATTGTTATAAAGAAACACTCTGGATACTGGGACTAACTGTAGCAGGGAAGTGGAGAGATTTAATGTAAGATTTGATAGAGTGAATAATTAAAGACTATTACTTTTGGTTGGAAGTCAGTGACGAGGAATATTCAATTGAACATTATCACAAATTGAGAGCAAATTTCGTTACATGGGTTGTTGCCTTGATTTAAAAATTTTCACTCTTCAAATCTCTTTTGCATCACTGCACCCTATCTCTGTAATTTCCTCCAGTTCTCTGATTCTGACCTTTTCAGCAACCCCCACTTCCTTCGGTCACAGATGACAGCCATGCTTTCAGTCATCTAGACCCTCTAGACCCTAAACTTGGGAATTCTCTCCCTCTGTCTCCTCATTTAAGATCCTCCTTAAAACCTACTTCTGACTTAGCTTTTAGACACCTATCCTAATAACTTTTTTTGGGTGGGTTTTTGTCTTGGAATAGTTTATAACTAAGATGCTATATAAATGCAAATTGTTATTATTGGAGCATGGAATGCTTTACTATGGGGACTGCTTGAGGCAGAAACCATTGGATCTTTTAAGAAAATCGGATGACTATTTGAAGCACTTGTTGCAAGGTTGTAAGGAAACGGGTGTAGTGGGATTTGTTTTGAATTGCTCTGACAAAAAGCTGGTATGGACTCTATGGGCCTGATTTTCTGTGCTGTGAGCTTCTATTGTTCAATTGTACTGGGGAATAGAATGTTTTCTTGATTGGCATTCAGCATCAGTGCTGACTGTTACCAATCCTTGCAGTATAAAATGGACAGATGTCAAGTAAAATTTTATTTTGTGCCTGAGTAACCTCAGAAGAGCATTGCCTTTCCACACAAATCTTTATGGAGTCTTTTTATTTTGCCAGTGGTTGTAGTCTTGTAATAATTTTGCATCTGTCAAATTCAGACATACCTTATTGGAATGCTGTACCACATGGTTGGGAATGGTCTTAAGAAAAATGATATAGCACTGCTTCCAAATGTGTAATCCTATACCTCTCTACACCAATTTCCTTGTGCAGTTGTATTAAAATTAGAAAAGGGGAATGTGACAATTTGAACAGAAGATTAACATATTTTACATGATTGAAGTAGCCCATTAGATTACCATATTAAACTTTCCCATGTCTAACATGCTCTACAATTCGCGTGGATAATGCCAGTATTAAATTTACTAAAAAATCTGTACACTATATAAAAAAAGACACTGTTCTCTATTTTATTTTGGTTATATTTTCAGTCAAGACAAGATATGCCATCTGAAGATGTGGTATCTTTACAAGTATCTCTTATCAACTTGGCCATGAAGTGTTACCCTGAACGGGTAGACTATGTTGATAAAGTTCTTGAAACAACTGTGGAGATCTTTAACAAGCTCAATCTCGAACAGTATGTACTTTCATTTTTAACTATATTTGTATCATGTTAGGAATTTAAGGTTTCTGTGTCACATTTTTGTACCTTAAACTGTACTTTTCTTCAGTTAAACAAAAAAAAGCTTGCTTTCAATAACTGTGAAAGAGCTCGTTATCAAATTTCCTGTTTTCTTTCCTTCCCACATTTAGTATTGCTACTAGCAGTGCAGTTTCTAAAGAATTAACACGGCTTCTAAAGATTCCCATTGATACCTACAACAACATCCTGACTGTATTGAAGTTGAAACACTTCCATCCTTTGTTTGAATACTTTGACTATGAGTCACGCAAAAATATGAGCTGTTACATACTAAGCAATGCACTTGAGTACAACACTGAGATAATTGGACAAGAGCAGGTAAGATTCAATGCATGTACTACGGTATCTTTAAGAAAAAACACTTAATTTATTTTAATACTATGATAGGTTAAAATGATGGCAAAAGCAGGTAATGCAAAAAGCTGCTGATTTAAAATGCAACTTGCCTGTTATTTTTGAAAGAGATTTTAGGATAGTGCATGTTCATTTAAAAATTTATTAATTTAAATTGATTAATGGAAATATTAGTGTTATACAATGCGAGATATATTTTGAAGAGAGAAACTCGAACAAGGTGAATTTCAGTGCATATACAGCCTCTGTCTTTGCTTCAGGCAGCCTATATTGTACCAGATTGAGTCTGTGGCTCCTCCTCTGGTTGTCAAGCTCCCAGCTCTGCCACCATATTGCATTTCTAGCTTCTTTATGTCCCCGCTACAGGCTTGTCATACAGGATTGGTAAAAAAAAGTAAGTTCTATTTATTTGAAGAGTAGGATGTATATACATGTTAGAGAGAGCTCAACAGAGATGTACTAGGGATTCAGCGCACACAACAGCAACCACCACCAATACTAACAGCAACAGCCTGTCACATGCTGCTTTATATCCTGGCACTGCGATGGCAGGTGTACATCATTAGTATATGTCTTTAAAGTGATATTGCAACAGACCGCAGTAGCAGCTGCTCCCATGTGCAGTGTGCAGAGCCCCTTCCTGCACTGGGCCAATTTCCTGCTTCTGCTGCAGGAGTCACTTCTGTTGATAGAGGATGAATGGATGATCTTGTCTAATCCAAGGCCTTGTTACCGATGGAGCCACATGGCCCCGACCTAACCGTAGCACGCCGCTCAACTTCAGACTCTTGGCAGGCGATTCTAGCTGGCTGTGGTCTCAGCCATATCCTGCCCTCAGTAGCAGTCTCTGCTTTGTGCTTCCTCTGACTAAGTCTACTCGGGTCCCCAGCACTACCCAAACACCCATTGATGGAATGTGATGTTTGCGAGGACAGGAAGCCAGGGGAGGGATGTTGAGCGGAGAGTTCCAGTTATGATGCGCAATGTTGCATTCAGTTTAGTGTCAACAAGATGTGTAGTGTGTTGACCTTTGAACAAGTGTACAGTACTCTGTTGCAGTGTATGATAGGGCAAGTGTTGATGTCCAGAGTATTGTAGCAACAGCATATAGATCCAGCAAGTTTGGTTAGTAGGTTGTTTCTGGCTTTGACCTTTGCTGCTGTTTTCTTCAAACATTCAAACTCCTCTCCAGAGTCACTCCCAAGTATGTTGGGTTGGAATCGTGCTTTTGTCTTTGGCCATCCAAGTAGCTATGCAATTCCTTTTTGACACAAGCATGGGTGGAGGTAGAATACACTGGATATGGCTTTAGATGGATTTGACGTGAGATGCCATGTGCTGCAGTAGTCCATCAACTTTGTAATATTTTCTGTTTTCGCTAAAGATTTGATACAGTGCAGAAGAATGGAGCTTGGGTAGCACAACAGATGTCACCAGCATAGATGAATTTGCAGGGCGTGGTTATTGGCAAGTCATGTTGAACAGCTAGTATTTGAGCGCTGTGGTAATCCGTTGACCTGGCTTCTCCATGCACTTCCACCTTGCCCTAGGTGGACTCTGAATCATTTGGCAGCCCTGGCAGTGTGGATCCAAGTGGCGCCAGACACGGGCAGCGGCAGTGATGAGGAGCCTAGTCTAGGAAAGGTGGAGAAGGAGGAAAGTATGAATGAGGGCAGAGGGGGGGGGGGGCATGAGTGGGGGATCCTGAGTGGGGAGGGAGTGCATGAGTGAGGGGGATCAAGCAGAATGGGGTGGGGGGCGGTGGGTGGGGGCGGGGGTGGGGGGCATGAGTGAGGGGGATCAGGCGGAATGGGGAAGGGAGGGCCATGAGTGAATGACGGGGATCAGGCAGAGTGGGAAGGGAGGGCCATGAGCCATAGATTCATATAAGTTTACAGCACAGAAGGAGGCCATTCGGCCCATTGTGTCTGCACCAGCCAACAAAGATTGTAGCTACGAAGAAAGGTTGGATGGGTTGGGGTTGTTTTCCTTGGAACGGAGAAGGCTGAGAGGTGACTTGATTGAGGTGTGCGGGATTGTAAGGGGAGTGGATAGAGTGGACAGGATAAAATTGTTTCCCTTGGTGGAGAATTCTGGAACCAGGGGACCTAGATTCGGGATGGGTGGCGGAAGGTTTGTGGGGGGACATGGGGAGGAGCTTTTTTGCGCAGAGGGTGGTGGGTGTCTGGAATTTGCTGCCCAAGTTGGTGGTAGAGGCAGAAACTTTAAACTCTTTTAAAAGGTACCTGGATCTGCACCTAAAGTGCTGTAAGCTGCAGGGCTATGGGCCGGGTGCAGGAAGGTGGGACTAGAAAGGGCACCTGGGTGTTCTCGGGCTGGCATGGACAAGATGGGCCGAATGGCCTCCTGTGCTGTAACTTTTCTATGGTTCTAAGGATTTAAAGTACAGCTTTTCTAAAGCTGATTAACTTTTATTTACAATCCAAGTTGAATTTCTATTGGAAAATCAGTAATGTGAAAAAAAAGTTTGTTGTATTTGCCAGCTGTCATACTAATTTTAAGTCATTAAAAGCAGAGAAATTAAAATTTTAAGTTAAATTTAACATCAGTATTTTTGAAAATTGGTCATCCAAAGAGCATTAACTTCAAAACCCTGCTAGGGAGTTATCCCTCCTTCCAAATTGACTCAAAGCAAGAATTTCTAACCTCTTGAGAGGAAATAATTTGGGAGGGAAATTCTGTAGAGATGTGTCAGTGAAAGGTTGATGAACTTAAATTTCCTAGGATTACCCTGTGTCTATTGATTAGTCTAATTGCTTCCCTCATTGCTTCTATAGCACCTGAAGTAGGCACACTTGCATGCTTGTAAAGTTAATTTGAAATTATTTAAGATGGACAAATGCAAGTGAATTTTCCCTGCTGAAACTCGCAGCATTTTCAACATATTTTTCCTTAATTCTATATGTTGAAAGTAATATTGATTATGAGACTCCCTCTGCTGAGTTACTGTATTCATGAGATATTTGCTATTTAGGAAGTTATATTAGCCAGTTGTGCTCAATAAAACTGTATACAAATTCGCCTAGGCAATTACATATCATAACCTGAAAATAATCCTTCATTTGTTTAATGGCAGATGTGAAATTTCTGCTGTTCATCCAACAAGATTTAATGACATTTTGTAAGGTACTAGATAAAATTTGACTGCATATATCACCATCAGTTGCTGTTATGATTTGGTCCCTGCATGACTACTTTTTTCCACCAGTAAAAATGTGGCCTTAATGAATAGCTTCATGTTAACTTTTCATGTTAACAGTTGTGGTTTAATCTGTAAAGCTCTCACCTCCTTGAGTCAAAACCTCTAAGCTCAAGAACCTCTCAGGAGACTTGAGCTCAAAAATCTAGGCTGACACTCTATTACAGTTTTGGAGGTGCCATCTTTTAGATAAAATACTAAACTGAGGACTCATATGTCCTCTCAAATGGGCACGAATGACTCCATGATATTTTGAAGAGCAGCAGGGGAGTTCTTCCCAGTGTGCTGACCAATATTTATTCCACATTAAAAATCCAGCCATTGTTTGTGGGAGCTTGTGTGCAAATTGGCTGCTGCAATTCTTACATTACAACAATGAATAAACTTCAAAAAGTCCTTTGTTGCTTGCAGCGTGCTTTGGATGTCCTAAGATTGTGAAATGCACTATATAAAAGCATTCCATTGAAGAACAAAAACTCAACAAAGATCCATCTGTGGCTTATTAAGCAGGTTCAAGATAGCATTAAATTAAAAGAAGACGCTTATAATGTTGCAAGAATAGTAAACTTGAGAATGGGGAGTGTTTTAGAAACTAGCAAAGGGCCACCAAAAAGTTCATAAGGGGAAAAAATAGAAATGTGTGTAAGCTAGTCGGGGATATAACAACAGATTATACAAACTTTGCAAATATATAAAAGGGAAGAGAGTAGCTAGAGTAAATTTTGGTCCCTTAGAAGCAGAGAGAGGAAAAATTATCATGGGGAATGAGGAAATGGCAGAGACTTTGAAAAATATTTTGTGTCTGCCTTCACAGTAGAAGACCCAAGTTATGTATCAGAAATAGAGTGTGACCTAGGTGGCGGATAAGAGTGGAAATTAATGTAATTATCAGCAGAGGAGAAAGTACTGAAGAAAGTCAAGGCACTAAAATGCATCAAATCTCCAGGATCTGATAGCCTACATGATAAAAGCAAGTCCACCTCCAATATTCTCCCTCTACGTGGACCCCTCCCTCTGGCCTTTTTAGTGAGAACTTTCAGTGTGATGTCAGCCACTTTAATTTCTCTGCTCCTCTCACCCCACTCCAGCCTGTCTCTTTCTGAACTTGCTACACTCCATTCTTTCAAGTCCAACCTAGACTTTATCAAACCTGCTGACAAGGAATGTTCCACATCCTACAAAAAAGATAAGCATAACTGAGGCTCATGCAGTTACCCATAGTCACACCTTTTATTTAGAGGAAGTGAGACAAGTTAAAGGAGAAATTGTCGAATGAGACAAAAAGCTCAGCCAGGCAGAGGAGGGTGGTGGTGGATGGAGATTGGTCAGGGCTTCCCTCCCACTGTGGTTGACAGGGCCCTCAACAGTGTCTGACCCATCTCCCGCATTTCTAACTCCCAGAGGCAGAGCGCCAACTCTCAGACACTTCTTCCTACCTCCTCCTGGGCCATGGCCCCACCACTGAATATCAAGCCATTGTTTCCAGGATTGTCACTGACCTCATCTCCTCTGGAGACCTTCTCACAGCTTCTAACCTAATAGTCCCCCAATCCCACACAGCCCACTTCAACCTTCTTCCCAAAATCCATGAACAGGACAGTCTTGATAGACTCCGTTTCAGCCTGATGCTTCCCCAGTGAACTCTTTTCTTCCTATCTTGACTTTATTCTCTTTCTCCTTGCCCTCTGTTGGGGCCCTGTGTCATTTTAACAATTTCCAGTTTCCTGGTCCTCACTGCCATCTCTTCACTGGATGTGCAGTCCCTCTGTACCTCCATCCCCCACCAGGACGGTCTGAGGGCTCCCCGCTTGTTCCTTGAACGGAGGCCCAAGCAATCTCCACCACCACCCTCCTCTGCCTGGCTGAACTTGTTCTCTCATTCAACAATTTCTGCTTTAACTTGTCTCATTTCCTCCAAATTCAAGGTGTGGCTATGGGTACCCACATGGGCCTTAGTTATGCTTGTCTTTTTTGTAGGATATGTGGAACATTCCTTGTTCCAGTGCTACTCAGGCCCCACCCCCCCACCACAATTTTTTTCTGTTGGTGCTGCTTCGGGCTCTTGCCTGGACCTGGAAAAATTTATCAATTTTGCTTCCAATTTCCACCCCTCTCTCACCTTCACATGGTCCATCTTCAGCACTTCCCTTCTCTTCCTTGACTTCTCTGTCTCCATTTCTGGTGATGGACTGAATACCAATATTCATTACAAGCCCAACAACTCCCATAGCTATCTCGACTACACCTCCTCACACTCTGCATCTATTAAGGACTCCATCCCACTCTTCCAGTTTCTCCGCCTCAGTTGCATGTTTTCAGATGATGCTATCTTCCAAAATGGTGCTTCTGACATGCCTTCTGAGGATTCCCTCCCACTGTGGTTGACCAGGCCCTCAACAGTATCTGATCCATCTCCTGCACTTCTGCCCTCAATCCTTTCCCTCTCTTTTTTCTCTCCCCACCCACAAAAATCATAATAGGGTTCCCCATGTCCTCATTTTTCACCCCACCAGCCTCTGCATTCAAAGGATTGTCCTCTGCCATTTTTGCCACTCCAGTATGATGCCACCATCTTCCACTCAACTCCCTTGTCAGCATTCTGTAGGGACCGTTCCCCCTGTGATACCCTGGTCCACTCCTCTATCACCCGCAACACCTCAATTCCTACCCATGGCACCTTCCCGTGCAATAACAGGAGGTGTAACATCTGCCCCTTTACCTGCTCCCTCCTCATTGTCCAAGACCCCAAACACTCCTTCCAGGCGAAGCAGCGGTTCACCTGCACTTCTTTCAATTTAATCTACTGCATTTGCTGCTCCCAATGCAGTCTCCTCTACATTGGGCAGGCTAAACATAGAATGGGTGACCACTTAGCAGAACACTTTCGCTCGGTCTTCAGGTATGACCCTGACCTTCCTGTTGCTTGACATTTCAATTCACCATCTTTCTCATGCCCGCATGTCTGTCCTAGACCTACTACAATGTTCCAGTGAAGCCCAACACAAACTGGAGGAACAGCACCACCTCTTCCGATTAGGCACTTTACAGCCTTCTGGACTTAACATTGAGTTCAACAACTTCAGACCATGAACTCCATCCTCCATTTTGATATTTTATTTTCTGAACCCCCCCCACCCCCGTAGGGCCAGTATGTAACTTGTTCTTATGTTTTGTTTTCAGAGGATGTTTTTCTGCTATTAACACATTTGCTATCTGACCTTTATGCCATTATTGGCATCTGCCTCGGTCTTTTAACACTATGATTACCATTCCCTTTGTCTCTTGTCCATGACACCTCTGTCAAATCTCTCCTGAGCTTCCACCTATCCCTGACCTTCTAATTTGCTCAACCTGCTGCACCCCCACTTGTCAACAGTACAGAACCCATCACATTCTACCTCACTTCAGGTCTGAAGAAGTGCCATAGGGACTTGACTTTAACTCTGTTTCTCTCTGCACAGATGCTGCCATGCCTGCTGAGTTTTTCCAGCATTTTCTGTTTTTATTCCTGATAGAGCCCTAGGATATAGGCTAAAAGAGAGCTAAAATTGCTGCAGTATTGGTGGATGTGCTGGCTAAGATTTTCCAAAATTCCGTAGATTCTGGAATGGTCCCAGCAGATTGTAAGTTAGTAAATTTAACACTGCTATTCAAGAAAGGAGAGAGAGAGAAAGCGGGTAATGATAGGCCAGCCAGGCAGTTGTCAGGAATGTGCTAGAATCTATTATTTAAAAAGTCATAACAATACACTTAGAAAAGCATGGTATGATTAGAACAAGTCAACATGGTTTTACAAGAGGGAAATCCTGTTTGGCAAATTAGAGCTTTTTGAGGAAGGGTAGATGTGGTATATTTGGATTTCCAAAAGGTGTTCAATGAGGTGTCACAGAAAAGGTTAATTCACAACATAAGGATTTATGGAGTTAGGGATGATATATTAGCATGGATAGAAGATTAGTTAACGGAAGGAACGGAGTTCGGATAAATGGAGCATTTTCAAGTTGGTAGGCTGTGACTATTGTAGTACCGTAAGGATCAATGCTGAGGCCTCGGCTATTTACAATCTGTATTAATGACTTGGGCGAAGAGACAGAAAGTAATGTACCTAGGCTCGCTGACATTACAAAGCTGGGTGGCGATGTGAGCTGATACAAGAGGCTGCGTAGAGATATAGACAGGTTGTGAGTGGGCAGCAAGGTGGTGTGTAATATGGGTATTTGGGAGGATGTTCGCTTTGGTTGTAAGAATAGAAACGCAGAATATTTTTTAAAATGAGTGAAAATGCTGATGACCATAGAGAATTGGGTGTACTTGTACAGGGAACACAAGATAGCATACAAGTACTGTAGGCACTTAGAAAAAAAAGTGGCATGTTGGCCTTCATTGCAAGAGGATTGGCGTACAAGAATCAAAAAGTCTTGCTACAATTATACAAGGCTTTGAGAGATCACACCTCAATTTTGGCCTCCTTATTTAAGGAAGGATAAATTTTTCAATGCAATATGTAATGCAGGTGTACAGCGAAGGTTCACTAGATTTGTCCCTGAGATGAGAGGGTTGTTTTATGATAGGCTGAGGAAATTGGGCCTATATTCTCTGGAGTTTAGAATGAGAGGTTATCCTCATTGAAACATTCAAGGTTATGAAGCAGCTTGACAGGCTTGAATCGACATTAATTCAGACCAGCCAGCAGAAGATCCTAACGCGGAAGATTTTGCTGAAGAGTAAAGTCTTGTTGGTAGATTTATTCATCTGTTTCAATCTGAAGATCCTGACCAATAGTATCTGGTATGTTAACTTGCCAAATTTAGGTCTTGTATCTTTCCATTCATTTGTTAAAGAAAAGAATGATTTATATTATACCTAGTAATTTTGGCTGCTGATTTTGAGAAGCTTTTGTGTTAAATATTTTCCTTTCTTTAGTCCTCAAAATAAAATTCCATCTTTGGTTTTCTTGCCACAACATTTTCTTTTTCATCTGTCTTATTTAAATGGTGGAGCAGTTGGGCTCTTTGGTGTTCACCAGCTCCTATTTCTTATGTTACGTTTTTTCCTTTTTCTCGAAGCATGGCAGAGTGACTATTTCAGTGCTCTTAAGTGAAAATTATTTATCTCATGGGAGTCTTCAGCTTTTCGAAATGTTTTGGGAATTTTTATGTTTAAAGGAAAAATAAGTTCTAATTGAATAATTGCTCACGTTCTGTTTTGCTGATTAGGGAAAAACATTAAACCACTTCTTTCATATTTAGGCTGCACAGATTTTTATACTTTGAATTATTAGATAGCAGATGAGGGAAGATTTGCTTACTAAGCTCAAAAGTATTTGACATGCTATCAGGGAATTGGAGTTGGCAAATTTAATATCAAATAATATCCCAAAAAAAACCCTGTTCGCTGACGTTGCTTGATAAATCCAGAAAACAATGAATTAATGAGCTTGGTGGGAGTTTTATGGTGACACTGATCTTCAATGCTTTGCCTTCATACTTCAAAATCTCTGCTAATAAATGAGTATGATTTGTTAATTGATTCCCACCCAGATGCAGACATTTGCTTCCTTTTTTGTTTGAAAGAAAGCAGAATAATGTGCCTCAGCTCTTCAGAACATCAGATTATCTGACATCCAAAATTGACTAAGAGGAAAACATAATGAATGCTGAAAATGTGAAATAAAAACAGAAGATGCTAGAAGTACTCAACGGGTCAGGTAGCATCTGTGGAGAGAGAAACAAAGTTAACATTTCAGGTCATTGGAGTTAACTATGTTTCTCTCCTCAGATGTTGTCTGATCTCAGTATTTCTAGCATTTTTTTTTGAGGTTATTATGACATGAAGGGGGTTACAAGCAGTGGTGTATTTTCCAACCTCGGTTTCAGTGTGATCCAATTTTTATTGATAACCCCACCGCAAACTCATGATAGAATGAACTCAGCGGGTTAATTTATTTACACCCACTCAAACATGGGAGGAGGGTAGCAACATGACTTCCTTTTCACTCATGCAGCAAAAGAGGGATAGAGAAAGAAGGATTTACAGGGTAAAGACCACAGAAGAATTATTGTTTCACTTGAGTCTAGAATCAAAAACCAATGGTGTATTCCTTCATAAAGATCGGCAATCTGAACTGATGCAGGATACTTCACTTTTCCAGTAGAGTTGACTTCCACGATGAGATTGACTCATCTCTCCATGCCCATCTTGTAGGCGATGGTACAGAAGGTCTAGTAGAAACAGTGTTGATGGGGGCCAGGCATTAAAATCTCGGCACAGCCCCTTTTTTGTGCTGCTGCTTCGTAGGTAGATGGAAAAATAGCATACTCAGCTTTGGAGCGCAGTAAGATAGTATAACTGGTTCTCCCAGCTTGAGGTTCATCTCACGACTCCCACCTTTCCGCTCCTTGACAAAGGCTGTGCATTCCTCGTCTGGGCCCCTGATATTGTTAAATGTCCCAGCCATTAAGAATTGAGGAAGGTTGCAGGGCTCTTTGCCCTAGAAGACTAGTGGACTCCGGGTGGCCAGCCTGGGTTCTGAAATGCAGGTGGTCGTTGTATAGTTCGCTTTGAATTTAGCCTCTGCAGCTCACAGGGGTCGTTAGGGTCCCTTCAGAGCACGGTGCTAATTTCTTCAATACTGCCAAATAGCCCCTTTTGTTCAGGGTCACAAACAGACATAGCCTCAGCCATTTTAAAAGGTCACTGTCCAGTTTTTAAAATTTTAGAAATTAGTTATCAGGATAGATATCTATTTTATAAAAATATAGAGTGTGAGGTCTTAGTCCTGTTACAATAGTGATTGTATTGCATATTAAGTGAAGTTTTGTGTGTAAAATTTGCAGAATCACATGAGCTGTTTCATAGATGTCTTCCTCTTTCTACAGGTGGATGCTATACTGAACCTGGTGTCGACATTGATTCAGGATCAGCCAGATCAGCCAGCAGAAGATCCTGACCCAGAAGATTTTGCTGAAGAGCAAAGTCTTGTTGGTAGATTTATTCATTTATTTCAATCTGAAGATCCTGACCAACAGTATCTGGTATGTTAACTTGCCAAATTTAGGTTTTGTACCTTACTTTCCTTTAACAAACAAATGGAATGATTAATATTATGCCTTGTAATTTTGGCTGTTAATTTCGAGAGGCTTTTATGTTAAATATGTTCCTTCCCATACTCCTCAAAATACAATTGCACTTCTGGTTTTCTTGCCACAAGATTTTCTTTTACTGTTGTCTGGGCAGTCTAGGTTCTGGCTCACCAATTTTAATGCTGGTATTTGGTTGAGAAGCTTTGAGCCACGCATATATGATGCAAATATATGATACCTCTTCTCTCAAGCCACAGCAGACTAATTCAGTTGAACTGCTGAAGATTATTTGTTAAAAGTAATGAAGTTTAAATGCCAATCAACACTGCAAATTGCGTTTCAAATTTAACATGGATGGCCCAAGCAATTTGACCAAACTTAGTACATCCCTAGAATGTCTGCATAGTTTTCCTTTTCTCCCACCTCTCCCCAATCAGTCCTCCTAATTGTTTATTTAAATAATTCTAGGGTTTTCACCTAGTAAGTACATTTCATGCATTGATCAATCTGAAAAAACTTCCTGACATTAGTCCTGAATAAGCATTTTATTAACTTGAACCAATGTCTCCTTGTCCCATATTTATAGTTTGGTTTGAAGTAATTTTTGTGTCTTTTAGGCCACTTGAGATTCACTGCCCTAGGATAGCTGGGTTGTTTGGCTGGTAAATAACTTGCTAATTGTTTAATCACAAATCTATATTATGGGGTAGTTGTGTAGGAGTCTTGTAATGTGGAATTTGAAATCGTGAACTGAGTTAATATCTATATTTACAAAGATAGTGATGAAGCTTAACTTCCGAGTGTTTGTTTAAAAATATTGCACGTCACTCATTGGCCATCTAAAATAGGGAAGCAAAATCTCACCTCACTGGGAATGTCAAAAAGTTGTTGTGAAAACTTGCATACCTAAAATTGACAATTTCAATCGAGCAATTTCTTCCCATTTCTTGGACTCCCTGAACCAAAGCCAATCTACAGCCTAACAAATGAGAATTTTTTGAGCACCCAGTACTGTCTGAAACCAACTATTAGTATGCAAGAGCAGCCTGAGCTATTTTTCCAGTCCATCACATGGAGGAAGATCATGATTGCAGCCTAGTCTTGGACAATTGTGCTACAGAAGTGTGGTTTCGTGTGTGTTATGCTTGCAGACATTCAGAAATATTTAGGCGGGTTAGTGTGATGCTGTGGGTAGCTATGTCAGAAAACCTGATTGTTTTGTCCTCTGACAGAAGGTGTAAATTAACTTGCTGCACTGAATAAAATCGATGGGGTAAATTTTTGTCTTTACTGTCTGAGCATTAAGAATCCCTTAGCCTTTGAAGGGGGACAGGGGAAATTGCATGCCTGTTGCCAAGAAAATGCACCCCCCCATTAATTTAAATGGAAGGAAAATTAAGTGGCAAGTCTATCCCTGTATGTTTTGAGAAATTGTTCATTGAGTTTTGATGTAAAGTAAATGCAGTACTCTGGACTGAACAGAGGGCAAGTTATGATGAATCTAAAGTTTGACATGAAAGCTCACTTTGCTATTTGACTGACTTAATTGTTTTTCAGTTATAACCATACTGCAGGTGGATTATTCTAAATATAAAATATTGAGACATTTCCTGCAGAAATTCAGCAGAATGCAGTTTGAACAATTTATGTAAGCATTCTCAAGATAACCAGATTGCACCCTATAAAGTTATTTGTATAACAAGGGCATTTTTGAAAGCACATTGCAAATAGTTGACTTCAACATTTAAGTTGGCTAAATCAACAGATTTGTCCCAGACTATGCAAATTCTTTTTAAAAATAAATATTATAATCATAATTTTATGAATTTGATTAGTTGCTTAATTTGGTAGTGACTAATTTTTTTTTTTTGCATGTTTCAATCATTCCACAGTAGCAAAGTTTGCACTGCTCAAGTAACGGAAGTAGAAAGTCCCTTGTTAATCATTAGGAGTTACGCAACATATATGTTCAATACAAGACTAAAAATCATGCAGCCAGAGATATGATTCTAGTTCGTTGAAAGATGTGAAAATTGTCCAAATTAAGATAAGCATATCTGAAAATGTACACATTAAAACTCTACATTCCCTGAGGTTTTCTTGAGGGTATCTTCTTCATGCCAATTGCTACATTTCATTTTAGCTTTGTGTTTATATAATTTAACAAATAACCCTAAGGTGTCTGTTGAATAGACTTAAAGTTTCATTTCATTGCATGAAGGTAAAAATCTCATTTTAAATATTAGAAAATTTATATGCATTCAATTATTATAATGCTTAAGTGAGTCCACATGTCTAGTGTGAAAAGTAACGAGTAATGTTACAGCAATAACTATTTACAACAATTTAATAAGATGCAATGGTAGTAGACACAAGATAAGACTCGATACAAATATTGGCAATGAATGCCATGAATGAAACCATTTTGCTCCCCAGTCTACCAGTGGCACATTTGTACCTCAATTTGTTGGAAAAAAGAATTGAAATAGGGTGCAATGATCAGGAGCAGAGCAGGCAGTGGTCAAGATGAACACATTGTGATGTGATGCTGCCCTGGCCTGGAATCTTTTAAAATAGATGTTTGGAGGTTCAACAGGCAGAAACAAATTCAAATTACAGGGAGCTGATTTGACTTGAGGATTACTTTATTATGTCATCATTAGATGGAACACTGACCATCCTCTTCCCATGAGTTTGACAAAGAAATCAGAGGCTTTTAGTGTTCAATGAAAATGGAAAATGCTGGAAATAGTAAGCAAGCCAGGCAGCATCTGAGAAGAGAGGAGCAGAGTTAATGTTCCAGATCAGCAGCCTTTCATCAGAGCATTTAATCAGAGCATGAATTCTGATGAAAGGTCATTAACTAATGTGTTAATTCTGCTTCTGTCTCCCAGATGCTGTCTGATCTATTTAGGATTTTGTTTTAACTCAAATTTCCAGCATCTGCGGTATTTTGGTTTTGCTTCTTGTCCTTAGTTGACCAAGCAGACTGTAATCCTAGTGCTATTTCTGATTAACAACTTGGATGTTAATAAGTGTAACTGTATGCATTATGATCACTAATAACCACATTCATAGTGTATAAGGTTAAAAATCTGAATTGCAAAAAATAAAGCCACTTTTGGATGGTAATTTATAACTAGGAACTGGCAAATCATTCCTACCAGATGTAGAAATTCTGTTGCCCTACACTTTGTGCCAGTGACCCTAGATACTGTCAGAGTTAGAAAGATAAATAAAGCATCTAATGAGGGCAAAACAATTATTTCTTAATTTAAACAATGACTTATGATTGCAACAAACATACTGAGCCCACCAGCACCATTCTACAATCCTCCAAGTAGCTGTGGCAGTCATGGCAGCATTGATTCAGAGAACACAATCTCACCACTGATTTGAATGTGGAGCGGAGCTTTGGTAATTGGTTCTTTAGCTTTTGTAGGAAAAGGTTTCTGTAGAGGAGCACAAGTCCCTACAAAATATGGCATAATGTACATAATGGTAACTCACTTGTCGTAGTTTCCTGGAATTTCTGCACCATAATGAGGGCATAGCTGCATTATAGATGGTGCAAGCTTGCAGCAAATCCAGATCCTGTGTCGTCTAATTTCCTGATCAAAGGAAGAACAAAGACAAAGTAAGTATAGAATATTCGAAGTAAATGCAAGCAGAGAAAAAAGTGTTACCAAATGGGCTGCTATAGAAATTTAATAGGACTTTTTAAAAAAATGTCGATACAGTTTTATGCAAATAGTACTTGTACGAGTGGTTGCATTTAATGTAAACCTATAGGAGAATTGCAGACGAGCAATAAAACAAATGTTGGGACATGTTTAAACAAAATTTTAAAATTGAAAAATGGCTTTTATTTGTCACAGTTGAAGCCACTATCTCAGAAATCTCAGGAAATTTGCTGCTGTTCCCAAAATTGTGTGCAAACATGATGTATAGTTTCAGATCAAATGGTGCTGTACAAGTGCAGTATTTTACATCTTTGTTCCAAAGGAAATAGTGTTTCTTGCTGATTTTCTGTTTAATGTCACTTTTCTTTAAACAGATTTTAAACACTGCCAGAAAACACTTTGGTGCTGGTGGAAATCAAAGGATTCGTTTCACTTTACCACCATTGGTCTTTTCTGCCTACCAGCTGGCCTTCTGCTACAAAGAGAATTCGAAAGTGGTAAGCTGGAAGCTTTTAATAGATGTAAAAACTTCTATTTTAATGAGCAAATAAATTTTTTCCATTGTTAAATTATCAGACCTCAAATTGACAATAATATCTTCTTGGGTAGCTAGACCAGGATGTGTGCTACCTTGGTCATTTTTCCTTAAAAGCTGCTGGTCTAGGTGCTTATGATACAAGGTAGACCTTCTCGCGCAGTTTATTTTTAAACCAATAGTCTAGTTCATCAATGTATATTTGGGTGATTTGTTCTTGGTTACAGGGAACACAATCTCAAAATTTTCAGGAAACATAAAACTAGGAAATGTGGAAAACCATGAGGAGGGCTGCAAAAAACTTCCAATTGGGAAGACAGATGGCAGGTGCAATTTAATTGTGAATTGAGGTATACTTTGGAGGGGGAAAAAAAAGCAAGGAATTGGTGTATACACTTAAGACATTGAAAAGTGTAGATGAACCAAGTCCAAGTGCATAATTCCCTGAAAGTGAATGCAGTTGGATATAGTCATGCAAAAATCAATAGGATTTTGTAAAGGTGAGTATAGAGTACAAAAGTTAGGAAGTAGTGATGAATTTATATAAAATCCAGGGCCCCCCATGATAAAAGAAATTACAGTAACACCATACAAAGCAAGCAGTGTGGTGGTAGGAATCGGGAACTATAGTTAACGAGGAGAGACCAGTAGAAACCATTTTCATTGGGGTAGAGAAGACAGGAAGTTTAATATATGTTAAAATTGTGAAAGGTTTTGATGGTAAATCAGGAAAGCTATATTTCTGATTGGGAGTTTGTGACGAGAGATCGTCAATTTAAAATTATCACCGAGAAAAGAGATTGGAGTTTGCAGGTGGTACAAAATTTGGCTGTTAGTGAGGAAGAAAGTTGTAGACTGCAGGAAAATATAGATAGACTAGTCAGGTGGGCAGAAAAGTGGTAAATGGAATTCAATCTGAAGAACTGATGGTGCCAGAGGACTGGAGAATTGCAAATATTACCCTCTTGTTCGAAAAAAAGTGGAAAGATAGTTCCAGCAATTACAGGCCAGTCAGTTTAACTTTGGTAGGGAGACTTCTATAAACAATAATTCAGGACAAAATTAATAGTCACTTGGGCAAAAGCAAGTTAATTAAGGAAAGCCAGCATGGATTTGTTAAGGACAAATTGTGTTTAACAAACTTGGGAGTTTTTATTTGGAAGAGGTAACAGAGGAGGTTGCTCAGAGGTAGGTTGTTGATGTGGTGTACATGGACTTCCAAAAGGCTTGCAGCAATGTTATACATCCTGCAATGAAAGGGACAGTCACAACATGGTTGCAAAATTGAGTATTAGAAAACGGAAATGATGGCTAATGGATATCTTTTAGACTGGAGGAAGGTTTGTCGTGGAGTTCCTCGGGTGGGTATTGGGGCCCATTTTTTAATCTTTCATGGGATGTGGGTGTTGCTGGCAAGGCCATCATTTGTTGCCCAATCCTAATTGCCATTGAACTGAGTGACTTGCTAGGCCATTTCAGAGGTCAAACCACATTGCTGTGAACATGGAGTCACATGTAGGCCAGACTGGGCAAAGATGACAGATTTCCTTCCCTAAAGGACATTAGTAAACCAGATGGATTTTTACAACAATCTGCTAGGTGTCATGGCCGTCATTACTGATATATTCTTTATATTCCAGATATATTTTATTAATTGAATTTAATTTCCACCAGCTGCCATGACGGGTTTTGAACCTATGTCCCCAGAACATTAGTCTGGGCCTCTTGAGACTGGTGACTGGACTAGCAATCTTGTTTTCCTGATATATATATATATATATATATATATATATATAGATGACCTAGATCTTGGTATATATGGCACAATTTCAAAATTTTTGGATGATACAAAATTTGGAAGCATTGTGAGCTGTGAAAAGAATAGTGTAGAACTTCAGAAGGACATGGATAAGTTGTTGGAAGGGCAGATTAGCGGCATGTGAAATTCAATGCAGAGAAGCGTGAAGTGATTTACTTTGATATGAAGAGTGAAGAGGGACAATATAAAATAAAGGGTACTATCCTAAAGGGGGTGCAGGAACAGAGGGTGTATATGTGCTTAAGTCATTGAAAGTGGCAGGACAGGTTGAGAGAGCAGTTAATAAAGTATACAGTGTCCAAGGCTTTATTAATAGATTCATAGAGTACAAGAGCAAGGAGGTTATATTACATTTCTATAAAACACTGGTTTGGCCTCAACTGGAGTGTTGTGTCCAGTTCTGGGTGCTACACTTTAGGAAAAATGTGAAGGCATTAAGAGAGAGTGCAGAAAAGAATCACAAGAATGGTTCCAGGGATGAGGAACCTCAGTTATGTAGATTGGAGAAGTTGGGATTATTTTCCTTGGAGAAGGGAAGGTTGAGAGCAGATTTGATATAGAGGAATTCAAAACATGAGAGGTCTGGACAAATTAGATAGGGAAAAGCTTGCCACTAGTGGAATGGTTGAGAACAAGAGGACATAGATTTAAGGTCATTGGCAAAAGAAGCAATGGAGACATGAGAAAAAGCTTTTTCGCACACAGGGAATAAGATCTGGAATATGCTGCCCGAGTGTGGCGGAGACAGGTTCAATTAAGGCATTCAAGAGGGAATTGGATTATTATCTTAAAGAAGAATGTGCACGATTATGGGGTGAAAGTCGTGGGGGTCAATGGCAGTAGGTGCATTGCTTGCTTGGAGAGTCGGCACAAAGCAATTCTGTGTTTCTGTTAAGTGTGAGATAATGCCTTTGCAGTGGGTGAATGAGACGAGAGAATACATAATAAATGGTAGAAGACTGAGAAGTGTAGAGGAACAGAGCGATCTTGGAGTGCATGTTCATAGATCCCTGAAGATAACAGGGCAGCTAGATAAAGTGGTTAAATAAGGCATACAGGATACTTGCCTTTATTGGCTGAAGCATAGAGTATAAGAGCAGGGAGGTTACGCTAGAACTGCATAAAACACTAATTAGACTGCGGCTAAAGTACTGCATATAGTTCTGCTTACTGCATTGCAGGAAGGATGTGATACCAGCAGAGAGGGTATGGAGGAGATTCATGAGGATGTTGCCAGAGTGGGGGAATTTTAGCAATGATGAAAGATTTGAACAGGAGAGGCGGACAGGAGATTTAATTGAGGTATATAAAATAATGAGGGACTTAGATAGAAAAGAAAGGCTTATTTCCCTAAGTAGAGAAGTCAATAATCAGGGGGCATAGATTTTAAAGTAATTGATAAAAGGATTAGAGAAGGAGTTGAGAAATATTTTCACTCAGAAGGTGGTGATGATCTCAGTACCCAAAAGGATGGTAGAGACATAATGCCTAATTGCATTTAAAAAAATACTTGGCTATGCACTTGGAAGTCCTGTGACCTACAGGGCTACAGAACAAAAGCTTGAATTGGGTTTAGGCTGTATAGCTCTTTTTCGGCCAGCACAGGCATGTTGGGCAGAATGGCCTCCTGTGCTGTAAATTTTCTGTGTTTCTATGAGACATTTCTTTACATAGGGCTGTTGGAGTATGGAATGTTCTGCCTTAGGTAGCGGTTGGGGAAGAAAGCATTTCTTTTTTGGAAAATATGTTAAATAGGGTAATAGACTTAATACAGTCTGAGTCAGAAGGCCTTGGTTTCAAGCCCCAATCTCGAGGTTTGAAATCATAATCTAAGCTGTAGCTGAGGGCAATCCTGAAGTGCTATACTCAGAGCATTTGTCTTTCGGATTCGTTTACCCTCTCAGATCCTGTGGCAATGTTCAAGGAAATGTGAGACAGACCTCCTGGTGTCCTGACTAATGTTTAACCCACAACTAACATCACTGAAACAGATTATCTAGTTGTTTATCTGATTGCTGTTTAAGCAACCTTGCTGTTGTCATGAAAATATAATAATTCTCATACTATTATTGTGATTTATTGTAAAGGTAGGTTAGTAGTGGGGTTTGGATAGTTTGTGTGTGCGGGGGGGCGGGGGGGTGATTTAATTGAATCGGAGACAGCTGGTCTGGAGGCTTTGAGTTACCAAAAAGAAGCTAGGTTTGAAATGCTAAATACTAAATATGGCTGACATTTTAGAATGTGAGGTGAGAGGAAAATTTGTCTTTTTAGATAAATTAGGGTAGTTTGAATTTCAATGCGATGGCAGGATGTTACACTTAGCTAGAAGAAGCTAAGCCAAACAGTGTGTTTATTTTTCCCAAAGGTTACTGATAAAGTTATAATATAAATCTTTTCATAGTATTGAGAAAGGTAAAGTTCCCAAGACATAATGGAACAATGGAATTCCCATTAAAAAGGGAGAAACAGGTATAAAGGAGAGAAGGCATTCTGAGATCTAACACAAGTGTGAAAAGCCTCCAGCATCTGTGCATCAAGTCCCTGTTCACAGGAGCTGAAGCTCAGAAAACTCGCTTTGAATTAGACTATCCAGGGTATTGTGTTGCTTTGCTCGGATCTGTTTAAATCTATTTGTTTTCACTGTTGCTTTAATGGAGGTATAACTGGTAGCTAGATTAATTAGGGATTTTAGGAGTTATAGTAGTAATTTGTAGGCTTATGAATGTGATTGAAATCTTTTTCTTTTGTTAATAAATGTTTAATTTAGTTTTCTAAAACCTCAAGTTATGGTAGTCCCATTACTTCTAAATTTGGGGCACCACATCTTGAAATAAAATACAAATTACAGAACAGTTGTGACTGCGTGATTAAGTTTCTCTTGTGCATTTGATCCACCTGGCATACGTCATCTGCCACGTCATTTTAAAAAAAAATTCATTCATGGGATGTGGGCTTTTCTGGCTAGGCCAGCATTTATTGTCTATCCCTAGTTGTGCTCAAGAAGGTGATGGTGAGCTGCTGCCTTCAACCGCTGTAGTCCCTGTGGTTGAGGTACACCCACAATGATGTTAGGGAGGGAGTGCTAGGATTTTGACCCAGCGACAGTGAAGGAATGATGATATATTTCCAAATTAGGGTGGTGAGTGTCTTGGGGGGGACCTTGTAGGTGGTGCTGCCCTTGTCATTCTAGTGGTTGTGGGTTTGGAAGGTGCTGTTGAAGAAGCCTTGGTGAATCCCTGCAGTGCATCTTGTATGCACTGCTGCCACTGTGTGTCAGTGGTGGAGGGAGTTAATATTTGTGGATGTGGTGCCAATCACGTGGGCTGCTTTGTCCTGGATGGTGTCAAGCTTCTTGAGTGTTGTGGGAGCTGCACTCATCCAGGCAAGTGGGGAGTATTCCATCACACTCCTGACTTGTGCCTTGTAGATGGTGGACAAGCTTTGGGGATTCAGGAGGTGAGTTACTCATCACATGATTCCTAGCCTCTGACCTGCTCTTGCAGCTACAGTATTCATATGGCTAGTCCAGTTCAGTTTCTGGTCAATGGTAACCCCCAGGATGTTGATAGTGGGGGATTCAGTGATGGTAATGCCATTGAACATCAAGGGTGATGGTTAGATTCTCTCTTGTTGGAGGTGGTCATTGCCTGCTACTTGTTTGATGCGAATGTTACTTGACACTTGTCAGCCCAAGCCAGGTCTTGCTACATTTGGACATTGACTGCTTCAGTACTTGAGGGGTTGGGAATGGTGCTGAACATTATGCAATCATCAGCGAACTTCCGCACTTTTGACCTCATGATGGAAGGAAGGTCACTGATGAAGTAGGTGAAGATGGTTGGGCCGAGGACACTACCCTGAGGAATTCCTGCAGTGATGTCCTGGAGCTCAGATGGTTGACCTCTAACAACCGCAACCATCTTTCTTTGTAGTAGGTATGACTCCAACCAGCGGAGAGTTTTCCCCCTGATTCCCATTGACTCCAGTTTTGCTTAGGGCTTCTAGATGCCACACTAGGTCAAATGCGGCCTTGATGTCAAGGGTAGTCACTCTCTCCTCACCTTGGGAGTTCAGCTCTTTTGTCCATGTTTGAACCAAGGCTGTAATGAGGTCAGGAGCTGAATGGCCCTGGCGGAACCCAAACTGGGTGTCAATGAGCAGGTTATTGCTAAGCAAGTGCCACTTGATAGCACTGTTGATGACCCCTTCCATTACTTTACTGATGATCAAGAGTAGACTGATGGGGTGCTAATTGGATGGGTTGGTTTTGTTCTGTTTTTTTTGTGTACAGGAAATACCTGGGCAATTTTCCACATTGCCAGGTAGATGCCTTTGTAGCTGTACTGGAACAGCTTGGCTAGGGGCGCAGCAAGTTCTCGAGCACAAGTCTTTAGCACTATTGCCGGAATATTGTCAGGGCCCATAGCCTTTGCAGTATCCAATGTCTTCAGCAGTTTCTTGATATCACGTGGAGTGAATTGAATTGGTTGAAGACTGGCATCTGTGATACTGGGTACCTCTGGACGATGCCGGAATGGATCATCCACTCGGCATTTCTGGCTGAAGATTGTAGCAAATGCTTCAACCTTACCTTTTGCGTTGATGTGCTGAGCTCTGCATCATTGAGGATGCGGACATTTGTGGAGCAGCCAACTCCAGTGAGTTGTTTAATTGTCCACCACCATTCTTGATTGGATGTGGCAGGACTGCAGAGCTTAGATCTGATCTGTTGGTTGTGGAATCGCTTAGCTATGTCTATCACTTGCTGCTTATGCTGTTTGGTGTGAAAGTAAGTCCTGTGTTGTAGCTTCACCAGGTTGACATGTCATTTATAGGTATGCCTGGTGCTGCTCCTGGCATGCCCTCCTGCACTCTTTATTGAACCAGGGTTGCTACCTTGGCTTGCTGGTAATAGTAGACTAGGAAATACACCAGGTCATGAGTTTACAGATTGTGGTCGAGTACAATTCTGCTGCTGCTGATGGCCCACAGCACCTCATGGATGCCCAGTCTTGAGTTGTTCGATCTGTTTGAAATCTATCCCATTTAGTACAGTGGTAGTGCCACGTAACACGATGGAGTGTATCCTCAATGTGAAGGTGGGACTTCCGTCTCCACAACAACTATGCGGTGGTCTCTCCTACCGATACTGTCATGGACACTGCACAATTCCTGAATTTGCGTCAGTAACTGCACTTCAAATAGTGCTGCAGTAGAGTGTTTTGGAACATCCTGAGGTTGTGCCATTCACTATATAAATGCAAGTTTGTCTGTTCTTTTAAATGGAGGAAGATACATGTCATGGAGAGGAAACGGCCCAAGAGATTAGTTCTGGATGCGCTAGGAATGATCTGGCAGACGTAATAGGCCAAATGGCTGCTTTCTATGCTGTGTATACTCTGTAAAGTTCTATAGTTTATTTTTCACTTGAATGTTTCTTCACTTTGCAGGTATGCTGGCCGCTGAGAATTTCCATTGTATAAATTGAATTAAAATAGTGAACTGGATTTTGATATTTGCTTTTGAACTGGAATTTAAATCTGTTTTGCTTTGTGGCCTGCAGTTAGCTTTTTTTTAAACGGAATCCATTCAGTAGTGTTGCCAGTGGCTCATTGATTATTAATGGAACCTTTTTTTATTGTAAGAATGCATTGTTTTACCTTTGCACAACTCATCAACAGTTGTCCTTAACAGTAGATTGAATGTGTAGCATAAGTTTTCCCTGTTCAGCTAAAAGTTAAGAATCAACCTGATATCAACAAACTGAAATGCAAGAATTTGTCCCACATAATTTTTCTCCATGTATGAGTAGACAAATGTAAGTTTGTTTCTATTATAAGCCATTCATTCAATTTAAAAGTTAACATGGAAATTAATTTTACACAGTGTTGGTTGTGAGTGAGAGCCTTTAATATTACTTTACTTGCACTTGCTTGGTGTACTTGGGTGGCACTCAAGATTGCATGTTCTGAATCTACTAGTCTTAAGTTCAGAAACAGTGATCAGACTTTCACTGGTAAATAGCTTGACCAATTCATAGTTCACACTTTGCTTTGGCACTAGTTATTCTGAGTTAATGTGATATGAATATGTATTGAGCCTCAATTTGGCACTTGACCTGAAACAATTACAGTGGCGCAGCCACCATTTAGATTGGTATATCTAGACTTGTAACACTCGGTCCCAGTGTGCTTTATGTAGTAAATTTTTCATTGCCTTTCTGGTAGCTGTCTCCTTCTTAATTAGACTGTTGGCAGCTTTGATGTCCTTTTCAACCTGTAGCTTGGCTTCAAACCACATATCTTCTCCATCACAAAGATTATATAATTTAACCACTATTAAGTGACTCATTTATGTCCCTTTCATGTTCATTTATCCCAGAAACCCTCATCGGCTCTTTACACTTCCAGGTTCAATTACTTCAACATTTTCCTTGCTAGCCTCCAATTTTTCACTATAAACTCTTAAATTATTGAAAACTCAGCTGCATGTATTCTGGCCTGTTTATCATGTATTTCAATATTTGTTCTGCATTGGCTTAGCATCCCTCAATATGTTACATTTAAAATCCTTGTCTTTCAATTCCTCAAAGAACTCTGCCCTCTCTCAGCAAGAACTCCGCATACCCTGTCAGTATGATGTACCCTATCCTCCACCCAAAATGCTCATTCTTTTGATTCTGACTTTTTGTGTATGTTCCTGACATTTTCTGGCAATGATGTCAGCTATGTGGCTCCTACTCTCTGGAATTCCCTAAATTCTTCTGCCTTGTTTCCTTTCTTCTGACAATTCATTTCCAAACGCTATCTCCAAAATTTCAGTCTTCTATCCTAACCCCTCTCCCTGCCCTTGTGTCTTGTATATCTATGAAGTTTGTTGCACAAAGGTAGTTTGACTTCCGTGGTGAATAATACTTTGAGGGATGTAGGTCAGAGGAAAATCAATCAGGCTAATTAGTAACTACAAATGTTAAAATTCATGGCATATAAGATCAATAACACTAAATCTTTACCATTTGAGAAAACTGGGTGAAAGGATTATGTGTGGACCATGGCATGCATTATCTTGGTTCAATATTGTTGCCAATTGCCATTTCCCCTTTATCTCTTTAATGTAGACCTGTTCATTGTAGGGATATCCGTTCATAATCTGTCTTTCTCCAGTAATGCTCAAAGAGATTGAAAACTGAAAATTTGTGACTTCAATTCATTTGAACCAAGGCACTTGAGCAAAAAGAGCAGGTTAATAAGCCAATAATGTCAGAATTATTGCCACAAAGCAGTTCATTTCATAATGTTTGTGTTGTGACCTGAGTAAAGGCACAAAGTAACAACTTTAAAAAGACTAGCTAGCTGCTAAATTCCTCATAACCAGAGCTTTTGTTTATTTATCTCATTTTCCAGGATGAAAAATGGGAAAAGAAGTGCCAGAAGATATTTTCTTTTGCCCACCAGACTATCAGTGCCCTGATTAAAGCAGAGCTTGCAGAGTTACCTCTTCGCCTATTTCTGCAGGGAGCACTTGCAGCTGGGGATATTGGATTTGAGAATCATGAAACCGTGGCTTATGAGTTTATGTCACAGGTAAGAATAAACACCTGTTCATGTTTGTGACAGGAATTTTACAAGTATGGTGGGGAGGGGGTGAAGTCTGAGTGGTAAGGTTGAAATTTTTAGCCTACAGTTTTAAAGTAAGATGAGTTGTTAATACTTGGCAGGTCTTTTCCTCCTGCAGGCCTCTTAAGGACTCCCAGTAAAATGAGGCTCTGCATATGGCATGCAACTGATGACAGCACAAATTATTTGCAACAACTGTAGCTGTGTAATTTTATACTAAAACCTGCATTCTCCATATGCTGTACAAAGCCTTGTATTGATGACACTTTAAAAACAAAACTGTTTTCTAGGCATTCTCTTTGTATGAAGATGAAATCAGTGATTCCAAGGCACAGCTGGCAGCAATCACATTGATAATAGGAACTTTTGAGCGTATGAAATGTTTCAGTGAAGAGAACCATGAGCCTTTGAGGACACAATGTGCACTGGCTGCTTCAAAGTTACTTAAAAAGCCAGATCAGTGCCGTGCTGTTAGCATCTGTGCTCATTTATTTTGGTCCGGGCGGAACACAGATAAGAATGGAGAGGAGGTAAGAATATAAGCATCGATAAACCTTGTATAGCATTAAATGATTTGTTATCAATAAACTCCTTTAAAATGTGACTTGATAATTGTGTTCATATTTAAGAACTTGCTGTAGAACTGTAAATGTTGGAGAGACTTATTTCAGCTTCTCGACTTTTACATAGTCGCACCGAATCCCCCCCCATTTAATTTCTACAAAATGTAATATCTGAACAGTTGAAGAATATTCAGTTTGACTGTTTACTTCAGAATATTCAATTTTTTGTGTTTGAGGAGTCTCCATGTAACAAAATGAAATTTCAGGTTGCATTCGTATTCAAGGAGAATAGTTGGCAGAAGTACTATTCTTCACCACCACAATCTTTCCCAAACACCATATACATGTTGGAATATAAACTGGAACGCTATACTGTACTTTTGAGGGACCCTTGCATTTTGGGCCCTAGTTGTCATTCAACTTGTGTCTAGCTAGTGCTAGACTAGAGTGTGCCTCTTTTTACCCTTTTTATCAGCTGACTATTTGATTGCCATTGATTTTCAGTGATTAAATTGTAGCATGTCTATAGGTTTAACAAGTGAGACTTTATAAAACCTATATCTTGGAGATATAAGAGGAAATATGCTTCTTGTATTGGAATATTTCCTCTAAAGTAGCTCTGTTTGTTGGATAACTCAAGGATGCACAAACTACTGGTTCTGTGGACCAAAAATGTATTGAATTCCTTTGCTTTTTTTTTTTGGTTTTGTTTTATTTGAACACATTGAATTGTTTAATTTCTATTTTCCTCTCAAAGATTCATGATGGCAAGAGAGTGATGGAATGCCTTAAGAAGGCTTTGAAGATAGCCAATCAGTGCATGGATCCATCACTACAAGTGCAGCTCTTCACTGAAATCCTTAATCGATACATATATTTTTATGAGAAAGAAAATGAGGCGGTAAGCTTAAACTAGTGATTGTTGCATTATAGTTTACATTGGCACTTGTCTGTTTAATAGAGGTTAATTTGTGCTGACATGTATAGTTTTTTAAATGGGTAAAATCTTGTAATGAGTCAGACAGACTAGGTGAGTGCTGTTTGTCACTGGTTTGTACTCAGCTGGTATCATCTGTCTTGAGAAAGAAGATTGCATATTTTGGAATAAATTAAGTAGTTGGCAACCTCACAGATTCATCAGCATCTGGAAAGAAATTACATACTAATGTTTAAGTAGAAATCGTTATAGCTGAAGTGAAGAGAGGCAAGCCCCTGAAATAGAGATGGCAGAGCGAGCAGTAAAGCTCACTGGTCAACTATATACTTAGAGGCAGTGAATAGGTTTAATTGCTTTAGGCACTGCATTTCTGTATTGCTCCAGAAGAGCAAAAAAAGGCAAAAGGTCATAGAAAACAAGAGGGGTGGGTGTAAATCTTTCTAAAGAGTTGTTAGGAACAAAGAGTTCTTCCTTGTTTTTTTGGGCAATCCTAAAGAATTCCACTTTTCAACTCCATATAACTTTTCTCTTTACAGATGCTGACAAACCTGTTGTGTATCCTGTTTCAGCCAGGGCAGTACTTGGGGGGTGGGGGTGGTTACAATTGGTTTTGGCCACTTCAGACTTTTCGGGGGAAAATAGCCTGGTTTTCTCTTACTGATCGCTATCCACTGAGATCAACTGATAAATCAACATGATTATGTTCAGCTGTCATTATTCCATCCCCCATAGAAAATGGTAATTTTGTTAGTTCATGCATGAATAATGGATGCCTGATCAAGGTGTACCAAAGCCAGCAGGACCCGAGACATATATTTTAATATGAGCCACTGCATTGAAAAGAGGCAATGGGAGAAAAGTATATTCAATCGCCATTGTTAATCCTCTAATGCTTGTACTAATTCTCCCTATCTCCAAACCTTTTAAAGATTTGAGCATGTACACCAATTTGTATATATGTGGCATTTTTAGCATTTAAAAAAAAAACTTCAAAAGTAAGTGTGTTGAAAATGGGCAACATGAAGGAAGAGATTACAAGAGGTGATTAAAGACTAGGGTCACCGGTGATTTTGAAAGACTTTGCGGCGTCACTGTGGGAAGTGGGGTTTGAACTTGACCGATCTAGTTTTTGCCTCACCTAGGCATCCAAATAGCTCCAAAGTCAAATATGACATTCTCTCTGGTACACTATCCCTCATCATTCTCCTTGACCTCTCTGCAACCTTTGACATAGTTGATCATATCATCATCATCCACTGTTATCCTCCATTGTTCATCTCACTAGGACTTCCCTTGTTTTGACCTATATGATCATAACCAGAGCACCTCCAGCAATGGCTTTTACTGCCATGCATGCACTGTTATTTATGGAATCCCAAGGATCAAGCCCTGGCTCTTTCCTCTTTCTAATTTACCTGTTGCCCCATGGTGAAACCATCCAATAGTATGCATGATGTCCCTTTTTAAATATGGCTGGTGGTTCTCAATAGAATGTTCTGTTTAGCCTTTTAAAATTGGTACAGTGCTACAGAAAAAAAGTGATATTTTGAAGTTGTTAATGTGGATACTGCAAATTTTCCCATAAACTTTTTTATTTGCAGGTGACTGTTCAAGTCTTAAATCAGCTTATTCAAAAAATAAGAGAAGATCTCCCAAACTTAGAATCCAGCGAAGAAACTGAGCAAATTAACAAACACTTTCACAACACACTGGAGCATCTGCGTCTGCGGAGAGAATCGCCAGAAGCTGATGGACCTATTTATGAAGGTCTTGTCTTGTAACTTAGCACCACACAAATTATAAAGATTCCAGAAAACAATTTAAAATCACTATCACACCTCCTTCTCTGTAGTAGATGGTTACAGAATGTGCCTTTTAGACATGCCAGGACAATAGGATTGCCATTGAATTGTATCATATATATATATATATTATATTCTATCTAATGACCAATACTTCTTTCAGGGAAGACATTCCTTTGAATTTAGCCAGTGAAACTAAAAATCTTTCAAGCTGTCATAAAGGGAGATTTTGTTTTATCTTCCACAGCATGACTTGTATTGACCTTATTCACATGCATTTCAACTTGAGCAAAAATGAATCAAGGTGACTAGTTTTTTAAAAAAAAACAAATCAACATAAATTGTCTGTACTGCAGTTTAATTGTAAAATCTCTAGCTGAAGACCTAAACAAATGCTTATCAGCTATTTCAGTAAACTTCTATAGCGGCTCGCCAAGCTTTTTTATGAGCCATTTAAAAGACAGTGGTTTATTTAAGCTGAATATTTGCACATATGGATATGTTTTCTGCTCAAGATAGAAGTTATGAAATATCCTGCTAGATAGAACAGTAATTGTTTGAAGGAAGTGAACATGCAGATTGGATTGTATGGGTGTAGGTTAACGAGTCCAGTTACCTCTTTAAAAAGTACACTATAACAATTGTATCTGATTTTACAATTCAAAAATTTCAATTCTACGAACTGTAAAGCAAGAAATTACATGGGCACAGTTAACATGCAAGGATAAACAGTATCAAAATTTTATTTAATTAATGTGGTATAAACAAGTTTTCTATACAGACTATTAATTACACTCCTCGGTCCTTCATAACATGTTAACATAACTAGTCTCTTTGAAATCCAGAGATTTATAACAGCACCACACTAAACTAGAATGAAAGAAATGTTGACACTCCTTGGTTGTGATCTTTTAACACATTTGTTATAACATTTCTCCTGCTTTACATAATATATTGTAATATAGAACAAAATAGTCAGTTGAGATTAGTGTCTTGAAACTCAGGACAAAATTCTCAAATTGTCATTAAATGAGCTAAAACTGGTTTTTTGCATGCTCCATTTTGTAAAACCAGTTCAAGTTTGTCTCACTGAGGTAATGGAAAGCAATTTAAGTATTTTGCCCCCACTTTTTATTGGACATGATATGTTATGATATCTAAAGAGGATTCAGTGAATTTTTCAGTTTCTCTTTGTCCAGGAAATTAGGGTAGATTTTAAAATATTGAAATTGAAGGAAGCTGAAGTTCACGAAGTGAACCTTCCATCCCTAAATTAAAGTATGGTTCATTGTATATCACTTTTCATCTCAGCCTTCACAATATTGTGTGTTTAACAATAAACAGAGGCAGAATCCCAAAACTCAGCCAGTATTTCCAGTGAGCAGCTTAACCATACAGACTAGGAATATACATGGTTTGTTGAGTTAATTTCCTCACTGGAACAGTGGTCAAGTTCTACTATTAACCTTGGCACCCTAGATAGGGGGAATAAAAATAGGGCAGGGTGTCATGCTTTTAAGTAGCTATCCATAATCTCTGTTGGAAGTGCATATATTGATTGCAGCGATCAGATTTGACAAATGTTTCTGTGGCTAAACATTCCCAATATAGGCTTACTTATAACCAATACACACTTGGTTGGGTTACTGGAAGATAACTGGACTTGTTGAACCCTAACTTCTAAGGAGTAAATGGCTTTGGAAGATTTGGAGATGAAATAGGGAAGGCAAACCTGAAAGTGCATCCTACTTTTCTTTAATTCAAATGTAATTGAAGCTATTAATGTGCAAAATATAGAAGTTATAATGTATAACATAACATGGATGGTGATTTGACTATCTAACTTTTAACTGAATATTGCATGCAGTTGAATGAACATCCTCTAAGAAGAAAATACAACACTCAGACTATACATTAGGCAAAAGCTATGTGAATCTTGTCCTTTTCCAATCTCGAGGATTGATTGCAAAAGTGTTATGTATGTAACAGAAGTTCAGCTTTCTTACTGATTGACCAAGTTATCAGGGTTGTCTTCCAAGTTATGAATTATACCAGCACAAGTGAGATTCTTTTTGTGGTGACTTTTTATTACAGGCAATTTTTTTTGTAAAATGTGGTGTTAATTCATGTAAATCTGTTTTGTGTATATCTCATCTGACAGTTTGTAACCAAGCTGCCCTCGTTTTAGTTTGCCACCCAAAGGGGAGAGAGAGAAAGGGTTCTGCTTCGTATTAGTTATTTTGACAGTATAACAGGTTGCATACCACTAAAAGATGCAATCTTGTAGTTTGAGACTGCAAAATTACAAATAATTTACCCCATTGAATGTGTTAAATCATTATTTCTAGGACAAGTGAAAATTAACTAGTTTATCAACATTCTGTATCTTTTTCGTCTGAAGGTATATTTTTCAAAGTCACCTCAAATTGCTCAACGGGGATCATTTGTAAAGTTTGGAAGCTAGGTTCACAAACTATATTAAACCTATGAATTTGCTGACCTGCAGAACAACTTTGTTTTAAAACTTTCATATTGTCTGTCTATGTCTACAAATGGCACACTTTTAGTATCTGCCTTGTACTCTACAGCAGTTAAGCAGGTGAGTTAGGTTGAGAGACTTTTCATATATTACGGGTAGGGAAGTCTTGATTAGCAGGACGATGAGAATTACCCATCATAAATTACACTGCTTTCAGTGAGTTAATGCCCTAATTTGTGTTTTTCTTTCTAAGTTTCAGTCATTTTCCTTAATCTATGATGAAAGCTATTGCATTGACTATTTTAGATATTGGTATTGCTTCTTCCCTTGAATGCTTACTCCTCCTTATTATCCTGTAGGTGTAGTAGTAACGTTGAATTCTATAGTAGCTGTAAAGACTTTATTCTAAAAGTAGGCACATCACGTACTTCATGTAAAATCTTGAGCTGCTAAGTTGATAAAAGGGTGGTGTTTGCTGTATTCAGAGGTTTATGATGTATTTGTATACATGTATCCTTGCAACTGAGCATGTACTCATTTCCCCATTTGAGAAATGAAATATACTTTTTGAAATCACTGTAACATACTTGTAAGCTTTATAATTCCTTTGTAAATTAACTGGAGTATTATGGTCAATGTATTCAACAAAAAGCCTATTAAAATGCTTGACCAAGTGCTGGCAGTGTTCATTGTTTTAAAAAGCATAAAGTATAGCTTGATAACTATTAGAATGATATCTTGCTAATAGGGATATTTCTAACAAAGCCACTCTTGATGGCATAGGACGAGGGCTATAGTTGAGGAAACCAGTGTGAAATTAGGATGCAAAAAGGACGCATTAGAGGCTAGGGTCTAGTCAACACTTTATGGCGTTGAGATCCTGATTCTCAGCATGCACTCCTGCATTTTTTTTAATTTTTGGAATGTGCTGCCTAGGATTATTAGATATCATTTAGCAGGACAGTACCTGACATTGTAGTAGTGTGAATTAATGTAATTGCAATATGGTGGACAGATCATGTATGCTATATGGCTGATTAATGTACTGTTATCAGACCAGCAAGAAAATCTGTAATGGAAATTCAAAGCTGAAATGGTGAGACTAAAAATGAAATACGAATGGAAAACGGACAGTAGAAAGATAGGTACAGGAACACACATGGAGAGTCTGATGGAAGGAACTCGTGTTCATGTCTTGTCTGGTATAATCGTCCATGTTCCCAGTGTGCCGCCTTTATTTCCTAGTGTCTACCTTCAATGGCAGATCATATCTTGAAATGTTTTGTATACAAGTGCCTACTTGAGAAGCATATCTAATTTAACAACCAACCCTGGACAACCACTGGATTTTGGCTCATGAAGTTGGAGCCATTCCAAGATAAAACATTTTCAAGTGCCATAGTGCAAACTTGGGCCCCTCTCTCCCAATATCTAGAAACAGGTCATAAGAATAGTTTTGACCCAGTCTTTTGCAATCAATGAACTTAAGAATCAGCAAGATACAATTAACTTGTTGCTTCTATTACTCCTACCTCAATTGGTGAGGTGATGTAGCCTTCTACCTAATTGAAGCCTTCCTGTGTAGCTATACCTTTTCACCACTTGCCTTGCCCAGACTGTCACAGCTGTGGTGTGGCTGTTATAACCAAATCTCAACTTGGTCTGTCCCCTTGCTCCTCTGGTACTTTCTTATACTTTTTAACATCTCACCTTGTTAAGCCCCCTCGCCTTGCATTTAAAATGCTGGTTCTCTGCCATCCACTCACTACCGTGTCAGTTTTCTCAATGAGCTTTCTTAACAGAAAGCTTAACAGCTTTCCTCCCTCTATATCGAGAGGTTTCTCACCCCAGGTGATTTTAACAATTTCCTCCAATTGTCATGTTTTCTTCACCCTTAGTTCACTGCCCTCCTATCCTCACCCTCCGTGTAAATTCCTAACACTCATTCATGACCACTCATTCTTATCTATCTAATTGTAGCCAGAGAATAGACATTGATGGCTTCTTTTACCATTCCTGCACAGTTACCCCTGGTATCTACCAAGATTTATCCTTTGACCCCTCCAGTTTCTCATTTACAAGCTATCCCTTAATGACATCTGAAAACAATGTCAGTTTCCACATGTATGCTGATGACACTCAGCTGTACCTCACCACCATCTCTAAAAGCCTCCACCGTTTCTAAATGATCAGATTGCTTATCTGATATCCAGTACCGGATGAACAGAAATTTCCTCCAATTAAATATTTGGAAGACTGAAACTATCGTCTTCCATCACTGACACAAACTTTGCTCCTTCACCAATGATTCCATCCCTCTCCCTGGCAACTCTGAGGCTGAGCCAGACTGTTTGCAATCTGTCATATTTCATCCCAAAATGAGCTTTCATTCACATTCATGGTGCCACTAAGATTGCCTATTTCCACCTCTGTAGTGTTGTCTGTCTCTGCCTCTGCGCTTCTGTTGCTGAAACCCTCATCCGCATCATTGTTCCCTCTAGATTAGACTATTCCAATAGTCCTGGCTGGCCTTGCACATTCTGCCCTCTTTGGTCATGTAAACTCTGCTGAAGTGACCTAACTTGTGCCAAACACCTTTTACTCATCAGCGCTCTGCTCACTGAACTGCACTGACTCCCAGTTCAATAATACCTCTCTTTTCAAAATTCTCATCCTCATTTTCAAACCCCTCCCATGGCTTTGTCCCTCTCTATCTCATCTCCAGCCCTACAATCATCCATGATAATGGCGCTCCTCTAATTTTGGTCTCTTGTGCATTCCCCATTTTAATCACTGCACCAATGGTACTGTGCCTTCAGCTGAATAAGTCCTAAAATATGAAACTCCCTCTCTAAACCTCTCATCCACTACCCCGTTTTCCTCCTTTTAGGACTCTCCTTTAAAATCGATGTTTTGTCCAAGATTTTGGTGATCAGTCCAGACGTCTCCTTGGTGTCATATTTTGTTCTACAATGCACCTTGGGATGTTTTGTTTTAAAGATACTTTATAAATATGTTTATATAGAAGATGTTTAGATAAATTAAGTCTTGTTTTATGACGAGCAATGTCACAGGAGCTTGATTTTTAATTCATACTGTTTGTGTGGTACAGTATGATGTTTCAATGTTATAGTGAATAAAATGTCAGTCATTATAAAGATAAAGTAAACTTTTATGACAATGTTAATGCCATTGTGAAACCTATCTATACACAACTCATCACAGCTGCTGTAATATGAATATAATTAAATACAATAATTTACTGAGGAAAAGAGTGAGTCTGTACTATTCCAAGCAGCTGTCACAGACTTCACTCAGTTTTAGTTCTGCCAGGACCAGTTGGCTCTAGACCTCATTACAGCCTTGGTCCAAACATGGTAAAAGAACTGAATTCCAGCAGTGAGAGGTGAGTGTGGTCACACTTGTGGCATCAAGGTGCCATTTGACTGAATAAGGCTTCAAGGAGCTGAGTGAAAATGAAGCCTATGGGAAACTGGGAAGCCTCTCCACTGGTTAGTCACACCAGGCATAAAGGGAGATGATGGTGGTTCTTGGAGGCCTTTTAACCTGAGCCTCAGGCTGTTGCTGCTGCAGTTCATCAGGACAGTGTCCTAGCCTTAAACATCAGCTACTTGATCAATGACCATCCCTTCGTCATAAGGTCAGGAATGGGGATGTGCACTGACGATTGCGCAGTGTTCATCGTATTTGTGACTCATCAGATTATGAAGCAGTCCATACCAGCATACAATAAGACCTGGACAGCATTCGAGCTTTGACTGATAAATGGCAAGTAACATTTGTGCATCAAGTGCTAAGTAATGACCATCGCCATCAAGAGAGAATCTAACCATCTCCCAATGACACTCAGTGGCATTACCATTGCTGAATATCCCATTGCCAACAACCTGTGAGTTACCATTGGCCAGAAATTTAACTGGGCTAGTCACAAAAATACTGTGGCTATGAGAGCAGGTCAGAGGCTGGGAATTCTGCAATGAGCAACTTGCCATTTGACACCCTAAGCCTATCCAGCAGCATAATGGAATGCTCCCCACTTGCCTGGATGAGAGTAGTTCCAACAACACTCAAGATGCTCCACATCATCCAGCGCAAAGCAGTCTGCATGATTGGCACCTTGAGCATTCACTTCCCCTACCATTAGTGCATTGTGGCATAAGTATGTACCATCTACAAGATGTACTGTAGCATCTCACCAAGATTCCTTCTAAGCCCACACCTCTACCACCTAGAAGAGCAATGTTAGGTGCATCTAAACATCACCATGAGCAAGTTCCCACTATGTCACACACCATCCTGACTTCAAGCTTGCTGTTCCTTCTGTATCCCAGGGTCAAATTCCTGGAACTCCTCCCCTTAGTTATATTTACACGACATGGATTGTAGTGGGTTGAAAAGGTGGCTCAGCAACACCTTCTGGAGGTCAATTAGGGCTGGGCAATTAATTCTGGCCTTGTCAGCGATGCTCACATCCCATGAATGAATAATGAAATCTGTTGGTCCAGGAGGGCATGACATGCCGTTGGTTCTCAACATCAGTGTAGCGCTAAATTTTTGTGCAGCTCTTCTTTCAGGTTGGCTGGGGAGCTTAGTCACATCTTGGCTGAGGTTCACAATCACATGAAGCTTGCACTCATTTTACCATAAGTGAGCAATGCATCACCTTCCCCACTGAATTTTGCAGTCAACAGGACAGCTTGTGAATTTGCAGTAATTGCTGACTTTCTACATGTGTAAGACATGATTGATTGCACACACATTTCTATTGGCACTGGAGTACGAGCCAGCAATATTTTTAAATGGGACAGGATGCAACACTATCAGTCTACAATTAATACCTAATTACAGAAACATCATACAGCTCTGTTTTTGCAAGATACCTGGGGAGCCAGCACAAATGATTTTATGCTCTGTCAATGTAGCATTCCCTATTTGTTATTTGATCCTGTGAGGATTATCTGAGGCTGATTGTCTTATGGAGCCCCACCATACCCAAATAGAAAAGTTTTTTATCAAAGTTGGGATGCAACTGAGATCCTTAGAGTGCACAATAGGACTGTTCAAGCAGATATTTGGACTACTTTGTGGTGGGGGTGGTGGTGTCCCGTTCCCTACACTGTGCCCCAGATTGAGTCATGTGGAGTTATAGTCTGTATATTGAAAGTCATGCTCCCATCATGCATCCAGAGAAGTCGAGGACCAGCTCATAGCTGAGAACGCGACACAAAGCTACTCTGCGTAACTATTATGTTCTTTTCTGCTCCCTTCATCCACCATGGAAGAACATTCAAACTATTGAGGCAACTTCTAATGACATTCTTACATTGTAAACTCCGGAAGCTATCATTAAATGGCACTGTGGATCAAAGTGCCAAATTTGCAGAAGGTGACTTATTAAATACAAAACAAGAAATGCCTCCTATTAATTTCCCACCCAGGTTATCATCCCATAGTGCTTTCCATCAAATAAGGTTCAGAAATAGAGGAACCTGGGGATTCATGTGCTATATAACATATAGAGAGAGATATTGGGTACAAAAGAAGTGAAGTTATGTTGAACCTTTATAAAGCTCTGTTAGGCTACAAATATATAATTGTGTTGAATTCTGGTCACTAAGGAAGGTTGTGCGTATCCTTGAAAACTTCTATTACATTTTATTGCAAATCATAGGCTCTTCAGATTGTTTATACATGGCTTATCATTTTGCAATGGAACTGTGATGTGCCTTGTACATGGTGTTATTGTAATGTAAAAAGAGACAATTTGATAGTCTTTCAGTCTTAGTTGGATTATCTCCATAGCATCAAGTTTGATCGGAAGCAATATGATAGTGTTACCCTCCACAGTATCATTGTCTTTATTATTTTAATTAATTTATTTGAACACTGGGACATATTAAATAACATTGCCTTGCTTTTTCTCAGCTTGTGCTGACAAGTGTCACTTTTTTGTTGAACAATTTTTAAATTTTGGAAAAGAAAAGTTGAGATAAAGTCTTGATAGAATTGAAGGCTTGAACTTTATCATTTCCATGAATATATATTTAATTATAAACATTCACTCAATTTTATACATCAGGCAATCAAATCACCAAATAACATGTCAGTGGAAACCATGTGGGAGTTGACATCAGCACAGCCTCTCAAGTAGCTTTTTGTAATTAGACTGTGAATAGACTGATGAATATACATTAGTTCAACATTAGTTTAAGATTCTGAAAGTGGAACAGCATCAATATCAGCTCAATTAATTGGCTTCATTTTATTCATGAGGTTTGAATCATAGAGAATTAGAGGTGGGTAAATGTTCTGCAGTTTTACTTGATTAATTTTGAGGAAGACAGAGTATTGTACAGAACTTTTCCTCAGCAATTGGAGAAGTGGGGTTAGATTTTCTGTAGGGTAGATTTTACATAGCTTATAGAGGGAACTGTATTATTTAATGGCCTTTTATTGGTCCATGTTTTTATTGTGGAGGCATTTTAGTTAAAATAGCATTTTTGAAGACCTGAATCTATGTCTTGGGTCAAATGTTGCATTTGGATACTGAGTCCTCATCAGTTACTGAATATAATCTTCCTGCAGTGGACTCTAATTGGAAACGGAAAGAAAGGACTTGCATTTGTATCGCACTTTTCAAAATCTCAATGTTCCAAACTGCTTTATAGACACCTAAGTATTTTTGAAATGTAGCCACGATGGTATGTAGAGAAACAGAGTTGCACAAACAGTAATGAGAAACAGGATCAGATCACTGTTTTTGTGATGTTGGTTGAGGGATAATGTTAGTCACGAACTCTTCAGTTATTCAAATACTTCCATGCAATCTTCTCATGTCGGTCTGACTTTTTTTTTAGTCGCTCATGGGATGTGGGCGTTGCTGGCTAGATCAGCATTTGTTGACATCCCTAATTGCCCTAAGAGTGTTGGTGAGCTGCCTTCTTGAACTGCTGCGGTCCATGTGTTGTAGGAACACCCACAGTGCTGTTAGGAAGGAAGTTGCAGGATTTTGACCACTTGGACAATGGTCTCTCAGTTTAACGTCCCATCCAAAAGACAACACCTTCAACAATGCTGCTGTCCCTCAGTACTGCATAGAAGTGTCAACTTATATTATGCGCTCAAGTCTCTGGAGTTGGATTTGAACCTTTGACCCTCTGACTCAGAGTTCTACTGCTCGACTGAGGCTGGCACCTGATTTACGAGAATAAAGTGAACTTTAAATTTTAGATTTCTAAAGTACCTAAAATTAATATTGTCATTTATAACTTTGGGATGCAGAAAGGATGGTAGTAGAAGCCTTGGGTATGAAACCGATTCCCTACTCAGTTTCTCTCTTCTGAAGACAAGATTCTTACTGGGTTATTTCAATGGATGGCATTGGCTTCTACTAACATACCCTAATGCCAGTTTTCAAATGTGTGGTGCAATTATTGATTCTTTCCAGGATACTTGACATTGAGAGCCATCACCACCAAGTCCGATCCTGTCCTCAGCTGAAGTCTGCATGTAAGAATTTTTTAGTATAGGGTCACTGACAGTGACCACAAACAGGGGTAGGATTTTTAGGCCCCATGGGGACAAGTGTATAGGTGGGTAAGCATGAAAATTAGTGCTACCCTGCAGGCAGTGCGCCAATTTGCTGGCATCATCCTGCCCCAGGGCATTTTCTCAGAAGTGACGGGGAGAATATGACTACCTGCCCACAAGTGGTGGGTAGCCAATTAAGGGTGTTTAAAGACCAATTGTGGCCTATTATTAGAGGTTGACTGTAATTTTCTAATCAGCATCCAGGCCCTCCAAGGTGGTGGGAAGTAGGCCAGCTGCCTGGAGGTGACCACCTGGTGTCAGACCAGTGCTCCAGGAAAGCTTTGAGCTCCTCTGCACCTGCCTAGCCACAGCTGTGACCGCAATGGGGTTTCCCCTTGCACAATGGTAGTCCGGCAGCTGAAGACACTATTTTATTTCAAAGTTGGAGAGAGGGCAACTGTCTTAGCTGAACTACAGGCTATTGCTTCTTCTGAGCCCTCCAGTTTAAAGAGCCCATCCCCCGTCATTAATTGGCCAATTCAGGGAAAATCATGGCTGGTGACTCTTTCAGCTGTGGCTCAGTCCATAGCACCCTCGCCTTTGAATCAGAGGGTTGTGGGTTCATGTCCCACTCCCGGAAACCAAGAACTGCGATTGTACTTGAAAGAGTTGCAATCTGTGACTGTTGATAACTCGAAAGAGTTTCCCCACAGATTGTGGGTTTTGACTTGCATTTGACTTTGAGGTCAAGAACCTAACTCAAAATTCTACCCAGGAAGTATAGCTAATTGCTAAGGTGTGTGGTGATGGACACTGGATAATTTTTATATTAATATGTAACAATGTCAATCATACTAAAAAGAGCATTTTGATTTTCTTTAGATACGATTAGTCTTGGATTTCCCAGAGCCTACTTCCCAATTTTTTTTGATAGTCCCTTAGCAGAAACAGCAGCGGTGAGCAGAGAAAGGTTGCAGTTTGCCAAGACCTGCATCCTTGTTGGCATTTACATTGTAGAATGTGAAGAAGGGACAGGAATATGGAAGTAGCCTGCACCACACAATTTTGTCTGTTTTCCTTCACTATCCTGCCTGATTTTTGAGGACAGTGGAGGCAAATAGAGCAGAGGGAGTCCAGAACCAAGAAATATACTGGCATCTCCCATGAGTGATGTCACAAAGCAGCGGTTTTCTGGCCTGCAGTCTGCCATGGAGTTTGTGGCATAGTGAAGATCTCAAATTACACAGACCATAGGCGTTGTAGGGACATCGCTCATAAATGCCCCCATGACATTTTTTAGGTCTACTCTTTGTTACCAGTTGCTACATAGTTTACCGAAAAGCAGATCAAGTCTAAAATTGGAATTTCAATACAATCTTGGAATATTTCAGTTCAAGAGAGCAGAAACTTAGGCCCAGAACTTCCCTTCCCCCAGGGGGGGAGGGTGGATTCATACCCCAGAGGTACCCCAGAAGATGCACCAGGGAAGCCCCCAGACGTACATGCACAAGGATTACATGGGAATTGCCTGGGAAGTTTCAATTTCCGACAGACAATTATCCTGCACCTGGAACCATACGATTTAAGTCAGGGACTTCGGACGGTTCCAACTCTCTTAGCAGAATAGCTATTCAAGGAAAATTAGAAAGATTAAAACCACTTCTAACTTCTGGGTAACTATAGTATGACTGCCCCTCCTGACAATCTCCCAACTACCGTCTCACCCTCCCAACTACCTGACAACCCCCCGATGTCCCCATTTCCCCAACTAACCCCACCCCATGACTATCCTATCGATTCTCCAACTACCCCCCCTGTTCCCTCCCCAACTACTATCATCCTACCTTCCCGAACCCCTGACTAACCCCCACATCCCTTCTGACCATCTGGCCCCCACTCCCTTGACCACCTGACACCAGCATGAACACTCGACACCCCTACCCCTCCTCAAACACCCACCCTACATCCTACCTAGTGCTGTAAAAAGTGGCCGTAGCTTCATTCCCCCTGATGCTGCTGCCCTGCACTGGAAGGAGTCTGGAGCTGTTGGACTGTACATTTCTCACCAAGCCTGGGACAGAAGATCGGGTAAGAAATGTGCAGCACCCGATGATGATTTCCACTTCATGGAGGCTCTGGGCCTTAATTTTATTTGCTGGGGAAACCTACATAAATCACTGAGCTAAGTAGCAATTAAAATTTAATTCTACCTACATGAGATCTGTTGAATTAATATTTTGAGGCACTACACCAAGGGCTGGATTTTATGGCCCCATGTCAGGCGTGTCTTCGGCATGGAGGGGCACATAAAATACAAAGGGTGGCAAGCCCTGCTCACCCCTGAGCTGTCCCCTATATTATGGCAGGTGGAAGACCGCAAGATCAGCAGTCACCCGCCATTTCTACAATGATTAAGGGTAAATTGAGCTTGCAAACAAACAATTGAGCCAGATAGTGCACTACCCACGCCATAAAACAGTTGGCATAGGCAGGCTAGCGGGAGTGGGCAGGCTGTTTTTTAAAAAAAAATTGTAAAGGAAGTGAGTACAGAATTTGGGTGGGAACAGAGTTGTGCATCAGGGACAATCTCCAAGATGTTACCCCCACCCTCCTCACCTCCAACCCGCCCCCCCAACGACCCACCAGGCTGCACAATCCCTTCCTGTCCAAGACTCCTGATGTCCAGATGTGATGGCTGTCTTCTTGGTGTACTTCCTTTTAGTCCCAGCAGTGCCCACTACTCAGTTTTGGCACTGATGAGACCGCTAGAGCTCACTGAGTGGCAGAGGTCCCACTCTCAGCCTGTTTAGCCCGCCGGCAATGCATTATGGCTGCTGGGAAGTCTTCTTTTAGGTGCATTGGTTGCTGGCCAACTCTTGCAACGGAAGTGGGGGAGTGGGACAAGCAATACATCCCCACCATGTGAAATTCAGCCCCAAGTTACAAAAAAAGAATCCTGGCAGACTGCTAACAAATGTTCAATTAAATAGGTTGGAGAAGCACGTAGTGGCAATTGTTAATCGATTGCCTGCTCTGATTTAAATCATCCATTCAGTCAGAATGTGTTGAGAGTGACTGCAATAGCAGGAAACATTATTCATTGATCTCTGGTATTAGATGCATTATACGTTTGAGCCTTCGGTGCCAGAAATAAAGAACAATTCATTTGTTATTTCCACAAATGTTCATTGACCTGCTGAATGTTTCCAGCATTTTCTGTTTTTGATTCAGTTTTCCAGGATATGCATATTCTTGTTTCCAGGAATCCAAGGTTATTCTTACTTTTTAAAAAATGAAGTAAAATCTGAGAATAAATTGTGAAATAAAGGATGACAGATGACACATGGTGCACAACAAATGGTCTCTCATTACTACCTGAAACAGGATCCCTAATCTAAGGGTGGAGACTGCAATTTTGTCTGCCTGAATTGTACATGGTTGAGTCAGATTGGATCAGTGAACGGATGAATGACCCAACCTGCTTGACCCAAATAGTTATCTAGTACACAAATCCACACAGATTGGTAGCTTTTATATTTTTGTAATGTGGATTTAAGAGATTTATCATTTAAATGTGTGTCACTGTTTTAGCTTCTCACCCGTATGGTAAGAATTAAGAATTTTTTTTCCATCAAGTTGGGTTATTAACCATCTCTTCCCTTGTGACATAGAGTCATGGTGTTTTACAGCACGGAAAGAGGCCCTTCAGCCCATCATGTCTGCGCCAGTCATCAAGCCCCAATCTACTCTAATCCCATTTTCCAGCACTTGGCCCATAGCCTTGTATGCTATGGTGGTTCAAGTGTCCACCTATGTTTAATAAAAAGCAATATCATCCCAATAATCTGTTTACGCATCATTCAGCTATTTGGACCAGTTATTCTAATGTCTATATTGCTTTAAAACTCAGTTAATCCTCACATCATTATTGCCAAGGCAGCATAATGAAGTGCAAAGGCCCATTAATTGTTTCCAATGTGTATTCAATTACCTACCAATTAACCAACAAATGTATTGCTCTACTTAAAATGGAAAATAACACATTATTGTAATGCCAATAACTGAACAGATTTTTCACTGCATCGTCATTATTTTCTGCACCACCAGCTAAAATGAAAATCTAACCTTTATATCAGAATGACCATGTATATTTAACCAAATATCTACTAAGTTAAGTTCAGTCAGTTTCCTGGTAGACTGATTTGGCCGATGTCAAATTAGAGAATATTGAGGAATCCGACACAAAGGATTAATCAAGAACTGTTGGCACGTATTTGTTAAGGGAAGGGCATGTCTGACTAACTTGATTGACTCTTTTGAGGAGGATTGAAAGATACTGTGTTCATTGTGATCTGCATAGATTTTAGCAAGGCTTTTGATAAGGTCCTACATGGCAGACTGGTCAGAAAAGTAAAATCCCATGGGATCCAAGGGAAGGTGGCAAATTGGATCAAAAATTGACTTAGTGGCAGGAAGCAAGGGCAATGGCCGACGGGTGCTTTTATGACTGAAAGGCTGTTTTCAGTGGGGTTCTGCATGGCTCAATAATTAGGTCCCCTGATTTTTGTGGTATATATCAATAACTTGACAAGGTCCCACTGGGAGACTTATAAAGATGGCAAATGCACATGGGATACAGGGTAATTTGATAAGGTGGATTCAAAATTGGCTTAGTTGTAAGAGACAGGGTGATGACAGAAGGATGCTTTAGTGACTGGAAGCCAGTGTCCAATGGTGTACCACAGGGATCTGTGCTGGGTCCCCTATTATTCGTCATTTATATAAATGACATAGATGACTATTTGGGGGGTAGGATTAGTAAGTTTGCAGATGACACAAAGATTGGCCGGGTGGTTAACAGTGAGGTTGAGTGTCTTGGGCTACAGGAAGATATGGATGGGATGGTCAAATGGGCAGATAAGTGGCAGATGGAATTTAACCCTGAAAAGTGTGAGGTGATACATTTTGGAAGAAGTAATTTGACAAGGAAGTATTCAATGAACGGCATGACACTAGGAAGTTCTGAGGAACAAAGGGACCTTGGCGTGTGTGTTCATAGATCTCTGAAGATGGAGGGGCATGTTAGTGGGATAGTGAAAAAGGCATATGGGACACTTGCCTTTATCAATCAAGATTACAAAAGTAGGGAGGTCATGTTGGAGTTGTATAGAACCTTGGTGAGGCCACAGCTGGAGTACTGTGTGCAGTTCTGGTCGCCACATTATAGGAAAGATGTGATTGCACTGGATGGGGTGCAGAGGAGATTCACCAGGATGTTGCCTGGGATGAAACATTTAAGTTAGGAAGAGAGGTTGGATAGACTTAGGTTGTTTTCATTGGAGCAGAGAAGACTGAGGGGCGACCTGATTGAGGTGTACAAGATTATGAGGGGCATGGACAGGGTGAACAGGGAGCAGTTGTTCCCCTTAGTTGAAGGGTCAGTCACAAGGGGACATAAGTTCAAGGTGAGGGACAGGAGGTTTAGCGGGGATGTGAGGAAAAACCTTTTTACCCAGAGGGTGGTGATGGTCTGGGAGGATGGTGGAGGCGGGTTGCCTCACATCCTTTAAAAAGTACCTGGATGAGCACTTGGCACGTTGGCTATGGGCCAAGTGCTGGTAAATGGGATTAGGTAGGTAGGTCAGGTGTTTCTCACGTGTTGGTGCAGACTCGATGGGCCGAATGGCCTCTTCTGCACTCTGTGATTTTGTGATTCAGTGACTTAGCCTAACTGTAGGGGGCATGATTAAGAAGCTTGCAGGTAATATAAAAATTATTTCTGTGGTTGATAGTGAGAATGAAAGCAGTAGACTGCATGAAAATGTCATTAGACTGGTCAGGTGGGCAAAAAAATGGTAAATGGAATTCAATCCCAGAATTGTGAGGTAACGCATTTGGATAGGGAAAACAAGACAAGAAAATAAACAATAGACGGTGGGGTACTGAGAGGTGTACAGACATTAGAGTGTATGTTCACCGATCCCTGAAGATGGCGGGAAAGGATAAAAAGGCATATGGGATACTTTCCTTTATTAGATGAGGTATAGAATATAAGAGCAGGGAGGTTATGCTGGAACTGTATAAAATACTAGTTTGGTCACAGTTACAAAACTGTATACAGTTTTGATTACCAAATTACAGGAAAGACGTGATCGCACTAGAGGAGTATTGGGGAGATTTACAAATATGTTGCTTTGTCTGGCAAAATTTTAGCTATAAGGAAAGTTTAAAATATAGAAAGAAGCTCCACAACAGTTACAGAAAATATAGATTGAAGATTTTTTAAATCTTTAAATTATTGTTCTTGGGATATAGGTGACACTGTAGCAGAGCTGCATTTATTTCTCAACATAGTTGTTCTGAGAAGGTGGTGGTTGATCTTCTCATTGAACTCTTGCTGTGTTCCCTCAATGCTGTTAAGTAGGGAATTCCAAGATATTGACCCAGCAACAATGAGAAATGGTGATATACCAAATCAAGATGGCATGTGAATTAGAGGTAAACTTGGAAGCGATGGTGTTCCGATGACATTGCCACTTCTGTTATAAGAACATAAAAAGTAGGAGAAGGCCATTTGACTCTTCATGCCTGCTCCACTATTCAAGAAGATTGTGGCTGATTTCCTATCTCTATTCCACCTTCTGAGACTATCCTCATATTCCTTAATTCCCTCAGTACCTGAAAATCCATCGACCTCTGCTTGAATGTACTCAATGACTGAACATCCATGGCTCTCTGGGGTTGGAAGTTCCAAAGATTCACAGCTCTTTGAGTGCAAAAGATTCTCTTCATCTGTGTCTTAAATGACCACTCCCTCATTCTGTAACTCTGACCCCGGGTTCTGGACTCCCAAGCCAGGGAAATATCCTCCCAACATCTACCCTAGGAATGTTATATGATTTAATGAGATCCCACCAAAGTGGTTAACTTTACACTTCTCCACATTCTATTCCATGTACTATGTTCTTCCCCACCCAATTAAACTGTTCTCCCCAGTCATAGAGGATATTGAGTGCAATGGCAGGGATGATGTCCAGTCAAATGCTTTGTCTTTGATGATGTCAAGTTTTCTGAGTGCTATGGTGGCTGCATTCATCCAGGTGAGTGGATTTAAATTAGGTTATCAATTGTATTTTATGACTTTATTACCTTGCATATATTCTTATTTAGGACAATGAAGTAGCCAAACATAAGATACAGTGTTAATCATAGAATGATCAAAGCCCAGTAGGAGGCCATTCGGCCCATTGTCTCCATCCGGCTTCCTGCAAGAACAGCTCAGCCAGTCCCACTCTCTTATAAAAACAAAAAACTGCGGATGCTGGAAATCCAAAACAAAAAACAGAAATACCTGGAAAAACTCAGCAGGTCTGGCAGCATCGGCGGAGAAGAACAAAGTTGACGTTTCGAGTCCTCATGACCCTTCAACAGAAGGGTCATGTTCTGTTGAAGGGTCATGAGGACTCGAAACGTCAACTTTGTTCTTCTCCGCTGATGCTGCCAGACCTGCTGAGTTTTTCCAGGTATTTCTGTTTTTGTTTTGGATTTCCAGCATCCGCAGTTTTTTGTTTTTATCTCTGTGTTTAATTGACTGCCACTTCTCTTCAAGAAATGCCTACCTTGAAGAAGTATTGCTCTTCTAGTCCCACTCTCTTGCCTGTTCTGCATCCCTGCAGATTTTTTCGCTTCAGATAGCCATGATTGAATTTGCCTCCACTACAGTCTCAGGCAGTGTATTCCAGAGCCTAACTTACTGCGTAACTCTCAACCTCTGCTTCTCTAAGGAAAAAAGCCCCAGCTTCTCTAATCTATCCATGTTAAGATCTGTCATCCATGGAGCCAATCTTGTAATTTTTTTTCTGCACCCTTTTCATTGCCTTCACATTCTTCCTAAGTTGTGGTGCCAAAAATTGTTCACAATATTCCTGTTGAAGCTGGACCAGTGTCTTATGAAGGTTCACCATAATATCCTTGCTTTTGTGCTTAATGCTTCAATTTATAAAACCCAGGATTCCACATGCCTTAACTAACCACTTTCTCAACCTGCCTTAATTGCCACCTTCAACAATTTGTGCACATATACCCTCTGGTCCCTCTGCTCCTGCATCCTCCTTAGAATTGCATCCTTTAATTTATATTGCCTCACCTAGTTTTTCTCCCAAAATATATCATTTCACAATTCTTTGCATTAAATTTCATCTGCTACATGTTCACCCAATCCACCAGCCTGCTTATGTCCTTTTGAAGTCTCTGTCCTCCTCACTGTTCACAATGTTTCTAAGTTTTGTGTCATCTGCAAGTTTTGAAATTATGCCCTGCACACCCAAATCTAGGCCATTAATATAAATCATTAAGTGATCCTAGTACCGATCCCTGAGCAACCCCACTATGTATCTTCCTCCAGTCTGAAAAACAAACTGTCACCACTACTCTCTGATTCCAGTCAATCAGCCAACTTTGTACCCATTCTTCTGCCAATCACCTTAAATTGGCAACCTCTGGTTCTCGATTCTTCTGCCAATGAGAACAGTTTCTCTCTAGATACTCTGTCTAGACCCCTCATGATTTTGAACAGCTCCATCAAATCAGGGAGAGTAAGGCTATAAAAGAAGTAGAGACAGCAAGGCTGAGTGGAGCTGTCAGAAAAAGCAAGCCTGTGAGTGGAGCAGTCAGAAAAAGCAAGCCTGTGAGTGGAGCAGTCAGAAAAAGCAAGCCTGTGAGTGGAGCAGGAGCACTGGTTTGGCCTCAAATGAAGTAGTGTGTCAATTCTGGGCACCACATTTTAAGAAGGATGTGAAGGCTTTAGTGGGGGAGCAGAAAAGATTTACGAGAATGGTTCCAATGATGAGGGACTACAGTAACATTGATAAATAAGTTCAAGCTGTCCTCCTTAGAGAAGAAAGGTTGAGAGGTAATTTGATAGGGGTAATCAAAAATATGAGAGATCTAGACAGAGTAGCTAGAGAGAAACTTTCCCATTGTTGGAAGGATCAAGAACCAGAAGATAACCATTTAAGGTAAATGGCAAAAGACCCAAAGGTGACATGAGGAAAAACATTTTTGTGCAGCAAGTGGTTAGGATCTGGAATGCACTGCCTAACATTGTTGTGGAGGCAGATTCAGTTGTGGATTTCAAAGGAAATTTGATAAGCATCTAAAGAGAAAAAAATGCAGGACCATGGGAAAGGGCAGGGAGTGAGACTAGCTGAGTTCTTGCAGAGAACAGGCACAATTATGACAGGCCAAATGGCTCCCTTATGTGCTGTAACCATTCCATGATTCAATGCCCAAATATTCTTCAAGGACAAATGTTACTGTGTGCACAGGTAAATGAGCTCTTCTATATTCTACATAAAGATAAAAACAAAAAACTACTGCGGATGCTGGAAATCCAAAACAAAAAAAGAATTACCTGGAAAAACTAATAGGGTCACGAGGACTCGAAACGTCAACTCTTTTCTTCTCCGCCGATGCTGCCAGACCTGCTGAATTTTTCCAGGTAATTCTGTTTATGTCTTCTATATTCTATACCGCCAAGGATGTATTTACAGGAAGAGCTGGCAGTGATGATAACAACACAGACACTTCTACCAAGGATTTTTAAGCCTAGACTTAACTTTTCTCACTCCCTTCACAGAGTTGAGTGTCACTGGGAAGTACATTTATTGCCCATCGCTGGTTGACCTGGAGAGGGTAGTGGGATGAAGATGAAAATGGACGAGCAATGGTTCATTTTCAGTAACAACAAGATTTAATCATGAACCTCCCCACCCCCCCTCCCCTCAACAATCAAAAATAATTAACGAAATTGCTCCACCCTCTCTTAAACAGTATAAAATCCATCAGGTTTCTACCTCTCTTCAGCTCTGAACAACTCCAAACATTAAATCTGTTTCTCTCTCCACAGATGCTGCAGGACCTAAGTTTTTCCATCATGTCCTGTTTGTATTGCAGATTTCCAGCATCCGCAGTATTTTGCTTTTCAATTATTATTAATGAAAATCAAGTTATTTCTTACTCTCTCTTAATGAAATGACCCTTCAAATTATATGCTCGGGCTGTGCGACCTTTGCACTGACCGGGGGAGTGCTCTGAACTCCTCCTGGCAGAGGAGGGGGTGTGGGGGCGATGAGACTCCTCCTGGCCGAGGAGGGCGCTGTGACTCCGCTTGGCCGAGGGGGGGGTGCGCTGTGACACCGCCTGGCCGAGGAGGGGGAGGGGGAGGGGGGGGGGGGGGGCGCTGTGACTCCGCCTAGCCGAGGGGGGCGCTGCGACTCCGCCTGGCCGAGGGTGGGGGGGCGCTGCGACTCCGCCTGGCCGAGGGTGGGGTGGGTGGGTGGGGTGGCGCTGAGACTCCGCCTGGCCAAGGGAGGGTGCTGTGACTCCGCCTGGCCGAGGAAGGCGCTGCGACTCCGCCTGGCCGAGGGGGGCGCTGTGTTGCCGCTCCCTGTCACCTTGTTCAGCCGCTCGTTCAACCAATCAGGGGGAACAAGCGGCAGAATTTGAATCCGGAGCCTGGTGTAACCGCCGGGGACGGAGACAGCGGGAGAGGCTCAGCATCCGGATCAGGAAGCCTGCCCGGACACACAGGATGGCTGAGGTAGCAGCAGTGCCTGTGCTGGCCGCTGAAGGACTGGCGGACGCGATGGAGCCGGAGCCGGAGCCGGAGCCGGAGCTGCCAGCCGAGCTGACAGTGAGTGCAGGAGGTGAGTGAGTGAGGGGATGGGGAAGGAGAGAGGAGGGGAGTCCAGCTCCAGGCAGCGACTGACAACCGGCCAAATACCCGGCCCGCTTCTCTCGGGATATAATCTAACATCTGAAGAGGTTTTCAAAAAGTCCCAAAATGCATAAGCCTTAAATTTACAGGAAAGCTCATGAAGGTCTCCAGTGTTATCTCTGTTTAAGGTGGCAATTCTGGGATGAGTACCACAGTCATCAAATGGTGCTGTATTGTTTTAGATTTGTTCTTTTTGGTGACGTTGACATGTCCGTATTTTATTCCCCATAATTAGTAAGAATCATTGGGACGGCAATGGTGGGCTGGCTGGGTCGGATTCAGGTTCCCTTACCTGAAGACATCAATGAACCAGTTGGATGTTTAGAAAGGCTCCAGTAGATTCCCTTGTCAATTTATGGTGTCAGCTGGATTTATTGAATTCAATTTCACAACCTGCCTGGTAGGAGTTGAACTCTCAACAGCCAGGTGGTTGGAACATTACTACAAGCACTAGGAGACTATCTTCTGCAATAATAGCTATACGGGTACTATATATATGTATAAACAATGAAGCATTAGGTGCTTTGATGTATTTTTTTTTTCAAATGCAGTCTTCTGTTCTGGACAAAGCTCTCACTAACTGAATCTCTTAACAATTTCCTGCAGTGGACAGTGGTGAAGTTGACAACCCTAATGGCCATGTATCTACTTGTAAGTATCCAAACAGTGTGGCATCTCATGGATTATGGGCTGTGATATCTTGTCAGTTGATCTTGTAGGGTTCAATATCAGTTATCCTTCAGGAGCAATTATTATTCCCCGTCTGATTCTTTGCAGGTTCTGTGGGTAAATATCATTAGTACATCCATACTGTATCTAAAACTAATGGACATTTATTGTACATTAGTTACAACCAGTACATTTATTTCCAGTTGTCTAAGGAGCTATGCTTGGGAACAAATGCTATTTATTTTCTATATTAAATCCAGATCTCTTTCAAGATCAAGTGGAAAATAGAGACAATTGTGACAGTCCCAAGGAGAAAAGTCCTTCGCATCGAGGAACGGCCAAGTTTCCAGAAGTTATCGAGACAACCCAACTCACCTATTATGAGCGATACAGGGCCTACCAGGACTACATCTTGGGTTTGTTATTTCTATTAGAGTTCCTTAACTAAAAATTTTTTATAAGTAGTATAGACAGAAAATACTACTGTAATATAAATCCAGATCTTTAAAATGAAAAGTATAGATAATACAAATACAAGAAGTATTTAACTTTGACAATAGCAGCTAAAAGAGGAGGGGCATACAAGTGAGACTAGAGATGGAAGAATATTTTTCCTACAGAATAATTAATATGGAGAAACACTTAAGCCAGAATTTTCAGGGCCCTTTGGGAATGGGTTCCGGGCGGGGGTTGTCTTTTACATTGTTTCTGCCTTTTCTTGATGGTGATTGAAATGGCAGGAGGACTGCACATCCTGTAATGATAGGGAATTAATTGTCCAGTTGAGAACAATTTTACAGTGAATTTTACTAATGCCGCACAGAAACTACAGGGCTTCAGAGACTTGCCTGGTAAAAGGAAGCAGCAAGCAAGCAGGAGTTCAGTGCTGGATTCATCTGGCAGCCATTGAGAGAACCAGAATGGTATGCCAGGGAGGATAGAGCAGCGATGACAGCAGCATACAAAGCCAGGAGAGGGACGGCATGCCATCAGGGCAGTGGCACTTGAGCAGAAGGAACGGGCGGGGGGAAGGGGGCCGTTTGTATAAAAGGCCTTGCACACTGAGAGGCCACCTACCATTGGCCCCATCTCGGGCTTTGGGGCCCCTGTTGAGCAGTAGTGAGGGAGGGAGGTTCAGGCACAGACAGCAGGACATCAACCTCAGGACCAATAGCAGGGCCTGTCTTTGAATGGAGACGCAGGAGAAGGGTGCAGAGGGGCATGTGAACAACGTGCTGTGCACAAAAGAGGCTCCCCTCCAGAAAGGGTCTACCGTCCGAGACTCAACTACCTGCAGATGTTGGATTGGCAGTGCGCATGAAGACTGCACCTCTCCAAAGAGGCAGGCACTGTGTGCTTTGCTGCAGGAGATGGGAGTTCGCAACCATCATGTTGAACCTCTACACCACCGGACCATTCCAGGGATCCACTGGAGCTAGTGAGAGATCTTGCAGGTGCATTGATGCATCAAGGTGATCACCAGTGTCTTCTTAATGGAGGACCAGCGAGTATATGCACTTCTGCACTAATCCAGACAGCCAAGCTGAGAGACCCATTGGGCTTTGGGCCATTACTAGATACCTCCAGGTGCAGAGTGCAATCAACACACACATGGCAAGTGCAGAGTGCGATCAAGCAGCCCATTTGACTGGCACCACATCCACAAACATTCACTCCCTCCACCGCCACCGATGCACAGTAGCAGCAGCGTGTACCATCTACAAGATGCACTGCAAGAATTCACCAAGGCTTCTTAGACAGCACCTTCCAAACCCACGACCACTACCATCTAGAAGTACAAGGGTAGCAAACACATGGGAACACCACCACCTCGAAGTTCCCCTCCAAGCTACACACCATCCTGACTTGGAAATACACTGCTGTTCCTTCACTGTCTCTGGGTCAAAATCCTGGAACTCCCTCCCTAACAGCACTGTGGGTATACCCACACCACATGGACTGCAGTGGTTCAAGAAGGCAGCTCACCACCACCTTCTCAAGGGCATTTAGGAATGGGCGATAAATGCTGGCCCAGGCAGCGAAGGCCACGTCCCGTGAATTAATTAAAAAAAAATAAAATGGCCCTTAAGCCGCTCTCAGACTAGCCTGTGGCCTCCTTCAACAGGAAAGGCTTCCACCCTCTGTACAACTGGAATATGATCACCGCAGAAGGATCCTACAGGTGTGTGTATGTTTCCCAGGAAGCAGCCAGGGTACCTATATACTTCAGCAGTTCCAGGTGCCACAACTTTTAAGGCCCAAATGTTTTCAAGGATGGATACTGGGATATGGCTGCTTACCCCTGTGTGGAGACACACATGCAGAGGAAAGGTACAACACCTGCCATGGGGCAGCCCCCAAGTGACCATCAAGCAGGCCATCGGGTTTCTGAAGATGTGTTTCAGGTGCCTTGACTGACTGATGAAGCCCTTCAGAATGTCCATTGAGGGTCTCACATATTGTAGTGGTCTGCTGTGCACTGCACAACCTGGTGCTGCAGCGAGGGGAGACATTGCACAACTGGAACCTTGTGGATTGCAGTGCCTCCAATGAGGATATGGTGAAGGCTCCTGACCAGGCGATGCAAGATGAGGGGCTCCAGGGACTACACGCAAGGTGGAAATGAGATACGTGAAGCTTTGGGAAGCACTAACACAGTTCATTTGAGCCTTACAACCCGTTGAGCCCATACCAATAAAGCTTTACCTTTCTTCAGCGCTGCACCTTCATTTTCCATTACAGTGCCCAGGTGCACATTGCACTTCAGCAAGGGTGAAGAAGTGCTGAACACACATGGCATGGTCAGTCACATCCAGCCCCTTGGGGGAGCTACAGTGTCACTGAAGTCCCAAAGTGCAGCAAGAATTGAAAGATATAGTGCAAAATACATTAAACCTTTATTAAGCAGTACAACAGAGGTGGGGTCTAACGTTTAACTACTTTATTCACCTGTGAACCCCAATTGCAGCCAGGTGCTGCTCTTAAATCTCTTATGTATAGCCCTATGTGGTGAACCCCTTGTGCTTGCAGCTGATTTAGAGGCATGTTGCTGCCTGTGGCTTGGGATGACTGGTGGCTGCCTGATGCAGCCATGATATTGACAGAATGTGCTGCTGCCTGACCGCTTTGCCACTGACTGGGTGGTCACCTCTCTCTACCAAACACACCCTTCTTGTATTGCCACATCTAAGCCCCAAAGGGAAAAGAGGTATGGAATACTCACCTTGGCAGACCCAGTAAGGCCATTGACATGCTTGTGGCAGCGGATCCAGGTTTGGGGGATGACTTACAGCAGCTGTCCAGCTCTGCGAACTCTGTCCCGGCTTGCTTGGTCAGGTGGACAGGCCTCTTCCCCATCCCCGAAGAGGAGGACCGCCCACTTACCCCTTGCAGGCTGGAGGAGAGCCTGCAAGGAGGCATTGCCGAACCATGGAGCCACCCAGGGACTTCCTTCTGCCATTCTGGCTGCTGGATTCCTGACAATCCCATTCTTTTCAGGTAGACAGACAGTCCCCATGGAAAGTGGTGCTGGCAGCCCTTTAAATGTGGCACCAGCAGCTGCCGCAGCAAAACTTGACGCTGCCTCTGCCACTCACATCTGGCCTCTGGTCAGCCTCATGATGAGCTGCCAGAAGATTGTGTGCAGATGGTCAATACCCGCCCAAACAGAAGGGGTACCTGCTTCCAGCCCTGACGCTTGGCCCTGTGGCCTATCTGCAAAATTCAGCCCTTAATGTTTTGACATTTAACCAAATATTTTTCCAGCTCTTCGAGCAAAATCTGCAACTTCTTTCTTATAACTGATCAAATATTTTGTGGAACTCAAAGGCACCTGTTCTAATAGAATGCATCTGTGCAGGCTGCAGAGGATAGATTCTAATCTAGAATTGATATTTTGGAGTTTGGCAATGTTATCTTGGAGAACAAGAAGGAATTTTGCAAAGGTTTATTTTTTTGCTTGATTATTCCCTTCAGAAATTTAAGTTGGACAATATCTGTTATAGAGTAAATTATACAATACCCATGGAAAGAATTCACAATGACATTTATCATCTTATTCAATATTAAGTATTAAGCTCATGATGCAGAATATCATCTAAAATTCTTGATTAGAATATTTTAAAGCCATTGAGGATTCACTGTTCACGATTTTAACAAACAGGTGATGCTAAACCATCGGAAGTGAAAGATTTCATTGCAGAATATTTGGAGAAGGTCCTAGAACCATACGGATGGCAAGCACTCTGGTCCAATGATATGTTTGAGGTGCTTGTTGAGGTAAATGTCTATTTTAAATAAATGCAAAAGGTAATGCTAACTACTGCATTTTGGTACTTCTGCTTGCAGTGCTGTACAAACACAACACATTATAGTATGTGTGTTCTCCAAGATCTTATGGGCTTCAATCCCTTGGTTATACCAATGAGGTGAGATATTTTAAGTGTGCTGCGAGAGAAGTGTGAATATTATTTACTCCTTTCTCAAATTACCCTAATTCAAATCAATGTTGAGCAATTATCAATTTTAATTTTCAGCCCTTAATACTTATGTATGTTATTTATCATTCAATCATCCTTCCGGCACTGAAGAAACTTGTCCAATTTTGATTGACTCAGGTCTGCGTTATGTTACACTGCAGCACCATTTTCTCTCCTGAGACTCCATGGGCTGGATGTTCTAATGCCGGTGGGGGTTGGGATGTGTGCAGGAATGACTTGAAAATTGTGTTCCCAGAGGGTGACACTGGATCTCGCCACCTCTGGATCACAATACAATTTTTAAAGGGCTGGGTGTTTTCTAAAATCCGCAGGCCTCCAATGAAGTGCTCATTGAGCTCATTAACAGGCCGCAGGAGCAGTTTTGAGTTTTCATTTTGCAGGCACGGGGAACACGTAGTATCTGGGACAGATCAGGGTTTGGTGGCCATCAACAGTGGGGACTCATGAGGGCTAATAGATATACTGGGAAAGAGGGAGAATAAATCCCAGCTGGTGCCACAAGTTGCCATTGCTAGTACTGAGACAATGTATTTGTCAACAATGGTAGGAGTTCTCAGAGGGTATCAAGCCTTTGGTACCACTTGGGCAGCAGAGATTGGCAGAGGAAGCACTGGTGGAATGAATGCTAGTTGAGAGAGTGGAAATGGGAACAAATTACTCTAATTTTGGATAGAGTACAGAAGAGGAGCTTCAGCAGAGGCATCCTCCTGGTTGGGATGAGGCCAGAGGAGCACAGAGTGGTTGCAAGGGGAAGAAGACGTTACCCAAGACTTAGGGTGTACCGTCCAAGAGTCAGCCACCTGCAAATAACTGAGTGCTCATGCCGTCTGAGACTGAAGTTTTCCATCAGATGGTCTTGGACGTTTGTGCTTTGGTCCATAATGACCTCCGTCATTGCCTCTCGAGACATCAGAAAACCTTGGCTTCACCCTTGGATGCCTGCCCTTGTCAGCACTGGGCCTCTTGTGATGTGTCCTCAATGAACGGCAAGCCCAGCAATGGCTGCTGCTCGCCTTTTCAAAGGGCCCTCGGTTTCTATGCCCCATCTTCAGTTCACTCCTGGTGCTTCTTGGGTGCCAAACTCATCCTTAGGCCAGTTATGTATTTTACATTTGAAAATAGTGTTGCTGACGCATGGCGGGTCAAGACCCTGGAATTATCTGTATGTCAAGTTCCTGACACTGAATTGAAAGTCCGGCCTCCTGGTCATGGCCTGGAAAGAGGCTCTGAACTTGCAAGAGGACACAGGTCTTTTTTCTTCCAGCTTTTGAAGAGCTTCTTTAAACTCCCCTTGAATTCAATTGCCATAGCCAAACCTCTTCATTTTAAGAAAGTTTCATGGATTTCAGTTAGTCTCTTTTACCCTGATCATCTTCATTGCTTTCTGCTTCCCTTCTCAAGTTTTATCAGTTATCTATCGAAACTCATTTTCACAGCCAGATCTCTTTCCTTAACAACTGCCCCTGGCTCTAACCTATTCCATGTGGATTCCATCTTAAATTCCACCATTCGTGTTTCTGATCCATCATGATTACAAATATTTCGAAGATATTCAGTGCTTCTTGAATCTGGCCATCACCTGAGATTCACACTCAACCCCATGTACCAACATATGCACGCTGTCGACTTCTCTTCAGCACTGACTCATTCTATCTCAAAGCTATCCTGGCCTGCTGTTCTATTTCACCCTACATCTCATCTTGTGTTTTACTAAAACATTTTTTTCTTCTTCTCCGGCATCAAGGATCACAAACTTCAACAATTCTTGTATACCAATGCCCTGCTGTGTCCTTCACCCCATTCATTTTCTTCTGTCCCCATGGCTGCCTTCCACTCTCACCCCTTGCCATATTTACACTATCCCTTTTTACCTCCTGCTGTCTGATCCCAAATGATCAATTCTCAGCAAAGGCCTCAGCTTTGTTTCTTTATGCCCACATCTCAATGAATTTCAGGCTCAGCATGACAGTGGGCTCTTCTTTTGCCTCTGTGCACACTCTGGCCAGCAGTCTTTCTCTGCTGCCAAAGAGCAGAGCCTTTCTCCCATCCTTGGAATTCTTATCCTACCTAGGATCTTTGCTCTGGCCACTTAATCTTTCTCAATCTTTTCACTGAGAACTGCTGGCGTTATATTAGCCATCTCAATTTTTCTGCTCCTCTTACTCACTCTCACCTATCTCTTTCTGAACTTGTAGCGCCCTCCCCACCCCATTCAAGATTCTATTGACACTGTTCTCTCCTTGACATTCTGGTCCACTCTTCAATCACCACCAACAACCCCTCCCCTTCCTACAACACCTTTCCATACAAGCGCAGGTGATGGAATACCTACCTTTTACCCACTCCTTTCCCACCTGGGCCACAAACACTATTTCCAGGTGAAACAGCAATTTCCTTGTACTTCCTTCAATTTATTATACTGTATTCATCGTGCAGCCTCCTTAATATTGTGGAGGCCAAATACAGGGTGAGCACTTTGCAGAATACCTCAGTTCAGTCCACAAGCGTGACACAATTTCCAGTTACTTGTCATTTAATTCTCTGTCCCACTCCCACTCTCACACCATTTCATTGAACCTCACCGTAAGCTAGAGGAACAGCATCTCATTTCCATTAGGTACTTTGCAACGTTAAGTCTGGAGGACTATTCAACAATTTCAGATAATAGCTTCTGCCCCTATTTCTTTTCAGGTGACAGTTATTGATTCTGCTTTACCCATTTACATTGCCTCTAAACTCATCTTTTGTTCCCTGTACTTGTCCCATTATCACCCCCTTTTTGCACTTGCAGAAGTGCTGATCAAAGGTCACCCAGACCCAAAATGTTAATTCAGTTTCTCTCCCCACAGATGCTGCAAGAGCTACTGAATAGTCCCAGCATTTTCTGGTTTTATTTAAAACAAAAAAACTGATGATGCCCTCTTAAAAAGAAAGTCATCTACAGTTTTTGCAACCTTCAACCAAAGTTCTTCGAAATACAGGGGGTAATTTTAAACTTTGTCAGGACAATAACCTGGTAGAAGAAATTGTGTGCGTCTGCTGTGGAAACTGCCTAATTTTCATCCCATTGAAATTGCAGTCACTCGTCAATGTAGATGATAAATGTTAATATTGTCCCTCAGCTTGGTGAATTGTGCACTGAGGACCATATCAAATTCCCAAGCAATAAGGTTGAGTTAAGCAGACTCCCCAGTATTACTTGACTGAACATGAAATTATCTGAAATTATAGAGTAAATTTACCACTTGAGCGCTTACTCACAGAGCCTCATCAACTAGGAACACATTGGAAAATCATGTGCATGTAGTGCACAATTTTCAGTCCATTCACTTTAATCACAGCAGGCAAAATTCTGCAGCAGGACTGTGCCAGTGGAAAGCATATGCTTCTGTCTCCTCTTGCTGGTGATCATATCCTCCAGCTACACTGGGTCTTTGCCTGATAACAGTGAATTCAGTAAATTGCAAGTTTAAACATAACCAAGATAATTTCACATAAAGATACTCTTGTAAGGGGGGAGTGGATGGGGTCCATATGAACAAAGAATCAGCTATGTTATGTGTAAAAATACATTTGGACTGACATTCACATTAATTAAGTTGACAAAAGCTAAATATGTCCAACTAGTCATCTCATATCTATCTCATGCAAAGCTGGTTGCATCTTTAATGTTTATTTAGCCAATCTATTTTAAACCTATAAAACTAATTATTGTATTACTATGTTCTCCTGGATTAGATTCACTATTTTACCTCAGTGTGCCTAACCTCAAAAGAATAGCCCCCTACTGTACTCGTGTAACCTCCCCTCCGCCACCCCCAGACCAGTACTATCTGTCATTTTGTTCTGGTAGCTTTCGTTATGATCAAAGTTCCTCAAAAGACACTTGTGTTTTACAGCAAGCATGTTTCAAAAACAGTAGTTCATGAGGGTCTGCATTTTAAATCTTACTGATTTGAAAAATTGGAAAATAATACAGAGCTTGTTCCGTTTTTTAAAAAGGCACCTTCTTACAATTTCAGGTGATTGATGTGGAGACTTCGAACCACAGGGCAGTGGTAAAGTTAACAGAGCCATTCCTTTATGAGTCTGAAACCTATCCTCTTGACGCAGAAGCAATGGAAAGTTTCCTTGAGGCAAAAAAGCACCTGGTGCCATTGCAAGAACTATATGTGGTGTGTGATGAGTCAGGAGAGTTTGACCAAACAGCCCTCGCTGTCGAACATCTCCGGTAATAGATTTAGTGAAAAACTTGACTTTGGCTTTTTAAAAAAAAACTATGTAAGGGTTCAGATCGTTGAACATACTTGATCAGTATCTCTCTTTTGTTTTGTGTTGTTATTGCCAAACTATTAGGAGTGAGAGCTATGAATAAACTCTAGTTTGTTGACCAGTAAAATAGGCAAGTTTTTAACTTGTATGATGAGTATCTGTTCAGTTATGAAGCAAGGTTCTTTACTTGTGGGCAAAAGAAGTCACAAACCAAGCAGCAGATTGAAGTGCCAGGAGAGACGAGGTTGGAACTGAGAAACTGAACACATGAGGCATTTCAGTGTGAGGTTTGGGCAGCAAGTGATAGAGAAGATGGCAGATGATAGTGAGATGCCTGGAGAGGGAGCAGCAGATGACACACATGGGTAATGTGCTGGCAGATGTTATACAGGTATAGTTTGATGCAAATGATCTCCTTTTGCATGTTTCCTGGGCTGTAAGTGAGAATTCTGGCAACACAAAGAAATGGAACATATTTTATCCATTTTGTATGTGGGTTTATCTTCAATGTGAAGAAAAAGAATCAGATGCCATGAAATAAAATGAACTTCAGAAGCAGAAAGCTGAAGCAAAAATTTTAGATGGATGAACGTTTTTTTTTCCAGAACATAGGAACAGAACTGGGTCATTTAGTCCCATAAGCCTATTTTGTCTTTCATTGAGATCATGGTTAATCTGTGACCCAACTCCATATACCTGCCTTTGGCCCATGTCCCTTAATACCTTTGGTTAACAGAAATCTATCAATTTGAGTTAAAATTGACAACTGACCCAACATCAACTGTGTAGAAATATTTCCTAACTTCACTCCTAACAGGCCTGGCTCTAAGGTTTAGGAAATGTCCACAAGTCCTAGGGCCGTATTTTACGTGTCCCTGTCAGGTGTGTTGCGGGGGAGGACGGGAAGGCACCAGTAAAATAGGGCAGGTGCCCAACCCACCACCATCTAGCCCACACCCGAGCTCAGTCGGAAGCCCACCCACCATATTCAAATAGGTAATGAAGGGTTGCTTAGGCTTTTCATCAAGCCACTTGACCCTGATACTATGCTGCCCATGCCATAAAATGTTTGGCGTGGGCAGTCAGGCAGGAGTGGGCAGTCCGTTTTTTAAAAAAAAGTTCTTCGAAGAGTGGGAAGGAAGAGGGGATCTATCTTCAGGGGCTGCCCTTTGCCATCCGCAAGGCGGCCCTCCTGGGATCGAACCCCCTCCCTACCAACCTGAAGCCTTAAACTTAACCCCCATCACCCACTCCACTCCCTGACCTGTCTAAACCACCCCTGCCCAAGATCCTGGCAGCGACAACTGACGCGCTCTTGGCTACTCTGAGACTGATGGAGCTGCTGGCTAATCCAATTGGCTGCCAGCTCCACAGGGTGGGACTTTCTCCCCAGCGATGGGCGGAAGCCCCACTTGGCCCTTGTTTGGCCCACCCGCAGTGCTTTATGGCTGTGGGGCGTGTTGGCGTGGAGCATGTTGGCTCCACACTTCATTTGCTTCTGGGGGGGCGGACCCCCTCTCCCTTATTATTGTTCAGCCCCTATTCTCCAACCTGTGGAAATAGTTTCTCTCTATCTATCCCATCACTCCCCTAAATATCTTAAACTTTGATCAAATCATGCCTCAATTCTAAATCGCAGGGAATACAACCCTTCCAGCAAAGATTCATAAGAAAGGAGTGCATAATAAGAATGTGAGCACATGCCTGACTTTGAACCCTCATGATTTTCTGTTTGTTAGAACTAATAGATGGGAGGAACGTGTAGGCTGTGAACTGGGCACATGCATTTATTCTCAAATCGTATTACATGAATCTCTGTGCTGGGAATGTTTAGAGACTAATATGTTGTATAAAAAATATACAAGTGCTTATCCATTTTTAGTGAATTTCTAACTACATTTGGAAACAATTTGTTGCACCTGTCATTGGTGCTAAAACTAACAGCGCTAAGGAGGAAGGCAATCTTGTTTTCTGGTTTCAGGTGGGAAGGAATCCAAGTGTAGTTCGTTGTTCAGAATCAGTGTCACTGATTAAATATATATTGGCCGGAATTTGCCCACATCTAATGATCCCTGTGGTGTGGTTTTATCCTTTCCCAGTGGTGTTCTAAATCAAAGGCTTGTTTTGGCATGCAGCAGCAGTGACATTTAGTAAGCAGCAAATCAAATTGAAGTATTTACACACGTTAAATCGGGAAGTTAAAAGCACTTAATACCCTTCACTTTTTTAATTTAAAATTTCAGTGCAATAAATGTTTGTATTCAGCCAGATGTTCAAGTAAAGAAACTTTAAATTTTTTTTTAAAAGTGGAATTTATTATGGAGAAATTTTGCAATCCACAAACATAAAATTAGTCTTCCAAGGCCGATGAGGTGCTCAGTCGTAATTATGAAGTTAGCATGCTATTAAAAATCCAGTTACACCTCATTCAAGGTTTTTCAAAGTGATTTTCTTTACAGCATAATAGTAGAAGTTCTCAATTCAATTGATTTCCATTGGTTGTGTTCTGCTGGGGGAAGTGGGAGAGCGTGGTGGGAAGTACCTCGACAGTGCCCTCTCTGGAGTAGTGTAGAATTGCAGACAGCAACTTCTGGATTTCCTCATTATTCAGCACGTGCCAATTCCATAAGTTACTGTAAGTTTCAGTGGAGTAGTGACGGAAAACCTTGACAGTTTTGTTGCGTTATCACTGCAAAATCCAGGCTACTGTTTTAAGCTACTATTTTGGCCAAGGCATAGAACAGGTAATTTACCCCATATATTGTCAATGGCCTTTTAAACAAATACAGAATTTCAAGGATCTGTTCAGTCCCACATTACATAAGTGCTAACTTAACGATGTGGGAGATTATTGATTCTGCCATTTATTTTATAAAAATGCAACTAGTCTAGGTAAATGATGCTTCCTATGATATTTTCCAGCCATGTGACAAATTTTCACCAATATTTTAAAGGCTGCATTTATTTGGATTATAAATTTATAGCTTTTGTTTCACAATGGATTTTATTTAGTTTTTGGCAATGCTAAAAATCATCAGTAGACCCGAAGGGGGCGCAGTATCTTTGATATTAGAGCTTATTCAAAGCAGGAGTCTCAAGACTGAAGAAAACTTGTTCAGAAAATTTTCTCCTGGAGCTTTTCCTAACTTTATTTGCCTAATAATCTGAGTCTCTAATGAATGATTTTATCAGGTGCTGTCTATGGTTAATTAGATGTTTTCAGTACCTCTCTGAAATGAGTTCATTTATGTATTTTAACATTTATTGCAATTGGTTACAATTAGTATAAACTGCCTGACATTTTATGTTTTGTAGATTTTTCTTCCTACACATCTGGAGAAACTGGGATGAAGATGACGAAGATGATTTTGATTATTTTGTCAAATGTTGTGAACCGAGATTAAAGCTGTTAGTATATTTTGCCAAGGTTTGCCTTGGCCAAACGTTGCAGTTGTCAGAATATTGAGAATTCATTCAGCATTTCTAGAGTTAATGTAATTTTCAGAGGTAATGAATTTGGAACAGTGTTTTCTAGAAAGGCAGAGACCTTTCTCTAAGTTTTGCCACTGGTTTAATAGAAATCACAAACTTGCTGTGTTTAAATATGTAATCTCTGTAATGCATGATAACTTCCCTGTTGCACTTTCAACAGGTCAAAAATTAATTAATCAAGCTGTGAAAAACTAGCCTTTCCAACCTTATAAACCCTACCTGTAGTGTACAGTTAAAACCATGCAGTGAAATAGTATTAAAGATGCAATTGACACAAAGGGCTGTAATGAGCGTCGGATTGGGGGGAGGGTACCCCAAAGACGCACTAAGGAATCCGCTTCAGAAGTTCACAGGTAAAGTTTACATGGCAATTGCCGAGGAGTGCAAACTTCCCCTGGGCAATTGCTCTGCACTGGGAACCATCCTAAAGTGTGATTTAAATTGCAAACTTTATATGGTTCCAATTGGGTTACACCAATAGTTCCCCAGAGAAAGTTAGAAGAATTAAAACCACTTCTAACTGCTGTGTAACAATTGTACAGACCCAGACTAAACCCCATGGGACTACCCCACCTGACCACCAGGGATCTCCCCCCGACTATCCCGCCCATGGGACTCCCCCTCTCCCCTGGGCCTCCCAGGAGTCTCCTATTACCCACCCCCACACAGGATTCCCTTCATCTGCACCGGACCTCTCCACCCCCCACCCTACAGGCCTGACCTGGGGCTGGATACCCTCCTGACACCCCCACCTGGCAGCCGATTCCAATGACAGCTGATCACCCCCCCCCCCCCCCCCAATTCTATCCTCTTACCTTCTCGCTGGCCAGTCAAAGACCTTTAAATTTCAGTTGACGTTTAAACTTATTTGGTTTATGGCGGCTAGTGCCGTCAAAAAGTGGGTGCGAGCTCCTTCGCTTCGACTGTCCTGCATTTCAATGGTGGGCCTCGAGGACCGCTGCACTGCCTGGATTCCCCCGGCCTTGATCCGAAGGTCAATGAGATAGGATCAAAAAAATTTGATGTAAGTAATTGGGCATGGAGTGGCAATCCGACACTGATTGCCACTCCAAGGAAGTTCAGGCCCTAACTTGGCAAATTAATTATTTTAAGTAGTAACAGCTAAAATCCAATTTAAAATAAAATCATAAAATGCTTAATAATCAAATCTACTTGAAATGTTAACTTGGTTTCTCTTTGCTGCTGACCTGAGTATTTCCAGCGTTTTGTTTTTATTTCTGATTTCCGGTATTCGCAATATTTTGCTTTTGTATTTTTTACTTATTACTGATAGCCCTTGGCTGTAGTCATTGTCTGCTTAATTTTTAATTTTAACCAATTTTACTTAAAAATGCAACTGTCAGTGGAACTGGATGGTCCGGTGAATTTTGATTATATAATCTTCATGATTCACTCATGGCTACATTATCACTGTAATATGAGATCCTCCATAACTTTTAGTTAAATCTCAAGCCACCCAAGGCCAACCATAATCCTTTATTTCGCCCCCTTATTCAGTTTCACTGCTAATATTGAGACTTCTCACTGAAGTACTTGTTGATTCCTGACACCAGATGGTGCTCTAAGCAAACTGAAATTTTATCTGTGCTTGACAAAACTATTATCTCTAAAGCCATGTGATTAAAATTGGTTTTAGTATTAAGTGAACTGGAGGATTTATCAATGATTGAATTGCAGTAATGTTACTGGAATGCATAGGATTTTCTCATTCCCACTAATTTTCTTCCTCTGTTGAAAGCCTTGCTCCTTGTTGGGTTGGCAGTGTACTTTTAGTGCTTTGCCCAAATGTCTTTATTCATCTTTAAGCTTTGATATTTTGGCAGGCTATTTCACACTCAGGGCATCATGCACAAGTTTGATCCTGTATTCAGCCAGCATTGAAGAGTAGTTGTTGGTTAGCAGTCAGGTGCAGGAGCTATGACCACTTTCCCCTTCCCAATGCAGTTCTGAGGCTAAACATAGTGCTCCCCTAGCTGCCCTAATAAAAGTTGACTAACTCTGAAGGGACTGAGGATTGAATTTTTATTTTGATTTCTGTGGTTCGGCTCCTTAATGGTTCACGCAGCATTGTCTTTACTTTAAAACTACTGTAGAAGTTGGCATCTGAGTTTTGTTTTTGATCAACCAAATAAGAACCCCTCACCAAAATACAGAAGAGCTGAAACCAAACTTTTGCCATTTTTACTTGGAATCTCTTGGAAACTACTTTCACCAGAATTGGGACTGAATGCATCTGTGTCCTGAAATGTTTTCATTATGCCCAATTCAACTATAATTCTAATAAATGGATTGTAAATATGAATTCAACAGAAGCTTATAGATTAAATAAGGGGGAGTGTGACCTGGGCTGGTCACAAAATTAAAGGTGCACCTCTGCTGGAGAAAATATCCACTTTTTGTTTTTAAATTCAGGTACTATGATATCCTTGAAGATCGTGTTCCTGCTGACCTTGTTACTGAATATAATCGGCTATTGTCCAAGTGTGAGGAAACATATAAGGAATTTGTAAAACTGAGAGAGAACATTTCTATTAATGATCCAGCATCAGAATCTGAATTGAATAACGTTTCCATGGTCGAAGGATTTCAACTTTGTGAACAATTGGAGAAGCTGAAATATAAACTTCAAATAATGGAGACTCCATTTTACAGGTAATTGGTACTTTGTTTCACTCCATTGATATTGTTTACCTTGAATCTTTCCTGTTAGATATTAAAATTAACGGAAGTTTACATTTTTTCTAAATAATGTATTTACTCTCTTACAAAAATCTTCAACTGTGATTTAAAAAATAATAATGGGCTAGATTTTGCAGTCAGCAGTGAAGCAGCAGGGCTCACCACTGAGCTCTATGAAAGCTGCCCATAAAGCTCTAGTGATCTCTGATGCCGTGCTCTTCTTTCCTGATGAAGGTTTAAATTTGATGCCACATCAAGGGAAGTTCCAGGCTTGCAGTAAGCAGCATAAGGAGCCAATCACATCGATGTATTCTCAGACAGCAAATCTGGAAGCTAAAAGCACTTCAACCTTTCCATAATTTAAGTTGGCACATAAAATAGATAATTGATTTAGAAGCTAAAATATCAACATAAACTTTAAGAGAAACTAATAAAATTACATGGAAATTTTAATCACAATGAAGAAATTTGACATTCCACCAATGTAAAATTAGCTTTTCAGGGGCAGTGAGGGTATTGAGCAGTAATTTTGAAGTTAGTACACACAGCTTAAAAACCCAGTTACACCTCATTCAACAAGGTTTAAGTTTTTCAAGGGTTTTTATAATGAGACTGACGGTGTGAAAGTGGAAGTTTTCGTACTGATTGCTTAGGGATTGCAGTCTGTGGGGGATCTCCAAAGCGCACCTTTGGGAGAAGTGTAGAATCACTGACAGTGATGGAATACTCTTCACTTTCTTGATTGAATGCTGCTACAATAACATTCAAGAAGCCACAAAGCAGCCCACTTTATTGACACCCTGCCCACCACCTTAAAAATTAACTCCAACATTTGGCACACTGGCAGCAGGGTGTATCATCTACAAGATGCACTGCAACAGTTCCCGAAGGCTTCCTCCATGGCACTTTTCAAATCTGTAACCTCTGCCATCTAGAAAAAGGACAGCAGGTGCATTGAACCACCACCATCTGCAAATTTCCCTCAAAGTCTCTCACATTCTGACTTGGAAAAATATCGCTGTTACTTCACTGTCACTGATTCAAACTCTTGCAACTCCCTCCCTAACAACACTGAGTGTGCCTACACCACATGGACAGCAGCAGTTCAAGAAGGCGGATCACCGCCACCATTTCAAGGGCAATTAGAGACAGTGGCATCCACATGCCATGAACAAATTTAAAAAGTTCTGGATTTCTGTGTGTTTGGTGTGGACTCCTGAAGTTACTGTCAGTTTTGGTGAAATAACGGTGGCGACAATGACAGTTTCACTATTATTTCAGAATTTTGATCCAGTGACAATAAAGGAATGGTGCTATACTACCAAATCAGGATGGCATGTGACTTTGAGGTGATGTTGATCCCAGATGGCTGCTGCAGTTGCTCTTCTAGATAACAGAGATTGCAGGTTAGGGAGCTGTCAAGGAAGCCTTGTTGAATTGTTGCAGTGCATCTTGTAGGTGGTATATGCAGCCATATTGTGCTAGGGGTGAAGGGAGTGAATGTTTTGAGGTAGTTTAAGCGGGGTAATTTTGTCTTGGATAGTGTCAAGCTTCCCTAGTGTTGTTGGAGCTGCACTCATCCAGACAAGAGGAGAGTATTCCATCACATTTGTACTTTGCAGATGGTGGAAAGACTCTGGGGAGAGGGGAGGTGAGTCACATCTCAGAATACCCAGCCTCTGAACCTCTTGCAGGTATAGTATTTGCGCCTGATAAAAGGAAAAAACTGGATGCTGGAAATCCAAAACAGAAACAGAAATACCTGGAAAAACTCAGCAGGTCTGGCAGCATCAGCGGAGGAGAGTACAGTTGACATTTTGAGTCCTCATGACCCTTCAACAGAACTAGTTTTTCCAGGTATTTTTGTTTCTGTTTTTGTTTTAGTATTTGTGGCTGGTCTGGTTAAGTTTCTGGTCCCCACCATCAACATCTGAGGCTCATCACTTAATTTAAATTTTCGTTAAAAACCTAAATAAATTTATTTCACATAAATGAACTAACTGCTCAACACCCTCACAACCGCTGAAAAGTTAATTTTATATTGGAATGTCAAATTTTTCCATCATGATTTTAAAAATTCATGTATTTTTATTAGTTTCGTTTAAAGTTTATATTGATATTTAGCTTCTAAATGCAATCATTTATTTTATGAAAATTTAAATTAAATGGTGACCCCCAGATCTTGATGATGGGGGTTCAGTGATGGTAATCAAGGGGAGATGGTTAGACTCCTTGTTAAAGATGGTCATTGGCTGGCGCTTGTGTGGCACAAATATTACTTGCCACTTATCAGCCCAAGGCAGAATTTTGTCCAGGTCATGTTGCATGGGGGCACAAGCTGCTTCATTATCTGAGGAGCTGTGAATAGACTGAACACTGTAATTATCGGCGAATATTTTCATTTCTGACCTTATGATAGAGGGGATTGGTCTTTGAAGCAGCTGAAGATTGTTGGGCCTAGGATACTGTCCTGAGGAACTCTTGTAGCAATGTTCTGGGACTGAAATGAGTGGTAACAATTGGGAGAAGTTTGGATAAAGCTATATAAAGCTGAAACTCTGTTCCTAACTAACAACACCAATAACTTTAAAAACATTTATTTTTAGGTATGTGCTATGTCAGGATGGCCATGGATTGCCAACAAAGCAGGCTAAAGGAACTCGTCCCTCAGGTGAAAATGTTATTCATGTAGTTTCAAACGCCATGACTGTTACTCTGCTGCAATCTCTGCTGAGGGAGAAACTAAACCCGGAGCATGTGACTCAGGAACATGTGCTGGAGGTAATGATTTTCACTGACCATCAATTAATGAAATATTAGTTGAATAAAACCATTACTTTCAGTTATTAACACAATCAAAAATATAATCCTGAGAGATTGCAGAGTGGACAAATTTGTAACCTTTTTAATAAACATTTTGGCATTACAATAAAAATCAGCTATTTGTAATATTTTATTAGCAATGAATTATTTTTGAAGTGCAGTAACTTGTTGCAATTATTCAATGCCAGCAGCATTACATACAGAAATGAGACACATAGCCTGTTAGTCATTTTGGTGGTGGTGAGGAAGTAACTTTGGCCAGGGCAAGGGGATTCTCCTCCCCTTCTTTCAGTAAAACCTTGGGATCTTTCATGTGCAACTGAACCACTGGAACAAGTTGATTGGATCTTGGTTTAACATGCTCAAAAGAATAATGCCTCTGACAATGCAGTACTGCACTGGAGTGCCATGTATGTGACTTAAACCTGTAACCTTCTGATCCAAATTTGGTAGTGCTAGCAAAGGATCTAATCTGATTGAGATTTGTCCTGGCTATTCTCAGGTTTTCATTTAAGCCTTTGTGATGTAAAATTTGTTGATGTTGCATCATAATCCTGTTAGTTTAAGATTTAGGAAACCGTTGTGTCAATCTGCATAGTTTTTAAACTTGAGAAAGTCTGGCAATTCTTTTTCAAGAAAAATCACAAATGGCTCTTTGTATGCAATATTAAGCAAGCTCTCCATGTTGGCTTTTCTGTTCATTAAACAGAGTTGTGAAATTTAGGGGACGTGTAAATTACAAAGCTAATATAACTAATATTAAACAGAATGAAGAACTACACAATCATGGTTCTCCCTTACTGCTGAGTCTAAAAATTACCTGTACAGGAAATTGCTTTACAAGTGAATGAAATGTATTTCTTGAAAGACTAAGTAAATATTTTATTGTAACTACCTTTTGTCTTAGTTTCACAGTGATCCACTTTTAGCAATAAATGCCTGCTTTGAAGGAGATGTTGTTGTTATCTGTCCTGGTCATTACTTTGTGAATGGCTACTTCAGCATTGCTGATTCCATTCAAGTAGAAGGTAAGGGCTGGAAGAATAATGTGTACATGTTGCATCTTTACACAGGTTTTCTTTTCTGTAAACTGGGGAAGGGTGATATGTCAACACAAGCACCATTTGCCAACTCTTGTAAAAGTTGTACTCCGATTTTCGTAATATTTGGCAGAGATCTTTTTAATATATTTTAGTTTTAATCTAATGGTACCTGTTTATAATCAACTTCATAAATTATTACTTTCTTGCTTGTCCAATACAAATTCAGGTCACAGTAGACTGGCGGTCTGAAGATTTGCATTTATAATAGTGCATTATCAAATCTTTTGGCAGCCTTCTCAAAGCGATCCAAATGAATTACTAAGACATTTTTTAGCTGGTTTCAATCAACAACCACAGTCAAATATGAGTAATATTGAGGGGGTGGGGGTTAGAGATTGAGGTAGTGACAGAAGCTGGAAGAAACAGCAATGGACAGGGCGATCAAAATGCTTGGATCCAAGTGGTATCCAACATGCATGTGATTGCACAACTTGTTCAACCGTGATTGTTTTATTTAACATTATCAAACCATAAGGAAAAGGTGAAGCATAAATCCTTTTGGAGCAAAGAACAAAACTTTGGGAAGAGAAAAGATGGGTTTCTGTCTAATTTCAGTTGTGACAGCGCTTGAACTAACAAATAGGAATGTTGCAGGAGGGACAACTGAAGACAGGGAGTTAAAGACAGTGCTGATATTGGTATATTAAGAAGTTTAGGGATCTTGTTATGGCCGATGTAGTTGGTAAAGCTGAGTTATTTAAAAATCCCAGAGGGAAACTTTAAACAACTGTCATAACCTATAATTTTAAGTGTTATGTTTGAGGTACTACTCTAAATTCAGGAATCAGGCCACCAATTCTCGAGGTTTTACATTAAACTAAATTAAACATTTTATTAATTTACACAGGTTAAAATATATATACACATGGTTTCAAATTTCTACTATCATAACTTTTAATAAATTCCCAAACTAATCTCCATTAAGGCAACAGCAACCCCTAGACTTAACCAAACACCAGGCAAAGCATTTTCACCTTATGAATTCAAAATGAGGTTCTTTTCACTTTGGTTCCTGTGGAGACAGCTGGAGGCTTACAGCTGCCTTTTGATCTCACATTGCCTCTGCCCTGTACAGCCGAAAACTGCTGAAGTTATACCTACCACCTCTCATTGAATGTAAATTCTCATTGTATCACCACCCTCTTCTAACAATAAAACCCCTTTCATAGTACCAATTTTATTAGTAATATAAACATATTGCTTGGTGTCTGCTAGATAGGTGTCAGTTTTCACCCCACTTCCTGAATGCTGTATTCAAAAAATGCAAATGCACACTATCTCTCTTACATATCAAAACTAGTATACATCAAAGCGCCCAGACTGGCTGGCTTTAATCCAATTAAGACATACCCACAGACTAAACCTCTATTTTAAAAGAAAAATAGTTTCCAATAATATTAATATACATTAATAGCTTCATGACAGATCTGCAGGAGGCCCTACTCTGATACTTAATATTCTTTCTGCTTCACATGCAGCCACACTCTTATCAAACTTATTAGGGATTGATCATTGATATTTAATAGAGGACATTCATATATTTTTAAAGAATTTTAGTCTTAAACATAAATATGGAGATGTTATATTAAACTTGGATAGAACATTGATTGGAGTACACAAGGTGTACTCCAAGTACACCTTGGAGTACTGTGATCAGCTCTGGTCTCCATATTATTAAAAAAATATATAGAGGCACTGGAGAAGCTACAAATAAGTTTACCAAGGATGATACCAGAGCTGAAGGTTGTACTTATCAGGAAAGGCTGAACAGACTTGGGGCTCTTTTCTCTAGAAAAATAAAAACTGATGGGTGAGCTGATAGAAGTCTCTTAAGTTATAAGAGGATTGATAGGGTAGATGTAGAGATGCTTCCATTGCCAGAGAAGACCAGAGCTAGGCACCATAAATTCAAAGTGGTGATTGGGGACAAAGTTTGTGATGGGTACCAAAGACAATGGTTCCTGTCTTCCCATTATTTAATTGGAGGAAAATTTCTGTTCGATTTAGAGAAAAAGGGGTTCAGAAAGATAATGGTGGGGTTGAGTTGACTGTCGTCAGTGTGCATGTGGAAACTGATTGTGTTTTCAGATTATGTCGCTGAGGGGCAGTATGTAAATGAGAAATATGAACGGACCAAGGATAGATCCTTAAACAGTTAACTAGTAAACTGGAGTGAAGTGGCAGAGGCAGCTGGTCTCAGTCTTAGTGACAAAGAAGTCCATGGATTCCAGCATTTGGTATAGGAGATGAGGATTTTGGAGACAGGAGAGGGTCTTAAGAAGATAGTTTGGATCAGAGAAAAGAGTCTTTGAGAAATAGTGTGACCTGGAGAGATTTTGTGCTTCCAACAACGTGTTGCTACATACATTTTCTGGTGTTTTTTTTTAGCATTTTAGGAACTGTTAATATTCTACAAATCTGTTGTGGCTTGTTTTCCACAAAATCATGAAAAATGTTCTTTCTTTGTGCCTAGGTTATGGGCCTCTTGATGATGTTGTGCTGGAAAAGGAAGGTAAAGGAGATGCATTTGTTGTTTGCACAGCCAGTTGTGTAAAAATATCCAACCTGAAATTTATTCAGCATGATGCTACAGAGGGTATTCTATGTAAGTACTGTATAATTGTCAACTGTATGGGAAAGGGTAGAGGAATCTGGAAGAATGAAATGCTTTAAAATACATTTCTAATTATATTTTTAAATTCAAATGAATTATTATTAAAAACCCCTTCCATACCTCAATTCTGCTCAGTTATGCTCCCCTTATTACTAGTACTTGTATTTGAGCTTTAGTATAGATGCTTCAGTTACTCATGTCTTTAATACTTGGACACACACATGTCAGAGGACATGTCTTTCTTTTGAGCACAAACTCATCTAAATGTGCTTTCAATATACATTAGCACTCATTTATATAGTTTTGGGGTGGACAGATAGTGTTATTAGGAGTCACCATTGTTGATCTTCCCTGTCCACATATTGGATCTGAACTTCCTTGGAGTGGCAATCAGGTCGGATTGCCACTCCGTGTCCAATTTCTTACCTTAATTTTTTTTGGATTCTATCTCACCTGATTCAGGGCGGGCAAGATCCAGGCAGTGCAGCGCGTTCCCGGGGCCTAGGTCGAAGTGCAATTTTTGCAGCACTAGCTGCCGTAAAGCAGGTTAGCTTAAAGGTCCATTGAAATTTAAAGGCCCTTGACAGGCCAGGGAGAAGATAAGTGTCTAAAGTAAGTGGATAGGATTTGGGGGGGTGGTTGGAGGTTTTGGGGGGGGGTATCAGGCCTTCGCTCTGGTCTGGGGGTTGTTGGGGGTTGGATATCAAGTTGGGTCGGGCCCAGGGGGTGGGAGGGTTAGAAGGGGAGGATGTCGGGTCTCTGGGATGGCCTCAGGGTCGGGTTGGGCTTGTGGGGTTTGTCAGGCCTCGGGTCAGGCTGGGCCAGTCATGGGGGAGAGTGGGGGGTGAGAATCAGGCCCATCAGGTGGGGGGAATCCTGTAGGGGGTGAAGTTGGGAGGAATTTGGGGGGGAACCCCTGTGGAGGGGGGGAGGGGGGAAGTGGGGTAGTCCCATGGGTGGGGTAGTCGGGGGATGGAGGGAAGATCCCTGGGGGTGTGGGTCAGGAGTTTGGAGGAACCCCTTTGGGGGGGTGGGGAGAGTCCCCTGGGGGGGGGGGGGGGGGGGGGGGCGGCCTGGGTCTGTACGATAGTTACCCAGAAGCTAGAAGTCCTAACTTTCTGGGTAACTATTGGTGTAACCCAGTTGAAACAATCCGAGGTTTGAGATTTAACGGCATTTTTGGATAATTCCCAGTGCAGGGCAATTGCCCAGGGGAAGCTTGCACTTGTGGGCAATTGCTGTGCATACCTTACCTGAGAACTTCTGAAGGGGATTCCCCAGCACATCCCCCCAACAAACGATGCTGGGGAGCTCAGAAGTTACAGCCAATCTTTCCTAATGTCAGGAGTGCATGTCAGCGCCTCTACCAATCAGCACTCTCTTCACATACAGTATAAATTGTTGTTTTCCACTTATATTGGTATTCTTGAGGAGTGTCCTGAATGAGTGCAAGGCAAAAAGCTCCAACATGTCTTTTTTTTTCAGCAATACACAAGTTCTGTGCTAGCAAATGACTATTTGATTGTTATCTTTTCAACTCAATTAATAACATAAGAAATGGGAGCAGAAGTGGACAATATGGCCCCTCGAAACCTGCTCTGCCATTTAATACAATCATGACTCATGACCTACCTCAACTCTACTTTCCCGCTTGATCCCCATATCCCTTGATCAAAATCTCTTTATTTCAGCCTTGAATATTTTCAATGATGGGATATCCATAATCTTCGGGGGTAGACAATTCCAAAGATTCACAACTGAGTGAAGAGACTTCTCATCTCAGTCCAAAATGATCGTCGGCTTATTTTGAGACTATGTCCCCATGTTCTAGATTTCCTAGCCAGTGTCAATCAGTGTCTACTCTGCCGAGTAAGAGAAGGAGGAGGCTTGGCGAGTTGCTGCAGTGTACCTCAGAGTTTTGCATGTTTCAATACGATCACCTCTCATTCTTCTTAACTCCAGAGAGCATAGACTCAATTTACACAGTCTCTCATAGGACAACTCACTCATCCCAGGAACCAATCTAGTGAATCTCACTGTATCGTCTCCAAGGCAAGTACATCTTTCCTTAGATATGGAAACCAAAATTGCACACAATATTCCAGGTTTTGTTTCATTGTTAATTGCATATCAATTGTTATATTAGTTATATGCAGTTGAAGAACATTATTTGGGGTTTTACTTGAGCCCATATGAAAATACACTACTGAAACTGTGTGGATGACTTAGTAGATCTATGCATGTGATGTTTCACTCTAAGTAAAGATAAGACTGAGTAAAGATTGGCTCCACTATAATCCTTCACCAACAGGCTTCCTGGAATCTAACACTCATCAAAGACCTATATAATTGTAGCAAGACTCCTTACTATTGTACCCCAGCAATAAAATCCAACAAGCCATTGCCTTTCTAATTGCTGTGCCAGCATGCTAACTGTGTTCCTTGCATGAGTACACCTGAACCACTTTGAGCATACAGATTTAAAAGTTCTGTGCCTTCTAAAAATATTCTACCTTTCCATTATTGCCAAAGCGAATAACCTCTTAAATCTGTACACTATAGTCATCTTGTTGCCCTTTGTGTCCGCTCACTTAACTTGTTTATATCTCTAAACCTCTTAGTGTCCACCTCACAGCTTACAAGCCCATCTAACTTTATATTGTCAGCAAACTTAGATGCATTAATCTGTTCATCAAAGTCATTAATACAGTTTTAAAAAATTCATACATGGGATATGAGTGTCACTGGCAAGGCCTGAGCATTGACCTGAGAGGGCAGACATCTCAACCGAAAGATGGGATCTTCAACAGTGCAGCTGTCCCTCGGTACTGCACTGAAGTGTTAACCAAGATTGAAAGCTCAAATCCTGGACTGGGGCTTGAACCCACAACTGCTGACTCCAGTGACAGTGCATCACATAAATTGATGCAGCACAAAACATTTTAATAAAATAAAAACGAGGTACACTGCAGCAACTCGCCAAGCCTCCTCCGACAGCAGCTTCCAAGTCCATGATCTCTATCGTCTAGAAGGACAATGGCAGCAGGACCGCCACCACCTGCAAGTTCCAATCCAAACCACACACCGTCCTCACTTGCATCTATATCGCTGCTCCTTTGCTGCCGCTGGGTCAAAAACATGGAATTCCCTTCCTAACAGCATTGTGGGTGTACCTATAACACATGGACTGCAGCGATTCAAGGCAGCAGCTCACCTCCCCTTCTCAAGGGCAATTAGTGATGGGCACACAATGGCAACAGTGGTGGAAGGAGTGAACTTTTAAGGTGATGGATGCAGGGGTCAGTCAAGTGGGCTGCTGGATGGTGTCAAGCATCTTTAATGTTGTTGGAGCTGCACTCATAAGGCAATTGGAGAGTATTTAATCACATTCCTGAATTGTGCCTTGTGGATGGTGGACAGGCTTTGTGGAGTAAGGGGATTAGTGTCACAGAATTCCCAACCCTTGATATGCCCTCGTAGCCACCATATTTATATGACTGGCCCAATTAAATTTCTGGTCAATGTCAACACCCAGAATGTTGATGTTGGGGAATTCAGCAATGGCAATGTAGTTGAATGTCAAAGGAAGGTAGTTAGATTTCTCCCTTTTTGGAGATGGTCATTCCGTGGCACTTGTGTGGGATCAACATTACTTGTCACTTATCAGCCCAAGCCCGAGTGTTGTCTGGAACTTGTTGCATGCGAGTATTGATGAGTTGCAAATGGTACTGAACACTGTGTAATCATCAATGAGCATCCCCACTTTTTATGTTGGAGGGAAGGTCATTGATGAAGCAGCTGAAGATGTTTGGGTCTAGAACATTACCTTAGGGTCTCCTGCTGCAATGTCCTTCAATAACCATCTTCCTTTGTGCTAGATATTTTCCAATCCATGGAGATTTTCCCCCGTGATTCCCATGGATTTCAAATTTGTTAGGGTTTCTGGAAGCAGCAATCTGCCAAATGCTGCCTTGACATTGAGGGCAGCTACTCTCACCTCACAACTTGAATTCAGTTCTATTGTCCATGTTTGGGCTAAGGCCGTAACGAAGTCTGGAGCCGAGTGGCCCTGGTGGAACCCAAACTGAGTGTCACCTGGATGCAATGAATTCAAGAAAGGATGGTGAAGAGGAATGAAGGTTCCTACAACAATAACTTATATTTATGCAGCAGTTAATGGAATAAAACATCCCAAGTTGCTTCAATGCTTTGCACCAAGGCACGTATTGGTTCAAGCGATAAATCCGTATTCAAAGAGCTAAGTTTTGAGCAGCATGTTAAGGGAAGAGGGAATTCTACCCAAAGAATTTAATGGCTAATTAAGTAAAACTCTTATACTAAGCCAATACAAAGGCAATGTTCCAAATTTTCTGTTACAGTTGGAAAGAATGATTTTATGTGATGGGGTTTGTATACAACTGCTTCTTTTATTTGAGCGACTTGCTATGCATAATCCAGAGATTCACAGTAATACTTCTGGGATGAGATGTATTGGGCTGAAAAAATCTTGGAGAAAATGAGCAAGTTAGTTTGTAAGCACCAAGAAGTAGTTTAGTTTTGAACAGTCTTAGAAAAGAAGAAATAAACTGTTACAAACTTGTTTGTTTGCAGTTTAAATAAATTTGTTTAATGGGTTTAAACTTAATATAAAGACTTGAAGGAGTGATATTCGATCAAGAAAAATAAAGCCTAAGAAGGTAAAGGGCAAGTCTGGTAGCTAAAAGCAATTAACAAATCAGCCTGCCCGCTGCTGTTCCAGGGAGAGCAAAAATGTACAAAAGTAAAGTGCTGCAATGATGAAGCTCCAGAACAAAAACAAATTGCTGGAAACACTCAACAGGTCCAGTAACACCTGCAGAGAGAGATGCAGTCAGTGCCCCAGTTCAGTGACCTTCTATCAGAACTACTTGAGAACAGTTTTGACAGAGGATAATCAACTTGGGATGTTGACTCTTGTTTCTCTCTCCACGGATGCTACTGCACCTGATGAAAATTTCTAGCATTTTCTGTTTTTGTTTAGCAACAGTGTACCTTGATCTCAGGACTAGAATGCAGATTCTTGGAGGTGTTGGCAGATAGGACTTAGCCAGGACAGCTGCATACTGAAATAAGTCAGAGTAACAAAGTATATCTTGGGGAGGAAATGAGGCGGGAAAAGACAATGAGAGATTATAACTGGGGCAGATTGGGGGAAAGAGAAACAGGAGTAAGAAAGATGGAATCAGAGAGGGTTTATTAGACAAGGAACCATGAAGAATAGAGATGGGCATGAGAAAATTCAATCCAGATTTAAATAAGTGGCAAGTAACAGCACGTCAAAAGCTAGATTTGGCTAAGTTTTAAACTTCCATGGTTTGCTTGTAGTTACAGTGAGAGTAGTTGCAAGCGTGCTATATGGGAAACTTACGGCTGTTACTCACATTTTGTTTTTCTGTTTCTTGAACTTTGAACAGTTGATCATCGTGGGTTAGGACTTTGGTTTCCTCAGCATTTCTGTACACAACCTGTCTTTGGCCTGACTGCCTAGTCTGTGATGGACATGAAATGGTCTTAGTTTTGCATGTATGAATAATATGGTAGATTGATTTTAGCTTTTGTATTACATTGTTATAAACAACCATTAGGCAACTCCAGCTTGTGTGAGGGTATGGGGCACTTGAAGGGACCGAATGTATTAAATTTGTTGACAACACCAAGATGGGTAGGAAAGTAAGTTGTCGAGAAGAGGTAGAGAGTCTACAAAGGGATATAGACAGGTTAAGCGAGTGGGCAAAAATTTGGCAGATGGAATATAACATGAGTAAATGTGAACTTGTCCATTTTGGCAGGAAGAATAGAAAAGCAGTATACTATTTAAATGGTCAGACCACATCCGGGGTTCTGCGTACAGTTTTGTTCTCATTTTAAAAAAGATATAATTTCTTTAGAAGCAGTTCAGAGAAGGTTCACTTGACTCGTTCCTGGGATGAAGGGCTTATCTTATGAAAAAAGATTGAACAGGTTAGGCCTATATCCATTGGTGTTTAGAAGAATGAGAGATGATCTTAATGAAACATTTAAGATCTTGAGGGGACTGGATAGGGTGAATACCAAGAGGATGTTTCCCCTTGTGGAGGAAACTAGAGCTCATTGAAATGTTTCAAGATTAAGAGGTTCCCTTTTAAGACAGAGATGAGGAGAAATTTTTTCTAAGGGTCATTAGAGTGTGGAATTCTCTTCCGCAGAAGGTAGTGGAGGCTGGGTCTTTAAATTTATTCAAGGCTGAGTTAAATAGATTTTTGTTAGACAAGGGAGTCTAGAGTTATGGGGTGCAGACAGGAAAGTAGAGTTGAGATCAGCCTTGATCTGGTTGAATGGTGGAGCAGGCTCAAAGGGCTGACTCGCCGTTTCCTGCTCCTGAGTCCTATGTTCCTATTTCTTAAAAGGCATCTACTGGCATTGTTGAAATACCATACTAAATTATGAAACCTAGATATAAATTGTGAACCCAGGTAATTAAATCTATAATTGAGAAATAACTTGATTTGTATAGCAGCTTGCATGAACTCAATGTTTCACTTAATTTAAATTTAAATTAGTAATTTAAATTTAGTCACTGCTGTGATATACAAAGAACAAAGAAAAGTACAGCACAGGAACAGGCCCTTCGGCCCTCCAAGCCTGCGCCGATCATATTGCCCGTCAACTAAAACATTTTGCAGTTCCGGGGTCCGTATCCCTCTATTCCCATCCTATTCATGTATTTGTCAAGCTGCCTCTTAAACACCACTATCGTACCTGCTTCCACCACCTCCTCTGGCAGCGAATTCCAGACACTCACTACCCTCTGCGTGAAAAACTTGCCCCGGACATCACCTTTATAGTTTTCTCTTCTCACCTTAAATCTATGTCCCCATGTAATTGACTCTTCCACCCTGGGAAAAAGCTTCTGACTATCTACTCTGTCCATGACACTCATAATTTTGTAAACTTCTATCAAGTCGCCCCTCAATCTCTGTCACTCTAGTGAGAACAATCCGAGTTTCTCCAACCTCTCCTCATAGCTAATAACCTCCAGACCAGGCAGCATCCTGGTAAACCTCCTCTGCACCCTCTCCAACGCCTCCATATCCTTCTGGTAATGTGGTGACCAGAATTGCACGCAATATTCCAAGTGTGGCCTAACCAAGGTTCTGTACAGCTGCAGCATGACTTCCCAGCTTTTATACTCAATACCCCTGCCAATGAAGGCAAGCATGCCATATGCCTTCTTGACTACCTCATCCACCTGTGTTGCCACTTTCAGTGACCTGTGGACCTGTACACCCAGATCCCTCTGCCCGTCGATGCACTTAAGGGTTCTGCCATTTACTGTGTAATTCCTGCCTGTATTAGACCTTCCAAAATGCATTACCTCGCATTTGTCCGGATTAAACTCCATCTGCCATTTCTCTGCCCAAGTCTCCAACCGATCTATATCCCGTTGTATCCTTTGACAATCCTCTTCACTATCTGCAACTCCTCCAACCTTGGTGTCATCTGCAAACTTACTAATTAGTCCAGTTACATTTTCCTCCAAATCATTTATGTATACCACAAACAGCAAAGGTCCCAGCACTGATCCCTGCGGAACTCCACTAGTCACAGCTCTCCATTCAGAAACGCACCCTTCCACTGCCACCCTCTGTCTTCTATGACCAAGCCAATTCTGTATCCATCCTGCCAGCTCACCTCTGATCCCGTGCGACTTTACCTTCTGTACCAGTCTGCTATGAGGGACCTTGTCAAAGCCCTTACTGAAATCCATGTATATAACATCCACTGCCCTTCCATCGTCGATCATCTTTGTCACTTCCTCGAAAAACTCGATCAAGTTAGTGAGACACGACCTCCCCTTCACAAAACCATGCTGCCTCTCACTAATACGTCCATTTGCTTCTAAATGATAGTAAATCCTGTCACGAATAGTCTTCTCCAATAATTTCCATACCACTGACGTAAGGCTCACCGGCCTATAATTTCTTGGATTATTCCTGCTACCCTTCTTAAACGATGGAACAACATTGGCGATTCTCTGGTCCTCTGGGACCTCACCCGTAGCCAGTGAGGATACAAAGATTTCTGTCAAGGCTGCAGCAATCTCCTCCCTTGCCTCCCTCAGTACTCTGGGGTAGATCCCATCTGGCCCTGGGGACTTATCCACCTTAATATTCTTCAAGACACCTAACACCTCTTTTTTGATCTCAACATGATCCAGGCTATCTACACACTCTTCCCTAGACAAATTGACCGCTAAGTCCTTCTCTTTGGTGAATACTGATGAGAAGTATTCATTCAGTATCTCTCCCATTTCTTCTGGCTCCACACACAGATTCCCACCTCTGTCCCTGAGAGGGCCCACCCTTTCCCTGGCTACCCTCTTGCCCTTTACACATGCCTTGGGATTTTCTTTAATCCTGGTTGCCAGTAACTTTTCATGACCCCTTTTAGCCCTCCTGACTCCTTGCTTAAGTTTCTTCCTTCTTTCTTTGTATTCTCCACGGGCTTCGTCTGTTCCCAGCCTTCTAGCCCTTACGAATGCTTCCCTTTTCTTTTTGACTAATCTCACAATAACCTTCGTTATCCAAGGTTCCTGAAACTTGCCATGCTTATCCTTCATCCTAGCAGGAACATGCTGGTCCTGAATTCTTATCAACTGACGTTTGAAAGCCCCCCACATGTCAGTTGTTGATTTGCCCTCAAACATTTGCCTCCAGTCTAGATTCCTTAGTTCTTGCCTAATATTGTTATAATTAGCCTTCCCCCAATTAAGCACCTTAACCCGAGGACTCCTGTTTTCCTTATCCACCAGTACCTTGAAACTTACTGAATTATGGTCACTTTTCCCAAAATGCTCTCCTACTGAAACTTTGACCACCTGGCTGGGTTCATTCCCTAATACCAGGTCCAGTATTGCCCCTTCCCTAGTTGGACTATCTACATATTGTCTCAGGAAGCCCTCCTGGATGCACCTTACAAATTCTGCACCATCTAAACCCCTAGCACCCCTAGGGAAAGTTAAAATCACCCACCACAACAACCCTATTGCTCTTAACATCTTTCCAAAATCTGCCTACATAACTGTTCCTCAATCTCCCGCCGGCAATTGGGAGGCCTATAGTAAACCCCCAACATTGTGACTGCACCCTTCCTATTCCGGAGCTCTACCCATATTGCCTTGCTGCATGAACCCAACGAGGTGTCCTCCTATCATACAGCTGTGATATTCCCCTTAACCAGCAGTGCAACTCCCCCACCTCTTCTACATCCCTCTCTATCCTGCCTGAAACATCAAAATCCTGGAACGTTTATCTGCCAATCCTGTCCATCCTTCAACCAAGTCTCTGTAATAGCAATAACATCATAGTCCCAAGTACTAATCCAAGCTCTAAGCTCATCTGCCTTGCCTGTTATACTTCTTGCATTGAAACAAATGCATTTCAGACCCCCAGTCCCACTGTGTTCAGTAATTTCTCCCTGCCTGCCCTTCCTCTTTGTCCTACTGGCCATATTCACTGGTTCCCAGTCCTTTATTTCATCTGCTGACCTATTGCTCTGGTTCCCACCCCCCTGCCATACTAGTTTAAACCCTCCCGAGTGACAATAGCAAACCTCGCAGCCAGGATATTGGTGCCCCTCCAGTTGAGATGCATCCCGTCCTTCTTGTACAGGTCCCATCTGTCCTGGAAGAGATCCCAATGATCCAGATATCGGAAACCCTCCCTCCTACACTATCTGTTCAACCACGTGTTCAGCTGCACTATCTTCCTATTTCTAGCCTCACTGGCACGTGGTAACCCTGAGATTACAATCCTGAGATTACAACCCTAGAGATCCTGTTTTTTAACTTTCTGCCTAACTCCCTGAACTCCCGCTGCAGGACCTCGTCACTCTTCCTGCCTATGTCGTTAGTACCAATATGTACCACAACCTCTGGCTGTTCTCCCTCCCCCTTCAGAATGTCCCGTACCCCATCAGAGACATCCTGGACCCTGGCACCAGGGAGGCAACATACCATCCTGGTGTCACTTTCACGACCACAGAAGCGCCTATCTGAGCCCCTGACTATAGAGTCCCCTATGACAATTGCTCTTCTGTGCTTTGACCCCGCCCCTGCTGAACAACTGAGACAGCCGTGGTGCCACTGCTCTGGCTACCGCTGTTGTTTTCCCCTGATAGGCCATCCCCCCCAACAGTATCCAAAATGGTATACCTGTTAAAGATGGGGACAGGCACAGGGGATTTCTGCACTGACTGCCTGCCCCTTCTAGCGGTCACCCATCTATCTGTCTGTACCTTGGGTGTGACCACGTCTGTAAAACTCCTATCAATGACGCTTTCCGCCACCTGAATGCTCCTAAGTGCATCCAACTGCTCCAACCGATCCATGCGGTCTGTGAGGAGCTGCAATTGGGTGCACTTCCTGCAGATGTAGTTGTCCGGGACACTTGAAGCGTCACAGATTTCCCACATCCCACAGGTGAAGCACTTCACCCCAGCAACTGCCATTTCTAGAACTATTTAATAAATTATATAGCGGAGCATGGCAGCCAATTTGAACACAACAAATAGCAAGGAAATAAATGGCCAGATAACCTGTTTTGGTGATGGCGGAGGGATAAATGTTGGCCAGAGCACTGGGAGAATTCACCTTCTCTTAGAGTAATAACATGGAATCTTTTATAGCTACCTGAGAGGGCAGACATCTTGTTCAAAAGTTCTCCCTCAGTACTGCACTGAAGTGTAGCTGAGATTGTATGTTCAAATTCTAGACTGAGGCTTGAACCCAAAACCTTCTGACACCAGTGACAGTGCTGTCACATAAATTGATACAGCACAAAACATGTCAATTATAAGAAAAAAAAGTGTTAATTATGTGAAAAGTTAGAGTACTGACTTGAGTATAAAATTAGACACAGCAGGCTTCCAACTCTGTGTTAAGCATTACCTGGTGTGGCACAGGAGCCTCACTCTGGTATGGCAGTCTCTGACACATTTGCTGCATAAGAAGGCAGTGCACTGAGAAGGTGCACAGTTTGCTGGCCTATGTTTTCTCTGGGCCCTCCCTGAGGCCAGCCAAGAGTTTTGTTTCTGCTTGCCTCCTCCAATGCCCTTCCAAACAGTCTGCTTCCAGAGGTCACAGCTGTCAGCTACTGTCTCCCAGTTGGCATTGCCAGTTTTTGCCATCTTCACATCTCGCTGGCAGACGTCTTTTCAGCAGAAGTATGAATGCCCAGTAGATTGTGACACAGTGGCCAGTTCAATGTACAGAAGGTCTTTGGATATATGGCCGTCATCTATCTGATGAAGTGGCTGATCCACTGTAGCCATTATTGACTTAGCAGAGTGTATGCTTATAGATTTAGCATGCTCCAGGTCCCCTGAATTGGTCCTGCCAAGGATACATCTGAGACAACAAAGATGGAGAACTGTTCAGCCTTTTCTCCCTGTCTAACATATGTTGTCCAGGTCTCGCCACTGTAAGAGGAGTGTGCCAAGGATGCTGACTTGATAAACTCAGCTTGATGTTCTCGGTTAGTTTGCTGTCTTTCCACATGCGCTTCTCAGCTGGGATGTAACAGCTGCAGCTTTTGAGATGTGTGTTTGGATTCCGGCATCAATGACAGATTGGTGAAATTATACAGCTTGGATATGTGAAGCTATCAACAACCTCCAGAGTCTCATTGTCAATGCTGATAGATGGTGGTATGGTAACATGCTAGACCATGACATTTGTCTTCCTGATGCTGATGGTCAAACCAAACCCTTTACCAAAATCTCTCGAGCGAGTCTGTGCATTTTCTGCTAAAGGTGTTCCTTGGAATGGAAAGCTGGTGCGGCATCAGTGTAGAGAAACTCTTTGAGAACTTGGCCAGGTTTGTCTTGGATGTCAAGCGAGTGAGGCTGAACAGCTTTCCCTCAGCTCTGGTATGTAAGCAGACAACCTCCGGATCATGTGAAGGGTGTTTAAAAGATGTTTAAACTTTAACAGCAGCAAAGAGAACATGCCAAAGAGAGTCAGTGCCAGAACACAACTCTGACCCCACTGCGGATCTCAAAGGGTTCCGATGTTGCCCTGTCATAGCTGACCTTTTCCATGACAACATGATGGATGAAATCACATGGAGCAGCTTTGGAGGGCAGCCAATTTTCTACAGCGACTTAAATAGACTGCCTCTGTTCACATGGTCGAATGCCTTGGTGAAATCATTGAAGGCAATATATCGTGGATCCATTGTTCACAGAATTTTTCTTACAACTGCCGGATAGAGAGGATCATGTCGATTGCAGACCTTCCAGTTCTGAAACCACGTTGGGAGTCAGGGTCAGCCAGGATCTGCAGTACGACAAGGACAACATGGGCAAATATGTTTCTCACGATACTCAACAGGGAAATGCCTCGTGTGTTGAGAATGTTCAGAGAGTCATGTCTGGTGTTGATCTGACTGAGCTGATATCAATGCCCTGATCTTGTATGTTTCCAGGATACCTTGTGGCATGGTTTGTCCTGAAAGAAGATATTAGTTACACAAAGCTTGTGTTGGCAGCACAGCTCAAGTTGTGTCTGTCCTTTCTCATTTATCTTTCTCAGGCCATGATGCTCAAGGAAGGAGGGCCATGCCTCATGGTCCGCGTCCACTCTTGTATTGTAAGTAAGTAAAGATGTTCTGACATGGGGATTCTGCTGATGGCAGTGTCAAGCTCCTCTTAGTCTTTTGCCTCTATGGTGGAGTGCATCGTCGGAACATAGATACTCATGAGGTTAACTGGCCCTGTTTGATTTGAGAGGCCGATAGAGAGAACACATTGTGAGCTATTGGTGGGAGGTTCTATCATCGAGAGTAGCAAGCTCTTCACAGCGAAGCCTATCCCTTGGTTTCACGTTTCCTCTGAACTCTTCACCTGTCAGATGGACATGTATTGTTTTTCTTTGTGATCCACTCTTGGCAAGTCTTTGTCTCTTGTCGGGAAGCTATGCTAATGTTCAGCCTATTGAATTCCATGTCAATCTCAGCTGTCTTGTGCGAATTGTCAACCAACTGCAAGTCATCTATCAATCCTTTGCACATGGTCCTGATGCTTTACCTTCGCATTCGAAGAGTTAGCATCTTCTTTCTTTTTGTTGGTTTAATTTGCAATGGATTCCATCCGCTAGTTGAGTAGAGACTCTAAACTCCAAGCACCCATTGAAGCAGATGGGCGGTGGCAGGTCAGCACTTTGCTAGTCAGGGGCAGCCCGACTTTAGGTGGATGGTGACTGACCAGTAGGACAAGATGGCTTCTCCCACCGTCAGAGGTGGCCTGTAGCACCAGTCTCTACGCCAGTTGTGTTGGGCTTATCACTTGTAACTGATGCCTCCTGTGGTTTTTTTTAATACTCTGTAGCCAGTGTTCTGTCTAGGACGCAAGCCTGGGCAAAATTTATGGCCACCCTGGGCTACCCAAACATCAGGGTCCCCTTCCTGACCTCCCCGATTGAATCTTAAGGCATTCTCTCAGTTCCTTCGCCTCCGTCGCATCTGTTCTGATGATGCCACTTTCAAAAACAGTTCCTCTGACATGTCCTCCTTCTTCCTTAACCGAGGTTTTCCACCCACGGTGGTTGACAGGGCCCTCAACCGTGTCCGGCCCATCTCCCGCGCATCCGCCCTCACACCTTCTCCTCCCTCCCAGAAGCATGATAGGGTCCCCCTTGTCCTCACTTATCACCCCACCAGCCTCCGCATTCAAAGGATCATCCTCCACCATTTCCGCCAACTCCAGCATGATGACACCACCAAACACATCTTCCCTTCACCACCCCCCCACCCCGGCGGCATTCCGTAGGGATCGTTCCCTCCATGACACCCTGGTCCACTCCTCCATCACCCCCTACTCCTCAACCCCCTCCCACGGCACCTCCCATGCAACCACAGAAGATGCAACACCTGCCCCTTCACTTCCTCCCTCCTCACTGTCCAAGGGCCCAAACACTCCTTTCAAGTGAAGCAGTATTTCACTTGCACTTCCCTCAACTTAGTCTACTGCATTCGTTGCTCCCAATGCAGTTTCCTCTACATTGGAGGGACCAAATGCAGACCGGGTGACCACTTTGCAGAACACCTTCGGTCTGTCTGCAAGCATTACCCAGACCTCCCTGTCACTTGCCATTTCAACACTCCACCCTGCTCTCATGGCCACATGTCTGTCCTTGGCTTGCTGCATTGTTCCAGTCAAGCTCAACGCAAACTGGAGGAACAGCACCTCATCTTCCGATTAGGCACTTTACAGCCTTCCGGACTGAATATTGAGTTCAACAATTTTAGATCATGAACTCTCTCCTCCATCCCCACCCCCTTTCCGTTTCTTCCCCCTCCTTTTTGTTTTTTCCAATAATTTATATAGATTTTTCTTTTCCCACCTATTTCCATTATTTTTAAATGTATTTCCAGCCATTGTTTTATCTCTACCTTTTAGCCTTTTTAGTATTCCTTCACCCCACCCCCACTAGAGCTATCTGTACCTTGTTTGTCCTGCTTTCTACTCTTAATTAGCACATTCCTTTAGATAATATCACCACCTTCAACACCTCTTTGTCCTTTTGTCTGTGACATCTTTTGATTATCTCCACCTATTACTGGCTTCTTGTCCCAACAACCCCCCCCCGCCCCCAAACAACCCCCCTTAAACCAGCTTATATTTCACCCCTTTCCTATTTTTACTTAGTTCTGTTGAAGGGTCATGAGGACTCAAAACGTCAACGCTGATGCTGCCAGACCTGCTGAGTTTTTCCAGGTATTTGTTTCTGTTTTTGTTTTGGATTTCCAGCACCCGCAGTTCTTTGCTTCTATCCTTGGATGACGTCTGGGGACTCTCATTGGTGGTGCTGGACTGGCTTGGAGGCTTCAATCTGCTGGTGCCTAGAAAATAGAGTTTCAGCTAATGAGCATCAGCTAGATAAGACTGCATGTGACCCACTGTGAAAGTCAGGATTTGATGAAGTGATGGAGCTGTGATCCGTTTTAGGTTGGTGGGAGAGGCCAATCTCTCCTTCCCCACAGGATTCCTGTCCTCCCCAGCCAGCTCGACTGCAGCCTCCTCAAACTCAATGAGGGCAATGATGTCAGCCGTCCTTCCGTTGATCTGCGCTCTCTTGTACCTGTTGTGCGCCGGCTTGGCCTGCATGAAGAAGAAAGAAAGGCATGTGATGAGATGGGATGGAGCAGAGGTTGGGTGAGATGCATGTCCTCTGTGTGTGGTGAGCCTTCACCAGAAGGGCCAGAGTATGGAGTGTGAGCAATATGACAGATGGGATGGTGGTGATGTGAAAATCTTGGTGACTTGATACATGTCCCCCCCTAATGGCTGCATGAGCTCCCTGAAGAGAGTAGCCATTTGAGTGCATGATGGCATGATGAAAGCTTGACATTGGAGGGAGTTGAAGGATGACTTATCCAGGCAGAATGGATGAGATCGTTCATCCTGTTCCTGCACTGGATGGCATTTTGGGTGCAATTGCCAGCCATGCTGACCTGCTTCGCAATGGCCTCCCAAGCCGGAGAGGTGAGGCTGCTGTGCTTCCTGCAGCCATCTTTGGGATAGAGCACTTGCCTGTGCGCCTGCACCCCTCTGATCAAGGCCTGGATGGCCTGGTGGGTGAAGCAGGGTGCTGCCGCCTTCTTGAGGCTCTCGGCCGCCACCTTCTGGCTGCAAGATATCTCTGGTGGGCTGGAGAGAGAGAGGTTGTGTTGGATTGGCGTTTAAATGTGGCACCCGGACCGTCGAACCTGACAGTGGGCGGACGAATCACCTCAACCTGCCAGGTGATTCGGACCAATACGCACTTTTGTATAATTAATGACCCTCCAAGCGCAGAATCGGGCGTGAGTCCCTGCCATTCCGGCCAGGGGGGTGGGTGCTGCTGAAACTGCCCGCCACTGCACTTAGTCTCATTAATAGAAAATTCCGCCATTGTTCTGAATGCCATTTTGTTTTAATTTTGAAATCTACTTTCTTTGGCAGAAGGGTTGATGATTAGATACTTACAGTATATTGTGTAATGTCTTTTGATGGTTAGCAATTGAAATCAACTTGTCAAAATTCATTCGAATCAACTTAATTTACTGTTGCATAGATTTCAGGGTTTCCCTGATGGCATGCTGCACTGCTGAATGTATGTTTTGGCTAAGACATTTTGAGAATTAAGACCCCAGCTAAGGCAGTCAAATCCATTGACAGTTCAGGGTTAATTTTAAACAACACTTCCTGACCAAGTTCCCACCCATACCTGAAAGTTGACTTGATTGTTAGACATTTCTAAGAATTCAGACCTGTACAGCAAATACAATCAAAGTAGAAGCTTTTTTTCATTGGCTTTATAGGTTCTTATTGCTGACATGTAATTAAAATGTCTGTTTTCTTTAATCTGGCATGCTGGCATTCTTTTATATATTTCTTTACTGTTTTTAAACTGTTAAATGCCTCCCTTTTTGGATATTCCCGCCATTTTCAGAGAAATTACCACAGTTTGAATTTATATGATTAATGGGTGTGAGTAAAGAAAATTCCAGTTTCTATTACAGGTATTGAAGGAATATTACATTATGGCTCCACTACAAATAATTCAAACTTAAATCTCAATGGTTTGTATATAAACAGATCAGCGAGTGCTCACCATTAAATTGCTGTCTATTCACAGCGTTAACAGTTTCCTTTCTAATTTTTATTTACCCAAATGTAGAGCAATACCCTGACAACAATTAATGTTGCAAAGTTCTTAATTCTACTCTCAAATTTAGGCATAGATTAGTATACTGCATGACTGAGGATGATAGTGAAACTTCAACTTTGTACTTGTCTACTGATAAATTATCCTTGGAGACCTCATTCTCAGAGCGATTGTAGCACTTGAGAACCAAAGCTGTATCAACTACCAGTACATGAACAAGTTGTATTTTTCAGTTGCTTTTTATAGATGTATATTGAGTTACGTCTGATATTAATTGCTCTCAGTATTTGTATAATTATTCCAATAAATTGCTGCACCAATTATTGGCTTGTAGAAAATAAACTGAGTAGTGAATTAGTAGACAGCGCAAGCAATAACGTATCATAAGTTTTTTGGTCCCTAAATTCTTCCGGTTCCTTCTAAGTGATTAATTTGAAATATCAACAACCTGTATATATGATGCACACAAATTTGTGATAATTCATTGCTGTATTCTGAAATATTGACTTCAAGCTTTTGCTCAGTGGTGTTTTTCAGGATGTAAAACATTTTTAATTATAAATATTAATTGTACAGATTTTTGGGGTTTGAGTATTTACTATTTCCATCTGAGCTGCCCAATTTACAAGCAACAACACATTAGCTGAACAAGAATAATTTGCAAGGTTATGGCAAAAATGCTGGGATGTGGGATTGAAATGGACAACTTTAAAAGAAAAAACTAGCATAGGCATGATGGGCCAAATATCCTCTTTCTGTGCTGTAAGGTTCATTGGCCCACAACTTCTGAGCTCCGGGGTGTCGTATGCGTGGGGTACCCCAAGGATACGCTGGGGCCCCTACCCCCAGATATTCCCATGTAAGGAATGCACAGCAATTGCCCGGGAAGTTCTGACTTCCACTGGGCAATTGCCCTGCAGTGGAAACCATCCGAGACTCTGATTTAAATCGCAAATTTTGGATGGTTCTGACTGTCTTACAGCAATAGTTATTCAGAAAAAGTTAGAAGAATTAAAACCACTTCTGAATTTTGGGTAATTACAGTACTGACCCTCCATGGGAGCCCCCGATAACCCTGCGACCCCATGGGACTCCCCCCAACCTCTGATCCTCGAAGGGGACTCCTGACCGTCCTCCCCACTGCCTCCACTGATCTTTCCCCTATCACCTGACCGTCCCCAACCCACTGACCAACAACGACCTTGCCCCTCGCCCCCACACCCCGGCCCACTGACCATCCAACTCCCCCAATCCTACCCACACTCTCCCTGGCTTCTCAAAGTGGATGAACCTTTAAATCCACCTGCTTTATGGCAGTTAGTACCGTAAAAAAAACGGGGCGTGCCTTCCTTTCTCCTGACTCAGCTGCCCCCGACACAAAACCTTGGAAATCCATTGCATTGCACCTTTCTTACCCGGCCCGAGTCAGAAGGTCTGCCTTTCAGGGTAAGTAACTTGGAGCGGAATGGCAACCTGACTGTGATTTCCGCTCCACGGAAGTTACGGCCCCGATTCTACACGGTGACTTTTTCGAACCAACATATAAATCAAAGACTAAGATTTACATGGGTGTCCGGCAACTGTGAAGTTGAAAGGTGAAACCAATAAACATTTGCACAGCTAGGTTGAAGATCATTGCTACAATGTTAAAAGCTTTGATAATTGAATACTGGAAGACCATCAGTTTTTTAGTGAAATCTTTGTTATGTGCTAAAGATCTCAACAATTTTTGTGCTGACATTTGATGTAATTTCTTAATTAATCTGATTTGTTTGTTTCATAAGCAAACTACATTTAAAACACTGACTACTCTTTATAATCAGTGAATTATGCAAAATCTGTTATTTAATTTAGACTACTGAATAAAGTGGAAAAAAACCTAAGGTTCTTCTGTGTTTTAATTATTTAGGTGTTCGTAAGGGCCAGGCTATTTTGGAGAATTGTGTACTCCAGTGTGACACTACAGGAGTCGTATTGAGAACTTCAGCAAAGCTGCATATGAAAAATTGTGACCTATATGGAGCAAAGGTATAGTCTAATGACAAATCCTCAGAATGACAAATACAATACTGATCTATAAAAATACTTGAGCATATTTTAAATTCAATTTAATTTAAATTAATTGATAATCCCTTGATTTTTTTTTTTGCCTTTCTTATACAGGCTAGAATATCATGTTTCAGCATGATGAAAGCATACAACTCTGCCCTGAATTTGATCTAAATGCAGCAGTTGTATATTTGTTTCCATAACAAACAGGAGGTTTAAATCCTATACAAATATCTTGTCTTTAATTTACATAATTGGTCAGGAAATACACTTTACCGTGCTTTTCAAGAATTGACTGCTTTTCACTTTTAGCACATCTGATTATGCTGATTGCACACCCTTTTATGGCAGCAAACTGGACATGATACATTAGGGGTGTGATGGACTTGATGTGGCTGGTAGGATCTTTTAGATGGATCATCGTTGATTTTCTTCTTTTCCTCTTGGTTATGCCATCAGTGAATATAATTGTGAAGTTGCCAGTGGCTGGTTTCAGCAGAGTTGGTAAATACTGAGGAATAATGTTGCCTGCTCTTTTGGTATTAGAAATATGTGGGGAAACCTAAATATGGTAATTACTTCTCTTGTAACATGGAAACATAGAAAATAGGAGCAGGAGTAGGTCATTCGGCCCTTCAAGCCTGCTCTGTCATTCAATATGACCATGGCTGATTGTCTATCTCAATGCTGCACTCCCGCGCTCTCCCCATACCCCTTGACCATTTAGAGTCCAGAAATCTATCTGTTTCCTTCTTAAATATACTCAGTGACTTGGCCTCCACAGCCTTCCATGGTAGAGAATTCCATAGGTTCACCACCCTCTGAATGAAGAAGTTTCTCTTTATCTCAGTCCTAAATGGTCTACCCCATATCCTGAGACTGTGACCCTTTGTGTCCATTCTTATCAAAAATTTGGAGTCAAAAAGTATATTTTTTTATAACAAGCAAACCAAGAAGCAACTGGAGTTTATTTCTTGAAAACTCAGCTATGAAATTTAATCGCCTTTTTAATTGTAGTTTTAAGCTGGAGGAATTGCAAGTATGAATAATTATTAATTGATATAGAAGGTGAATCTAGGGTTATTATAGGCTTTGAGGTAGAGAGAGCAATGATTGAAATTTTGTTTTTGTTGCCGTTCAAGTTATTTTCTTAAGGATGTTATCTATTAAAAATACATTTGAACATTGATTATCAACGCTATTATTTGCCAGAATTTCACCTTGTATGATGTAATGAATTTGAAGGATTTTCCCCTCAGCGATTTGGGGGCAGGGCCCGCTCGCCGAGGGGAAAATGACGTCATCCCGGTCGATTTAAACCTTCAGGAAGGTGGGCGGGCAGCGAAATCAGCTGTCCGCCCGCTGACCTGTCACTGGCCAATTAAGGCCACTGACAGGCTAATTAACCTTGTTAAAGACCCTGCCCGTTCAAGCTTAAGGCTGGCGGGCAGCCCAGGAGCCCCAGCGGGCTCCAGATTATTCATGAAATTTCATCCACTGGCGGGATGAAGTTTTATGTCCGTTTTTTAAAAATTTTAAAAAACTTTGCGTTTCTTGTTAACGTTTCCCATCTCGTGTGACATTGTCACATGAGGGGGACATGTTAATAATTTTAATACTGCTCTATTTTTTGACTTTTCTTACCTGTCAGTAAACTTCCTGAGACAGCACTTTGCCCCAGGGAGCATGCGCAAAAGAGCGCACTTTGACAGTTGGGGATTCCCTTCCCCTCCCCTGCACAGGAAGCGCATAGCGCTTCCTGTCGGGCAGGCCACTGGGTGGGCCTTAATTGGCCCGCCCACTCAAAATGGCGACAGGCCCCGTTTCGGCGGCGGGGGTGGCTGCCCGCCCGCCGCCGAGCCAGTGGGGCCCGCTTGCTCATCGAGGGTTAAATTCTGCCCATTGTGTTTCTTTTCTTTATATTTCAATTTTTTTTTAATACTTTATGTGGGACTAAATATGCTTGACTTCATTTCTATGCCTAATGTGCTACAATACCACATAGTAAGACTAAAGTTTAGGCGAACATAAATATCTGCACAGTATTTATGATTGCAATTTTACCAAACACATTTTATTTGGATCAAACTTAACCAATGGTTTCCACCCAATCATGCTCCATTAAAAATTTAGCAGAACGTAATCTGCTCTTGGGCTTTTTCTGTCTGAATTGCTGAGCAATAACTCTTTGCAGATTTAGCTCGAATGCGTCCATACATTTTCACGTATTTCTTCTCCAGCTGCCCCTAGATTCTACCAATCTTCCACGAAGATTGTACTTGGCTTGATTAAACTGTAGAATGAATAGCAAAATGTTTATTCAAGACATGGCTTGTTTTGAATGCGAACAGAAATTGAAATAGTTTTCCTGAAGATAGTTAAAACTAACATTGTATAATTGATTTAACTGCATAATTTAAAGATTAGAGCACATCAGGAAACATTAAGACTAGTACCTCTTTTTAAACACATGGTTTTATTTCCTTTAGCAAAAATTGAACTTTGAAGAAAACAGTTTTATAACTGCAGTGTATATCTTATGCTGAATACAGTGATCTTTGCTTTAAAGTTGATTACTTTAAAGAAATGTGATTTAAAATGTCATTTTCAATTAGTGAAGCAGCAGAATATTCGTATGTAATTAAAATAATATTAACAATTTTAATTGAGTCTTTTGAGGCAATGCAAAATTATACTTTTGAGCTAAACTCATTAAATGCCTTTTATTTTTTACAGCATTGTGCTACTGTGTTTCTAAAGCTAAACCTATCGAGCCTGCCACATCCACACTTAGTACAATTACATGCGCAACACACTCTTAACTGTGCTTCCTCCTGGGAGAGGCAAAAAAAAATTAGTTCCGGATAACTGAGGAAATTCCTCTGGCAATCCAACATAACCAAAACTAGCTAGCAACTTACCTCTCACTGTTGAGATTTGTTACATGCAAATGTTCACTGGATCAATATGAAGGCTTTGTAGCTAGATAAAACAATATATTTTCTCTGAGATCATAATTCTCTCAATTATAGTACCTCTGAAAATAGGTACTAAATAGATGTACCTTCAATTTAAGGATAAAATTAAACCCTCCTTTGGAAATTTGTTGTATGATATCGCACATGTTTTGGCATTTTTTTTCCAGGACAAACATTTAAAAATTCTAATTTCTGAAGTTTGGTGCATTTCCTGTGAAAAACCTTAAATTGTTTGTTCTAATGTTGGACTTCAGCTTGATATTTGCAAGCTGTACAAAATTTCTGAAGTATATTTTCCAACAGACTTTCATAATTGACTAATGCCTATGTAGTTTTCACATTAATGGGCGGCAATAATTCACTCAAAAATTGATTTTCAAGAAATCACAAGAATTTGTTTGACATGATGAAACTGAATGCTTAACCTAGCATTAGTGAGCGATATCATACAACAAATTCCCGAAGAAGGGTTTAATTTTATCCTTAAATTGCAGGTACACCTATTTAGTACCTATTTTCAGAGGTACTATAATTAAGGGAATTATGATCTCAGAGAAAATATATTGCTTTATCTAGCTGCAAAGCCTTCATCTTGATCCATTGAACAGTGAATTATATCTTTCAATTAAATAAGATCACTTTTATCTTGCAGATCTTTTAAGAATTCAGTATGTAACCCTTCCACATAGTTGACTCAAAATTACTTTGGCTCCTGGCATCATTATTTTTGCCAATAAAAGGTGCTCACATTTTGTCCAATTTTTTTTTTTAAAAAGGTGATAATTTAGAAGAGGATGGGTTTATTTGAAATTATCATCAAAGGTCTTTGTGAACAATTGTTCTTTTTAATGGTACCTAATTGTCTCTTGTTTTCTTCAGTATTTTTTTGAACTGGGCAGGCATGAGAGAAATTTCAAAAATTAGAGAAATTCTCCCCTGTGCTCCTGCCACCATCCTCTGATTTTAACATTACAGACCGTAAACTATCTGGTATACAATTTAATTTTGGTGGTTAAAGTAAGAACTGGATCATGAAAAGCAAAAGGATACAAAAGGTTATGGAAATATTTTTCCCTCCAAAATCGACCAAAGTAACTGGATGATGTAAATGAAAATAGAAAAAAAAACGCAATATTCGTTGAGGCTAATGTATTTAGGTATATAACTGAAAGTAAATGTAATGACTCAGTGCTAACTTGGTCATAGAAATTTGGAAAGAAAGTGTGAGAATTAAAAATCTGTTGCAGCTAATGTGGGAAATTTGTTATTGTTTTGGAAGTGTGTTTCTTGGGAGAGGATTAAAGGGAAAAACCTTTGATCTACATAGAAGATTTAACAAGAAAAGGATTAAAATGTTGTATTCAACAGGGCGCAGGACTTGAAATTTATCCTAGCAGCACCTGTGAGCTATTTGGCAATGATATACATCACTGCAAGGAAGGAATACGCATTAAGGTAAGCCCAAAAATATTTAGGACAACTGTAGCAACCTGCATTGATATAGTGCCTTACGTATAAAAATAAATTCTACTGCACTTCACATATTACAAATAGATGAGAAAATACAAGCCAAGCCAGCAAAAGTAACCAAAAGTTTGATCAAAAAGGTAGGTCTGGAGTAGATGATTGGAGATGGCACAAGGATGTGGAGAAGCAGTTCCAGTCTTGAGGGGATATAAAGGCTTGGTGTATGAACATGGAGAATAAAAATATAAGGGGGGGCACTATTGAAATGATGCAGAGTAATTATGGTAAGAGATCATGCAGCAAGACTAAATTATGCTATAGTTAACATAGGATAGGTTGGTTGGTATATTTAGAGGTTATCGATTTTTCTTTTCAAATCTTCATGGCATACCTCAGTTCAAGCTCTTAAGGCATGTAGTTAGATATTCAAATAATTTCTATTACTGATGAAATGTTTACATTTTTGCTAAATAAAAGTTAAATATTTGGGGTAAATTTTCAACTTACCACTTGGACATAATTTTTTTTTTGCAGCTTTGTAACCTAATTTTCATATATATTTCAGTCAAGTGGTTTCTATAACAAGTGGCTGATCTGCATCCAGCTTTACATCCTAGTGGCAAGTTAAAAATATACCCCCATATTATTTGAAATAATACATTCAAATATTTGAACCAGCTGCTAAAGAAATTTCTTCTATTTATGAAAATTAGTAACTTTACCATGGCTCTAAGGCAGAAACTTATTTAAGCCATAAAATTTGACTTTGCTGAGCCACTGGTTTCAGTGCTACCAGACTGAGTAAGGGGGTCAGCTCCCAGTGGATTCTGGCACAGCTCACGCTGATTGCTGTGTTTTGAAGGTCCATGGCACAGGTTTCCTGCGTGTGTGTGTCTGAGCATGCAGAGTGGGCACATTATAATGCCAATCGGTAATTTGGCTTAATGCTGATTTGGCACCCAACCTGCCACTTTGGATCTCTCGCAAACACATGCAGGCGAACATGCATTCCGCTGCAAGATGATTTCCCCCCATCCCCCCACAAACCCCCACCAGTGCTATTTAAAGGCATCACCATCCAACTTTAAGGTGAGATATATTTGACTATCTTTTTGCTGTTGCAGTTTTAGTGAAACTCCTGTGGTTTTGTAGGAGTTGACAGAAGGGAGTGGTGCTCGCCCTTTTGAAAGGAGTGGTGTAGTTTTGAAAGGCCTCTGAGACACTACTTGCTCACAGTCATTGAGGCTATAGTTACAGTTCCCCATGGCCTGCAGTATCATAGGGAGATGGAAGAGAGGCAGCAGAGAGGGGAAGTTGTTCGCAGTAGGAAGAGGAGGACTCTTAGCAGGTGGCCCATCATCTAAGGTCTTCAGATCCTACCTTCAACCTGAACCCCATCCAGGAGTAGTGTCTGTGGTAGCTACCTTTTAGCAATGAGGTGGTCACAGAACTGCAGGTGAGAATGCTACTGCCAGTGGCTGTCAGGGTCACAGTGGACCTTGATTTCTAGACTAGTAAATCCTTCCAGGTTGGAGCTGGCAGCATCACCCCAATGTTTTTGTTTGCCGTCCATCAATGCATCTGGGAGGTTATTGAGGCCATGTAAGCAGAGAGAAGTAAGTTGAATGGGCATATGGTTTTGCCAGGATAGCGAGCATTCCCATGGTGCAAGGAGACATCGACTGCATGTACATGGATCTGCAGGCGCCAAGATCTGGGGACCACTACAACAAGGATTCCACTACCAGCTGGTGTGTGACCATGCCCAAACCATCATGCTAGTGAACGCCTGCTATCATAGCATTGTCACAATATTTTCATTCTGTTCAAGTCAGCAGTTCCCCTCCTCTTTGCCGTTTGATCACATGTGGTGATGCTTCTACAATGATAGCCATACTGCAGTTAGGAACATTGTGTAGTGTAATCCTGATGCAATGGTTTTACTGACTGCACCACCTGGAGGGTGACTCCCAATTTGTGATGGTCTGCTGCATCCTCAACAACCTGGTTATCATGAAGGTGCAGCCCTCGCCACCAGAGCTTTGCTGATTAGGGAAGGAGGGTCACTCTGGATGAGCTGTCTGTGAATATCTCATCAGATTCCAGCTCCCCTGGAAAAGTCCCCAGATCACTGTTGCTGTACATTTCCCATTTTACCATTCCTCTGTTATGGACTGTCACAGTGTCCTCTTGACCAAAATCCTGAAATAAAATACACTATAATCAAATCATTCCATATCAACTTTATCTAACAGTGCATCCAGTACTCCATACAATACTCAACTAATCAACCTTAGTCACTGCCTTGTGGATGCCTTTGCCTGGCTTAGTGCTTCTATGCATTATTATCCCAGTGGTGGGAGTCTGCTGACCTTCAATGTGAGAGACTGTAGTTGGCCTTGCAGGATGTCTGAATGTGCTCTGGGTTTGAAAGACCAGTTTCAGACTGTACCACTTCAGCTGGGTGGCAGCAATCTGGGCTGGCTGGCTGAAAGGTTGATAGGCAGTGGTGGGAGCACATATGTCATCCTGAGGGAGTTCATCCTAAGCAGCAGGATGCCACTGCCACTCCCTTGGGATGACACCTCAGCAATCCTAGTAACCCCGTTGTTCACAGATTAATGGTCTCCTTTGAGAACCTGCAAGCTCCTTTTGAGAACTGGCACGCACAACCACGGTGGCAGTGGCCTGAGCCTGCATGGCACCAAGCTGGGCATGTATGGCAACAAGCAGAGCTCTCCTGGGCTCATAGATGTTTACAGCACAGAAGAAGGCCATTCAGCCCACCCTGTCTGTGCTAGTCAACAAAGATCTGACTACACTAATCCCATTTTCCAGTGCTTGCCCCATAGCCCTGGAGGTTGTGGGAATGCAAGTGAATATCTAAATACTTCTTAAATTTTACGAGTTTCTGACTCAACCACCCTTTCAAGCAGTGAGTTCTAGACTCCCACAACACTCCGGGTAAAAACATTTCTCCTCAACTCTCCTCTTAGCCTTTTACCTCTTACCTTAAATCTATGCCCCTTGGTTATTGACTCCTCTACTAATGGAAAAAATGCTTTCCTATCCATCCTATCTATCCCCCTCATAATCTTATACACCTCTATCAGGTCCCCTCTCAACCTTCGCTGCTCCAAGGAAACAACCCCAACATCTCCAATCTTTCCTCATAGCTCAGACCCTCCAGCCGAGGCAGCATCCTGGTAAATCTCCTCCGTACCCTCTCCAGTGCAATCACATCCTTCCTATAATGTAGTGACCAGAACTGCACGCAGTACTCCAGTTGTACTGGAGCGTTGGCAGTCTGAGCTTTCACTGCAAGCATTCAGATATTGGGTGACTTCAACCTATCCTACATGGGAAACACACCAGCGATCAGATGCCACATCACGACTGGATCCGCAATTGTTATGGAATTGGCTTCCATTTCCATACTGGAAAAGATGGACACAAAGATCTGCATGCAGTCCTGTACCAAGTTGTAGCTGGACTCCTTCATGCTCCTTGACAGTGACAACAGGCTCTGTGGGAGGCTTTCCCACATACCAAGCATTTTAATGTGCATGCCCATCAGCCTTTTTGTGTATGCTGCTGCATTGGAATCCTCAACTGAGCCCTCTACAGAGAAATTGCCAACAACATTGTCCTCGGGCCTGCTGGCACACAAACTATCTTTTTAACCCCTGGCCTGGCTGAAACCCACGTGCTCGGAATGCATCACATTCAGATCCCATCTCTATACTACCTCTAAGGCACACTCAACCAATGTCTGCGGTGATGGCTGTGCGCTGATATCCTGTCAGATCAAGTAACAATGCTTCTTCCTCAGAGATCTGCTTTTCCTATGGACCTTCATTTTCAGGCACCACTAGCTGGCCAGGTGACAGCTTGTGGGTATCTGAAAGCATAATTGCACAAGGGGAGGCTTGGGTGAAGGAAGGAGGTCGTTAGGGGTAAATTCAAGTGATGCACGGTTACACTATCTGCAGCTTGTACATCATACCAGATTGCATGATGAGGGTGAAGTGTGATTTGAGACGGTGCATAAGGCAGGGACATAGTCATCCTGGATGGTTTCAGTCATTGATTTTCATGACCTCAGTGACTGTTGTGCCAATAATGTTGAGCGCCATATCCTCCAAGGGTTGAGGACATGCAGCCATGCATTTCGCACTATTGGTTTGTTGCTGTTGCCTCCTGTTATGTGTCACCACTTCTTGCATGAGAAGAGGAAGTGTATTAATATGTTGTAATGTATTTGTGTGATATGCCTGTTATAGCTGAATAGCTGAGAGATGTGGGTATGAGGCTTGCAGCAGTGGTAAGTGTGTAAGGGTAAGGTGGAGTATGTGACTGTTAGGCATGACTCCTGATTGTTCAAGGTTGCTGATGGGGGAGTGATGGAGATTGGCACATTGAGGAGTGGGAGAGGTTGGTAAGAGATGCCATTTCAAGATGCATTCATTGACCTCGACTGCTGTGTGAGGTCATTGAACTTTTATCTAGCACTGACCAGACCTTTGGTATTGATCTCTGTAGCTCTCTGGTCCCACTGCCTTCGCAGTGTATGCCTGGAGGGTCTCCTGATCCCCTCTGGAAAGATGACCATCTCCTTTCCACCATTGGCATTAAGGCCTCCAGTTATGTGGCTGAGTTCTTGAGAGCCCACTCTGTCCTGTTGCTATGTTTCTTCCTGGTCAGGGTATCTTTCTCAGCACGAGGTGGAGGTTGGCTTTAAGAAGTGTAGCCTAGCTTTAATTGGGACAAGCCTCGTATGAAGTAGGCATTCCTGCTGAGCATGCAGCCACTCAACATGTTTAGTGCTGGGTAGATGCCACAATCCTGGAGATGAACAGGCATGCAGTGTGAAGGCTTGCATGTTGTCGGCATTACTTTCATTGTGGTGTGGGGCAATCACGTTGCAATCCCAGTGCCTGCTGGGTGGGCCTTATAGAATTCCTCATCCCCAATCTGGTGGAGGAGGGAGAGATGCCTACTTATCCATACTGTGCTTGATAATGGTATTTTAGGATGTGTACGAAAGTTTCCTTCAACCAGTTGTAGCCTGTAAATGTGCCATAAATGACAGGAATACCATGTCATTTGTACTTGACATTTGTTGCAGAATTTCATGGAGGAACTGTATGATGTGCCAAAAATAACAATGATGAACAATCTGATTCATAACCACGAAGACTATGGTATCACAATGGCCAAGTTTTCAATACCCTTTCCGAAAAAGAAAACTTCTTTTGCAAATGTAACACAACCCACAAGTAAGTGAAGAATTCTTGTAAATTGATTAACTTTGTTACTTATGTAATCTGAATCAGGAAGAATGGAATAGAATGATGTGCATGCTGATGGAGTTAAATGTTGGGTGGAGGCTAACAATCACTGACCTAGACCTCTGGCCAAATGACCTGTTTCTGAACTTTTAATGCTAAGTAATATTAAATCAAAAATTTACAATGAATTATCTTTGAATATTTTGAATAGGCTAGCAGTGCAATACTTACATATAGTTTTGTGAAATGCTTTTCAAAAAGCAGGAAATGTGGAAATGTTAGAGAACTTCCTCCAACATATGGTCAGGAAAGGGGCTATTGGTTCCACTGTTTAATTTCATTCACATTCTGATTATGAAACAAACTTATGCTTCATGCAGCAGTACTAGGATAATGTCCAGACCAGGGCAGATAAAGGTTAGGTAACATCCATGCCACATAAATTCCAGGTAGTGACAAGCTTGAATGAGCAAGCTCAGCCATCTCCACATCACTTTCAATGGTACCACCATTGCCGAGATCCCGCACCTGCCTCAGTGCAATGTTTATATATAGTATATTTGTTAAATTCATTTATTAAAACAGGAAATGTGTGAATGTTAGAGAAGGGGCTGTTAGTTCCAGTGTCCAAGCATATTACTCCAGCTGGGGCCAAACTTATGTTTTTATATAGGTTATGAGGGTGTACCTACTTCACATGGACTGCAGCGGTTTAATATGGCAGCTCACCACCACTACCTTAAGGACAATTAGGGATGGGCAATAAATGCTGGCCTAGCCAGCAAAGCCCACATCCCTTGAGTGAATAAAAAAAATAACATCCTGGCTTTTGCACTGTGTGCCTCTGTTTATACAGACCACATCCCATCTACTTTGTTAACCTATCCTGCAACCTTAAGTAGTGCACTAACACCCTCAGATGTCTCTTTGCACACCCTTTAAAATGGTAGCATTAGAATGTAGTAAGTCTCTTACCAAAATATATAACTTTTCTGCATTGAATTTCATCTATCATGTGTCCGCCTATTTCACTTACCTGATACTGTCTTCCAGTACATGCAAGTGCACCACACTGTGAGCCTGACTGACAATCTTAAATTGGTTGTCAAAGTAATTTTTAGCACACTGACATTTAATCATCTTTAAATTTGGATTTTCAGCATTTTGGGATCCACCACTGCTGCCTTAATATTGTATGTTGGTTAGTCTAACTTTGGAATTATTACTGAGATGTTGGTATGTTCAAGCAACAACTGGTTTATTTTATATAACTGAACTATGTACAGTTGTCCAAGACTATGCGTCACACTACTGAAGCCATGAACATTCCCCCCCTCCTCTCCTAGTCATGTGTTCTCTATTATTAAGGGAGGTGCTATTTACACAGTCCCACACACTAACCCTTACAAACCCTAATACTACACTTCCTTCCCTCAGTAATCTAGGATGCATCCAGACTGGGTGATTTATCCACCTTAAATACTGTCAGCCTTTCTAGGACATTCTCTTTGTCAATTTTGATCTCAACCATTGTTCTGTGTACCATAGCTTTGGTAAAACCATGCTCCTTGGTGAACACTGATACAAAGAACTCATTTAGTGGCTTCTACCTCCACCAATAGATCTCCATTTTGATCCCTACTCATTCTATTTTACTGTTAATATGCCTAGAAGACCTTTGGATTCCCTTTTGTGTTGGCAGCCAATCCATTCTTGTGTTGTCTCTGTCCCCACTTACTTTTTTCACCTCTCTACTTTATGTATTCAATCTGATTCTCCCTTGTATTATCAAGGTGACATTTGTCATATGCAATTTCAGAAAAGGGGGCATACCTAACAATATTCTGGTAACACCACAACAACTGCAAAAGTTCAAGTTGACACTCCGTTACCTTTTCAAGGCAACTATGGATCGCCTTGCCATTGTTGCCCAGCTAAAAACAAATATATATATATATTTTTTTTTAACTAATCTGTCTAAATACAGGGTTTACCGAATTACTGTCCAATCACAAATTATTCCCCTACAATACTACAATATTTGCAAAATATTTGAGTTCCAAACTTGCTTTGGTTGTGATTTAGTGAGCTTTTTTTCCCACTTTTCCCAATATGAAGCTGAATTTTGCAGAAATTAAATATTTCTGGAAAATGCCTGTTGTGTTATCTTGAAAAACAAGTTGAAGTACTAGACAGGCACCCCTACTGACTATTATGAAAGGCAACACAAAAAAAGATTAAACTGATAACATACTTTGGCACTCTTTATCTGGAATCAGGAAATTGTACAATAAACGAAGATCTGAATAATTTATCTTCCTGGCTTTCTATCCTTTAGGTGGTGCAGACCAAAATCAGAATCCACAGAGCGATTTCAATGAAAACAATTTGGAGATAAATCCTGGCTATTGTGAAACACCAACTATACCACGTTTATTAACTGAGTGTAGTTCTAACAAATGTGAACAAGCTGTAGTATTGGATCCTTTGAATGCTGCTGAATGTGACGAAGCTGTAACAAATGAACTAATTTCTACTTCTGCAACAAAAAGGGAACAGTCCAGAAGTAGAATAAATGAGACAGTAGACACTGTTGTGACTGATGACATAATGTCACAAGAAATGTTTCTATCCATTGTGAGTAATCATTTTAAGAAGAATGGAAAAGGAAGCTTTGGAATTGTGTACTCTTAACTCCAAGTCAGGTACATAAATCCTGAAGTATGAAATATATTTGTACATAATTTATGAAGCAGCTGCATAACATATTTTTCATCAGCTTAAAGTTAAGTTGTATATGTAAAATAGCAAAATCACAACGCCCAGCATATGATTGGAGAATTGGTAGAATTCTTTTTTGATAATCCCACATTCTAAAGGTGCTCTCAGTAGTAAGTGTGTTTAATCAAGCTTGTCATCATTCTAGCTCAGAACCTATTTGTTCAAATACCATGAAATTTTAGCTGATCTATTGACAATTAATTGCGTAGTGCTGAATGTGATTTATGAATACATTTCCATAAGAGATTTGCTTTGTCCTTCAATTAACTTATAAAATATAACCTCTTAATGTAAAGTTTGCAGTATTGGGTTGTGCTTGGTGTTCATAGTTTTTCACATGCCATTACTGGAACAATTGATTCCCAAATGTGTAGGTATTGTGCAACTCTCAAAAGTCCCTTAGTAGCCCTCTTTCCCCTCTGACCCCCTTCTTCCCCCTTTAACCCCCTCTTCCCACCACAGCCCAAATGCCCTGACATATTCAAACCAGTGCTTAATGATATATTTCATAGACACAATCTCTTTCTGCATTTTCATTAATTTCTGTCCATTTATTTTCACCATTATGTTCATCTACCTAGATTATTTCCTCACCTCTGATTTCATTCTAGTTCAGGACAGCTATTTTCTGTAGAAAATGAGTAGTTCACCATCTCACCAATACAACTCACTATTTGCTGGTTGTCTTTTCCTGTGAGTTTACTCACAGGCACAAAGGGTGTCCACTTTGAATATTTTCCTCTTTAATATCCTTGCTTTACACCAACTTGTGAACTTCACTATTTGTTTATTGAATAAAGAAAGATGCCTGATAATTTCACCAGGTGAAATCATGTAACTTTGTATTAATAATATTGAATTATTACCTATTTTACTATTGTTTAAAGTGTATTTTAGGAATAAACATGAGAACATATTTATGCTATATTTGCAAATGGGACTTTTTAATTTGCATTGTGTCATGGACAAAGGCTTTATGCTGAAGCCTGACTAACTATGGCTCATAAAAAAGGAATTTCTAGCCTTCAGAAAACAGTAAGGGTCTTGTTATCATAAAGAGCTGCTAATGCCCCTTGTGACTGCAGAAATCAAATTCCAGGGCAATGCACAAAGACCTTTACACTTCTAAGGCAGAGCTTTGGCCAACGGCGACGGTACACCTGCAAGGCAAAGGGGCCCTGAAACCACTGAAGCTTATAAATGGATGTAACATTAACCATTGCAAGAATTCAGACCAGGAATGTACATCCTTTGTCCAAGCCAAGGGAAGAAGTGGGAGTTATGTCACATGACCACCCTCCCCATCCAAGCTGCAAGAACCTGTCCTATTGCCTTCTGGAGCTGAATCCAGGCAGTCTGCCATCTTCCATCAACAAAGCAGCAGCAGAAACAGAGGTCTGTCCAGGTTAAATTGCCTGTCCTTCATCCACACTGTTTTCTGCTAGAACATCTGAACTTCAGTACCACTGCCTGATTCATCTCTATGTGCTTCTCCCATCATGGAAGTCAGTGCTAGTGGAAAAGTGGATCATCCCACATCAGTTTCTGCCAGCTAACCTCCTTGAAGGAATACACCATTGGACTTTTGATTCTGGACTCAGTGAAACAATGATTATATTGTCTGTGGTCTTTGCCCTGTACTCTTTTTCTTTCCCTTATCCTTTTATTGTGTGAATGTACTGGGTGCTATGTTGCAAACCCCCTTCCCACATTTTTGTGTGTATGTAAAATAAACTAACCCTCTGATTTTACCCTATCTCGAGTTTGCTATAGGGTTATTATTAGAGGATTGGATCACACCAAAAACTGAAGGGTTGGGGAAACTACGCCACCACTTATAAAGGGAGAAATCAAAAATCAAGAACACCTTTCTGTTTATGGATAGGTGGTGAGAGGAGAAATCAGGCCTGCTTTACATTAAACCCCCTCCTGCCTGTAAAAATTGTCAAAGAACTTTAACTTTATTTACCCCCACATTTTTGCTTTCTTCAGTTCTTGGCCACTGCGAGTTGTAACTAATGTCTAATGTTTATTGATTTCATTACTGAAGCTCTTATTCTAAACAACATCTAATTACACTGCAAACATTTTTAATTAAATATCTAAATGGCTTCCTTTTAGATTACAAGCAGTGATTTTTATCATTTTGTGATAAATGTTGCTTTTCCATTGAATGTGAGTTGAACAGAGATCATTGATACTTTAGGCTCTAATTTCAGGGTGGGTGACCAGTTACTATTTAATACAAATACGAAGTGTGATTAGAAATGTTAAAGATTCCCAGTGTATTGTGTTGAATAAGTGTAACACCAGGAAACTACATGTTACAAAACCTGTGGCATGTAAGGAGTTGAGAGCTATGGAAGAAATAAATTTTTCCCACAGTGTTTCCATGTAAACGATGTGTAGTGAATTGTTCTTGGGAACAGAACAATTTACATTACATGATGATAAATACTGAGTTACAATTTGGAAGTTTCCAGATGCTTCTTGTAACCTGGATAACCACATGTCCAGGAAGTGTCATCAGCTGGATCAGGTTCGACTCTGGGATTTGGAGCTTGAGTGGCAGCTACCATCGCTGTGGCATATCTGCATGACAGAGTTTCGAAGATAGCATGTTTCTGGGTGTGCTTGCCCCACAGTTTAAGGGTGTGGAGGCAGAGAAGAATGGATGACTGCCAGCAATCAAGGCAGACCAGGCATGTAGTGCAGGAGTCCTGGAGTACATCTTACTCCCATCCAGTATTTAGTTTTGAATACTAGTGAAAGTCATGGTTCACGGCACCACAGCTGACCACCTGTACAGTGGGGGCAAGAGGAAGATTGGGAAAGCAATAGTGATGGGGGATTTTATAGTTAGGTGAACAGACAGGTGTTTCTGTGATCACAGACATGAATCCAGGATAGTATCTTCCCTCCATGGTGCCAGGGTCAAACATGTCACTGAGTGGCTGTGGAGCAATCTGCCATTCACCCTCCCTCCACCCCACCCCTCACCACCAGCGGCTGTGGTCCATTTCAATACCAATGACATATGCAGAGACAGGTCTACAGTCCTGCAGGCAGATTTTAGGGAGCTAGGAAAAAAAACTAGCAAGCAGGATCCCAGAGGTAGTAGCCACCAAATTGCTCCTGGTGCCATCCACTAGTGAGTATAGAAATAGGAAGACAGAACAGGTGAATGTGTAACTGGAGAGATGGTGCATGAGGGAAGGCATTAGACTCCTGGGACATTGGGACTAGTTCTAGAGCAGATAGGACCATTACAGGCTAGATGGGTCACACCTAAATAGAGTTGGGACCAATATCCTGGTTCTAGGCAATGAGCTCGGACAAGTGGATTAAAAATCAGTAGGGGAGTGTTTAGGGGACAGTGATCGTTGTATCATAATGTTTAGGTCAGATATTGAAAAGAGAAATCCAGAGTAAAATAATTGGGGAGGGCTGATATCAACGGGGTGAGAACAGACCTGGCCCATGTAAATTGGGTTCAAATATTGGCAGGCAAAATTGTAATTGAATAGTGGGCTACTTTTAAAGAGGAGATAGCATGGGTACAGCTGAGGTACATTTCCAAGAGGAGCAAAGGCAGGACAGAGTCAGAGCTCACTGGATAACGAAAGAGATAGACGGTAAACTGAAGCAGAAAAGGTATGTATGACCGAGGTCAGTTGATAATTCAAATGAGAACCAGGCTGAATATAAAAAGTTCAGAGAAGTGAAAAAGTGCATTAGAGCAGTGAAGAGACTGTCAGCATAAAGGGAATCCAAAAGTCTCCTTTAGCCATATAAATAGTAAAAGGAAAAGTAGTGTTGATTAAGGACCAAAAAGGTGATTTGTGTTTGGAGAAACAGAGCATAGCTTGTTATATACCTTAAAGCGATTTGGTGAAGGAAAAACCAAAGCCAGTCTTTACTTGGAATAAGTTTATTCACAGTGGAACATTACAGGTATATATCCCCTCAACTCGTGTCAGTAAGTGTCTCTTTACTTTTTTTATATGGAACTTATCTGAGAATGTAGACAAATAATTATAGATGGTGATCCATGGATAACTTAGCATTTCAAGGAACCTTCAATGTTAAGTGTCTCTTTATGTGTGCTCAAGTAATCACCCAATCAATGTCCTTCACCTGTATATACTTAACCTCAATTGATACAATTAACATGATTGAGATACTAAATGACCACTTGACATCAGTCTTTACCAAGGAACAAAATGCTGCCAAAGTAATGAAAGGAGGTAGTTGAGACACTGGATGGCTAAAAAGTGATAAAGAAAGAGATATTAGATTGGCGATCTAAAGTTAAAATTTTATACGCCACCAAGACTTGGTCAAAATCTACCAAGATGTCATGAAGAGTTGCTTTATGCCAAATAATGATTTTTAATCCACCGGCTGGAAATCTGAATTGAACTTTTAAAAACAGACTTTTGAAAAACACATGAAAGTGATTTGAACTCTCAGTCAAAGATGGTTAAAGCCATTTTGCATTACTATATGTTCCACGTTTCAATTCAATAGAGTGGAGTCAGTCTGTCTGCAAAACCCATCAAAGGCAATGCTTCAGGGGAGTGTGAAGGACTCACATTCCTGTCTCATTAGCAAGGCATCTGTGGCAATCATCTGAGGTATTCAGTTGTTGGAGATGAGCCATTAAGACTAATTGTTTGGACAATGGGACCCTCCCTGGCTAACTTAACTTCCAGTCATGAGCTAACCAAGTCACCTTTGGAATACACAGACAATTTGAATTCCCCTGGCAGCTGGAGAAGGAAAGTCATGTGACAAGCCAGCCCTTTGTATGTTTTAAGCATGTTTTCTCAACAGAACTGAGGATAAGTGGGGTCCCTCCTGTCCCCTTTCTTTCTCCAACACCCCTTGTAAACTTCAAGTCCTGTTTGCTGACTGTGATCATCCAGGGAAGCCTTGCTGCAGACAGAGACTTCTTAAACAAATCCAACCTAGTACTACCGTCTCCTGAAGAGCAATCAACTCAGTCATCTATATCTTTAAATCAGAAGCATCAAGACCACCAAATTCAGTCTGAAGCTAGTCGAGTCACTAGATTGCAGACTGTATACACTTTTACTTTTTATATGGACTCTGATTTGGACAACCTGACTCTTAATGTGTATTTGTGTGTGCATGGACTTCAAGTGTGTGTGTGAAAGTCAGTGCGTATTTTATTGTTTTACTTAGATTGGTTTAAGTATGATTAAGTTAACCTCTTTCTTTGATAAACTTAAGAAAAGCTGTCCTATTGGTTCTTTTATGACCACAGCACGTAAACAGCTATGTATTCACTGAATTGGCAAGTATATCCTTTTCAGATCAGACAAGAGAGGGCAAAGAGAGGAGCCATTTGACCCCTGCTCACTTGGTCATAACAAAGGATACTGAGGGAAGTAATGGTGGGAATTGCAGAGGCACTGGCCATAATCTTCCAATCCTCCTTAGCAACAGGTGCCATAATACTGGAGAATTGCAATGTTACACCCTTGTTCAAAAAAGAAGAGTAAAGATAAACAAAACAACTAAAAGTCAATCAGTTTAACCTCAGTGGTGGGAAGCTTTTAGAAACAATAATCCAGGGCAAAGTTAACAGCCATTTGAACAAATGTGGATTGATTAAGGAAAGCCTGCACGCATTTGTTCGGGGCAAAATGTGTTTAACTGATCTGATTTTGTTAGTGTATCAAAAAACTCAGAGGGTTGTGATGGTAATGCGGTTAATGTGGTGTGCAGAGACTTCCAAAAGATGTTGATAAAGTGCCATGTAATAGGCTGGTCAGCAAAGTTGAAGTCCATGGAATCAAAATGATAGTAGCAGCATAGCTGTGAAGTTGGTTGGCTGACTGATAAGAAACAGATGAGTGGTGAATGGCTGTTTCTCAGAATGGACGAAGATATAGAGAGAATCTAACCATCATCCCTTGGCATTCAATGACATTACTATCACTGAATCCCCCACTGTCAATATCCTGGGGGGGTTACCATTGACCAGAAACTGAATTGGACTAGCCATATAAATACTGTGGCCATAAGAGCAGGTCAGAGGCTAGGAATCGTGCAGCAAGTAACTCCCCTCCTGACTCCCCAAAGCCTGTCCACCATCTACAAGGCACAAGTCAGGAGTGTGATGGAATACTCTCCACTTGCAGTGGAGAATTGCACTGATGCAGTTGATAAAGCAGAGTTATTTAAAAAATCCCAGAGGGAAAATTTAAACAACTGTCATAGCCTATATTTTCAAGTGGTATGTTTTGAGTTGCAGCTCTAAATTGAGAAATAAGACCACCAGTTCTCGAGAGGTTTTTATATCAAACTACAAGAGACATTTATTGATTTACACAAGTTAAACATACTACATGATGCATAGTATGATGATTGCAGCTCCAGTAACAATCAACAGCTCGACACCACCCAGGACAAAGCAGCCCGTTTGATTGGCACCATATCCACAAACATTCACTCCCTCCACCACCAACGCACAGTGGCAGTAGTCTGTGCCATTTATAAGATGCACTGCAGGAACTCACCAAATCTCCTAAGACAGCACCTTCCAAACCCATGACCGCTACCATCCAGAAGGACAAGGGCAGCAGAGACATGGGAAACCACCACCACCTGGAATTTCCCCTCCAAGCCACTCACCATCCTGACTTGGAAACATATTGCCGTTCCCTCACTGTCGCCAGGTCAAAATCATGGAACTCTACTCTCTCATAGCACTGTGGATGTACCTACACCATATGGACTGCAGCTGTTCAATAAGGCAGCTCACCAACACCTTCGCAAGGGCAATTGGGGATGGGCAATAAATGCTGGCCTAGCAAGCGACACCCACATCCCATGAATGAATAAAAAAAAAAAGTGGGTTTCCCAGAGGTTGATATTAGGACTACTGCTTTTCTTGATTAGTGTGTGAATCTGAGGGAACAATTTCAAAATTTACAGATGACACAAAACATGGAAGTACTGTGAACTTGTGAGAAGGATACTGATAGATTTAAAAGGACATAGCTTGGTGGAATTGGTGGACAGGTAGCAGATGAACACTAATGCATAGAATTGTGAAGTGATACATTTTGGTGGGAAGAATGAGGAAATGCAATATAAATTAAAGGATATAATCCTAAAGGGGGTGCAGGAGCAGAAGGACCTGCTTTCTCTAACAAAAATCTATCAATTTCAGTTACGAAAATTCCAGTTGACCCAAAATCCACAGCCTTTAATAGGAAAAAGAGTTCCATATTTGTACAACTGAAAGTGTGAAAGAATGTTCTCTCAATTCACTCCTACCTGGCTTTGCTCTACTTTTAAAATTATCCCCCTTGTTCTGGATACATCCATCATAGTTCAGAAATTCTTATAAAATTGAACTCAATCATTGCTTGAAAAAGGGCAATATTAAAGGCTCTGATAATGTGAGCAAGAAGGTGGGATTAGGCCATAAGGAGAAAAACTATGACACAGACTTGATGGTCTATCCACTTACATTATGACCTCCGTTAAAGCCAGATGTGAGTGATTAGAGGTAAGTTTGAATCAGGAATCTGAATTTTAAATCTTTAACAGCCAACAACCAACACCCTCACCCCACCCCCCACCATGGGAACCCAAGCCCACCTCTTTTTTAGGTTAAAATTATCCCAATATTTTCCATAATGATAATCCAGGACAAGACAAATTTAAACAGGAGTGTCTTAAATTGAAAATGGCTGTCAATCAAAAAAAGAAACCCCACATAATGGACAACATTGTAATCACAAAATAATTCTTATAATTTTCTTTGAATTGAATGGTCTAGCCTTTCCCTGATGAGTCAAATATTTGGTTTGCAGATTTGTGTATCAAGAACAAGCTAGTCCTTTTCCTGTTTGTAAACCTGGCTTTTAACCTCATATGCACCATCACAAAAAGAACAATATACAATGTTATTTGAGAAACAAAAGGCTCGGTTATTCTAATATCTTAATCCAAATTGCAGGCCTAGTTTTATTTTGTGGACATATGGGAATCTTCAGATTCTTCAGAATACAGCCTATATTCACTATGAGACAAGGAAGCTCAAATCAGGGATATTCTTTCCACCATCTCTCAACAATTACACTGGTTCATCAATTTCATTTTCACCTCACCTCCTCTCTGTCTTTCCTTTTGACAAAACAATTGAAATCAATAATATGTGAAAAATTGCAGGCATGAACTTCTGTCCCAGCTCTTTGTGGACAGCTCAGTGAGATTCCTATGCACAGCATTACCAAACTGCCCAATATGATTGGACTGGAAGATACACGGGATCTTCAAGTCAGGGAATGGGGCGGGGCCCTCTCGCCGACGCGGGATGACACCGGGTGGAACTCCCGATGCCACCCCGTCTTATTTCCATTTTCAGGTCGGTGGGGGTGCAGCCGAATCAGCTGTGCGCCTGCCGACCTGTCAACAGCCTATTGAGGACATTGAAAAAGTAATTAACATTATTAATGGATCTGCCCGTCCAACCTTAGGGTTGGCGGGCAGGCCGGGAGCCCTGGCGGGCTTCAGAAAAAGCATGAAACCTCATCCACGGGTGGGATGAGGTTTCATGAAGGTATTTAAATATCTAATAAACGTTTCAACAAAAGTTACAGACAGTGTCACATGAGGGGACATGTCAGGGAAATCTTTCTATCATTTGTTTAACAATTTTTAATTTGGAGCCGATCTCCTTCAGGTAGCACTTAGCCTCAGGAAGATCAGTGCACTCTTTAGCACTGGGGGACGTCACACTGGGCAGGCCTTAATTGGCCCGCCCAAGTAAACTGGCGATGTGTCCCCAATCGGGCGCCAATCGGAGGCACGCCTGCCCATGCCCGCTCCCGCACTTCCCCCCCAATGGGGGGAAAATTTTTCCCATAGTTGCTTGCCATTTTCAATCAGGTCGCAGATGCCCAGTTTGCCTTGCTGCAATGTTATCAGCTTTTCAGCAACTTGCCACAGAAAGAATTTACAAACTATGAACATGAAAATTTAACTAGCAGCAGATGCCATTTGGGCAATAATTTGCTGTCGAAATAAATCAGTGTTTTCTTATAAAACAAAATTCCAATTTGCAGTCATTTAAAAAAAATGTATTTTTTCAGCTTTGATTACCAATGCAAGAACATTCATGCTTTACAAACTTTTTATTCTGCAGGCTGACTTTTCTTTTCATAATGGATTGGCACCGGGATCCACGCAAGAAGCTCATTTTAATAACCCCAAATGGCAGTTGGTTGTGGCTATAGCACAGGGTTGGCAAAACCATAACTTGCGAGCGGCATGCAGCTCTCTGACACACAGAGTGAGGCTCATTCCTTGTGCTGTGAAACTGGTTAAATCGTGCATTAGAGGGAAGTAAATTGCCAGATGCAGCCTCAGGTTCACAAAGGAGAGAACTGGCAAGCAAGCAGCTTCACTGGAAGGAGGGAGGGTGTGGTAAAGTGAGGTACCCTGTCCCTTTAAGAGAATGCAAGTGTACTGATCATGTGCCAGCACTGACTAATCACTGTACAGCGTGGGCAACTGGGAACTGTAACTCTAGTTTTGGAGGTTTCTGAGTGAACACGTATGATCTGGTGCACTGCCCTATTTCTCAATAAACCATCACTGTTTATTCTTACATCAGTCTCTCCCCATTATTGATTGCAAGCAGTAATTGATGAGAACATAGGAAGACGTGCAGTTAGAGTTTGGTTGGCCAATGAACTCATTTACCCAAGACATAAAAGAGGGAAGAATGTTAAGACGAACAATTTGTTCCAGCACTGTCGCGAGATTTCTTTTATAGTTTCCTACTTGTCCTATGTAGGGCAGCAGGACCCTTAGTGCCATTTTCTCTGGCTCCTTAACCCCCCTCTCTTGCTGCTGACCCTCCAACTTGTCGCTTCTGTTGGAAAGGGAGAAAACAGTTTAATACAGAACAGGATTATAAGAATCTACTCTATTGGGATACAGGTACTTTGATTCAAATTTATTGTTTTGGTTACAGCTTTTTTTCAAGTAAAATCAATCCTTTTTTTAACCTCTTGACTGATTTTCCACATTGGAAGAGCGAGGCTGCCAAAGTCAGTTAAGCAGTGAGCATGTGCTAACTCTGATGTGTGTCAGTGAAGCAGATTTATTTTTGCCACAATCTGCATAGTGTGTGATGGAAACCTGGAAGATTAGAGAGGAAAAAGCTGTGCCAAGGAAGCCTGGAAGGTTAGAGAGGAGAAAATTGAAGATTTTAAGTCTTAATCCTGTGTAAACTTCGTGAATGAAAATGACACCGTCAAATTGTAAGAAGCAAAAGTATGAAAACAAAATCAGAAACTTTAAGCCAGAATGGGAAGAAGATTTTGCATTCGCCATTAAATGTGGGAAACCTATGTGCCTTATCTGCAATGCATTACTCACTCACTACAAAGCCAGTAACTTGAAATGCCACTACGAAACAAATCGCAATAACTTTTTATCTAAGTATCCTCCTAAATCAGAATTATGGGAAAACAAGTTCACTGTTAAATTCATCCCTAAGTAGCCAGCAGATGCTACTTTCAATGTTCAGTAAGGAAGCTGACACAACGACCAAAGCTAGTTTTGTTATGTCATGGAATATTGCTCATGTTAAACATCCATACTGTGATGGAGAATTTGTTAAGAAGAACATTGCTGAAGTTGTTGCAATTTTAGATCCAAATAACACAAAACTGCAGCAACTAATAACACAAATTCCAATTTCACACCACATTATGGAGAGATGTATCTCCCAGATCAGTGCTGAGATTGAAAGTAAGATGAACAATTGGAAGAATTCTCCAGCATTCAGCTTAGCTCTTGATGAAGTCACAAACATACAAGACAATCCATAATTGGAGATATTTGTTTGTTATGTTTCCTCGGATGTATGTAATTGTGAAAGAAGAATTGGACTTAGTGGCGCTAAAAGAAACAACTTGTGGTCTTGACATAAAAAATGCCTTGATGGAGCATGGACAAATGCTCATGTGCCACTGGATAAACTTATCAGTGTTGTAACTGATGGAGCACCTGCGATGATGGGGGAAAATGTAGGCATAATTGCAATCTTGAAAAGTGAGCCCAAATTTCCGAAGTTTCTCCCTATTCTTTGCATCATTCATTGTGAACATCTAGTAGCCAGATACTTCAAGAATGAAAATTTTATGAAAACGGTCCTTGAAATTGTCAATTTCATCTGATCAAATGGGAAGGCTCACCGACAGTTCAAAAATGTTATTGAAGAACTGGATCTTGAAGACAAGTTTGACGACGTCTCTTTCCACTGCATTGTGAGGTGGTTGTCAGCCAGCAATGACTTGAATAGGTCTGTCGGACTGTCGGAGCCTTTCATTGCTTTTCTTGAACAAAAGAAAAGATCCTATCAACAGCTGGCAGATGAGAATGGATGCAAGATCTGATGTTTCTTACTGATATTATAAAACATCTACAGACTCTCAATTTGGCACTCCAGGGGAAGGATAAGATTATTTCTGACCTTAAACAGCTTTCAACTTTCAGAATAAAGTAAGGCTTTTGCAAAGAGACATATTGTCAAGAAACTTAACCACTTTTCCCACCTCAAAAGGCCAGTAAACACATTCCCTGATATTGAAATAAAAAATCATAAACGCAAAGGAAATTGAGATAAATTACAAGGACTGCTTGATAATTTTCGAGCCAGGCTTGATGATTTGCAGAAGTTGAAATCCTGCTTTGCCTTTCTCGTAAACCCATTCATGGTTGATGTGGTCAACAATGCTTAAGGAAACATCTGCTTTAGAAATGGAACTATTGGACTTCCAAGAGGACCAGTGTCTAAAGATAAAGCATAAATTGCAATCCATAATCAAGTTCTAGAAGCAAGAAACAAAATATCCTTAACTCAAGAAAACTAGTGTGTGACTCATTTCAATATTCGACACAACATACTGCTGTGAATCACTGTATTCCGTAATGAAGTTTGTAAAGTCAAAACATGAGCAGTCCTTACAAATCAAAACAAAAACAGAATTACCTAGAAAAACTCAGCAGGTCTGGCAGCATCGGCGGAGAAGAATAAAGTTGACGTTTCGAGTCCTCATGACCCTTCAACAGAACTGAGTAAAATTAGCTGGTATATAAGCTGGTTTAAAGTGGGGGGGTGGGGGGGAGAGAAGGGGGGGTGGGGGGGGGGCGGTGGTTGTAGGGACAAGCAAGCAGTGATAGGAGCAGATAATCAAAAGATGTCACAGACAAAAGAATAAAGAGGTGTTGAAGGTGGTGATATTATCTAAGAGAATGTGCTAATTAAGAATGGATGGCAGGACACACAAGGTACAGCTCTAGTGGGGGTGGGGTGAAATAAGACTAACAGGGCATAAAAGGTATAAATTTAAAAATAATGGAAATAGGTGGGAAAAGAAAAATCTATATAAAGACCTGATGGAGCTCCTTCGTACAGCCTTGACAACATATCAGTCGGATTTTCAAAGACTTACGGTTAGGATGGAGATCCACAAAACCTCTACTAGCAGTAATTAACCTGTGTAAAGTTTGTTCGCATCTTGCAGCTTTCGAATATCTGAAGATTATCCTATGCGGCTGTTTGGCTCAGTAAGTTTGGCCACTGCTGCTATAGCATCTTAAACATTTTTGTAGTTGAGGTTTGAAGAAGTTTCCATTTTGCATGTTTGCTGGTTTTTTTGCTGTATTCAAGAAAAATCCAAGAGCTTGAAACTAAAAACTCTGGTCTCAAATTCTATTGTTTTCTGTATGCAAATTATATAAAGAATGTTTTATTAGCATCAGGACCCCGAATATACATCCCAGAATTTGAATAAATTAGCATACAATTGCTTCCAGTTGAGGTAGATAAAAACATTTGAATTATCATGTAAGAACTTAAAATGTTGCGTACAACTCAAATTTAAAATTTCTGTCCCTATGATTGCCATTTGAGATGGAAGTGTATAACCTAGGTATGACAAATAGAACAGTTAGAATAATTGTTTTATTTTCATAGAAAGGCCACCTTATATAATTGTAGAAATTACAACAGTGAAGGCTGGCATTCCCATTTCATGCCTATTACTAGTATTAGTTGTTCAGTTGCTGCTACCTAACCTAATTACCCATCCCTGCTGTTTTCTTTTATTCTTTTATATTTATCTTTTTCTAAATACTTACCTAATTCCATTTTAAATTAAATTATGGTGTCTGACTCAAAAGCTAATATTAGGACCATAGGAACAGATCTTGGCCTTTCAGCCATTTAACACTGTTCTGCCATTCAATGACAGTGTGTCTGATCTGCAACCTAACTCCATATGCTCACCTTTGTTTCTTAATTCTTGATATCTTTGATTAACAAAAAGCTGTCAATCTGAGACTTAAAATTAACAATCAATTGCTGTTTGTGGAAGAAAGTCCTGAAGTTTTATTACTCAGTGTGTAGAAGAGCTTCTAAACTTCATTTCTGAAAGATCTGGCTTCAACTTTTAGATTCAACCAGTAGAAATAGCATAAAGAGAGAGAAAGTATTGACAAAGCAGTTGAGGATGGTTGGGCCTAGGGCATTACCCTGAGGAACTTTTGCAGGGGTGTCCTGGGGCTAAAATGATTGGCCTCAAATAACCACAAAGATTTTCCTTCTTGCTCAGTATGACTCCAGCCAGTGGAGAGTTTTCCACCTGATTCCCACTGACTTCAATTTTGCTAGGACTCCATGATGCCATACTCAGGCAAATACTGTCTTGATGTCAAACTTTCACTTCACCACTTGAATTCAGCTCTTTGTCCACGTTTGGACCAAGATTGTAATGAGGTTTGGAGCTGAGTTGTGTTGGTGGAACCCAAGCTGAACATCAGTGAGTAGCTTATTGGTGAGTAAGTGCTATTTGATAGCACTGTCAACAACATTGTCCATCACTATGCTGATGATCAAGAGTAGACTGGTGGGGCAGTAATTGGCCTGATTGGATTTGTCCTGCTTTTTGTAGACAGGGCATACCTGGGCAATGTTGCACATTGTTGAGTAGATACCATTGGAACAGCTTGGCTATGGACCTGGCTAGTTCTGGAACACAAATCATAAGCACTACAGCTGGGATGTTGTTGAGATTTGATCGAGGTATACAAAATCATGAGAGGTCTGGACAGAGTAGATAAGGAAAGCCTGTTCCCATTAGGGGAAGGATCGAGAACCAGAGGGTACAGATTTAAGATAATTGGCAAAAGAAGCAATGGAGATATGAGGAAGAACTTTTTCACACAGTGAATAGTTGGGATCTGGAATGCACTGCCTGAGATTGTGGTGGATGCAGTTTCAATTGAGGCATTTAAGAGAGAATTGGATTAATGTCCAAAAAGGAAGAATGTGCAGAGCTACAGGGAGAAGGTCAGGGAGTGGCACCTGGAATGGCAAATTGCTCCTTCAGTGAACCTGACTTAATCGGGTTAGTTGGGAAGTTGACAGACTCTCTGCCTGTGCCTTCCCACAGTCGCCCTCAGCCACCTCCCTGTCCCCTCCTGGGGGGAGGAGGCAATTAAATTCCACACGTTTTGTGCAGTTTCTAACACCTCATTCTAGAAAGGATATTAAAGCCAAGGAAAGGGTACAGAGAAAGTTCACTGGAGTAATAAATGAGATTGGAAGGTTATAAAAAGATTGGAAAATAGGCACTTCTTTCATTGGAACTTTAGGAAGGATGTGAAGGCACTAGTGGATGCAGAAAAGGTATGTAAGAATGGTTGCAGGGATGAGAAATCTTGGTTACATAGATAGATTGGAGAAACTGGGTTTTTTTTCCTTGAAAAGAATATTAAGAGGAGGTTTGATAGAGGTGTTCAAAGTCATGAGTAGTCTGGACAAATTAGAGAGGGACAAGCTGTTCTCATTGTTGAAGGATCAAGAACCAGAGGAGACATGAGGGAAAACTTTTTTTTACAGAGCAAAAATGGTTAGGATCTGGAATGCACTGCCTGAGAGTGTAGTTAAGGCGGATTGAAAAGAAGCCCTCAAAAGAGAATTGTATAAGTTTCTGAAAAGAAAAAATTAGCAGGGCTCTGGGGAAAAGTTGGGGGAGTGGGATAGATGAGTTGCTCTGCCAGAAGCCAGCAAGGACACGCAGGCCAAATGGCCTCCTTCTGTGCTGTAACCATTCAATGATTCTATGAGCAGGGGAACCGATAGAGATTTGGTTATGAAACATTAAATATTGTTCCTGCTGGTTGATGAATCAGTAAGGGGACTTAGGTGGACCTGTATCACCAAAAGATAAAAGGGGGAAGACAGAAAATAAAGAGTAATTAAACTGTGGTACATGGATTTCAATGTAGGCAATGTGAGGTCATCAACTTTGGACCTAGAAAGGATAGAGCAGAGTATTTACCAAATGATAAACAGCTAGAAACAGGTCCAAAGAGACTTGGAGGTCCAGGTACAAAGATCATGGACAGGTATAGAAAATAATCAAAAAGGCTGAAAGAATGCTGGCCTTTATATCTAGGGAAGTAGAAGACAAGGAAATAGAAGTCATGCTACAACTGTACATAACCCTTGTTACACCACGCCTGCAGGACTGTGAGGCGTTCTAGTCACCACTTCCTAGAAAGGATACATTGGCCTTGGATTAGATCGCAATGTAGAAAGATATGTTTGACTTTGTGTTAATTTACAAGGAGAAATTTTGCAAATTATGATAGTATTCTCTTGAATTTAGAAGGTTGAGAGAAGATTTGATCAAAATTTTCAAGATATTAAGGTGAATAGATACTTTTTCTCTCTTTATCCTATTTCTGCTGGTTGAGTCTAAAAGTTGAAGCCAGATCTTTCAAAAGTGAAGTTTAGAAACTCTTCTACATACAGAGTAATAAAACTTCAGAACTCTCTTCCACAAACGGCAATTGATTGTTAATTTTAAGTCTCTCCATTGTAAGGTTAGAAGTGGGGATGTTTGCTGATGATTACACAATGTTCAGTTCCAATCATAACTCCTCAGATAATGAAGAAGTTCAAGCTGGCATGCAACAAGACCTGGAAAACATTCGGACATCCACCGATAAGTGGCAAGTAATATTTGCGCCACACAAGTGCCAGGCAATGGCCACCTCCAGCAAGAGAGAATCTAACCATCTCCCCTTGACATTCAACAATATTACCACTGCTACACCCCCCACCATAAAAATTTTAGGGGTTACCATTGATCAGAAACTTAACTGGACTAGCCATATAAATGGTGGACCTACACCACATGGACTGCAGCACTTCAAGATGGCAGCTCACCACCTTCTTCTCAGGGGCAATTAGGGATGAGCAATAAAAATGCTGACCTAGACAGCGATGTCCACGTCCCGTGAATGGATAAAAAGATATATAAGTATTGTGGTTACAAAAGCAGATCAGAGACTGGGAATCCTGCAAAGAGTAATTCACCTCCTGATTCCCCAAAACCTGTGCACCATCTACAATGTGTAAGCCAGGTGTGTGATGGAATACTTTCCACTTGCCTAGACAAGTGCACCTCCAACAACTCAAGAAACTCAACACCATCCAGGACAAGGCAGCCCGATTAATTGATACCCCATACGCCAGCGTAAACATTCACTTCCTCTATTACTGGCACACAGTGGCAGCAGTGTGTATTATCTATCAGATGCATGGCAGCAATTCACCAAGACTCCTTCAACAGCACCTTCCAAACCCGAAACCTCCACTACCTAGAAGGATAATGGCAGCAGATACATGGGAACACCACTACCTGCAATTTGCCCTTCAAGTCATGCACCATCCTGACTTGGAAATATATTGTCATTCTTTTACTGTCGCTGGGTCAAAATCCTGGAACACCCTCCCTAACGGCATTGTGAGTGTACCTACACTACATGGACTACGCCATTTCAAGGAGGTGCTCATCACTACCTTCTCAGGACAATTAAGGGTGGGAAATTAATGCTGCCTTTTCCACTGTTGCCCACATCCCAAGAACAAATTTTTAAAAAAAGTCTCATTAGAAAAAATCAGGCATATTGCATGCAATGTATGAAATGTAACAGCTTCAATACAGAGCTGGTTGGCAGACAGGAAATGAAACAGTACAGGAATTAAATGTTGGGGAAAAAGACAAGGTGGTGTACCCAGAGGTCAATGCTTCACCAGAGTGGATGCTGAGACCACTGCATCTTTTAAGGGAAAATTGGAAAAGTATTTTGAGCATTGACAACAGCTACTTGCATTTATATAGCACCTTTAACATAGAAGAGGAAGATAAATAATTATAGGGATGGACTGTAGCATTGGGATTACTTTTAATTGCTCTGGAAGAGAAGCAGCAAACAGACAATGGGCAGACTCTGGAGACCCTGTTGCAGGTGGGAACGCAGATGGGCTGGAGATGAAAATGCCAGTGCTGGCTGGCATGCCACTTTCCCATCACCATTCCTGGTGCTGGAAACTTTCACTGGGGTAGGGGCCAGAATAACCCAAGAATGTGCCCCATCCAGCAATAATGGTATTTAAGCTAGTTAAAGAGCTCATTGACAGCTCATTGAGGGTCATGATCAGATTTGGGTGCCAGCGCATGTGCTGTACCCATTGTCTAGGGCAGACTAGGTGTATGGAGGTGGACGCACAATGGGAAGCCAGTCATGGACAAGTTAGGGCCCATGAAAGGAAGAATACGTACAGGGGACTGAGCCATTGGCACACAGGTATTAGGATCAGCAGAGATTACGGGGAGAGTGGTCAGTAAGCATTTGGGCAGTGCAGGGACTGTCACCCTCCTGTAATATTAGTGGAACGGGCAAAGCTTCCAAACACAATTGGGAGGCCACCTGAACACAAGGAAGGCTGCAGCTGGCAATCGGATACCAACTCTCAGATTTTGAGTCCAGTGGAGACAAGCAAAAATGGCTGTGCCTCATCAGGAGGGCAGTAGAGATGGATGAAGAGCAGGAAGGCAATCTGAGATCATACCCTCAGAATATATGATCTGCCGCTGAAGATGAAACTACCTTGAAATAACTGAGAACTAGTGTTGCCGGAGAGGGTAACTGCTCACCATGCCCTGCCAGTAACTGCCAAAGTCCCTGTGGCCTTGAATGTCTTCGCCTCTGGCTCCTTCCAAGGGTCAGCTGCAGCCCCCACCATCACACCTCTGGGAAAATGGCCCAAGGGCTGGATGGAGCCAGGGGACTGGGTGGTGGTAATTTGGTTTTTTATTCCTTCATGGGATGTGGGCATCGCTGGCTAGGCCAGTATTTATTGCCCATTCCTAATTACCCTTGAAATGGTGGTGGTGAGCTGCCTTCTTGAACCACTGCAGTCCATGTGGTGTAGGTACACCCACAGTGCCGTTAGGGAGTTCCAGGATTTTGACCCAGCAACAGTGAAGGAACAGCGATATATTTCCAAGTCAGGATGGCGAGTGGCTTGGAGGGGAACGTCTAGGTGGTGGTTTTCCCATCTACCTGCTGCCCTTGTCTTTCTCAATGGTAGAGGTTGCAGGTTTGGAATGTCCTGTCTTAGGACCCTTTGTGAGCTCCTGCAGTGCATCTTGTAGATGATACACACTGCTGCTACTGTGTGTCTATTGTTAGAGGTCAATCATCTCAGTTCCAGGCCATCACTGCAGGAGTTCCTCAGGGTAGCCCTAGGCTCAACCATCTTCAACTGCTTCATCAATGACCTTCTCTCCATCATAAGGTCAGAGGTAGGAATGTTCATTCTGATTCTGATGTTCAGCACTATTCACAACTCCACAGATACTGAAGTAGTCTATGTCCAAATGTAGCAAAACTTGGACAATATCCAGACTTGGGCTGACTGTGGCAAGCAACATTGGTGCCAAAAGTTCCAGAGAATGACTATCTCCAACAAGAGCAAATCTATCCATCACCCTTTCACATTTCATGGCACTACCATCGCTGAATCCCCCGCTATCAACATCCTGGGGGTCACCATTGACGAGAAACTGAACTGGACTAGCCATAAAGTACTGTGCAGGCCAGAGGCTAGGAATCCTGTGGCAAGTAACTCACCTCTTGACTCCCCAAAGCCTGTCCACCATCTACAAGGCAGAAGTTAGGGGTGTGATGGAATACTCTCTACTTGCCTGGATGAGTGCAGCTCCAACAACACTCAAGAAGACTGACATCAAACTTAATGGGGAAGCAGTGGCATGCTGGTATTGTCACTTCGTCCAGTGACAATACCACTATGCCACTGCCTCTGCCAAGATATATGCAAATTAATGGGAACATGAATTCAAACCATATGTGGCCTTGAAGCTCTATGCACCACGTGACCCACGTAGGCTAAAGTTTGAGCACCTCCACTTTAAGAAGCCTTCATCTTCATTGCAGCCAAAGTGCACCATGTGACCTCCCCTAATTGGGCTGCAGATTGCACCTCATTTGGGATTCTTTGATACAGCGAAAGAGACCAAGTTGATACAAAAGTAAAAGCACCCAAAAATGCTATTGCAAAAATAGTCTACCAGATTTACAAAGAGATGTGTGTAGATGCTATTAATAGTTGTTTTTCACTCTGCTGTTATTTTTTCTTCTTCTGCTGTTTGCTTTCTGTCAGTTTTCCTGTTCTTTCTTTATCTTTTCTCCACTCCCAGTTCTATGGTCAAATTGCCATCATTACCAGTTTCCCACTAACTCCCACCTGATTTCTGTTGGTTATTTCGGTTTTTGATGGTATTGGCACTTTTTGGGACACTTTTGGCAAGAAGGCAGAATTTGCTATGCTGTTGACTTCCTTATTCCTCTTTTCAGCGGTTCTGCATAAAATAAATGTACTTAATAAGGTCAGTCAGTTTTCCCCCTAGATTGCCTTTTCCTCCCTTGCCCTCCTCATAACACAATATTAGCATCCAGTTGTGAACAATCAGAACTCAGCCAACTAATATAAATGACCTTTTGTGATAGGAAACCCTGGAACATTGACATGCAATTTTTTTTGAAATGTCAGGACGTGTTCCAACTGAATACGTTTGTTTTCCAAAGTCATTCAAACTTAAAAAAGAATGCTTCGGAAACTAGTTTGAAGATGTCTTTCTTATTTTCCATTCCAAAGAGCTGTCTATAAAATCATTTGTATTCTCCGGCAGTTGTTGGACTAGTCACCATTTGCTATGAGACACTTGCGTTTTTAAAAAATTGATAATTCATGCTTCTTAATTGCACGGCTGTGTAAATTACGCTACAGACACAAAATCAAAATACTGATGATGCTGGAGATCTGGAATAAAAGCAGAAAATGCTGGATATACTCAAGAAGTCAGGCACTAGCATTTGTGGTGAGAGTAACAGAGGCCTGAATTTTACCAGCCCCTTGGCGACGGTCTGGGAGATAGGATGGCTGGCAAAATGGTGCAGCGGTGGAAAAGCTGGCAGATGTGCTGTCCACACGGAGCCCAATTGAGTCATTTAAATGTTCATATAAAGACCTCTTCCTGCCTCTGCGGGCATTTTGCCAGCAGCAGGGTGCCGCTGCACTGTGGGGAGTCCATCTAGTGACCAGTAAAATATAGTCCAAGACTCACCAGTGGCCAAAGCGGGCTCGCTTCAGCTTTCAGCCCCATTGGCTCTTCAGCCTCGGTCATAAAATTCAGCCCAGAGTTAGTTCCTAGTCAATGAGTTCTGAAGAAAGGTCATTGAACTGAAACATTAATTAACTCTGTTTCCCTCCCTACATATGCTGCCAGACTTGCTGAGTGTTTCTAGGATTTTCTGCTTTTATTTTTGCACAATCTATCTGATTTAAAATACTGATTAGATTTTCCTGCAGATTTCCAGTTGACTTTCTTATATGATAAAAGCTGGCCAAGCAAAATATGCATTGTTAAAGTTTTTAGAAGACTATAAACATGCCAAATGTTGCCCTAGCACAGTGCCTGCTGGCTAAAACATAGCCAGTTTTACACAGAAATATAGAAGAGGTACCTGGAGTACTGTGCACAGTTTTGGTCACCTTACTTGAGGAAGGATGTAGTTGCACTGGAGGCGGTTCAGAGGAGGTTCACTAGGTTGATTCCGGAGATGCGGGGCTTATCTTATGAGGAGAAATTGAGCAGTTTAGGCCTATACTTGCTAGAGTTTAGAAGGATGAGAGGAGATCTAATTGAGGTATATAAGATGCTAAAGGGGATAGACAAAGTAGACGTGGAGCGGATGTTTCCCCTTGTGGGACATTCTAGAACGAGAGGCCATAGTTTAAGGCTAAGGGGTGACAGATTTAAATCAGAGATGAGGAGGAATTACTTTTCTCAAAGAGTCGTGAATCTGTGGAATTCACTACCACAGAGTGCAGTGGATGCCGGGACGCTGAATAAATTTAAGGAGGAGATAGGCAGATTTTAAATTAGTAATGGGTTGAAAGGTTATGGGGAAAGGGTGGGAAATTGGAGTTGAGGCCGAAATGAGATCAGCCATGATTGTAATGAATGGCGGGGCAGGCTCGAGGGGCTGAATTGCCTACTCCTGCTCCTAGTTCTTATGTTCTTATGTTCTTAAGAGCCATAGAACTGGGAGATAATCCAAAAGCTGCACTGTTCATAGTCGGAGTTGAAGCAAGAGGGTTTGAGATGAGGGTGAATGGCAGCTGCCATTTTTTTTTTGCTATAACAAATTTAGTTTAGTCATTGGTACAGTTTATACTTACAGAAATCTTTTCCAACCACCTGATGTTTAGAAAATTCTTCATAAGGATGAAAAGATGACTTTTATTTCAGTGTGTTTGTTGAAAATTGCATTGTGCAGCAAGCAAGCTGAACTGATTCCTGTTTACTAATTCACATAAGGTATCATAAAAAGCCTTTTTCCCCAAAAAAGCTAACATTTGTAATAGATTTCAAGTAGTTCCAAATTATTGCAAAAAAGTACGAGTGCGAATGGAAGACTAAACATGTTCAAACACATGGGTATATAATATACACATTAAAAAAACACCACACCAAACTCATTTAGTGTCAATCAGAAGTTATTTCAGGTGGGGAAAATAAGTTTCTGATAATACAATTGTAGAATATTCTCAAACAAAAAAAAATGTTTGGCTCATATGGATTCACCGAAAGTCAAAACGTGCTTTTACTTTCTTACTACATGTATACAATTCACCATACTTAAAACTGAATAGTGTCAGAGTCTCTTATTTTATGACAGATACTGACAGACACTAATATAAGTTGCAAATTCCTGTCTGTGTGTTTCATTTTCTGATATTATCAGCGCCTTTGTTGAAAGAAAATTTGAATGAAAGAGCTAGATGCTAAAATCAAAAACAAGCCATGTAAATCCACATATTGCACCAAACCAGAGAAATAAACCTGTTTCTTAGCAATTTTGAAATATTTGTCCAAAGAGATTTACATAATCTTCTGTCTTGGTGCCACACTGTGCAATTTCTAAATGTCCATGAGGCTGATTATTGGGTTGGATGCACACCAGCCCAGAGGTTGTGCCACCCACCACTGACATGAGCAGGGTGCCCGAATCATTTCCAGGGGCAGGATTTTCCCCTCGTTGGGCGGGCGTGGTGGGCGGGCCCGGGAATGGCCATGAGACCGACCTCTGCCCGCCATTGGGCCAACCGCGATTTCACGCTGGCTGGCCAATTAACAGCCAACCAGCGTGAAAGGTGCGCTAAGAGCCTCAGCGCTGCTGGGGTGGGGGCAGAAGGAGTGCGAGCACTGAAGTCGGCACATGCGTGGGGGAGCACGTACTGACAGATCCCTGAAGGGATCTGAAGGATTGTAAAATGAAAAATAAACAGTTTACATACTACATAAACATGTCCCCACACGTGACTCAGTCACATGAAGAGGGACATGTAAAAAAGGATGTTAAAAATTTTTAATTCATTTTTTTAGTAACCATTGGGAACCACATCCTGCCCATGCATGAGGTTTCGTTAAAAATGCGAAGGCCGCCTGGCCTATTCGCGGCCTCCCAACCAAATGGTTGAGCGCGCAGCAAAAAGTGCTACTTAATTAATTACTTAAGGCCTTCAATGGGCCTCTTAATTGTCGGCGAGAGCGCATGATGATACTGGGACCCTCGCAAGACGTTATCACGCATCATTTTATGCTTGAGTAGGTCGGGCGCATGCCCACCCGCTCAGCGCAAATTTCTGCCCCAAGTTTGGGACTCATCTGCATAAGTTCAGCAAGACATCTGCATTAGGGGTGGATGCTAGTGGGTTGGGGGAGGGAACTCTGATGGCTCTTTCATGGCTCCAAGAGTATTCCTCTAAGGGGCGGGGTGAGGTGTTATAAGATCATTGAGCAGCTGGCAGTGAGTGGAAAGCATTCTTACTCCTCTTGCTCCCACAAAAAGTGGTGGCACTGCTGTTTTGTTGCCTTCTTTGAGTAATGTGAATTAAGCCAATCTATGTCCAGTGCGCACTCCACCCTTTGGTATTTGAAAAACGTCAGGGTTCTATAAACGGCCAGGACTCATGTTTACATAGCATTTTAAAGCTATGCTTTAATTAAGCAATGTCACCATTTTTGATATTATGAAAGTACATCCTTCTCATTAAAAAAAAGTTACATTTATCAACTTGTCAGCAAAGTTGAATGCCATGAAATAAAAAGGATAGCGGCAGCATGGAACTTAAGATGGCCACTAGACAGGAAACAGAGAGTAGTGCTGAACAGTTGTTTATTGGACTGGAGGAAGGTATATATCCAATTGGCTGGAAAGGGTTCACTAGGGATCGGTATTAGGACCACTGCTTTCATTGATCTCAACAAAAGTAGAAATGGAAAAACCGTTCCCAATGGCAGAAGGGTCAAGAACCCAAGGTAGATCAATTTAAGGTGAATGGCAAAAGTACAAAAGAAGATATGAGGAAAAACATTTTTATGCAGCCTATGGCTAGGATCTAGAATACACAGTCCGTGAGTGTGGTGGACGTAGATTCAGCTGTGGCTTTCAAAAAGAAATTGGATAATTTACTGAAGGGAAAATATTTCCAGGGCCACAGGAAAAAGCCAGGGAAGTAGGACTAGCTATCTTTCTCTTGCAGAGAGCTGGCATGAACACAATAGGTCTAATGGCCTCTTTCTGTGCTCTGACCATTGTATACAATTCTATGATTCTAATTCATAGCTACAATTAATTATTTTCCAATTTTCACGAATAATTTGTTCAAACTAATTCATGTAGCTGCTAATAAATTATTTGTGCAATTGTCATTGCTCTTCAAATTCTCTAAGCCCACTAGCTGCAGAATTTCCAGTCGAACCTCATGGTGGCTTTGTCCTATTTGTGGAACAAGTTTCTGCAGTGGGTATTCTCATGCTATTTTATATCATTTTTTTGTGTTTCTGTGCCACCAACCCAACAAGTTTGATATTGCAAGCAGAAAGAGTTGTAATATCAGACATCCCAACATGAGTTCCAGCTATTGAAGTGATAATGGAATATATTACAAACCTATCATCTTATTTAATAATATTGCACTCAGTTGGGGAGGGGATCAAGAGAGAAGGAAACCGGCTCCTCATAAAATTACAGCTGTGATAACGTATTTGCACTGGAAGGGTAAAACCCTTCCCTCTCGTTCTGACATGACACACCTTATTCTTAACCCTCCATCCATGGCTTCCCCATTCCCACTTGTTTCCACCAAGAGTAAGATGGTGAGAAGCCAGAAGCTCCCTCACTCTCAACTCATTTCCCTTCTCCACATTTGTCCTTCCAAATCCTCTTTTCCTATCCCTTTCCCTCAAAGAGGCTGTTTGATTTCAAAATTCAATCATAAGGAAAGATACTCTGCCCATTTGTCTCATTCTGTCACACGCATGTGTTGCAAATTGAAACCCCTACCTTACAGATGTAAACCGTTAGGACACTTATCGTTCCTAATTTAATAAAACATAGTTGAGATAAAAACTTTGCTTCAAAATTCAAGTGGTGTTTTGGAGTCATAGTCATAGAGTCATAGAGGTCTACAGCACAGAAAAAGGCCCTTTGGCCCATCGAGTCTGCGCCGGTCAAACAAGTACCTAACTATTCTAATCTCATTTTCCAGCACTAGGCCCATAGCCTTGTGTGTCATGGCATCGCAAGGGCACATACAAATACTTCTTAAATGTTATGAGGGTTTCTGCCTCTACCAACCTTTCAGGCAGTGAGTTCCAGATTCCCACCACCCTCTGGGTGAAATAATTCTTCCTCACATCCCCTCTAAACCTCCTGCCCCTTACCTTAAATCTATACCCCTAGTTATTGATCCCTCCACCAAGGGGAAAAGTTCATTCCTCTCTACCCTATCTATGCCCCTCATAATTTTAATCACCTCAATCAAGTCCCCCCTCAGTCTCCTCTGCTCCAGAGAAAATAACCCCAGCCTATCCAATCTCTCCTCATAAATAAAACTCTCCAGCCCAGGCAACACCCTGGTAAGTCTCCTCTGCACTCTCTCTAGAGCAATCACATCCTTCCTATAATGCAGATTCCAGAACTGCATGCAATACTCTAGCTGTGGCCTAACCAGCATTTTATACAGTTCCAGCATAACCTCCCTGCTCTTATATTCTATGCCTCCGCTAATAAAGGCAAGTATCCCATTTGCCTTCTTAACCATCTTATCTATCTGTCCCGCTACCTTAAGGGACCGGTGGACATGCACACCAAGGTCCCTCTGATCCTCAGTACTTCCCAGGGTCCTACCATTCATCATGTATTCCCGTGCCTTGTTTGTCCTGCCCAAGTGCATCACCTCACACTTATCCAGATTAAATTCCATTTGCCACTGATCAGCCCATCTGACTAGCCTGTCTGTATCCTCCTGTAATCTAAGGCTATCCTCCTCACTATTTACCACCCCACCAATTCTCGTATCATCCACGAACTTACTGATCAACCCTTCTACATTCGAGCCTAAATCATTTATATATACCACAAACAGAAAGGGACCCAACACCGATCCCTGTGGAACCCCACTGGGCACAGGCATCCAGTCACAAAAACACCCCTCGACCATCACCCTCTGCTTCCTGCCACTCAGCCAATTCTGGATCCAATTTGTCAAATTGCCTTGGATCCCATGGGCTCTTACCTTCGTTATCAGTCTCCCATGTGGGACCTTATCAAAAGCCTTGCTGAAGTCCAAGTAGACTACGTCAAATGCATTGCCCTCATCTACACACCTGGTCAACTCTTTGAAAAATTCAAATTGGTCAGACATGACTTCCCCTTAACAAAACCATGCTGACTGTCCTTGACTAATCCCTGCCTCTCCAAATGTAGATTAATTCTGTCCCTCAGAATTGCTTCCAATAGTTTCCCCACCACTAAGGTTAGACTGACTGGCCTGTAGTTCCCTGATTTATCCCTTCCTCCCTTCTTGAATAATGTATTATTTTTTAAGCCTCGATCGGAAGGACTTGGGCCCCGGAACGTCATCAGAGAAAGGTCTTCTTTTGAAAATTGAATCAATATTAGCATGCAAAAAGGTGCAATTTCTGATGTTTATCAGACAAAATAAAAACTACAACAGGCATGTAATCTGTACGCTGTTATCTTGTCTCATACTCCAAGCATAAATGTACAATTAATAAAAAAGCAAAATAAACTTCCTTGAATAAAGCTTTTGAAATTTGTTTTCATTTTGCTTTCGGTCAGATATCCTGAAAAGCAAACTGAGCAGGAACTATTAGCACCCAAAGAAAAAATATTTTATTAGTACAGGTGACTGGGAAATTATAACCTACACATGCAGAATCCAATTTCAGTTCACAATGCCACAGCTTCTGGGCAAAAATTCAAGCCCACACCCAGATTTTGGAAAGAGACTGCTGCTTTCAAGTAGAAACTATAAAAAAGGCTTTAAAGGACAATTCATGGATAAAACTAATCATGTTATATTGAAATATGTATTTTTCTAAAATTCAATTTAAAAAAAATGTATTTTGAACATTAAAAGTTATAGTAACTAAGAAAAAATTGTGATGAAAAATAGATTGATTTTATACTCTGCAAAAGAATAAAAATTAATTGTTCATTTAAGGGTTGCTGATGCAAGTTTGTTGCATATATTTCTCAGCTTGTAAAGTGATGTTTTAGTAGTTTAATTAACTAATGAATGATGGATTCTTTTGGAAGAAATGGTCATGAATTTAACTGTCAATGAAAGATTAATGTTAGCTGCTATGCCTGCCACTTAGCAGAAGATTTTCAGACCATGCTGAAGTCAGGAGCAGAGGTGAACGGAGCCCAATGAGGCAGGCAACCAAATAGGCTCATTAAGGGCCTTTTTAAGGACAGGAGGCCAACTTGGATTTTTCAGTCAACCTGCAGTTTCCTGACATGACAGGTGTAGTTCAACTGCCTGGAAACGGGAATCCAGAGACAGCCTGGGGTGCCTGTGTTCCAGTCAGGCCTGTAGACCTTCCTTGCTTACCTAGGTGAATGTGCAGCCAAATGGAATCCTGCTCCCTCCCCCACTCCCACCCACAGTGGTGGACCTGGCTGCTTTTTCTGCCTTTGATTTAATTTTTGAAGAAAAGTTGCTGAAAGGACATTTTCATTTTGAAGCACCCTCTCAGTGACTTACCCTGTACTGCAGCCTGTTGTTCCTCTCAGGCTGTAAGGCCTCTGATTTATCCTCCAGCTTTGAGAGTCTGCCTGGCACCCTTAATTGGACAGGGAATCTGTCTCCATGTCAATTAAGGGGTGCTTTAGGTCATTGACTGTTTCTCCCCCCAGGGTCAAGTTCAGGACCCAGAAACAATCCGGCTTCTGTTTCCAGCCCCCAAAACGAAATTTCAACCCATAGGGCAGAATTGTGCCAGATTTGCACAAAGTGTGGTAGTGGGCCGGAAAAAAGTTGTTTTACTCGCTGGCTGCAATGGTCACCTCCTGGAATCTTGCGACTATTAGGGCCTCCACTGTGTCTCCATGAAATGAGCATGAGCACTGATAGTATGTCACTGCCATTGGCCACACAGGAGTCAAACGCTCACAGATGCAAGGTGAGGATGTCAGGACTGTCCTCACTGCAGCTTGTCAACATCCTGCATGAATCTTGCAGCTATTAGGGCCTCATGAGTACGCCTGCCTCATCTGGCCAGTGCAATGGCTTCATCGCCACCATCCTCACTTTTGAGGACCTCATCGCCTTCATCCCCTTCGATGTCCTCCTCATCGGCAGAGAGGTGCAGCTCTTCCATCATCTCCTCAGCCAGGTCTTCCTTTGCCACATCCTCAAGGGTAGCCCTTGTACCTGAGGAGCAAACCCTGTAGCCTCTGTGGACCCTGGGAGATGTCAGGGATCTGAGATCTGCTGAGGATATGGGAACCATGGACACTCCCTGGCATTGTGCGCAAACCTGTAGAATGCATTTGTGGTGGTTTCAGACCAGCTGAATATTCAGCGAGTGGAAGCCCTTGTGGTCGACGTACTTGACTGTTGCCACGGAGATCTAAGTACCATTTGAGTGTAGTCGATGGTACCCTGCACCTCTGAAAAACTAGAGACCTCCACAAATCCCAGCGCACTTGCTTCTTGGCTTGCTTGATCCCAGTCAAAATGCACAAAGTTCTCTGCCTTCGCGAAGATGGCGTCCATGACCTCCTGAATGCACTTGTGGGTGGAGGCTTGTGAGCTCCAGCATAGGTCACCTGTGGAGCCTTGGGGCGGAATTTTCCATGCCCACAGGCGTCCGGCGTATTCGGTGGCTTGAGTGGACAATATGGCGCCATCGGCTTTATGACGGCGGGAAACCAGTTTGCAATCGTTTTGTCAGCCCACTGATGGCGGGCCGTGTTTCCCGCCATTGGACATCAGGAACCTCATTGTAATACATCAGCGTATCATTATCAGGCCAGCCCGCCGGAATCGTTCCCCGCACTGGATTGTCCGTCCACGTCGGCGGGAATGCACGCCGACATATTTCACAATAACACATAAAAGGTGTGCACTTGGTGGCCTGCACTTTGAGGGGATCTTGGAGGTGAATGCACAGGAACGTTGTGCAGCACTCACCAGGGTCGCCTGTTGGACTTCAAGCTTCAGGGGTGTTGGGTGGTTGGGGTTCAGGGCAGCCCTGCCATTGAGGCGATTGTGTGTGGGAGGGGGGGCGGGGGGGGGGGGGTGGGGGGGGGGGTGGGGGGGGGGGGTGGGGGCGGTGGCAAGGGCAGCCCTGCCATTGAATATAGCGCACAAGCATTTGGGGTGGGGGGTAGGGTAGGCGAGAGAAGTGGCCACCCATTAGGGAAACTTATATAAAGTAACCATTTCTCTGTAGCTGAGACAGTTCAGACACAGCCACATTGTTATGGGGTCGGGCTCCTAGATTACCTGCCCATTCAAGCAATGCAGAGGCATCGAAGTGCCACCAAGTGCGCCAGAGCTTTCCCCCGCCCTGCCCCATCCCCCTCCCCTCCAGCCCCGAAACAGACTGTAAATTCATGAGCATTTTAGTGGATGACAGAACAGTTGGATGACTGCACTCGTTGTACAATATCCTCGCTAAAGCTGGCCATGGAGCAGTCACTGCTGGAGGTGCTCACAGTCCCTTGCAATCTCAGCTTGGACCAGTCTCCCCCATGGTTCAAGCTAACAGGGCAGCCATTCAGTGCACTAATTTCTGGCCATCCAAGTGATGGCCAGCACTCTCCAGGAAGCATTAAGGGGCCGTCACACTTATTCAGGACAGGTTCTTAGTGCACCCATGCTAACCACGTGTCTCTCTCTTTCATCCTGCAGGAGGAGTACATCAGGATCATGGAGCCTGGTGAACTAGCTGATGGTCTACAGAGAGCGAAGATGATGGAGGAAAGGCAACTGAGGCTCCTGGCTGTGCAGAAGCAGGAGAAGCAACCATAGGCAGAAGGGGCGGCTGAGGCTCCTGCACACGCTGCCCAAGAGCCACAGAGAACTGTTGCAGGCCGATCCCAAGAGACACCCAGGGTCTATAGACACCGCCTGTCACTCTTGCAGATGACTGAGAACCAGTGTCGCCGAAGACTGCGCATGTCGAGGGAACTGGTCGGTCACATCTGCCAGTTACTGTAGGATTTGGCGCTGAGGGGACATGGGGGGCATCCACTGCCAGTGGCCATGAAAGTGACCGGGGCACTCAATTTCTATGCCAGGGTTCCACAGATGATCTCTGTGGGATCTCACAAGCCTCCACTCACAAATGCATCCATGAGGTCATGGGATGCCACCTTTGCGAGGGCACACAATTTTGCATATTTTGCCCGGGTCCAGGAGAGCCTGGATGCAGGAGTGATTGGATTCGTCCAGAACTCAAGTTTCCCACAGGTGCAGGGTTCCCAGGGAGTTCGCACGATGCCTAAATCCTCAGTCGGTCACAGAACCCTGGGGTCTTCGAGGGTCCACAAAAACTGCAGGATGGCTCCTTGGGGACAAGGGCTACCTGCAAAGGCCGTGGCTGATGACATCTGTGCAGTGGCCTCAGACTGCAGCAGAGCGAAGGTATAATGAGGTTCATGTTGCAACTCGCAACTTGGTGGAGCAGACCACTGGGATGCTGAAGATGAGGTTCCAGTGCCTGGACCGGTCTGGTGGAGCCCTGCAATCCAGTCCGCAGAGGATGTCTTACATCGTGGTCATCTGCTGCGTCCTTTACAACCTGGTGCTCCAATGGGGAGACGTGCTGGCTAAGGAGGAGATGGAGGAGCTGCACGTCTCCTCCAATGAGGAGGACACCTATGGGGATGAGGGTGACGAGGTCCTCAGAGGTAACAATGATGTGGATGAGGCCCTCGTACTGGCTAGATGAGGCAGGAGTGCTTGGGCAGCCCGCATAGCTGCTAGATTTGTGGAGGATGATGACAACATGCAGTGAGGAGACACCATAGATCTTCACATCTCTTCCGTGAACGTTTGACTCCAGTCTGGCTTATGGCAGGGTGAATGTTCCTGCCATGGAGATGCAGTGGAGGCCCTAATAGTCGCTCGTTAGCAGGGGAATGATGTCGACATACAGTGAGGACACTGCATAGATCTTCACATAGTCTGAGAATGTCTGACTCCTGTCTGGCAGAGGGCAGATCGCTTGTGTTCTGTGATCAGGGTCATATCATAGGGATGCAGCCATGAAACTTTAAAAGCATCTGATCCTTTGTCTGGTTTCAGCACCTAAGCCCTTCAGGAGCACAGCATCAGTGGCCACAGATGCTGGTGAAATGGGGGCCAGCCCATTCTTAAAGGTGCTGAGAGGCACACAGAGAGAATGACGGAAATCTGAGACACCTACACACTACATTCTGGCAGCAATGACAAGCACCATTGAGGTGCAGGCATCAGTAACATTTCCAGGGAGTGAGGCTGGACCATCACTTTGTTCTGAAGGTTGCACAGAGCACAGGGAAGAGGCCCTGGACTGAGACAGCTGCCTTTATGTTGTGCAGAAAGGTTTCACAACTGATGGATATGAACACTGCTCATCAGAACTAGGAGCCATAGGCAGAGAGACATTCCTGGGAGTTTATTGACAGTAGTGAACACTGTGTACAAGTGATTAACACCAGTGCCCAGGCTGTGCAGCTAATTCTCCTTAACTTTTCTAACCCTGACGCTACATCTTGTTGCTCTTCGGACATCCACAGTAGAGGTGGAGACAGCCTGCTGACTGAATTGCCCTGTCTGTGATGAGCTTGGTGGACATCCTCTGGAGGGTCAAGGCTTGGAGGGCCTGGCCTACTTTCAGGGTCCTGCTGTGTGGCAGTGGCATCCTCCTCTGCCTGTGGAGCTGGAGCTGCTGAGGTCACAGGAAGAGGGGAGTCAGATGGGTTGGACACTCTTGGAATCACCTGGATGGATGGGCCCGGCAAGTGCTTCTGCTGATCCTCCTCCTGATGGGTGCCAGGGGCCCCAGGCTGACTCCTTGAGGAGCAGGGGTAGCTGGAATGAGATCCAGCTACCCAGCACTTCTCTTGCGTACACACTGTTGGAGGCCAACTATGGCATTAGCGATGGAGTTGAGCCCATGTAGCATTGCAGGAGCGAAGTCCTGGACCAAGGCCTCCATGGCGGCCACCATCCTACCAGTGTTGACCTCGGTGTGTTGGCATGCTGTGTCTATCACCTTAGAGTGAAGGCAGATGGACACCTCCATCGTGCCTTGCAAGCTGAGGAGTGCAGCGGACATCCCTTCCTGTTGTTCCCTAGCTTGTCATTGCAGCTCCAGCAACTGTGACATGACTGAGTCCAGAGGCTCATCATCTGACTCGGACCCAGCAACGTTCTGGCCTTCAGCAGTCCGCCGAATGCCGGACACCTGGGAAGCCCCTGCCGCTGCCTGCTGCGGATCGGACGTTGCGATGTGCTCACCAGATTGAGATCCCCGTGGTTATTCTAACGCTAGGTCCCACTGAGGTGTGTGTCTCTGCGCTGGTGGAGGGTGTGGGTGAGCGCTGTGATGGATCTTCAGGGAGGGTGCCTCCAGATTCCTCTTCAGAGGATTCTTTGGTGCTTGTTTGGAGGCCCTAGGTTGTAGACTCCATCGGCTGTTTGGCAGATATGCCTGCGAAAACAAGGGGAGATAATTAGTGCATGGCAGTGGCCTGTGAAACAGGATACATCACTCACAGCATTGTTGTCTGTTGGATGTTGCACTGCTAGATCCTCACTTGGTTGGGCACTGTCGACCTCGCTGTTAGCACAGGACCGGTTCATATCTTCGCCGGCCAACTGGATGACTCTGTTTTCAAAGTCCATGAGGACCTTGATTTCGGTTATTCGCCACTGCTCTTGTGTGCCAGCTTGTCCTGCATGAATAGAGATGGAGGGAGTGTAAGCAGGATGGCTGCCAGGCCAGATGATAAGTATGCCTGGCCTGTGTTAGTGGTGAGTGGTCCCATGGATGGGATGAGGATAATGAAGGTGTGTGTGAAAGAGTGAATGGTGATGTCCCTTGCACTGGCAGTGAGTGAGGGCCCTGTGGATGTGTGATGGGTTTGTGAGTGTGAGAGTTGAGAGTGAAGAGACTTACCCTAGCAGAATGGAGGAGATCATTCATCCCCTTGCTGCTCTGGGTGGCTGTCCTCTTTTGAAGGGCGTTGGCACTGACCACCACTGCCACCGCCTCCCAACCTGGGTTAGTGCTGTCGCTGCCCATCCTGCGGCCAGAATGGGGGTAGAGGACATCCCAGCGGGCCTCCATGGCATCCAAAAGGCATTCAAGGGACACGTCGCTGAAGCTGAGGGCTGCAGTCTTCTTCAGTTTCAGGGCCATGTCTTCCGTGCAGCAGTGGCGGTCTGGAAGCCCTGAGATGTGTGTTTGCGGCTGGACTTTCAATATGGCGCCCGGTGTGATGCAGCGGGGGGGTGATGGCGGGTGGGTGAATGACAGCCCACTCGCCATGGAAACGGCATGTTTCCCAGAAGTGCATAAATAATGTGGTGGGTTTGGGACAAAACTGGGTGAGAACCCCCATTGTGGCCTGAGGGTAAAACATTGTTTTACCCGGCCGCTACTACACAGTGCAAATCTAGGATGATTCCGCCCCTGGAAGGAGCCACTGGTGTTAAAACTGAGTGCCGCGGTCACTTGTATGGCCACCAGCACTGGATGCCCTCCATGTCCCGTGGCGCCAGTTCCCGCAGAAGGTGGCATATGTGACCGACCAGTTCCCTAGACATGCACAGCCTTCGGTAACATTGGTCCTCAGTCATCTGCAGGTATGACAGGTGCTGTCTACAGACACTGGGTCTAGCTAGGCACCTACGAGCAATGGCTTGCTGTGAATCTTCAGCTGTGTGCGCAAGAGGCCCTCCTGCACCTTCATCTTGAAGGTGGTGCTCCTCCTATTGGCAAGCCAGGTGCCTCTGTTGCACTCATCTCCTTCTTCTCTGCTTTCTATAAGCCATGAGGCATACCTCTCGATCACAGGGTTCTATGATCCTGATGTTCTCCTCAAATGAATGAATCAAAGAGAGAAAGACACATGGATTAGTATATTTGTCCTAAGGACCTCTCTTGGTTAAGTTTCTGGCTCCGGCTGAGTCTCAAGGCCCCTTCATGCATGCAGAAAGTGCTGGCCACCACTTGGATGTCTAGTGCGTAGTGTGCTTCATGGCTGTCTGAAACTCCACCCACCTCCGCCCCACTCCACTTGACCAATAGGTGACAGCTTCAGCCACTGTACTGCATGGTGTGCTCTCAGCTCAGCTGCAGGAACTCCTAACCCGTGCTGCAAGGCTGCTTGAACCATGAGGGATACTGGTCCAAACCCTAAGAAAGACATTGCCAGGGGCTCCTCCACCCATGACTGCACCATGGCCACCTTTCGCAAGGGGATTCTACAACTTGCCCAGGCATCCAATTGTTCTACAGCCCCCTAAAACTCACATTAATTTACAGTCTACGCCTGAGGGGTGAAAAGTTCTGGAGCATTTGGTAGCACTTTCGTGCTTTTGCGTTGCTTAAATGGGCAGAAATGCTTCAGAGGCCCGACTCCAAGCATGTCAATGGAGCTGCTGCTGAACAGTCTCAGATATGGAAGAATGCTCATTTTTGACAAGCTTTTGCAAGTCTGTGGCTGCTTCCCTCGCCCCCCCAACAACCCTCCTCTCACCACCCTCCTCCCCCCTACGCAGGATGTGCTTGTCTACTTCCATCAGTCTGTACTGCCTTGGCCTCCCTACCCTGGCCTCACCCACACTGGAGACTGAACTGCACTGCACTACACACTGCACTGAAAGCCAGCCAGGGAAAAATGACTTACCTGTGTCCCCTCCTGGGTGCGTGGCGCCTCTTCCTTGATGTTCTACAGGCGATACTCACGAGCGCTGCACAAGTTTGTGTGCACTCACCTCTGAGCTCCTCTTGCAATTCAGTTTGCCAGGTGCATGCCTTTTAAATGCAGTCGTAACTCACGCCATTCCAAAATCACTCCAACGTGGGAGCTAAATTTGACAGGGTGGGGAGGGTGATGATTCAGGTGTGCAGGCACGATGATGAGATGCAAATGCTTTGATATTAAGTTCCTGTCGCTGGACGGTGGGAACCACAGCCTGCCATTGACATGCAGAGCGGGCGAGAGCAAAATGGTTTCACAACGGCTTAAAACTGATTTTTGGCCTTCTTGCCATATTGTCCGCTCATGCCACCAAAAAGACCCGCCACCAACTGGAGCGGAAAATTCCAGCCATAGTATTTTCCAGCCCTTCAGGTCCACAAAATAAGAAATATAAAATAGGACTGATTCGCCTGGGCTTCAAGGACCTAATTATTGGGGTTAAGGGGCTGTTGAAGACCTCGGGCCTTGGTCGGATACAGCTGTCTTAACGCAACCATATCTCTCCCAGTTCATTTATCTCAATGGCAATTAGGGATGAGCAACAAATAATGGCCTTGCCAGTGATGTTCCAATCTCATGAAAGTATTAAAAAAATTGGATGGCAGCCTGCTCATTTCTTTGTGGAATATTCGCTGCATTCAAAAAGTTAATATTAGGTTGATATGGTAGAAAAAGTTTAATTCCATTTGGTTGCCCATCTTTATTTTCCATCTTCATATTTTTGACAGTAACCATTTTATCACTACCTGACATGAAACATACTTCAAAACCACAGTTGCTGAATCCAGGCATTTTCAGAATATAATGTGGTCAGTACTAAGGTAACCTTGTGCTAATTTTGTTTTACACAGAAATGAATATAGCAAAACTTGGGTCAATTGTCACAGATACAAGACTATTACATTCTTCTTCTTTTCGACATAAACAGACCAATCATACACAAGTATTGGTGAAACAATAATGTAGGCTCTTTATTTGAAGAGAAGACTATATACAGATAAAGTTAACTGGGAAAATAAGGCAGAATTTTCCAGCTCTGTTGGTGTCGGACGTCATGATAGGTGAGGGGGGCCAATATGGCGAGAAAGCCAAAAATCTATTTCACACCAGCGTGAAAGCACAGTGGGATCATCTGGTGGTGTCCGCCATGGCGGAACACCAATCCTGCTGGGGTGATTCTGTTAGTTAATGATGGTATTAGCACAACAGAGAGGGATGACCTAAGTTCAGGAAACCAGGATGGGTAGAGCTGAGACATGGTAAAGGCAAGAAGTCACTTGTGAGAGTCGTGTACAGTAACCACATGGTAGGATGGAGCATAAAGGAAGAAATAATGGGAGCTTGTCAGAAAGGCTTGGTGAAAATCATGGGAGATTTTAATCCACATATAGGCTGGAAAAATCAGATGGGCAAAGGTAGCCTAGTTGAGGAGTTCATAGGACATTTCCGGGACAATTTCTTAGAACAAAACATTCTGGAGCCAACCAGAGGGCAGGCGATATGAGATCTGGTATTGTGCAATGAGATGGGAGTAATTAATGATCTCATAATGAAGCCTCTAAGCAGCAGCGACCATACTATAATTGAATTTTACATTCAGTTTGAGGGAGAGAGGAGTGGATCCAAGACTATGTTTTTAAACTTAAATAAGGGCAATTATGAGGGCATGAAAGCAGAGTTGGCTAAAGTGAATTGGCAAATTAAATTAAGGGATAGGTCAATGGAGATGCAGTGGCAAACATTTAAGGGGATATTTCAGAATACACAAAATAGATACATTCTAAGGTGTAAGAAAAATTCCAAAGGATGGACACAATGTCTGTGGTTAAGTAGAAAAGTTAAAGATAGTATCAAACTTTAAAAAATAGCATTTAATTGTGCAAAGATAGGTGGAAGGCCAGAAGATTAGACAGAATACAAGGAACAGCAAAGTATGACTAAAAGATTAATAAGGAGGGAAAAATTAGAGTATGAGAGAAAGCTAGCCAGAAATATAAAAACATAAAGTAAGAGTTTCTATAAATATTTAAAAAAGAAACGATTTAACAAATTGAGTGTTGGTCCTATAGAAAGTGAGTCTGGAGAATTGATAATGGAAAACAAGGGGGTGAATTTTTCCTATGGCAGGCCAGCTGTTCGGGAGCGGGCGTGGGCGGGCGCAGAGCCGATTGCCGCTTGTGATTGGCTCCACGCTGCCAATTAAGGCCCGCCCTGTGTGAATTGCGGCTCGCGAGAAAAGCAGGAAGGAGCAGGCAGTGGTGGAGGTCCAATGACCGCTGGGTCCAATGGTGACCTGGCAGCCTATTTAAAAATGGCGTAGGCAGCCTTTCAAAGGCTGCCACCGATGTCACACAGGAGGGTGTCTGACAGCGCTCTCGGAGAGCAGGCCAGGCAGGAGGGCAGGTTGGCGGGGCAGTGTGCCCCGAGATTTTCGGATGAGTGCCTTGCTGCCCTCCTCGAGGAGGTGGCAGCACGGCGTGACATCATCGTGCCAAGGGACGGGAGGAGGAGGCCCCCCCAACCACGGTGTGATGAGACGCAACTGGGTGCAGTGCAACAAGTGGTTCAATGACCTCCTGTGATTGGGAAGGGTGAGTACCGTGTTGGCATGGGTCACTTAGCACAGCAGTTAGGTTGGCCCCCCCCTGGCCCTCCCACCCAACTTGGAATTTTGTTTTTGCATTCATTCATTCATGGCATGAGGTCTCCGCTGGGTGGGCCAGCATTTATTGCCCATGCCTAATTGCCCCTGAGAGGGTGGTGGTGAGCTGCCTTTTGTATCCGCTGCATGTGGTGCAGGTACATCCGCATTGCTGTTGTGGGGGCGAGCTCCAGGATCTGGACCTAGGCGCGGTGGTGGAGCACCGAAAGGTTTCAAAGTCAGGATGCTGAGTGACTTGGAGGGGAACTTCCAGGTGGTGGGGTAGCCATCCATCTGCTGCCCTTGTCCTTCTAGGTGGTAGTGCTCGTGGGTTTGGAAGGTCTTAGAGTGTGAGTGGCAAATGTGATAGAGGCAGCATCTGGGCAAGGGGGTCAGTCCTGGCTGCTTGGAGTGAGTGTATAGCAGCTCCAGTGTCATGAATCGGATGAGCCCTGCATTGTTTCACGCAGGTCGGAGTGGCAGGGATGCAATGGCAATGCAGGTACAGGGTGGACTAATCGATGCTCCTCTCTCCTTTTCAGGCGAAGACCACACACAATAATGCAGAATGGATGTGGACTGGCGGAGGGAAGGCCCATTTACTCATACTGACCAGATAGGAGCAGGAGGCTCTCGAGCTGGAGAGGCGCCATGCGCCCAGGTCAAGCGGCCGCAGTGAGATTGGGGTGCCACTGGGAGGTAAGAGTGCCGTGTACTGAGGTCACAATGTCTGTCAGTGCAAACATTCCACTGTTGACTGTATGTTGATTTCAGCCTCCAACATGGGTTGCCCATTCATAATGGAAGGAGGAGTGCATCCTGATCCGGGTGCCAGGCATGCACACTAACAGTGTAACGACCTCAACTAATGAAATGTCCTTGTTCTTCCTTTCAGCCTCTCCAGAGCACGCCCACACTTAGGAGTCAGAGGGACTGCCGCTGACCCCAGAGGGCCGAGAAGATATAAACTCACCAGCGTCACACCCTCTCAGCCAGGTAGGCACCAATGCAGATACCAGCACCTCAGTGGGGATAAGATCATCGGCTCGTGTCTCGGTGCACGGCGATGAGGGCACTTCACACTCGCTTGAGGTGCAGGCAGAGGCAGAGAGTGCCCAGGGCACCGGCAGTCAGAGGGCTGCTGGGAACCAGGAACATGCTCAGTCGGTGGCTGATGATCTGCCTCTGGAGTAGTCCCTGAGGCAGCAGATGCTGGAAGTGCAGCAGGGTGCGCGGGAGGGTCTGGCGGAGATACATGAGGGAATGCATGCCATCGTCTCCATGATGGAGGAGACCATGCAGAGCACAAGCAATGCAATGATCCTCATGGCCGAGCGCAATGCCTCCTCCACGGAGAGAGTGGTTACTCTCATGGAGAGGTTTTTCCAGGAGAACAATCAGGGCTTCCTGGGGATGCTCTCAGACTGCAAACCCTCTCAGCGGCATTGACCTCAGGTGGTCAGTGTCAGTGTGGGAGATGAATTGGCCACCCAGTATCCCAGCTAGGTGCCCATCCATCAATGGTGAGCAGGGAGGTCCGAAGCGACCTCATGTTGGCACATGAGCGGCCTGTCGCCTCTGCGGGCTCCTCTCAGGGCGCTCCGGATAAGGGCAGCAGCTCCTCCGGTCCTCTGCCAGTGACCGTAGCATCTGATGAGGCTGTGGCAACTGGGGAGATGCCAGCTGTACCACTGGCCGCTCCCTCCCAGTCGGGGCCAGCACAGGCTCCACGGGCCAGAGGACGTCCGCTGAGGTCACCGAGGCCAACAGGACAGCGGAGTGAGCAGGCTGTCTCCAATGCCAGTGCCAATGAGGGGGTAGCACCTAGAAGTAACACCTGCAAATGTAAACATAAATCACCTTAGGCACACCACGGGCTTATCACTGGTGGTTTTCTTTTGACCCCTGTTTCAGTTGTTTTTCATTTGGCGTGCTGCTCAACATCTTTTAATGCACTTTCATTTCTGTATGCAAGTTGGTAATCATTAAATGTTTTCATTCTCAAGAAGCCTCTGGGTGCTTCATTAGTTCTGCAGGTGTAGGGGAACCCATGATGTTATGAGTGACTTGTTTGTCATTGAGCTTTATTGACAAAGCACATAGTTAATGTTCCTAACCAGGCAGATGTTGCTGTCAGGTATCGAGTATGGCCTGCAGACCTGGCGTGTGTTGAAGGTCCATCTGTGGTGTGCTAGCTGAAGGTTCATTGGATTAAAGCCTCCCGGGTGTCCCTGCCTCCCTGGAGGTTGCCCAGGTCAGTGTCTATCCCCTCAGCATTCTCCTGAGCGTGCTCATCTTCGGATTCACTACTGGACTCATCATCTGAAGCCAGAACATCTGCCTCTACATCTTTTTCCTCCACTGCGTCCCCCTTTCCAGTGCCAGATTTTGGAAAGTGCAGCATGCAGTCACTATCAGTGACACACGATCTGGGGGGCATTGGAGTGTGCCCCTGAACGGTCCAGGAATCGGAAGTGCATCTTGAGAAGACCGATGGTTCTCTCTACCACAGCCCTTGTGGAGGCATGGCCCCTATTGTACCGCTGATAGGCCTCTGTCCTTGGATGGTGGAGAGGTGTCGTGAGCCACCTTCTGAGGGGATAGCCCTTGTCACCCAGCAGCCATCCATCCAGCTGGGCTGGAGCACTGTAGAGCCTTGGTACCTGGGAGTGTCTGAGGATGTAGGCGTCATGGGAGCTACCTGGGTACCTTGCAGACTTGCAGAATCTAGATCCTATGGGCACACACTATCTGCACGCTCAAGGAGTGGAATCTCTTCCTGTTGATGAAGGCCCCCGGCTCACCCGCCGGCACCTTGATGGCCACATGTGTGCAGTCGATTGCTCCCTCGAGGCGGGGGAACACAGCAATTGCTGCAAAGCATTTGGCTCACTCTGCCTGGTTGGCCTCGTCTGAGTGTAGTGAATGAAAGTCAATGCACGCCTGAACAGAGTGTCTGTCATTAGCTTGACACAATTGTGGACAGCTGATTGGGAGACTCCACAAAGATCACCCACTGAACCCTGGAAAGAGCCAGAGGCATAGAAGTTGAGGGCAGCCGTGACCTTCAATGCCACTGGCATGGGATGTCCACCTGCACAGTTGGCGCTGATCTCAGGGCCTATCATCTGACAGATGGAGGACATTGTCTCCCTTGAGAGACAGAGCCTCCTTTGGCATTGAACCTCAAACATATTGAGGTATCTGCTTCGCCACCTGTAAACCCTGGCAGCAGGATAGTGGCGTCTTCTGCAGCCCCTTCCGCCTTGCTCTTCCTGTTGGCCCTGCACCCCTTGTGCCTGCACCTGTCCTCTCAAAGGTGGCTCCCCTGGAGGCTGAATATGGACTCCTGGCCTCCTCCCCCTTCTGGCCCTCTCTTCCTCCTCTGAGGAGGTGCCTCCAGTGGAGAGCACAATCCCCATTCCCAGGGTAAGGGCAGGCTGCCTGACACCTGCAAGGCTCCAAGAATTATGTTTCCTCCAGAGTCCTGACCTGAAGCCTGTTATTCCTGTCAAAGCAGCTCTGAGAGAGATTTGAAGTTTTCTTGTTCACACAAGCAAGTAGCAGTAAGTTTATAAAGTAAATTACTAACAACTTGCATTTGTGAGCACACTAACCCCTCTTATCCCACCTGTGGATGAGGTTTTTAAAAATGTGGCCTACCCGCCTGCCCGTTGCGTCCGTGCGACACACTGAAAATTGCACGGGCTGAGAAAAATCGCTGTGTATTACTGCCTCAAGGGCCTTAAGTGGCCCATTAATTAATGGCAGGCGTGTCTCAGAAGTCATAGTGCACCTGCCGTCTGAAATATTGAGATGGCGCACATTGACATTGGGACACATGCCTGACAACATCGCGATTCATTTTACGCGTGGGCATGTCGGGCCCACCCCTGCACACTGACAGCAAAATTCTGCCCAAGGAAATAGCAGATGAATTGAACAGGTATTTTGCATCAGTCTTCACTATAGAGGATGCAAGTAACATCCCAGAAGCCACTCTAAATCAGGAAATGGACGAGAGGGAGGAACTCCGGAAAATTAGAATCACCAGAGAAGAGGTACTGAGTAAATTGTTGGAGCTGCAGGCTGCAGGCTGACAAGTGCCCGGGCCTAATGTGGGCCATGCCACCCCCAGTCTGGGACCTCTCCCTGCTGTTGTGAGCCAGCTTTTCCTGCATGAAAACAGATGGAGAGAGTGTGAGAAGGACGCATGGAATTGCATGGAATGTTTGTGTGGTGAGCGGAACCATGGATAGGATGACGATGCGAGCTTCAGAGGATATGAGCCTGATGGAGATGTGAGGGTGTGTGTGAGAGTTAGTGGTGTTGTCCCTTGAGGTGTGAGATCCCTGTGGATATGTGATGGATTTCTGAGTGTTTGACTTGAGAGTGATGAGGTGGTTGAATTACCCTGGTGGAATGGATGAGAACATTCATCCTCTTCCTGTGCTGGATGGCTGGCCTGCTCTGTGCTCCGGTGGTGCTGACCGCTGCTGCCACTGCTTCATAGGCCAGATTGGTGTCTTTGGTGGGCCTCCTGAAGCCAGAGCAGGGGGAGGTGGGGGGGGCGTGGGTAGAGGTCATTGTGGCCTTACACTGTGTCCAGCAGGTGCCCCAGGGAGGCGTCACTAAATTTGGGGGCTTTGCTTTTTTTTGCCTTTGCTTTCAGGGCCATCTGTCACCTGGCACAGTCCTGGTCTGTAGACATGAAGTAGACTGCGCCCTGGTGCACTTTAAATATGGTGCCCAGAATGAGGAAGCACTGAGGGTCATGGTTGGGGGGGGGCAGGCAAATCTGAGGCTGCCCACCAGCAATCCAGAGTGTTTCCCGTGAATGCATTATTAATGAAACGGAGTGTGTCAGGAATCGGACGATAAGGTGCAAGAACCTGTCATTGCGGCTGGCAGGTAAAATGACTTTTTTTCCCCGCTGCTACCACACAGTGTGCAAATCTGAGGCAATTCTGCCCTAAGTATCGTACATCTAATCTCTGCTACTGCTGCTTGCAGATTAACTATGAGTCATGGGGCTAATACATCACATTCTGTCAAGGTGTGTAATGATTGACAGTCATTTAAGATTTGCTGTATTGGAAGATAGGACTTAGGAGCAAGAGTTAGCCTTTTGGCACTTCAGGTTTGCTCTGCCATTCAATAAGATCATGGCTGATCTGGTGGTGGTCTCAATTCCACTTGCCTGTCTGCCCCCCATAACCCTTGACTTCCTTGCCTCTCAAAAATCTGTCTAACTTGACCTTGAATAAATTCAATGACCCAGCCTCCAGTGCTTTCTCGGGAAAAGAATTCCACTGATTAATGATTCTCTGAGAAAAAAATTCTCCTTATCTCTGTCTCAAAGGGAGATCTCATATTCTTAAACTGTCTCCGCTAGTTCTAATCTCCCCCACAAGTGGAAACACCCTCCCTGTATCCACCCTATCAAGTCTTCTCAGGATCTTATATGTTTCAATAAGATCACCTCTCATTATTCTATACTCCAATGGGTGTAGACCTCACCTGTTCAAAGTTTCTTCATAGGGTAAGCACTTCATCCCAGGAATGAGTCGAGTGAACCTTCTCTGAAATGCTTCTAATGCAATTATATCTTTATTTCAAATAAGGAGACCAAAACTATACACAGTACTCCAGATATGGTTTCACCAGTGCCCTGTACAGCTGCAGTGAAACTTCCCTACTTTTATATTCCATTCCCCTTGTAATAAACACCAACCATTTGCCTTCCTAATCACTTGCTGTACCTGCATAGTAACTTTATGTGATTCACGTACCAGGACACCCAGACCCCTCTGTACCATTGATTCCTGCAATGTCCCTCCATTTAAATAGTATACTACTTTTCTATTCTTCCTACCAAAGTGGGCAAGTTCACATTCTCCCATTATACACTCCATCTGGCAATTTTTTGCGCACTCATTTAACCTGTCCACATCACTTTGCAAACCCTCTACCTCATCTTGATAACTTATTTCTCTACCTTAAAGGTACATGTCATGATATCACAACACAGACAATTCACTGAATATATTGAATATTCTTAAAATATAACCATGACTTGTTGTTTTAGAAGCTATTATTTTATTGCCGTCTGTAAAAAAATTCCCATTGTGCATCCAACTTGAAAATCCAAAGATATTTTAAAATTACACTATTTTTGGAATATTCTAAAGTAATAGAATATCATTTGGTATTCCACCAAGACAGCTGTACTTAAATCATATTGACAAATGTTCCAAAAAATTTAGTAAACACGGACACTTTTCTGTATTTGTTACTGTACATTTTTTGCTAGTTAGCTGCCAAATTATTAAATTGCTTTGAGTAAAATATTAGTAGTTTGCGAGCAGATGAGGGTAGTTCAATTTTTAGTGAATAGATCAAAACTGCTATTACAAACAATACCGCTTTACTTTGCAACTTAATTTAACATTTTCAGATAATTACATTTCATAATTTATGGTCTCTGATTCAGCAACAATTTGTGGAAGAGCTTTCTACTTTCTACCCATCCTCTGTGTAAATAATTTGGCTCTAAAATTCCCAAGGGTCTGCTCTGCTGACACAAATGCAGTGGAGTGGGTATCCTGTCTAACCGTGCCTGAAGATCCAAATCCCATTCCAAATTGCCCAATGGGCAAAGTTATTTCTATGGCTGGGATGCACACAATGAATCTATAACAGGTATTCAGTGATGTCTTCCCTGAGCTGTCAGTAGGAATGCCTCAGCAATGCTATGTCACACTCTGATCATGGAGTGCAGGATGGCAAAGACTCAGCAGGTAAAAATGTTTATAAATTTTTTTCTTTCATTGGAACAAATGGGTCTCTAGTTCCTTACTAAAGGCTTGGAGATGTCAACAGGACTCAAACCAGTTATCATCTGCATGTGAAAACAAAATACTGCAGATGCAGAAAATCTGAAATAAAAACTGAAAATGTTGGAAATACTCAGCAGGTGAAGCAGCACCTCTGGAATGAGAAATAGAGTTAATGATTTAGGTCTGTGATCTTGCATCAGAACTGGGAAAATTTAGATTTTGAGCAAGTGAAAGGGGAGAGGGTGAAAAGAAGAACAAAAGGGAAGGCCTGTGATAGGGTGGAGGGCAGGAGGGATTAAACAACAAACAGTTTCAAGGTGCAGGGCCAAAAGGAATGGTAATAGGATAAGAAAAGAAACAAATGATCTTTCTACATGAGGTGTGAGTGGCAGGATGGCAGATGTTCAAATGCAAAGTATAGGAATTAAGAAAGAAGCAAGAGAAATACTGAACCAACAAAAAAAATGCATGAAACAAAATGCAGGCAGAGGTTATGATCTATAAATGTTGAACTTAATGTTGAGTCCAGAAAGCTGTAAAGTGCCCAGTTAAAATATGTGGTGCTGTTCTTCAACCTTGCGTTGAGCTTTGTTGGAACACTATAACAGGCCAAGGACAGAAAGGTCAGGGTGGGAGCAAGTAGAGAATAAAAATACAAGACAAATTTCCTGGGAAGCAATTGAACTTCCCCCAATGCATTTACTTTTTTCTAATTTGTTCATGGGATATATGGGTGGGTATGGTGAGATCCATTAGTGTCCTTGCAAAGGTGATATTAAGCCACCTTCTGAGCTGCTGCAATCCATGTAGTATAGGTACACCACCCGTATTCTTAGAGACAATGTTCCAGGATTCTGACCTAGCAACAGAGAAGAAATGATGATATATTTATTTATGTATTTATGCTGTGTGGCTTGGAAGAGAACTTGCAGGTGGTGGTGTGCCCACGCACTTGTTGCATTTTTCTTCTAGCTGATAGAGATTGCAGGTTTGGAAGGTGCTGTTGAAGGAGCCTTGACAAGTTGCTGCAGTGCATCCTGTTGAAGGAACTGACTGCTGCCACTGTTCATCGGTGTTGGAGGGAGTGAATGTTGAAGGTGATGAATGTCGTGCCCTTTGTCCTGTTGATGACCCCTTCCGTTTCTTTACTGATGATCGAGAGTAGGCTGATGGGGCAGTAATTGGCCGGGTTGGATTTGTCCTGCTTTTTGTGTACAGGACATACCTGAGCAATTTTCCACATTGCTGGGTTGATGACAGTGTCGTAGTTGTGCTGGAACAGCTTGGCTAGGGGCACAGCAAGTTCTGGAGCAAAAGTCTTCAGCACTATTGTCGGAATATTGTCAGGGCTCATAGCCTTTTCAGTATCCAGTGCCTTTAGCCGTTTTTCAATATTGCGTGGAATGAATCAAATTAGTTGAAGACTGGCAACTGTGATGCTGGGGACCTCCGGAGGAGGCCAAGGTGGATCATCCACTTGGCACTTTTGGCTGAAGATTGTAGCAAATGCTTCAGCTGATGTGCTGGGCTTCTCCATCATTGAGGATGGGGATATTTGTGGAGCCTCCTCCTCCAGTGAGTTGTTCAATTGTCCACCACCATTTACGACTGGATGTGGCAGGACTGCAGAGCTTAGATTTGATCCGTTCGTTGTGGGATTGCTTAGCTCTGCCTATCACTTGCTGCTTATGCTGTTTGGCATGCAAGTAGTCATGTGTTATAACTTCACCAGGTTGACAACTCAGTTTTAGGTATGCCTGATGCTGCTCCTGGCATGCCGTCCTGCATTGTTCTTTGAACCAGGATCGATCGCCTGGCTTGATGGTTATGGTAGAGTGGGGGATATGCCGGGCCATGAGGTTACAGATTGTGGTTGAGTACAGTTCTGCTGCTGCTGGTGACCAACAGCGCCTCATGGGTGCCCAGTCTTGAGTTTCTAGATCAGTTTGAAATCTATCCCATTTAGCACGGTGGTAGTGCGACACAACACAATGAAGGGTATCCTCAATGTGAAGGCGGGACTTTATCTCCACAATGACTGTGCGGTGGTCACTCCTAAAGATACTGTCATGGACAGATGCATCTGCGGCAGGCAGGTTGATGAGGGTGAGGTCAAGTATGTTTTTCCCTCTTGTTGGTTCCCTCACCACCTGCCGCAGACACAGTCTAGCAGCTATGTCCTTTAGGACTTGGCCAGCTCGGTCAGTAGTGGTGCTACTGAAACACTCTTGGTATGAACATTGAAGTCCCCCACCCAGAATATCTTCTGTGCCCTTTGCCACCCTCAGTGTTTCCTTCAAGTAGTGTTCAACATGGATCAGCACTGATTCATCAGCTGAGGAAGGGTAGTATGTGGTAATCAGCAAGATGTTTCCTTGCCTGTGTTTGACCTGATGTCATGAGACTTCATGGGGTCCTGACTTGTGGCTTGTATGAATATATATGCTTGTATTCACTGCAGAATTCCCAGCCACTGACCTACTCTTATCTGTTGATACAGTTAAGTTTCTGTTCAATGGTAACCATCAGGGTGTTGATGATAGGGGAATTCAGTGATGATAATGTTATTGAATGACAACGGAAGATGTTTAGATTTTCTACTGTTTAAAATGGTCATTGCATGGTACTTATGTGGCACTAATGATACTGAACGTTATCCAGGTCTTGTTGCATGCAGGCATGACCGACTTTATTACCTGAGAAGTCGTGAATGGTACTGACCATTGTGCAATCATCAACGGACATCCACTGCTGACCTTATGATGGAGTGAAGGTCATTGATGAAGCAGCTGAAGGTGGCTGGGCCTAGGAGACAACCCCGAGGAACTCCTGCAGCAATATTCTGGGGCTTGATGTATTGGATTTTGTTAGGGGCTGGAGGAATGAGTGATCTGCCGACAGTGCCCCCAGCAGAGTTTAAAGGGCTGCTGTAAACTGGGTGGAATCCCAGTGGAAGTGGTTTCACACCAGATGCCTGATTTCCCTGCTCCAGAGGGAAATCTTCCTTTCTGCCTTCCTAGAGCACAGATATTTCCTGGCAATTCTTCTAGAAATCACTAAAACAATATATTAATGTGTAATCTGCCCTCTCTACCCACCAGCTTCCACCTGTATCTATTAGACTCAGAAGTGAGCAATCCCTAACCCTCATTAGAAGAATTCAAGGTAGTCTTCTTGAAACATTTGGGATTTGGAGGAGGCTTCACAGGGTAGATGCTGAGCAGATGTTCGGAGGCATTGCTTCAGAAGGTGGTGATGAGGAAGAATTACATTTTCATTTAAGTTTCTCTTTTGCTATATTCCTTCTCTTTTCAGCATAGGCTAAATTGTTAATTTCTATTTTTATGACATATTTTGCTTTATCAAATTCTAGGTCTTCTTGGCAATATTTATATGTTTTGGTGCTATTTTTAATTGCTTCCTTAGGGATTGACATTTTATAATGTAACAATCCAATTAAGCAAATAACTTATATGCCTAAACCATCAGAGAGCTTGTTGTAAGTGCAAACCTGGTTCAGAATCTTCATTGACTGTATATTGTTTGAGCCCTATCTCCAACCCATCAAGCACTGCTCCTTACCAGAATCACAGAATCACAGTGCAGAAGAGGCCCTTCGGCCCATCGAGTCTGCACCGACACGTGACACCTGACCTACCTACCTAATCCAGTTTACCAGCACTTGGCCCATAGCCTTGCATGTTATGACGTGCCAAGTGCTCATCCCGGTACTTTTTAAAGGATGTGAGGCAACCCGCCTCCACCACCCTCCCAGGCAGCGCATTCCAGACCGTCACCACCCTCTGGGTAAAAAAGTTTTCCCTCACATCCCCCCTAAACCTCCTGCTCTTCACCTTGAACTTGTGTACCCTTGTGACTGACCCTTCAACTAAGGGGAGCAGCTGCTCCCTATCCACCCTGTCCATGTCCTCATAATCTTGTACACCTCAATCAGGTCGCCCCTCAGTCTTCTCTGCTCCAACGAAAATAACCCAAGTCTATCCAACCTCTCTTCATAACTTAAATGTTTGATCCCAGGCAACATCCTGGTGAATCTCCTCTGCACCCCCTCCAGTGCAATCACATCCTTCCTATAATGTGGTGACCAGAACTGCACACAGTCCTCCAGCTGTGGCATCACCAAGGTTCTATACAACTCCAACATGACCTCCCTACTTTTGTAATCTATGCCTCGATTGATAAAGGCAAGTGTCCCATTTGCCTTTTTCACTACCCCACTAACACACCCCTCCGCCTTCAGAGATCTATGGACACACACGCCAAGGTCCCTTTGCTCCTCAGAACTTCCTAGTGTCATGCTGTTCATTGAATACTTCCTTGTCAAATTACTCCTTCCAAAGTGTATTACCTGCCACTTTTCAGGGTTAAATTCCATCTGCCACTTATCTGCCCATTTGACCATCCCGTCTATATCTTCCTGTAGCCCAAGACACTCAATCTCATTGTTAACCACCCAGCCAATCTTTGTGTCATCCGTAAATTTACTAATCCTACCCCCCACATAGTTATCTATGTTGTTTATATAAATGACAAATAATAGGGGACCAGCACAGATCACTGTGGTATGCCACTGGACACTGGCTTCCAGTCACTAAAACATCCTTCTGTCATCACCCTCTGTCTCCTACAACTAAGCCAATTTTGAATCCACCTTATCAAATTACCCTATATCCCATGTGCATTTGCCTTCTTTATAAGTCTCCCATGTGGGATCTTGTCAAAGGCTTTGCTGAAATCCATATAAACTACATCAACTGCACTACCCTCATCTACACACCTGGTCACCTCCTCAAAAAATTCAATCAAATTTGTTAGGCTTGACCTCCCTCTGACAAAGCCATGCTGACTATCCCTGATCAAACCTTGCCTCTCCAAATGGAGATAGATTCTCTCCTTCAGAATTTTCTCCAATAGTTTCCCTACCACTGACGTGAGACTCACTGGCCTGTAGTTCCCTGGCTTATCTCTACAACCCTTCTTAAATAGCGGAACCACATTAGCTGTTCTCCAGTCCTCTGACACCTCCTCTGTGGCCAGAGAGGAGTTAAAAATTTGGGTCAGAGCCCTTGTGATCTCCTCCCTTGCCTCCTTCAGCAGTCTGGGACACAAATCATCCGGACCTGGAGATTTGTCCACTTTTAAGCCTGCCAAAACCTCCAATACCTTGTCATTCCCTATATCAATTTGCTTAAGAACCTCGCAGTCTCTCTCCCCGAGTTCGATACCTTCATCCTCATTCTCTTGGGCGAAGATGGATGTGAAGTATTCATTCAACCTTCTAGCGATGTCCTCTGGCTCCATCCATAGGTTTCCCCCTTGGTCCCTCATGGGCCCTACTCTTTCCCTGGTTATCCTCTTCCCATTGATATACTTATAGAATATCTTGGGATTTTCCCTACTTTTACCAGCCAGAGCTTTCTACCAGGAACACTAGATAGAGAATTGGTTTAATAATGCCAGAGTTATTGGAATATTATTTCTATATGGACTTAGAAACCTGCATACATTGCCTCTCCCTGGTGTAACCCACCTGATTTAGGATGGATCAGGCAGGTGGAACTACGTTTATATGAAGCAATAATTTTGGCTAAAACCTTGTAAATAATAAGAAGCGAGAGAGATAGAATTGGGGCCAGCATGAGTTATCATGTCTTTAGATATATGACTACCTCAGTCAATGTGATTGTACTTTGTTGTTACATAGAATGAAATAAAATATACAACACAGAAACAGGCCATTCAGTCCAACTCATCTGTATTGGTGTTTAAACTGCACACGAGTTTCCTTCCATTTCATCTGCCTCATCTCATCTCAGCCTTTCAGATTATATTTCTATTCTCTTTTCTCTTATGTATTCATCTAGTTTCCTTGATCCAAGCAATTTTCTGTTGAGAGCTCCACATTATAACTACTCTCTGAGTAGTGAAATTTCTCCTTATTTCCCTGTTGGATTTATTGTAACTCTTGTATTTATGGTTCCTTATCTTGGGTTCTATCAGAAACGGAAAAGTCCTCTCCACATCCACCAGAATGGTGAACAGGGTCCTACATAAGTTTAACGTAACTTCAGTGCTTTTGAATTCTATACCTCTAGAAATAAGTTCCAATGCTTTGTTATTTCATTTAATAGTTTTGCCGACCGGTTATGCTGATTTTAATGATATGTTCACCTGTATGACTGGATTATTAGATTTTTTTGCTCTTCTGTCTCATTCAGTTTCCTATTTTATAAGGTTTAAGTGACTTTTTTTCATTTTTCCTACCTTGCATTTGCCTTTTCTGAGTAGGTCATCTAAGAATTTCCACCAAATCAGGTGACCTAAGTTGGAATTGGTGAGGTTGTTGGTGGGATTGGTGGGTGCATTGGTGATTTTGGTATGCAGAATTTGGATGACTGTTAAGATCTTTTTCCTATGAGTAGATTTTTGTTATTAACTGTTTGTATTCAGTCAAGACTTTCTGCAGTTTATTGTCCTTGGAAAAGTTTTCAGGTTCATTTTTGTTGACCTAACTAATTGACACATGAATTTGTAGAGCACCTTGAACTGCATATTAGGTTTTCCGGGGCTGTAGCTATCTGCCTAGTTGCATTCCTTAAGCTTACTGCTAATTAGTCTCTTATCATCACAATCATAATAGACACTTCAGCTTTTCCATATTTTCTGTTACTGGTAATGAGGCAATTTAAATCTCTTTGTTTTTACTCATTGCAACTCACAAAGCTATTTTGCATGTTTTTATTTCTTTCTTTACATTCGTGTCACATCTGAGTATTTGTTGATCATTTGTCACAAAATCTTGAGGAAGTAAAGCAATAACTTGCAATTATAAAGTTCAGAAAAACCTCCCAAGGCATTCAACAAAGGCATAAGGAAAAATAAATGGATATTGAGCCAAAAAAGGAGACATAAGCCAGGATTTCCCAGACCCGTCGTGAGTGGGACCCGCCGCAGGGGATTCAGCAGCCCAGACTTTTGGCAGTGGGCGGGGCTGAAAAATCCCACCCATTAGGATGGTGACCCAAGATTTCTTCAAAGTGATAGGTTTTAAGGAAGGTATTAAAGGAGGAACAGTGGAGAGGTTTAGGTAGGGAATGTCACATGGCCACCAATGGTGCGGGTAATGAGGGTATATGGAAGAGGTCAGAGACAGCTGAGAAAGAGTTCTGAGGGAGATTGTGGGGTTGGAGGAGATAGGGAGGGAGTTGCAAGGAAGTAGGTGGTTTGAGTGGTGAGGGATACAGGGATGTGGTGAGACAGTGGTCAGTTATCAAGAGCATGGATGTAGGGAGAAACCACATAGGATGGCAAGGTCAAGAGGATGACAATGAATTTGGTGGGAGAGTTGACATGGAGGTAGAGATTCAGTGAGGGCAGGAGAGTGCTGAATTCAAAAGAAAATGGGCAATGTGAGTTCAGGTGAAGATTACAAACACACAAACTGGATATGGAGAGGTTATTTTCTTTAAATTCAGGAAGATGGCTGACTAAAGGTAACCTGTATTGAATGTTCATTACTTGTACATAAATTTTACCAGTTGAGGTCAAAGGGAATTTTGTGTTACATTCTGGGTCTCACCATAATACAAGTAGAATCAAGTCAGCATGAGTCAACTCCCATAAAAGTAGGACAATTAGCCCATACACAGGAAGAACTGACACTGCTGAACACAAGAACCAAATTCATAACTATGATTCCATCCTTAGAATTTCATCTTTATGATTTGAATAATGTGCTGTTTAACAACTTATTATGTTGTTCACTTCACAGAATCACAGAATTTTTACAGCACAGCAGATGGCCATTCAGCCCATCATGTCTGCACCAGTTTGCTGAATGAGCAATTAACCTACTGCCATACCCCTGTCTTCTCCCCATAACCCTGCACATTCCCCCTTTTCCTATAACAGTCTAATTCCTTTTGAAGGCCTCGGTTGAACCTGCCTCCACCACATCTCAGGCAGTGCATTCCAGACCTTAACCAGTCACTGCATGAAGAAGTTCATGTCGCTTTTGCTTCTTATACCAATTATTTCAAATCCATGCCCTCTCATTCCCAATCCTTTCACGAGTGGGGGCAGTTTTTCCCTATCTACCCTCATGATTTTGAACACCTTAATCAAATTTCCTTTCAGATTTCTCTTCTCCAAAGAAAACAGTCCCAACTTCTCCAATCTATCTACATAACTGAAGTTACTCATCCCTGGAATCATTCTTGTGAATCTTTTCTGCACTCTCTCCAATGTCTTCACATTTTTCCTAAGGTGCAACACCCAGAACTGGATGCAATACTCCAGCTGAGGCTGAACTAGTGTCTTATACAAGTTCAACATAATCTCCTTGCTCTTGTACTCAATGCCCTTATTAATAAAGCCGAGGATACTGTACGCTTTATTAACTGCTCTCTCAACCTGTCCTGCCACCTTCAATGACTTTTATTTTGTATTGTCACTCCATGTTCTTCCTACTAAAGTGAATCACTTCAACTTATTGTGATTTTGTGAATTTCAAATTGATGAGTGAAGTTGCACTTTAAATTTTTAAACATATGTGGAATTTTTAGTGGTAACTTGTTAAACTTCCTAGTTTTCTTTTGCATCCTCTAGTGAAAACACCAGAGAAAAATTTAGCCATTCAACAGCAGAGTTTGAAGCATTAATCAAATCAAGTCCCAGTGCAACAAAAAGAGATAACAGGGTCTTGGATATTAAATAGAAGTCTACCAATGTGTAGATGAATAAAGTGTATTATGAATGTACTCTGTCCCAGCTGAGGAGCCCTTTCCAAATAGAACTGCAATAGCCTCAGTTTCCCTCCTTGAGGGCTACAGACTACGATTACACACCTATTGGTTACTTTGAGGGTGGGTGTGGGAGTAAAGTAAGATGGATCTCCTAGAATATTGCCATATTTGTCTTTTGAGCCCAAAGGGTCCAAAAGCTTGCTTTTTTTAAAAGATAAATTTAAGCCAGGTATCCCCAGAAGCCACTCCAAGGCAAATGTTCCTCCAAACATGTTGGTGTTTCAGGGTGAGCTGGAGTCCCAGATCCAGACAAAAGTCTTAATCAAAAGAATAGCACTGGTCAAAGGAAATGGGTCTCTCAGCTTGGACAAAAAAGGTGGAAGACCTTGATTTGCTCCCTCTTCAGCCCTCAGTGGGTGCAGGGAAGGAAAACATACAGGCACAAAAGGAGCAAAAAGATTCCTAATACTGGAAGCCAGAGCTGCATTTTGTGGGGTGGGTGGACAGCTCACCAGAAACCCCCCACCCCCCACCCCCACCCCACCCCCCACCCCCAGAAGGAAAGTCGGTGGAAGCAAATCTACTGGAATTTTTTGAGGATGTAACTAGTAGAGTTGACGAAGGGGAGCCAACGGATGTGGTTTATTTGGACTTTTGGAAGGCTTTCGACAAAGTCCCGCATAAGAGATTGGCGTGTAAAATTAAAGCGCATGGGATTGGGGGTAGTGTATTGAGATGGATAGAAAACTGGTTGGCAGACACGAAACAAAGAGTAGAAATAAACGGGTCTTTTTCTGAATGGCAGGCAGTGACTATTGGGGTACCGCAGGGATTGGTGCTGGGACCCCAGCTATTCACAATATACATTAATGATTTAGATGAGGGAACCAAATGTAATATCCCCAAATTTGCAGATGACACAGAGCTGGGTGAGAGGGTGAGCTGTGAGGAGGATGCAGAGATGCTTCAGTGTGATTTGGTCAAGCTGAGTGAGTGGGCAAATGCATGGCAGATGTAGTATAGTGAGGTTATCCACTTTAGTAGCAAAAACAGGAAGGCAGATTATTATCTAAATGGCTATAAATTGAGAGAGAAGAATGTGCAAAGAGACCTGGGTGTCCTCGTACACTAGTCGCTGAAGGTAAGCATGCAGGGGCAGCAGGTGGTGAAGAAGGCATATGGTATGTTGGCCTTCATAGCGAGAGGATTCGAGTTCAGGAGCAGGGATGTCTTGCTGCAATTATACAGGACCTTGGTGAGACCACATCTGGAATATTGTGTGCAGTTTTGGTCTCCTTATCTGAGGAAGGATGTTCTTGCTATAGAGGGAGTGCAGCAAAGGTTTACCAGACTGATTCCTGGGATGGCAGGACTGACATGAGGAGAGATTGAGTCGATTAGGATTATATTTGCTGGAGTTCAGAAGAATGAGGGGGGGGTTGCATAGAAACCTATAAAATTCTAACAGGATTAGACAAGGTGGATGCAGGAAGGATGTTCCCGATGGTGGGAGAGTCCAGAACCAGGGGTCACAGTCTGAGGATATGGGGTGGACCATTTAGGACTGAGATGAGGAGAAATTTCTTCACCCAGAGAATGGTAAGCCTGTGGAATTCGCTACCACAGAAATTTGTTGAGGCCGAAACATTGTATGTTTTCAAGAATGAGTTAGATATGGCTCTTGGGGTGAAAGGGATCAAAGGATGTGGGGAGAAAGCAGGAGCAGACTATTGAGTTGGATGATCAGCCATGGTCATAATGGATGGTGCAGCAGGCTCAAAGGGCCGAATGGCCTACTCCTGCTCCTATTTTCAATGCTTCTATGTCAGTCACCGCGCCCTTGTAATGTGCTGCAGGTAGACTAAATTGGTGGAGAGTGGGATTTCCGTCCCTCACTGGGGATGAAGTCCTGCCCTGAGGAGTTTCCAGCCAATTGGATTGGCTGGCAGCTCCAGGCGTCCCGAAAGAGCCAAGAGCTCATTAGTGGGCACTGCTGGGACTTCAATCAGTCACAACAAAAAGCCCAATGGATCCTGGAGTGAGGTAAGTCCGGGGTACTGGGCTGGGAGGGTTTGGCCAGCTTAGGGAGATGGGTCGCGGGGTGGGAAAGGGGTGGGTGGTGGGTTTTGGAGAGCAGTCGGGTAGGAAGAAAGGGGGGGGGGACAGTCATGGGGGGGTGCTGTCCCCCTGATGTGCAATGGGGACCCCTGAAGTTAGTACCCCCCTTCCTTCCTGCCTTTTTAAAAACGTATTTACAAAAGCAGCTTGACTACTTCTGCCCGACTGTCCATGCCAACTGTATTATGGCATGGGCAGCATATTATCAGGGTCAATTCGCTTGTTAACAAGATCAATTGACCCTTAATTATTTCTTTAAGCATGAAGCTTGCCCACCTACCGTGTTATGAGGGTCAGCTTGGGGGTGGGTGGAAGGTGGTGGGCTCAGCACCCGACCTATTTTATGTGCTCCCCCACCCCCCGAATACCTCGCTGAAAAAATGCCCATCGGGGGCATGTGAAATCTAGCCTCCTGTTTCTGGTGATTTACGAACTCCCATTCAATCGAATCTTCTGCCCGAGTCTTCTGAGGTTAGACATTTGAACAATAACCTCTTCAACCCCTTATATCTTAAAAAGACATCCAGTCACTCCAGAAGTTACCCACTGACTCACCGATCTGGATTTGGGTGGTCACATCTCTTGCTATGTGACATATATTTACTCATTTCTTTTTAGATACATACTGGATTTTAAATACTGGAATTTAAAGAATGGCTGAGAGCATTCCTGGTCAGAACTCCCTCACTTGGTCTATTTTTTACCTTGTGACCTGATCAGTGGTTTAGAGACTCCTGCATAGTATTTCCATCTATTAACAGGTGAGAGAAAATGACGAGAGGCAATATAAACTACTGGTACATTCTTAAAGGGAGTGCAAGAATTACGAGAGCCAAGGGTTCACATGCACAAATTTTTGAAAGTAGCAGGCCAAGCTGATAAAACTTTAAAAAGCCAATACATTTAATAGCCTTATAAATAGAGACATAGAGTAAAAAGGGAAGGAATTCTGCTAAATTTGTCAATGATGGTGCCTCAGCTGGAGTATCATGGAAAAATATGGGCACGACATTTCTGAAAGAATGGCAAGGCCTTGGAAACGGTTCAAAGGACGAAAAAGATACCAGGGATGGGAGACTTCAGTTGTACTACTGCTACTTAAAGTTGGCGAAGGGAGTGATGAGACACATGGTGACGGCCTTGGTTCAGACCTCAAGGACCCTGATCATACCACTTGCTCCCAGTCATTTTTTAAATTCATTCATGGGATGTGGGCTTCGCTGGCTGGTCCAGCATTTATTGCCCATTCCTAATTGCCCTCGATAATGTGGTAGTGAGCTGCCTTCTTGAATCGCTGCAGTCCATATGGTGTAGGTACACCCACAGTGCTGTTAGGAAGGGAGTTCCAGGATTTTGACCCAGCAACGGCGAAATATTTCCAAGTCAGAATGGTGAGTGACTTGGAGGGGGACTTCCAGGTGGTGGTGTTCCCATCCATCTGCTGCCTTTGTCCTTCTAGATGGTAGTGGCTGTGGGTGTGGAAGGTGCTTTCAAAGGAATCTGGGTGAATCCCTGCAGTGTATCTTGTAGATGGTACACACTGCTGCCACTGTGCATCGGTGGTGAAGGGAGTGAATATTTGTGGTTGCGGTGCCAATCAAGCAGGCTGCTTTGTCCTGGACAGTGTCAAGCTTCTTGAGTATTGTGGGAGCTGCACTCATCCAGGCAAGTGGGGAGCATTCCATCACACTCCTGGCTTGTGCCTTGTAGATGGCAGACAGGCTTTGGGGAGTCAGGAGGTGGGTTACTTGCCGCACGATTTCTAGCCTCTAACCTGCTCTTGTAGCCACAGTATTTATATGGCTAGTCCAATTCAGTTTATGGTCAATGGTAACCCCCAAGATGTTGATAGTGAGGGATTCAGTGATGGTAATGCCATTGAACATCAAGGGGCAATGGTTGGATTCTCTCTTCTTGGACATGGTCATTGCCTGACACTTGTGTGGCGCGAATGTTACTTGCCTCTTGTCAGCAGTTCTTGCTGCATTTGGACATGGACTGCTTCAACATCTGAGGAGTCACGAATAGTGCTGGACATTGTGCAATCGTCAGCGAACATCCCAACTTCTGACCTTATGATAGAAGGAAGGTCATTGATAAAGAAGCTGAAGGTGGTTGGACACTACCCTGAGGAACTCCTGCTGTGATGTCCTGGAGCTGAGATGACTGACCTTCAACAACCACAACAATCTTCCTTTATGCTAGGTATGACTCCAAACAATGGAAAGTTTTCCTCCTGATTTCCATTGATTCCAGTTTTGCTAGGGCTCCTTGATGCCATGCTCTGCCAAATGCTAGCTTGATGTTAAGGGCAGTCACTCTCACCTCACCTTGGGAGTTCAGGTCTTTTGTCCATGTTTTAACCAAAGCTCTAATGAGGTCAGGGACTGAGTGGTCCTGGCGGAACCCAAACTGGGCATCAGTGAGCAGGTTATTGCTAAACAAGTGTCGTTTGATAGCACTGTTAATGACCCCTTCCATCACTTTACTGATGATGGAGAGTAGGGTGATAATTGGCCTGGTTGGATTTGTCCTGTTTTGTGTGCAGGACATACCTGGTCAATTTTCCACATTGCCTGGTAGATGCCAGTATTGTAGCTGTACTGGAACAGCTTGGCTAGGGGTGTGGCAAGTTCTGGAGCACAAATCTTCAGTAATATTGCCGGAATATTGCCAGGGCCCATAGCCTTTGCAGTATCCAATACCTTCAGCTGTTTCTTGATATCATGTGGAGCAAATCGAAGTGGCTGAAGACTGGCATCTGTGATGCTGGGGACCTCCAGAGGAGGTCAAGATGGATCATCCAATTGGCACTTCTAGCTGAAGATTGTAGCAAACGCTTCAGCCTTATCTTTTGCACTGATGTGCTGGGCTCGTTCATCATTGATGATGGGGATATTTGTGGAGCCTCCTCCTCCAGCGAGTTGTTTAATTGTTCATCACTATTCATGACTAGATGTGGCAGGACTGCAGAGCTTATATCTGACCTGTTGGTTGTGGGATCGCTTAGATCTGTCTATCACTTGCTGCTTATGCTGTTTGGCACACAAATTATAGCTTCACCAGGTTGACACCTCACTTTTTTTTAGGTATGTCTGGTACTGCTCCTGGCATGCTCTCCTGCACTCTTCATTGAACCAGGGTTGATCCCTGGTAATGGTAGAGTGCGAGATATGCTGGACCGTGAGGTTACAGATTGCGTTTAAGTACAATTCTGCTGCTGCTGATGGCCCACAGTGCCTCATGGATCTATTCGAAATCTATCCCATTTAGCATGGTGGTAGTGCGACACAACACAATAGAAGGTATGCTCAATGTGAAGGCTGGACTTTGTCTCCACAATGACTGCGCAGTGGTCACTCCTACTGATACTGTCATGGACAGACGATTCTGTGGAAGGCAGGCTGGTGAGGATGAGGTCAAGTATGTTTTTCCCTCTTGTTGGTTCCCTCACCACCTGCCGCAGACCCAGTCTAGCAGCTAGTCATTTAGGACTCGGCCAGTTCGGTCAGTAGTGGTGCTTCAATAAAGCATTGAAGTTCCCCACCCAGAGTACATTCTGTGCATTTGCCACCCTCAGTGCTTCCTCCAAGAGGTGTTCAACATGGAGAAGTACTGATTCATCGGCAGTACATGGTAATCAGCAGAAAGTTTTCTTGCCCATGTGTGACCTGATGCCATGAGACTTCATGGGGTCCGGAGTTGATGTTGAGGACTCCCAGGGCAACTCCCTCCTGACTCTATACCACTGTGTCACCACCTCTACTGGGCCTGTCCTGCTGGTGGGACAGGACATACCCAGGGATGGTGATGGTGGTGGTGGTGTCTGGGACATTATCTGTATGGTGTGATTCTGTGAGGATGACTATGTCAAGCTGTTGCTTGACTAGTCTGTGAGACAGCTCTCCCAATTTTGGCACTGATCCCCAGATGTTAGTAAGGAGGAAGTTGCAGTGCTGACAATGCCGTTGTCATTTCCAGTGGTCAGGTGGTCCATCCTTTTTCATGGTTTTGTAGTGGTTTGTCACAACTGAGGGTTGGAGTCACATGTAGGTAAAAGCGGCAGTGAGCCAGATGGGTTTTTACAACAATCATTCCATGGTCATCGTCAGACTTTTAATTCCAGATTTATATTGAATTCAAATTCCACCATCTGGTGTGGCGGGATTCGAACCCCGGTCCTTAGAGCATTACCTTGGGTCTGTCGATTACTAGTCCAGCAACAATATCACTACTTCATCGCCTCCCCCATGAGTGTTGTACTTTCTATATGCCCCTTGGCCTGCAGCATGGCAGAGTGAATGAGCAGCAGGAACATAGAGGAGGACAAACTGCTCTAAGGAGGAGGAGGTGGGGATAAGGGCTCTCAGAAGGAGGTCGTATCTACCCCGGTCTTCAAGGAGCAGTTTTCCTATTTCATCCTCAGTGACAGTGTGTGCGACATCTTGATTTCAGTAAGATGGTGCTTACTGAAATTTGTAACCTGTTACAGGCAGATCTGCAGCCTTAGAGTAGGGAGGGGACAACATTGCCATTTGATATATTAGTGACTGTGACCTTGAACTTCTTTTATTGGGCTCCTTTCAGACTGCTGCAGTCAATATTTCCGATATGTCACAATTTGCCATCCATTGTTATAGAGGGAAGTGACTGAGACTGTATTCTAAAAGAGGGGAATAGATTTCAATCTCTCTTTCCACAGAGAAGAAGGCAGAGTGAGCCCATGGTTTCATCAAGAAAGCAGGTACTGGATGCCATTCACTGCATGCATGCCACTTTGCAAACACTGTATGTAAATTCAGTGATGTATCCGAACCTCAAAGGGTTCCTGTCCCTCAAGATCCAGCTGGTAGGGGTTCATTTCAGCAGATCATGTAGGTGAATGCCTAATGGTATCCTGGCAGTTTTCAAGGTGCTTTAATTCAGCACCAACCTGCTGCACCAGTAAGCATTTGAAACCAATGTGTAGTTATTGGATAACAAAAGCTATCAGCTGACCACCTGGCTCAAGACTCTTGTGCACAACTAATGCACATGTGGGCAGCATGCATACAATGAGAGCCATGCTGCCACAAGAAATCTCATCGAGGAGGCTATTGGGGCACTTACATTGGACTACTCTGGAGGAATCCTGCAGTGCTCTCCACTGTTCATGTCACCATTTTTCATGGTTTGCTGCAACCTGCACAATCTTGTCATTGTGAGAACGCAGCCCCTGTCAGCAGGGAAATGATAAGCAGCTGAGGAGTTGGAAGAGGAGAAATAGGAGGACAAGCAAGAGAAGGAGCTGGAGGACTGGGGAAAGGACCAAAGGAGGAGAAAGAGAGAAGGAAGAGGAAAGGAGGAGGATGAAGGGAGGAGGCAACTTACACAGGGCTGTCCATGATTGGCTTATCCGGCTGTGGTACCTGTGAAAACAACCTCAATTTCCTACACACCAGCAGTCCCTCACCTGACCTTCCCTCTGATACTTCCACTCAATCGTCCTCCTGACCAAAATGCTGAAGTAGAAGCTACCACAAAACAAATATTTCAAAACAACTTTATAAATCAAATCATCCAATATTCTGTACAAAAATCAACTGATCACCCTGGTGCATTCCCTTGGTGCCTGTCTCCTATGCGCTTTTGCCTCGCCTAGTGTTCATACAAACTGTTACCCCAGTGGCTGCAGTATAGCTAGTACAGGCTATTGATTTGCAGTGGAGAGAACTGCAGGTAGCCTTGCAGGACGTTCTTGCTCAGCTCTGCTCCTAGAAGGTCTGGCTTTCAGCTGCATCACCTTGGCATGGGCAGCACAGTCTGGGCTGGCTGGCTGATAGGCAACAGCAGGGGCACAGACAGATTGGCAGTGGCGGGAGCATGAATGCTGTCATCTTGACAGAGGACAGCAGGTTTGTGCCCCATTGTGCTACTTACACTCTCCCAATGTGTGCCTCACCACCTGTAGATCCCACCTTTATGCTACCCTCTAAAGTATGCACAGTGTCAGTACCTTAGCTTGTGGCTGTGAGAGTGAGTGATGGATTACATCTTCATCACTCCCTTCCATTTCTTTATTTTCCACTCTTGCCTGATCAGGTTCCAGTTCTTGGGTATCTGAAAGGAGGAAGGTACAAGGGTAGGGTTTTGTTGAGGAGAGAGGGGAAACCAAGAGGTGCATTCTTAGACTATCTACTGATTGTATATCAGAGATTGTAGAATGAAGGGGTAGTGGGATGTGAGAAGGAGGATAAGGTATGTGCATACCATCATATTTGATTCAACCTTGCCATTGGCCACAATGGTGGCCACACTAATGATGGCAAACACTGTCTCTTCCATTGGGGTTAGGACATGTGGCCATGCCCGACTCCCACTGTTAAGGTCTTATTCCCTGGAGTTATACACCACCATGTTCGGCAAGAGAGGTCAAATGAGTCAGTGAATGTGCAATGTGTTTGGGCAATGTGGTGTCATAATTAAATAGTTGGCAGTGTGTGCAAGTTGTGAGATGAGGGTGTAAGGCTTGCAGTAGTGCTAAGTGTGTGAGGGTGAGGTGAAACTATGACTGTGAGGTATGATTTGTGATTGATGGAAATAGTTGGTAGATGAGTAATGGGAGTATGAGGCTAGTGGTGCTGTTGGTGGAAGATTGCATTTTGGAGATGCTTTCATTGACCTTGACCACTCATGTGAGGTCATTGAACTTCTTGCAGCACCGTATCCAGGCCCTCGCAGTGTCCATTTGGAAGGCCTCCTGATTTCCAGTGATACCTCTCTCCTTTTGTCCGTCTCCTACACTGTGCTGTGTTGGTGACACTTGGAGCCTGCTGTCTTCCCTGCTGCGCACAGTCAATCGTCTTGTAGGTGAGGCATTCTTCCCTACCCACTTCTAGCATCTGTGGCAGTCAAAATGTACCTCCTCTTCAGGCTTAAGTGTAGGCTAGTTTTTAATTGGTACTAATCTCCCACAATTTTGGGCCCCCTGCTCAGGCATCCAGGCACTTAGCTCTGGCTGCAAGCTGCAATCATATAAATGAGCAGGCAATAAGGTTGCATGCTTCTGACCTCGTAAGCAAGTAGGTGCTGGTTAATCACACATTGGGATCCTGGTGTGCCATTTTGGGCTTTGGCAAACTGTGCAGTCTTGTCGGTGATGTTGTTCATTAACTTCTTTGATATGTGGTCTAAGCTGAAAATATTTTTAAACTAAAGAAATATTTCCAGATAAAGTCATACCCCTATTGTCAAGTATTTATTCATTATAAAAATACCTCATGGGTTATTTGAAAAAAATTCTAGATTTATCCATAAATTAAAACCTGATCTAAACAGTTGACTTACAGATCTCGACTCCCAATCAGAAGTGCTGCTTACAGGGCTGGAGAATCTAGGATGTGATATTTGTCTGCCTAGCCCAAGGAACCTCTGTTGTTGAATGATACCTACAAAGTGTTTCTAGGCCTTTGAGAGACATTCAAATACACACAGTTTAACCTTGATTTTATTTACCCCATGAGCCTCTGACAATGTAAACTTCTGAGAGAATTCACAAGATAGGGACTTCTATAGCAGCTAATATTTTTAAAACTTATTTTTCATGTTATAGTACATGAAAAATAATTAAGTAGAGCAAGATGCTTTTGCATCACAAATTAGAGCATGCAATATCACCATTAAAAGCTGTGTATTGCTGTGATGCATCAGGAAGGGCTGGGAGCTGGCAGATGCACATTGGAATGTATCTCTGCAAAATATGGCAAACATTGTTATTAGGAATTGACAAATGGCTGATACAAATCTTATTTTTTGATAGTTCTATAATTACCCCTGCATAATAATCAGAACAAAGGTGTACTGATAAAAAAGTGAAGCTGCAGTGTTGCGAGTACTTTGGAAAGTCATGGGTTACTTTAGGTGTTGTTAAAGGGCATGGTGACTCTAGTTTGTTACAAGTGTAGCCAGAACAAGCTACCCCTCAGGCTGCAGCAGTATAATCCCTAGTGAGGTACAAGTTCACATTAAAACAGCCTTGAGTTGGCATCTAGTCCTTCAGCCTGCTGGGAGGGGCATAGTTTCTCTAGGGCTGAGGTGCAATGTTCATTTTATGTAAGGGGGCTTCAGCACTGCTGTCATGCGTGACCTTGAAGTGTTAAGAACTATCATTGGATATAAGTTTTGGGATGTTCCTTTTTTCAGCAAAATGTTTTTAATTTTCATTAGCACAAAGCTCTTTTCTTCACATCATAGAAAATTGACTCTCAAAGCAAATAGGATTTTATTGTACCATTGGCATCTACAATCATTGCACATCACTCATTTATAGTCTAGTGAAATTTCTAGATTTAATGGCAGCAACCCTTACACTTGGACAGAGAAATCACCAGCTTACGCAGTATAAATCAATATCTCAAAACTTGAGCTTTTACAGCTCAATTTCACAGTTTTACCTTTTTGTGCTGTCTTCAAGTTTTGTGCTCAAAGTCCAGAAGCAACACAGAGCGCTTGAAAAGAATAGCATTTGGAAAAAATGTTCAGACTTGCAATATCTTTATATGGATAGTCACTCCCAGTGAGCTTCTTTAATTCTGTTTACAATAGAAATTTGATTTTGGCTTTTGGCAAATCCCTAAGTATTGCATATATAGCACAGTTATTACTCTGAACTTGAAATAACAAAAACAACAGACCATATTAGCCCTCCGTTATATTCTATTAGTACAATGCCCACCGCAAGCCTCCTGGCACTTATTTCCTCAGTGAAATAGACTATTCGGAATGTTTGGCATGTAAAAGATTTAGTCACATATTTCACTATAAAGGAAAATAATAAAGAATTGGGAGAGATTAATTTTATGGTTTTAAGATAATACATGAACTCCCTAATCTGTGATTTCCTGACAACCTTGATTTATCTGACATCCTTAATCAGTGTCTAAAATTGAAGTACATTTCAATCTCTTCTGTGAACAGGAAACCTGTGAGAAACATCTTGTGGTGTTTAGATTAGTAAGAGCTGCTTGTAATGAGGATCGAACCCTCAACACAAGCTTAGGACCTTAATCCTGTTCTCCATATTTTTGGAATTCTCTACCCGAGAGGGAGCTGTGGATGCTCAGTTGTTGAATATATTCAAGACTGAGATCGATAGATTTTTGGACACTGTTGCAATCAAGGGCTCTGGAGATATGGCGGGAAAATTGAGTTGAAGTCAAAGATCGGGCATGATCTTTTTGAATACTGAGCAGACTCGAGGGCCTACTTCTGCTCCCAAACGCAGTCAGAGATAAGCAAGAAATGGCTGGCCTTGCTAGCGATGTTCATGTCCCACGAAAGAATATGGAAAAGAATTGTGTTTTTTAATCATTCATGAGATGTGAATGTTGCTGGCAAGGACAGCATTTCTATCCCATTCCTAATTGCCCTCGAGAAGGTGTGGTGAGCTGTATTCTTGACAACTGAATGGTTTGCTAGGTCATGTCAGAAGGCAGTTAAGAGTCAACCTCAATGCAGATTTTCACAACACCTGTGCATTTTCCCTGACATGATGCAGACCAAGTTGGATAGAAACCATTGCACCCACGGCTGGTAGCAGGTGGTCTGAGCAAAACTCTTAGGGCTGGATTTTCAGCTTGGCGTTCAGGCGCGTGCCCAACATGCATGAGTGTGAAATAGCGTATGATGATATCAGGCAAGCGTCCTGACGTCATCGCACACTTGCGTGCGATTTCGGCTGGCGGGCATGCGCAGGAGTCGGCAGTGCGCCCGCCCACATTTAAGAGGGCTGTTAAGGCCATTAATCAAGTACTTAAATAGAATTTTTCCCTGCCAGCCGTTGGAGGTGGGCGAATAGGCCAATCAGCCTTTGGGTTTTTGAGGTCACATCACCCATGGACGGGGTGAGGTTTCCTATGTTAATTAACAATAAAATAAAAATTTTTCGAACTCATTTTCAACATGTCTCCGCTCATGTGTCAGAGTCAGATCAGGGGACATGTTTTTCTTTTTTTAAAAAGCTTTATTTTTCGTGTGAAAAGTCTTCAGTTCCCTGAGGCAGCTCTGTGCCTTCAGGGAGCTTTCTCTGAGTGTACCTGTGCACATGCGCTGACCTCCGCACTCATCACCACCCTCCCCCAAAAACAGCACTGAGGGTTTCAGCGTGCGATTCACGCTGGCTAGCTGTTAACTGGCCAGCCAGCGTGAAATCACAGTTGGGGTCCAGTTGTGGACGGGACTGTTGTGCGGCTGCTCCCGGGCTCGCCCACCCGATGAGGGGAAAATCCTCCCTTTAAAGTCAGAACCAAGGCCTTGTCCATGTGTCACACCGCTCTCTTCATTGGCAGGATACCTCATTGTTTTCTTGGTCTAATCACTCATTAGGAGTGATCTTAACACTAAATACATGCTTTCGCCAAATACTTTGCATTGTTTTGTTCCAAATGAGTTTAAATGTTTTGTTCTTGCACCGCTAGAATCCTAAATGTATATGGAGTTTGATGGAATCAGAAAGAATGCCAAATTACCTGCTAAAAGTTCAATCTGTTTTTTCCAAGTCCCCAATCCACTGTTTCATTCTGTTTCTAATCTGATGCTATTAGGTCAAACGCATTATATTACTCACCTTGTCAATCAAGGAATCAGCTGCCTACTCTGAATCATACTTAATTCATAATGGGTTCTGACAAATAATAGAAAGGATGAAAAAAATCACCTGACCAAAATGACAGAGCAAAGGACCATGTTTCTTAAAGAAGCATCATCCTTTGGTGTTATTTTCTATTTTAATGGATGTCAGCACAATCCGATTATACACGAAGATTGAACTATTTTTAGACACCAAAGAACACCATTGCCAGACATCAGGAGAACTGCTTACTCTTTTTCATTTAGTGAAAGAGGATCCTCAACTTACATCTGAACCATTGTAACAAGTAGATGAAGCAATGAATTTTGGTCTCATCTGAAAGTCTGTCAGACAATTCTACCAGTGTTGCACTGTGATACCAGTTCAAATTACGCACTCAAGGCATAGCGACGTGTTTGAACCCACAGCCTTCTGGTCAGAGCCACTTAGGCATGCTACTACTTTGTTAATAAGAAATTGATGTATTATTCAACATTTGATGCAGCATCATTGAATGTTATACAATTGTAAAATTTAACTGATGAACACTGATGAAAGAGAATGGTATATTTAAATTATATTCAGTAATTGTCTTTGCAGTCAACAAGTCAGCCCAGTCACGAAAGTGGTACAAAGTTGATTTTATGTAAGAACATAGGAAATAAGAGCAGGAGTGGACCATCTGGCCCCTTGGCCCTGTTCCACCATTTAATAAGATCACAGCCTCAACTCCATTGTGATAGGGAGGGAGGCTGAAAATTAACTATCAACATCCTGAGGGTTACCATTGACCAGAAAATGATCTGGACCAGCCTTATAAATACTGTGCCTACAAAAGCAGGTTAGAGGTTGGGAATTCTGTGGAGACTAACTCACCTCCTGACTCCCAAAAGCCTGTCCACCATCTACAAGGCACAAGGCTCCACTTGTCTGGATGAGTGCAGCTCCAACACTCAAGAACCTCTACACTATCCAGGACAAAGTTGATTGGCACCCCATCCAACACAATAAACATCCACCATCAATGCACAGTGGCGGCAGTGTGTACCATCTACAAGATTCACTGCAGCAATTCACCATGACTCTTTAGACAGCATCTTCCAAACCCACAACCTGTACCATCTAGAAGGGCAAGGGCAGCAGACGCATGGGGACACTATCACCTGCAAGTTTCCCTCCAAGTCACACACCATCCTGATGTGGAACTATACCGCAATTCTTTCACTGGGCAGAAATGCCCCAGATTTGCATAAAATGTGGTAGTGGGTGGGAAAAATGTCATTTTACGCCAGCTACCATGGAGGGTTTTCGCACCACAGTGCCTCATTCCCGCCTCATTAATTATGTAGCCAGAGGAAACATGGTGTCTTGCTGGTGGGCAGCCTCCGATTTGCACACCACGCCGTTACCTCACTGCTTCCTCATGCATTGCACCATATTTAAACTGTAGCCGTGTGCACACTTCTCAATGCTTGTAGACCAGGAAGGCACTGGTGAAGACTTGGCCCCAAAAGCCAAGAAGAGTGCAGCCCCCCGATTCAGTGACACATCCCTAGGACATCTTCTGGACGTTGTGGAGGTCCACCCTAAGGTCCTCTACTCCTGCTCTGGCCGCAGGAGGCCGATCAGTCTCACCACTCTGGATTGAGGGGTGGTGGCAGAGGTGGTCAGTGCCAATGCTGCACACAAGAGGTTGGCCATCCAGGACAGAAAACAGATGAATGATCTCATCTGTGCTGCCAGGGTAAGGCAACCATCTTATCACTCTAAACTCTAACACTCACATTCACTGGCATCTCACTCACTGCCAGCTCAAGGGACATCACCACTTACTCTCTCACACGCACCCTCATATCTCCATCTGGCCTCATCTCCTCTGGAGACTGCCTCCTCAGCCCTCGCCATCTTGAGGCCACTTGCACAAATCAACATGTGCCTCCACACACCCTGGGATACCCCCCCTTCCCCAGTACAGCCCTCACCCTGCAGCCTCTTCCCTTGCCTGAGGCCACTTCTCCCGCTTGCCCAAGCAAGACCTAGCCCTGCAGCCATTGAAAAGATATCTCTGCCTTATGGCTGGTCTGGTAGATAGAGACATGCTTGTGAGCTCCCTGAAAGTGGTGTTGTGCAGCCTGCGAAGCCTGGCGCTGATGACCACGAGTGCTGCCCGAAACAAGGTAGGCAAACAAACCTCAAAGTCCCGAGTGAAGTGCAGCTTCACTTATGTACAGTTGTGAAACACGTCAGCGTGCCCAGATGATCCAATGTGGGGGGGTGATTGTGGCGAGCAGGGCTTATAATTAGATATTGATGTATTAAAATTACATTCCTGACGTGCAGCAGCGGGAAAGACAGCCCGCCACTGATGGGCAAAGCGTATGATCGCAAACTGCTTTCACTACATCGTGAAACCATTTTTGCTCTTCCTGCCATATTGTTCCCTCACCCCTGCCATGACGTCCAACGCCAATGGAGATGGAAAATTCCGCCCACAGTCACTGGGTCAAAATTCCGAAACTCCCTTCCTAACAGCACTGTGGGTGTACCTACACCGTATGGACTGTAGCAGTACAAGAAGGTGGCTCACCACCACCTTCTCAAGGGCAATTAGGGATGGGCAATAAGTGCTGGCCTACCCAGTGATGTCCACATCACATGAACAAATAAAAAATCTCAATTACTGCTCTCAAGGCAATGCCCTGTTTTTAATTGTGGTCCAGGGTGTATCAGTAATGTCCTGTAGCAGCTTTGCCTCTATCCTTAGGCCAGAATCTTCAGCCTGGCAAGCGGGGGCGGGGCCCATTTACCCACGCATAAAATGATGCGCTGTGACGTCGGGCGTGCGTCCCGACGTCACAGTGTTTTATTCCGATTTTCAGTTCGGCGGGTGCATACCAGAGTCGGCTGCGTGCCCGCCGAACTGTCAAAGGCCTACCAAGGCCATTTAAAAACGTATTAAACCACTTAACATAGCTGCCTGTCCAACCTTAAGGTTGGCGGGCAGGCGAAGAACCCAGGCGGCCTTCGTATTTTTCATGAAACCTCACCCACGGGCAGGGTGAGGTTTCATGAATGATTTATAAGTGAAATAAAGATTTTCATCAAAATTCATAGCTCATGTCACTCATTCACATGATGGGACATGTCCTGAATTTTTTTTTCTGATTATTAAAATTTTTGAAACTCAACCTAATCTCCCTGTGGCAGCTCTGTGCCTCAGGGAGATCTCCGTGTTCTTTCGTGCGCGTGCGCGCAAGAGAGCAGGCCCCGACTCAACCTACTCCCCCTGCCCGCACAGGGAGTGCTTAGCGCTTCTGGGTGCGCGTCGCGCTGGGCGGGCCTTAATTGGCCCGCCCACATAAAATGGCGGCACACGCGCCCGCTCTTGCCCAATTCCCTCGACAGGGAGAAAATTCTCCCCTTAAAGTCTGTGACACATACTCTGATTGTTAACATTTTTAAATTATCTCAGAAAATATGTCAAATTCCTTAGTCTCCTGTTACTTCAGTTTTACTTTAATGATACATTATTAGTCACTTAAAAAAGACAGGTCAAAGCTTTTCATTTTGCACTCATCAGGACATTCGCAAGAATACAAATGTAAAGGGAACAACAATTTATACTTAAAATTAAAGCAAAATACTGCAGACGCTGGAAATCTGAAACAAAAACAGTAAACACTGGAAAACTCAGCAGGTCTGGCAGCATCTGTGGAGAGAGAAACAGGGTTAACATTTCGAGTCTGTATAACTCTTCTTCAGAGCTCATTTTCCATTTTTATTAACAATTTATACTTCATGAAAGGAGAGTGCTGATTGGTTGGCAAGTGGACTCTGATTGGTAGGGACATTGCCATGGAGAATGCACCAGTTAACTGATGAATGACAGTTAACTGCCAATCTTTGTTTAAATTCAAACTGGACAGGTTGACTCTGATTGGTCAAGGCATTGACCCAGAGAATGTCGCATAAAATGGGGGCACGGAGCCGATCACGGGCGGCGGTTGGCACTGTGACCGCTCCTGCCTGCTCCCATTGAGCCCGCCCGACGCGGGAAGAATTCTGGCCATGATTTCTAAATCCTTGGCCTGAAATTTTCAGTCGGCGTTTGGGGGCGGGCCTGACACACCAGCGCATAAAATGACATGTGATGATGTTGGGTGTGCGTCCCAACATCATCGCGCTGTTTCGTTCGGCGGGTGCACGCTGGAGTCGGCTGCGCGCCTGCCGAAAACTGATAGGCCTATTAAGTCCATTAACAAATTAATTACTGTCCTTGTTAACACTGCCCATCCAACCTTAAGGTTGGCGGGCAGGCGAAAAGGCCTTTACGTTTTTTAGGAAGTCTCATCCACGAGCGGGATGAGGTTTCCTAAAGCTTTTATGAATCAAATAAGAAAGCTTTGTGAAATATAAAAACATGTCCCATCTCATGCAACACAGTCACATGAGAGGGGACATGTTTAATTAAATATTTTTTCCATTTATTTAATTATTTCAATAGCAATTCAATCTCGCTGAGGCACAAGGGAGATTGAAGCGCTCTTTTGCGTGCATGTGCGAAAGAGCCCTGGCCCTGACTCTACCTTCTACCCCCACCTGCACAGGTAGCGCTGAGCACTATGGTTCGTGCCTTACGCTGGGGGGGGCCTTAATTGGCCCGCCTGCGTTAAATGGCAGTGCGGAGCCCACCCGCTGACTGAAAAACTCAGGCCCTGATATTTTCAATGCAACAAATGAAAAAATTGCTGTTCTTTAAAACTGTGGACTAAAGTTTTTATATGCGCGGCGTAATAGTACAAATCTAGCCTTGACTACTGTAAGCCATGGAAACAGAGAGTCGGAAGGTGACGGAAATCAAAAAAAAGGGATTGATCTGGAAACCATTTAATACATACATCTCCTGACTAATTGATTTCACACTCTCTTAGTGACTCATGCTTACTACAGAGAATTTTACTGGACACTAGCTCATTGCTCACAGCTGGATCTCGATTCTGGTCAATAATCTATTATCACTGTATAGTGAGGTGCTTTAATCTTAAAAGAGTTTACTTGAAATGCTAGACATTCTTTGATTTAAAACTGTTCTTTTCATGAATTGTTAATGAACATAAATCAATAATTAAGGCCAAGATGCATTACAATTAGCATTTAAATTACTTTCTTAAAAAAAAAGCCAACATTTAGTATGAAATATTATCTGAGAAATGTTTTCCCTTTGAGAGAGGAAGACTAAAGTTTATAGAAGTTCATGTAATTTTCTGTAGCAGCAAAAACATGGAAAAATGAACCTTACAAGATACTCAGATTTACCAGGTCCTAAAAGCTTAAGCCCAGGCTTTCCAATAGTTGGACCAAGTAGTTTAAATGCAATTGGCAGGTTTTAGCCAGTTTCAGCTGTAAGTTAGATTTTCTGCTGCTTTGGATGAGCTTTATCAGTGCAATTCACCTGAAATTGGCCAAACCACCGTGTAAAATCGAGGAATTGCAAGCCTGTGTTTTGTCAAGTGTAACTCAAGTTTCTACGATCTTTAACTCTGGTTTAAGAAACAGCTCATTGGAAGCTGACCCTGCCCACAAAATTGGTCACACCCCCAGACCAAAGTAACAAGCATGGTGAACTTCCGCTGATTGTGTCCATTTGCAACTGTTTGAGAGGCTCTTCAAATTGAGGTGTTTGTGTCCTTAGGCACAAAGGTACTACTAGGCACATTTTAAAAGGTAAACCCATTTCAGCTGTTTTAATAAAGCTGCAACAAGTTGCCACTTTTAAATATGTCAATTAATATTTTTTAATGCAAGGACAACAAAATAAACAATTATGCTATATTGCTTGGCATGATTTCATGGGCTTGTGGAAGACTTTACATTTGTGATGCTTCCGTTTTATTCTTTCATGCAATGTGGGCGTCATTGGCAAGTCCAGCATTTGTTGCCCATCCCTAATTGCCACTGAGAAGGTGGAGCTAAGCTGCCTTCTTGAACTGTTGCAGCCCATGTGGTGTCAGTCTGCCCACAGTACTGTTAGGGAGGGAGTTCCAGATTTTTGACCCAGCGACAGTAAAGGAACGGCAATATAGGCCAGGATCTTTAGGTCGGCGAGCGGGGGCGGGGTGTAAAATGATGCAGGATGAGATCAGGCGGAACTCCCGATGTCAGCCCACCTCATTTCAATTTTCAGGTCAGCGGGGGCGCAGCTGAATCAGCCGTGCACCCGCCGACCTGTCAACGGCCGATTGAAGCCATTGACAAATTCATTAAAATCATTAATGGACCTGCCCGTCCAACCTTAAGGTTGGTGGGCAGGCCGGGAGCCCTGGCGGGCTTCAGAAAAAGCATGAAACCCCATCCACGGGCGGGATGAGGTTTCATGAGGGTTTCTAAAAATTTAATAAATGTTTGATTTAAAGTGATGGACATGTCCCAACTCATGTGATACTGTCACATGAGGGTACACATCAGGGAAATATTGTTTTTGTACATATACTATTTTTAAATTTGGCGCCGATCTCCCTGAGGCAGCACTTAGTCTCAGGGAGATGAGTGCGCTCTTGCGCGTGCATGCACGAAAGAGTGCACTCTCGGCTGAGGGAATCCCCCCCTTCCCGCACAGGGAGCGCATAGTGCTGCCCAGCGGTTGTCACGTTGGGCGGGCCTTAATTGGCCCGTTCAAGTAAAATGGCAGTGTGCCCCCAATTGGGGGCACTGATTGGAGGCGCATCTGCACGTGCCCGCTCCTGCACTTCCCCCCCCGACGGGGGGAAAATTCATCCCATGGTTACAAATGACTTTGAGCCGAAACTTGAACCATAGCTTCACTTTGGAACACAAGCACAACTTCAACCTCAAGTATTGAGCGGGTTACCAATTGCACTAATGTCTGCTACTTGTGCTGAATTTTCCAAGGTTTGTTCCTTAGCATATCTTTAGGTGCAGATTTTTATGGGTCTAGAGAACACCTTAGTGGTTGAAGTGGTAAACTTCATGCAAATTTGACTATTCCAAGTGCAATTTCCTACATTGAACAAAAATTTTGCAAATGAGAAAGGAGATCCTCGTATCACCGCAGAAAAAGCAAAAATATGTACTCTTTATTTTAATTTTTAACTCTAACCATTTTAGTAATTTTTGCCATTTCTAGCGAAATGTATGACTACGATGTGAACAATGCAACCAGGATGTTAATTGGAGCATCTATCGGTGAAAGAGTATTAAAGCACAATGCTTTCATAAGTGTCCTTATTGGTACTGTGCAGTGATTTATAGAATTACATCCATAAAGCCAATGCATGCATGTAGCTCCCAAGCACTGAGAATTGCAATTCAAATGACTCTGAAACACAAAAACAACTCTGAACTTAACAAAACCCTAATGGGAAGCCTGGCTTGTGTTCCAGGATTTTAGGATGCCCTTCTTTTATAACTAACGTTGTACCATTATATTGTACAGAAAATGGATGAAATAAATTTCTACTTTGCTTTATACATTGCCACTTATTCAAGTTCTAAGCAATTTGCAAAAAACATCAGAATTATCTCTGTTTTTGGGTGCACCACTTTATTTGCTGTTTGGCAGTAAAAGTACATAATCTCTCGAGAATTTTTTGATGGATGTGAGGTTATGAGTCCCCTGAGCACCTTTCTTCTACCACTAACTCAATTCTAACATGAAAAATGAATAGACCTTGTTTCAAAATGATAGGGGCACTAACAAATTTCCACCTGTAAATCATTTCAACAAAAAGATGTCAGTGTGAGTATAAAATGGGATTTGTTGCTCTGCAGTCATGACAACCTTTTCAGTAAATTTATCGATAGCAGCATTTTCACTCAATGATAACAGTAGGACTCAAACTGCATTGCCACCAGTGATACTGCTTTATGTAGCCAATTTCTATGAAAAAATTCTTAACTTAACACAGCAAAACGTTCAAATCCACTCAGCAGTCTTTGAGTTTGATCTGAATTCTGTGAAAGGAGCTCTGAGGAGTGCCCTGAGAACCTGTTAACCAGATACTTTTGGGAGAATATAAAAGATCTGCTATATATTGTAAAGTACAAATCATTATAGAGCTTGTAGATCTTTTATTTGTTTTCTTATTTGAGAATTTACTGTTATTTATTTACTTGTTCAGTTATTGTTCCATAAATTTGGTTGGCAATTAAAGCCTAAAATAACAACCTTGTGTGATTCTGATGTTCCTTAAAGACATGGAGAGAAAGCAGTCAAAGCACAATTAGAATCACAAACTACTGCAAATTTAAAGAAGAGTTTGTAACTTATTATGCTGGACATTTTGTCAAACTTAGAAAAGATATCACTCTCAAAGGTGAAAGAAGTGAGTCTTGCTTACAAAACTATTGTGAGGCACAAAATGTCAAATTATATCCAAAGTAAAGAAGATTAAAATAAAACTAACCGTAATTAACAGCCTTCTGTCTCTAATTGCCTCTTGCAGTATTTGACTGTCAACTACCCTGCCTTCCTCCATCATCTCTGCTCTGTGATTTACCTTTGTGCCACCAACAGATACTCTTCCTGCTAGTTGCAACATAGCTTAATCTCTTTCTCTACTTGATTCTACACAGCTGCCTCCATTTTTGACTCTTTTTTATTCTTAGCCTGCTTCCTATTCTCTTGGCAATGTTATATGTGGGCATGAGGGAAACTTCAATATGCATGCTGATTCTATTCTACCTCTTACAATCGTTTCTGGCACACCAGCCACCAATGCAGTGTTTGCTTACTACTTGTATAATTTCGTCATGGAAGAGATACAATTTTTTCAAACTTATTATTTACAAGCCTGATGCCATCCTGTTCAGCTTCTGTAAAAAAAAACACACCCTGAACTCCCCAATCCCAACTTCCCCCCCAGGGGCTTAAAGGGTTGTAATATGAGGACTGGTTGTATAAACGTGTATTTCCTTAAGATTAGAACATTGCTGGGTGAACTAATTGAGGTGTTTAAAATTGTAAAAGGTTTCAATAAAATAGATATAGATGAGTTATTGCCTCTAGTGGGGTAATTCAGAATTGTAGCATATTGCAAGATTTGAGCACTTTGTTTGCTCTCTCTGCTGCCCTCTCTATTAGGGAGTTGTAATTAAAGTTAGTTCAAGATTACCTGCTGTGGGTTCACATGTGTTAACCTTAGTGCAATATACAACAGGAAGATGGTGACGAGGACAGGATAGAATTATTTTTTACATCTCACCTGATACATTAAGTACTGAAGAATTTGTGACACATTTTTGGAACTCCTGAAGTTGACTTTGAGGAGGTTTGAGAAATCTGAATGATTTCTCCTTGTGCACACTGTATTCAGGTGAGTCAGCACAGTATGTAATTGAAAAAACTGGCACCGAAGGACTATTGGGGGACAAAAGGGGAATTCAAATTGTATAATGAAAAAGGAAGATTACACATTTGGTTGAAGGGGAATAAAATAGGAGATGAGGATAAAGTAAATGTTTTCCTCATCACGATGGGCCAGATGCTTTTGATGTATCTAATCAATGCTGCCCATGGGACCCCAGTGCTGTGGACTATTCAGAAATTAATGAGATTCTGAACTCATGGTATGACCAAGAATGAGGTTGCACCAAGAGTTGCATTCTATGAAAGGAAGCAGTTGCCAAGTGAGACTGTTGTAGAATACATTCTCAAATTAAAGAAACCTTTTGTCACTGTAGGTATGGTGCAAGCTTAGAAATCAACCTTAAAGACCTGTTTGTAGGAGGCCTAAAGAACAATAAAATCCAGGCCAAGCTTTTGAGCAAAGGCAATAGGCTGATGTGGAAGGAGGCCTTTGGAGAGGCCACATCCTTGGAAATGACAGAAAGAGATAGTTGCAAATTACAAGGGAGCTATTTTCTTGAGCCGGCGTTGGTGGTGTGTGTGGCAACAGATTTCAGGTCCAGATCCAGGCCATGGCAGCCAAGTTCACAGTCTGAGTCAGAAATTTAGATGTTACCCTTGCCAAGGTAGCCACCAACCATTTATGTCCTCTTTTCCAGTCAAAGTCCTATCCCTTTGAGAAAGTTGGGCATATCCAGATGGTATGCAGCAATAGAGAAAATATTAATGCTGCAGGTCATGGTAACGCTCCAGGTCACAGCCATACACCAGGTCAAGGTTGTGGTGGATGACCTAGTGAAGCTAGTTCAGGAGTCCGGAAATCCTCGAAAGCTCACATGATAAATGTGGAAATAGAAGTTGATACTATTGAACATGAAGATCAAGAGTTGCACTCAGTCAGAGAGCAAGAAAAGCAGCATGTGGAAGTTGAGAATAAAAGGGCTGAAGATATAATTTCAATGCCCACAGTAGAAATGAAAGCCAGAGATTCATAACTTATTTTCATCATTGATACAGCTACAGCTGTGTCTGTTATCTTGGAAGGACAATGCAATAAGTCCCTAAGTCACATTCCCTTACACAAAACTGGTGTGAAACTGCCTAGTTTTTCCAATAACAGTATTCTAGTCAAAACAAAAACAGAATTACCTGGAAAAACTCAGCAGGTCTGGCAGCATCGGTGGAGAAGAAATCAGTCAACATTTCGAGTCTTCATGACCCTTCGGCAGAACTGAGTATAGTTAGGAGAAAGGTGAACTATAAGCTGGTCTAAGGTGGGGGGGCGGGGGGAGAGAGAAGTTGAGGGTGTGGTGATTGTGGAGATAAGCAAGCAGTGATAGGAGCAGATAATCAAAAGATGTCACAGACAAAAGGATCAAAGAGGTGTTGAAGGTGGTGATATTGTCTAAGAAAAGTGCTAATTAAGAATGGAAGACAGGATACTCAAGGTACAGCTCTAGTGGGGGTGGGGTGGAAAGACTAACAAAGTTTTAGTTTTAGATTTTAAAATAATGGAAATAGGTGGGAAAAGAAGAATCTATATAAATTATTGAAAAAAAAAGGGAGGGGGGAGAAACGGGGTGGGGATGTGGGGAGGGGGAGTTTAAGATCTAAAGTTGTTGAATTCAATATTCAGCCCGGAAGGCTGTAAAGTGCCTAGTCGGAAGATGAGGTGCTGTTCCTCCAGTTTGCGTTGGGCTTCACTGGAACAATGCAGCAAGTCAAGGACAGACATGTGGGCAAGAGAACAGGGTGGAGTGTTAAAATGGCAAGCGACAGGGAGGTTTGGGTCTTTCTTGCGGACAGACCGCAGGTGTTCTGCAAAGCGGTCGCCCAGTTTGCGTTTGGTCTCTCGAATGTAGAGGAGACCGCATTGGGAGCAACGAATGCAGTAGACTAAGTTAGGGGAAATGCAAGTGAAATGCTGCTTCACTTGAAAGGAGTGTTTGGGCCCTTGGACGGTGAGGAGAGAGGAAGTGAAGGGGCAGGTGTTGCATCTTCTGCGTGGGCATGGGGAGGTGCCATAGGTGGGGGTTGAGGAGTAGGGGGTGATGGAGGAGTGGACCAGGGTGCCCAACGCAAACTGGAGGAACAGCACCTCATCTTCCGACTAGGCACTTTACAGCCTTCCGGGCTGAATATTGAATTCAACAACTTTAGATCTTAAACTCCCCCTCCCCCCATCCCCACCCCTTTTCTCCCCCCTCTCCCCTTTTTTTTTCAATAATTTATATAGATTCTTCTTTTCCCACCTATTTCCATTATTTTAAAATCTAAAACTAAAACTTTGTTAGTCTTTCCACCCCACCCCCACTAGAGCTGTACCTGTCTTCCATTCTTAATTAGCACTTTTCTTAGACAATATCACCACCTTCAACACCTCTTTGATCCTTTTGTCTGTGACATCTTTTGATTATCTGCTCCTATCACTGCTTGCTTATCTCCACAATCACCACACCCTCAACTTCTCTCTCCCCCCGCCCCCCCAATCTTAGACCAGCTTATATTTCACCTTTCTCCTAACTATACTCAGTTCTGCCGAAGGGTCATGAAGACTCGAAACATTGACTGATTTCTTCTCCACCGATGCTGCCAGACCTGCTGAGTTTTTCCAGGTAATTCTGTTTTTGTACAGTATTCTAGTGTTGGGTCAAGTTAGTGTTAGGGTGGAATATGATGATACATCTGTAAGCCAATGCATTATTTCCCTTTGTACGATATTAGTCACTTTTAATCATGTAACCGTGCTTTTATTTCTTTCATATTAATGAGTGTAAGCTGGATGTGTTGGAGTCCTGTGGACAGAGTTTGTCTCATGGCAGTAAGGAGATGGAGCTACGAAGGAAGGATTTTGACCAAAGACATTATTGCTGGGACAGTTTTAACTAAAACAGACATACAGACACACATAGACATGTCAGGGCATGTTGCTGAGCTGGGAGTTTGCAGCGGACAATTTGCCTACAGAAACTGAGCTAGACAATGGCCACTCGGGAATGTGCGAGCAGCCTTCTTCTTGCCTCAAGATACAGTAATCACACCCATTGTTGGCATGCACCTGGAGACACCCCCCCATCCTGCTGAGGGCAGGATATAACTGTGTGGGGGTGGTCCTGGATGGCTAGGGTGGGATTAATAGCCCAATAGGAAGATCCGATTTAAGGTGCTGCCTTTTATGCCAAGGGCCAGCGTCAGGAAAGTGTATAAAGACATAGGGCAGAATCTACTGGCTGGCGCATGGGTGGCAGAGTCCGCATGCCAGCGCTTAAAATGTTGTGCGCTGACATCGCACGAGTGTCCCGACCTCAGCGCGCAGCATCACGATATTTCGGTCGGTGAGCGCTGTGCAGCGGGATGCACACCCGCCATTAATTAAAGGCCTTGTTAAGGCCATTAACTCTCCAATCGACCAAGATTTTGAGGGGCCCATGCGAACTTCGGGTCAGCAAACGGGCCCAACGGGCAGGTGGGTAAGTAATTTTTTTACAAACCTCATCCCGTGGCGGGATGAGGTTTGATATCGGGTTTAAAAACTTTTAATAAAGTGTTTGTGTTCTTCACTAACATGTCCCATCTCATGTGACATTTTCACATGAAGGGGACATGTTAATGATTTTTTAATTTTTCTATTATTAGAGTTTCACAGCCTTTCAGCGATCTCCCTGAGGCAGCACTTTGCCTCAGGGAGATGTGCGCTCTTTTGTGCGTATGCGTGAAAGAGCGCACTCTGGCAGTTGGGGAATCCACCCCCCGCCCACACAGGAAGCGCATAGCGCTTCCCGTCAGGCGACACGCTGGGCGGTCCTTAATTGGCCTGCCCACTTAAAATGGTGGCAGGGCCCGTTTCGACGGTGGCGATCGGCTGTCTGCCCGCCACCGAGCCGGTCGGGTCCGCCCGCCCATCAAGGGCAAAATTCTGCCCATAGCCCTCAAGGACACTTGGCGGAATTTTATGGACCCTCCTGCTGATAGGATTTTCTTGTCCCACTGAAGTCAATGGATTTTTGTGCGGCTCGCTGCATTTTACAGCTCCACCTGCCTAAAATTCTTCCCATTGTTACTGTAGTCGATAGAACGGCCTAGAGCCATTCCAAAGTCACGCCGGGAGATCTGCCGAAGAACTGACCATCTGTGGTGGACCCTAGCTCATGGGATTCCTGAGCAACCAGTGTCATTGTGAGTATGTACTATTTCTTAGTGATTTAATAAAGGTGTATCACATTTAGTGAAACAGTATCTAAGTTGCGTGCTATTGATATCAAGAATAAAGACAAGAGCCTTTAGACCAGAGAGGGTCCTTACATATTCTATTGCTTGCCATTGATATTAGTAGCAGGAACAAAGTATCACTGATGGGAAGGAATTGGCTTAAGAAAATACAGTTAAACTGGGCTGAGTTATTTACAGTAGAGATCTATAAGAGTATGTCTGTCACTGAGGAAGTCCTAAGAGAATACAAAGTGGTCTTTGAGCGAAGAGGATCAGATGATAAAGTTAGCCAGCAATATGATATTAAATATCGTAAGTGAGCAGATTGTGCAAATTTAGATGTCCTTTTGAGATTTCCCATGAAGACTGATTCATTTCTAGCCACTGCATTACCTGTGAATTATTTTATATACATAAATGACATGCCAGTATATGGCAGAGAAATTAGTGAAGAAACTCACAAGGATGTGTTGCTCAGTAAAGTGCTCAATTATGAGATGAATGGCTGGCCCAAAGAGCCTGATCATGAGAAATTGAAGTCGTATTTCACACATAGAAATGAACTGAATGTAAATCAAGGCTGTCTCCTATAGGATTTAAGAGTCATTATTCTGCCAAGATTTAGAGGAAGATTGTTAGAAGAACTTCATCAACAGCATAGTCCGTATGAAAGCCGTAGCAAGAAGCTACTTTTGGTATCTAAAGTTAGAGATATTGAAGAGTTGGCGAAAAGTTGTGGTGTGTCTCAGTATGAGAAATGATCTAACCAATGTTCCATTCATTCCAGGGTCAAACACAAGGAAACCATGGGAATGAGTGCATGTCAACTTCTTTGAAGTGGACGGGAAAGAGTACCCTGTTTTGGTTGATAGCCCCAGCAAGTGGATAAATGTTGAGTCTATGCCCAATACCACAAGTGCCAAAACTATTGAGGTTTTGAGAAGATGGTTTGTAATTTATGGGTTGCCTGAGGTGCTGGTGTCAGATAATATTCCACAATTTACTTCACAAGGATTTGAGATATTTCTGAATAAGAATGGATTCAAACAGACTCTAATATCACCATATCACTCAGCATCGATTGGTGCTGCAGAAAGAAGTATCCAAATTGTAAGAAGGCCTTTGCAGAAGTAATTGCTAGGTATCAAGCTAGGTAGTAATTTCCATGTTTCTCTTCAACACAGTCTAGACAATTTCCTGTTCTCTCTCAGAATAACCACACAGTCTACACCAAGTTGCTCACATTATGTGTTAGTGTTTAAACACATTCCTAGGACAAGGTTTATTTTGCTTAAACCTGATGCCAATAGTTAAGTAAAAGAAGAGAAAGACAAAGTGAAGATGACTCATGATATATGGCGCATGAAACTTAAGAGTTCAGCGCTGGTCAGAAGGTCATGGTGAAAAAGCACCAAGGTGATAAGAAGAGGTATATGATTGGAGTTGTTGTAAAGAGACTAGATGCATTCACATATCTAGTGAAGACTGGAGAGAGACTCTATCAGTGTCATGTAGATCATTTGCTTGAAAGAGGAAATCTGACAAAGGGACAGCATGAGAAACCTCCTATAATCCAAATTCCTCCTACAGCCCAAAGTGAAAATCAGAAAGAAAGTGAATGTCAAAAAGAAACTAAAAGTTTGCTGGCATTACAGAATTCACCGGTAGAGCAAACTGAGTCAGGGTCTTTGATTAAGACAAATCAATCAATGTCACAGTCCCAACCATTAACTGGAGTTGGTAGTCAAAGCTTAGATTTGGCACAGTCAGAAATGTTGAGATAGCAGAGTCAAACTAATGGAAATAGAAGGAGATACCCAGGTAGGAAGAAAAAAAGCCAGATAGGTTAATTGAATGTATGTAGGACATTATTTTTTGCCAAATGATGATATTTTTGTCAAACACATACTGGTGTTGTGGAAAAACATTTTTACATGCAATTTACTCTGCTGGTATCGGTCATATATGTGATGGTTATGATCACAGTAAAAACAAGTATGCTACCCAACCTGTTAAATTTTCATGTATTGTTGATGTTAGTTTAGTCATGTTGTATTCATTATGTACATGTACCATTTTACATTTTAATGTATAAGTTGTATTTTTTTAGTGGGGAGGGAGTGTAGCATATTGCAAGATCTGAGCATTTTGTTATATTGCCCTCTCTGCCGCTCTCCTTGACCAGGAGGTGTAAATTAAATTAGTTCACTAATAGCTGCTTTCAATAGTTCTGCATGTTCATCTTAGTGCAATACACAACAAGAACCAAGGGTGCAAAATCTTAAAATCAGGTGGCCTTTAAAAAAATGAACTTAATTTTAGGGCTAACTTGAGAGGGATGGGTGGAAATAGTGAGGTTCAGTAACTATGGGAATAGTTTAAGTCTCTACTGGACAGAAACATAGTGAAATCTCACTTCAGACAGATTTACAATGCTGCTGCATGATTCAGGTGTTAGGGTTCAAAACTCCATAAGGAATCTATGTAAGTGCATGTAACATAAAGATGATGGAGACCTGGGAATATATGTGTTTCCTGTTTGCAAGACAAAGGAAAATTGATACTTTACATTCAGATAAGCTATATATAAAATTGAACTCTTGACTTAAATAAGCTGCATTAAATGTTCAATCATTCAATTCATCTTCTTTCCCAGAAGAACACCAGCTTCACCAGGAGGCACAGAATATAAATAGGTGGAGAGGTTGGGTGGACAAAACCTCTCATCTGCTCTGAAGACGTTGCCATAGAGGTGATTGCCTCAGAAACTGTACATAGTATGAGTAATGAGCTAGCAGTAGGAGAGGGACACACTCTAGGATTACATAATTATAATGGAATACTTGGTGAAAGTGAGCTTCTGCCTGTGTAAGACAGTGACTGTTCTCCAAAATGAAATGTGCCATGTACTGTCTGCACAATAAATGCCTAACTTAGCACATTCATTATCATAGATTTTTCTCCTTGCACCTTAAGCCCCAGAACAGGAATTTTGGCAACAGATTTCATCAAAGTGCTTTGTGCCATTGCAACTTGAAGCACACTCCAGCTCAGATGTATACACTCCAGAATGTTTTATTGATTCAGAAGAGGAAAGGTCGAAGTGTTGAGACTTGAAGGATTGGGGGCTACTGAGGCATAGCATGGAGTGGGCTTTACTGATTTGCTTTGGGATTTTGATATCACTCATGAAACTGATGACATTTCAGGAGCACAAGTAGATGTAACAGTCACTGTGGATGTAGATGCAAACAGTTTGTACATGATTGCCTGCAAACATTCCCTGCTCTGCAGTGTGGTGTTGTGTACCAGTGACATTGCAACTTCAGACACAATGGTGACAAACACAGTTGCAATACCCTCCTCTCCTTAATGCTCTCAGCTAGTGTGATTTTGTGTCAAACCCTCGGCACGTACTCCAAGACCCCACAGTCGCTATCAACAACACACCCACCTGATCAGTACAGAAGTTTTGCTATTTGGGAGTATCCTCTCCAATAACACTATGCAGGATGACAAAATCAACCATCACTTGCAAAAAGAAAGCTCAGTGTTTGTCAGGCTCACTCACAGATTCTGGAAAGACATGAAGTTTGTCTCTGAACAAAGATCAAAGTCTACCAGGCAGTGGTTCTCACATCACTTCTTTATGGGTGCAAGAATTGAAGAACCTACTGGCATCACATAATGCAACTAGAAGCATTCCACCTTCGCTGTCTGAGATCTATTTGCAACGTCAGGTGGCAGGACAAAATCCCCAACACTGAGTTTCTTGCAAAGTGCTGAAAACTTGGCATTGAGAGCATGCTCACCAGAGCTCAGTCTCTCTGAGTCAGTCACGTGGTTCGCGTAGAGGATTCCCAATTACCAAAGGTAGTACTCTACAGTCAGCTGAGTATGGGACCTGCACCACAGGACATCCCAATCTTAGATATAAAGACAACCTGAAAACCAGCCTCAGAGCTTACAAGCTGGATCCCAATACATTTAAAAAAAAAACAACCTTGAACAGAGCGAAATAGAGAAGTCTCTGTCATCAAACGATTTCGACATTTGAAGAGAACAGAGTCAAGTGCCTTCAGAACAAACGCGCATGATGCAAGGCCAATGTCTCCTTCTGCCCCTCCAATACTGACTTCATATGCAGTATTTGCAATTGGTTATGCAAATCGAGACGTGGTCTAACGTCACACATGAGACGGTATCAAACTAGACTGTAAACCATGTTTTTTTGCTGAACACTCATGAGTCAAACCATCGAGTCAAACCATGATAATAGCCACTTCTATGTGCTTGAAGACATATCCCAGAAACCTCCTGGACCTATTGGTAGCGCAGCACCCTGTACAGTGTAGCGGCTGATCTAAGGATTGGGCTTTTAGCAGGGGCATGTGCCTCGAAGCCCAGGAACAGGCAAATGGCTTACGTTTCCAGGAGTCCCTTGCTGCAGCTGCCTCTATATAAGCATTAGAAACACCTTCAGTGCAAAAGCTCAGGCAATTCCTGGAACAAAACTATTTGTATCAGCCAACAAGGTAACAAGTAGATTCACAACATAATTCTTTGAAGACGTAACAGAGAGAGCAGACAATAGTAAGTAGATATAATTTATCTGGATTTTCAGAAGTCCTTCGGTAAGGTGCCCCATAATACACTAATGAATAAGGTCAGATAATATGGAGTCAGGGGACAAGTTCCAGAATAGATTGCGAGCTGACTTCAAGATAGAAAGTAAAGAGTGGCAGAAGGGGGGGAAATGGTATTTTTTTTCTTTATTCATTCATGGGATGTGGGCTTTGCTGGCTGGGCCAGCATTGATTGCCCATCCCTAGTTGCCCTTGAGAAGGTGGTGGTGAGCTGCCTTCTTGAACCGCTGCAGTCCATGTGGTGTAGGTACACCCACAGTGCTGTTAGGGAAGGAGTTCCAGTATTTTGACCCAGCGACAGTGAAGGAATGGCGATATATTTCCAAGTCAGGATGGTGGGTTACTTGGAGGGGAATGTCCAGGTGGTGGTGTTCCCATCTATCTGCTGCCCTTGTCCTTCTAGGTGGCAGTGGTCGTGGATTTGGAAGGTGCTATCGAAGGAGCTTTGATGAGTGCTGCAGTGCATCTTGTAGATGGTACACACTGCTGCTGCTGTGTGTCAGTGGTGGAGGGAGTGAATGTTTGTAGATGTGGTGCAGGCTGCTTTGTCCTGGATGGTGTCAAGCTTCTTGAGTGTTGTGGGAGCTGCACTCATCCAGGCAGGTGGGGAGTATTCCATTACACTCCTGACTTGTGCCTTGTAGATGGTGGATAGGCTTTGGGGAGTCAGGAGGTGAGTTACTCATTGCACAATTCCCAGCCTCTGACCTGCTCTTGTAGCCACAGTATTTATATGGATAGTCCTGTTCAGCTTCTGGTCAATGCTAACCCCCAGGATATTGATAGTGGGGGATTCAGTGATGGTAATGCCATTGAACATCAAGGGGCGATGGTTGGATTCTCTCTTGTTGGAGACGGTCATTGCCTGACACTTGTGTGGTGCAAATGTTACTTGCCACTTGTCAGCCCAAGCCTCAATATTGTCCAGGTCATGCTGCATTTGGACATGGACTGCTTCAGTATCTGAGGAGTTGCGAATGGTGCTGAACATTGTGCAATCATCAGCGAACATCCCCACCTCTAACCTTATGATGAAAGGAAAGTCATTGATGAAGCAGCTGAAGATGGTTGGGCTTAGAACACTACCCCAAGGAACTCCTGCAGTGATGTCTTGGAGCTGAGATGACTGACCTCCAACAATTACAACGATCTTCCTTTGTGCTAGGTATGACTCAGGCAGCTAAAATATGATCTGATTAAAGATCAAATAGTCTTAAGCCTACAAGACCCCTCTGTGAGACCGAGTCTACTGAAAGAGGAGAAACTTACACTCAGGAAAGTGATAGATGTGTAGAAATGCGGAGCTTGTAAGATATCAGCTAGAGCATATGTATGGCAGAACAGACCAGTAGATACATTTTTCTGAGAGACATTCCAGGCCGAAAGATCAGCACAATCATGGACAAAGGGCAGGATTCAAATACTGCTGAAGGAATCATACAAAGGAAAAGAAGGATTGCCCAACTTAGGGAAAACAGTGTTTTAACTACAAGAAGCCAAACCATTTTGCACACAAGTGTTTGGCTAGAAAGAAGCAAAATAAGCCTATACAGATGGCCACTGGAGAGATATCAGTCGAAGAGTCTCTTTGAAGCACTATGCATGATACAACAGGTGGCTCCGTCAAGCCTGGAGGTGAGAATTGGTTTGTGGTTGTTACAATGAAGGAGAGCATCAAGTGAACAAATGTCAGATGGACAGTTTTCTAACTATATTCTGGATGCTGTTCAGTAGATACAGATGGTTGCACATGCTGTTTGGGATTTCTATGGCTTCAGAAGAGTATCAATGCGGACAGCGTGAGATAGTCAGTGATCTCTTGGAGTGGAAGCCATTGTGGATAATCTGTTCGTGTATGGATATGGAGACACAATGGAAGAAGCCATAGCTGACCATAATCAGAATTTAATATGATTGATAGAGGGAGCTCACCAGATGAATCTTAAGCTGAATAAGAAAAAATTGCAATTGAAGATGCCTGAAGTCAAATACATAGGTCATGTACTAACAGCAAAATGTCTTTGCCCAGATCCTGACAAGGTGAGAGCTGTAGCAGCGATGCAGTGCCCAACAGATATGAAAACAGTGCAATGATTTGCTGGATTTGTGAACTATTCAGCAAAATTTTTGCCCAATTTGTCATCAGAGTGTGAACCATTATTCAAGCTCATGGCCAAGAAGGCGCAGTGGTATCGGGGCACAGAACAAGAAACTGCGCTCACTAAAATCAAACAACTAGTGATGAGAACCCCAGTGCTGTTGTACTAAGATGTCAATGAGAAAGTCATCTTGCACTGTGATGCTGGTGAGACAGGTCTTGAAGCAACCCTAATGCAATAAGGACAACCTTATGCATTTGCATCCAACGTACTAATGCAAATAGAATGATGCTACACTCAGATTGAGAAAGGGTGCCTGGCTATTGTTTTTGCCTGTGAGCATTTTCATCAGTACCTCCTTGGGAGAGACAAGGCAATAGTGGAGTCTGACCACCCAGCCCTTCAAAGCATTTTTCTCAAACTGCTACTATCTGCTCCAAAGAGTCTACAAAGAATATTACTTCAGTTACAGAGATATCATCTGGATGTGACATACAAGCAAGGGACACAGATGTACATTGCAGGCATGGTGTCAAGAGCAGCACTCCCCATGAAGAAAGTTGAGGATGCTACAACAGAATGTGAAATCTTCCAGATTCAATGTGAAGTCATAAATCCAGCAGAAACATTGACTCTGACAGACATCTGACAGACACAAGGCAGCGCCTTGCTCAAATCAAGCAAACTACCCAACATGATGCAACTTTCCAAAAGCTACAAGAAGTAGTGATGAAAGGATGGTCTAAGAGCATCAAGGACACACCTGTGGTCACAAGAGCATATTGGGCATTCTGAGATGAATTGACAGGCCAATATGGCATTTTGCACAAAGGAAATAGTCATTATCTCTAAGGAGATGAGAGGAGAGATGTTGAAGTGCATCCATGCAAACCACCAAAGAATTGAATCAAGTCTAAGAAAGGCAAGAAAAGTGCTCTACTGGCCAAACATGAGCAATAAATTAAAGACCATATCAGCCAGTGCAGTGCTTGTAACGAGTATCAAGCTAAACAACCAAGAGAGCTGTTAATGATGCCTGACATCCCAGACAGAGCGTGGATGAATCTGAGAGTAGACCTCTTCACTATAGCAGGAACTGATTATCTTGTCACTGTAGACTGCTATTCTGGAGTTAGACCAGCTGACTTCAACAATGACAGGAGAAACAGTAGAATGCCTGAAAGCACACTTCAGTCATTATGGCATTCCAGACATTGTGATGAGTGACAATGGCCTTCAGTTCACAAGTGAAGAATTCAGCTGGTACACAAAGGATTGGGAAATTCAACCATACATATTATCTCTGCGCTATTGCCAGCTGAATGGAAAGACTAAGGCGGCAGTGAAAATTGGCAAAATCAAGCAAATCTAGCACAAGGCAATCCTTGAGTGGAGAAACACACTGACTGAATGCATGGAAAGTAGTCCAGTCCAAATACTAATGTCACACTGCACATAAACTACTCTTCCAATAGCAAATAAACTACTGAAACCAGAAGCAGTAACAGGCGTGGGTGAAAAAATCAAGGTGAAATGGCAGAAATCCAAACTTCATTTTGACAAGACTGGCTGAGCATTGGAGAGCCCGTCAGGGTGCAAACCTTCAATGCTCTCAACTGGAGCCAGCCCACTTGGCAATGTGGGACATGCATAGAGAATTTGTCACCTTGACCGTATGAGGTGGAAGTGAGCGATCACGTATTCTGGCACAACTGCAGGCATGTACGAACAACTAGAAAAGTTGTTCCTTCACTCCAGGTGGCTGATCAGGAAGATGGGATCTCACCAGCTGTACTGAGTAAAGAACTACCATCAATCCCAGAGGTCCAAGTGTCCCCAACAATGGAAATGGAACAACAACTGTTACCATGGCAACAAGTGCCATGGGAATGACACTCTCTGGACAAGGAATATCACCCAGACAAACAGTCAATGACAATGCGCATGCGTACCATTAAGAGACTTGCATAATTTAAAGTCTATGTATGCAATGCAGGTGCAGACACTGACTTGTAGAACAAATAGTTGTTATTGCAAGAGAACAGTGGGTGTATGGTGGGTAGCTTGGGTAACTCACAGTTATACACGATTATGCATGCAGGTGTGTCTTCCGTTGATTAGGAGAGGGCGATGTTTGAATCTTTTGTTTGTTGTGAAAAGAGGGATATTTGGGTTTTGAAATACAACAGTACTACATGTCCTATCTAGCTTGCTGTAGTCATGTGACCTCTGCCATAAGGGAATCTCTCTTTAGGCCATTCTACATCAGTTCAATAAAGACCTCACACTAAGAAAGACACTAAGAAGCACCATTGTCTTTGGACTTGACAGAATCCAACAAATTACAGGAGGATATTAATAAACCTGTAGAATGGGAAAAAAATTGGCAAATGAAATTCAAGTTAGATAAATGCGATGTACATTTTGGTAGGAAGAATAGGGAGGTCACTTGTTATTTAGGAGGTGCAAGTCTAGGTGGGGTGGAGGAACAAAGGGATCTTGGGGAACAAATACATCAATCACTAAAAGTTGTGCCACAATTTAGCAAAGCCATAAGAAAAAAAAACAAGCACTAGGCTTTATTTCTCGGGGGACAGAATTGAAAAGTAGGGAGGTTATGTTAAACCTGCATCGAACCTTGGTTAGACTGTACTTGGAGTACTGTATGCAGTTCTGGTCACCATCTTATAAAAAATAAAGAGGCACTGGAGTGGGTGCAGCGAAGATTTACAAGGATGATGCCTGAAATGTGTGGGTATACATATCAGGAAAAGATTAACAGGCTGGGTCTCTTATCTCTTGTAAAAATGGCTGAGGGGTGACCTGATAAAAGTCTTTAAAATTATGAAATGTTTTGAAAGAGTGAATGCATAGAGAATGTTTCCCTGTGTGGGGAAGAGCATAACTAGAGATCATCAATGTAAGATAGTCATCAAGAAATCCTATAGGGAATTCAGAAGAAACTTCTTTTCCAAAGAGAATATGGAACTCACTATCACAGGAAGTGGTTGAAGCAAATAGTGTAGATCCATTCAAGGGGAAGCTAGACGCATTTGATGGAGACCAGAATAAATGGTCACGATGGTGGATTTAGATGAGGAAAGTTGGGAGGAAGCTGGAAGGGAGTGGAATACATTTCTCCTGGAAGTCAGTTAGATTGTATAACAAAGAACATGTTTTTTGTTTTTTGTTTATAGATCTGGAGTGCAGATTTGTTTGAACTGCTTGATCTCTTTATGAAATAAAAGTCTCCCAATTAAATATTGTCCATAGGCATCACTGCCATCCTCCCCTTTCCTCCACCATCTATTATGTTGAACTAAATTTGGTAACACTGGAGAGAATGTGAGGATACAATTCTTCTCCACCTTTTAGTCAAGAACAATGATATTACTCTACTAGAATGTGGTTGAAAATGGTGTGCTATCTGAGGTATACAATGCTGTATGAAACTTAAATCATTGAATGCAGTGCTAAAGAACAATTCATAGGGTGGAAGGTTGTAAAGCGCCTAATCAAAAGATGAGGTGCTGTTTCTCAAGCCTTTGTTGAGCTTTCAATTAGGCACGTGACAGCCTTCTGGACTCAACAGAGTTCAACAATTTCAGTTCATAACCATTGCTTCCATTTTTTTCAGATGGCAACTGCTGTAGTGATTCTGCCATTACTATTTACAGGAAATGCACGAGGAAGGTGTAGGTTTCTCTACAAGGAACTCGCTACGCAGTCATAGAACAAATTGTTCAGAACATGTTCTCCCTATCTGCTTCTCAACTCAAGCAGGGCCAGTTAACCTCTTGACCATCTATGCTCCAACACTGCTCCACGACAGAGGTGAAAGACCAGTTCAGTGAGGAGCTTGACACTGCCATCAGCAGAATCCATAAGCCAGAAAATCTTTACCTACCGGAGGATTTCAATGCAAGAGTGGCCACAGACCATGAGGCATGGCCCTCCTACCTCAGACATCATGGCCTGGGAAAGATGAAAATGTACAGAGACTACTTGAGCTTTGCTGCTACCCTGAGCTTTGTGCAACTGACATCTTCTTTCAGAACAAACCATGTCACATGCCCTGGAGACACCTAAGATCAGGGGAAGGCAGTAGTGTAATGGTAATGCCATTGGACTAGTAATCTAGTGTCCCAGACTAATGCTCCGGGGACATGGGTTCAAATCCTAACATGGCAGCTGATGGAATTAATTAATAAATCAAAGTTGTAAAGGACTAATGTCCTTTAGGGAAGGAAATCTGTCATCATTACCTGGTCTGGCCTACCTGGGACTCCAGATCCACAGTAAGGTGATTGACTCTTAACTTCTCTCTGTAATGGCCTAGCATGACATTTGGTTCAAGGATAATTAGGGATGGGGGCATCAAATGCTGACCTTGCCAGTGATGTCCACAATAAATAAAAGGGTACTGGCACCAGCTGGATATGATCATACCAGATGTGACAACATTCTCAACAGCTACTGCAGCACTGATTGTGATACACATCACTCCCTGGTGCGCACTAGGGTTAAGATGCAACTCTTGAAGCATTTTCATGCAGAAATGCCGCCCGTATCAAAGTCACAGTTCTGCAACTCAACTGCACAGGCACTCTCCTGCATTCTGGTGAAGCAAAATGGAATGTACTTCGGGACACCATCTACAATATCGCACTCTCAACATACTGGTTACTATTCTGCCAGAATATCCAGGTGTCCTTCAACGCAGGGAATGCTAGGGATTTGTATGAAGGGAACAAAAAGGTGACAGGTCCATCAGCAAAGAAAATGGTTCCATTGAAAACTAAGGCCGGGGAGGTCATCACTGTCTGGAGTTGCTGTCCCTAGAGCAGAGAGGACAGTTGGGGAGATGGGTGGAGCATGACCTTGAGTTGTACTCTTAGGGAGAACACTCACTGAGGAAGCTTGAGACACCATAGAGGGCCTGCCTGTCATGGCAGGGCTGGATGTCGACCCCACAGCGGAGGAGCTCAGCAAAGCTATTGACTTGTTGCCATGGGCAAAACTCCTGATAAAATATTGCCTGAATTCATCAAGCACGGGAAACGACACTTCTGCACAAACTTCTTTGTCCCTGCAGGAGGGAGGGAGAAGTGCCCCAGGATATTGTGACCCTGTACAAGAACAAGGGTGACTGTAGCGATTGCAAATTGTAATTTTTTTTTAAATCAGCTGAATAAGAGAAAGCTAACTTCTCAAATATTGTTTTTTCATATCTTGCCAACACTCTCACTATTGACAATCACATCACTCTCCAAGGCATCTCTTTCCTCTACTACTTCACAAATCTCTCCAACATCACCTTGAAACATTTACCAGGATGGCCATCAATCTGCCTCTTACATCCTTTCCCTTTTTTGCTAAGGTCATCATTTTTCTTGTCAGAATACTAATCTCACCAACACACCTTTCGTCCGCTAAGCTACCATTCAAAACTAATAATACAGCAGGAGGCTTTTTTTTAAAGATCATCCATCCTAATTGCTCACCTGAAACATACATTTAAATTACAGAAGATGTAGAACTTTCTATCAAAGGGCAACTTACATGAAATAGCCATTAAATCATAGAATCATGGAATAGTGCAGCACAGGAGGAGGCCCTTCATCTTATCTAGTCTGCTCTTGCTCTTTCGAAGAGTAATCCAGTTAGTCCTATTCCCCTGTTCTTTCCCCATATCCCTGATTTTTTTTCTCATTCAACTATTTCACCAATTCTCTTTTGAAGATTACTATTAAACCTGTATTCATCAACCCTTCAGGCAGTTCTCTCCAAATCCTAACCACTTACTGTGTACGAAGGATTTTCCTTAAGTCACCTCTGGCTATTTTGTCAATCATTTTAAATCTGTGCGTCAGCATTGGAATTGGTTTTTCTTTATTTACTCTAACTAATGCCTTAATGATTTTTAAACAACTCTATCAAGCCTTCTCTGCTCTAAGAGCAGCAACTCCAGCTTCTCCAGTTTATCCACTTAACTTTAACTCATCAATCCTCAACCATTCTAGTAAATCTCTTCCGTACCCTCTCCAAAGTTTTCACATCTTTCATAAAGTGTGGTGCCCAGAATTGGACACAATATTCCAGCTGGGGCCGAACTAATGCACCACTTCCTGATTTTTGTACTCTTTGGCGGAACCTTGTGGAGGCGACAGGTGTATTAGCCGCTGGCTGGAGAGCTGGTGAGAACCCCACGTCAGCTCCTTCTGGAAGGCCTGCTGCATCTTGTACCACTTAACAAGCCAGTAGTGGGCCTTCCCATGAGATCAAGGACCCTGGGGAAGAAGCCCCACCTACTGGGAGTTGCCGGCCAATCAGAGGCCGCAGTTCTTTTGTACTCAGCAGTGCTACTGGGGAGGCAGTGGCTGCTGCTGGTACTACACCAACCTGGGGTCTTGGCTTGAAAAGGGACCCAGGCACAGGTTATTGATGGCAGGAGAAGGGTCATGGGCAGGGGTTGCTGGGGAGGAAGGAGGAGGAATGAGGGGGGTTGGCAGCAAGGACAGGGGGGTGGCTCTCAGCGGGCTTCTCCCTATCTGGTGCCAGGTCACTTGGATTAAGCACTGAGTGTAAGCAAACATGCTACGGTTTGCTGGTTGTGCTCCCAGCATGGCAAGCACCACCCCACTCCCCCGCCCCCATGGCCACTGGATTAGTACCAGCAGAATCAGAATGAGGCCCGTAAGTGTGCATTAATTGCCCACTTAAGGACCTCAATTGGTGGTGGAGTCGGAAGGCTGTCCATGGGCCTTCTCACCCCGGACTTAATTGGGGTAGAGGCAGGAAAGTGGCGGGGTCCCCACTCACCTCCCTTTTGCCTGATCAAATGCTCCCGCCACCACCAAACCCACCACAGTGGCGGACGGTGGCAGGCAGAAGATTCTGCCCTATGCCTCTCTAAAGACCAGGATCCCTTATACTGTGTTAACTGCTTTGTTAACCTGTCTTGCCACCTTTAAAGATTTGTGCACAAACACCCCTTGGTTTCTCAATTCTTGCACTCCCATTAAAATTATGTCATTTAGCATGTGTGCTGTCTCTTCTCATTTTTCCGACCAAAATGTATCAGTTCACACTTATCTGTGTTGAATTCCATCTGTCGTGGACCTGCCAGTCTGTGTTTTTGAATTCTATTACTATCTTCCTCACTGTTTGCTGCTTACTTCATGCCATCTGCAAATTTCAACATTCCATCCTTATGCCCAAGTCCAGGTTGTTAATGTATATCCAGACCAGAAGTGGTCCTAGTAACCTGACCTTGGGGAACTCAACTGTATATCTTCCTCCAGTCCAAAAGCAACCATTTATCACAACTCTCTGTTTTCTATTCCTTAGCCAATTTTTATACCCATGCTGCTACTTCCCCCTTTTATCCCATGGGCTTTTATTTTACTAACAAATTTAATAGGCCTTTTGAAAGTCCATATGCACAACATCATCTGCATGGCCCTCATAAAAAAACTCAATAAAGTTAGTCAGTACAATTTGCCCTAAATAAATTTGTGCTGGTTCTCCTTTATTCGTCCATGCTTATTCCACTGGCTGTTAATTTACTATTGTTTCTAAAAGCTTCTCCTTCAGCAATGTTAAACTGATTGACTGCAATTGCCAGTTTTTACCTTCTCCCCTTTATTGGACAAGTGTGTAGCATTTGTTGATGGGGGCACCCAGTAACAGAGCTGTTTCACATATCCGGATGAGTTAATATATCAGGTTATGCAGCATATGCATTATATATATAAAAATATAACATATATTTTATTTGTAACAATAAAAGGGATATAAGGCTTTTGCAAGTACAGAAGGTCAGGTATAAAGATAAAAGCAAAATACTGCGAATGCTGGAAATCTGAAACGAAAACAGAAAATGAAGAGTCATACGGATTCAAAAAGTCAACTCTTTTTCTCTCTCCACAGACCCTGTCAGACCTGCTGAGTTTTTCCAGCATTTTCTGTTTCTGTTTCAGATATACAAGCAGTTCTGTAGAGTTAAGTAGTGTTAGGCATATACAGCAATGAGGTTAATTCTTAACAGGTGTCTAAAGCATTTTTGACAAAAAAAAGTCTAGAATGGAAAATTTGAAACTAGCGAATTCCATTTTTTTACCACAATTTGATTCACTATGTCTTGAAAGAAATTAATGCATTCTATAGCATATTCAAAAGGGAGACAAATAATGAGGGTTGTTTTTCTCTGTTCTCCACAAATAACAATCTCACTTTATTTGTACTTCACTTTCATCTTAGCAGTCATTTGCCCACAAAAACACTCGGCGACAGCCAGACTAACAAAGAATAAAATTCACTCTCACAAACCAGTTCTTTTCAGGCCTCAATGACAGAATCTCACACCGTAGTGCAGAACAATTTGTTTGGAGCAGGAGGATACTGGACTGTATTTTAAATTTCCCTAATGATTAGCAGGGGAATGGAGAGCACGTTCTCTTCCACAGGGAAAGGAGGAAAATTGGAAGAATAGCTATATCGCAAATCTCATAACTTTTGATTACAGAGCAATGTTGGCTGAGTCCATAAGACCATAAGACCATAAGACATAGGAGCAGAAATTAGGCCATTCGGCCCATCGAGTCTGCTCCGCCATTCAATCATGGCTGATAAGTTTCTCAACCCCATTCTCCCGCCTTCTCCCCGTAACCTTTGATCTCCTTACCAATCAAGAACCTATCTATCTCGGAATAGTCCTTGTGAATAGACGGTGTGCCTGCTCTCTCAAGCAAGGTAAAGCACATGGCTGAAAGAAAGATAGAAAGAAAGGGGAAAAGTTCATGGTCTTCTATGTGGGGGAGGCAAGATGAATTTCACTTAAATTAAATGGAAGGAGAAAACCCCTTTATGTGAAAGCACAATGCGTACTTAAGAACATGCATATATGACACATGCAAGTCTTTTCTTCCACATAGCATTTTTCATAGCCATCTAAACTGTACACATGCCTATAAGGAGCAGTCAGCATGAGTTATGGAGTAAACAGATCTGCCACAAAATTACTAGAATTCCTTTGTATACTGCACGAGAAATGGTTAAAAAATGGCATTTTTCAGTAGAGCAGAAAGATAATAACACAGACACCTATCCCTTCAAAATGGTCAATATGACAAGACCTAGGGGGTGAAAATGGTCTACAACAGCAATATGAAATGAGGTTATAGCGAATCATAACCTGTTTTATGCAGCTCCCAATTTTCCATTGAAGTCTATTCGTTGATAATTGGGGATAAGATGGTCGTATGGTACTAACGGAGACCAATGTTTTCCTTAAAATGTCTTTATTTGGTGGCTGAATAAAATATTCAAAAGAACAAAGATTAAATTAAATGATTTAAATGACCGAAGGAATCAAATAGCATTCAGTTAAGAATAATTAAAACAAACATTAGAACACGGAAGAAAACTATGGATGGCAATCAGAATTCAAAAGATAGTTTGCAGTTACATACTCAGTGGATAGTTGAAGACAAATTTGAGATATAATTGAGGTAGAACTTTCAAGGTTTTCAAGAAATTGATTAATTAATTACGTATAACAAGATTCATAACAGAAACTGGAAAAAATTGAACGAAAAAGCAAACTGGTTCAAAAACTTAACAAGTACAGGGGTCAGCAGATATGGCAAGAAACACAAAACATTAAATGTCTGGGAGAATTTGTAAGATGGGATCACTTGGAATTGAGTAAATAGCTAAAACATGTGCTAATGCTTTGCAGAGCTGAATAAATAGGCTACTGAGATAGGAGACTGGTTCACATCAGTCTAATTTTCAAAAAAGTGAAATATAAATTATAAATCAGTAATACGTCATTAATATACAAAAATGATGTTAATGTGTATGTAAATTTTTCTAAATCTGATATACTCACTGGTAAGCTTCCAAACTGCATAGTGTCTGGAGCTTGCCTCATTGCTCAATCTGAAATAGAGTTTAATTTGGAGGTTTATGGACTAAATGTATCAATTCTACTAATTCTGCAACTACTCTGCAATTTCAAAAATTTCATGATCAGCTACTACTCCATGTCATAAAGAGCAGGCCTCCTTACTGCAGCGTTTGCCTATCTTATCTGATCTGTTGCTGCATTATGGTGGGTGGGGGGAGGGGAGGTGGTGGCAGTGGTGTGATGGTGAAGAGGGAGAGACAATATTTGCACTCAAAATAAAAACAATTTTTAGCAGGTTGTGCACCGACATGTGGATTATAAATATATCGCATGTCATAGTTGCACGTGCGCACACTTGGCAGATTATTTTTCAATGTGGCACTATCAGCAGTTACAAAAACAGTCCACTTTCCACAAAGAGCTTGTATTTGTGTGCTATAAACTTGGAGAGTGCAGGGTGGGTTTCTTGCAAGAAACAGTGAACTTTATTAACAGTCTTCAGAGGAGGCTACATGCTTGTTCCAAGACCAAGGTTAAAAAACTCCACCCCTAAGATTCCCTGCACTTAGGGCTGATTGGTCTATACAGTCACATGATCCCCATAACAGTAAGAAATGGTTTAACTTACAATCATTACATTCCTCCCCCTTTACTTTCGTTTTATCCTCTTATTTACAAAACATCTTAACCCATATTATATAGAATTATGTACAGTTCATTCCATTATAAATTCAGTCTTTGAGGAGATTTTCGGATTCATGTAGAGCGCCGCAACTCTACAACTGGAGGTTCTTCTATTGGATCGACTTGCACAGGAACTGCAGCTTCAGGGACATCCCTAGTCAATGGCAGTTCGGAATTATTTACTTCAGCAGAGACATTAAGTATATCTATTCTTCGTCAATCTGGCACCTCAGGTGTCAAAGTTTCGACTTTGATTTCAGGTGGATTAACTGGTTGTTGGGGAGGTTTCTCGTGACTTCTGAGATGATCCACGTGTTTCCTAACAATCCTGTTTTCCACTTCTACCTGATAAGATAAAGATCCTGTTTCAGAGATGATTGTACCAGGGACCCATCTTGGTCCAGTTGCAAAATTTCATACCAAAACTCTCTCTCCAACAGTAAACTCTTGACCTTTACTGTGAATGTCCATGATTTACTTTCTGACTCCCCTGGTTTTTCTCCAACTTTCCCTCTAAATTAGGGAATACTAGACTCAATCTCTTATGAAGTCAGCGTTTCACTAACAATTCTGAAGCTGTTAAACCAGTGGTCACATGAGGAGTTGAGTGATAGCTGAACATGAACCTTGAAATTCGTGTTTCTAATGTTCCCTCTAATAGTTTCTTCATCCTTGATTTAAAGGGTTGTACCGCTCTTTCTGCCAAGCCATTTGAAGGGGGATGTCACGTGCTGTTCTGACGTGTTTACTCCCATTTAGGTTCATAAATCTTTGGAATTCAGTGATTGTATCATTGTCTGACACAATAACTTCAGGTAAATCATGAATACTGAAACTCTGGCACTGTTTTTCAATGGTTGCAGATGAAGTAGGTGATCTCACTTCAAACACGTTCATCCACTTTGAATGTGCGTGGATAATCACATGAAACATGCTACCTAGAAATGGACCTACATAGTCTATGTGTAATCTAACCCAGAGTCGACCAGGCCACTACCATGGATGCAGTGGGGCTGAAACGGGCAACTTCTGCTGTTGCTGGCACTGTAGACAGTGTTTCACCATTTTTATTATATCACTTATATCACCTGGCCACCAGATATAACTTGGTGCGAGCATCTTCATTTTTGAAATACCAGAATGCGCACTATGAGGTTCTTCTAATAATGGTTCTCTCCCTTGCACAGGGATAATGACTCTTGCTCCCCATAACACGATATCATCTTGACAACTCAATTTGGATCTACATACAAAGAATGGTCTCAATTCTTCAGGAACTTGTGTATTTGACCATCCTTGTAATACTTGTTCCTGGACCCTTGCTAAAATTGGATCCCAATTCGTTCAATTCTTTTTCTGTCTCGCGTAGACTGGTGTAAATATTGGTGGAACTTCTTCACTCCGAATGTGATAGATAAACCCTCTTTTCCAATTTGCAAGTATCCTTTCTCGGCTACAGAAAGGGTTCTGGATACATATCCTATCGGTCTTTCACATTTGACTTCTGTTTTCTCTTCTTGTGTTTGCCAGAGCGTTTTGTCTCATCTGACATTTTGATTTCACATTTGACCAAATTTCTCTCTGGTGAAATCTTAACTTGGTTTGGTTCGGGGGTTGAGTTACCCATTTGCATCTTGGAAACGCCCATGGCTTCTTCTAATGCCTCTTTTGCCTCAATCAACTGATTCTTCAGTTCTTCTGTCTCTCTTTTGTATCTTTTGGCTTCCTCATAGAACATTGAACACTGTTGGTTTTTCTCTTCCAACTGTTTATTCAGTTGGTTCAGAGTGGCACTACATTCATTTATCCTCTTTTCATGATTTTCCTGGGGAACCAACTCTGACCTGAGGGAGTCCCTGCTTCCTGTGAAGGTCCTTCTCCAGTTCCAACAATTAATGGCAGCTGAGCTGTGTGTTCCCTGTATGATACAGGTGCAGAGGTGGTGCCTTTCACCTGTATTGCTTCTCCTGTATATGTTTTTAACTGAGCAGCAGTTTTCCCCAAACTCAATGGCTGGGTACCCTGTCTGAGGTATTTAAAGATGTGTTCTCCCACTACTGTGGTCTATGCTCCAGTGTCCAGCTCCATAAGCAGAGGCTTTCCATTTACTTGGAGTGTAAAAGTGATCGGTTTTCCTGGCCTTCAGTTTGTGTAGGGAACAAACGTCAGTCTCAGTAACTTCAGGCTCATCTATATTGTGCACTTCATTTAACTTGACCTGCTGTCTGTATGGCTGCCTTGATCTAGTTCAGCATTGTTTAACAACATGCCCCTTTTTGTGGCAGCAGTGGCATTCTGCCTCTTAAAATCTCCAGACTTCGTGTGCATGATTTCCCCCACAACGGTAACACTATAACTTCTGGGTTACTGGCAAGCTGCCTCAAGCATTTCTTTTTACTTTTCTAGCGGTAGGGACCATGTCCCGCTTTGCGGCAGCCTCCCTAATCTTTGCACCATGCCAGGTGGCAGGTTCCCACTCTAGCTGCAAAGCGACACCATGTTGCACACTCTGCAGAGCCTGTGAATCCCTCTCAGCACTCTCCATTGCTAGCGCTATCTCCATGGTGCGCATCAGGTCTATCTCAACTTCTGCAAGCAACCAGCGTTGAATGGTGTCGTCGTTTATGCCGTAAACTAAACGATCTTGCAACATGTCGTTTAAAGTAACACCGAAGTCACAGTGCTCCATTATTTTAACTTTGCGATGTACATTGCAATCGACTGACCAGGGGCCCTTACTTGAGAGTTAAACTTAAATCTCTGCAGGATCACAGGGGATTTAGGCTGAAAATGTCCTTTCATGAGGTCGACTAGCTTGGTGAAGGATATGGAATTTGGCGCAGTCAGAGCCATCAAGCTATGGATTAGGTTATAGGCTTTGCTCCTGTAGATACTTAGGAGAATTGCCTTCTGTTTTTCCTCTGCTGTTATTTTGTTGGCTACGAAGTAGAAACCTAATCGCTCAATGTATTGACTCCAGTCCTCGATGGATGAATCATAGGGATCAATTCTGCCAAAGAGAGGCATTGCTGGTGAGTATACTTCTTTTCTTCCCTTAAAATATTGGAATACTCAAAGTTGTGAGACGAGGTGCTGCATCAGCACTTTTTATCCTCGTCGCCAGTTGTAATAAAGTTGGAGGGTGCAGCACGGGTTTCTTGTAAGAAACAGTGAACTTTATTAACAGACTTCAGAGGAGGTTACATGCTTGTCCCAAGACCAAGGCTAAAAAAGCTCTGCTCCTAAGATTCCCTGCTCTTAGGGCTGATTGGTCTATATAGTCACATGATCCCCATAACAGTAAGAAATCGTTTAACTTACAATCATTACATTGTGGCCATTTATAGTCTGCGTGATTTGGGAATAATTTGTCAGACATTGCAAGGGGACTTGTATTCTTTGAAGAAATTGCTAAATTTAGAAGAATGAGAGGTAGTCTAATTAAAAGCTAAAATTCATAAGTGGCTTGACAGGTTAGATGCTGAGAAAATGTTTCTCCTGGCTGGGCAATGTAGAACAAGAGGTCATGGTCTCAGGATAAGGGGTCAGCCATTTAGGACTGTGATGAGGAGAAATTTCTTCATTGAAAGGGTTGTAAATTTTCTTCCACAGAAGGCTGTGGGTTATAGTTGCAGATAATTCCAGGCAGAGGTCGATAGACTTTTGAGTGCTAATGGAACTAAGGGATATAGAGGTAATGTAGGATGGAGGAGTTTGGAGTTCTGGAGAAAAAATGGAAAAAGGAGAAAATGGAAGGGCAGATGTCTCAGAGAATTGTAGATCTGGAGGAGGTTACAGGGACAGGGAAGGGACAAGTCCCTCTAACCAAATCTAAACAGTTTAACAGTTGCACATTCACCCATATGCTGATATGCACATTACCTCATTCTTCTCCCTCACCGTCACCTCTGCCAAATGCATTCCATTCATTGGATGAGCACATGACATTACACTCATTCCTAGGTCCACTCTTTCCTTCCTTGCAGGGAAAGAAAACACAGAACACCAGAGACAGAGAAGAACCCAGGGGTGGCCTTCCACAGATTTCACAACTTACAGGTGGAGAGGAGGCAGTGCTGGAAATCAGCAAAGTTTTGACGTACCAGGCTGTTGGAGATCCGGACATTAAGTATCATGCAATAAAACACTCAGTCATGTTGACTTGATGTCAAATATGATTATGTTCATAATGGTGACTTACATCAATGATGGTTTTAATCTCCCAACTGCACCCAAATTAACATGCTTCTTCAGGTTAAAATTGCATCATTTAGTTCCATTGCCAAACCAACTACAGTCTGCTTTATGTGTTTTTAGTGTGTTTTAATTTCTAAATTATTAGCGTTGATGCCTCATTCAAGCACTTACTGTTAGTGTCCATCTATTGAATCTTTTAGACTATTAGCTTGTCTCTTTACTTGGCTGCTTTGTGAGGAATGTATTCACATTGTAATGAGTATGCATTCCCTGACTTCTATATAGGAGGGCTTAGGAGGTCAACATGCTTAGTTTCAAGGCCATATTCTCTCCTTTGGTTCCTTGTCCCTATTCTAATGATTTGACACTGTATGGAATTGCAGCTGCGGCCTCTTAACCTGTTTGCTTACAGATTAAAATCAGTCTGAATTTGCTTGCACTATTTTTAATTTGTACTGCCTCCTAGTATTTTATTCTGAAATGTGGAGATTTTGCTGCTGATGATCTCATAGGAACTATCCCATAGGAGATTCTGTTTATAACCTTATTTTAGTTTGAAAAGTGTCTATTTATGTTTTACCTCTGTTTACTGTTTTAATTCCTAACTACACCATGCCACCTATTCCATGACCCCTCACCTTTGCTAATGAACTCTTGTTGGGTGGCGAGGGAAATGCATCAAATTAAAGCTGGACAAGATATTATTTAAATATTTGGATATGACAGATGTTGTTTTACATAGGGTTAGGTCATGCTAAAGAAAAATTAGCACCAACATAAAACAAAATATTAGCTGGGGCCGGAAAAACCCACCAAGTGTCGATTAACTTCCTGCTGGTCCATCAAATTTTCTGTTCCGCCGATGATGGGTTACGCCCAAAATCCCGGCCATTGTGTTCGTCCACAGGAAAGTGGGATTAGGCGGGGTAACTCTCTTCTGCCTGGCAGAGACATGAAGGGCTGAAAGGCCTTCTTTGATGCTGTAACTATTCTATCATTCTGCTCCACAGAGGAGTGATAGTTTTTATGAACTTCCACTCATAAAAACTGCGAAACACCTCGTCAGATAGAATGAAAGTAAAATTAAATTGCATCCTCAAAATAAAATTATATATTTTAAACATAATAGCAGGGTGTGAAAGCTGGATCAGTGAACTATGTGATTAAGATACATTATTACAGTTTTCAGTATTATGCTTCAGTGAGATTTGCTGACATCTAATTTTCTAAAATTACTATACTTTGGCTGGCAAGCTGAGGCAGAAAGTCTGGAATCATTTTTGGAACAATTCGATGCAACAATGGGGTAAGTGTAAGGTTTTCCTGGTTGCATGGATTAAGATAGGATGAATGGTCTCCTATTTTCATAAGTATCTTGTGATCCTGCAACCTTCAATGCTTTGAATAGCTTATACTTGCTGCCTATTGGCTCTCTCTTCCTCAAGTAAGCCTAGTGACTGACTGAGGTTAAAATGGTACCTTAAAAACCCGCTGCTTCTGTGTGAGAGCAAAGAACTGTTGACCGGAGGTCACCAGTAACAGTTATTGGCTTAGTACAAAGAGAAGAGTCAATTCTCTCTTAACTCTCAATTCGCTTTATTCGCGTCGTTAGATCATATACATATAGCTTATATGTCTGGTTAGACATAGATATGCAGTTTACAGCAGATTATACAGTTTTATACCCAAACTAGGATCTAAACGCACACCCACTAGGTTTCTCTGGCACTCCCTGAGTGGTCACAGAATATAAATGCTAATACCCGAAAAGGAGAGCTGACGCTGGCCAGGCATTCCGTTCCCTCTCTCTTTTGACGTCGTCTCTACGTTGCTGACGTAGGTTCTTCCACTTCCACAGTGGTTGTTCTCCGGAGTCTTCGCTGGCTCCATACCCGAGATTCTCCATTCTTATTCTGAATCTTATCTCTTCAAGCTGTGCTGTCTCTCTCCCGTTGGTTTAGGCTTGCTCGCCTAGCCCATGTCTTCTCCTTATTGGCTCTGTCCCAAGGACTTAGGTAGCATTGCCTCATTACTCCTTTTCTAAATAAGGGCTTGTGTCTTATCACATTTCCCTTGTTGTTCACAAAACTCAGCTAATTCAAACCAGTTCCAGCCAGCTCAGGCCAGCGACTAAACTCAGGTTACTTCAGTTCAAAAGGCTTTTGCCTATGTGTCAGCAGTTTGGCTGCAGCCCCTGGCCAACAGAACTATGACTCCATCAACTAGAACCATTCCCTAGGGACCATGACCGTATACTCAGATATGTGCCTCAGGAAAGTAGAAGAATAAATAAAATAATTTTAAAAATTAAACAAAGCGATAACCACACATGCTTCCTGCACTGGTTAGAACAGTCTGCAATCACAAGCATGAATGGAAAGCCTGCATTTGTACTGGTAGCAGCAAAAGAATATCCTTTTTCATGTATAATATCATTTATCATTCTTCTCACATATTGGTACGTTAACTGTAACCCACTCAAAATAAGCAGCACTGAAGATATCAAGAAATGTTTGGGAGCAATCTTGACTAATTAATTATTATTGCAAAATGGTTCTTGTGGAACATTTCTCTGAAGAAATCTAATGGAGTAAAACTCTATTATTCTTTACCACTTAAATCATTTTGTGACAAACTACAAGAATCAACTAATGTTACTAAATAGTTTAGTTTTCTGTGTGGTACAGGACCACAGCACATCAGGAACATTCAGGATCAAAAATGTGTTAAATCTGATTGATCCAAAAATAATAAATTTTATTTATATCCCTTTATAATCCCAGCCCTCAATATGACAGGACAGGACTTCTGGCCATCTATGGAGACCACTTCAGAAACCCTGGGGACAGCTAATTTGAATATTGCTAGGCAGGACCAAAGTGAGTAGCACTATCAGCAATTGGTAATTATTCCCAGGGACACCCCAAAGACTTAGGGCGGTATTGTCTGTGCCCGTTGCTGTTGGGTGCGTTTGATGGCGTGAGCGGACAATATGGCGAGAAGGTCAAAATTGGTTTCACGATAGTGTCAGGGGGTAAGGTTGAGAGGGGGGAAGGGAGTACAGGAAGAGGAGGGGGTAACGGGGGAGAGGATGGCAATTCGGGAAGTAGATGTAAGGGGGGGTGGAAGGTATAAGGGAAAGAGTTTGGAGGGAGTAGGAGGGCAGAGAGGGGAGGGAGTAAGGGTGGAGAAAGGAGCTGGGAAGGGGGAAGGAGTAAAGCTGGAGGAAGAAGTGAGGGTGGCTGAGAGAGTCAGGAAGGGGGAAGGAGCAGGGCTGGTGGAAGAGGTGAGGCTGGAGGAAGGAGTCAGGAGTTGGGAAGGGATTCCAGGGGGGAATGGGTTCCAGGAGGAGAAGGGGTCTGGAGGGGGGAAAGAGGTTCCAGGGGGTGATGGGGTCGAGAGAGGTGGAAGGCGTTCTGTGGGTAAGGGGTTCCGGGGGGGGAAGGGGTTTGGAGGGGGAAGGGGGCTGGAGGGATATCCAGGTGAATGCACAAGAGAGGGGTGTGATGGGTCTATGACTGCCTCCTGGGGAGCGAACTGAAGGTGGGTGTGGTATGAGGGAATGGTGAGAATGACTGAGGGCAGAGTGAGGTGGTAGGGTGGGAGGGTGAGGGTTCAATGCTACTGATAGAAAGGGTGGCAAGAACTCACCCATAGGTCCTGCGATTGGGTATAGTTCTGCATACATCTCCACGTTCTGCTGGACCAGGGTCTCCATGGCGTCCGCCATCCTCCCCATGGAGACCTCCATACATGTACATATGGGCACCACTTCATCAGAGAGCAGGTGGGTGCATTCCTCAGATTGGCGTGCCACTCTGCTAAGGGCTTCCAACAGCTCTGCGTGACGTTCCCAGGCCTTCTGCCGACTGTCCAGGATGAGTTGGAAGGCCAAATCTAGAGGCTTGTCATCTGACTTGGACCTCACAGATGCCTGATCCCCTACAGTCCTCCGAGTGCTGGGGAACTCAGAGGAACCTGGCTGCTGCTGCTGCAGACATGTGTCCGTGCGGTGACCACCAGACTGTGAACCAGAGCCTGCTCTAGATCTAGGTCCCACCGAGGTGTATTTCTCTGCACTGGTGGAGGGTGTGGGTAAGTGTTGTGACAGGTCTTCCAGGCTGCTTATTTCCAGCTCTTCAATGGAGGAGGTGTCCTCTTGGCTTGAGGTGAGGGCCTGGATTGAGCTGAGGGACTGGCTGGCTGAGGGTGTCGGTCGCTTGGCAGAGCTCCCTGTGAACTAAATATAAATAATTAGTGCATGTCAGCAGAGTCAAAAGCAGGAGAGAGAGCACTCACATTTACATTGAGAGAGGGATGATGTGATGCAGGATCCCCATGAGAGTGTTCACTGCCGACCTCACCATCACTGCAGGCATGGTCCTTGTCCTCACCAGTCAGCATGATGGCACACTCCTCAAAGTGAGTGAGGGGCCTAATGTAGGCCACTCCACCCCGGGTCTGGGACCTTTTCCTGTTGATGTGAGCAGGCTTCTCCTGCATGAAAACAGATGGAGAGATTGTGAGCAGGACACATGGCACTGCATGGAATGTTTGTGTGGTGAGTGGAGCCATGGACAGGATGAGGACGTGTGCTTGAGAGGGTGATGGAGCCTGATGGAGATGTGAGGGTGTGTGTGAGAGTTAGTGGTGTTGTCCCTTGAGGTGTGAGATCCCTGTGGATGTGTGATGGGTTTGTGAGTGTGAGTTGAGAGTGATGAGAAGAGTGAGTTACCCTGGCGGAACAGATGAGACCATTCATCCTGTGGTGGCACTGGGTGGCTGTCCTCTTTTGCAGGGCACTGATGCTGACCACCGCTGCCACCGACTAGCATGCTGGATTGGTGATGCAGCTGCCCCTCCTGCAGCCAGAGCGGGGGTAGAGGACATCAAGGCAGGCCTCTTTAGCATCCAAAAGGCGCTCAAGGGACGCGTCACTAAACCTGGGGGCTGCAGTCTTTTTTTCCTTTCGGGCCCACCCTGTCTTCTATGCAGCAGTGGTGGGCTGGAAGCACTGAGATGTGTGTGCGTGGCTGAGCTTTAAATATGGCGCCCGGCATGATGAAGCAGCAAAGTGATGGTGTGTGGGGCAAATGAGAGCCCACCCGCCATGGAAACGGCGTGTTTCCCGGGAATGCAAAATTAATGCGACGGGTTTGGGATGAGATGATGTGAAGAGCCACCATTGTGGTCCACCCGCTACCAGACATGGCGCAAATCTGGGACAATTCTGCCCTTAGGGGGGAATTAATAGAAATCTAAGGTCTCAAGCAGGACATAAACGGTTGAATCAATCTAAAGAGTCCAGGTAACAAGGAAAGAAACAGAGATGGTCCTTCAAAAGGAATTATGGAAGGTAATGTGGAGTCACTGCTCGGCAAAATCGGTGAAATGAATGTCATTCTTGCAGTTGGAGAGAAAAGGTTTGTCAATACAATGCTGGTCTGATGTGGTTGGAGGTGGAAGACAATGGACTTCCTTACTACGTAGGAAGAAATTTAATAACTCGGTACAGGCTATATGTTTATTTACTCCCCAACCCCTTAATCTCAAGAAGCTGAGTGGGGTTCTTCTGTGCTTTATAATTGTATGATCGACTCCATTAAAAAAGCTGTATAAAGAACAGATTCAGGACAAGATTGAAATTACAAGGACAAGATTCACAGAAATGGTCAGATGGTCCACGGAGCAAAATAGTCTTTGTGTTGCTGAGAAATGTAGTGAAATGCGAATAGATATAGTTGAATAAAGTAGATTCTGGTGAATTAATACACAGAAGTTTCATTGGACTATCATAAGGTATCAATCAGAAATTTCACATAAAATAACTTCGGCTGGGATTTTCTGGCACCGCCATGGTGGGACCTGCAGTCGGAGATTCAGCAGTCCAGCCAAAAGTCCATTGACTTTCAGCGGAATGGACGATCCTGGCAGCAGGCGGAACGGAAAGCCCCGCCCTTCATCTTGGAAATTCTACCTATGGTTATTCAACGTCTTCATGGATTGTATAAACTGGGTACAGTCCTTAAAGTCAAACTGTAGATGATTGATGGAAGGAATAGGCTTGATGGGCCAGATAGTTTTTATGCTCCAGTTTCTTAGTAACGAAGGGCTGAATTTTCCCCCCGTTAGGGAGAAAGTTGAATGGCGGGTGTGCACAAGCACACTTCTGATTGGCATCCCCGATCGGAGGCGCGACGCCATTTTATGTGGGCTGGCCAGTTAAGGCCTGCCCAGCGCGACGTCTGTACAGAAGCGCTATGCGCTCCCTGTGCGGGCGGGGGTGGGGGAGAATCCCAAAATCGAGAGTGCGCTCTTTCGCTAAGTGAAGCCTCAGGGAGATCGGCTCAAAATGTTAAAAACTTAAAAATAGAAATATAAAATTTGCCTAACATGTTCCCTCATGTGACAAAGTCACATGAGTTGGGACATGTCCATAATTTTTACAAAACCTTTATTAAAATTTTAAAAAACCTACATGAAACCTCATCCTACCCCTGGATGGGGTTTCATGCTTTTTCTAGTTCCCGCCGGGGCTCCTGGCCTGCCCGCCAACCTTAAGGTTGGACGGGCAGGTCCTTTAATTACTTAATTGAACCTGTCAACGGCTTCAATTGGCCATTGACAGGTCGGCGGGCGCGCAGCTGATTTGGCTGCGCCCCCGCCTACCTGAAAATTTAAATTGGGCGCGATGACGTCGGGAGTCCCCCCCGACATCACTTTGAGTCATTTTACGCATCGGCGAGCGGGACCCGCCCCCCGCTCGCCGACGGGAAAATCCTGCCCATAGGGTGGGACTTTCAGACAGGACCAGAAATTCCCGCACAAAGTCAATGAGCTTTTGGCTGCCTCTTCAGATTTTCCGTCCTGCCCATGGTGATTCCCACTGTCGGCAGCACCAGAAAATCCCAGCCACAGGATCGGGAGTAGACCAGTTAGTCCCTCGAATTCCGCCATTCAATGAGATTATGGCTGTTTTGTCACCTAACTCCATTTTCCTTAATACTTTTGGTTGACAAAAAATTATCAATCTCATAATTAAAATTAACAATTGACCCAGCTTCAGTTGCTGTTTGTAGACTAGAGGTTCTGAACTTCTACCACCGTTTACATGTAGTGGTGATCCTACCATCATTTCTGAAAGGCCTAGCTTTAATTTTTAGGCTATGCCCTCTGGTCCTAGATTCCCCATACAGCGTAACTAGTTTTTCTCTATCTAACCTATGAGCTTCCCTAAATACCTTGAAAATTTTGATCAAGTCACCCCTTTAACCTTCTAAATTCAAGAAATACAACCCTAGTTTCTGTAACCTTTCCTCATAATTTAACCCTTGAAGTACAAGTATCGTTCTGGTAATCTATGCTGCACTCCCCCCAAGACCAATATGCCCTTTCCAAGGTGTATTGCCCGTAACTGCCCACATAGCTCCAAGGTGTGGTCTATGTCAGGGTTTTGTATAGTTGTAGCATAACTTTTAACTTCTACCCCTTTGTATTCAAGCCCTCTAGATATAAAGGCCAGCATTCCAACAGCCTCTTTGGTTATTTTATGTACCTGCCTTTGACATTTGGCCCATTGACATTGGGAGATGGTGATCATGCAAATTCTGCCTCGAGGCAGGCCCATGTCATCTGTACCCAAAACCTATTGAAGCTCAAATGACAGGTTTCACACCTTGACACAAAAGAGAGGCGACTGTTTTTGTAAAGACACAGAAACGCAGTGACATAGAAGTACAAAGGACTTACTGCTATGGGGAGCAGGCAGCAGCCACTGTGGTGAAGAGCAGAGTGAACTTGTGTTAGCAACTAAGCAGATTGCTTGTAAAAGTTGATTTTCTGTTCAAAAGGGAACAGGACTGATGTGGCTTTTGAAGATTTAAGGAACAAGGAGCTGAATTTTCACCTTGGCGTGCGGGCGCGCGCCCGAAACATACGAGTGTGAGATAGCGTGCAATAATATTGGGCGAGTGTCCGGATGTCATCGCCCACTCGCATGATATTTCAGTTGGCGGGCGCACACAGGAGTCAGCAGTGTGCCCTCCAACAATTAAGATGGCTGTTAAGCCCATTAAAAAATTAATTAATTTGAATTTTTCCCTTACGGTTGGTAGGCGGACAAATAGGCCTTTGCATTTTTTGCGAAACCTCATCCACTGGCAGGATGAGGTTTTGAAGAGTGAATACAAAAAAAATTTAAAAACTCTTTTTTAACATGTCCTCTGTCACATGAGCGGACATGTTTTCCTTAATTTTAAAACCTTTATTTGTAAAGTTAAAAATATTCAGCTCCCTCAGGCAGCTCTGTGGCTTCAGGGAACTTTCAGTGAGTGCACCCACGCGCATGTGCTGACATCCGTGCTCGCCCTCCTCCTGCCCCACCCAGGCAGCGCTGAGTGTTTCATTGCACGATTCACGTTGGCTGGCTGTTAACTGGCCAGCCAGCATGAAATTGCAGTCGGGGCCTGATAGCGGGCAGCAGACTGTTGAGTGGCTGCTCCCAGGCTTGCCCGCTGTGCCCGCCTGACGAGGGGAAAATCCTCCCCAAGGAGCTGCTGAGGTGGGCCTTGCTTGTGGAAGTCTGTCCTGGCTTACTCCATCTGAGTCGAACACTTTTCGAAGGACACCCGAATGATTCAACCAGATGTGGCAGGGAGAATTGAGCCTGCTGGAAGCTGGGGGCTTCCTCGAAACTTAATGTTGCACTGCTACCCATCTGCAGAAGCGTGGCATAAAGCAAACATGTATCATGTGGCATATTTCGATTGAGTTAATTAGTTAATGCAAAAGTACCTTTAAGTTGGTGTATGAGTTCCCTGTTAATTGGTGTTTGATCAAAGTCGATTTTAGTCTGTTACAGTAAAAGTCAGAAAACATGAAATCTTGTCCTGAGGTTCTTTCCTTCAGCCACTGGGAAATGCAAGTTTTTAAAAAAAGTTATTGGTTTCTACAGAGTTTGTAACAAAACGCATTCGCTTACACAGAGTTGAAATTGGGTTCCAGGTTATGGACTTCCAACATTTCTAGCTTTTAATCATTTGGGAAATACTCTATTCTGTGGTTTTTAGGTCCAAAGTTGATGACCTACATTGTCTACATCGAAATCCATTTGCCACAACTTTGCACATTTGCTTATCTATCAATATCTCTTTGTAATTTTATACATCCAACTATACTGTTTACAACGTCACCTATATTTGTATCTTTGGCAAACTTGGGTATGTGGTTTTCTATCACATCATCTAAGTTGTTAATAAATACAGTGAGTAGTTGAGGTTCCAACACAGATTCTTGTGGGCACCACCAGTTTCACCCTGCCAATTAGAGTACTTGTCCATTACTTTTCTCTTTACTCTGTTTCTTGCTGCTCAACAATTTCCTAACCAGGTCGATAATTTTCCTTCAAATCCATGTGCTGCGACTTTAGCTAACAGTCTCTTATGAGGGCCTTCTGGAAGCCCAAAGGAATGACATCCATTGATATTCCCGTCCACTAATTCGGTCACTTCTTCAAAAAATTCACTTGGTTTCACCAAGCATGACCGATTCTTCACAAGTCCATGCTGGCTCTCTCTGATCAGCTAAAAATTTTCAAGGTGTTCAATCACCCTATCCTTAGTTATTGACTCCAATAATTTCCCGACAACGGGTGTTAGGTTAACTGGTTTGTAATTCCTGGTTCCCCTCTCTCACCTTTTTAAGATAACAGTGACCTGTGTAATTTCCCAATCCAAAGAAATAATTCCTGAATTTAGAGAGTGCTGGAAGATTATAGTCAGGGCATCTGCAACATTCTCACTTATTTCCTTTAAAATCCTGGGATGAAACCCCATTTGGCTCTGGTGTTTCTCTCAGTCTTTGGTATCATTATTACCTCTATTCCTGTTATTTTGCTGACACTAATTTTGGTAGGTCTCCATCCATGATTCATTATTAGTTTCCTTGGGATTTCTGGCATGCTTAACTCTTCCTCCACTATAAATAATTATTCACCATTTCCTTGCTTTCATTCGCAATATCACTGTTATCATTGTTCAAGGGGCCCACATTGCTTCTGACCACCCTCTTTTTCCTCATATAATTGTAAAAGATATTTGTGTTGATTTTGATATTCCTTGCAAGTTTCATTTTCATCATGCCAATTGTTAAGCCATCTTTCATTGTTCTTTGCAATTCTCCAAGTTGCCAAGTTGATCTGTACTTTTTTTTGGCACCTTTTGTATTTTTTTTTACTCTTTTGTTGTCTCTTTAGTCATTCCTGGCATTTTTTGGCAAGTACAGCTCTTGCCCCTTAGGGATTTAAAACCTCATTTAAAGTATATTTTGTTAATATTCTTTATCAGTCAACATTTAAATGTCAAGTTAACTTTATTGATCAGTGCTATGATGTGTGACTATTTCAATCATTTGAATTATGGATTTTGGTGTCTCATAATGAAATATAATGAGCCGAATGATAGATGGTAATATCAATGATGAAGTATCGCAAATTCCCATTCTTTGCAACTAAATCAGCCTTGTGAGATTATGATACCTAAATGAAATGGTGCACTGCACCAGTATTTCCACAAAATGTGATACATTTTTAGAGCCCGTTAGTCAGATATTGAAGGAATTTTGGTTCAGCATAACAAGAGCTGACGACGTGGATATTTTTCAGGTAGTGTTTTTTTCGCCTTGTGAAATGGTGAAGTTGCTAAATTAGGCCACTAGGTGGGGTGTAACCAGCTGTAATCAATTTTGTCTCATTTCCTGTTTGCAGAGCAAGAATAGTTTGAAACAATTTTCTAGTCACGTTAGAAAATGTGTCAGGACAATCTTGTTATCCCAGATAGATTTTGTTCAAAAGTCTAATATCTGTTGATAATACCTACCCAGTAATATTTATATATTTTGTTACATGAAAGTCATGTTTCCTACAGACCTGTTCTGGGACCTCAACTTTTCACCATATTTATTAATGACTCAGATGAAGGAATAGAGAGTTGTATATTTCTGAGTTAGGCATATTTTTGATTTACAAGGGAGCCAAGGGTTATGGGGGCAGGCAGGAAAATGGAATTAAGGCCACAATCATTATTGAATGGCGGATCAGGTTTGAGAGTCCAAATGGCCTCCTGCTCCTATTTTTTGTGATCTTATGATGGCAAAAAATTAAGAAGCATAGTGAGTAATACAGAAGGGAGCAGGAAGTTGGAAGGGCAGACAGATTAACTGAGTGGGAAAATCTATTGTAAATGGAGTCCATCATGAGAAAATGAGCAGCATCGGCGGAGAAGAAAAGAGTTGACGTTTCGAGCCCTCATGACCCTTCAACAGAATACGAAAATACTGTCAGAGAGCAGAGCAGTATTTCTTCAAGGTAAACATCAACTCTTTTCTTCTCCGCCGATGCTGCCAGACCTGCTGAGTTTTTCCAGGTAATTCTGTTTTTGTTTTGGATTTCCAGCATTCGCAGTTTTTTGTTTTTATCTGAGAAAATGAGCGGTCATCCAATTTGGACTTATGAAAGGTAAACTGGAGTACTTTCAGGATGATGTGATACTAAGAGCTATAGAGGAGCAAATTGGGAGTCCAAGTACACATCATTTCAAGCTAGTAGTTAGGTACAAAATGTAACCACAAAGCCTAGTGAAATGTTGGCCTTTATTTTAAGGAGGGTATAACAAAGGAGAGGATGTTATGCGTTAGTTGTAGGGGGCAGCTCGGATACTTTGTTCAGTTTTGGACACCACGGGCTGAATTTTTGTTTGGTTGAAGAGACGGAACTGGAGACAGTCAAGGCTGCAGCTTCACGTCTCTGACTTGCCACCTTTACAAAAACCACTCAGGTGCCCTATACAACTAAAGCATAACTTCCTCTCCTTTGTTATCCCGCCTCCTTAAATTAAAGGCCAACATTTCATTAGGCCTTTTGATTACTTTTTGAAATTTCCTTCTGTCTTGTTCAGAATGGTTGTTTTCAGCATGTTTCAGATTGTGATCCCACTATGAGAGAAATGGGGTGGGGTGGGGATAGGGTCTGATGAATTTCAGCCTTGTGAAATGGTATTCACATTGTGTGACACAATGGGAGAAATTTAACTCACAAAATCAGGTGGGTTTGGGTCGGGTGGGAATTAAGAATGTTAAAATTCTCAATCCCTAATCCAACCGGCCTTTTGCCAGTCCTCTTTGGGGATGGGTGGATGGGTGGATGGAGGAAGGGTAATTAACTTGCTTCCAGGAGGTGGGTCTCTCATTTAAATATTTTAATGAGCCTGCGTGACTCAGGTTTGAGTCATCCCTGTTCCTGCTTTAATGCTGGCTAGCTGGATTTCCTGGACCTTGGAGGCCCCAGCAGCGAAAGGGAGGTGAGAACTGCTGCATGGAAAAGGTAAATAATTTTCCAGCACTGCTTGTTGTCTAGGAGGAGTAGCAGTGATTTACCCCCAGCCCATAAAGGAAACATGTAAACCTCCCCAGTGATTGGATCACCCGCTCACAGAGATTCAATGCCCTCCTGATGTTTTCCATGGTCTGCAATCTCCCATCCCCATCCCCCCTCCCATGATCTTCTTCAATGCTCCCTTGATCTTTCTGGTCACTATCTATGTGCTCTCCAACCTCCAATTTCTCTGGTACCCTCATACATGTTCAACCCAACCTATAATCTGTCCATGTCCCCTACCGAAGCCTCCCCTCCTCCACCCAATGCCTCCACGACTCCTGATCTCTCTCTCCATCCTCTCCACTCTCTGGCTGTGACCTGGTGCCACATGTCTACACGTCTGACAAATAGTCAGGCTCTCAATCTGGCTATGACTGGTATGGAGTCAAAAAATGGTAATTCAGTTCTGCCGTTAGATTTGGCAGAATCTGTTCCTAGTGGTGCAAAACCACCCCCTGCTCCACCCTGCCTCTCAGCTAATGTTCAGGCCAACTTATCTAAAGGCATCTCTGGATAATTACTTCTAAATGTCTGAAACTAAAAGAGGTTCCTTAAAATGGGCTGGATGGAAGTAACAGTGATAGAAGTAACAGTGTAATACTCTAACCAGCTGCCATTATTGGGTGAATGCAGCAATTAAACCATCCAGTGCTGCAGTCTATACTATTTGGAGTGACTATTAATTTCCTACTTCCATTCTTTATGTCTCAATGAGTACATTCTAATTACATCTGGGATCATTTAAACTATTAATTTACATATTACCTCCCTTCAGTAGGTTATCTTTATTTCCAGTCAATCATAGCTCAGTTTTTTTGTCACATACTGCTGTAGGTGAATAATGTCCAAGCCTTTGCAGAACTGATTTCATTATCAGCTTTAACATTTTTTTAATAATCTAGGAAAATTATTAATTGCAATTTTATATCTGCTTTGCAGAAAGCAGAATTGTTAGTACGGTAAAACTGTTATATAAGCGGGTCTGATACCTAATTATCTATATAACATTTGTATGTGTGTACCTTGTTTTTTACACACTATACAGATATGTATGTTTTCAATCTGTTTACAGGAAACATCATTTTTCTTGATTGTGAACTCTGTGTGTCATTCTAACCCCCAGAAACAAGTGGGCATGGGTAGGATGGGAGGTTAACATGACAAAACTCTAAAACAGGAAGCAACCTGCACCAAACACACCCCTGTGATTGTAGTAGAAGTGTGTAGCGTCTGGTGACCAATCCAATCTCAGGAGGCAGGTCTGTCCTAGAAGGAGCCTGCAGGCCTCAAATTTGACAACATTTCTATTTTTAATACCAGTCGGCTGAGATTCCCAGGCCTCCAGAAAACCAACAGGTAAAAAGAGGCAGAAAGGCTGAATTCATCAGGTAAGTTGCTTTACTGCACTGCTCGTGTGCCAGGAGGAGCAGGAACATTGTTCCCAGCCCAGCAATCTAACCTGTAACCCTATCTTCCCCCACCTCCATGATCAACCCCTGAAAGCTCCACCCCAGTCCCAAACAACCCCCTCAATGACCCTTGACTAACCCATGACTACTAAACCCAGTGTGATCATTTCCCATCTCCAATCTTCCTCCAAACCTCCATCTCCCATTCCTTCAACCTCTGACTTTTTTTCTGACCTTCTCATTTCATAGAATCACAGAACCACAGATTTATTACAGCGCAGAAGAAGACCATTTGGCCCAATATGTCTGCACTGGCTCTCTGAATGAGCAATACACCTAGCACCATTCCCTCATCTTCTCCCTGTAATTCTGCATATTCTTCCTTTTCAGATACCAGTCTAATTCCCTTTTGAATGCTTCAAGTTAAGCTGCCTCCACCACACCCACAAGCAGCAAATTCCAAACCCTAACCACTCACCGCGTTAAGAAAATTTCTCCTTGTATCACTTTTGCTTTTTTTTACCAATTACTTTAAATCTGTGCACCCTTGTTTTCAATCCTTTCAAGAGTGGGAACAGTTTCACCCTATCTACTCTGTCCAGACCACTCATGATTTTGGATACCTCTATCAAATCTCCTTTCAACCTTCTTTTCTCTAAGGAAAATATTCCCAACATCTCCAGTCTATCTTTATAACTGAGGTTCGTCATCTCGTGAATCTTTTCTGCACCTTCTCTAATGCCTTCACATCCTTCTGAAAGTGTAGCGCACAGAACTGGACACAATACTCTAGCTGAGGCTGAACTAATGACTTATACAAATTCAACATAACCTCCTTGCTCTTGTATTCTATGCCCCCAATAAAAAGCCCAGGATAATGTATGCTTTATTAGCTGCTCTCTCAACATGCCCTGCCACCTTCAATGATTTATGTACATACACAGTCCCTTTGCTCTTCCACCCCTTTTAGAGTTGTACCTTTTATTTTATATTGTCTCTCCATGTTCTTCCTATCAAAATCAATCACCTCACTTCTCTGCATTGAACTTCATCTGTCACCTGTTCGCCCATTCCACCAACTTTTCTATGTCCCTTTGAAGTTTTACATGATACTCTTCACAGTTCCCAATGCTTCCGAATCTTGTATCACCTACAAACTGAAATTGTGCCCTGTACACCAAGGTCTAAGTCATTAATATATATCAGGAAGAGCAAGGGTTCCAACACTGACCCCTGGGGAACTCCACTACAAACCTTCCTTTAGCATGGAAAAAAATCCACTAACCACTACCCTGTTTCCTCTCGCTCAGCCAATTCCATATCCATGTTGCTACTTTCCCTTTTTTTTCCATGAGTTATAACTTTGCTCACAGGTCTGTTGTGTGGCACTGTATCAAACGTCTTTTGGAAGTCTATGTACGTCACATCAACGGCATTGGCCTCATCGACCCTCCCTGTTACCTCTTCAAAAAACTCCGGCAGGTTAGTTAAACACGATTTTCCCTTAAGAAAGCCATGCTGGAAATCCATTTCTGTCCCCCAATCGGGTTTCCCCCGACCCTCCATCTCTCTTGCTGATCTCTGACTCTTACCTCCGATCTCACTCCGATTCGTCGGCCAATCCTCCGCTCACCTGAGATGACACTCGACCCTCCCATGCTATACACACCTCCACCACCCCTATGATCTCTATCTCAAACATAGGAACATAGAAAATGGACTAAACTCGTACAGAAACAAAATACCGTGTGGATGTTGGAAATCTAAAATAAAACAGACAGTGCTGCAAATGCTCAGCAAGTCACGCAACATCTGTGGGGAGAGAAACAGTTAATGGCTGGAATCTTGTATTATCGCTGTTGGCGAACTTGCAGGCGGGAAGGGCATTTACTTAGGCAGGATGCTGGCATACCGGAACCCCACCGCCTCTGCTGGAATTAAGTTCTGGGCAGGAAGGCCGATGGTCGACCTTCTCACCCCACTGCCAAGTGAGACCCTTAAGTGGCCAATTAATGACCACTAATGGCCCTCACCCGCCGTTGTACTAACCACGCCGCAGGTGGGCCAATCGCCATATGGCATGCACGGTGGGCAAAACTGTGCGGTCAGCTTGTTACCTGGTGGTAGTGAGGGGGGATCACTCAATCAAAGATTGAGGGACTGGGCAATGGGAAGCGGGAGGCTCACTGAGAGCCATCCTCCTGCTCTTGCTGCTGATCCTCCCGCTCGCCTCTCCCCTGTCCCCTTCTCCCTGCAATCCTCACGCTGTGAAATCCTCACCTCCCACAATACTTACCTGTGACCTGGGTCGCTCCGTGATCCTGGGAGTCCAGTGCCTGTCCTTCTGGCAGCTGCCATGGGCTCCCCAGTGGCGCTGCTGAACACGGGAGCTGCCGAACTCTGATTGCCGGCAGCTCTCGGTAGGTGAGACTTCCACTCACGGGGTCTTGATTCCAGAGGAAGGCCTGCTATTGGCCTCACACTGCCCGATTGGCTTCCGGTTCAGTGGGCCTTCCTGAAAAGAGGCAGCACAGGTCTCCCGCCGGCTCTCCAATGGCAGGCGAGATCCCTGACATCTCAATAAGATTTTGCTCAACATTTCAGTTCCGATGAAAAGTCACCAGCTTAAATTTACCTGTTTCTCTCTTCACAGATGCTGCCAGACCTGCTGAATATTTCCAGCATTTTCTGTTTTTATTATGGTCTAAACTTACCTGCTTCTGGGTTGTTACTTTTCCTGGAATGTTCCCTGTCTGAGAAGCAGTTGAACCAGGTAATCAGGCAGGCTTCTGGGTGGGGAGCCTGTTCAAAAGATCCATTTTCTCCCTTTTTGTGAAAAATAAAATTGTAGCACTTGAGACTTAATTTTCCATACCGTCACTTGGTAGCACAGAATTTGAATATTGCTGAAAAGAGATATTTTGCCAAAGCTTTTCATCTTGTACTCATCAGGACAAATGCAAGAATGCCAAATTTCAAACAATCGTTTGGTAATCTTGTGTTTATCCTGATGAATGCAAGACAAAAAGCTTCGGCAACATGTCTCTTTTTTCAGCAATATTCAAATTTTCCATATTCTGCTGTAGTTTCCAATAGGTCGTGGGTACAGGAGACACAGTGACACACACAACTTCACTTTAATTTTTAATCAGGTAAGCAAACAATGAGAGAGACAATTTGATTGTTGGCAGCCTATTTGGTGGGAAGCATCTCCACTTGATTTAGTAGAAGTATGCAGAGCATGATTCCAAAGGGAGAGGGAGGGAAAGAGAATAGAAAAATCATCATTAATGGACTATTTCCCAATGTTCTGATTTCTACATTTTTTCACTAGCATAATCCATGGTTTAGTTAAAGTTTGAATCCAAGCAGCTGATGCAAGAATGTCCTGTTGCCAGTATTTCTCTAAATGTTTAGTTTGATATTTGTGATTGTTTAGTTACACAACATTATTATACTATTTTTATTTGGATCATTTAATTCTGATGCCATGGATTATATTGCGCTGGTAAGAAGGAATCTTCAGTAGTGCAAAGACTGAGGCATGGGTTTTAAGATCAATGTGTCCCACCACACCCTAAGGTTGTTGACAACTTGCTTGATGTCAAGATTGTCACACAGTGCAATGGAGTATGCTGATGAGGAGATTTTTCAAACCTTACAGAAAGTCTGGCAGCAGTTACAATCAGGTTGTAAAATTCCGTCTTCTCACTTTACCGTAAGAATCTGAACTTTTAATTAACCAGAAGGGACAGTGACAGAGTTTTTCAAAGATGCCATGTGAGTAGACATTTGACTCAGGTGGTGAGACAGAGTAAAATTTGAAAAAGCTACACAGTTACTTATTTTCAGTCTTGAAATTACAAATGCTTGTTTAAGTAGAATAACCCACTGCTTTTTATTTTGTATTAGCAAATGAAAATAAGTTGAAAAATGTGCCTGATTAGAACTGCTGATTGGTTTGATCACCTTACTGTGACATAAAGATCTTATCGATTCCAGAGATGGCTTGTCTCACAAAGTATTTGCTTTTTCGCCTTTGGATACAAGAGAGATAAAGTACAAAAGACATGTATAACTAGTTTAGGTCACAAAGGTGTTTTATTTGTTACACCCCTGGTTTAAGCTATCGTGTAAGTTGACATAGGGCAGTGTGAGTGAGTAAGATGCTCAGATCATTTCTGGGAGTGATTGAAACCACTAAAACCAAGAAGTTACTGCCATAGATCTGGATTCGCAACAGGACCTCTTGGGTACATTAGTGCATTTTTAAATGAAACAGGTTAGACTTTATGGTCAGCGGTGTCACTGACCTTGATAAAAGCTGCCCATAAAGGTCTCACAATCTTTGTGGTAGCAACTTCCACTTTTCAGATGTCAGTTTGAATCTGGTGCCAAGTTAAGGAGGTCTCCAGATATCCCAGCAACAGTGATTTTACCAAGCCGAATAAGCTGCCAATCACATTGAAGAATTCACATTACAGCAAACCAAGAAATAAAAACCACAGAATCCCTTCACTTTTAATTGTTAAATTTCACAGTTAGCAAAACAAATAATTGAGATATACACATAGGATTAAGATAGAAGCTAAAATATCAAATAATTTGTTAAAGTTTTTAAAAAATGTGGAATTTCTTAATCACATTAATCAATATAAAACTACCCTTTCAGAGCAGTCAGGGTGTTTGCCAATAACTAAGAACACAGTACACTGTTTAAAATCCCAGATGTACCTCCTTCAACAAAGTGTAACTTCTCCAAGGGTTTTATAACGAGAGGAAGGACATAAGAATGGAAGTTCGTGTATGTTCAGTGATTTCTAATTGATTGCAGTCTGCAAGAACCTTAACAAGGCACCCTCTGGAGAAGGGTAAATGCACTACAGCAACTTCTAGATTCCCACGGCTAACTGTTGCATGTGTGAACTTACAAAATTGCTGTCAATTTCAGAGGAGTAATGACGACAAAAACTGACAGTTCCTGTTATCATTACTACCATAAAATCGGGGCCGTTATCTTTTCATTGGACTTTATGAGCTGGTACAGTCCTATTACTGCTGTGCAGGATAATGTGAACTATAATTTCAAGACATCAATAAGAATGAAATTACCATATCAGCTAACACACTCCCAATTGTCCAGGAATGTTGGAACAGTTCATGTTGTGCCATAGGCTCATATCCATTTATTGTATAGAGATGACTGAGTGTATTCAAATTTGGGGTTGATGTGCACACCAATGACGTGGTAATTTTTAAAATTCTTTCATGGGACGTGGACATCATTGGCAAGGCCAGCATTTGTTGCCCATCCCCAATTTCCATTAAACCAAGTGGCTTGCTAGGCCATTTCAGAGGACAGTTAAGAGTCAACTACATTGCTGTGGGTCTGGAGTCACATTGCAGTAATCTGATGTGTAATGTACCTTTAAGACAAATGTTGTAGTGTAAGATCACATGATCTTAATACCCACTAGCAGAGTAACAAGGGCTACCTCTGTAGAAAAGTCTTGAGTTAGAGTTTGAAGAGAGAAGATAGAGTTTTGAGTTGTAAGCACACAGCTGAGTTCCTTTTGTAAATAAACAGAATGTGTTTCTTCTAAGAACGGTCTACAGATCTTTTCTGTCTTGGTACCAACTCAGTCACCCCGGAACAAGTGTACAACCTGGATCTATTAGCCCCGACAAACAAGGGCATTGGATCCAACACACATGTAGGCCAGAACAGCTAAGGATGGCAGATTTTCTTCTCTAATGGGCACTGGTAAACCAGATGGATTTTTACAACAATTGATGATAGTTTCATGTTCACCATTACTGAGAATTGCTTTCAATCCCATGCTTTATTAATTAATTGAATTTAAAATTCCACCAGCAGCCATGATGGCATTAGCCTGGGCTGACGGATTATTAGTCCAGTGACATTACCATATTACCACTACATCACCGTCTCCCCTCACACTATGGGTATAATCATCATGAAATATCATTTACTGTATCAGTTTACTGATTATTTGCTAATTAAAGTCAATAACAATATTGTTTAATGTACAATTAGACCATTCGTCATTTCAGGAAAACCCTTTTAGTACATCAACAGGCAATCAGATGTATATATATTTATTTATGCAGGTGCTCTGTTAACAGGAATGTTTGCTTGGAGGGAACAAATTTCACTGTACAGAAGTATTCCCATTAAGGCATTTGTACAATAAATAATTTACAAGTTCTGTTGTCTTATTAATTTATAAGTGCATTGAGCAAGATTGAGCCAAATACAGGTGGGTATTTATGATTGGGATAATGGGTTCCATGTGATATTCTGATTACATCTTGATTTTAAAAATAGTAGATTTAAAAATAATGCAAAATTGGCAACTGCTTGAAGTGAATAAGCAAAAAGTTAAATTGGAATTAAGTAGAAAATCGGGTTTTCAAGCAGTACAAATCATCTGTAGAGCGTTATTAGTTCTTGAATGATATTAGTTCTTGATGTAAAATTGAGTTTTTTGTGATTAATTTTGGGAAGATGTACCATCTGTTTGCTGCTACAGTTTGGTAAGACTCATTGAAAAGCATCCATCTGCTATCTTCTATCAATTTTTTCAGTGCTGGGTATGAAAGATATTAAGTTCATTTTGAACTTATACTTAATACCTTTACTGCATTAGAAAAGTACTTACAGATAAATCTTCCAAGCTGGCGTTTGTTGGAAAATAGGAAATGATTCCAAATCACTGTCAGCTAGTGCCTTAAGTAGTTGATTTGCACACAACCCACATTTTAATTACATTAGTTACAGTGCATGGCATTTTACCGAAACATATATATGCTACTGCACTTAAAGGTATAGATCTTCACATGTTTTGAAACAAATTACACCTTCTCAAATTAATTTGACAAGTTTTCTAGCAAAAGACACTCAACCATCTTAGTAACTAAGCAACCAGAAAACCAAATTCACGGATGTGACAAACCTGATCAAAAAGTAAAACTGATGAGGACAAAGGGTCTGATCCTCACATGTTATACGTTTATTTTCCCTTTTTACTGTGAAGAAAAAGATATTTGTAAAGAAGCACTGAAGATGGATATTTCAATAAAATAAAATTTGAAATGGAAAGAAATATATTATATCAATTAAAAGTTAAATGTTGTTAGCTATAAACCTCACGACTGCCTGGGCGATTTTGGAAGTTGGAGTTAGGGGCAGTGGCTTGAGAAAATAAAACGATGAAGATGAGACCTGAAAGAGGTTTTGGCAATGCCAGACAAAAAGGGAGGGTTTGGCTTAGAAGCAAGATCTAGGTCAAGAGCTGGTGGTGGGATGTGGAAGATGGGGTCACTCGGCTATTGGGAGATGGGGAGAGGCTTTTCTTCCATTATTTTATGGGATATGAGTATCACTGGCAAGGTTAGCATTTATTGCCAATCAATAATTGCCCTTGAGACGGTGTCATGCCTTCCTGAACATCGACAGTCCATGTACACCACAATGCTGTTAGAAAGGGAGTTCCAGTATTTTTACTCAGAAGAAGTGAAGGAATGGTGATATTGTTCTAAATCAGGATGGTGTGTGCTCTGGAGGGGAACTTGCAGGTGGTAGTGTTCCCATGCATTTGCTGCTTATATCTTCTAGGTGGCAGAGGTCAAGGGGTTCAAAGGTGCTGTTGAAGGAGCCTTGGTGACTTGCTACAGTGCATCCTGTAGGTAGCCATTGTATAACAATGGTGGAGGGAGTGAATGTTTAGGTGGTAGATGGGATTCCATTTAAGTGGGCTGCTTTGTCCTTTGTGGTATCAAGCTTCTTGAATATTGTTGGAGCTGGACTCATCTAAGCAAGAGAAAACATTCCATCACATTTCTCACTTGTCCTTTTAGATGGTGGTCAGGTTTTGGGGAGTCTGGAGGTAACTTACTGCAGAATTCCAAGTCTTTGAAATGCTCTTGTATGCACAGTATTTATATGGCCAGTCCAGTTCAGTTTCTCATCATTGGTAACCCCCAGGATGTTGGTGGTGGAGTATTCAGGATAATGCAGTTGAACATCAAAGTGAGATAGCTAGATTCTCTCTTGTGGAGATGATCATTGTCTGGAACTTGTGTGGCACGAATGTTACTTGCCACTTATCAGCCCAAGCCTGAACGTTGTCAGGGGCTGGAATTTTATGGCCCTATTGTGGCGGGAATGGGGGCATAAAATACAACGAGCCATTCTAAACTCTATTGACTTCGGCGGGAACGTAAAATCCCCCTGCTGTAAAATTCCGTCCAAGGTCTTGCAGGTGCAGTAGTAGGATCTGGTAAATTAAGGGTTAATCTGGGACTGAGTACAGTACCGCCTACCGATGGTGTAAGAAGGCACCTGACCTACAGCTTAGGTCAGTAGCCTAGAGCTATGTAGCAATATGTAAGGACATGCCATGGAGTCCTCTCCATACCTGTACCCTCCACTGTAAATATGTACATAGTTCAGTAATCTTAATAAAGACTTCTTGGTAACTTCTACCTGACTGCTTAAAGCTGTCTAAGCAGCACACACCATGGGTAGCAACAACCCAATATACCACGGTGAGCAGCAGGGATAAAAATCCTCGTCCTCTGAACAAACAGTGAAGAAAAGGACACCAGCAATGAATTTCTGCTCAAAGCCTCACCCAAACAGCAAGAAGCTGAGAAAACACACCTGAAGAACACCAGCGAAAGAAGATTCGGGCAGCAGAACAAAAGGTGCAAGTTCAATGCAAGCTAAAGTCTCCATTGAATCCCTTGGAAGCAACTTCAACACAGCAGAGCTAATTCCCAGCGGCCTGTTTGGTGAGATCAAATCTTTTTTAAAAAAAAGTTCCAGGAAAGCCAGTCCTGCAAGCTGTTTCTTTCAAAACCAGACAGGCAGAAAATTCACTTGCACGTTCGTCGCTAGCCCGACCTCTGACTCAGCACCCTCTTTATGTGGCCCCCTGAGTCCAGAATACACCAGAAGCAACAAGGGAGAAAAAAACCCGTTGAACATGTGGAGACCTGGTTTAATCTAAAGCCCGAGCGCCTCGCAAATTTTAGGCTTCCCTGCCAGCGAGACCACTGCCTTCCCAACCTGGACCTGATCTGTGGCAAGCCGACACCATTTCAGGGCATGCAGTCTACCAAATTTTGCCCTCAGAGACTTGCACTGATTTGGGCGCAGTACATTGCTACTGCCCCAAGGGATATTGTGGACACAGAAAGGTGGACTTCCATGAACGGTCACGGTCATGGAGATTGCTGTCATTGCAAACAAGGTCCTCCTGAGGATCTGGATGCAAGAATGACTTCACATGAATGGTCAAGGTGAATACATCCTCAAATGACATATGCATACAACTGAACCACTAGGCTTGTGTACTGTTCAATGCACCGTAACCCATTCACCCGCCTACCAACAATCACTATCAATCAACACTCATTCCTTGAATTCATAGCTCCACCTCACCTTCACGTGGTCAACACTGCTGCAATCCTCACACCCACATCTCACAGCTTGTGATGTTGTCAGTCACAAGTTAGCTGGTCAACAATGACAGTGACATCGTCCACACACATTGCACCATACTCACTGATAGCATCTCAAGCTGTGAGATGTGGGTGTGAGACTTCCAGCAGTGATAAGTGCCTGAGGGTTAAGTTAAACTATGAATGTTAAGCTTGCCTCGTCAGTGATTGAGATTGTTGGTAGCTGTGTGCTTATGTAATGGAGGTGTGGTGAATTTATCAGTGTGTGAAACTAGTGGGGCAGTTGGCAGGATATGGCATTGCAAGATACATTCACTGACCTTGACCACCTCTGTGAGATTATTGAACTTTTTGTATCCAGGTTCCTGGAGTTTGATTCCCGACATTGACCACCACGGCTACCTGCTTTCACTGCTTTTTGCAAAGATTGTCTGGAGGGCCTCTTGTCTAGCTGTGGATAGATGACATTGCTCCTGCTCTCCACCTCCTGCACCAAAGCCTCCATCTTGGAGCCCACTCGTTGCCATGTTGTGCCATTATTGAGTGTTCCCGATGTCAAAATTGTAGAATGGCTTCCAGAACCTGCTCCAGCCATAGTGCACCTCCATTTTAAAAGGTGCAGGCTAGCTTTGAGTGGTGCTAGCCTCTTACAATTTTGTACCCCCTGCTTAAGCACACAGCCACACAACAGTGCCCTTATTGTTGGCTGTTGCTGCAGTTATTTAAATTTGCGGGCAGCCTGAAGTTTGCATGCTGCCTGCATCGGAACCAGTGGGAGAAGGGTAGTCCTGCATTTCGATTCCTGTGCCTGTTTTCAGACTCTGTCCAATTTTGCCCCTTTTAGATTCTGTACAAGGATCATAAGTAAATTCTGTGGGTTAAATCAGATTGCTTCAATTTTGTATATTGAGCTAGTGACTGAAAAAAGCAGAACTATGTTATGCTGCATCAGACACCAATTGACATATTGTCGCGCAAAATCCTGCAAAAAGATGTAGCTTATATTTATCAGCAGTTATTTATGGCAAAGTCACTTTCTGCAACCATGTTTTAACAGTTGACGCACCTGATGATTTATGAAATTGAACACATTCACAACAAAATAAATTGCTTCAGATGGCTAGAATTCATAATGCTTGCTATTTTGATGCATTTTGTTTTTAAAAATGATACAAATATTCTGGAATTTGGCAATCTCAAAGTATGCAAATGGAGCTCTTCATATTCATCTACATTGAAAACCTATTTAATGAGAATTGTGTCCTAATTCTTTCAAAATGCACAATGTATGTGTAATATTCTTTTGAGTATTGAGAAAAAGAAACAAAGAGCCAGAGCATTGATTTCCTAATGTATGGTTTGTCACATAGTCCTTCAACAATTTCTGTACAAGGCAATTATTGCAAAGCAGTTGGGTTTTCAGTATGATCCCCTAAGATATTATGGCTTTGGCAAATTAAGAGGTCCTATAAAAATCACTTTTACATTTAAAATCATAAAATCACAATTAAAGAACTTCATAAGCTATATCCTTACTGTATTGGGTGAGTGGTGAAAACAACACAAACAGAAAAAACCACTGGCTTAAAATAATAGCTCTGGTCGATAATGAACTTTAGTCATACAATAATAATCAAGCCATCTAAGTGATTAGCGGCTGTGTGTCACCATCCTTAAAATATATCATCAATCTTATAAGATGTGGTGACTGCCTTGCCATTTAACCAGCGAACGGTTTATGGGAGCCTAGTTAGCAATTCTTTTCTTAAAAAGGACGTGAACTGTTGTTGGCCTGTCTATTAGACTACTTAAACTCCACAGATACAGACAGGGAAATATGGTGGGATAATTTTTCCCCTTTTCTCTCACCTCTTGGCTGTTCGCAACAAGATGTATATTTTGGAGGGAGTATTTTAAACCCTCTGAGAATTGTGACCTTAAAGGATAGGTACAAACACGCTTTCTGGTGAGTTTAAATAAAAAGGAAGAATAAATGTTTATTTACACAACACTCAAAATGTGGATGCAATGAAAATACTCCCTTAAGCACACAGATACATACACAGAAGAAAAACCTTGTTCTAAAGATGACACATGCACTTTGATAATTAACAGAATAACAGGAAACAAATTGAGTGTTTCTAATGAGTACTTTAAGATGAAGATGCTGGTTCTTTGAAAGTAAGTGAAGGTTGAAAGTCTCTGGGTTTTCATACAAAGTTGTGGCTGAGCTTCCGTGGAAAAGAGATGTATTCTCACAGGTGGGAACAAATTAGCTCCTCTTCACTGCCTGAATTGACTGGTTGTTAGGTTGGGTTCTGTACTTCTTGCTGGTTAGTGGTTCCCCTTTGTGCTGTTTGTCCCAGACTGCCCTTGCCCCTGGCTGGTCCTTGGAATAATAAGATTTGCTATCTCAAGTCAGTTTCAATCATGTGACCACATAATCAATACTTCTATCATCCACACACATGATACAATGTTAGAAGTCATTGCTACACAATGGGGGATGAACAGCGGCCATTCACACCTGCTTGTGATAAATTGGTTTCTTCATGCCTTTCCTTGTTAGATTTCACATTCACAGACACTGATCCTGGGGGACCATTGTATTTTCTGTAAATATTCAGATAATAGGAGATGTAAATTCTAAAAATGATCTCACATTTTGAATGTATTTTCAAGGGATGGTCCTCCACATGGACATTTATATTTTCATGAATTTCCAGAGACATGAGTTAGTTCCCGCCTGTGCAAAAATCACTAAGAGTCACCTAGCCCCCTAGACTCAATTTTGGGTCAAGGTATAGTGTCCATATTCATGCTGCTTTTTTAAAAAAGAAAAATGTCCATCTTCATATGTGCATAGGCGTGACACCACTAAAAATTAAAGCATAATGAGGATAGGAATAAATGTATATTCTCTAGGTTGTGTTTTGAATACACTTCTGGCTTGCATCTTGTCAAAATAAAACTCATAATTTTTAACATTTTAATATTTTCTTTTACCAACAATGTTCAGTTCACTAGCTTTATAAAATTAGTAAAGGAGTAAAGAATGCTCAGTCAGCAATGTGCTCTGAATTGGACATAAAAGTCACAGAGGAAGTTTTTCTGCATCAATGCAGTGTGTGTAAGAACAATTCCAATTTTAAGACTTGTACAAAAATCAATTTAGAGGATTAAAATGAGCATTTATTATACTTTGGAGAAGTGAACCTGCTGCCTATGAAGGTGGCCTGCTAGATGTAAGCTGCAATAGTTTTGGTTTTACACCTTTGTTCACTTAGAGATTTGACCACAAAGGAGAAGAGGGTGAAATGTGTTGGATATGTTTAACTTGTTTGCCTGACTTTAGAAGCTATGCCTTTCTGTTTGAACTCAATTCTTTAACTTTTGGGCATAAACGGTGGGGCTGACAAACATTGTGCATCTATTACTTTATTTTTTGTGTGGCTCACTGCGACCAGGTCTACGTTATCAGTGAAGAACATAAATTTGTTTGGCCCTCTTACCAGATGAGTAATTGTCATTGGCGGGAGATCCATTTGTTTTTCAGAGGCAGTAGTGTAAGATATAATGTATCCAGTTCATCACAGGAGACATTATGTATTCATATTTCTACAGATTTCCACAAAGAGTGAGGAGAGGAGAATTATTCTAGTGTACTGGGATCTGTCTTGAATAATTAATGTGGCAGAATGCAGGAAAAATATTTTGTATAGGGACGCCTTTCACTGGAGGCATTGCATCTTGCTGGATATCTATTGTATATATATTTCAGCTTGCACCCTTTAATCAGTAGGAAGTTAGACATTTGTGAGCAAATTCTTAACTCTTTATATACCAAATGGGCCTGAACTTCCTCAGAGTGGCAATCAGTGACGGATTGTCACTCTGTGTCCAATTTCTTACTTGATTTTTTTTCCCAACCTGTCTGGCTCAATCTTCCGACTCGGGCTGAGCAGGTTCCAGGCAGTGAAACGTGTTCCCTGGGGCCCAGTGTTGAAGTCCAGGAGAGTCGAAATGAAGGAGGCCACGCCCCCATTTTTTATGGCACGAGCTGCTGTAAACAAGCTAAGTTTAAAGGGCCATTGAAATTTAAAGGTCCTTGACAGGCCAGGGAGGAGGTAAGTGCCTAAAGTAAGTGGATCGGATTTGGGGGGGGGTGGAGGGGATCCGAGGTCGGGGGATGGTGGGAGGTCGGGGATTGGATGTCGGGGGGTTGGAGGTTGGGGTTTGGGGGTCGGGGGTTTAGGTCGGAGGTCGGGATGTCGGGTCTTGGGTCGGGAGGGTGGGTGTCGGGCCTCGAGGGTGGGGGAGGACCTTGGGTCGGGCCCGGGTTGGGGGGATGCTGAGGGGGAGGGTGTCGGGTCTAGGGGTGGGGTGGTCTTGGGTTCGGTCGGGTGAGGCCTCTGGGGGTGGGGGCAGTGGCAGGGGGTGGGAGGGTGGTTGGGCCTCGGGTTGTTGGAGGGCGTGGGGTGGTATGGTGTTGGGCCTGAGGGGCTGAGAGGAGTCCTATGCAGGCAGGGGGAATCCTGTGGGGGGTGTGGTTGGGGGTGGGGGTGACCCCTGGAGGCTCGGTGGGGGAGTCCTGTAGGGGGTGGGGGCAGTCAGGGATGGGGGGAGACCCCTGGGGCGTGGGGGCAGTCCCGTGGGTGGAGGAGTCCTGTGGTGGGGTTGTCTGGGTGTGGGGGAGTCCCAAGGGGTGTGGATGTGGGTCTATACAGTAGTTATCCAGAAGTTAGAAGTGTTTTGAATTCTAACCTTTTCTTGGTAACTGTTTGTGTAACATAGTTGGAACCATCCAAAGTTTGCGATTTAAATTGCATTTTCAGATGGTTTTGAGTGCAGGGCAATTGCCCATGGAATGTTTTCACTTCGGGGCAATTGCCCTGCAAACCTTACCTGCTGCTGTTGGGCGTGCTTGGCGACGTGAGCAGACAATATAGCGTGAAGGCCAAAAATCGGTTTCACAACAACATGAAACCAGTTTGCAATCGTCCTCTCAACCCATCCATGGCAGGCCGCGTTTCCTGCCATTGGACATCGGGAACCTCATTGTAATACATCTGCATATCATTATAAGGCCAGCCCACTGGAATCATCGCCCCATGCTAGATCATCCGCCATTTCGTGATTGCACGCCAATGTGTTTCACAACAGCATATATAAGGCGTGCACCTAGCGGGCTGCACTTTGGGAGGAACCTGGAGGTGAGTGCACAGTAACATTGAGCAGCGCTCGTGAGAGTTGCCTGTTGGACTTCATAAGACCATAAGACATAGGAGCAGAAATTAGGTCGTTCGGCCCATCGAGTCTGCTCCGCCATTCAATCATGGCTGATAAGTTTCTCAACCCCATTCTCCTGCCTTCTCCCCATAACCTTTGACCCCCTTACCAATCAAGAACCTATCTATCGCAGTCTTAAATACACTCAATGACCTGGCTTCCACAGCCTTCTGTGGTAATGAATTCCATAGATTCACCATTCTCTGGCTAAAGAAGTTTCTCCTCATCTCTGTTCTAAAAGGTCTTCCCTTTACTCTGAGGATGTGCAATCGGGTCCTAGTCTCTCCTACTGATGGAAACATCTTCCCCACTCTATCCAGGCCTTTCAGTATTCTGTAAGTTTCAATCAGATCCCCCCTCATCCTTCTAAACTCCATCGAGTATAGACCCAGAGTCCTCAAACGTTCCTCATATGTTAAGCCTCTCATTCCTTTTTTTTCCCAAGGTTGAGGAAACTTTGGGGGGGGGTGGGGGGGATAAATACTTGGACCAGTATTTCTTATTACTCAAAAATTAAAATGGATCCCTTTACAATTGATACAAACTCTTAAAAGTCCTTCTTCAAACATCTTGGAAACAATTACAGATTCCCCAACCATTTCAAAGCAATCACAAATTTTCCTTGTTTTGAGCTATCATGTTAAAAATCGAGACAAAGTGGAAAAAGGCTCATGGTGGTGCTCAAAATCTCATTTTTGTATCTTTGCTCCAGATGATTACAGGACACCAACCTCAGTGGTGCTAATGTTTGTCAGAACAAGAAGTAAAGATAAGTAGCACATACTGATTTGTACAGTTTGACTCTCCAAGTATTTAGAACCTGTTTTAATGTGACCTCACTGTGGATATTGAAATAAAATGATTCAAGGTCTTTTCAATACAGTGCCAGCAGTAAGCAGCATTGATTCATATTTCAGATTCAGAGTTAATTTAATTTAATGAAGTATAATTACACATAATATATAGTCAATCTTTAAAATATTATAAGCAATTCTGTTCTATAATCTCTTGGAATCAGACACAAACCTTGACGTGATGAGGAAGGGGGTTAGAATTATAAGGTGATTCTGGAAACTTTGACTGTGTTGGGGCTAAAGGTCACTCCTGGTTACGTCAAGACATAACAGTTGAGATTGTGGCCTGAGATTTGTAGATAAAACCAATATTCCATAACAAATACAAGCAGATGTCCTTAAAATGCTGCTGGGTATTTTTTTTGGACATTTGCATCTGCTAAGATTAACATAAGTGTCAGAACAAAGATAATAAGCTGTTGTGATCCCATGAAACACGTTTCTTTAAAAAAATAACTGTTGAAACTGTAGAATTTTGTCATTCAGAATATGCTTTCAAACCAAACAAATGAGGACAAACTGCCTTAAATTGTGTAAAGCTAAGATGCAGTCTGCATGCATGAATGCGTAAACATTGAAACCAATTTTAGTGAATACAAAGCCTGTTCAGGGGAATCCAGTCGGTGCATAGAGTTACAAGCTTTCCTGATTTTCACAACGTCTTGTTTTTTCAATTTAATGATGTTAAATATTATGTTTTTTTAAAGGTTGGCAAATTGTTGCAAGTACAATTGCTTGAGATGAATCATTAGATAGATTTGAAAGCTGAGAAAGAACAACTGATTCCTAACATTCAGACTGGATGATGAGTGTTCAAATTGATTAACATGTGCTTTATTTGCTATGAATGCGGTAATCATTGTTTTTGTTATATGATGTTGAAAGACCAAAGAATTATTTCCACAGCCTCCTTTCCAAATTATTTTTACATTGTCAGTAGCTTTCACTATGATTTCAGGAATCTTATACATTTTGTAATACGGACTGACTGGTTTGCTGTTTATAGTTAATAAGCTAATACATTGGGCTTAGGTGTAAAAGCCTCAAGGAAAACAACAGACTGTTTTTATATTAATGGAGGGGCTGGGGTGAATGGGGAAATGGTGAGACTTTGGGTGGAATTTTCCCCTGTGGCAGGTTTAACGGTGGGCAAATGTACGAACAAGGAGCAGGAGTAGGCCATTCAGCCCCTTGAGCCTGCTCTGCCATTTAATAAGATCATGGCTGATCTGATAGTAACTCAAATCTGCATCCTGCCTACCCCCAAGAGCCTATCACCCCCTTCCTCACCAGGAATCTACCCAACTCTGCCTTAAAAATATTCAAAGACTCTGCTTCCACTGCCTTTTCAGGAAGTGAATTCCAAAGACTCACGACCCTCTGAGAGAAAAAATTTCACCTCATCTCTGTTTTAAATGGGTGACCCCTTATTTTTAAACGTTGACCCCTTGTTCTAGATTCTCCCACAAGAGGAAACATCCTCTCCACATCAACCCTGTAGAGACCTGTCAGGATCTAATGGGCAGAATCTTTGGCTCGGCGAGCAGGGGTGGGGCCCGCTCGCCAAGGTTTAAAATGACACGCGGTGACATTGGGCGCACGTCCTGACGTCACCGCACGTCATTTAGATTTTCAGTTCGGCGGGCGAGCAGCTGAGTCGACTGCGCGCCCACTGAACGGTCAAAGGCCTATTAAGGCCATTTAAAAAGCCAATAAAGCAATTAGCTGAGCTGCTCATCCAACTTTAAGGTTGGCGGGCAGGCGAAGAGCCCAGGCGGCCTTTGCATTTTTCATGGAACCTCATCCATGGGCAGGATGAGGTTTCATGAACATTTTTAAAGTGTTTGAAAAATTTTAAATAAAATAAATGGACATGCCCCAGCTCATGTGACAGTTTCACATGTGGGGACATGTCCTTCCAATTTTTTCGTACCTTTATTCCCTGAGGTCCCCCTGAGGCACAGAGGGAGCCTCCCTGACTCAGGCAACCCCCCTACCTGCACAGGGAGCGCTCATCGCTTCTGGGCACGCGTATGCTGGGCGAGCCTTAATTGGCCTGCCTATGTAAAATGGCAGCACCCAGCCGACTAGGGGCGCCGATTGGCTGTGCGCCCGCCCGCCCCCTCCCCCTCCCCCTCCCCCACCCCCGCCCCCCACCCCCGCACATGCACAACCCCTCTGACAGGGAGAAAGTTCTCCCCTGTATGTTTCAGTCAAATCGCCTCTTACTCTTCTAAACTCCAGTGGATACAAGTCTAGCCTGTCCAGGCAGGACAATGCGGCGGGAGTTCAAAAATTGGTTTCCCGCTGGCATAAATTGACAGCGAGAATTTCCACTCCCAGCCGCCATGGTGGGTTGCAATTCCCGCCAGAGGCTGGCGTGAAACTGATTTGTATCCCACTAATGGGTTGCAGATGAATGCCTAACCAGAATCGAACCCGCTCCCATGCTCGATTGTCCGTGATGCCAGCCAGAAATCATGTTGATCCAGAACACGTCTGGACCAACGCAGCGCGTAAATGTCGGCATTTACCTTAAGAAGGCCTGGGGCAGCTTGCGGAGAACATGGAGGCCTCCAGTGACTGGACCCTGGAACACCACATGCAGCAGTGGGTGGGTGGAGCATCAACCACATGGATCTTCTCACTGCAGCAGCATCCCGGAGGCGATAGTTCTCGGCGCAGCAACTTCCCCCAGGGTTCAGATCTTCAACCAGCAACTTCCCCCAGGTTTGAATCTTCAACCAGCAACTTCCCCCAGGGCTCGGATCTTCAACCAGCAACTTGTCCCAGGGTTCGGATCTTCAACCAGCAACTTCTCCCAGGGCTCAGATCTTCAACCAGCAACTTCCCCCAGGGTTCGAATCTTCAACCAGCAACTTCCCCCAGGGTTCGAATCTTCAACCAGCAACTTCCCCCAGGGTTCGAATCTTCAACCAGCAACTTCCCCCAGGGTTCGAATCTTCAACCAGCAACTTCCCCCAGGGTTCGAATCTTCAACCAGCAACTTCCCCCAGGGCTCAGATCTTCAACCAGCAACTTCCCCCAGGGTTCGAATCTTCAACCAGCTACTTCCCCCAGGGTTCGGATCTTCAACCAGCAACTTCCCCCAGGGTTCGGATCTTCAACCAGCAACTTCCCCCAGGGCTCAGATCTTCAACCAGCAACTTCCCCCAGGGTTCGGATCTTCAACCAGCAACTTCCCCCAGGGTTCAGATCTTCAACCAGCAACTTCCCCCAGGGCTCGGATCTTCAACCAGCAACTTCCCCCAGGGTTCGAATCTTCAACCAGCAACTTCCCCCAGGGTTCAGATCTTCAACCAGCAACTTCCCCCAGGGCTCGGATCTTCAACCAACAACTTGTCCCAGGGTTCGGATCTTCAACCAGCAACTTCCCCCAGGGTTCGAATCTTCAACCAGCAACTTCCCCCAGGGTTCAGATCTTCAACCAGCAACTTCCCCCAGGGCTCGGATCTTCAACCAGCAACTTCCCCCAGGGCTCGGATCTTCAACCAGCAACTTCCCCCTGGGTTCGAATCTTCAACCAGCAACTTCCCCCAAGGTTCGGATCTTCAACCAGCAACTTCCCCCAGGGTTCGAATCTTCAACCAGCAACTTCCCCCAGGACTCGGATCTTCAACCAGCAACTTCCCCCAGGGCTCGGATCTTCAACCAGCTACTTCCCCCAGGGCTCGGATCTTCAACCAGCAACTTCCCCCAGGGTTCGAATCTTCAACTAGCATCTTCCCCCAGGGTTCGAATCTTCAACCAGCAACTTCCCCCAGGGCTCGGATCTTCAATCAGCAACTTCCCCCAGGGCTCGGATCTTCAATCAGCAACTTCCCCCTGGGTTCGAATCTTCAACCAGCAACTTCCCCCAAGGTTCGGATCTTCAACCAGCAACTTCCCCCAGGGTTCAAATCTTCAACCAGCAACTTCCCCCAGGACTCGGATCTTCAACCAGCAACTTCCCCCAGGGCTCGGATCTTCAACCAGCAACTTCCCCCAGGGCTCGGATCTTCAACCAGCAACTTCCCCTAGGGTTCGAATCTTCAACCAGCAACTTCCCCCAGGACTCGGATCTTCAACCAGCAACTTCCCCCAGGGTTCAGATCTTCAACCAGCAACTTCCCCCAGGGTTCAGATCTTCAACCAGCAACTTCCCCCAGGGCTCGGATCTTCAACCAGCAACTTCCCCCAGGGTTCGAATCTTCAACCAGCAACTTCCCCCAGGGTTCGGATCTTCAACCAGCAACTTCCCCCAGGACTCGGATCTTCAACCAGCAACTTCCCCCAGGGTTCGGATCTTCAACCAGCAACTTCCCCCAGGGCTCGGATCTTCAACCAGCAACTTCCCCCAGGGTTCGAATCTTCAACCAGCAACTTCCCCCAGTACTCGGATCTTCAACCAGCAACTTCCCCCAGGGCTCAGATCTTCAATCAGCAACTTCCCCCAGGGCTCGGATCTTCAACCAGCAACTTCCCCCAGGGTTCGGATCTTCAACCAGCAACTTCCCCCAAGGTTCGGATCTTCAACCAGCAACTTCCCCCAGGGTTCAAATCTTCAACCAGCAACTTCCCCCAGGACTCAGATCTTCAACCAGCAACTTCCCCCAGGACTCGGATCTTCAACCAGCAACTTCCCCCAGGGCTCGGATCTTCAACCAGCAACTTCCCCCAGGGTTCGAATCTTCAACCAGCAACTTCCCCCAGGACTCGGATCTTCAACCAGCAACTTCCCCCAGGGCTCGGATCTTCAATCAGCAACTTCCCCCAGGGCTCGGATCTTCAACCAGCAACTTCCCCCTGGGTTCGAATCTTCAACCAGCAACTTCCCCCAGGGTTCGAATCTTCAACCAGCAACTTCCCCCAGGGTTCGAATCTTCAACCAGCAACTTCCCCAAGGGTTCGAATCTTCAACCAGCAACTTCCCCCAGGGTTTGGATCTTCATGCTCAGGTGGAGGGCTGTAGGAGGTACTGCTGGGCAGTGCGGGTCTGTGCTGGGGGAGGGGTTGAAAGATGGAGAGGAGGGGAATGAAGATGTGGAGCAGGTATGCTGGCCTAGGGGGTGTGGGGAAGGTTGGGGGTGCAAGGGGAAAGAGAGAGATTCAGCAGGGGTCTTGCAATGGATGAGCTGGTACAGAGTGGGAGGATGGGAAAGACCGTCTTTGGTCAGGAGTGGGGGCCTTGTGCAGGTTGCGAAGGGGCACAGGGGCTTGTGCAAAGGTGTGGACAGGCATGGAGGACTACTGAGGGGAAAGGTGTTCAGAGGGAGGGGTCAATGGAGTCAGTGGAGGATTCTTGGAGGCCAAACTGAGGATACCAGTGTTAGAAGGGGACGGTGACAGTTAAAGGGGCAGTGGGGACCAGGAGTGTGGGAGGGTGGGTGTGTGATGATGTCATGTGAAGCAGCGCTGAATGTTTTTGGAGGAGATGCAGAAAGTGATGTGGATTCAGGGGTTCGGGAAGATGTGGGGGAGGGGGGCATGACAATTGTTATGGGCGTGGCATTTTTAGGAAAGCAGGGACTTCTACATTTATTTGAACAGGGTGGAAGGTGATGGGAGAGTGTTGAAGGGTGACCATGTGGCGGTCGAAAGTGATTCCTGAGGGGGGGTCAATGGTTATGGGGGGAGGGTGTAGGTGATGGGGGGAGGGGAAAAGCTGTTAGACTGTATTTCAAATATTACTACTATCAGGGCTGGTTGCAACTATGCAGTGTCTCATTGTGGAGATCTTGAGATGCTGCAGGGGAGTTGGGTCATGGAGGGTGGGCGGAGATGCAGGTCATCTTAATTGGACAACTGAAGGGCATGTAGCACTTACAATGCTAGGGCATTGCGACAGATGAGCGTGTGAAGGGCAAATGCTCAGCGTGCGTGGGAGACTCCTTACACATGGCTCACTTGGGCCCTGGCAAACAACTTTGCCTCCCTGAGGATTTTTGATTCGGGGGAAATGGACATGGGGCATCCCTCGGAAGATGATGGCAGTGGGGGTGGGGGTGGAGGGGGGAGGCTGCTGGGTGTGTGGACAGGCTTAAGGACTATTGCAAATATACCACATTAGACATGATTAAAGTTCAAGTGAACTATATTTACAAAAGTTTGGTATGTGTAGTTATCATAGTGCACCAGTGCAACCGCATGTGAATTCAGAACTTCTTAACTTTTTTTTCTCTAACACCTCTTCTAGGTGCTCTCCTGACATCTGCAGCAGGAGTGGAGGCAGCCAGCTGACCAGTTTTCCCTGTTGTCTTGGATGACCTTGGTGGCTGCTCTCTACAGAACTGAGGCCTGGAGGACTCCAGTTTACTTTGGCTGTCCTGCTGTGGGACAGCTGCTCCTGCTGCGGTGACAGAGGATGAGGCTGAAGGGGTCACAGGCAAAGGGGATTCGGAAGGGCCGGACAACCTCGGAGAGTACTGAGTGGAGGTCCCAGGGGCATTCGACTGCCGCTCCTCCTTCCTTTGGGTGTCCGAATGCTCCTGCCTGAAGCCTTGAGGGGAAAGGGGCATCAGAAGGGAGGTCAGGGTGCCCCAAACCTCTCTCGTGTAGCTACTGCAGAAGCTCACCCATGACTACTGTTATGGAGTGCAGGTCTGCACACATCTACGGCAGAATCTGCTGGACTAGGTTCTCCATGGAGTACGCAACCCTCCCCATGGAGTCCGCAACCCTCCCCAATGAAACCTCCATGCCTGCACCTGTTGGCACCGCTTTATCAGCCAGAAGGTGGTTGGACTCCTCTGCCTCACATGCCACTCTGTTGAGGGCCTCCGACACCTCTGTCTGATTTTCCCCGGTCTCTTGCTGCCTCTGCAGCATCTCTTGGAAGGCCAATTCCAAAGGCCCGTCATTGGACTCGAACCTCAAGATGCCTATTCCCTAGCACTCCTCCAAGTGATGGTGAGCTTGGCTGACTCTGCCTTCTCTGCTGCGGACATGTGTCCGTGCAGTGACCACCAGAATGTGAGACCCTTCCTAAACTAGAACTAATACCCCCAGAGGTGTGTGTCTCTGCACTGGTGGAGGGCACAGGTGTCTGCTATGATACCTCTATACTTTCTTCATCAGTGATATTCTCGCTCCTCTCTGGGCTTGTGTTCAAGCTGGACAGGGCTTCCTGAGTGTCAGGTCTTACCCTTTTCCTGATGGCACCTACATGTGAGAGAGGAGAGAGTGAGTGACTGCATGAGCTGCCTCCCACATGGAGGCACCCTTGACCCTAAGGTCTCTATGATGTGTATGGATCCTTACTGGATGGAGGCCACAAGCCTATTTCTCCACCTCCGAAGGATCTGCCCCACTCCACCCCTGCCTGCTGGGCTGCCTGCTTCTCAAAGTAGGTCAGTTCTTTCAACTATGGCTGACCCCTTCCTGTCTTCTCCCTCTCTCTACAATTATGGCTTAACTTCTCCTGCATGAAGCGACAAGATGGGGTTGAGAGCAAATGGGTTTTCGTGTATCCTTCTTACAAATAACCCACTGGATTGGGTGCCATTGGATTGATGGTTTTCCACAAGGGTTCTGGACTAGCACACTCCAGAGCCGTGAGCCCATGTAAATATAAGGATAAGGCTCAGAGAGGCATGTCATTAGTGGTGCTTGCTGGTGCCCTCAACGCTTGAGCCCTTACCCTCCACCACTCCCCCCCGCCACTTCCAGACAGCATGTGAGCTCTCTATGTCAAAGGGTGAGGGACCCATAGTGGCCTGTCCACCTGCAGAGTGGATGGACTGCAGTGGGGCTATGAGGCATGATGGTATCACGGTGCCACTGAGGCCCATGTCCCTTGTACCATTCATTAAGGTGAGAGTGAGCAGCTGAGGGTTTATTTACCCTCACGGAGCAGATGAGGTCATTCATCCTTTCTCAGCATTGTAGGGCAGTCTTGTGCTGGAGGATCAGGGCACTGATTGCCCTGGGGTTTTTCTCCCATGCAGGGTTCGTATCCCTGCTCGTCCTCCTCCTCCCATCTGGTAGATAGAGGTTGTCCCTCCTGGCCTCCACTTGGTCAAGGAGGGTGTCCAGGGAGGAGTCGTTGAACTTGGGCGCTGGAGCTGAATGTCCTCTTCTGGCCATCTCCTCAATCAGTGTGGTGGATAAGTTGCTGTCTGGGCGCCTTTTCAATGCGCCTGGATATGATGGCGGGGCACGAGCCACCCAGCATGCTTCACCATACAAAACGTCTGGAAACCCCTGGCTGCATAATTAGTGAGGCCACGTGAATTCCCGGCAGCCTCCAGCGGGGGGAAACACTCCCCATCTGCCCCTGTCATGGGACTTAGTCCCGGAAAGGAAAATTCTGCCCTTTGTATCTATCAGTTGGAGAACAATAGCTTTCACATAGAATTTACAGCACACAAACAGGCCATTTGGCCCATCATGTCCAGGCTAGTGTTTATGCTCCCCACAAACCTTCTCCCACCCTACTTCATCAAACCCTATCTACATATCCCTTTATTCCTCTTCTATATGTACTTATCTAGCTTTCCTTTAAATGCATCTATATCCTTCGCTTCAATTACTCATTGTGGTCAGCAGGTTCCACGCTCTAACCACTCTCTGGAAAAAAGTTTTCTTCTGAATCCCTCATTGGATTTACTAGTGACAATCTTGTATTGATGAACCCTAATTTGGAATTCCACCAGAAGTGAAACAGCTTCTCTACATCCACCCTATCAAACCCCTTCATAATTTTAATGATCTCTAATAAGTGACCCTTCAGCTTCTCCTTTCTAGTGAAAAAAATCCAAACTGTTCAGTTTTTCCTAAAAGTTATAACCTTTCATGTCTGGTATCAATCTTGTAAATCTTTTTTGCACCTTCATCAATGCCTCAATATTCTTTTTGTAATATGAAGATAAGAACTTTACACGGTACACCAAGTGTGATTTAATCAAGGTTTTATACAAGTTTAACATAACCTTTCAGTTTTTCACTTGTATTCATCAACCAGTGAATCTACGTGATTTAAAAAAATTTTTTTATGGCCTTGTTAACTCCAGATTAAAGGAGGCATTTTCAAATAGAATTTAAAAACCTATTGGGCTGAATATAACTGTAGCAGCTGGGAATGCAGCCATTTTTTAGGCCCTGACAGAATTCAATGGCAATTGTCTGCCATTGGGGGTTCCGTGCCTTTCAGGGTAGAGGTCCTGCCTCAAGAGAGACAATGGGAAACCTTGGCACTGCCTGTGGATGCCTGCCCGCGCTAGTAGTGGCCCAATCAGCAGGCTCCTGCGACATATCCTCTGCAAATGGCAAGCCCAGTCTTGGCTGCCGCACTCTCTGGACCCTGGATCCATGTCCCTGCCTACAGGCTGCTTCCTTGGGCATTGGACTCCCTCCAGGGCCATTAGGTCCTTTGCATTTGAAAATCTCATCATTGTCACCGACGCTGTCATCCTGTCAATGACATTGGATGGGGGCCTGGAAATTATCTGGGTGTTGGGTTCCCAGAACCGAATAGAAAATCCAGGCCTGGGAGGATATTTTGATTGGATTGCTGTAGCATCGAAATGAGATTTTAGTAACATTCAGTAGGGTTTTCAACTATTTGCTTGTGGAGTCAGAGTAATAATGTATGTGCCAAAATAGATATTCTGTTGGGGCTTAGCTATTACAAAACAAGCAATGTTATCAAACAGTATTTGGAGAAGAAGAAGTCAATTGTAAAATATTTTTTACACAATATGATAGTAAAGCAATTGCCTAGTTGTTGAATGTGAAGGCAGTCAAAATGCAGATCATGGTTCGGAGTCAAGAGATTGCCCTGTACATGCTAAACAAAGATGGGGTAAAATGAGAATTTTGAATTTTACATGAGTTGTCTATTCTTTTAGCTGTTGTCAACATCCAGCCACGTGTCCCACGCCATACTCATTAATAACAGAAAGGTTGACGAACATCTCAAACTTAAACCTTAGTAAAACAATTAATATAGACAAGAGAACTTAAATGGACATCAAGATCCATTCAAATTATTAATTATTATCACATTTTAAAGGTTTTTACAGTAGGTATTTAATTTGGATCAACGGCCGAGATATTCCACTCCGGGCCTAAGCCCTGTGGTGGGGGTGGGAAGTCAGAGGGACTCCGGCTGAATCGTGTGATGCTGGGCTGATTAATTATGCAGCTGGGGGTTTCCTGGGGAATTGTGCGGAGGGGCAGGCAGGAAGTCGCATGGCCCCACCAAGATATCCGGACATCATATTTTAAAGGTGCCTGGACAGCTACTCATTTATTGCACATTAGATTTTGGAGCTGGACATGGCAGGCAGGAGTCAACAAGCACCGGCCCCAAGGTTCAGCAGTGGCTCACTGGGCCACACTTCTTCAAGCAGTGGAGGACAGGAGGGACGCCTTTTTTCTGAGGGATAGGAGGAGGAAGCCCACCCATCTCACCACACCAGCATGGAGGTGATCACCAGGGTGATGAGTTCCAATTCAACTCAGAGGAGGACCGCCCTGCAGTACAGGAAAAGAATGAATGACCTCATCCACGCCACCAGGGTTAGTGAACCTTCTACTCCTCATACTCACCTCACTGAATGGGAACTGGAACATGATCCTCAATGGCAAGGCCACCATCTGTGCTGCCCATTCATAAAAGCCCTTCGCCAGGTGCTGGGGTGCTGCCTCACAGCCCCATAGCAGCCCATGTGGTCTGCAGATAGGGAGGTGACTGTGGGCCACGCCAGCCACACTGAAGGCACAAATTCTGTTAGGGGGGGGTAGGATGGTGCTGTTTGGCATAGAGGGCAACTGCATACGCTGCTGTTGCTGCCATGTCCCTGTTGTCCTTGCCCTTCTAGCTGTTGGAGCTCGCAGGTCTGGAGGATGCTGCCAAAGTAACCTTGAGGACTAGTGCATCTTTCATATGGCAGACAATTGCCAAGGAGTTGGTGGTGGGAATCGACAGCATGTGAACATCACCTGCGTCAGAAGTGCTCACAAACCATCGTTTTACCTTACACAGGAGAGGACAGCGCACAACAAGCCCGAGAGGGAGAAGAAGGGAGGGGGCATGCCCAATTTCTGGCCCCTCACACCATATGAAGAGAGGGCTGCCGAGCTGGCTGGGGTACACAGCGACCCTGCTTGTGGAGACGACGGGGCTGGCCCCCCCAACAGCCACCCAGTGAGGAAGCTTAACCTCTGTTCATTGAAACCTGAGGATGAGGCTCCGTGCAATGTAGGAGGAAACCCATACAGTTACTCATTCTCTCCTCTTTCCATTACAGGTACCAGCAGGAAGAGGGTGAGGCCTGACCCCGATCCTGAGCTCAGCTCCAGCTCCGGCCCCGAGTGGACTGAGAACGATGACGACGACGATGACAAATTCTTACCTGTACAGTAATCACCTGCACCCTCCACCAGCCCAGAGATACACACCTCGCAGGGCTATATATCTAGTTTAGGTTCGGTTCACACTCTGGTAGTCACCGCATGGACATGTGTCTGCAGCAGATGGAGGCAGGGACAGCTAAGGTCATTGACACTCTGAGAACTGCTTGGGAAGAGGCCTCTGCTAAATCTGAGTTTGATGATGGGCCTCTGGGAATGGTGCTGGACAAGATGCTGGAAATGCTGCGAGACGCAGGGGAACATCAGGCAGAGGTGGTGGAGGCCTCAACAGAGTGACAGGCGAGGCAGGGGAGTCTATCCACCTGTTCTTTGATGTAGTGGCACCAACAAGTCCGCATGTTGAGGTCTCCATGGGGTGGGTGGTGGATGCCATGGAGAACTTGGTCCAGCAGAACGCCCAGTTTCTGCTGGAGATGCATGCAGACCAGCACTCCATCACTGTAGCCGTGGGCGAGCTTTTGCAGTGGCTATGCCTGTGTGGCTCCCACTCGGCTCCCCCATTTCAAGGGGCTGACCCAGACTGGGTCTATGCCTCCCTGAATCATGCCTGCACATGGAGGCATCGATCTTTGCCAGGGTCCTTGTGAGCCATGTGCGAAAGGCCTTCCATGCACATTGTTCCTGTTTGGGTTTTGAATCATAATTTAATGTCACATCTGGATTTCTGTAGTAATGTGACTATGCAATAAGTCTGTCTCTGTGGAGGCAGACATCTTAACAAACAGTTCAATACAGCCTCTCACTGGGAAGATGCTGATGAAGCACCACTGTCCTTAAACATGAAACATGGTGTCAGAAGTGGAGAAAAAATAGATTTTTGAACCCTGGAAATGTTGAATAGAAGCCACAGCTCAGAAAGGCACACCAAAATTGTCAAATCTGAAAAAAACTGCTAAGAAGGAGTAAAGGGTATAGCACTGAAGAAGCACAAAGTTGCTGACAAAGACAGTAAAAATAAGTTAAGGAAAAGCAAACTAACCAAAGTCTGCATGCAAGATACTGAGTTGGTAACATGACTGCTGTAAACTTTCCACTCTCTTCTCTGGTAGAAATGCAAAGAGATAGGTGTCAAAACTGACAGTTTTTCCACTTGCAATACCAAGACTACGAGATTGCAACAGACTTAATTAACAAGCCTGAATCAATAAGAGTAGCCACACTTCCAACTGCTGGGGAGGGACTGCTACAAATTGTTTTCCACCCTAATTCTAACCGATGAGCAAAGAGAAAAGGGCGGCAGAGATTTTGAAAGCCTTAAACAAACACGTTGAACGCCAAGTGGATGTTACATATGAATGCTATGTCTTCAACACTAGAGCTCAGAGTGAAAATGAGACCATAGATCAGTATGTGACGGCAGTAATGCAGCTTGCAGAATCATATGAATTCGGACAACTTAAAGGTGACCTGATTAAAGGTAGATTAGTCTTAGGCGTGCAAGACCCCTCGGTGAGAGCAAGTCTATTGAAAGTTGAGAAACTGATGCTAAAGAAAGCGATAGACATGTGTCGAAATGCAGAAGTTGTGAAACGTCAGCTAGAGTATATGTATGGCAGAGCAGACCAGGAGACACATTATGCTGAGAGACAGGCCAACCCAAAAGAACTAAGCAATTACTAACAAAGGCCAGGATGCAAATACTGTGGAGGACAGCTTACAAAGGAAAAAAAGAATTGCCCAGCATGGGGAAAGCACTGCTTTAATTGTAAGAAGCAGAATCATTTCGCACACAAGTGTTTGGCTGGAAAGAAGCAAAACAAGCCTGTACAGATGGCCACTGGAGAGATATCAGCAGAAGAAACTGATGAAGAACTATACATGATATAACAGGTGGTTCCGTCAAGTCCATAGGTGACAAATGGGTTGTTACAATGATGACCGCAGAAAGAGAGTATCAAGTGAACAAGAAATGTCAAGAGACACTGGTGCACCTTCGCAGAACTGTGCAAAGTGGCTCAACATAGCAATCTGAAAATCAAGCCCTCAAAACTAAAGTTGGGGCTATATGATGGCACGACACTTACACCGAGAGGACAAATTAGTCTGAGAGCCCAATGAAAGGGCAAGAAGGACGATCTAGAGTTCCACATCATAGATGGTACACAATGGCCACTTATCTCAGTTGAAGCAAGTCTAAAGCTTGGGCTGGTGAGAAAGGGCAGTAATACACCCCAGAGAAAAAATGACAGAAAACCCCAGAGAGAGGGAAACAAAGGACTCTAGAGTGAGGAAGACAATATTTAAATAAATCTCAAGATGGTTGCCGACCATGTGAGTCAATGAATTGCAACAGCCAAAGATAAATGAAGCAGTTCTATAGGAAAATGTACACCTCAGAGTTGAACTGGAAGATTTGAAGGGCAAGATTCCAGCTGAGTATATACCTTTGAAAACACACGATAAACTGAAGTCTTCAATGAACCAAACTGTGAAAGATCTGAACAAACAAATTCCAGAGATGATACAAAGGTAACAGGAGGTAAGAATGACCCACAATTCCACAGTTGGAAACTCAAAGTGGGAGTTGAAAAATTCAACCAGATTGACAGCCAGGCAAAATGGCAGATGGAAAAGACACACAAAGAAGTTAAAACATGATCAATATGGAGTTATGGAAAAAATGAGCCAGTCAGGGTACAAATCCTCAATGCTCTCAACAGGAGTCGTCCCATGTATAAAGTTAGGACATGTGTAGAGATATTATCACCTCAATTATACGTGGCGTATGTGAACAAATATACCAGTACAACCACAGGCATATACAATCATCAAGTGAAGCTTCACTGTAGTTGGCTTGTCAGGGAGAAGGGATCTCACCAGCCATATTGAGTACAGAACTACCATCAATCTCAGTGATCCATGTGTCCCCAACAACAGCATTGGAGCAACAACAGTTATCACGGCAATAATTGCCACGGGAATGACACTCCCTGGGGTGGGAACATCATCCAGGCAAACAGCCAATATCAACATGCATGCGCACTGTTAAGAGACCTGCACAATTTAAATACTATATGTACAATGCATGTGCAATGACTGACTAGTAGAACAAACAGTTGGTAATCCATGAGAACAATGGGTGTATAGTGGGTAACTTGAGTAACTCACAGTCACACAGGATCATGCATGCAAAGGTGTCTTCTGTTCATGAGGAAAAGGGGGATCTTTGTACCTTTTCTTCGATATGAAAAGGGGGCTGTCTGGTTTTGAAATATAGTAAGTCTGATGTCACATCTGGCTTTCCAGAGTCATGTGACCATGCCATGCGGCTGTCTCTCTAGAGGCAGACATGTTAACAAGCAGTTCAATAAAGCCTCTCTCTGAGAAGATACTGATGAAGCTCTGCTGTCCTTGAACATGAAAAGCTCTCTTGCCCTTCACTGTCTTGAGGGGACAGCATCTTAGGGTACCCCTTCAGTTGTTCAATTGATCTGACCTTCAGATCCGCACACCCAACGACCCACCTCCCACCCAGCATTTCTGGAGCTGGACTTCAAGGGTGTGGACAGTGCCTCAACATCAGGATGGCAGTCATTTATTTTGAGACCATTTAAAACACTTTCTACCCTCCACCTGTAACCCACACCCTTGCCCCCATCACCATTGACCCCCCCAAGTGTTGCCTTTACTCTCTCAACTGTCATCCTTGAACTGCAGCCCCCCCTCACCCCAATAACCCTGCAGCCCAACACTGTCACTGTTCACATGCCTTCCCTCCCTGACAAGCCTATCCCAGTCATGGTCCCCATGCCTATCCTTATCCTGCTCATCCTAGGGTCTGTGTCCACCTCCGAGTCCCTTCCAGCAACCCAAACCAGCCCTTCATCTGCCATCGACAGACCCTCTGTCTCCCACCCTACCGCATTGAACTGCCCCCTTTAACTGTTACTGTTTCCTTCTACCATCAGTACCCTGGGTTTGACACCAGGATTCCATGATTGACACTACCGACCTGTCCCTCTGAACCCTCCCACTTTCCCCTGCTATCCACCCCTCATTGTCCTCCGCTGTTCACCCCCCTCACTGTCCTCTGCTGTCCTCCCCACCCCCGACCATCACGGTCCCTTGCTGTACGCCCTCCCATGGTCCCCTGCTCTCCCACAGCCCTTGCACCGCTCCCCAGTCCCTTCTCACCACCCCCACCAACCAATCCCCACCTCAAGGCTGCATGCTTACACCCCCCCACCCTACCTTATGTCTGCCCTCTCCTCCCCTCCCGTGTCCATCCCTCCCCTTGCACACCCTAGTTGCCACACACCTTCCATTGCTCCAGTCTACTTCCACCTGCTCCAGCCTGCCGTCCACCTTCTCCGGCCTGCCGTCCACCTTCTCCGGCCTGCAGTCCACCTCCTCCGGCCTGCCGTCCACCTTCTCCGGCCTGCAGTCCACCTTCTCCGGCCTGCAGTCCACCTTCTCTGGCTTGTTGTCCAACTGCTCCAGCCTGCAGTCCACCTTCTCCGGCCTGCAGTCCACCTTCTCCGGCCTGCCGTCCACCTTCTCCGGCCTGCAGTCCACCTTCACCGGTCTGCCGTCCACCTTCTCCGGCCTGCCGTCCACCTGCTCCGGCCTGTAGCCCACCTGCTCCGGCCTGTTGTCCAACTGCTCCAGCCTGTTGTTCACCTGCCTCAACCTGCGATCCACCTTCTCCGGCCTGTTGTCCACCTTCTCCGGCCTGTTGTCCACCTTCTCCGGCCTGCTGCCCACCTGCTCCGGCCTGCTGTCCCGGTAAGTCTTGATATGTGCAAGCCATCTTGGTCCAGTCGTGTTTTGGACCAGCATGAATTCCCGCTGGCAGGGCAGATGATCGGACGATGGAGGGATGGGGGACAATTCCGATCGGGTGGTAATTTGAATCCTGCTAATGAAACGGCAAACGGCTTCCAGACTGCCTTTGGCAGAGATGGGGACCGGCCATTCTCCCACCTTGACAGTCGGGGCCGCAAATCCTACCATCATTTCCTGCCGCCAGGAAATTGATATTTTTCACTCAGGCTGTATTCTCCTCCCCTGCCCACCATGAACCCTGCTGCTGGCGGAGGTGGAAAATCCCAACAAGCATCATTGATCATTTAGAAAAATTATTCATTCATGGGATGAAGTCATCACTGCCTAGGCCAGCGTTTATTGCCCACACCTAATTGCCCTTGTTCAGAGGGCATTTAAGAGTTTACCACATTGCTGTGGGTCTGGAGTCACATGTAGGCCAGACCAATTCAGGTCAGCAGGTTTCCTTCCCTAAAGGACATTAGTGAACCAGATGGGTTTTTACAACAATCGGCAATGGTTTCATGGTCATCATCAGACTTTTAATTCCAGATTTTTGTTTTACTGAGTTCAAATTTTACCATCTGCCATTGTGGGATTTGAACCCAGATCCCCAGAGCATTACCCTGGGTCTCTGAATGACTAGTCCAGTGACAATACCTCTCCTAGGATCTGCTGTATATCTTTTTCTGCCCACAGTTTAAATAAGCAACACAGAACCCATACTGTGCTCACCAGTGACTGGAAAGTAACACACATCATTTCATAATTTCCCAGTCTTTGAAAGTGGACTGTATACACACCCTTACTAGATTGATACACTGGCTTTGCACCAGTAATCGGTTTTACTTACATCATACAGATGTCTGTTATAAAGTGAAGTGTACGTTACTCTAGTCTCCTTGATCCATAAAATAAAAAAAAGATACCACTGGCCTTTCCTGTAAGCATAGACCCTAAGTGGGGGCAGAGTTGTCATAGATTCAGTCTGGCCTAACACTTGTTAGCAAGCACACAAATCTTCAAACCAGACAGCTCTGTAGCTGGCTAAAAGATTCCCAAGCACTAAGTGCGGACTGTCTTCCATGTAAGACAGACTTTCTATAAAAATACAATCTGACTTCCTTTGAGATGTGCACAGACAAATGGATTGTTACAGCTCACTTAATTACATTGGGTCAGGCAGACAATCATTAATTAAATAAAAAGCTGACCTTTGACAATGCAATAAGTATTTGTGCTTAAATGTAATGTCTGTGGTCAATCAAACACTTAACAATTTATCTGTTTCACATTATGCTGATGGTGGAAACTTCTCAACTGTGAAGTTCTTTGCAGTCAATGACTAAAAAATTTGATAAGAGTGAAAAACAGGCGTGCGAATTGTGCCAATTTAGGCAGCATGCGAACACTTGTTTGTTTAAATGATTGTAGCATGCTGCCAGCATGGAGAATGTTGTTGAGTGGCTGAACAGGGGACACAAAATCATGAAAGGCTGGCATGAATGAAAGTGAGCCTGCATTATTAAAAGCCAGCCTTCTCGTCTGAAAGGCGAGGAGCATTCTGGATGGAATAGGTGCTGGTAGTTATGCAAAAGTGATTTTGATCTGGGGAAAACACAAAAATGGCACAAACCAGGCAGAGAGTGGGCTTCAAGATTTTTCAACAGTGCACTGGAGGCCTTGGTGCAGTGAGTGGAAAGCCAGAGTGACATCATCTAGCCATAGGGGCCATAAGGCCCTCCAGATAAAATTTGGGAAATAATTAAGACCAGACAGCCATGCCTTGAGTGGCTAAGATCAGTGAGTGCATCATTCAATACCATATCCAACCGACTGGACCAATAGCCTCATAGCCTCATTTACTGCTCAATGCACCACACTCCATACACTCATCTACTAACAATCTCTATTAATCATGACTTATAGCTCAAATTCATAGCTTCACCTCACCCTCACCCACTGCAGCAAGCCCTATACCCACATCTACTTGTGCATTCTATCAGCTGCCACCCATGACTACCACATCAACCAAATACATTGTGTCATACTCACTGAAAACTTTCCTCTCTCTTGTAGAACAAAGTGGCACACAACTAGGAGCAACAGACCCGAAGGATAAGGAACAGGTATGGCTGCATAACCTAACCCCCCATGAAGGACATGGTGCTCGTCCCCAATGGAGATGCCATGACTGAGGCTATGGTCAACGGCCGTGCTGAATTAATTGAAGATGACAGGCTCATGCATAATCCTCCTGCTCATATCCCACAATCTCTTCTGATTTACAAGCTGTGAATAATGTAAGCACATACCTCATACATTTCTGCCCTCCCCTCACCACAACACAGTCCTTGTGCCTTTCTGCTTTCAGGTACCCAAGAGTAGCAACATTGCTAGGCAGTTGGAAGAGAAAGAGGTAGAAGAACAAGAAGACATTGATGAAAATGAAATACTGTCACTATCAAATCCTGGGGTTAGTTTACCATTAACCAGAAACTGAACTGGACTAGCCATATAAATACTGTGGCTACAAGACCAGGTCAGAGGCTAAGAATCCTGCGACAAGTAGCTCACCTCCTGACTCCCCAAAGCCTGTCCACCATCTACAAGGCACAAGTTAGGAGTGTGATGAGATACTTTCCACTTGCCTGGAATGCTCAAGAAGCTTGGCAGCATCCAGGACAAAGCAGCCCGCTTGACTGCCACCCCATTTACAAACATTCACTAGTTCCACCACCAACGCACAGTGGTAACAGTGTGTACCATCTACTAGATGCACTGCAGGAACTTACCAAGGCTCCTTTGACAGCACCTTCCAAATCCACGACCACTAACACCTAGAAGGACAAGGGCAGCAGATACATGGGAACACCACCACCTGAAAGTTCCACTCCAAGCCACTCACCATCCTGACTTGGAAGTATATCGTCGTTCCTTCACTGTCGCTGGGTCAAAATCCTGGAACTCCTTTCCTAACAGCACTGTAGGTGTACTTACACTACAGGGACTGCAGCAGTTCAAGAAAACGGCTCACCACCACCTTCTCAAGGGCAATTAAGGATGGACACGAACCTGCTGTGCTCTCTCAGGATGGAAAAACTGTCACTTGACCAGTGACTTGCAGTTGCCAGTCAGCCAGACTGTTGCCGCCCATGCAGCTGTGGTGCAGCACAAAACTGGGCCTTCTCAGGCTGGAGCTGCTCGAGGTTATCCTGCTATCACCCCCACTGAAAGTCGGCAGCCTTCCATCAGCCAAGCTGCAGTTACTGAGGTAGGAGCACAAGGGCAGGCAAAGTTACATGAAAGACAGGCACTAAGGGAATGCACAAGGGTGATTAGTTGAAGCTTGCATGAAATACTGCATTGCTTGATATATAAATTTGGTTTGAATTGTTTGTTTTGTGATGGCCTTTGTTTTAGCATTGTGGCCAAGAGAACACTTTGTGGGTCAATAAGAGAGGGAAGATAAGAAATGAGATTGTTGGTGAAAGGGGGTTTTGGATTGTTTTCATTTTTACTGGAATTGGATGAGCCAATCATGGACAGCCTGTCCAGAAAGGTTTTGTTTTAATTGCCTCCTCCTCCTCTTGTTCTTCTCCCTATTCTGCTGGTTGCCGAATGGTTGGTGGCAAAGATTGTTCCTCATGATGGTGAGGTTGTGCAGCATACAGCAGACCACATGCTCTGCCAAGTGCTACAATTCTGCTCGAGAATGGTCCAGGCAGCAGAGGTGTTGTTCAAGTACTCCGATGGACTCGATGATCACATTATGTGAGGCAGCCTTATATAAATGCTGCCCCACATGCATCCGGTTATGAAGCAGAGTCATGAGCCCTGTGGTCAGCTGATACCCCTCGTCACCCAGTAGCTGCCCTCTGCTTTGTCATGGTGGCTCAAATATGGATGATACATCGACCTACATGATTCACTGGGTATGGTCACACACCAGCTGCACATTGAGGACTGGAATCACTTCCGGTTACACCACATCTCAGATTTGATAAGCATGGGCCGCAAAGCGACGTGCGTGCAATCAATGGCACGCTGACAAAGCCTGAAATCCTTGTGAAACCATGTGCTCGCTCTGCCTGCTCTGGCAGGAAAGAAAGAAATGTATTCAGCCTCGGTGACCTCTCTTATGTAACAATAGAGGGGAAACTGCAAGATGTTGCAAATATCACCTGCTACAGCCTGGAAAGAGCCAAACGTATAGAAATTCAAGACCACGGATACCTTCACAGCCACTGGCATTACTGTCCTTGCCCTGTATTGAGGTTACAATTGTGGCTGCAGCACATGGCAGAGTTCAGTACAGATGTCTTTAGCATAACAGAGACATCTGACGGTGTTCTTTGCAGAGGTTCAGGTAGAAGAATTGCTCCCTGAGTACCATTGGCAAATATAGTCCATCACATTTCATGTGACAGCATGTTTTTCATTGTACACATGAAAGGTATGAGTGAAATCGTATGCGTGAAGTGCACACTGGAGTCATAAACCATGTCATCCAAGTATAGCCCTTGTCATCCAGTAACTACCTTTGGGTTTATCATGGTGACTAAAATGCTGATGGCACAGTGGACTTTAGCAGAATGAAGCCATTGTGGCTGCTGCCAGGACACAGTGTGTTGACCTGCACAATATACTTTTTTGGTCATACACCAGCTGGACATTGCGGGAATGGAATCTCTTTTAGTTGTGGTACATCTCAGAGTAGACATGCGGTGCCTGCTAAACCTTCTGACTGCAGTTAATGATACCCTGCACCATGGTGAAGCCATGTATTTAATTCACCTCCTTCTGGCTAGAGAGAATGAAATGTATTCAGTTGGCTTGGAATGCAGAGCCTCAGTGACTTCCTTTAAGCAATAATAGATAGCAAACTGGGACATATTGAAATATCACCTGCTCTAGCCTACAAGAGCTAGATGCATTCGCCACAGTCACCCTCACAGCCACTGGCAATGCAGTCCTCGTCCTGCTCTGAGGCTGTGGCTGCAGCAGGTAGCAAACTTTAGTGGGGACCTCCTTTATGAAACAGAGGCATCTAACACACTGCTGCCCCTGAGGTTCAGGTTAGAAAATTGTTCCCTGAACACTCCAGCCAGATATACCCTCCTGTTGAGAGCCCTCTCCCCTCCTCCCCTTTCCTTGTCCTGCCCTATGATGCCTGTATTCATTCTCCCAGTCCTGCTCTAGTTGAAGCGGATGCAAAATACTGCACCCATGTCTGGGAGCAAGTTATTTGTGCAGATTCTTTAGTCAGGACAAAGTCCTTTAGCATGAGCCACACCACACCCTGTAGACTTCAGCAACTTTAAACAACACTGGAAACCAGCAATCACTTCCACATTTGCAGCAAAAGTCAGTAGATATTTATCAGCAACTTGTCTGTAAGTAATTGATGATTCCTTTAAACAGTGCTCATGGGTAGGGATGTCCTTCCTGTTGTTGAATCCATGTTCAGCTGGGTGAGGTTAAGAGAGGGTGTTAGCTAGAGCATCTAGCTCCAAATTGGCAATGCTGGTTTAAATTGGTATTACAAACCAATTGACTTCACAATAAATGTTGTGGCAATGATACCATTTTACGCACATAGTGATGTGAACATTGAGTTTAAAAAAGAAATAACTTTGACAGCAAAAAATGCCAAAAAGCTAGGGAAAAAGTTGCACTCTGCATCACAAACTACCTGGCAATTGGGCATAAGGTAATAATTCTTCATTGATCAATCCACGAATGGAATAGGATGTACCATCATCTGTAAAGGGTAGGCACCTAGGACCATTGTCCCTTTCATCTTAATGCCCCCTTTTGTCCTCACCCCTTTCTGAGAGTGCAGTCCCTATTCTTTCTCCCGTCGTAGTTGCAAGCTTGAGAAAAGAAGGAGCTTGCATTTATATAGAGCCTTTCACAACTTTAGGACATCACAAAGCATCTTAGAGTGTTACAAATGCAAAGTTTTATGCGATTGTTATATTTGGGACTATGTCTTTAATTTAGGATAAAATGAAGGGAGTCATGTGACCTGTCCTGAAGTTTGCTTGACAAATGCCTGGGTGACATGGTTGTTAAAAATTAAAGGAAGGCCAGGGTTGTATTGCTGGAAAGGTGTGATCTATTCACAATTGGAGACAATGGCAGCAGCATATGGTTTTTTGTTAGCGTGTGGAAGATGTCAAGAATGTTGGGTTGTAAATAGTTATGCTTTAAACTGTCCATTTACTTCCAAGATAAAAGAGAGTGGGGCCTCAAGGATAGCTAACCAGCATTTCTGCCTGGATATAAGGCCCATATGATTCATGTTGCCATGGAGATGGGCTTTGAGAGGGGAAAGGTTTCTAAGATATCCGTGAAACTCACAGATGCAAGTAATCTGTCAGGATCCAGAAGAAAGGGAGCAGCTGCAGCCCAGAAGCCTCTATGATCCACCACTCAGATATGCGGGTGGGAACTCATGCTTGGATTGAAAAGACTAAATTTGTGAGGATTTGAAACAAGGTGGAAGATCCACCTAGCTTGTCCTAGAGGGAGAATCTCTAAGAAAAATCCTCACCGTGAAAGATAGTTTTGGGGTTAAAAGTTCCCAGGCTGGGAAAGGAAAAGAATGGAAGTTAACTTTCGGGAGCTGGGGGGGAAAATCGAATGACTAATTAAGGGAATGTGTAAAGTATACATGTGAACTGGGTTTTTCAGTTGTGTTAAAAGTAAAAAAGGAAAGTTCTGTTCTGTAGGTTAAATATAAGCTGCCTAAAACAATAGCGTTTAATCATTGTGTTTTTAGTCTGTTTGTTACAGTAAAAGTTTTAAAACATGAAATCTTGTGTCATCCTTTCAGCTATCAACTGAAAGTTTGAATTTTTTTCTTTAAAGTCATTGGTCTGTACTGGAATCATAACAACAGCTAATGGAGTACTTCTGAAGTGTAGTCACTGTTATGATGGCTGTAAAGTATGTGTTGACAAGTTTGTAATTCCATTTTATATTGGTTTTGCTTTTAACTTTCTCAAAAGTTGGTGAAATAGTTACGTTTTGAGGAATATTGTGGAACTTTTTGTTATGATGCGTCATTGCTTGTGCATTTTAGTCTAATAGACTTGCATTGGTCTAAGTTGGATTTTGGTTTCTGGTTCATGCTAGTGCCAGAACGGAAGTTTGATGTTGAATTCCATGGCTATTTCCCAAGATGGATTCTCGTACGACCTGTTTAGGTTGTTCTCATACAGCACCCGAGTTGTGCGAACCTATTTCAAGCTCAGTGGATCAACTCCAGCGCAATGGGGCCTGACTTTAACTCTGTGTAAGTGGATGGGTTTTGAAGGAGTTAAAATTTCATCCCATGAACTCTGTTGCTGTGTAACCTACGTGACAGTAAGAACAATTTTTTGGCCATGACTGCCTCACCTGTAAGGAAGCATTGTACCAGCTTCATTTCAGTTAGGGATTGATTGGAAGCAAAGAATTCTAGCAGTAGCAAACCTCCAAGGACAAACTGTCAATTATCACTAGTATATCCAGGGAAAAGGGTAGGGCCAGGACAGAGACTTCAGGGCTTATCAGCAGGTCTGACTTCTACCAACACACTATCAGGCAAGTGAGAGTCAGTTAAGTTGTTAACTAGGAACGGTGCAGTAGAGTTTAAAATGAGTTTGTTTTAAATCTTTACCAGTGTAGAAGCAGCTGTTTGGGCTGTCTAGAAATAATTGAAGATGTGATTCTAGTTCATACTTAGGCTTTAGCTGGTGGCACCCGATGTTGAAAATTTTTCTACACAAAATTATATTGCCATTAACTGAGTGGAACTGTGATAATGACAGTAAAACCTTCACCAGGTAAACTAATTTTGCTCAAATGGCCTAGGTTTCAATTCTGAAATCATTTAGGTGTCCAAACTACTCGTTGTATCAGCATTGTTCCATATGGTGAAGGGTTTGGGCTCCCACAACCTATACAGATGTGGGGGACGGGGGGTGGGGAGGGTGTGGTGGTGTGTGTTTAAGGATAAAACCATGTTAAAGCAGGAGAAAGATAGACATCTGGGCACTAAGTTTCACACATTTTGATTTTAAGGAAATCTTCCATATCAATGCACACCTTCTGAATAGGAAAATGTGAGACAACATTGATATATGTTGGCTTCATTCCTACTTAAAATTCAAGAAAATACTTAGTCAAATTCACTACTTAAATGGACTACATATAAAACGGTTACTATCTTCATACTAAACTGAAGCTTTATTGCTTCTGCATTTAGAAAACTGGTTTACTTATTAATGCTTTTCGGCTGCAATGTAAGAATCCATTGTAAAAGCAATATCTTCGATTTACTGAGTTTATGTTTGTGTGTAGGGAAGTTAGATCCCAATCATGTTCCCTTGTGACAACATTTTATGCAGCAGCCTTGTATAATGATAATTAGGCCTTTTGAACCAAGGTATGTATAATTACGAACAAGGACTCCAGCATAGCAGAAAAGTCATATTCTTGGATTATGAACATAAAGTGAAATGCATATTACTGGTCAAATGGCAGCAGATCAGTACATGTGCACAGTATGAATATGTTAATAGGCTGTTTCAAAGTAGTTTGATAAATGAAATTGAAGATTTTTCATTGCTTATTGTTTAATAGTATACAAGAATGAAAATTAGTTTGTCAGCAACATTAATTAAATTCACTTTCTCTCTTTTAATTATGAATGCTCACTAGAATAAAAATCATTGCAATTTTCTACATTGGGATTTACACTTTCTTTAAAAAATGTATTTCTATTGAAAGATGCTTAATACTTAGTTTTACTTTATATTTGTTTGTAATCAGTTTTTGAATCATAAATTAGTTTCCTCGGTATTTCAGTATAAAAATTGGCCAGTTTCATATTCTAAACAGAAACATTTTCAGACTGTATTGTTAATGTGACTGAAGAAAACCACATTAACATGATAATGAAATCAAGAATTGAAAGCACAGTTGGTGTCAAAGGAAATTGGAAGTTAAGGGAATCTCATATAAAAAGTCAGAGTTTGTTCTGAAACATTAGCAGCTGCAATAGGTCACAGATTTACTAGTATACTACTTCAAAATTGAATCTTCAATCATTGTATAATTCAGTAAAACCAGACTAAACCATTACTTCATGAATTTAACATTTCTTAAGGTAGTTAGATGGCTGTTGAATCAATGACAAACACTGGGCAGGATTTTCCTGTCGGTGAGCGGGGTGGGGTGGGGGGGGGGGGCCCGCTCGCCAATGCGTAAAATGACACGTGGTGATGTCAGGCAGATCTCCCGACGTCACCCCGCCCCATTTAAATTTTCAGGTGGGCGGGGGGCTCAGCAGAATCAGCTGTGCACCCGCCCACCTGTCAATAGCCAATTGAGGTCATTGACAGAGTCATTAAACTAATTAATGGACCTGCCCGTCCAACCTTAAAGTTGGCGGGCAGGCCAGGAGCCCTGGTGGGTATTAGAAAAAGCATGAAACCTCATCCATGGGCAGGATGAGGTTTCATGTAGGTTTTAAAAAATTTAATTAAAGTTTTTAAAAAAGTTATGGACATGTCCCAACTCATGTGACAGTGTCACATGACGGGACATGTCAGGGAATTTTTTTTCTATTTTTAATATTTTTGACAGTAGAGTCGATCTCTGTGAGGCAGCACTTAGCCTCAGGGAGATGAGTGAGCTCTTTCGTGCGCATGCATGAAAGAGCGCATTCTCAGGTTTAGGGATTCCCCCCTGCCCGCACAGGGAGCGCATAGCGCTTCCATGCAGACATCACGCTGAGCGGGCCTTAATTGGCCCGCCCATGTAAAATGGTGGCATGCCCCTAATCGGGGGTGCCGATCGGAGGCGCGCCTCCACGCACCCACACTTCAACTTCCCCCCTGACCGGGTGGGGAGGAATTCTGTCCACTATGTTCAATTTGGAAAAAAACCAAACCCAATTATACAGCCATATATAAACTAAGAATATTTAAATTTTTCCTATAAAGATGTTTGAGAAAATCTAGAGCAGAATTTAACCATGTCACTCTTACAGAACTGTTAGATTGCAGCAAAGTTATTCCTCCATATCCTCCTCAACCTCTGTTTCACTTTTGAAAAGGTCAATCACACCACCCTTTTCCAACATCTGTATTCCACTGTGCAGCTCAAAGGGAGTCCTTTTGCTTTGTTACACTGTTAATTAATCATAGCCATAGAGGCCTAGAGTTTTCTCCTTGGGTTGGAGATTATAGGCCCCCAAAATGCACAATGTTGTGCCTATAATGCTGATGTCAAGTTATGCTCAAATATTCTCTCAATTTCATTAAAAAATGCCTGAACTTAAAATCACATTAATTAGCCTAAGCAATCGGGCCAATTAAGGAAACACTGAACCCACACCAGTATATTTCTTCTTTAAATCTTACAATTTAAGTTTCAACTCATTTAGCTATCATGCATGCATATCAGGCACAGCCTGAAATTGAGGAAGATATTCAGTTTTTAAGTTGACACATTCTGCTATAAAAATGCATCAAATGAAATAGAAAGTACAGAGCAGGTTTCAGTGAGGATAATTTTATTTTTAAAATGCTTGAAAAATTATAATTAAAAGAGAAGAAAAATGCTTTGTTTTCTGCCGTGCTTGAAAATCTGGTTACAATATTGAGAAACCCCAGAACAAGTGCAATTGGAGGTTATTCATTTTTGACCATCAGGCTTGTGCCTGTTTGGAGTACTGATTTTGCTTTTTGTGCACCGTGCATGTTGTGTACTGTGGCTTGCCATAGTCATGTGCCTTCTGAGTCATGTGACCGCTGATGTCATTCCTTAGTGAATAAAGGATTTTGGCAGAAGCTAATTTATTCATCAACAATGCCCAATCTTGTGGGCAGCTATTCATGGAGGCCAGTATATGACTTTTGTTTTGCTCATGTTTAGTTTTTTGGTAAAACCTAGGTATCAAAAGGATACAGAGGGTCAAACAGGTGATGTCACTCCATTGCCTTTTGGTCATTGTGGGCTCTTCAACAGAATTGTCAGTTTTGATTTGTGAAAAAGCCACCAGAAATAGCAAAGGGTGGAATCCTCCCAGATTGGCACTAAGTGCAGTAGCGGTTGTGAGAAACAACATTTTATCCGCTGGCCTAAATGGTGGATTTTCGCACTGTATCCTCCACTTTCAGGCACATCCTACCTCTTGAATGATTCATTCATGGGAAACACGCTGGGTCGCTGGTAGGCGGGCTCAGATTTGCCCACCAAGCCATGACCTCAGTGCTTCCTCGCTCCTGGCACCACTTTTCAAGCGCACCAGAGTGCAGCTTACTTCTTGTCTGCAGACCAGGACTGCTCCAGGCCACAGCTGGCCCCAAAAACAAAGGTGACGGAAGCCCTCAAATTTAATGATGCCTCTCTAGGCCGCCTGCTGGGTGCATTGGAAGGCCGCCGCAAACTCATTTGCACCCGCTCTGGCCACAGGAGGTCCACCAGAGTCTCCAATCCAGCCTGGGAGGTGGTGGCAGCGGTGGTCACTGCCAAAGGAGCACAAAGGAGTTCAACCATCCAGTGCAGGAAGAGGATGAATGCTCTCATCTGTTCTGCCAGGGTAAGTCAACCACCTCATCACTCTCAATACACACTCTCAAACCCCTTACACATCCACAGGGATCTCAGAGCTTAAGGGACAACACTACTAACTCTCACACAGGCCCTCACATCCCCATCAGGCTCATATCCTCTGGAGTTTGCGTTCTCATCCTATCCATGGTTCCGCTCACCACACAAACATTCCACGCAGTGACATGCGTCCTTCTCACACTCTCTCCATCTGTTTTCATGCAGGAGAAACTGGCTCACAACAGCAGGGAGAGGCCCCAGGCCGGGGGTGGAGTAGCCCACACTAGGCACCCCCCCACTCACTTTGAGGAGCGTGCCATTGCACTGATTGGTGAGTATGTGATGGTGAGGTTGGCGGCGAATATCCATGTGAGGATCCCGCACCAAATCATCCCTTTCTCAATGCAACTATGAGTACTCTCTCTTCTGTTTTTGATGCCCTCAGCCAGCCAGTCCTTCAGCTACATCCAGGTCCTCACCTCCAGCCAAGAGGGTACCTTCTCCATTGAAGAGCTGAAATTAAGCAGCCTGGAAAGCCCGTCACAGCGCTTACCCACGCCCTGCATCAGCGCAGAGACACACACCTCGGTGGGACCTCGATCTAGAGCAGGCTCGGGTTCACAATCTGGTAGTCACCACGTGGACACGTGTCCGCAGCTTCTTGGCACTCGGAGGACTATTGGGGAAGAGGCGTCTATGAGGTCTGAGTCAGATGATAAACCACTGGATTCGGCCTTCCAATTCACCCTGGAGAGTCAGCAGAAGGCGGGTTGACATCATGCAGAGCTGTTGCAAGCCCTCAACAGAGTGGCACACGGGTTGGAGGAGGGCATCCACCTTGCTGATGGAGTTGTGCCCACATGGCGTGCATGGAGGTCTCCATGGGAAGGATGGCAGACGCCATGGAGACCATGGTCCTGCAGAACGTGGAGATGCAAGCAGACCTGCACTCCATTGTGGTAGCCATAAGTGATTCCTGCAGTGGTGACGCGAGAGGGAAATGGGGCACCTCGACATCCCGCCCAAGGCGCTCCATCCCTTCAAGAAGTCAGGCCATGGCCCCCGGGCACCCGAAGGGAGGAGGAGCTGCAGCTGTGTTCACCATCCTCTGAGTGAAGAATTTTCTCCTCATCTCAGTCCTAAACATCCTATTCCATCATCCACCCTGGAATCTCAGAGGCTATCCACTCCCTGCGAGTCTCCTTTGCCTGTGACCGCCTCAACCTCATCCTCTGTCACCACAGAGGGAGAAGCTGGCTCACAGGAGGACAGCCAGAGCAAGCCGGGACCCTCAAGGTCTTGGCTCTCCAGAGGACACACGCTGAAGACATCAGAGGCAACAGGGCCAACCATTGCACAGGCTGTCTCCACCCCAGTTGCGGATGTCAGGGCAGCACCTAGAAGAAGTGTTGAAAAGTTAAATTCTGATCACAAGTGGTTGCACAGGTAAACACATTTTATCACTTTATAATCTGAAAATATAATCACTTTCACTGAATAATGTATAATGTCTTTCAGCTTCATTTATAGGCTTTGCGAGTCCTTCCCCACCCCACCGCCCCAAACCCCCCACCCCAAACCCCCCATTAGCAGTTCAGCTGCACGCATCAGGACCAGGAGTGAATCTGGGGGGAGAAGTATGAAAGTGACAGGGCCTTTTGGAGTCTTGTGCAAGCACTCTCCCAAGCACGTGGAGCCTTCATCCATCACACTCATCTCACTGTGCCGAGCATTTTCGATGCTGCCTGCTGGGGTTCTCTTTAAGTAGTCCTTCTGAGCTGACTCCGCCCACCCACTGATCGCACTCCCATGCAGTACCTGTGCCCATCCAACACAAGGCTCTGCTCACTTTCGATTTGAGAAACATGGTTGTTAAGTTTTTGTTCAGCTCCCCCATCCTTTCTCCTCCCTCCCTCACCCATGCCCTTTCCCTCATCACAGTCCACCTCCCGGCATCACCTTCCACCTCCCCACAGTTACCTCACAGCCCGAGCCCTTGTCATTCCAGGATGTCCAGGTGAACATACACATTCCCTATCTCCCTGAAAACCTCACCCCCATCCACACTGACATCCCGGACCCCCTCCTTTCCACCCCCAGTGTTCATGTTTGCCTCCTGTCCCCATAAAATACCCTCGCTGCCCCTTCTACTGGTAGCGATGCACCCTCACCCTCCCGCCCTATTGGCTCCCTCTGCCCCCTCTCACACACACCTTTCCCTCCTACCTCACCCATCCTGAGTTTGCTCCCCAGGAGGCTGACTCCACAGACCCCTCCCTTGATCGTTCACCTGAACATTCCACTCTCCCTCTTACTCTTTCCTCCACCCTTATCCCCTCGTCTCATGTACTCCCTCCTTCCCCCAGACACCTTCCCCTCTCCGAACTCCCTACTCCCCCCCAGACACCCTCCGCCCCCTCCAAACTCCCTCCCTTACACTTTTCTCCCCCCCCCTTACACCCCACTTGTGCCATTCTCCCCCGTTACACCATCCTCCCCCCATACTCCCTCCTCTCCCTGTACTGCCTCCTTCACCACACCCCCTCCCCCCACCCTGGATACCCTCCTTACCCCTCCCAACCTCACCCCCCCAACACCTTTGCTCCCCCCACCCTGACTCCCGCCCAACACCTTCATCCACCCCCCGACACCTTCATCCCCTCCCAACCTCAACCTCAGCACCCATGACACCTTCACCCCCTCCCCCCAACCTCACCCCCTGACACCTTTGAACCCCCACCCCTACAACCCCACCTGTCCCTGGTACACTTCCCTCCCACTCACACCTAGACCTTCCTCTCCGCCCTACAGCTTCACTGATGATCTGTACCAGCCCGTGGCGAAGTCCCTGAAGTTCCAAAACCTCAGTGGAGTTGAAGCTGCTGCATGGAGACCTCTCTACTTCTGAGAGCTGCTTTGTGGCAGAACCATGTGCATGAGAATCCACCCAGCCCGCGATGCACGTGTTCCTGCAGGCTCTGGTAGCTGTGGGGCTCCAGCATCGTCTTCTCCTCGGATGTCCGTGATTTGACCAAGGCTGTAAAGGTGAGTCCCCGACATTGGTTTGCCCAGACATGTTTTGGCTGGCGCATTTTCCCGCCAGCATAATGGTCAATCAGGCACGTGGGGGGGAGGGGGTGATTCCGGTCGGGCCTTACTTTGCATCCCATGAGCGGGATGCAAATCAGATTTATGTCGGCCTCCAGCAGGATTCGCGTTCCGCCATGGCGGACACCATCGGATGATCCCGCTGTGGTTTCATGACCGATTTCTGTCCCTCACACTGAATTGTCCCCCCACCCCCCCTCTGCCCGCCATGACTCCTGTCGTCAATGGGAGCGGAAAATTCCGGCCTCAGTGTTTTCTCCTCTAGTAGTGTTACAGCAGTCACAATCTGAGGAGACATCATGTTGGTTGTTTATTAACTTTACTTATGTGGAATAAGTAAAACAAATACTTTAGCAATTGTACAGAGAAATAAGCATAGTTGTATTACCTGTTACTCTAGCTTGAATCTTAACTATTGCCTTTTCATAGAATCATGGGATCACAGAATGATACAGAAACATAGAAAATAGGAGCAGGAATCGGTCATTCGGTCCTTTGAGCCTGTTCTGCCATTCAATATGATCTTGACTGATCCTCTATCTCAACGCCATACTCATGTTCTCTCCACATACCCCTTGACACCTTTAGAGTCCAGAAATCTATCCATTTCCTTCTTAAATATATTCACTGACTTGGCCTCCACAGCCTTCTGTGGTAGAGAATTCCATAGGTTCACCACCCTCTGAGGGAAGAAGTTTCTCCTCATCTCAGTCCTAAATGGCCTACTCTGTATTCTGAGACTGTGACCCCTTGTTCTAGACCCCATAGCTAGAGGAAGCATCATCCCTGCATCCAGTCTGTCCAGCCCTGTCAGAATTTTATACATAGATCCTCTCTCATTCTTCTAAACTCCAGTGAAGACAGGCCCAGTCGGCCCAATCTCCCCTCATATGACAATCCTGTCATCCCAGGAATCAGTCTGGTGAACCTTCTCTGCACTCCTTCTATGGCAAGTATATCCTTTCCTTGGGTAAGGAACCCAAAACTGCACACAGTACTCCAGGTGTGGTCTCACCAGGGCCCTGTACAGCTGCAAACAGCTCAGAAGGTGGCTATTCAGATATCATGCCTAAGCCATTGCTTTGAAAGAACTACCCAGATAGTCACACTCCGCTGCTTTTTTCCTATAGCCCTGACAATGCAGTAAATGGCATTGATGAGCCAGTTGAAGATGGTTGGTCTTAGGATACTGCCCTGGGGAACTCCTGCAGTGATGTCCTGGGGCAGAGATGATTGGCTTCCAACAACCACAACAATCTTCCTTTGCCCTGGGTCTGACTTATTGAGCTTTCCCCCTGATTCCCATTGATGTTAGTTTTACTTTCCCCTCATTGTCAAATAATTTGAGGTTTTCCAAAAAATAGATTTTAATAACTTTGTATGCAATCATAAAGCTGTGATTGCTATCACCACTGTTTTTAAGGCTTAGAAAATGTACCTATTTTAATCACAGCTGTATAGTTCTATATCTAGATCCAATGTATAAGGAAACCTTTTTTAAACAAAAGTATGCTCCATCATCCCCATTAACCAGCAATGCCCACGGGTGGGAAGAGACGCCACTGCTGGATGCAATCAGCCCTAGGCAGTTGAGAGTTTGATAGCGCAGTTCAAATAACTTAACAACACACTATTTGCTGCTTAGATATAAAAACATTTTAACTTGCATTGTTCAACATTAATTATCATTTCAGATTCATGTTATGGTTCAGGATCTCTTCCAGCTGTTCACTAAAAGAATTTAATTTCTTTAAGTGGTGGATGGGACACTTACATTAAAAAATGATAATTTTTTGTGATAAGCCCATTTTCAGCTGTATTCATAAAGCTGCACGAAGTTACCACGCTTGAATCCAGGATTTTTTATATTCAATTGTTTAAAACAATTGCACTGGCTCATGACAGATTTCCAAACCTGTAATTGAGAGCACAAGTTGCACCAGGACAGCCAAATGTGCCTCAGGGTGGAAACTCATGGTTTTTTGTGTCCCTTCTGATTCTCCCTGTGGGTCATTCCACTATTTTTCCCACCCAGACCTTCCTCCTTTGCAGCAGTCTAACTCCATTTGAGTTCTGATTGATACTGGCTGACTCTTTTGTATATATTGCTCAGCTAATCTTTGCTTGGCCTTTTGTAGAATTGTTCCCTTGTGCTGCTCAGTGTGGTCTTACCTCCTGCATGGATAACTCTTTTCTGGTTCAGTTGTTCTGTGAGCCCTTTCTCTTTCTGACTTGACTGTTGCATGAATTCCAATTCTTTCTGAATTAGCTGGTACTTAAGCCTCTTTCAGAAAAGACTGTTCCCTTAACTGTGAGTTCTGCTCGTAAGGCTTTATCCTGAGCTTGAACTCAGCTCAGTTCCCATTGTCTTAATTCTATCTGGAAGGCAGTTTTTTAAGCTTGAGGCTCCTATAGCCATCATTCAGCTAGTTCTTTAGCCTAAACTAAGCCACCTGTTTATCTCTCATTTGTAGCAGCCTGCCATATTGAAAAGCCCAATATCCTGGCAAAGCTTTGTGTGCAATCCACTTGCTTCTCCACACAATGAAATCCCCTCTCCTGGCATGCAGAATGTCTGACACTCTCTTATGCAGTAGTGAGAGAGATGTTATAGATGTTGCCTGCTCCAAACTGGAAAGATGTCGATGTGAAGAAATTCATGGTCATGATTACCTTCACTGGCAGTGCCATCCTCGCACTGCACTGAGGTTGCAGGGCTATTTGCAAGAGGGAGCAGTGTTCTGTGGGGACCTCCTTCATCAATCGCAGACAACGCACTGTCCATGGCTTTGGTTGGAGTAACAGAAATCTCCTGGAAGGCCCCTGGTGGATAAGGCCTCCTGCTAAGAGCCCTTCTCCCCCCTCCTCCTACTTCTGCTGGCAGCTTGTCCTCATCTTTGCTACTTTTGCTTCATTTCTCTTATATGCTTCAGGCCAAGGGGGATGGTAACAATAGCACCAATGGTGCAAGTGGACTGACCAGAACCCTTAAAGCCAGAATGAAGGCCTTCTCCACATGCAGCACGACTCCCTGTTGACTTCACCAGCGTCACCAGCTACAAATGAGAGCCTGCAAGCCCCTTTGAGCGCTGGTATCCAAGCCATGATGACAGCAGTCCGAGCCTGCATGGCATCAAGCTAAGATTTAATAACTTCAGTCTGAACTTACACTACAGTATTCAGACAAAGGGTGGCTTCTGCTTGTGCTGCAATGGAAGCTGAGACGTTGACCATCAGATGTTGCATCATGTTTGGTTCCACAAATATTCTCATGAAGTTGCCATCACTTCCACCCTGGAAAGGATGGGCTCCAAGCCCTGCACAGATGTCCATGACAAGGTGGAGCTAGGCTCCTCCATGCTCCTTGCAGTGACATCATGTTTTCTGTCAGGCCTGATGCACCAAACATTTCTCTGCCTTTTCACATAGGCCACCCCATCGAAGTCCTCCTCTGAGTCCCCTGCAGCAGAACTCATAAGCAACCTTGCCCTTCAGGGAGCTGGCATCTATGTTATCCTTTACCCCTGCACTAGCTGCAGGTCATTTGCACCCAGTGACTCACCAGCTGAGATTTTATGGGGCCCACAGGCAAAGGATTGAAGATGATGGGGAGGGGGCAAAAATCTGGAGGCAGGGTGGGTGAGGGTTGCCTGTTGCCTTCCCACCACCATGGCATTTTACCTGGTGAACTCTGGCAGCTTCCCTATAGGCTTGGGGAGTCCTTCCTGCTTGGGCATTCTGTGGACCACAGTAGGCCCACCTCCGGCGACAATGACCATCCCCACAGGAATACCCCCCACTGCCCTCGCCAACCCCCCACCGACATTCTGACCCCAGTTACCTTATTCTGCGGGCAGTATCCATGCTGCTACGCTCAGCCACCTGTAGTCCCAGTGGTGGCCACCGCTGCCCGTGGCACTGCTGGGGCTGAAGATCCATGTTCCTTAAAGGGACAGGAACACCGTTTGCAGTGAAGGGGGTTGGGGAACGCAAGAGGTACTTGCTTACTTCATCTGCAGATCATAACTCTGTGTGATGTAAATGTGATGTAAGCAGGTAGTTTTACTGGGAACATACCAGCATCGTCTATGGTTTCAGCCTGCTGCTCGCCAAGGCCTTAATACTGGCTGCTCGATGGCCAACTCTGTATTCTCCATCGGTGTGAGGACATGCAGCCATAGCTATACCTCACCAGTTAGGATTTGTTATGGGTCACCTTGTGATGCAAGAGAGAGAGGGAAGTGTGTTAGTGAGTGTAGTGCAATAATGTGTTTGGGTGATCTGCCTATCATAGTTGAATAGTTAGCTGGCAGTGTGTGCCATCTGTGAGAAGTTGTTAGTGCATTTGTTAGTATGCTAAATTTAATCATTTAAATATTTGTTTATGCTAATATGCATATCATCACAGGAAGTGATGCTGTATCATGTGTAAATTGAAGCAACAAGCCTCCATTAAAGCTCTGTGTCTTTGCCTGCCCTTTAGCTTCATTTGTATTAATCTAGAAAGACATAATACAACAGGGGTGACGCCTGCAGCAGTGATAAGTGTATGTAGGTGAGGTTAGTCTATTAACATGTAGTTTGAATCGTGTTTAATAGATATGTTCGTAGGTGAGTGGAGCTGGGTGTGAGACTAATGGTTCATTCGTAAGGATGTGACATTTGAAGATGCATTCACTGACCTTGAGCCAGTTAAGTCATTAAACTTCTTTCAGCATTTCGCACAGATTGTCAGGGTTAGACTGTTGGAATTGGCTGCATTGGCTGCCTGTTCCCAGTGGCTGAAGGGCCCGCTGGTCTCTGCTTCCTGTCAGCCTCCTTCATCAAGGTCTCCAATGCTGCATTGGAGAACTTTACTAAGAGGCCTGCTCTCTGGCCTGTTGTGCCCTTTAGTTCCACCACCTGCTGCAGCCAGAATGCAGCTAACCTTTAAGAGGTGCAGCTGGTTTTAAGTAGTCCAGATTGGTTTTAATTTGTCATAGCCTCACACAAACTTGGACCCCTTGCTGATGTAACATTTTGCGCCACTATCACTTTAATTAGCAGTTGATGTCCTGTCACGCACCATGGTGAATGCGCAATGCAATCTAGACCAATCCAACCTTTCATCATCAATGTCTAGCAAGGCCATGGCCAAAAAGGAAGAGATTTGCATTTATATAGCACCTTGGGATATCCCAAAGCACTTTACTGTCAATTAAGCATTTTTCAAGTGTACTCTCTGTTGTGATCCCGGGAAAGGTAGTGTTTGATAAATGACGAGAGAGATGGACAAACAGAAACATTGGGCTGAATCTTCTGGTTGGCGTGCGGGGGCAGGCCCGACATGCTGGCGCGTGATGACGTCGGGTAAACGTCCTGATGTCATCCGGTGTGCGCTCGCCGAAATGTCAATGGCTTATTAAGGCCATTAAGAAAATAATTAAATTAGTTAAGAATGCTGCCCGTCCAGCCTTAAGGTTGGCGGGCAGCCAAAAAGCCCAAGTGGCCTTCATATTTTTCAGGAAACCTCATCCACGGGCGGGATGAGGTTTCCTGAAGCTTTTATAAAACAAATAAATAAATTTTCCCAACTTCACAAACATACCCCAACTCATGTAACATTGTCACATGAGGGAACATGTTTAAACAAATTTTTACTTAATTCATTAAAATGTTATAATCTATTCAATCTCCCCAAGGTAACTCCGTGCCTCAGGGAGATTGCTGCGCTGTTTCGCGTGCATTCGCGAAGGAGTGCTGGCCCTGACTCTCCCTCCTCCCCACGCCCGCACAGGTAGCACTCTACTGGCCGCGCGTTATGCTGGGCGGACCTTAATTGGCCCGCCCGCGTAAAATGGCAGGACGCAGTCAATCGCGGGGAGCGATCGGCTCCGCACCCGCCCCTGCCCAGCTTGCCCGCCATAGGGAAAGTCCAGGCCATTGGGTGACATTGGAATGGGGAGACCATTCAGTGATGTATAAGAAAAGCAAAAAGGGGATACAAGGTCACCTAAATCATTATGGTGCTTGCAACAAAACCATATACGCTCTGGTTTAAGCATTTCAGACATAGCACCTGTAGCCACTGATAGGTTGGATATATGTCAGCAAAATAGGACTCTGAAGAAAAAACTAAATAGTACATTTGTTGTGCATTGCTGCACTTACAGCAGGCTAGGCTCTGCCAGCAGTGATGTAAAGAAATTGAGGCAATACTATGTCCACTGGAGTTCACATTCCCTACAATATGTGATTCTACTGGACGGTGCTGGAAGGAGCAGCAATGCAATATAAACAATTGTCTCTTGTGGTGCTATGAGATAATGTTTTATGGTCATACACAGCTTGAACTCTCAGCTTACCTCCAAAGAACACAAGTGCAGTTTTCTTCTTGACAGTTTGTATGGATCTTTGTCAACAATGGTGGTGGTGGGTTGAGGTAGAGGTTGGGGTGGCGGGGATGATGTTGGGATGGTGGGTAAGACATGGTAACTGGAAATAAAGTTGTAATTCATAGCTTTTGAATAAATGCACAGTGTGTAAAATGATGCGCAATGACGTCATCATTTATTGAACTGTTTTATTATCTATTCAATCTCCCTGAGGCAGCTCCGTGTGTCAGGGAGTTTGCTGCGCTGTTTCGTGCGCATGCGCGAAAGAGCGCAGGCCCTGACTCTCCCTCCTCCCCCGCCCGCATAGGTAGCGTTGAGCGCTACCGGCCGCACATTACGCTGGGCAGGCCTTAATTGACCTGCCCATGTAAAATGGGGGCAGGCAGCTGGTTGAGGACGGCGATCAGCTCCGCGCCCGCTCCTGCCCGCCCTAGGGAAAATCCAGGCCTAGGGAACTCAAATCCACACCAAAACTTAGTCTTAATTTTAAAAATATGTAAATGAACTTCTTGCAGTCAAAATGGTGATGTGCCATTCTCACTAACTTCTTGTGCACTAAGATGGTTGACAGGTGCCACCGCAGTCTCATTATTTTCTTTTAACGGCCCAGTTTACAAAGGAGTTCAGCAAATGTTATTTGGTCAAGACAGCAGTTGATTTAATGTTATTACACTTGTCAAACTGTCCTTTAGGTTTACTTTTCAAGTATTTTATTCCAAATATAACTTAATCTCATTCTGTCATTCCTATATATATAACTTTATCAAGAGCACTGCTTCAGTGAATTTCCTTAACAATTTTCCTTCATCATCTTTAAAATAATGATTCAATTTGGTACAATTGCAATACTGCATGATGATCTGACAAGTGTTAGTTCTAAAACCATTTCTGACCTTTATTGCGAGCAATAAAATATTGGTGCACATACAACTGATAGTAATAGACCTAACAATGTGTTAAATTTTAAAAATTATCTTTTGAAATCCAAAACTAACATTGCTTTAAAAAAATCCCAGTCCTTTGTAAGTGTGTGGAATTGCTGCTTTTTTGGCATTCAAAGTGATATTGTTGAAATTGTAATGCAGAGATGAAAAGAGGTGTATTTAGGTTACTCCCAATATCTCCAGGGCAAATGAAAAATGGTTCCACAAATTTGTTATTGCCATATTGTTTAAGAAATCTATAAGAAACAAAAAATAATGGATTAGCAGGGAGAATTAAAATGTTAAGCTCTGTATTTTGCAATTTTACTTTTTGTGTGGCAGGCTGTAATGATAAAAGTTGTTCTTCAGCTAGAGCATATCCTTTGCTTCAAAGTGACATAAACATCTTTCAGACTTGCAAGGAAGTAGCTTAGTTATACAATAAAGGGAACAAGCATCTTGTAGTGGAAAGTGTGACAAAAGCACAGAACAGTTACTTTAATGCAACATTTGAAAACTTCCCCTTTCTATTCCATACGCAAAATATGTACAGGAAATCCTACTTCAAAATACTGGAAAATGGGCACTGACATTGATAATTTGCCATATTAAAGTCTGAAAAGAAAGGAGGGTATAATTTATTGCAAGAACATTTATGTTCATGTTGTGAAAGCATTAAATTACTGCCCATTTTAACATAAGGTAGCCATAAAGTAATCATCCACCCAAATCCAAAGCTAGTGAAATTCAATGATTCACGGGAGCAGGAAGGTTGCTGTGAATTTATGATATGAAGTTAGTTCTGTTATCTCAGAAATATTCATTTTTTCTTCTCAATGTACTAATACTGCAATCCATTTAATTTTTGTGGAAAATTTAAATTACGATGTGTTTCTGCAGATCTGTTTTTTCATTACCTATTGGTATTAAAATTGTTATGAATTGACTCTGTGACCTGGGGCAGTTTTAAATCTCAGCATTGATCTTTTGTACCAAAAATAAATTTTGCAGACTTGAGACTTATTTTCCTTTTGAACCCGTGATTAATGTATAACTCAGGATAGTAACTGTAAAACTAATTTTCATGATAAAAGTTGTAAAACAATTAAATTTTTCAGCTCTGCGATTGGCCTTAACAAAGAACATAAGGTAGCACTCATGCATGCAGGCATGTCAGCAATTGCTGGTCCCTACCCACTGCACATAATGTACTTCCATTCTGTTCAAAAACACTCAGTTCACATATTGTGCAAAATGTCATTTGTAAGCTGCCAGCTATTCATCTTTTCAGACAATTTTACACCAATGGGACCAAACACCTGGGATCTGAAAAACTTTATTCTTTAATTCCTTTCAAATGTAATAATCAGCAGAATTCAGCAAAATTGGATGGCACTCTATTTATCCTTTGAATAGAAAGCTTTTGTGTTGTGCATTTTACAGAGATAGTGGTGCATGTCTTAATTAGATTGGCTGTTTTTAGAATGATCAATACTGTAATTATATTGCAAACATTCTGTCAAATTAAAACACAGAATTTTTATACTTGGTTATGAATTAGCAAAGATTGAAGGAACCGCAGCTGTGGTCTTCTCACCTACTTTCAGACTGACATCATTTGTAATAGAGCAACAGATACACTGCATTCATATTGTAATTATCACTATATTTCACCTTTTAAATAAGGAATACTGCATAATGTAGGTACCAATCTTGTTATTACTATAAATCCTAACATCAAATGCCTGCAGTAAATAAGACTGTAATTATTTATTCTAAATTTCTACACAAAATAAAAAGCGTTCTATATTATTCAGTTCACATTAATCAGCAGTGTCACCTTACTTATTTGTGGATTAACATGCTGGTTCGGGTGAATCTAACACCCATTTTGTCGGGTGCTCTCATTAACTCTGTGAGGCATAAGCAAAACATTGAATGAAGTGTTCAATCCAACCAGACCAATCAACCAGATACAAAAAGTAGTTCCCTTTCTGTTCAATTTATTAAACCAAAATTACTACTCACTTTACAATCTCATTTTTAACAGAGTTTAACAACACTTACTAGCAAAATTTACTATGAAATTCATTAGCTAAATATGTTCTTTTTTATCCATGGGATGTGGGTATCGCTGACTAGGCCAGCATTTATTGCCCACCCTTAATTGCCCTTGTCCAGAGGGCATTTAGGTGTCAACCACATTGCTCTGGGTCTGGAGTCACATGTAGGTCAGACCAGGACAGCAGATTTCCTTCCCTAAAGGACATTCGTGAACCAGATGGGTTTTTACAATCGTTAGACCTTTAATTCCAGATTTTTATTTGATTCATATTCTACCATCTGCCATGGTGGGATTTGAACCTGGTCCCCAGAGCATTACTTTGGGTCTCTGGATTACTAGCCCAGCGACAATACCACGACACCATTGCCTCTCCTGAACAACTTTTGTTTGGACTGTAGTGCATCCATAATCATGAAGAGATCAGCTCTATTGATGTCTGGAAGCCCACCCCACACCTTTCCCACCCCACACACATATCTGCGCTCTTCTTCCTTGTTGGTGGCTATTTCATCTCCATTTTTGGCTAGCAATCTAGGTGGACTGAAGAGTCTGTCACTGCTTGTTTCTTGGTTTTCCTGTGTTACTGCCAATCCCATACTGTCTCCGGTGTGCATTCTCTTGTCATTGGTGACACAGCCTTGGCCTGTGGTGCCTTGGAGGGGGGAATGGATGTCTTATCACCTCAGGTTTTTGTTTCTACACTTAACATCATTAACTCTGTTTCTTGGTTCAACAAATTATTGACTCGAAACGTTAACTGTATTCCTCTCCGCAGATGCTGTCAGACCTGCTGAGTTTTTCCAGGTATTTTTGTTTTTGTTTCGGATTTCCAGCATTTGCAGTTTTTTGCTTTTAAATTATTCCTTATCATTCCTATTCCTTCTCTCCTGCTGGTTCAACACCTATTTACAGAACAAAGCAGGGTATTCTGTGCTCTAGCTGGTTTTAATCAGTCATCTGCTCTTTGATGATCTGCATGTTCATCAAAGTGTTGTGGTCTCCTGTCTTTGTTACTTTCATTGACCTAACATGTCATATTCTTTGATTTTTTTGTTTTTCTGTCTCACATTAAGTTTCCATAGAATAGCTCAAAGACACAAGCAATGTACTGCAGATGCTGAAACCTGAAATAAAAAAGAAAATGCTGGATTATTCAGCAAGTCAGACAGCATCTATGAAGAGAGAGAGAAAGAGACAGAGTTAATGCATCAGATCAATGACCTTTCATCAGAACCTGAAGACAAGCTTTCTGTTGAATTTACTCATATATGATTTTCCACGTCCAGATGGAACCAGCACTTTGTCTTCAATGTGGCCATAGCAGAAAACAATGTTTCATAAATGTATATTATTGGGAAAGGTAGAAACACTTTCATTGCATCTTTTACAAAATCTGGGTAGGCCGCAGCAACAGATGGCCAAAACTGCGAAGGTTTTTGATCCTGAAATTTTATTTGCAGTAGGTCACAGGACAGTTCCATCAGCTCCTCCTATGGTTTACCACCTAGCCAACAAGATGTCTAGCAAATGTTGAAAATGGGTTGCAAACTCAATTATACTTATCTGCTTACATTTTCAAAATAAACACTAAAGTACTCTGCCAACGTCATAAGATGAGCAAGGATCCTTTCGTTTACACACGGGACTGTTATTGCGGTTGTATCCAGAAACTCAGTCAGTCATAGGAACATGCCTGAAACTCCATTGCTCAGTCTAGTTTTCCAAACTGCAAGATCCTTCCCAAATGTTGCAATCTTGTTATTCACTTCAAGTATGATGGGTGTAAGTGTGGAGCAATCGTGGGAGCAATGAGCAGTCATTGCAATAGCTCTTCAATCCTGTCCTTAGAGTCATGAAGATAAGTTCATGTGCATCTAAAAGCCTTAAAAAGTGGTTGCTACTGATCCTGATTTCTTGTGTATTCTAATTTAAAAATTAGAAAAAAAATACTGAGTGTAGGTATGCCTTTTGGGGACAAAGAAAGGTGCTGTCCTTCATTGTGGTCTTTAATAATAAAAGAAACATAAAATGCTTAGTTGGAAAGAATGCTGCAAAAACAGAAAAAGAAAGCCTATTTTATCTTCAGTCATCTTTTTAAAAGAAAAGGTCAGATAAAGAAATGTCCAATTTGTTCCAAATCAGTACCCAGTGATTTGACTCAATCTAATATGTTAAGGTTACTTTGGATTCAAATTCAGTTAGTGACATATTCTTAGTGTCAGCAAGCCTACTGCCCCCGCATTCTAATATTTTTTGTCACTACGATGATTCCAGTGTTCCAAAAGCAGTGCTACCTGGTGAACTATCCTCTGGTAAGCGAGATTGAGGTGCACCTTGCAAGCGCTTCAAAGACCAGCTGAAAAGACAGCTCCCTCTGGCTGACCTCCAACAGGTGTGAGAACAGGAGGCTGCCAACAGAGACAGCTGGTACACAACAACCAAGAATGCAACCTACACGTTTGAAACAAACAGATGCGGAGCTGCTGAAGAAAGGCGCAGACAATGGAAGGGCTCTGCTCATACCGAAGTCAAACCAGGAGTTCCTGTGCCCTTACAGATCAAGGATTTTGCCTTCTCTGTCACCAGTAATCATGTCTACTAACTCAGAGACAAGCCTTTCCATGATGGTCACCTGCAAAGAATGTACCATCTTCATCATATAGTATTTACTACATAGAAACATGCCATTGGACCCAGCAGGTCTGTGCCAGTTTAAGAGTTCTCTTACTTATTTCTTCATTAGTTTTTTTCTCCATCCAGCTTACCCATGGAATCCTTCTTAAGCACCACGTTTTGAAACTGTTGATTTTCTTTTCTTCCTCTTTCCCAAAGCTCCAAGCTTCACATTAATAATTCATTAATGACAGACATAACATTTTAGTACAGGGATTCTCATTTTTAAGATATAAGCTGACATTTCTTAGGGTGTTGCTTAATTTTATATACACATTTTTGGCTTGTCGAATCCTTCTTGGATTTCAGTGCCGCTTTTGACAATTGGATGTCACTGTGCTTCCTAGATAGTTGAATTGATTGATGTGTTCTAACTTGCTGCCATTTACTGTAATGTGGAATACTGGAACTTTTTCTTTGTCATTACCATAGTGTACGTTTTCTCACAGTTGAGTGTAAGCTGTATCTACCTTTACCTAACATAATCCTTTATGACTGTATCCATTAATTTCTGCGAAGCTTCTCCATCTGTTGCTATGAGTGTGGTATCGTCGGCATAGCAGATACTGTTGATGACTGTCCCTCCTACCTTTATACCATCCATCCCTTCAATTCATCTGAGAAATCATTCACTGTATAGGGAGAAACAGTTGGGTGAGAGAATGCAGCAAAATTATTAATCATGTAACAGTCTAGCATAATTCCAAAAATACTGAGAAATTAGTAAAGACATTGAATACATAGATTTAAAAAATTAAAGCAAAAAGTATCTTGGTTTAAAGACCACATTTTAATATTTTGCACAGCATATATTCAATAATACTTAAGACAATATACAACAGTGGGCATTGCAAAAAATGCTTCCTCAATTTTGCTGATATTGATAGAAATTAAGTTTAGATTTTGTTTCCTTAAGAATCTTTGCTATGAAATGCCTTACAGCTCTCCGATTGATTGATTGTAGCTATGTGTTCAGAGATGGGTATAAAACCAAACTTCGTTATTGATTAGCCTTTGTCTTTGGACTAACATTTATTCTGATGCAGTAGAATCTGATCGAATGTAATTTTATTGCAGAATAGAGATGAAATGTGAATCGTTTGTGTACAAATCACATAAGCTACTACATTGACATTTCTTGCATGTAGTAGTTTTTACAGCCCGAAGCACTGCTAGTTTATTTTCATGCTCTGTGTATTTCATACTGTCAAAAATATTGACAGTATAAACCTTGTATGCTGTTGTGTATGACTAGGCATTTAAACATCAATGTGGATTTCTTAATATCCACTGCATATTTAACAGTTGCTCAGCTTTGCAACCAGGGTGAAATAACCTGAAATAGAAAGGCTCTGTGTTTAATGTTTCCAGTTACAAAGGCCTGGCTGGTGAACTCGGTCATTACTTTAATTGCACATGAATGCAGGAGACCTAAATAATTATCCTTCATCTTTCTAAACCAAACAGGAAATTAGTAACAGAAAATACAGTAGAAAGACTGTTGGGATCGGGGTATTTCACACTGAATTATAGATGCATGTGACAAGCAGCAGAATAAGATTCTAAAGCAAGGGAATGAAAAATACCAGTATAATTTAATTGGAATTGATTTTATTTTTCCCAGTCATCACTCTGGTTTGATCTGAATATGAATCACTATTTACTTCATCCACAAATTCCACAATAACAAAAATGGAGATAGTTGGCAGAGAGAAAAATTTTCTGCCACTGCTGAATATTTTCTCAGTCATCTGCAAAAAGGCCACCACCACTTTTTGTAGATTGGATCATTGAGTGTGCGGTCGATTTTTACTGGGCAATACTCAATGCATAACCAAGCAAATTAAACATTTTTTCACCATTATTTGAATAAGCTTTTGTTGAGAAAAAAAAGACCTTTGACTGGAGTTTTGATCAAATGGGTGCATTTTTCTTTCACTACAAAATCCTTTGATGTTGATACTCTTGTCAAAGTATTGATGACGACTTTGTATGCTTATACCTACTGGCTTCAGTTGTCTCAAATAGTTGCCTCAAATCATTTGCCCTTCTCTTCTAAACAGAAACATGAAACTCTTTTACCTTGCTTAGTCTAAAAATAACATGTTCTGTTTCAAACAAAATCGTTACCAGAAGCGTACAAACCTGAATTGGAGAGCAAGATAGTTCAGCCTATGAATGTTTGAGTGGAATACAGTCAACAGGCTGACTGAGGATCTCATTTTGCAGGGAAGGGACATTCTTGTTCTAGGAGGTTTGCCTCCAGTTCCGTATATGCCCTTAAGGCTAGCCAAAGGAAAGTGTAAATGTAAGTGTCAGTTGTAATTAGGGTACAAACTTGTCTCCTAGAGTAACTGTCTCTCTTCGATTATTCCCTTGCTCCTTTCACCAGTCTTGGTATAGACTGTCAGCATCATCTAAAATTTCTTGTGAACATACATAGAAAAATATATAAATGAGTTTATATTTTTAGCAACCAGCATCACCATAAAGAACCAATTCAGGTTCAGCACAGGGAAATCCAGAGTGAAATTCACTGTACATTTCTTCAACAATGTATCTCAGCTCACAAGGCAGAATTTAACGGCAGCGGGATTTTACGTTCCCGCTGAAGTCAATGGGATTTATAATGGCTCGCTGCATTTTACGGCCCTGTCCCCACTGAAACGGGGCTGTAAAATTCTGCCCACAATGTCCGTGCTAGACTAATGTGAACTTTTCCATTTCTAGCACCCATTTGTCTCATGGCCTTGGACCAATTCAACTGTTTATTCAGAAATAGCACAAGTATCTAATCCAGCAGGGATTTTGGATAGTGATCAGCAGTAGGAACCACTGACAATTTTCCTTTTCCTAATTGGAGTGCAAAAGCCAATTGTAGTGTCTATTGTGCTACCCTTGCTAAGTCAGCTCAGAATGGGCATTGAACCTGGGATCTATGTAAACCCATTGAACCACAGAGGGAGCCCCACAAACAAAAGAAGCTCTGTGGCCGATGGTCGGCCATCTACACAATGTTCTCGATAGTCAACCTTTTCTTAATAGGAATGACATTTTGAAGTGTTCAATATTTATCCGCTCTTTAAAATCACTAAAGAAATACATAAGCATAGGGTTGGATTTTATAGTGAACAAACGGCTTTGGATAGTCATTCTTCAGAGTTGCAGTTACTCACAAATTTTCTATGGGGTTTTGCACTGGAACTTGCTCTGTCTACAAAGCCATTTCAGTGCAGTGTCCTCTACAGGGAAATCTGGGATCTGTGTGAACTGGGAAAGTGTAATGACTCAATGGAGCGGACAGATTTCAACAAGAAACAGTTAAACTTTATTACGAAGAGCTTTTCAGGTGCTATGTGCTCGATCAGGACTCTCGTCAGGAGGCCCCACCCCCCCTGGATTGCCCGTGCTTAAGGATCATTGGTCAGAGCATCACGTGACCCCTGATAGACAGCAGGAGAGACTATACCCTCAGTTATTTATTTTCCTCCCCCTTTAGCTTTTTACAATTTCTATTTATAGGGAAATATTTGAACGTCCAGTAACATGTACATCTATACAACTTCAAATGATTAAGCGATCAAGTCTCTGAGATGTTCTCCTAATATGGTTGGAGCAGTGTAGCTCTACCACTTGAGGTTCCTCAACAGGATCGACAGGATCTGGAACTGCAGCTTGAGACACATCATTAAAAAGTGGCAGTTCTGGATTTGGCAACTTTACAGAGACATTGGGTATGTCTATTCTAGGCCATAAGAAGAACATAAGAAATAGGATCAGGAGTAGACCATTCGGACCCTCGTGCCTACTCCACCATTCAATAAGATCATGGCTGATCTTCTCATGTTTCACTTGCCACATTCCCATCTACCCCCAATAACCTTTGATTCCCTTGCCTAACAAAAATCTATCTACCTCCGCCTTAAAAATATCCAATGACCCCACCTCCACTACGTTCTGAGGCAGAGTATTCCAAAGTCGCACAACCCTTTGAGAGAAAACAATTCTCCCCATCTCTGTCCTAAAAGGGTGACCCCTAATTTTAAAACAGTGCCCCCTAGTTCTGTACTTGCCCACAAGAGGAAACATCCTTTCGATGTCCACCTTGTCAAGACCGCTCAGGATCTTGAATACGTCAATCAAATCACCCCTCACTCTTCTAAGCTCCAGTGGAAACAAGCCCAGTCTGTCCAACCTTTATCATAAGACAACCCATTCACTCCAGGTATCAATCTAATAAATCTCCTTTGAACCACCTCCAATGCATTTACATCCTTTCTTAAATAAGGAGACCAAAACTGCACACAGTATTCGAGGTGCGGCATCACCAATGCCCTGTATAACTGAAGCATAACATCCTTACTCTTATATAAAAGCAAAATACTGCGGATGCTGGAAATCTAGAACAAAAACAAAAATACCTGGAAAAACTCAGCAGGTCTGACAGCATCTGCGGAGAGGGATATAGTTAATGTTTCGAGTCCGAATGACTCTTCATCAGAACTAAGGAAAAATAGAAAAGAGGTGAAATATAAGCTGGTTTAAGGGGGGGTGGGACAGGTAGAGCTGGATAGAGGGCCAGTGATAGGTGGAGATTGCCAAAAGATGTCATAGACAAAAGGGCAAAGAGGTGTTGATGGCGGTGATATTAGCTAAGAAATGTGCTAATGGGGACATTAAGGGTAGAAAGCAGGATGAACAAGGGACAGATAGCCCTAGTGGGGGTGGGGGGTAGGGATCGAAATAGGCTAAAAGGTAGAGATAAAACAATGGATGGAAATACATTTAAAAATAATGGAAATAGGTGGGAAAAGAAAAATCTATATAAATTATTGGAAAAAGGGGGATCGGAAAGGGAGTGGGGATGGAGGAGAGAGTTCATGATCTAAAGTTGTTGAACTCAATATTCAGTCCGGAAGGCTGTAAAGTACCTAATCGGAAGGTGAGGTGCTGTTCCTCCAGTTTGCATTGAGCTTCACTGGAACATTGCAGCAGGCCAAGAATGGACATGTGGGCATGAGAGCAGGGTGGTGTGTTGAAATGGCAAGTGACAGGGAGGTCCGTGTTATGCTTGCAGACACACCGAAGGTGTTCCGCAAAGGGATCACCCAGTCTGCGTTTGGTCTCTCCAATGTAGAGGAAACCGTTTTGGGAGCAGCAAATGCAGGAGACTAAATTGAGGGAAGTGCAAGTGAAATGCTGCTTCACTTGAAAGGAGTGTTTGGGCCCTTGGACGGTGAGGAGGGGGAAGTAAAGGGGCAGGTGTTACACCTTCTGCGGTTGCATGGGAAGGTGCCGTGGGAGGGGGTTGAGGTGTAGGGGGTGATGGAGGAGTGGGCCAGGGTGTCCCGGAGGGAACAATCCCTGCGAAATGCCGCCGGGGGGTGGGGGGTGGCAGGGGGCGGGGGTGAAGGGAAGATGTGTTTGGTGGTGGCATCGTGCTGGAGTTGGCAGAAATGGCAGAGGATGATCCTTTGAATGCGGAGGCTGGTGGGGTGATAAGTGAGGACAAGGGGGACCCTATCATGGTTCTGGGAGGGAGAGGAAGGTGTGAGGGCGGATGCGTGGGAGATGGGCCGGACACGGTAGAGGGCCCTCGGTTAAGGAAGAAGGAAGACATGTCAGAGGAGCTGTTTTTGAAAATGGCATCATCAGAACAGATGCGACGGAGACAAAGGAACTGAGAGAATGGGATGGTGTCCTTACAGGAAGCGGGGTGTGAGGAGCTGTAGTCAAGGTAGCTGTGGGAGTCGGTAGGCTTGTAATGAATATTGGTAGACAGTCTATCACCAGAAATTGAGACTGAGAGGTCAAGGAAGGGAAGGGAAGTGTCAGTGATGGACCATGTGAAAAGGATGGAGGCATGGAAATTGGAAGCAAAATTAATAAATTTTTCCAGATCCAGATGAGAGCATGAAGCAGCACCGAAGCAGTCATCGATGTACTGGAGAAAGAGTTGTGGGAGGGGGCCTGAGTAGGACTGGAACAAGGAATGTTCCACATACCCCATAAAGAGACAGGCATAACTGGGGCCCATGTGGGTACCCATAGCCACACCTTTTATTTGGAAGAAGTGAGACGAGTTTAAGGAGAAATCATTCAGTGAGAGAACAAGTTCAGCCAGACGGAGGAGAGTAATGGTGGATGGGGATTGTTCGGGACTCTGTTCGAGGAAGAAGCGGAGAGCCCTCAGACAATCCTGGTGGGGGATGGAGGTGTAGAGGGATTGGACATCCATAGTGAAGAGGAGGCGGTTGGGGCCAGGGAGCTGGAAATTGTTGATATGATAGAGGGCGTGAGAGCAATCGCGGATGTAGGTGGGAAGAGACTGGACAAGGGGAGAGAGAATGGAGTCAAGATAGCAAGAAATGAGTTCCGTGGGGCAGGAACAGGCTGACACGATCGGTCTGCCGGGACAGTCCTGTTTGTGAATTTTGAGTAGGAGGTAGAAGCGGGTCGTCCGAGGTTGGGAGACTATGAGATTGGAAGCTGTGGAGTGAAGATCTCCAGAGGAGATGAGATCATTGACAGTCCTGGAAACAATGGCTTGATGTTCAGTGGTGGGGTCCTGGTCCAGGGGTAGGTAGGAGGAAATGTCTGCGAGTTGACGCTCAGCCTCTGCGAGCCTCTACATTGGAGAGACCAAACGCAGATTGGGTGACCGCTTTGCAGAACATCTTCGGTCTGTCCGCAAGCATGACCCAGACCTCCCTGTCGCTTGCCATTTCAACACACCACCCTGCTCTCATGCCCACATGTCCGTCCTTGGCCTGCTGCCATGTTCCAGTGAAGCTCAACGCAAACTGGAGGAATAGCACCTCATCTTCCGACTAGGTACTTTACAGCCTTCCGGACTGAATATTGAGTTCAACAACTTTCGATCATGATCTCTCTCCTCCATCCCCACCCCCTTTCTGATCCCCCTTTTTCCAATACTTTATATATATTTTTCTTTTCCCACCTATTTCCATTATTTTTAAATTTCCATTCATTGTTTTATCTCTACCTTTTAGCCTATTTCGATCCCCCCCCCCCCAACCCCACCCCCAATAGGGTTATCTGTCCCTTGCTCATCCTGTTTTGTACCCTTAATGTCCCCATTAGCACATTTCTTAGCTAATATCACTACCGTCAACACCTCTTTGCCCTTTTGTCTATGACATCTTTTGGCAATCTCCACCTATCACTAGCCCTCTATCCAGCTCTACCTGTCCCACCACCCCCCCTTAAACCAGTTTATATTTCACCTCTTTTCAATTTTTCCTTAGTTCTGATGAAGAGTCATTCGGACTCCAAACACTGACTGTATCCCTCTCCGCAGATGCTGTCAGACCTGCTGAGTTTTTCCAGGTATTTTTGTTTTTATCCTTACTCTTATGTTCAATCCCTCTTGTAATATAGGATAACATTCCATTAGCCTTCTTAATTACTTGCTCTACCTGCATACTAACTTCTTGTGATTCATGTACTAGAACACCTAGATCCCTCTGCACCTCAGAATTATGCAGCCATTCTCCATTTAAGTAATACTCTGCTTTTTTTTTCTTCCTGTCAAAGTGAACAACTTCACATTTTCCCAAGTTAAACTCCATTTGCCAGATCTTTGCCCATTCACTCAACCTACCTATATCCATCTGCAACCTCCTCATGTCCTCTTCATAACATACTTTCCTACTTATCTTTGTGTCATCTGTAAATTTAGCCACCATGTCTTCACTCTCCTCATCTAAGTCATTGATGTAAATCGTAAAAAGCCAGTAGGGCCAGGAGGCCCCAGCACAGACCCCTGTGGGACTCTACTCGTCACATCCTGCCAATCTGAGAAAGACCCATTTATGCATACTCTCTGCTTTCTGCCAGCCAGCCAATCTTCTATCTATGCTAATATGTTACCCCCTACACCATGCGCTTTTATTTTCCATAAGAATCTTTGATGTGGCACCTTATCAAATGCCTTCTGGAAATCCAAGTATAGTACGTCTACAGGCTCCCCTTTATTCACTGTGCATATTACTCCTTCAAAAAACTCCAATAAATTGGTTAAATCAATCACCTCAGGAATTGATGGTTCGATGGTAATCACAGGCGGAATAGTTGGTCGTTGGAATGTCTCTTTAGCACGAATATGATCTACCTACTTATGAACGATTCTATCTTCCACTTGTACTTGGAAAGATAATGGAACAGTCTCTGAGACAATGGTTCCAGGAACCCAACAAGTCCCGCTTCTGAAATTTTGCATGAATACTATGTCACTGACACTGAATGTGTGAGCTTTGCTGTATATATCATGGTTCAATTTTTGATTACTCTGATTCCGCTCTGCCTTCCCCTTGAAATTTGGAAACACCAGACTTAATCATGTATGTAGGCAGTGTTTCAGGAATAATTCAGACAGTGTTGAATCCGTAGTTAAATGTGACGTTGTACGATACTGAGAAGAAAGCAGGAAAGTTGAGTTTCTAGAGTACCTTCTGATAACCTTTTGATACCTGACTTGAAAGTTTGTACACCGCTCTCAGCTAAACCATTCGATGAGAGAAGGCTAGGGGCTGTTTTAATATGTCTGATTCCATTCAGATTTATGAATTTCTGAAACTCTGTGCTGGTAAAGCCTGTGCTGTTATCACAAACAACGATTTTAGGTATGCAGCTTCTCGATAGTTGTGCTTGATGTTGGCGATTTGACTTTGTGTACACCCATCCATTTAGAATGTGCACCTACAAACAAAAATATTGTACCTAAGAATGGTCCTACTTAATCAATATATAGTCTAACCCAGGGTCGTCCAGGCTACTCTCATGGATGCAGCGGAGCTGGAACAGGCAACTTCTGTTGTTGCTGACAGTGGAGACAGTGCAGATCATTCTTTCAATGTCACTGTCAATGCCTGGCCATCAGACATAGTTTTGTGCAAGGATTTTCATCTTTGATATGCCTGGATGCGCACTACGAAGCTCTGTCAAGAGTGGTTTTCTACCTTTTGATGGGACGACAACTCTTGATCCCCGCAACAAAAATTTCATCTTGACAGCTTAATTCTGCTTTTGTGGCATGGAATGGTCTCAACTCTTCAGATATAGGCGAATTTGACATCCTTGTAAAACAAAGTTTCTGACTTTCGACAATATTGGATCTCTGTTCGTCTAATTTATAATTTGCTTAGCATACAGAGACGAAGGATCCAAGAAATTCAGTAATAGCACAACTTCTTGCGGAACAGGAGCATGTAAAATGCTATCTGGTAACGGGAGCCGACTGAGTGTGTCTGCATTTGCAATGTGAAAGCCAGGACGGTACATAAAAGTGTACTCATATGCTGATAATATCAGAGCCCAACACTGTATTTTTGCTGATGCTATTGGCCGAGTGACCTTATCCTCACTGCATAAAACCACTAATGTTTTATGGCTCGACACAATGGTGAAATGGCGACCATGCAGGTACTGATGGAATTTTTTCACCTCAAATACCACCAATAAACCTTTCTTTTCTAGCTGGAAATAACCCTTCTCGGCTGTGGAGAGCGTTCTTGAGACATAGCCAATGGACCTTTCTGATCCATCTTCCATCCTATGTGATAACACGGCTCCTACAACATAAGGAGAGGCATCACTGGTCAATACCAACTCCTTTCATGGGACGTAGTGTACTAATAAAAATGACAAATGCAACAATTTCTTTACTTTCACAATGGCTTCTTCCTGTTGTGAATTCCATGCCCAACGATGATTCTTTTTTAACAACAATTGCAATGGTGCCAACACAGTTGATAAGTTAGGCAAGAAGTGGCTATAGTAGTTGATCATACCCAGGAAGGTCTTAAGTTCGGTTACATTGGATGGTGAGGGTGCATCTTTTATTGCCAAAATTTTCTCTTCTACTCGATGCAAACCCATGGCATCCACCAGGTGACCCAGGTAAGTAACTTCTGGTGCTTGGAATGTACATTTTTCCTTTTTTAACCAACATGCCGGCTTTAAGGAGCCTTTATAGCACCTCCTCCAGGTTGGCCAAGTGTTTGGTCTCGGTTGACTCTGTGATCAGAACATCATCTAGGTATACTACCACTTCGGGAAGTCCTTGCAAAAAACTCTCCATTGTTGTCTGGAAAATAGCGCATGCAGACGATACTCCAAAGGGTAGGCGAGTGTACCGATAAAGACCCTCGTGTGTGTTAATAGTCATGTATTCTCTTGACATGCTATCCAGTTCTAATTGTTGGTAGGCATGGCTTATATCCAATTTTGTATAGGAGTTGCCTTCAGCTAGCTTTGCATATAAATCATCTATCCTTGGAATGGGGTGCTTGTCTAGTTTTTCTGCCTTATTTACGGTAAATTTATAGTCTCCAGAGATGCGTATGGTTTGGTCAGGCTTAACCACTGGAACTATGGGTTCTGCTATTCTGAGAATTTGACAGGTTGGATGATGCCCAGCTTTTCTAACCAGCACAGTTCTACATCCACCTTCTCCTTCAACACATAAGGCACAAGATTGGCCTTAAAGAAATGTGTGTCCCTTAAGGGTCCACATATATCTTGGCCTGCACACCTTTTAACTTCCCTAATTCATCCTGAAATACCCTGTTGTATTTCCTTAACAGTTCAGGAACTCCTCCTGTTTTCAGGTGAAATATCTCAGACCAGTCAAGCTTGATCTTCTGTAACCAGTCTTGACCTAAAAGACTGGGTCCTTCTCCTTTCACTATTATCACAGGCGGCTGGGCTGTCTGTTGCCTGTAGGACACTGGTACTGTGGCGATGCCCTTTACCTGAATAGATTCTCCAGTGTATGTCTTTAATTTAGTGGTTGTGCGTTCCAGGTTTATTGGCTGTCTACCCTCATTAAGATTTTGCAAGTGTGCTCGCCCACCACTGTAGTTGAGGCACCCATATCCACCTCCATTGTTTGTGGCTTCTCATTAACTTGGATTGTGACAGTGATAGGTTTGGTTTTTACAGCGATTACGTTATACAGGGAATAAATGTTGGTGTCAACAGCTTCAGGTTCTGCTATATTTTTAAAATTCAATCATGTTGGTTTGCTGCTTTACCGGCTGTTTTGACTTTGCCGTGCATAGCCTTACTATGTGCAGTGATTGTAGGTATAACATTTCGTACTGCTTTTAGAGGGTCACGTGATTGTACTGACGAATGGGCCCTAAGCGTGGGTCATTTTAGGGGTGGAGCTTTCTAGTCATGGACCTAGTTCAAACATGTAGCTTCTAAGCGAGCTCTGTAATAAAGTTATCAGTTTGAAGTAAGAAACCTGTGAGGTACATCAAGAATATTACAATTGGTGACGAGGTAAATAGCTCTGATGCTGTGCCTCACCTTGCGAGTATGAGTACATCAATTCTTAAGGAAAGAAAGAAAATTATACTCACCAGTCGTGCCACTCTTCAACAGATTCGACACTTTTGACTCGTCATTGGAAGACTGGAGCCAGTGCATAAAGCCTCTAGGGTTTTATTTCATGGTGATTGAAATAACAATGGAGGAGAAGTAGAAAGCAATTCTTTTAAGTTTCCGCAGCAGCAAGACATATAACCTCATCTGTAGTCTGATGGCCCCAAACGCACCCAGTTCTAAATCTTTTAACGAGTTGGTAGACCTCGTTAAGAAGCATTTTCAGCTGAAGCCATTGGTAATTATGCAGAGGTTTAAGCTTAACTCCAGAGTAAGGACCCCGGGAGAGTCCATTGCAACTTATATCGTAAAGCTGAAACAGTTGACTGAGCATTGTGACTTTGGGGATACACTCAGTTACATGTTGCAGGACCAGTTGGTTTATAGCGTTAATGACGACGCCATTCAGCGCCGTTTACTTGCAGGAGTTAATACTGATTTGAAGCATGCCATGGATATAGCGCTAGCAATGGAGAATGCTGAGAGGGACTCGCAGGCTTTGTAGAGTGTGCAACATGGCACCGTTCTTCAGTTTGTGGGGGGGACCTACCACCAGGCATGGCGTGAAAAAAACCAGAGGAACAGCTACGAAGCAGGAGACTGACTAATGCTCGAGAAATGAAAAGACCTAGTGAAAGCATCTCAGCAGTGATTCAAAAATTAATTTGTTAACCACGTATCAGAAACCTACAGATTTAAAGGGGCAGAATGCCACTATTACCAGAAAAAAGGGAATGTAATAAAGCAATGCAGATCGAAATCGAGACAGCCAATCAGACAGCAGACCAAGATGATTGAAGTGCACAATATAATAGAACCAGAAGCTGCTGATACTGGTATCTATTCCATATACAATCTCAAAGCAGTAAAAGCTGAATCAATCACCGTCACCCTTCAAGTGAATGGGAAGCCTCTAGTCACGGAGTTAGACACAGGAGTATCGACCACAGTGTTGGGAGAGCACACATTTAAATACCTAAATGACGGTAACCAGCCATCAAATCTAGAGCAAACCACAGCTCAGCTGAAGATGTACTGGATAGTCAATACAGGTAAAAGGCATCCCCACTATACTACGACCTATAGGCAACAGACAGCCCAGCTTCCACTGATCGTTGTAATAGGTGAAGGAGCTAGTCTCCTGGGCCACAATTGGTTACAAAATATTAAGCTCAGCTGGTCAGAAATATTTCAAGTGAAAACATGAGGAATTCCTGAGGTGTTAAAGAGGTACAACAGCGTATTTTGTGACAAATTGGGAAAGAGTAAAGGCCTACGAGCAAAAATATATGTAGATATGGAGGTGACACCCTGGTTCTTTAAGGCCAGACCTGTGCCTTATGCCCTAAAGGAGAAGGTGGATGCAGAATTGTGCCGCTTAGAGAAGCTAGACGTAATCCAGCCAGTTCAATTTTCAGAATGGGCAGGGCCCATAGTCACAGAATCACAGAATTTTACCAGCACAGAAGGAGGCCATTTGGCCATACTGCACCAGCTCTCCAAATGAGCATTATGATCTAGTGCCATTGCTCTGCCTTTTCCCCATACCCCTGCATGTTGTTTCTATTCCAATAATCATCTAATGCTCTCTTGAATGCCTCGATTAAACCTGCCTCCACCACACTTCCAGGCAGTGCATTCCAGACCCGAGCCACTCGTGTGAAAAATTTTTTCTCACGTCACATTTGCTTCTTTTGCAAATCACTTTAAATCTGTGCCCTCTCGTTCTTGATCCTTTTACGAGCTTCTCCCTATCTACTCTGTCCAGCCCCCTCATGATTTTGAACATCTCTATCAAATCTCCTCTTAGCTTTCTTCTCTCCAAGGAGAACAGTCCCAACCTCTCCAACCTTAAAGCTGAAGTTTCTCATCCCTGAAACCATTCTTGTAAACCTCTTCTGCACTCTCTCCAATGTGTTCACATCCTTCCTATAGTGTGGCGCCCAGAACTGTACACAATACTCCAGCTGAGGTCTAACAAGTGTCTTATATAAATTCAGCATAGCCTCCTTGCTCTTGTACTCTATGCACCTATTAATAAAGCCCAGGATACCATATGCTTTCTAAACTGCTGTTTCCACCTGTCCTGCCACCTTCAGTGATCTATGCACATATACACCCAGGTCTTTCTGCTCCTGCACCCCCTTCAAAATTTCACCCCTTATTTTATATTGTCTGTCTGTACCAAAATGCATCTCTATCTTCCTGAACACTACACCTTTCCCCCTCACTGTCAATCTTCTTTATCATGCCCCCTAATATTTGAGTCTAAATCATGAATATAAACTACAAAAAGCAAGGGGTTGAGTACTGAGCCCTGCGGAACCCTGCTGGAACAGGCTTCCAGTCACAGAATCACCCGTTAACCATTACCCTGTCCCTCCTGCTTTTAGGCCAACTTTGGATCTAATTGGCCACTCTCCCTTGGATGCCAAGGGCTTTTACTTTTTTGACTAACAAATTGTAAACTTCCTTATGGCCTCCATTCATGCCCCCTGCTAATTCCCCACGACTCTATTATTCTCACCTGAGCCTGGATATTCAATAGTTAGGAGGACACAGTTGCGGAGACTGACCCTGTCATCACCATATATCCAGACATCCACATGCAGCAAGGGGTGTCTACGTAGCAAGGGGAGGAGGAATTCCTCCTCCCCAACCTACACAGGGAAGCTGAGGCAATTACACCTCCACCACCACCCCGACTGAGCTCATCCAGGTCAGCAAAGGCCAGGGATCAAATCTGGGGTTTGTCTTTAGCTACTCAGTGCTTCAAACCAGTTCAGATCATCAGAGTGCCTGTGATGAAACCAGATCAAACTATTTGCATTTGCGGAGACTACAAATTAACTGTGAACAAGGCTGCTAAATTAGATAAATATCCTATCCCGAGGATTGAAGATTTGTACGCTAAGATAGCTGGAGGAAAATCCTACACTGAACTGGACATGAGCCATGCATACCAACAGCTAGAGCTGTACAGCACATCTATAGGGTATGTAACCATCAACACGTACTAAGGCCTGTACCAATATACACGCCTACCCTTTGGCGTATCATCTGCATGTGCAATCTTCCAAAGGACCATGGAAAGCCTATTGCAAGGACTTCCCCAAATAGCAGTGTACCTGGATGATGTCCTGATCACGGGATCAATGGAAGCCAAACATTTGACCAAACTAGAAGAAGTTTCAAGAAGATTTTTGGAAGCTGGTGTACGATTGAAGAAAGAGAAATGTGCTTTCCAAGTGACTGAAGTCACTTACTTGGGTCACTGAGTGGATGCCCAGGGGTTGCATCCAGTAGAGGAGAAAATTAGGTCCTCTCCTTCCAATGTCACTGAACTCATCTTTTTGGGCGTGATAAGTTATTTCAGTCGCTTCTTGCCAAATTGTCAACAGTGTTAGCTCCTTTACACTTATCATTGAAAAAGAACAATTGATGGTCATGGAATGCGCAACAAGAAGAAGCCTTCGTAAAGGTCAAGAAGCTATTACACTCATGCCTACTCATACATTATGACCCATCAAAAGAATTAAAATTAACTTGTGATGCATCTCCTTACAGTGTGGGAGCTGGAGCTGTGTTGTCACACAGGATGGAAGATGGTTCAGAAAGGCCAATAGACTATGGGCAGAATCGTCTCAGATTTGCACTGTGTGGTAGCAGGCGGGTAAAACGATGTTTTACCTGCTGGCCGCAATGGTGGCTTTTCACGCTGTTTTGTACCAAACCTGCCCCATTAATTATGTATTCCTGGGATACTTGCCGTTTTGATGGCGGGCGGGCTCCGGTTTGCCTGCCACGCTGTCACCTTGCCGCTTCTCCCCGCCAGGCACCACATTTAAAGTACAGCCGTGCTCAGTGCTTCCAGCCCAGGACTGCAGCAAAGAAGACAGGGCCCCAAAAGGCAAGAAGACTGCAGCCCTCGAGTGCCTTTTGGACACCATGGAGGCCCGCTGTGATGTCCTCTACCCCCACTCTGGCTGCAGGAGGGGCAGCTACATTACCACACTGGCTTGGAAGGTGGTGGCAGTAGTGATCAGTGCCAATGCTGCACAGAAGAGGTTGGGCATCCAATGCAGATAGAGGATGAATGATCTTATCCATGCAGCCAGGGTATGGCAACCATCTCATCACTCTAAACTCACACACTCAAGCACATCACACATTCACTGGCATCTCACTCACTGCCAGCTCGAGGGACATCACCACCCATCCTCACACACATACCCTCACATGTCCATCTGGCCTCATCTCCTCTGGAGACTGCCTCCTCAGCCTTCTCCATCTTGAGGCCACTTGCACAGATCAACATGTGCCCCCATACACACCCTGGGTATCCTCCTTCCCCAGTCCAGCTCTCGTCCTGCAGCCTCTTCCATTACCTGAGGTCACTTCTCCCCCTTCCCTAAGCAAGACCTTGCCCTGCAGCCATTGAAAAGTCACCCACATGTGGCTGATCTGGTAGGTAGACACCTACCCGTGAGCCCCCCTAAAAGTGATGTTGTGCTGTCTGTGAAGCCTGGCACTGATGACTGCGAGTGCTGACCAAAGCAAGGTAGGCAAACAAACCTTGAAGTCCCGAGTGGTGCAGCCCGCCAAGTGCATGCCTTATATATGCTGTTGTGAAACACGCCAGTGTGTTTTCCTGCTGATGTGGGCGGATGATCCGACGGGGGGGATGAGCCCGGCCGGCTGGCCTTATAATGATATGCTGATGTATTACAATGAGGTTCCCGATATCCGATGATGGGTAATGTAGCCTGCCATTGGCGGGCGGAGCGGACGATCGCAAATTGGTTTCACAACACTGTGAAAACGATTTTTGGCCTTCTCGCCATATTGTCCACTCACACCACTGAACATGCCTGACACCGATGGGCACGGAAAATCCCAGCCTATGTCTCCAGAACCCTCTCTGCAGCTGAGAGGGGTTATTCATAACTGGAAAAGGAAGTTTTATCCGTAATATTTGGAGCAAAGAAATTCCATCAGTATCTGCATGGTTGACATTTCACCATAGTGTCAGATCATAAGCCACTAATGGGTTTATTTAGTGAAGATAAAGCCATCCCACCGATAGCCTCAGCAAGAATTCAACGTTGCACTTTGATTTTATTGGCGTATGAGTACATCTTTATGCACCGTCCTGGTGTGCATACTGCAAATGCGGTCAGTCGTCTTCCATTACCAGATAGCATTGTACATGTCCAGTGCCACAAGAACTTGTACTTGTGTTGAATTTCTTGGGCTCTTCGCCAGTTTGTGCGAAGCAAATGAAGAATTAGACAAACCAGGATCCAATTTTGTTAAAAGTCCGAGATCAGGTATTGCAAGGATGGTCGAATTCACCAGTGCCTGAAGAGGTAAGACCATTCCATGCCCATAAAACTGAGTTAAGTTGTAATAAACTTGGTGTACCAGACAGGTTTCTTGTTAGAAACAGTAAACTTTATCCACAAAGTTCCTGATAAAGCTACATGCTTGAAGCAGGTCAATGACTAGAAGGCTCCGCCCCTAAGATTACCTGCGCTGATTCGTCTGTACAGTCACATGATCCCCAAACAGTATGAAAGGTTTTACTTACAATCACTACAGCGATCAAGATGGAATCTTCTTAATGGGATCAAGAGGCATTGTCCCTTTGCAAGGAAGAGAACCTTTCTTGACAGAGCTTCATAGTGTTCATCCAGGCATGCCAAAGATGAAGGTGCTTGCGCAAAGCTATGCCTGGTGGCCAGGTAAAAACAGTGACATAAAAAGAATGGTCAAGCACTGTCTGCAGTGTCAGCAACAATAGAATTTGCCTGTTTCAGCTCCACTGCATCAGTGGGAGTGGCCTGGTCAACCCTGGGTTAGGTTACATATAGATTACATCGGTCCATTTTTAGGTACCATGTTTTTATTGATCATTGATGAGCATTCTAAGTGGATGGATGTATATGAAGTTAGATCACTGACATCGTGTGCAACTATTGAAAAGCTGCACCAATGTTTTAGTATACATGGCCTACCAGAAGTCATTATTTCGGATAATGGTGCTGTCTTCACTAGTACGGAATTTCAGAGGTTCATGAGTTTAAATGGAATTAAACATATTAAAACAGCACCGTATAATCCCTCATCCAATGGGTTAGCAGAAAGAGCAGTGCAAACCTTCAAAACAGGAATGAAGAAGTTATCCAAAGTTACGTTAGAAACTCCAATTTCACATTTTCTTCTCAATTATCGATCTGCTCCTCAGGCAACTACAGGTTCAAAACCGTCTGAATTACTTATGAAACGCTACCTTCATACAAGGTTAAGTCTGGTGTTTCCAAACTTAAGAGGGGAAGTTAGAGAAAAACCAGAGTAGTCAGAAAATAAATTGTGATATTCATAGCAAAGCTCAAAGAATTACTGTGAGAGATACAGATTTCATATGGAATTTTGGAAATGGCCCTAGTTGGGTTCCTGGTATAATTGCCTCTGAAACTGGACCCTTGTCATTCCAAGTGGAAGTGGAAGACTGAATTGTTCAAAAACATGTGGATCATCTAAGGTGTGGAGAGACGCTCCAACAACCAGCTATTCCACCTGTAATTGATGTTGAACTTTTAATCCCTGGGGTGACATATCGACCTAGAATAAACATACCTGATGTCTCTGTTGAATTACCTAATCCTGAACTGCCATTGCCTAAGGATGTCCCGATGTTGAAGTTCCTGATCATGTTGATCAAGTGGGATCAAGCCATAGAGCTACGTTGCTATAACTGAATTAGAAAACCACATCAGAGACTTAATCTTTAATTGCATGACCTGTGTATATATGTATATGTTGTGGAATAAGATATTCTTTGTAAATAAGAAATGTAAAAAATCTAAAGGGGGAGGAAATGTAGTGCTTGCAGGTATAACCTTTCCTACTGCCTTTAGGGGGTCACATGATTGTACTGATGAACGGGCCCCAAGCACGGGTAATCTTAGGGGCGGAGCTTTTTAGTTGTGGACCTGGTTCAAGTATGTAGCTTCTAAGCGAGCTCTGCAATAAAGTTATCTGTTTAATGTAAGAAACATGTCCGGTACATCAAGTTTTTTACACCTTGTGGCCTTCCTTGTGGTAGTATTGGCATTCTGCCTCCTTGAATTCGCAGGTATCTGGTCCGTGGTCACCCCTACATCTAAAACAACTTAATCTTGGAGTCGCTGCTGAAGCCTCTACTAGGCCTTTTCATGTTTCTAACAGCGGATATTGCATCTTGCTTCAATGCTGTGGGTCTGGTTTTCACGCCACACTCAGCGGTAGGTTCCTGTGCCACATGAAGAACAGCGGCATGTTGCATGTGTTACAAAGCCTGTGAGTCCCTTGCAGCACTTTCCATGGCGAGGGAAATTTCTGGGTGCGCTTAAAAGTCGATGATGAGCTCTGTGAGTAAACGGTGCTGAATACTGTCGCCCTGAACTCCACAAACGAATTGGTCCCGCAGCATATCATTTAATATATCCCTGAAGTCTCAGTGTTTGGTCAACTGCTTAAGGCTCACTACATAGGTTGTTCTCTCCCAGGGCCCTAACTCTGGAATTAAATTTAAAATGCTGCATTATCATGGATGGCTTTGGCTGGAAGTGCGTTTTCAAGAGGTCCACTAATTCATTATAGGACTTAGAATTGGGTGTGCTCGGGGCCATCAGGCTGCAAATGAGATTGTACGTCTCATTAGCAGCTTTTCTTGGTGAATTTAGTGAGTAGGTACAGCAACTTCACACCATTCCATGTGTTTCAATGCTGGGGCCCGGATTTTCATCTGCGAGTTGGGTGCACAGAATTGGGAGAATTCTTGGCCCAACCAACCTGATTGCTAAAAATGGCTGAGAAGACGTTGGATTTTCGGTCTGGGGGTGGACTAGACTAGAAGTCAGACAGTTAGACAACTGGGCACTTGTACAATCTCCTTAAGATCATAAGACCATAAGATGTAGGAGCAGAAGTAGGCCATTCAGCTCATCGAGTCTGCTCCGCCTTCCATTGAGATCATGGCTGATCTGATAATCCTCAACAAAAACAAAAATACCTGGAAAAACTCAGCAGGTCTGACAGCATCTGCGGAGAGGAACACAGTTAATGTTTCGAGTCCGTATGACTCTTCAACAGAACTAAGGAAAAATAGAAAAGAGGTGAAATATAAGCTGGTTTAAGGGGGGTGGGACAGGTAGAGCTGGATAGAGGACCAGTGATAGGTGGAGATAACCAAAAGATGTCATAGACAAAAGGACAAAGAGGTGTTGATGGTGGTGATATTATCTAAGGAATGTGATAATAGGTGACATTAAGGGTAGAAAGCAGGTCGAGCAAGGTGCAGATAGCCCTAGTGGGGGTGGGGTGGGGGGAAGGGATCGAAATAGGCTAAAAGGTAGAGATAAAACAATGGATGCAAATACATGTCTTCCTTCTTCCTTAACCGAGGTTTTCCACCCACGGTGGTTGACCGGGCCCTCCACCGTGTTCTGCCCATCTCCTGCGCATCCGCCCTCACACCTTCCTCTCCCTCCCAGAAACATGATAGGGTCCCCCTTGTCCTCACTTATCACCCCACCAGCCTCCACATTCAAAGGATCATCCTCCGCCATTTCCGCCAACTCTAGCATGATGCCACCACCAAACACATCTTCCCTTCACCCCCCCCCCCCCCCCCCACCCCCCCCGGTGGCATTCCGCAGGGATCATTCCCTCCGGGACATCCTGGTCCACTCCTCCATCACCCCCTACACCTCACCCCCTCCCACGGCACCTTCCCATGCAACCTCAGAAGGTGCAACACCTGCCCTTTTACTTCCCCTCTCCTCACTGTCCAAGGGCCCAAACACTCCTTTCAAGTGAAGCAGCATTTCACTTGCACTTCCCTCAATTTAGTCTATTGCATTCGTTGCTCCCAGTGGGGTTTCCTCTACATTGGAGAGACCAAACGCAGACTGGGTGACCGCTTTGTGGAACACCTTCGGTCTGTCCGCAAGCATGACCCAGACCTCCCTGTCGCTTGCCATTTCAACACACCACCCTCCTCTCATGCCCACATGTCCATCCTTGGCCTGCTGCATTGTTCCAGTGAAGCTCAACGCAAACTGGAGGAACAGCACCTCATCTTCCGACTAGGCACTTTACAGCCTTCTGGACTGAATATTGTGTTCAACAATTTTAGATCATGAACTCTCTCCTCCATCCCCACTCCCTTTCCGATCCCCCTTTTTTCCAATAATTTATATAGATTTTTCTTTTCCCACCTATTTCCATTATTTTTAAATGTATTTCCATCCATTGTTTTATCTCTACCTTTTAGCCTATTTCGATCCCTTCCCCCCACCCCACCCCCACTAGGGCTATCTGTCCCTTGCTCATCTTGTTTTGTACCCTTAATGTCACCTATTATCACATTCCTTAGATAATATTACCACCTTCAACAACTCTTTATCCTTTTGTCTTTGACATCTTTTGGGTTATCTCCACCTATCACTGGTCCTCTATCCAGCTCTATCTGTCCCACCCCCCTTAAACCAGTTTATATTTCACCTCTTTTCTATTTTTCCTTAGTTCTGTTGAAGAGTCATACGGACTCGAAACATTAACTGTGTTCCTCTCCGCAGATGCTGTCAGACCTGCTGAGTTTTTCCAGGTATTTTTGTTTTTGTTTTGGATTTCCAGCATCCACAGTTTTTTGCTTTTATCTTAGTGATAATCCTCAACTCCACTTTCCTGCCTTTTCCCCATAACACTTGAATTCCCTTACTGATTAAAAATCTGTCTATCTCAGCCTTTAAGATGCTTAACGACTCAGCCTCTACAGCCCTTTGCAGTAAAGAATTCCACAGATTCACGACCCGCTGAGAGAAGAAATTCCTCCTCATCTCTGTTTTAAATGGGCGCCCCCTTACTCTGATATTATGCCTGCTGGTCCTAGACTCTCCCACAAGGGGAAACCACCTCTCAGCATCTACCCTGTCGAGCGCATCCTAAGAATCTTATATGTTTCAATAAGGTCGCCTCTCATTCTTCTAAATTTCAATGAGTACAGGCCCAACCTACTCAACCTCTCCTCATAAGAAAATCCCTCCGTACCTGGGATCAACCCAGTGAACCTTTTTTGGACTGCCTTCAGTGCCAATATATCTTTCCTTAGATAAGTGGACCAAAACAGTTCACAGTATTCTCGATGTGGTCGAACTAGTGCCTTGTACAGTTTTAGCAAGACTTCCCTATTTTTATACTCAATTCCCTTTGAAATAAAGGCCAACATTTCATTTGTCTTCCCCATTACCTGCTGAAATTGTATGTCAGCTTTTTGTGATTCATGCACGAGGACCCCCAAATCCCTCTGTACTGCAGCTTTCTGCAGTCTTTCTCCATTTAAATAATATTCAGCTCCTGTGTTCTTCCTGCCAAAGTGCATAACTTCATATTTTCCCACATTATATTGCATTTGCCAAGTTTTTGTCCATTCACTTAACCTGTCTATATCCCTCTATAGACTCTTTGTGTCATCCTCACCACTTGCCTTCCCATCTATTTTTGTGTCATCTGCAAACTTGGCAATAGTACATTAACTTCCCTCATCTAAGTCATTGATATATATAGTAAATATGTGGCCCCCACATTGATCCCTGTAGCACTCCACTAGTTACAGGTTGCCACCCTGAAAAATGCCTCCCTTATCCAAACTCTCTGTCTTCTACTAGTTAGCCAATCCACTGCCCATGCTAATATACTACCCCAACACCATGGGCTCTTATCTTATTAAGTAGCCTTATGTGTTGTACCTTATCGAACGCCTTCTGGAAATCCAAATATATTACATCTACTGGTTCCCCTTTATCTATCTTGCTTGTTACATCCTCAAAGAATTCTAATAAATTTGTCAGGCATGATTTCCCCTTCATGAAGCCATGCTGAGTCTGCTTGATTATATTATGCATTTCTAAATGATCCGCTATTACATCTTTTATAATAGACTCTAACATTTTCCCAATGATGGATGTTAAGCTAAGTGGCCTATAGTTACTTGTTTTTTGTCTCCCTCCCTTTTTGAATAAGGGCATTACATTGGAAGTTTTCCAATCTCCTGGGACCTTTCCAGAATCTAAGGATTCTTGGAAGATTACTACCAGCGCAACTATTATCTGTGTAGCTACGTCCTTCAATATCCTAGGATGTAACCCATCAGGTCCAGGGGAACTATCAGCCTTTTACCCCATTAGTTTTCCTAGTACTTTGCCTCTAGTGATAGTTATTGTATTTATTTCCTTTCCCACTTTTGCCCCTTGATTATTTAGTATTTTTGGAATGCTATTCATGTCTTCTACCGTGAAGACTGATGCAAAGTATTTATTCAACTTCTCTGCCATTTCCTGGTTCCCCATTATTATTTTCACCGCCTCATTCTCTAAGTGGCCTATATTCACTTTGACTTCTCTCTTCCTTTTTATATATTTAAAGAAGCTCTTTCTGTCCATTTTTATATTACTTGCTGGTTCACCCTCAAAAGTTTATTTCCTCCCTCTTTATTATTCTTTTGGTCATCTTTTGTTAGTTTTTAAAACTTTCCCAAACCTCTGTCTTCCACTAATTTTTTGCCACATTGCATGTTTTTTCTTTCATTTTGATACTTTCCTTAACTTCCTTGGTTAACCATGCTTGGTTTATCCCCTTCCTACAATGCTTCTTCCTCACTGGGATATATCTTTGTTGTGAGTCATGAACTATTTTCTTAAATGCCTGCCATTGTTCATCAACCATCTTTTCTGCTAAACTCCTTTCCCAGTCCACTCCAACCAACTCTGCCTTCATTCCTTTGTAATTACCCTTATTTAAGTTTAGCATAGTTGTTTCCGATCCAAGTTTCTCACTCTCAAACTGAATGCTAAATTCTACCTTGTTATGGTCACTGTTTCCTAGGGGATCTTTTACTCTGAGATCATTTATTAAACCTGCCTCATTACACATTACCAGATCCAAAATAGCCTGATCCCTGGTTGGATCCACAACATATTGTTCAAGGAAACTATCCCGAATACACTCTATGAATTCTTGCTTGTGGTTACCTCTGCCAATTTGGTTTTCCCAATCTACATGAAGATTTTAGTCACCCGTGATTAATGTACTGCCTTTTTTACATGCCTTCATTATCTCCTGATTTATTCTTTGTCCTACCGTCTATCTACAGTTAGGTGGCCTAAAGATTACTCCCACCAGTGCCTTCTCCCCCTTGTTATTTCTTACCTCCACCCATAGGGATTCTGCATCTTCCAGTCCAAGATAATTTCTTGCTATCACATTTATTCCATCTCATACTAACAAAGCTACCCCACCACCCTTTCCTTCATGCCTCTCCTTTAGAAAAGTCACATACCCCTGGATATTTTGTTCCCAGCTTTTATCTCCTTGTAACCATGTCTCAGTAATGGCTACAAGATCATACTCATTGACCTCTATTTGTGCCGTAAGTTCATTTATTTTGTTCTGAATACTACTTGCATTTAAGTAAAGAGCCATTAATTTTGCCTTTTTACCATTTTTTCCTCCTTTGACCCTATTTGCTGTTGTTTTTTTATGTTTGTACACTCTGTTCCTTCCTGTCACATTCTGGGTATCATTATCTAAATAGCTGCCCTGCAATGCTGCCATACCCTTTTGCTTTGTTAGTGTACGTAACCCCTCTCCCAGAATCCTCCCCCACCTATTTAGTTTAAAGCCCTCTCCATAGCCCTAGTTATACAATTTACCAGGGCATTGGTCCCAGCAGGGTTCAAATGAAGTCTATCCCACCGGAACAGCTTCCTCCTACCCCAGTACTGGTGCCAGTGCCCCATGAATTGAAACCCACTCCTCCCACACCAATCTTTGAGCCATGCATTTAACTCCTTGACTTTATTTACCCTTTGCCAGTTTGCCCGTGGCTCAGGTAGTAATCCTGAGATTATTACCTCGGAGGTTCTGCTTTTTAATTTAGCTCCCAACTGTTCAAATTCTTTCAGCAGAACCTCCTTTCTAGTCCTATCAATGTTGTTGGTACCAACTTAGATGACGACAACTTCCTTCCCACTCCAAGTTCCTCTCCAACCCTGAGGGGATGTCCTTAGCCCTGGCACCAGGCAGGCAACACAGCCTTTGGGACTCACACTCAACGGCTGCAGAGAACAGTATCTATCCCCCTAATTATACTGCCCCCTACCACTACTACATTCCTATTTCCTCCCCCCATTTGAATGGCTCCCTGTACCATGGTGCTGTGGTCAGTTCGCTCATCCTCCCTGCAGTCCCCGCTCCCATCCACACAGCTTGCAAGAACCTTGTAACTGTTGGACAGTTGCAGGGGCTGAGACTCCTCGAACACTACCCCCTGGGTCCCCAAACCTGCTTCACCTGCAGTCACACCTTCCTGTCCATGATCAAAGACCAAATTTGAATGACCTAATCTGAGGGGTGTGACTGCCTCCTGGAGCAAAGTGTCCAGGTAACTTTCCCCCTTCCTGATGTGGCGCAGTGTCTGCAATTTGGATTCCAGCTCCTTAACTCGTATCTGAAGTTCCTCGAGCTGCAAACACTCACTAAAGATATGGTCGCTCTGGAGTACCTTTGTGTCCAGCATTTCCCACATGCTGCTGCAGCAACACATCACCCACCCTGCCATCGCCATTATATTTAATTTAATTTATTAATTAATTACTCTAGGGTCCCCGCTCTTTACACTTTATTGTAATTATTTTTTTTACAACCAGTATCGATCTTATACATAAGAAGGTATTTTTAACAAAAGGAGAAAAAAAAGACGAGACCTAAACACAAACTAAAGACCCTGCTTTTACTTTAAAGACTAGAAATATTCACCAATTCTACCCACCAATCAGCTGCTGTCCACGCTCTTTTCCCTCTCAACTCTTTATGAAATCTTACCACTCTTTCTCTCTCTCGGGCTATTTAATGGACTCTCATCTCTCTCTCCACGCTCTTTAATGGTCTCTTGTCTCTCCCTCTCATGCTCTTTAATGAACTCTCGTCTCTCTCTCTCTCCACGCTCTTAATGATCTCTTGTCTCTCTCTCTCCGTGCTCTTTAATGACTCTCCTTGCTAAAGCTGGCCGTGGAGCTGTCACTGGTGGAAGCGCTCACAGCCTCTTGCAATGACATCATCCTGGTTTGGACCAGTCTCTGTCATGATTCAAGCTAACAGTGCAGCCTTGCAATGTCTGTTAGATGAATGCCTGTGCCTGAGCTGAGAGCACAGCATGCAGTCTAGTGGGCGAATCTGCTGCCAATCGGTCAGGAGGACTGGGGCAGAGGTGGGTGGGGTTTTGGGCAGCCATGCAGTGCGCTAAACTTTGGCAATCCAAGTGGTGGCCAGCACTCTCCAGGGTGAGTTAAGGGGCCTTCAGGCTTAACCAAGACAGGTTCTTAGTACACCCAAGCTAATCCACACGCCTTTCTCTTTCATCATGCAGGAGGAGTACATCAGGAGCATCGAGCCTGGTGAACTAGCTGTATGCCTCATCACATACAGAGAGTGGAGATGATGGAGAAGAGAGTGACTGAGGTGCCTGGCTGTGCAGAAGGGGAAGCAACACCCTCTGGAAGAAGGGGCGGTTGGGGATCCCGCACATGTCGCTGAAGAGCCACAGCGAGCTGTCGTTGGTCAGCGCCTAGCTAGACCCACGGACTATAGGCGCCACCTTTCATTCCTGCAGATGACCAACACCCACTGTCGCTGAAGACTGCACTTCTAGAGAACTGGTTGGTCACATCTGCCAATTGCTGCAGGATTTGGTGCCACGGGGACATGGAGGGCATCCAATGCCAGTGGCCGTGAAAGTGACCACGGCACTCAATTTTTACGCCAGTGGCTCCTTTCAGGGCTCCACAGGTGACCTCTGTGGGATATCACAAGCCTCCACCCACAAATGCATCCGTGAGGTCACAGATGCCATCTTCGCAAGTGCACACAACTTTGTACATTTCGCCCGGGACCAGGAGAGCCAGGATGCAAGAGTGATTGGATTGCCCTAATCTAGGGTTTCCCTCAGGTGCAGGGTGTGACCTACGGCACTCACGTAGCGCTCAGAACTCCGTGGCAATAAGGGGTTAACTATGTCAACCGCAAGAGAATCCATTCGCTGAATGTGCAGCTGGTGTGCAACCACCACAAATACATCCTGCAAGTCTGCGCACGGTTTCCAGGGACTGTCCACAACTCCTACATTCTCAGTTGGTCACAGGTCCCTGCAGTCTTCCAGTATCCACAGAGGCTGCAGGGTTGGCTTCTCGGGAACAAAGGCTACCCGCAGAGGACGTGGCTGATGACACCCTTGCGGTGGCCTCAGACTGCTGCAGAGCGATGGGATAATGAGACTCATGCTGCAACTCACAACTTGGCGGAACAAAACATTGGGATGCTGAAATTGAGGTTCCAGTGCCTGGAGCCCTGCAATATAGTCCACAGAGGGTGTCACGTATCATCATTGCCTGCTGCGCCTTTTACAACCTGGTGCTGCAACGGGGAAAGGAGCTGTCTGAGGAGGAGATGGAGGAGTTGGAGATCTCCTCGGATGAGGACATTGATGGTGATGAGGGTGAGGAGGCCCTCGAAGGCGACAATGGCGGCAATGAGGCCCTCGCACTGACCAGATGAGGCAGGTGCGCTTGGGAGGCCTTCATAGCTGCTAGATTTGTGAAGGATGATGACGACATGCAGCGAGGACACTCCATAGATCCTCACATTGCATCTATGAACGTTTGACTCAAGTCTGGCTTATGACAATGCACCCGCCCTTTGTGATAATGCTCCTGTCATGGAGATGCAGCAGAGGCCCTAATAGTCGCTTGATTGTAGGAGGATGATGACAACATGCAGTGAGGACACTCCATTGGCCTTCACATAGCCTCTGAGAATGTCTGACTCCTGCCTGGCCGAAGGCAGCTTGCTTGTGCTCTGTGATCAGGGTCATATCATAGAGACGCAGCCATGAAACTTTAAGTGCATCTGATCCTTTGATTGCCTTCAGCACCTGACCCCTTCAGGTTCACAGTGTCACTGGTCACAGATGCTGGCCAGATGGGGGCAAGCCCCACTTTAATGTGCTGAGAGCACACAGAGAGAATGACAGTACTCAGACGCCTGCCCACGACATTCTGGCAGCAATAACAAGCACCGTTGAGGTGCAGGCATCAGTAATGTTTCCAGGGAGTGTGAGGCCGGACCATCACTTTGGTCTGAAGGCTGCACAAAGCACAGGGAAGAGGCCCTGGACTGTGATACCTGCCTTTATCTTGTGCAGAAAGGTTTCACATCTGAGTGACAAGAACACTGCTCATCAGAACATGGAGCCACAGGCAGGGTGACATTCTTGGGAGTTTATTGACGATAGTGAACAGTATGTACAAGTGATCAACATCCGTGTCCAGGCTGAGCAATTAATTTTTCTTAACCTGCCTAACCCTGATTCTATGCCTTGGTGCTCCCCAGACAGCCACAGGGGTGGTGGAGGCAGTCTGCTGATTGCTACATCCTATCTGTGATGACCTTGGTGGGCATCCTCTGGAGGGTCGAGACCTGGAGGGCGCCGTCCTGCTTTCGGCATCCTGCTGTGTGGCAGTGGCACCCTCCTCGGCCTGTGGAGCTAGAGCTTCTGAGGTCACAGGAAGAGGGCTTTTGGATGGGTTGGACACTCCCAGTTCACCTGGATGGATGGTCCCGGGTGGTTCACCTGCTGATCTTCCTCCCCATGAGTGCCTAAAGGCCCCAGGCTGACTCCTTGAGGAGAACTGGTAGCTGGAGTGAGATCGGGCTGCCCCGCACCCCTCTTGCGTACACAGTGTTGGAGGCCAACTATGGCGTTGGCGATGGAATTCAGCTTATGCAGCAGTGCAGGGATGATGTCTTGGACCAAGGTCTCCATGGCAGCCACCATCCTACCAGTGTTAACCTTGGTGCATTGGCATGCTGGCGCTATCACCTCAGCCTGAAGCAGACGGACTCCTCCATCTTGCCTTGCAATCTGAGGAAGCAGCGGACATCCCTTCCTGATGTTCCCGAGCTTGCCTTTGCAGTTTCAGCAACTGAGACATGACCGAGTCCAGAGGCTCATCATCTGACTGAGACTCAGCAAATTTCTGGCCTCCAGCAGTCCTCCGAGTGCCGGGGGCCTGGGAAGTTCCTGCCGCCACCACCTGCTGTTGATCAGAAAGTGCGATGTGCTCACCAGATTGTGATCCTGAGGCTACTCTAAAGCTAGGTCCCGCTGGGATATATGTCTCTGCGCTGGTAGAGGGTGTGGGTGAGGCTGTGACTGGTCTTCAGGGAGGGTTTCAGCGGATTCCTCTTCTGAGCTTCCCTCGGGGCTTGATTGGAGACCTTGGGTCGTGGACTCTCTTGGCTGTTTCCCAGATGTGCCTGCGAAAGCAAGGAGAGATAATTAGTGTACGGCAGTGGCCTGTGAAACAGGACACATCACTCACAGCATGGTTGTCTGATGGATGTTGCACTGCTGGATCCTCACTTGGTAGAGCAGCGCCAACCTCACTGTTAGCACAGAAACAGTCCAGATCCTCGCCGGCCAGCTGGATGGCTCTGTTTCAAAGTCCGTGAGGATCTTGATTTCAGGCATTCCTCCGCCAGTCTGTGACCTCTCCCTCCTGTTGTGTGCCAGCTTGTCCTGCATGAATAGAGATGGAGAGAGTTTAAGCAGGATGCCTGCCAGGCCAGATGATAAGTATGCCTGGCATGTGTGGGTGCTAAGTGGTCCCATGGACAGGATGAGGACAATGAAGGTGTGTGTGTGAGAGAATGAATGGCGATGTCCCTTGAACTGGTAGGGAGTGAGGCCCCTGTGGATGTGTGATGGGTTTGTGAGTGTGTGAGTTGAGAGTGATGAGAAAATGCCCATTATTCTGGCAGTGTCCACAATGCCTTCATCCTCTGCCAGTCTGCCTTTCCCACCTTCATTGAGCCTTCCAAAGGAACTGGAGGCTGACTTCTCAGGGACAAAGGCCATCCCCTTCTGCATGTGGCTTATGACCTCCTCAAACTATCCCGCCACATGAGGAGAGCAAGCCTTTAATGAAAGCCAGGGAGGCCCCGGCAATATTGTGGAGCAGACAATTGCACTCCTGAGACATTCCTTCAGCTACCTTGACTGCTTGGGGCACGGTGACCAACACTAATTGATAAAAATAAGGGACAGTTTGTGTGGATGTTAACAAAAGCCTTCAGAACGGGGCTGGGGTTGGGAGTCACTGGCAAGCCTGTGTGAGAGGGGGTGGGGGATGGTGGTGCTGGTGAAGTCTTCATAATGGGGCAGGGCCATAGGCATCTGACTCCCGCCCCGATTCTTGTGCTGCCGCCTGCTGGACCCATGCCCTGGGCAGCCGCAGGACTGCCCCATGCTGTACCTAACACATATGCAGATAAAATGCCTGCTGAGACAGCAGAAATCTGGGACAAAACACTTCCTGGGCAGGCCTGAACCGGAATGCGGGTTGAAAGGCTGAATTACAGGACAGTCCTGGAAAACCCAGGACGGTTGGTCACCTTGCCTTGGGGTATGGACCAGAGAGCGTCTCCAACATTACGGGTTGTCTGCTGCATCCTCCACAACATTCCCATAAGGAGGGCACAGCCATTACCTCCAGGGATCTGGAGGATGAACAGGAGGACATAGGATTTTGTTTAGCTGGACAGACTGTGTGAGCATGGGTTGTGAGGCTCTGCTTCCAATGAAACAACTTGTCCATCCCAAAATGGGCACATCATTCCCCACCATCATGTGCATTCCAGACTCCCCATTGCAAGATCCCCTTGTCCAATATCCACCAACAAAAAAAAAACCAACAAAACAAAAAAAAATGCCACATTGGAGCCAGCCTCCTTCATACTCCTCAGCTGTAATAGAACATACAAACAAGGAAGAGTAGGCTATTCAGCCCCTCGAGCCTGCTCCGCCATTTAATAAGATCATGGCTGACCTGATAGTAACCTGAAATCTGCATCCCACCTACCGCCGATATCCTATCACCCCCTTGCTTGCCAAGAATTTATCTTAAAAATATACAAAGGCTCTGCTTCCACCACCTTTTCAGGAAGAGAGTTCTAAAGAGTCACGACCCTCTGAGTGAAAACATTTCGCCTCATCTCTGTTTTAAATTGGAGACCCCTTATTTTTAAACAGAGAACCCTAGTTATAGATTCTCCGACAAGAGGAAACACCCTTTCCCCATCAACCCTGTCAAGACCCTTCAGGATCTTATATGTTTCAATCAAGTCACCTCTTACTCTTCTAAACTCCAATGGATACAAGCCTAGTCTGTCCAGCCTTTCCCCATAAGACAGCCCACCCATTCCAGGTATTAGTCTGGTTAACCTTCTCTGAACTGCTTTCAACGCATGTACATCCTTAAATAAGGTAACCAATACTGTACACAGTATTCCAAATGTGGTCTCACTAGTGCCCTGTATAACTGAAGCATAACCTCCCTACTTTTGTATTCAATTCCCCTCACAATAAATGATAACATTCTATTAGCTTTCCTAATTACTTGCTGTACTTGCATACTAGCCTTTTGTGATTCATGCACTAGGACACCCAGATCTATCCTCCAATCTAATGGCACCTTCCCCGAATCTAGGGAGTTTTGGAAAATTAATACCAATGCATCAACTATCTCACTAGCCACTTCTTTTAAGATCCTAGGATGAAGTCCATCAGGACCTGGGCTCTTATCAGCCCACAGTTCCAACAATTTACTCAGTACCACAACTCTGGTGACTGTAATTTTCTGACTTCCTTCCCCACTTCCATTTCCCAGTTTATAGCTACTTCTGGGATGTTACTTGTATCCTCTATAGTGAAAACTGATGCAAAATACCTGTTCAGTTCATCTGCCATCTCCTTGTTTTCCATTATTAATTCTCCAGGCTCATTTTCTATTGGACCAATGCTCACTTTGTTAACTCTTTTCTTTTTAAAATCTTTATAAAAACTCATTATCTGTTTTTAGATTTCAGGCTTACTTTCTCTCTCTCATACTCTAATTTTTCCCTCGTTATTAGTCTTTTCGTCATCGTTTGCTGATCCTTATATTCTATCCAATCTTCTGGACTTCCACCTGTCTTTGCACAATTATATGCCCTTTCTTTAAGTTTGACCACGGATGATGTGTCCGTCTCTTAGACTTTTTCTTACTCGTTAGAATGTATCTATTCTGTGCATGCTGAAATATTCCCTTGAACATTAGCCACTACATCTCTACTGACCTATCCCTTAACCTAATTTTCCAATTCACTTTAGCCAGTTTAGCTTCTATGCCCTCATAACTGACCTTATTAAAGTTTAAAAACTTAGTCTCAGAGCCACTCTTCTCTCCATCAAACTGAATGTAAAATTCAATCTTATTATGGTCGCTGCTACCTAGGGTGCCTTTACTATGAGACCATTAATTACTCCGATCTCATTGCACAATACCAGATCTAGTATAGCCTGATCTCTGGTTGGCCCCAGGACATGCTGTTCTAAGAAACTATCCTGAAAACATTCTATATACTCCTCATCTAGGCTATCTTTGCCCATCTGACTTTTCCAGTCTATATGTAAATTAAAATCTCCCATGGTTATCACCATGCCTTTCTGACAAGCTCCAATTATTTCTTCCTTTATGCTCCACCCTACCACGTGGTTAGCGTTAGGGCACCTGTACACAACTCCCACAAGTGACCTCTTGTCTTTACCATTTCTCATCTCTACCCAAACTGTTACTACATCCTGATTTCCTGAACTTAGGTAGAGGACTGTCTGACAGGTCTATCAATGCACCAAGCATCTTGGTGTACATCTGCATCAGCCTTCTCCTGTGTGCTGTCCCATCAAAATCCTCATCTGAATCCATTGCAGCAGAACTCCAATGAGTTGGCACACAACTCACCCTTTCCCCCTGACATGGCTGCAGCCCACTTATGCCTGGTAGCTCACCACCTGTTGATCCTGACTCTCAAACAGACATACGAACATATGAATTAGGAGCAGGAGTAGGCCACTCGGCCCCTTGGCCCCTCGAGCCTGCTCCACCGTTCAATAAGATCATGGCTGATCTGAATGTAACCTCAATCTCACATTCCTGCCTACCCCTGATAACCTTTCACCCCCCCTTGTTAATCAAGAATCTATCTAGCTCTGCCTTAAAAATATTGAAAGACTCTGCTTCCACTGCCTTTTGAGGAAGAGTGTTCCAAAGGCTCACAACCTTCTGAGAGAAAAAAAATTCTCCCCACCTCTGTCCTAAATGGGCAATCCATTATTTTTAAACAGTGGCCCCTAGTTCTAGATTCCCCCACAAGAGGAAACATCTTTTCCACGTCCACCCTGTCAAGACCCCTTGGGATCTTAAAGGTTTCAATCAAGTTGCCTCTTACTCTTCTAAATTCCAGTGGATACAAGCCTAACCTGTCCAATATTTCTTCATAAGACAATCCGCTCATTCCTGGTATTAGTCTAGTAAACGTTCTCTGAACTGCTTCTCACGCATTTAAGTAAGGAAGCCAGTTCTGCACGCAGTACTCCAGATGTGTTCTCCCACATCTGTCGTCTCCTTATGTCCTCATCACAACTTCTTTTCCTACCTATCTTTGTGTCGTCAGCAAATTTAGCAACCAAACCTTCGGTCCTTTTATCCAAGTCATTTATATAAATTGTAAACAGTTTTCCCAGCACTGATCCCTGTGGCACACCACTCATCACATCCTGCCCACCAGAAAAAGAACCATTTCTGCCAACTCTCTGCTTCCTGTTAGACTCTCTGCTCATCCCCAAGGTTTTTCAGTGCTGGTAGCTGTGTGTGTGTCAAATGGCGTGATGGTACTTACTCACTGCTTGTGTGGAGCTGCTCTTGCTCTTCATCCTGGCCGTGGTGAGGCTGCCCAGCCAGCAGATCTTGGGTTTCTGAAAGCATACAGGCAAAAGGGAAGTGGAGGGAAGGCGATCCAGGGAGGAATGCAAGCTGTCCATGTTCACCACATCTGCAGCTTACACTTCACGCCACATCTCAGGATGAAGGTGAGGAGCAAGTTGAGAAAGGCCATAAGACAGTCATTTACCACAACCTTGACTTGATGGAACCAGGTGCCATGGGCCCTGTTGCTCCTAGCCCAATGATGCAGTACACCCTCTCACCGAGAGACTTCAGGAATTGCAGTTGTGTTGACCCTCTGCTAGTCTTCTGGCTATCACAGGTGTTGTAGGCAACCTTTTTCTACAAGGAATGACAATGATTGTGAGGCACTGCGCTTGGGTGATGTGCCTGCCATGCGTATGTGAGGCTAGCATCGAAAGTATGTGTCAGTGAGGTGAATGTGAATGTTAGATGGGAGTGCTGCTGGGTGAGTGATGGTGGTGTGGGACAATGAGCAGTATGAGTGGTCGGTGCTGCTGGTTATGAGATGTGAAGACACATTCACTGACCATGACCACCCCGATACGTTTTTGGCACTGCTGTCATATGCTCACAACCAGACTCCGTGCATTCACCTTCGAGGCTACATGCTGCCACTCCCTAGGGTGTTCCTTGAGGGCCTCCTGCCCTGCCCATGGAAACATGGCCTCTCTCCTGGCCTCCACCTGGAGGCTGAGTGCCTCCAAGGCGATGTCACTGCATCTTGGAGCCCTCTCCCTTGCCTGCAATGTCATTGTATGTCAGCTTGACTCTTGCAAAATCATTTAACAATAGCCTTCAGTTCATGGGTGCACCTTTCCTTTTATTGGTAATATACCTTTAAGAAGGGAAGGCTGCCTGTACCACATGCTTTCAGTCCAGCGCTGAGTGCAGAGGCTGGTGGCAATTCTTTCTTTTAATTGCTCATTCATGGAATGTGGGCTTCGCTGGCTGGGCCAGCATTTATTGCCCATCCATAATTGCCCTTGAGAAGGTGGTGGTGAGCTTCTTTCTTAAACCGCAGCAGTCCCTGTGGTGTAGGTACACCCACAGTGCTGTTAGGGAGGGAGTTCTAGGATTTTGACCCAGCGACAGTGAGGGAACGACAATATATTTTCAAGTCAGGATGGTGAGTGGCTTGGAGGGGAACTTCCAGGTGGTGGTGTTCCCATCTATCTGCTGCCCTTGTCCTTCCAGATGGTAGCAGTCATAGATTTCGAAGGTGCTGCCTAAGGAACCTTGGTGAGTTCCTGCAGTGCATCTTGTAGATGGTACACACTGCTGCTTCTGTGCATCGGTGGTGGAGGAAATGAATGTTTGTGGATGGGGTGCCAATCAAGCGGGCTGCTTTGTCCTGGACGGTCTCAAGTTTCTTGAGTGTTGTTGGAGCTGCACCCATCCCGGCAAGTGGGGAGTATTCCATGACACTCCTGATTTGTGCTTTGTAGATAGTGGTGGACAGGCTTTGGAGAGTAAGGAGGTGAGTTACTCACCACAGGATTCCTAGCCCCTGACCTGCTCTTGTAGCCACAGTATTTATATGGCTAGTCCAGTTCAGTTTCTGGTTAATGGTAACTCCAGGATGTTGATAGTAGGGGATTCAGCAATGATAATGCCATTGAATGTCAAGCAGCAATGGTTAGATTCTCTCTTGTTGGAGATGGTCGTTGCCTGGCACTTGAATGTTACTTGTCACTTGTCAGCCCAAGCCTGGATATTGTTCGGGTCTTGCTGCATTTGGACATGGACTGCTTCAGTATCTGAGGAGTCGTGAATGGTGCTGAACATTGTGCAACCATCAGCAAACATCCCCACTTCTGACCTTATGATCGAAGGAAGGTCACTGATGAAGCAGCTGAAGATAGTTGGGCCTAGGACACTACCCTAAGGAACCCCTGCAGTGATGTCCTGGAACTGAGGTGATTGACCTCCAATAATCACAACCATCTTCCTTTGTGCTAGGTATGACTCCAACCAGTGGAGAGTTTTCCCCCTGATTCCCATTGACTCCAGTTTTGCTAGGGCTCCTTGATGCCACACTCAGTCAAATGTGGTCTTGATGTCAAGGGCAGTCACTCTCGCTTCACTTCTTGAGTTCAGCTCTTTTGTCCATGTTTGAACCAAGGCTGTTATGAGGTCAGGAGCTGAGTGGCCTTGGCAAAACCCAAACTGGGTGTCAGCAGGTTATTGCTAAGTAAGTGCCACTTGCTAACATTGTTGATGACCCCTTCCATCGCTTTACTAATGGTGGAGAGTAGACTGATAGGGTGGTAATTGGCCAGGTTGGATTTGCCCTGCTTTTTGTATACAGGCACACTCGGACAATTTTCCACATTGCCGGGTAAATGCCAGTGTTGTAGCTGTATTGGAGCAGCTTGGCGAGGGGCATGGGTACGATGAAGACAACAGTGTGGGATTCACCTGACCCCATGCTACAATTGTTTTAATGAGGTGGGGGTAGCCCCATAATTACTCCCCACCCCCATCAGAGTCGGCTAGACAGCCCATGAATTGTAACACCTATGCTTGGAAATGAGGGTAGGCCATTTTCTAGTCCTTTTTAAAATCTCTTATTGGATAAAATACTACAATTTAAAATATTTTTGTTTTTCTAGCTCAGTTTTGCAACAGATAAAAAGAGGAATATTGGAATAAAACCATGATGAATTTCCTGCATTTCATTGGAAGCAATGTAAATGGATAAAAGGCTCTTACTTTTTCAGTCAAACATTTCATAAGGACAAGAGGAAGTGGTGGTGTAGCGGTATTGTCACTGGACTGGTAATCTAGAGATCCAGGGTAATGGTCCAGGAATCTGAGTTTGAATCTCACCACGGCAGATAGTGGAATTTGAATTCAATAAATATCTGGAATTAAAAGTCTAATGATGATCATGAAACCATTGTCGATTATTATAAAAGCTCACCTGGTCACTAATGTCCTTTAGGGAAGGAAATGTGCTGTCTTTATTTGGTCTGGCCTACATGTGACTCCAGACCCACAGCAATGTGGTTGACTCTTAAAGGCCCTCTGAACAAGGACAATCAGGGATGGGCAATAAATGCTGGCCTAGCCAGTGATGCCCACATCCCATGGACAAATAAAAAGTAACAGGCTTTGTATTCACGATAATTAAAAATTAGAATTAAATCTAAATATAATTAAAGCAAATTGCATTGTTTTGCTCCTCGTTGAAGTTGGGAAAGCTCCCTTCTAGATTTTTAAAAGCCAAAATAATTGACTCTTTAAAAAAAAGGTTTTAATAGCAGTGTAATAAACTAAGTTTGATAAAATTGTCAACTGAATAGAAACTAGCTGTATTAAGCAGATTTATTGTGGAAGGTGCACCTATCACCACCTTCAACACCTCTTTGATCCTTTTGTCTGTGACATCTTTTGATTATCTGCTCCCATCACTGCTTGCTTGTCCCCACAACCACCCCACCCTCAACTTCTCTCCCCCCGCCCCCCACCTTAAACTAGCTTATATTTCACCCCTCTCCTAACTATACTTCAGTTCTGTTGAAGGGTCATGTGGACTCGAAATGTCAACTCTTTTCTTTTCCACCGATGCTGCCAGACCTGCTGAGTTTTTCCAGGTAATTCTGTTTTTGTTTTGGATTTCCAGCATCCGCAGTAGCTTTTTGTTTTTATTGTGGAATTACCTTATGGCACTGGCAGTCACAGGAATGACGCAATAGCATCACATGAATCAAAGGAAAATTGCATATTTCTCATGGCGAAATCTGGTATTTCTACAGAAGATGTTTTAGTAAATATAGAAAGTTCTAACTTGGATGTGACCTTGTTAATGTTGACACATTATTTTTTTCTTTCTCCAGCATCATGTGAAAATGTGAGGCGTTCAACATAAGTTCACCAGTAGCAACCAGGACCTGTCAGATTGATAAGCTGGTAAACACTATATTATCCTCAGTTCAAAACTATGTAAGAAATGCTTCCTTTTTTGTTATTTATGAACTGTTAACAAAACAGTGAGAATGCATGATGTTGAAACATACTAGGAGAGAATTACAGTTTGTGATAGTAATATCAGTGTTGGTTAATTCAGTTGTGGAGTGTGCAAAATGGCTCCAGAGAAAATGAGAAAAGCCGAACTTTTAGATTGCTCTGTGCATGTAGTGTACAGATTTTTACTGAGGGAGAATAGCCACCAAATACACAAAAGACACTTTGTTTGATGGTTTACAAAAAGGGAGAATTTTGTGCCGCTGTTAGGGGGTTTTGTGGGAGATTTGGGAAAAAACTGTCACTTGAAGTGCACAAAGGTAAAATCTGAAAATTACAATCAAACAGCAGCACAGGTTTCATAAGGATGTGAAAAGCAGTAACTGCTAAAATGCAGCACGTTTGTCACATCTTTCTGCAGAGACATGCTAATACAGTCAATTGTAAGGTAAGTAGAAGTGAAATTGCAGTGAAAGTGCAAATTACATTATAAATGCAAAGATGGAAAAGTGAATGTACACTCCTTCAAAAAATTTACATAGGCCAAATTAGATACTCTCAGTCTCCACTCAACTTATGTTTAAAAGCACATGACAGGATGAAGCAGCTGGGAGATGCTATAACATGAAACAATTCACAATATACGTTAACAAAAATTAAAAGTTGTGTGGGAGAATTTGAAAGACATTGAATTGGAAAGATTCACAGATCTATTGGTATGTACCTTATAAATAATGCAATCAGTGAATTATTCTGGAACTTTGCAGTAACATAAATGGGGTAGGAACGCACTCAGATGATAGTGTTCTAATATGGAGTGATGCTGTTGACTTTTGGCAATGGTTTGTAACCTCCTTTTTAATATGGAATATAATTAACATGTCTCAAGGATTATCCAGGGTGCACTGCTATTGGTTTTACATCTGTAATCATTATAGTAAATCACGATCAACGAGAAGTCATAATCATTTTGATCTGTCATTTCTCTTTGTGTATGTGTGTGTATGTGTGTGGAAATGTTATGCTGGCTTATGATATTGTGCATCTGCGCTATTGTTTTTATTGGACTGTATTGGTTGCTATAGCAGCTGTTAGGAAATAAATGTTGGGAAATGCTCTGTTGAACACCAGAAATAGCAGTGCATGTGCTATGGAGACAGTGTCAATTGTTTGGGGCAGCTTTGCTGAGCTTGTGATTGCAGAGTTCTGATTTTTTGAAAATAATCTTGCAAGTGTTCTTTTTAGTCCGAAACAGCAGACAACTTAAAGGTGATGAATTAATGCCTCTGGGCAACTAAATACTATTGTACTTCATTATTATGATCATTGGTATTTAACAGTGCTTCAACCCCAATATTAAATATGGATGCTGCTACTGAGAAGTCATTTATCCATTCTCTGGTGGCAGTCAAGGCTCTTAAACATGTTTTTCATGGAACAGAGACATTTCAGTTCAATTTGACAATGTTAAGAAGAAATGCCCTAATGGAAAATTGTACAAAAGTAATATCAGCAACTAACTACAGAATGGTTCCAGGGATGAGAAACTTCAGCTATGAGGAAAGTTTGGAGAGGTTGGGACTGTTCTCTTTGGAGAGAAGAAGGCAAAGAAGGAGATTTGATGGAGAGATTTGTTAGAAATGTTCAAAATCATGAGGTGGCTGGACAGAGTAGATAGGGAGAAGCTGGTCCCACTCGTAAAAGGATCAAAAACAAGAGGGCACAGATTTAAAGTGATTTGCAAAAGAAGCAAATGTGACGTGAGAAAAACGTTTTTCACACAACGAATGGCTTGGGTCTGGAATGCACTGCCTGGGAGTGTGGTGGAGGCAGATTCAATCGAGGCATTCAAGATGATTCATTAGATTATTATTTGAATAGAAACAATGTGCAAGTGTGCTGGAAAAAGGCAGGGCAATGGCACTAGGTCATAATGCTCATTTGGAGAGCCGACGCAGACACGATGGGCCGAATGGCCTCATTCTGTGCTGTTAAAATTCTGTGATTCTGTGATACAGCAAAAGTTTTTTTGATTTTGTTGTAATGCAGTCAACATTGGTCTGTGATTTATGAAGTAGTTTTTACTATATTATTTGTGTAAGTACATTTATACTGTTGTGGAGTGTGGAGTAACTTCCATTTATATTTCTGCTTTATTTTATGATAAGTAACCTACATGAAACAAATGTGGGGAGCTGTGACTGAATATTTTTCACATTTCATTAAATATAAGGGTAGTACAAGAAGACAGAAAAGTAGTTAGAATTTGTCAGAAGCATGCTCGTGAATGCTAGGCCAGTTGACATGACATATATGCTAGGAAAGATATTGTAGTCTATCAACATGAGGAATAGGAGCAGCTATTTGGCCCCTCGAGCCTGACCTGCCGTTCAGTAAGATCATAGCTGATTTGATTGTAGCCTTAACTTCACATTCCTGCTTGTCTCCCCCCACCATAACCCTTCACTCCTTGCTCGTTGGATTAATAGGAATAAATTCAAAGTAAAGGCAATAATTTCAAACTAATATGAGTTTGTAAACAGTGGATTAGGTGCATGTGCTAACAAATGCCTTGGAGTACTGTTAAATTTAACAGAACTGGTCCATGATGGAAATGTACTGGATGTTCTGTATCGCATTCCAGAAAACATGTGATAGAAAGCTTACAGCCAAGCTAATAACAAAAATGCAAAGAAGCAAGAAGGGAATGGTGCAGTAAATTGGCTAATAATAGGAAGCAAAGATTAGTAATCAATGATAGTAGATGTAATCGGACAGCTATGACCATTATATACCCTAGAGATTGTTCCTGAGACCTATATGGTCACAATATTTATAAATGCTCTTGATGAAAGTATTAACATTAGACTGTATAATAAGGCAGTTATATTGACAATTTTGTATCAGTGAAAAATGGTTTTGGAAAAACATTGATTGAACAGTAGAAAGATTGGTAAACACTTAGCAACTAAATAATTAAAGTTTTTATAATTTTTTTGAACGCCCTGAAGATATAGTGTGTTTTAAAATTGATTCCAGGAAGTTGTATTTAAAAGCAAAGTCTTTGGCCACGAAATTGGACAGACCCTGAAAAAAGTTGCAGAGGTTGTGATGCGGGATTACCCCATTGTGCCCACTGCTTCCAATGCATACAGAAGTCAAATATCATGTTGCCTGCTAATTTAAATGATTGTAGCAAGCAGCCAGCACCAAACATGTTGTTGAGTGACTGCATGTCTGAGAAGGGAACACAAAATTGTGCAAGGTTAGAGTGAGTTAGAGTTAGCTTGCACTACTTAAATCCAGCCTGTACCTCTTAAAAGGGAGATGTAATTGGGCTGGAGTAGATACTGGCAGTTATTGTAAAGTGGGTTTTGCTTGGGTAAGACACAAGAATGACATAACATGGCAGATGGAAAGCTCCAAGATTTTCTGATGCTGCATTGGAGGCTGAAGTTGAGGAAGTGCAGAGGAGAAGAGATGTCCTCTATCCTCATAGGGCCTCCAGACAAACTTTGAGAAGGCAGTGGAACCAGATAACTGTGGCCATCAATGCCAGAAGTATAACCCGAGAACCTTCATGGAGTGCCTCAGAAGGTTTGCTGACATCGCACGAGTGGTTAAGATCAAAGAATGTATCTTCAAATGCTACCAATCATACCAATTCCAGTACTAGCTTCAGACACTGTGCTATACCTCACATTCCCATTACTCACCTACCAATAACCTCTGACAATCACAATTCATATGTTACATTCATTGTTTCACATTTAGCACTGCTGCAAGCTGCACATGGACACCTCACAGCTGGCATACAATGCGAGCTATTCAATTATGACAAACACATTGCAGTACACTCACCGACACACTTACCCCTTGCTTACAGGCAAGGTAATGCAAAATCAGAGGCAGCAAGATCTAACTGGCGGGGGGCAGGCACAGCTGCATGTCCTCACCCCAGTGGAGAAGAGGGTGGTTTCCATCATTGGAGTGGTCATTGCTGAGACCGCGGACTACGGGGCTGAAAACATTGAAGGTGCTGGCCTCATTACACCTAACCCTCCTTCTCCAGTTCTCCCTCATCCCACAATCTTCTTCAATTCTCCAAGCTACACATGGAAGCATGCATTTTCCCTTGCTTCACCACAACTTTACCTTTGTGCCCTTCCTATTTCAGATACCCAAGAAAAACGCATGACCAGTCAGTGGCGGAAGAGCAGGAAGACAGTAACGAAGAAGAAAATCTCTCTCGCTTTCGCAATTGCAGCCACCAGCTCAGACACTGAAACTGCATACTTTAGAGGATAGCTTCGAGGCTGGGTCTGAATGTGATGAGACACTGAGCCTGAGTGGTATTCAGCCAGGACTGGGGGCAAGGCGCCAGCTCGTCGATGCAAAGTAGCACAAGAGTTCTGATCCAATGGATTCAGATGAGCATTTTAATGGGGTGGCCAGCAGAAGAAGGTTTGTATGCACAATGAGATGCTTGGTACATTGGCAGGCGTGGCAGGAAGCCTGTAGTTAATGACAAGGAGCATGGCTCCAACTTGGTGCAAAGATTTATGTAGAGCTTTGAACACGTCCTTTCCAGTGTGGAAGTGAGGCCAACTCCATTAGCATATTTGGGTGCCCAGCGGTGATGCTGTATCTGACAACTGATGTCTCAGCTTCCATTGCAGCACAAATAGAAGTCACCCAATGCCAGGTTTATGCAGTGAATGCTCAGGCTGAAGTCATGAAAGGCTAGCTTCCTGCCATGCAAGCTCAGATTGCTCTCATGGGTGCTGAACTTGCTGCCATACTGCCTGTGGATGCCAGTATTCATAAGGGCTTGCAGGGTATCACAGCAGTCCAGCCATTTGCCCTACAACAGCTTACTATGATTGCTGAAGTACTGCCCTGGGGGAGCAGCAGAGATTCTGAAGAACACGAATCTGCTGTCTTCTGTCAGGGTTATAGCATTCCCTCTCCCATCACTGCTATTCTGCAGTGTCCTTGCTCTTCAACTATTCACCTATTACCAACTGAGATGATGGGATAGGAAGCCACATATCCCAATTTGCCAATGGCAAGAAGATAGGTGGCATTGTAAGGAGTCTAGATTGATGCATAAACTTACAAGAGGTATTAATATATTAAGTGAATGGGCAAGACGGTAGTAAATTGATTTCAATGTCGGCAAATGTAAAAAGGACAGCGCAAGATAGTTTTTAAATGGTGAAAAGCTAGAAAAAGTGCAGGTCCAAAGAAACGTAGGGGTGCAAGCACACAGATAATTAATATGTCATGAACAGGTACAGAAAATAATCAAAAAGACTAATGGAATTTGGGGGGAGAATTTTCGCTCTGTTAGAGGGGTTGGACAGGAGTGCGTGTGGGCAGGCGCGCAGTCGATCGCCGCCCACGATCGGCTGCGTGCCGCCATTTTACGTGGGCGGGTAAATCAAGGCCCGCCCAGCATGACACACACCCGGAAGCGCTGAGCACTCTCTGTGCTGGCGGGGGGAATAGGCTGAGTCGGGGCCTGCGTTCTTTTGCGCATGCGTGTAAAAGAGCGCAGAAATATCTCTCAGGCACAGAACTGCCTCAGGGAGATGAGTTTGATTTTTAAAAATTTTAATAAAGACAAAAAAAAATTTAAGATATGTCCCCTCATGTGACAGTGTCAATGAATTTTATTTAAAAATGTTATTAAACTTTAAAAACCTTCATGAAACTTCATTCTGCCCGTGGATGAGGTTTCATGATAAATGTGAAGGCCGCCTGGGCTCTTTGCTTGCCTTCATCCTTAAGGTTGGATGGTCAGCTCAGTTAAGTGTTTTAATTGATATTTAAATGGGCTTAATAGACCTTTAACAGTTTGGTGGGCGCACAGCCGACTCTGGTGCGCGCCCGCTGAGCTAAATATCTGAATGACACATGGTGACGTCGGGACACACGCCCCATGTCACCGTGCGTCACTTTACGCGTTGACGAGCAGGGCCCCGTCCCCACTCGTCGAGCTGAAGATTCTGCCCCTGGTGTTTATATCTATATGACTAGAATACAAGGGATAGAAATCATGCTTCAGCTATACAAAGCCCTGGTTAGATTGGACCTGCGACCATGCCTGTGCTTCGCACCCTAGGAAGAATATATTCACCTTGGAGGGAGTGCAATGTAGATTTACTTGAATTGTAACTGGATTCTAAGGGTTAAATAATGAGGAGAGATTACATGAAATTGAGTTGTATTCACCGGAAGTTAGAAGGTTAAGGGGTGATTTGATGGAAGTTTTCAAGAAAATAAGGGGAATAAATAGGGTAAATAGAGACAATTTACCCTGTTGTTGGGGAGTCTAGGGCTAGGGGACATTACCTAAAAACTAGAGTCAGACCAGGAGTGAAATTAAGAAACACTTCTACACACAAAGTTTGGTAGAATTTTGGAATTCTCTTTTCTCATTATTCTTTGATGGGATAAGGGTGTCTCTGACAAGGCCAGCATTTGTTGTCCATCCCTAATTGCCATTGAACTGAGTGACTTATGAGGTTATTTCAGGGGCCAATTAAGAATCAACCACATTGCTGTGGGTCTGGAGTCACATGTAGGTCAGAACAGACAAGACTAGGAGACAGATTTCCTTCCCGAAAGGACATTATGAACTAGATGAGTTTTTACAGCAACCATTCACTGAGACCAGCTTTCAATTCCAGGTTTTTATTAATTGAATTTAAATTCCACTAGCTGCTATGGCGGAATTTGAACCCATGTCCTCAGAGCATTAACAGGGGTTTCTGGATTACGAGGCCAGTGACATTACCATTACGCCACCATGTTCCCCCAAATTACAATTGATGCTGGTTCAATCGTAAATTTTAATTCTGAGATTGATAGGTCTTTGCTAAACAAAGATGTTAAAGGATATGAGGCAAAGGTGGTTATATGGAGTTAAGTCACAGATAGACCATGATTTCATTCAATGGTGGAACAGGCCTGAGGGGCTAAATTGCCCATCTCCCATTCCTAAGTTCCTATGTATAACTGGTGGCAAGGGCTATGCAAACATGATGGGAAGGTTCTGCAGCATGCAGCAGATAGCTCTGAAATATAACACATGCTCTGTTGAGTATTGCTGGGCTCATGCAGAGCAGTGCAGGCAGCGGAAGCATTGTTTCATCACTCAAATGTTCTAGTCTATCACATTTCGTGTGGCAAAGTGCCTTTAGAAGGATACATGCTACCCTCATGTGCGTGGGTTGAATTCTGGAATTATGAATCATGTCATCTAGTATAGTACTCGTTGCCCAGGAGCTGTGCTCTGGTTCATCCTGGTGGCTCAAATGCTGATGCCGCAATAGTCTTCAGCAGAATTAAGCCATTGTGACTGTTGCCAGGATGCATTGACCTGCACGATATGCTGTGTTTGGCCACACAACAGGTGGATGTTGAGGAATGGAATTCCTTTCAGTTGTGGTACACGCCAGGGGAGGCAATGGCGTAGTGGTATTGTCACTCGACTAGTAATCCAGAGACCCAGGGTAATGCTCTGGGGACCTGGGTTCGATGGTGGAATTTGAATTCGGTAAAAATATGGCACTAAAAGTCTGATGATAACCATGAAACCATTGTCGATTGATGTAAAAACCCATCACTAATGTCCTTTAGGGAAGGAAATCTGCTGTCCTTACCTGGTCTGGCCTATGTGTGTCTCCAGACCCACAGCCAATGTATTTGACTCTTAATTGCCCTCTGAATTAGGGCTTAGCCAGTGATGCCCACATCCCATGAATGAATAAAAGAAAAGTTGATGTGCAATGTCCACAAAGTGACATGTGTGCAGTCAATGACATTCTGTGTCAGGGAATGCCTGCAATTCTTGCAAAGCTATATGCTTGATTGCATGCTTCTGTCTAGAAAGAATGAAATGTATTCAGCACTCTTTAAATACAGAGCCAGTGACAACCTTAATACAACATTAGGCAGCAGACTGATAGATGTTATAAATATTGCCTGCTCCAACCTCCAGGAGGCAGATGCATAAAAGTTCACAGCCATGGTCACCTTTGCAGCCACTGGCAGTGCCATCCTTCCCCTGCTTTGATGTTGCAGTTCTGGCTGCAGCAGGTGTCTGATTTCAGTTTGGATATCCTTAGAAAAAAGGAAACATCTGACAGTCTTCACTGAGATTCAAGTAGGAGAACTGGCCCCTGAAAACCCTGAATGTATGAGTCTCCTGGTGAAAACGCTCTCATCCTCCTCCTCTTCCTTCTTCCAGCAGCTTGTCCCTCTCTGGAGGTCCCCTGCTCATTCTCCCAGTCATGCTGTATTCCAAGGAGATGCAGACTACAGCACCTGTGACTGTCATCAAATAGTTTGCACAAAACCCTTGAAGTCAGGACAAAGGCCTTCAGCACCTGCCATATCACTCGCTGTAGACTTCAGCAGCTTTGAACAACTCTAGAAACCACTAAACTCTTCACCATTCATGTAACAGCTGGTAGAAATCAATCATCAATTAACCTGTAAGTAGTTGATGATCCTTTTTAAATAGCATTGGTTGTGCAAGTTGATGGAGGTGTCCTTCCTGATGCTGAACCAGTGTTCAGCTGGGCAAGGTTAAGAAAGGGTGTTAGCTGGAGTACTGAGCTCCAAAATGACAGCACTGGCTTAAATCAGCACATCACAGTCTACCTACTCTGCATATTTCTGGTGGGCATGCACTGCACAGGCACTAACACCCTCACCAAAATGCCACAGACACCATTTTGGTAGCTGAACCGCACTCATTGCACTGAAAGAAACAGATCATAAGTTCATAAGATATAGGAGCAGGAGTAGGCTGTCCGGCTCCTTAGACCTGCTTCACCATTCAATAGAAACAGGCGTTAATGAAATGAATTGTTCAGCCTTTAACTTTAGGAGGAAATTCTGTCCATGTATCTCTGCATTTCCATGGGAGAAATTCTGAGTAAACAGTTTACCAGAAGGAGTTCATTACACAAAATCAAGTGAACTAAATCAAAAATTCCTTCCTGTTTCTCACCTGCTTAAAGATTGTGAAACTTAAGATGCCTATTCATATTTGGATTATTTTGCCCGCAATGTATTTGATATCAATTAATAAAAGCTCACCATAATACATATAGATATACTGTTATCTAATCAAATCACAAATTTGTTTAAAAACAAGATAGCTTGCTGAATGTTGATGAATCCATTGTTCTTAGCAATGAAAAATAACTAAAACAAAGCAATCTAACAGTTAACACTATTGATTAATAGTCGTTTGGTGGTACAGAACTTGAGTATTGCTGATAAAAGAGACATGTTTAAGCTTTTCATCTTGCACTCATCAGGACACTCACAAGAATACCAATATAAGGGATAAAGCAACAGTTAATACTATACGTGAAGAGAGTGATGATTGGTTGGCAAGTGGTGTTGCCATGGAGAATGCACCACTGATGGTGAATGACAGTTAACTGCCAAGAATTGTTTGAAATGTAAACCAGGCCACTTGACGCTGATTGGTCAAGGCATTGCCCTTAGGAATGAGTCAGCGAATGGCGGCCACTTATTTTGTTTAACTGAAACAGGCGCAATATATGTACATGTTATTTCTGTCTGCCAAGAACAGGGCCCTGTGTATGAAGAGTACACGCAAATGCGCCACATTGTGAGCCCGACTGACAATCTTAAATTGGTCGTCAGCGTAATTCTTAGCACACTCAGGACTGTTTAGCTAATTTTGACCAATCGCGGAATCGTATCTAATGTTCGACACTGTGTTTTGAGTTTTGCAAGCACGGGCTGGTTGGTTACGGTCTGTACTCTGCCCGTTGCAAACAGCGGTTGGGACATGCTGTTTGATATGACCTTTGGGACGTACAGCCTACGTACCTAGCATCATACTGGCATTGAATTTCATATATCATATTACTCGTTTGTGTGATAGGCAGAACGTCTTTGTGGCTTGACGACAGCATCCTATTAGTGGTGAATACCACCCGTGTTGCTATTGCACAGCAGCAGCGTGAAACAGCGAGCTTCACCTGTTGCTCAAATATTTTGAGCTTTATTGATATATATTGAATAATAAGCATTCATAGATATTTTTAAAAAATGAATAAAACAACATAACGTTGAAGGACAAAGTAAAGACAAGAAGGCAAAAATCTAAAAGCTTTTCTTCATTTACAGATCTTGTCACACTCAGAGTTTCCTTCTGACCTATTCAGATTGAGCTTTAAATCAAAAAGTGTATTCACAGCACAAAAGCCAAATATTCATTTACATAATTTTGCATGTGATTCTCGGTGTTAATGAGACTATGGCATATAATGTGCTCAAGGACTCTAGGATACAAAGAGTATTTAGCTGGAAAGTCACAGACTGGATTGGGCACAAAACATGCTTCAGGCCTCTTTGCCCAGGTTGCTAATCGCTGTGTCAGTTCTGCATCAGCACAATTACATGGTTGAGTGCAATATCTACCCTCCTATTTCTAGTGAATAATTAGACAATTAGTTTAGCTTGAATGCTACACTTTAGTGTTGTACTGATTTTAGTGCACATCAATCTCTGATGTGAAATAATGTGATAAAAAAAATTGTTAGTTCTATGTTACTCTGTTCATTTTATGCATATATTTTCACACCACTTTTCATAAAATGAGTGTGCCTATTTATGAAACTATCTATTGCTGTGAGCACAGTTGGGAAAGGTCCTGAACTGTGACATGCATCACAAATCATATTTAATGTTGAAAATTTATGGTAAAATGCATTGACACAGAAACAGTTGTTTACTGAAATGGGCTTTGTTAAATCATATAGAAAAGCACTTTCAAATCCCGAATTGTCAAGTCTTTAGCCAGCCATTCAGCATGATATTTCTGTAACCTTTAATTTGCTCAATCATTCACTCCCCTCCGCTGTTGATCCCCTTGTTCCCAACAAAGCCATAGTAAGATGAAATTGGTCTATGCCAGCATTGTGAAACATGACTGTAGTGAATCAACAACTGATTTTTCACTGGTTCGACCTTCTTTCCACTGAAGTTCACAGAATGATAGTTCAAACTCTTTTTGGGGATTCATTTCTTAATTTCATTGTCCCTTTTATTTGATTTCAAATTAAAAATCTTGGCAATATTTTCCATGACATTTGAAAATACAACCTGGTGCAGTGAAAATTTTGCCGCTGATTCACTATTAGCATATTTCGTATTGCTGGTGTAGACCAGTTTCAACTCTCATATTCCAGTTGTTCCTCTGACATCTTCATGTCCAAGGGCACAGACTTGAGTTTATCTGGTACTCTCCTAGGTTAGCCATCCATCACAATATTTAATTGAACCACATCAAGATCTATCAGAGCACCCAATACTCTGGGAATGTTTTGGTGAGTGAAGTTAAGCATAACTCCTAAGGAGTGAAGCTACCCCCTAAAGGCCCTCTCTCCTGTCCCCTCACAATTGCTTCCAACAAGAAATGTGAGGAACTCTTTGTCAGTAAGATTGAGACCATCTGTTCAATTGTCTCTATTGCTTTTCCTTCCCTTGTTCAACAAGCTAAGTTTCTCCAGGTTCCCGCCAGCTGAGCCTCGAACCTGTGCTTTATTTCTCTAATATCCTTCCTATCTGCCCTCGACTCTCTGGGGTCTTATCCACATCTCAACTTCTGCTCTCTTGACACCAATCCAACTTTAAAAAAATTCTTCCATGGGATGTGAGCATCGTAGACAAGGCTAGCATTTGTTACTCATTCCTAATTGCCCTTGAGAAGGCTAATCTGCTGCCCAGCCTCTCTTTTCTGCACTTGCAAAGCTGCAGGCCTTTCTGTAAATGGTGCAATCTCTTTGGGCGCTATACCCTTCTCTTTCAAAACTGCTATCATCAGCCACTGCACTCCCCCTTTTGAAAAGCCTACAGTCCTTGCAAACTAATGTCCCGTGTCTGACTTTCATTTTTAATGTCCTTGAATGTGCTACCTCTTCATAAATCTGCACCTATTTTTCCGGTTAATGCATGTCTGAATCTTCAATCAGGTTTCCAACCTTGCCACAGAACTAAAATGGCCTTAAGCAAAGTTGTAAATGACATTCTACGTGACAGTCACCATGGTGTGCTATCTCTCCTTGTGTTCCATGACACCTCTGCAGCATTTGAAATGATCGGCTGCACCGTTCTCCTTCAGTGCTTTTCCTTAGCTGCTGAGTGGGACTGCCATCATTTGGTTACACTCTTGATTATCCTATTTTCAGCAATGAGCACACTGCCATTTGTAGTGCCCACCCATCTGCCCTCCAGCATGAGGAGAGTGGTGACACAGGATAAAAGAGCACGAGGAGAGCGGAGACACAGGATAAAAGAGCACGAGGAGAGCGGAGACACAGGATAAAAGAGCACGAGGAGAGCGGAGACACAGGATAAAAGAGCACAAGGAGAGCGGAGACACAGGTTAAAAGAACGTGAAGAGAACAGACCTGCATAAGAAGGGAGCGGCGGGAGATAAAAACTGATGGCAGAGAGCCCCTCCAACCTGTTTCTACCTGCCAGAGCCAAAGTGTGACATCACAGGAAAACAGGTAGGTGATTGGTGGGTATCTCTTCCGTGTCTCTTTTGATTGGCCAAGTGGTTTAAATTAGGAGACATTATTACAGCTGAAGAGAACAGTTAAGAAATTTGCTTTTAAAATATTTAACAGTCAAATTAATTAATTAATTAAATAGAATAGAGATGGCTGGGCAGGTGATATGTTGCAGCTGTAGTATGTGGGGCTGGTGGATGCCGGTGCGATCCACGGTGACCACATCTGCAGCAAGTGTTGGCTGCTTGAGGAACTTCGGCTCTGAGTTGATGAGCTGGAGTCTGAGCTGTGGACACTGCGACACATCAGGGAGGGGGAGAGTCACCTGGACACTGTGTTTCAGGAGGCAGACACAACCCTTAGATTAAATACATCAAATTTAGACTGGTCAGGGACAGGAGGGTATGACTGTGAGTGAGACAGGTATGGGGATCAAATTTAGCTTTGGAGGAGCCTCAGCCAGTGCCCTTGTCCAATAGGTACGAGGTTCTTGCTCCCAGTGTGGACGAGGGCACAGACAGCAGGGAGGATGAACGAACTGACCACAGCACCGCGGTACAGAGCGCCATTCAAGTGGGGGGAGAAAAGACAAATGTAGTAGTAATAGGAGATAGCATAGTTAGGGGAATAGATACTGTTTTCTGCAGCAAGACAAAGAGTCCCAAAAGCTGTGTTGCCTACCTGGTGCTAAAATTAAGGGCTGGAGAGGAACTTGGAGTGGGAGGGGAGGGATCCAGTTGTCGTGGTCCACATAGGTACCAACAACATAAGTAGGACTAGGAAAGAGGTTCTGCTTAGGGACTACAAGCAGCTCGAGGCTAAATTAAAAAATGTAACCACAAAGGTAATAATCTCCAGATTAATACCTGAGCCACATGCAAATTGGCATAGGGCAAATAAGATTAGAGAGGTAAATGAATGGCTCAAAGATTGGTGTGGGAGAAATGGGTTCTGATTCATGGGGCACTGGCACCAGTACCGGGGAAGGAGAGAGCTGTTCCGTTGGGACGGGCTTCAGTTGAACCATGCTGGGACCAGTTTCTGGGTAAATCCTCTAACTAGGTTGTAGATAGGGCTTTAATCTAATTAGTGGGGGGAAGGGTTGAATTGACGGGATATTTAAAAAATCAAAAAGAAATGAGAGAGCAGAGTTGCAGCATAATGAAGAGGTGAATGATAATTAAAGTGTGATAGGAAGGGGAAGAAAATATAAGCAGAAGAGGGCAGCAGAAATTAGAACCAGAATGAGCAATAATGGTAAAAAGTCAAAGCTTAAGGCTCTTTATTTGAATGCATGCTGCATTTGTAACAAGATAGATGAGTTGACAGCACAAATAGAAATAAATGGATATGACTTGATAGCTATTATAGAGACATGGTTGCAGGGTGACCAAGACTGAGAACTCAATATTCTAGGGTATTCGATGTTCTGTAAAAATAGGCAAAAGGAAAAGGAGGTGGGGTAGCTTTGTTAACAAAGGAAAGTATAAGTGCGGTCATGGTGACTATTGATATAGGTGCAATAGATTGTGATGTGGAATCAGCTTGGGTGGAAATAAGGAATAGCAAGGGAGAAAAGTCACGGGCGGGAGTCATCTATAGGCCCCCGAAGAGTTGCCTCACGGTAGGACAAAGTATAAACCAGGAAATTATGGAGGCATGTAAGAAGGGCGCTACAATTGTCATGAATGATTTTAATCTGCATAGTGACTGGACAAATCAGATTGGCAGGGGTAATATGGAAGACAGTTTGTGGAGTGCATCAGGATTGTTTCTTAGTGCAATGCGTTGCAGAACCTACCCGGGAATAGGCTATTTTGATCTAGTAATGTGTAATGAGGTAGGATTAATAAGAGATCTCATAGTTAAGAATCCTCTAGGGGCTAGTGATCACAACATGGTAGAATTTCAAATTCAGTTTGAGGGCAAGCAACTCTAGTCTCAAACCGGTGTCCTCAACTTAAATAAGGGCTATTACAGAGGTATGAAGAAAGCTTTGTCTAAAGCGGTCTGGAAAAATAGACTAAGGGGAAGGTAAGTGGGTGAGCAGTGACAGACATTTAAGCAGATATTTCATAAAGCTTAGCAAAAATTTATCCCTGTCAAAAAGAAGGACTCAATTAGAAGGATGAACCACCTGTAGTTAACAAAGGTGGTCAAGGAGAGTATCCAATTAAAAACTAAGACATACAAAGTGGCTAAAATTAGTGGTAGCCCAGAGGATTTGGAATTTTTTAGGAACCAGCAGTGGATGACTAAAAAGCTAATAAAGATGGAGAAAATTGATTGTGAAAGTAAATTGGCAAGTAATATAAAAACAAACAGTAAGAGCTTCTATGGGTATATAACAAGAAGGAGAGTAGCTAAAGTGAGCATGGGACCCTTGGAGGATGCGACTGGAGGACTGATAATGGGGAACAGGGAAATGGCAGATAATTTAAACCAATATTTTACATCGGTCTTCATGGTGGAGGAACTATAAACATCCCAAAGATATCAGATAAGCAAGGAGCTAATGGGAGGGTAGACCTTGTAACTGTCTCTATCATGAGGAACAAAGTATTTGACAAACTAATGGGACTAAAGGCAGACAAGTCACCAGGACCTGATGGCCTGCATCCAAGGGTTTTAAAGGAAGCGGCTGCAGAGATGGTGGAGGCATTGGTCGAAGTATTCCAGAACTCACTGGATTCTGGGAGGGTCACAGCGGATTGGAAAACCACTAATGTGACGCCCCTGTTCAAGAAGGGAGGGAGACAAAAAGCAGGAACCTATAGGCCAGTCAGTCTAACATCTGTCATTGGGAAAATGCTAGAGTCCATTATTAAGGAAGAAATAGCAGGACATTTAGAAAAGCTTAATGCAATCAAACAGAGTCAACATGGTTTTGTGAAAGAGAAATAATGCTTGACAATTTTTCTAGAGTTCTTTGAGGATATAACGAGCAGAGTTGATAAAGGGGAACCGGTAGATGTAGTGTATTTGGATTTCCAGAAGTTATTCGGTAAGGTGCCACATAAAAGGTTATTGCACAAGGTAGGAGCTCACGGCATTGGGGCTAATGTATTAGCATGGATTGAGGATTGGTTAACACACAGGAGACACGGAGTCAGGGTTAATGGGACTTTTTCAGGTTGGAAAGACATAACTAGTGGAGTGCCGCACGGATCAGTCCTAGGGCTTCAATTATTTACCATCTATATTAATAATTTGGAGGAGGAAGCAGAGGGAAATGTATCCAAATTTGCTGACAATAGGAAAATAGATGGGAGGGCATGTTATGATGAGGACATAAGGAATCTGCAAGGGGATATAGACAGGCTGAGTGATTGGGCAAAAATTTGGCAGATGGAGTTTAATGTAGGAAAGTGTGAGGTCATGCACTTTGGTAGGAAGAATCAAAAGGCAGACTATTATTTAAATGCAGAGAGACTCCAAAAAAGTGCAGCACAGAAGGATCTAGGTGTTCTTGTGCATGCAAGTAATTAAGAAGGCAAATGGAATTTTGGCCTGTATTGCTAGGGGATTTAAAAATAGGGAAGTCTTGTTACAACTGTACAGAGTGTTGGTGAGGCCGCAGCTGGAGTACTGTGTACAGTTTGGTCCCTGTATTTGAGAAAGGATATAATGGCATTGGAGGCAGTTGAAAAGAGATTCACTAGGCTGATAACTGGGATAAAGGGATTGAGTTATCAAGGACGGCTAAACAGGTTAGGTGTTTATTCATTAGAGTTTAGAAGAATGAGGGGTGATCTTATTGAATCGTACAAGATTCTGAGGGGGCTTTACAAGGTAGATGTTGAGAAGATGTTTCCACTAGTGGGGGAACCTCGAACTAGGAGACATAGTTACAGAATAAGGGGACTTTCATTTAAAACTGAGATAAAAAGAATTTCTTCTCTCGGATGGTAGTGAATGTCTGGAATTCTCTACCCCAGAGAGTTGTGGAGGCTAGATCACTGAATGTATTTAAAGAGGAGGTAGATAGATTTTTGAAATATCGGGGAGTTGAGGGCTGTGAGGAACTGGCACGAAAGAGGAGTTGAGGCCTGGGGCAGATCAACCATGATCTTATTGAATGGCAGGGCAGGCTTGAAGGGCCAAATGGTCTATTTCATGCTCCTACTTCTTACGCTCTCATGTTCTTATCTGAAATGTGAAAGACATGGCAAAAAGGCAATAGTTAGTTCTCTGGCATGCAGCTTCCTTCAAATCATGCATATATTTTTATGACTGTCATGAAGAGATATTAATGTCTATAATGTTATTGGAAATTACTTTTAAATTGGACTTGGAATAGGGTTTGTGTCTATGTGTGTGCCTGTGTGTGTCTTAATTGGATTAAAGTCGATTAACAAGTTTGGATGCTTTGATGTATAGTAGTTTTGAGATGTTAATTAGATAAACGCGAGTTAAATAAAAGATAAAGTGCAATTTGCATTTTTAAATAAACCATTCAAAAGAGTGGGTGAAATCTTGCACCTATCTGGGAGACGCCAAGCATGTGTTTATATTACTAGTAAAATTGGTGGAATGAAAGGATTATTATTAGGAGAGGTAAAATTTAAAAAACCTAGTAATACAATGGAAAATTTACATTCAAAGGGGAAGCTAGGTATAAACAGAAAGGAGTTTGTGTGTGCAGGTCAGAGGCATCTGAGATCTAACCAGCCTGTAAGCCTACAACTGTGTCTGAAAAGGAACCAAATTGCAAGGGATCTCATTTTGAATTTGTAAGATCAAACGTGCTTTACCTGGTGTCTGTTTAAAGTCTATGGTTTATTGTTGCCTTGGTGAAGATTTACCTGGGAGTGATTAATTTGGGGATTTGTTTAAAAGTTCTTATGGTAGTAATTTGTAGACGTGTGTGTGTTTAACTTTGTTGTTAAATTAATCAGGGCAGAACTTTGCCCTTGGCGGGGTTACTCAGCGGGGGCAGTCGGGAAGCCGACTGCCGCCTGTGTTCGGCACCGCACTGCAATTTACCATGGGCAGACCAATTAAGGCTCGCCCAGCATGGAACATGAGCGGAAGTGCTCAGCGCTGCCTGTGTGGGTGGGGGGAGGAGGGCGAGTGGGACTACTGCGAACTTCGTGCATGCACGCGAAAGAGGGTTTCAATCTCCCTGAGGCATGGAGCTGCCTCAGGGAGATGAAGCGCTGATTTAAAAAAAAATGAAGCAAATAAAAATGTCAGAAAACGCGTTCCCTCATCTGACTCTCACAGGAGCAGGGATGTGTTTTTAATTCACGTGTGAAATTTTTATTTTATTTTTACTTGCTTTAGGAAACCTCATCCCGCCATGGATGAGGCTTCCTAAAAAGTGCAAAGGCCGCTTGGTGTTTTCATCTGCCCGTCAACCGTAAGGTTGGACGGGCAGCGTGAATTTGAAATTAATAACCTTTTTAATGGACTTAATAGGCCTTTAAATTGTCGGCGGTCATGCTGCTGATTCAGGCACAGGCCCACCCAACAAAATATCACGGACCGCGCGATGAAGTTGGGATGCTCGCCCGATGTCATCGTGCGTCATTTTACACTTGGCTGGGTCGGGCGCACCTGCCCGCTGAGCTCAATATTTTGCCCTAAGTGTTTAATTTAGTTTTATATTGAAAAAAACCTCTCGAGGCTTGATGGTTTTATTCCTGTATTCAGATCTGCATCTCAAACTTACCAATTGAAAATATAGGTTATGACAGTTTTTCAAGTTTCTCTCTGGGATTTAAACAACTCAGCCTTTACCAACTGCTGTGTCATAACATGACCATATTTTGGTCATGGAAGATTTGGGTCTGCTTATGGAGACTACCTTGTTGTGGCGAACAGCTGGGAGAGTCCCTGAACTATAACATGAATCAGCAATGTTATTTAATGTTGAACAATACGAACCAAAATGTATTGACTCTTAAGTAACTGTTCACAAAATGAAAGCATGTTATTAACTGCACTATCAAATTCCCAACTGCCTAAAGGGCTGAAATAAAAGCAAAAAACTGCGGATGCTGGAAATCCAAAACAAAAATAAAAATACCTGGAAAAACTCAGCAGGTCTGGCAGCATCTGCGGAGAGGAACACAGTTAACGTTTTGAGTCCGTATGACTCCTCAACAGAACTAAGTAAAAATAGTTCAATGCTCAACGTAAACTGGAGGAACAGCACCTCATCTAGGCACTAGGCACTTTGCAGCCTTCCGGACTGAATATTGAGTTCAACAATTTTAGATCATGAACTCTCTCCTCCATCCCCACACCCTTTCAGATCCCCCCTTTTTTTTCCAATAATTTATATAGATTTTTCTTTTCCCACCTATTTCCATTATTTTTAAATATATTTCCATCCATTGTTTTATCTCTACCTTTTAGCCTATTTCGATCCCTTCCCTTCACCCCACCCCACCCCCACTAGGGCTATCTGTACCTTGCTTGTCCTGCTTTCTACCCTTAATTAGCACATTCCTTAGATAATATCACCACCTTCAACAACTCTTTGTCCCTTTGTCTATGACATCTTTTGGCTATCTCCACCTATCACTGGCCCTCTATCCAGCTCTACCTGTCCCACCTCACCCCCACCTTAAACCAGCTTATATTTCACCTCTTTTCTATTTTTACTTAGTTCTGTTGAAGAGTCATACGGACTCGAAACGTTAACTGGGTTCCTCTCTGCAGATGCTGCCAGACCTGCTGAGTTTTTCCAGGTATTTTTATTTTTGCCTAAAGGGCTGATTGTGTCCAGCAGTGGCTTTTCTTCCTGCCCTGTGGGCAGTGTTGGTTAACGAGGGCTACAGAATTGGGAAACAATATATCTTTGCTTAAAACAGCTTCTTTACACATTGGGCCTAGATACAGAACTATACAGCTGTGACTAATATATGTATATTTTCTAAGCATGAAAGAACAGCGGTGATAGCAGTCATAACTTTATGTTTACATGAAAAGCTATTAAAATTCATCTTTTGTTTGAAAATCCTCAAATTATTTGACAGTGAGATTCTTTATGTTATGTGTCACATTCTCCCAAACTGTGTGACTTCTCTTAACTAAAAGTGAAACCTTTTGGTAAAATGGAACATTAGCTGAAATGAATATTTTGCAGCTTGTTTTCAAAGCACTTAGAAAATTTAGAAAATGAGCTCAAAATTCTTTTTTCACTCATGGGCGATACAATTTCACATGATTGTGCTGAGTGTCTGAAACCTGCTGCTTGTGTTGAGTGTCTGATTCACTATGGAAAATTTTAAACTTGCTTAGGTTTGGGTTGAGATGAGAAGGCAAGAAGGTACTTGTGGCTGTGGTGTACAGGCCTCCTAATTATAACTACACAGTAGGACAGAGTATAAAAGAAGAGATAATGGGATCTTGCCAGAAAGGTACCGCAATAATCATGGGGGATTTTAATCGACATATAGACTGGAAAAATCAGATGGGCAAAGGTAGCGTAGATGAAAAGTTCATAGAATTTTTTCTGGATAGTTTCTTAGAACAACACTTTCTGGAGCCAACCAGAGAGCAGGCTATACTAGACCTGGTATTGAGAAATGAGATAAGAGTAATTGAATAACCTCCTAGTGAAGGCACCCTTAGGTAGCAGCGGTCATGACATGATTAAATTATGCAATCATTTTGAGGGAGAAATTAGTGCATCCAAGGCTAATATTTTAAACTTAAATAAGGGCAATTATGAGGGCATGAAAGAAGAGCTAGCTAAAGTGAACTGGCAAATGAGGTTAAGGGATATGACAATAGAAGTTCAGTAGCAGGCATTTAAAGGGATATTTCAGAATATACAGAATATATACATTCCAATGAGAAAGAAAGATTCCAAAGGCTGCCCACGATTGGCTCCGTGCTGCCATTTTACACAGGCAGGCCAATTAAGGCCCGCCCAGCATAATATGTGGCTGGTAGTGCAGCGCTACCTGTGTGGGCAGGGTGGGGTGGAGGGAGAATTGTGGCCAGGGCTCTTATGCACATGCACGTGAAAGAGCGCTTCAATGTCCCTGAGGCACGGAGCTGCCTCAGGGAGACTGAACCAATAATAAAATTATTAAATAAAATGTGTAAAAATTTATTTAAACATGTCCCTTCATGGGACTGTGTCACATGAGCTGGGACATGTTTTTAAATTTATGAAAATGTTTTTATTTATTTAATAAACACTTTAGGAAAGCTCATCCCACTCGTGGATGAGGTTTCCTAAAAAACGTTAAGGCCGCTTGGCCTTTTCGTCTGCCTGCCAACCTTAAGGTTGAACGGGCAGTGTTTAGAATAACTTTATTTAGATCCTTAATGGTCTTAATAGGCTGTTTATATATCGGCAGGCGTGCAGCGACTCCGGTGCGCATGCGCCGAACGAAAGATCGCTACCGAGTGCGATGATGTTGGGACGCACGGCCGACATCATTGCGCGTCATTTTAGGTGTTGGCGTGTCGGGCCCAGCCCCCGCAAGCCAACTGCAAAATTCTGCCCTTAGATTTGATAAAGTGCCACATCAAAGGTTATTACAGAAAATAAAAACTCATGGTGTAGCGGGTAACATATTGGCATGGATAGAAGATTAGTTATCTAGCAGGAAGCAGAGAGTTGGCATAAATGGGTTTTTTTCTGGTTGGCAGGATGTGACAAGTGGTGTGCCACAGGGATCAGTACTGGGACCTCAACTTTTTACAATTTATATAAATGACTTGGATGAAGGGATCGAAGGAATGGTGGTTAAATTTGCTGATGACACAAGGATAGGTAGGAAAGTAAAATGTGAAGAGGACGTAAGGAGGCTACAAAGTGACATAGATGGGTTAAGTGAGTGGGCAAAGACCTAGCAAATGGTGTATAATGTGGACAAATGTGAAATTGTTCATTTTGGCAGGAAGAATAAAAAGGAAGCTTATTATCTAATTGGGAGAGATTGCAGAACTCTGAGATTCAGAGGCATCTGGGTGTCCTAGTGCATGAATCACAAAAGCTTAGCATGCTGGTAGAGCTGGTAATTAGGAAAGCTAATAGAATGTTATCATTTATTGTGAGGGGAATTGGTTACAAAAGTAGGGAGGTTATGCTTCAGTTGTACAGGGCATTGGTGAGACCACATCTGGAGTATTGTGTACAGCGCTGGTCTCTTTATTTAAAGAAAGATGTTAAATGCATTAGAAGCAGTTCAGAGAAGCTTTACTAGACTAATACCAGGAATGGGCACGTTGTCTTTTGAGGAAAGAGTGGACAGGTTAGGCTTGAATCCATGGAATTTAGACCATAAGACCATAAGACGTAGGAGCAGAAATAGGTCATTCAGCCCACCGAGTCTGCTCCACCATTCAATGAGATCATGGCTGATCTGATAATCCTCAACTCCACTTTCCTGTCTTTTCCCCATAATCCTTGATTCCCTTACTGATTAAAAATCTGCCTATCTCAGCCTTGAATATACTTAACAACCCAACCTCTAGGGCCCTCTGCAGTAAAGAATTCCACAGATTGACTACCCTCTGAGAGAAGAAATTCCTCCTCATCTCTGTCTTAAATGGGCGCCCCCTTACTCTGAGATTATGCCTCCTGGTCCTAGACTCTCCCACAAGGGGAATCAACCTCTCAGCATCTACCCTGTCAAGTCCCCTAAGAATCTTATATGTTTCAATAAGGTCGCCTCTAATTCTTCTAAACCCCAATGAGTACAGGCCCAACCTACTCAACCTCTCCTCAGAAGAAAATCCCTCCATACCCAGGATCAACCTAGTGAACCTTCTCTGGACTGCCTCCAATGCCAGTATATCTTTCCTTAGGTAAGGAGGCCAAAATTGTTCACAGTATTCTAAATGTGGTCTAACTAGTGCCTTGTATATTTCATTATCTTTATACTGCATTCCCTTTGAAATAAAGACCAACATTCCATTACCTGCTGAAATTGTATGTTAGCTTTTTGTGAATCATGCACTGGGACTCCCAAATCTCTCTGTGATACAGATTTCTGTCTTTCTCCATTTAAATAATATTCAGCTCCTCTATTCTTCCTGCCAGAGTGCACGACCTCACATTTTCCCACATTATATTCCATCTGCCAAGTTTTTGCCCCCTCACTTAACCTGTCTATATCCCTCTGTAGACTCCTTGTGTCATCCTCACCACTTGCCTTCCCACCTATTTTTGTGTCACCCACAAACTTGGCGATAGTACATTCACTTCCCTCATCTAAGTCATTAATATATGTTGTAAATAATTGAGGGCCCAGCACTGATTCCTGTGGCACTCCACTAGTTACAGGTTGCCATCCCGAAAATGCCCCCCTTATCCCAACTCTCTGGGCAGAATTTTGCCCTTGATGGGCGGGCGGGTTCGACTGGCTTGGCGGCGGGCAGGCAGCTGATTGCCGCCGCCGAAGCGGGCCCTGCCGCCATTTTGAGTAGGCGGGCCAATTAAGGCCCGCCCAGCATGCTGCCCAACAGGAAGCGCTATGCGCTTCCTGTGCGGGAGGGGGGAGAGATTCCCCAACTGTCAGAGCGCGCTCTTTCGCGCATGCGCACACAAGAGCGCACATCTCCCTGAGGCTAAGTGCTGTCTCAGGGAGATCGGTGAAATCAAAAATAGAAAAATAAAAAATTTATTAACATGTCCCCCTCATGTTACAATGTCACTCGAGATGGGACATGTTAATAAAAAGCACAGAAACTTTATTAAACTTTTTAAAAACAGACATGAAATCTCATCCCACCAGTGTTTGAGGTTTCATGTTTTTTCAGAAGCCCACTGGGGCTCCTGGCCTGCCCGCCAGCCTTAAGGTTGGACGGGCAGGGCCTTTAATCAGGTTAACTACCCTGTCAATGGCCTCAATTGGCCATTGACAGGTCGGCGGGCGGACAGCTGATTTCGCTGTCCGTCCTCCTTCCTGAATATTTAAATAGGGCAGGATGATGTCGGGGGTCTGAGTTGCAGGTTCGCCCCGACGTCATCTCGCGTCATTTTCACGTTGGCGAACGGGCCCCGCCCCCAACTCGCCGATGGAAAAATTCTGGCCTTTGTCTATTAGTTAGCCAATCCTCTATCCATGCTAATATACTACCCCCAACATAACTTATATAAATAGCCTTATGTGCGGTACCTTATCGAGTGTCTTGGAAATCCAAATATATCACATCTACTGGTTCCCCTTTCCAGAAGCCTCCCCCCTCTATTTAGTTTAAAGGCCTCTCTACAGCCCTAGTTATTCAGTTCGCCCGGACACTGATCCCAGCACCATTCAAGTGAAGCCTATCCCAACAGAACAGCTCCCTTCTACCCCAGTACTGGTGCCAGTGCCCCATGAACTGAAACCCATTCCTCCCACATCAATCTCTGAACCACGCATTTAACTGCTTGACTTTATTTACCCTTTGCCAGTTTGCCCTTGGCTCAAATAGCAACCCCGAAATTATTACCTTGTAGGTTCTGCTTTTTAATTTAGCTCCTAACTGTTCAAATTCTTTCAGCAGAACCTCCTTTCTAGTCCAATCAATGTTGTTGGTACCAACGTGGATGATGACAACTGGATCCCTCCCCTCCCACTAGAAGTCCCTTTCCAGCCCAGAGGAGATGTCCTTAACCCTGGCATTGGGCAGGCAACACAGACTTCAGGATTCACGCTCATTGCTGCAGGGAACTGTATCTATCCCCCTAATTATACTGCCCCCTACCACTACTACATTCCTATTTCCTCCCCCCATTTGAATGGCTTCCTGTACCATGGTGCTGTGGTCAGTTCGCTCATCCTCCCTGCAGTCCCCACTCCCATCCACACAGCTTGCAAGAACCTTTTAACTGTTGGACAGTTGCAGGGGCTGAGGCTCCTCGAACACTACCCCCTGCGTCCCCAAACCTGCTTCACCTGCAGTCACACCCTCCTGTCCCTGATCACAGACCAAATTTGAGTTACCTAATCTGGGGGGTGTGACCGCATCCTGGAGCAGTGTTCAGATAGCTTTCTCCCTCCCTGATGTGGCGCAATGTCTGCAGCTCGGACTCCAGCTCCTTAACTCGGATCCAAAGTTCCTCGAACTGCAAATGCTTGGTACAGATGTGTTCGCTCTGGATCTCTTTGGTTTCCAGCAGCTCCCACATGCTGCAGCAGTAACATCGCTATCGTATTTTATGCAATTTATTAATTAATTACCCTAGTATCCCCACTCTTTACACTTTTTTATAATTATTTTTATACACACCAATCTTATACTTAACAAGCTATCTTTAAGAAAAAGAGAAAGAAAAGACTGGGGATCTAAACACAAACTAAAGATCTTACTTTTACTTTAAGGACTAGAAATATTCACCAATCCTATTCACCAATCAGCTGCTCTCTGCACTATTTTCCCTCTTGCGCTCTTTAATGATCTCACACTCTTCTCTTACTCTCTTACTGTTAATGGCCCCACTCCTCTTGCACTCACTCCCTGTAAATGACCACTCCGTTTCTCTCACACTCTCTCGCTGTAAGAAGAGGAACAGGTGACTTAATTGAAACCTTTAAGGTCCTGAGGGATCTTGACAGGGTGGATGTGGAAAGGGTTTTTTCCTCTTGTGGGAGAATCTAGAACTAGGAATCACTGTTTAAAAGTAAGGGGTTGCTCATTTAAGACAGAGATGAGGAGAAATCTTTTCTCTCAGACGGTCGTGAGTCTTTAGAACTCTCTTCCTGAAAAGCTGGCGGAAGCAGAGTCTTTGAATATTTTTAAGGCAGAGTTAGATAGATTCTTGATTAACAAGGGGGTGAAAGGTTATCCTGTATAGGCAGGAATGTGGGGTTGAGGTTACAGTCAGATCAGCCATGACCTTATTGAATGGCAGAGCAAGCTTGAGGGGCTGAATGGCCTACTCCTGCTCCTAATTCTTTTGTTCGTTTGCTTAGATGTAAATCAAGGAACCAAAAATTGGAGAGTTTTTATAAGGGATAACTGATCTGCAATGCCAATTTTGTCAAGGTGGCAAGTTGGAAATCTAAATTCTTTTTAGTTGATACTCTAAGGGCCAAAAATGATGGCACTTTTCTGATTTGGTTTGCCTTCTTCCTTGTATTGGTTGTTCAGGATTGCACATTGTCAGAAGTCCTTTTTAATTTGAACGACTGATTTGGCTCAGTTGATAGTACCCTCTTGCCTGAGGCAGGAGGTCCGTGGTTCAATCGCCGTTCCAGGACTTGAGCACATGATCTCAACTGACACCTTATTACAGTATTCAGCGGGTGCTGCACTGTCAGCAATATTGTCTTTCGAATGGCCATTGAATTGAGACTCTATCTGGTTGTTGAGGCGAAAGTAAGAGATCCAAGATCATTATTTGTTGAAGAGCAGGCGAGTTCTGATGTCCTATCTGACACTTACCAATCAACCAGTAACACTGAAACAGAATAACTGCTCTCTTTTCTCATTGCTCTTTATGGGACTGTGCTCTGTGTAAAATGACCACAGTATTTACCAACATCATAGCAGCCTTACACTTCAAAACTAGTTAATTTGCTGTAAGGCACTTTGGAATGCCTGAAGACTTGGCCCAGAATTTTCTAGAATGGTGTGATCTGCAATTTATGTCATAAATTGCACAATTCATGGGCTTACTCCAGAGATTCCTGGATAATTAGTGGACACATCACAGCCAACATAATGGTAACTCAGGAACCTGCAGAAACAGCACAACCAATGCATTTCCCCATCTAGCTCAATAATTAATTAAGTGAGATCAATATTGGTATAACCTGAGACATCGAATTTTGAATTTCTAAACTTTTCATTATGTTGAACTTGATCATTTGCATGAAATTATAATTGTTTGCGTTCTGGAAAATCTCAGTTGCTAAATTTTTATCTTGCCAATAGTTTAGAAAATGTAATCAGTAATTTAAAGTCAGATTAAACAAAAAGGGGGAGTCGGAGCGGGTCCAAAAAAATGGACTTGAGAAGTCCGTTTCCCAAGCTGAAAATGGATGCAAAATGGTCTAATTTCATGGGGCTACATCTGACGCCATTATTTTTCAGGTGATATTCAGGTATTCCTGATAGCGGCCCCTTTCATGTCGTGAGGGAAGCCCCGGTTGGAACTGGCGCGAAAGTGCAGGGCTCTGCTGAAAGGCGGGAAACAGTCACCACCAACAAACCAGAGAGAAGCAATGATTTAACAGACAAAACCTATAATAGTAAGAGCAGAAATTGAACTAGACAGTCTACAAAGGAACAACAATTTAAAACAATGGAATCTTTCTACTGCCATTGTATAAGACACATTATGCAGCATTGTAAAGACAGATTAAGACATACCTTCAAACAAAAAAGTAGAAATCGTGACAGTCACATAATTGAGGAACCAGGAAGAACAGAGTCAGATATTTACTCACTATGCAACTTAAAAATAGGTAAAACAGAGCCAATCTACGTGACAGTAAAAGTCAATTAGAAACCCATTAAAATGGAGGTGGATAGAGCATCCACGGCAGTCATAGGGCAACATACGTTTAATTATCTCAATGGAGGAGACCACCCATTAGATGCTAAATTAAAGACATAATCTGGGGAAGACATATGAGTAAGAGGTATATGCAAGGTTCCAGTACAGTATGGAAATCAGTCAGTTAATTTACCCCTAGTAGTGATAGCAGACAGAGAACTGAATCTCATTAGAGGAAACTGGTTAAGAGAGATTAATCTTGAGAGGCTCCTGAAATCTCAATTAAAGGCAGGAAATGTTACTGTTTAGGAAAAGGAGTATGTAAAGACTCAACAAAAGGAACTTGTAGAGGTGATACTTCAGGACAGAGTTTGAGTTGAAGTCAGTAACCTCCAAAAAGAAAAAGAAAACCTGCTGAAGAACTTTCGCACATTGCAAGATTCCCTCAGATCCCAATTTGTACCACTAAAATGGTACGAGGAAGAACAGAAAGAATTCAGCATATCTCTGGCCAAGACTGAGAATAAATTAACCGAGAAAACACAACAATGCTTAATTCTCCAGGAAACAACTGACAAACATAAAAAAGAAATGGAAGAACTGAAAAATCAACTACGCGAAAGCCAAGAAGTTTTAAAAGTAGAGACCCCATAGTTTTCAAAGGAGCTGACAGATAAGGAAATGCTGGAAGACTCAACTGCTGAGTTCACTCAAGTTGAGCTCATACCTGAGCCTCGTCTGGCCAATGGGGAAGTTGAAGAGGAAGCCGAGATTAAAGTCAGCGCTGCCAAGAAGAAAACCCATCAAAAGAAGACACGTAGGAAGAAAAAGCGAAATTACTGACAAAGCCCCAACATTTGTACCTCAGATTACCACAGTAATGCTAACATGACATGAGTATATGCAGGTACATTATTCGATACATACTGGCCTGAATTTAGGCATGCGCACCAAATTGGCAGGCCCGGAAGCAGGCATATAATCCACTCCTGGGCGAGATTCCAACATGATTTCATGCTGGGTGGCCAACTGAGGGCTGCCCAGTGTGAAATGCATCTTCTCAATGGTCGGAAGGGCCGGGCGGGGGCAGGAGCGGGACCCTGTCAGGTGTCGGGTCCAATGGCAACCTGGTGGGGGATTTAAAAGCAGCAGGGGCCACACCCTGAAGCTTTGTAGCTTTGGAGTTGTTTGATGAAACATTTTTTCTTGAGCAGCAATGGCATTTGCACCTGCTGGGCATGCCAGGCTGGAGGGCAGGTGGCACCCCCCCCCCCCCCCCCCAGTTCTCAGATGAGTGCCTGGGAAACGTCGTGGAGGAGGTCAGTGCCAGGCGGGACAACCTCATCCCCAAGGGTGGCAAGAGGAGGCCACCGCACCTGACCAAGAAAGCATGGGCAGAGGTGGCAGCCCAGGTCAGCGGCCATGATGTTGTTTGACGCACATGGGTGCAGTGCCGCAAAAGGTTCAACGATCTGCTGCGCAATTGTGAGTACCGAGTTGGCATGGATCTGCGTGGACAAGTGTTAACGGTTGGCTGTCCTCCTGTGGTGCTCAGGGGTGTAAGAGCCTGAGTCCCAACGGTCAATGACATCAGCGCCTGCCAAGGCGGTGAGCTATGGCAGCTTGGACTGATTGCTTTGCGGGTTGAGGGCCTCAACTCCGATGTGCCCTGCAAGGTGTTCCTCAGGTGGGGTTGGCCAGGCTGCAATGGTGCTGAGAGTGGATTAATCAATGCTCCTCTGGCTTTTCAGGAGAAGAGAAGCCATAACCAAAATAGTTCTCTATAATCACATTATTGATTCTATAGATAAAAGCAAAATACTATGGCTGCTGGAAATCTGAAATAAAAACAGAAAATGTTGTAAAAATTCAGCAGGTCTGACAACATCTGTGGAGAGAAAAACAGAGTTAACGTTTTGAGTCCGCAAGACTCTTCTTCAGAGCTCTGCCTCAAAACGTTAACTCTGTTTCTCTCGCCACAGATGTTGTAAGACCTGCTGAGTTTTTCCAGCATTTTCTGTTTTTATTTATTAATTCTATAAATCTTTGTTCTGATGACAATAAGTTTAGCTTCCTTAACATCATAGACCAATGATCAAAAGTATTCAGCTTTCAAAATTGCTTTCATGTCTCTGTTTATGTCTATTATATCGACTTCTGTATATTACATCAACAACAGCTACTTGCATTTCTTTGGCACATTTAACATAGTAAAGTGCTCCAAAGTATTTCACAGAAGTTAATCCGAGAACAATGGCACCGTGTCTAAGGAGACATTAGGGTAGGTGACCAAAAAACATCTTAAAGGATGAGAGAGCAATGGAGAGGCAGAAAGTTTGAGAGAGAGTTCTAGAGCTTAGGACCCAGATAGCTGAAGGTACATTCATCAATGGTTAGCGAAGAAAGTGGGAGATGCATAAGAGGTCAGAATCGTGGGAATGGAGAGTTCTTGGAGATTATTAGGGATGGAAGATGATGCAGAAATAGGGAGAGCCAGGGTCTTGGAGGATTATAAAAATTTTAAAATTGATGCATTAGTGGACCAGGGACTAAAGTAGGTCAGCAAGCACAGGGTTGATGTGTGAACAGGATTTAGTATGTGTTAGGATATGGGCAGAAGACGTTAAGTTTATGAAGGGTGGAAAATGGGAGGTTGGTCAGGAAAGTACTGGAATAGTTGAGTCTGGAAATAAAGACATGAATGAAGGCTTAAGCAACAGATAGGCTAAAGCAGGGCAGAATTATCAATGTGGAAATAGTTTTTTATGATGGAGAGGATGTGAGGTCAGAACTTCAGCTCATGGTCAAAGTGCACTGAAATTGGAACAGTGGCCTGAATTTTACATTCCGAGGTTGGGCGTGCGCCCCACCCAAACGCACGTGAAATTGTGCAAAATAACGACGGGCGTGCATCCCAACGTCATCGTGCTAGCGAACAATATTCAGGTCGGCTGGCGTAAGCGGGAGTCAGAGCCACGCCAATTAAGGCCATTATAAAGCCTATTGTCCATGATTCTACATTGCCTATGTGATTTTGTGCTCGCCACATGGGCAAAACTGGAAGGCGGGCAGCCAATTTTTAACGAATTGTCATTCAAGGGTGGGATAAAAAGGGCCAGACTTATTGAGAAGGTCTCTGCAGGGTCAACTGGGCAGATGTGCCTTGCTTATTCCTGATGCTTAGGTTGATACTGGTGGTCTATCCAGTTTTATTCTTATTTAACTTTTCTGGTTTGGTACAACTGATTGGTTTTCAAAGCCAGTTTATAGTCAATCATATTACTGTGGGTTTGGAGTTGAATGTAAGCCATCCAGGTAAGGACAGAAAGCCTTTTACAAGAATCCAGTAGTTTCTGCTCCCAACGTGGTTTCCTCTACATTGGAGAGACCAAACGCAGACTGGGTGACCACTTTGCAGAACACCTTCAGTCTGTCCGCAAGCATTACCAAGACCTCCCTGTCGCTTGCCATTTCAACACTCCACCCTGCTCTCATGCCCACATGTCTGTCCTTGGCTTGCTGCATTGTTCTAGCGAAGCTCAACGCAGATTGGAGGAACAGCACCTCATCTTCCGACTAGGCACTTTACAGCCTTCCGGACTGAATATTGAGTTCAACAATTTTAGATCATGAACTCTCTCCTCCATCCCCAACCCCTTTCCATTTCTTCCCCCTCCTTTTTGTTTTTTTCAATAATTTATATAGATTTTTCTTTTCCCACCTATTTCCATTATTTTAAAATGTATTTCCACCCGTTGTTTTATCTCTACCTTTTAGCCTTTTTAGTATTCCTTCACCCCACCCCCCACTAGAGCTATCTGTACCTTGTTTGTCCTGCTTTCTACTCTTAATTAGCACATTCCTTTAGATAATATCACCACCTTCAACACCTCTTTGTCCTTTTGTCTGTGACATCTTTTGGTTATCTCCACCTATTACTGGCTTCTTGTCCCAACAACTCTGCCCCCCGCCCCCCCTTAAACCAGCTTATATTTCACCCCTTTCCTATTTTTACTTAGTTCTGTTGAAGGGTCATGAGGACTCGAAACGTCAACTGTGCTCTTCTCCGCCGATGCTGCCAGACCTGCTGAGTTTTTCCAGGTATTTCTGTTTCTGTTTTTGTTCCAGTAGTTTCATGATCATTACTATTAAGATTTTATGCTAGATTAAGTTCTCCAGCTGCCATGGTGAGATTTGAGCGCATGTCCCCAGGGCAATCAGGCAGACCTCTGGGTTACTAGCCCAGTAACAATACCACTATGCTAAAAGCAAAAAATTGCGGATGCTGGAAATCCAAAACAAAAATAAAAACACTTGTAAAAACTCAGCAGGTCTGGCAGCATCTGCGGAGAGGAACACAGTTAACGTTTCAAGTCCGTATGACTCTTCAACAGAACTAAGTAAAAACAGGAGAGAGGTGAAATATAAGCTGGTTTAAGGGGGGGTGGGACAAGTAGAGCTGGATAGAGGGCCAGTGATAGGTGGAGATAACCAAAAGATGTCATAGACAAAAGGACAAAGAGGCGTTGAAGGTGGTGATATTATCTAAGGAATGTGCTAATTAAGGGTAGAAAGCAGGACAAGCAAGGTACAGATAGCCCTGGTGGGGGTGGGGTGGGGTGAAGGAATCGAAAAAGGCCAAAAGATAGAGATAAAACAATGGATGGAAATACATTTAAAAATAATGGAAATAGGTGGGAAAAGAAAAATCTATATAAATTATTGGGAAAAAAAAGGGGGGGATCGGAAAGGGGGTGGGGATGGAGGTGAGAGTTCATTACCACTATGCTACTGCCCCCTGTGAAAAGAGGAGAAGGTCAAAAACCCAAATACCCACAAAGTCCCTTCCTTCTGCTTGGATATTCCAATTTATGGAATGGACTGCCAAAAAATGCAATGAATACTGACTTAGTTAATGCATTCAAAAGGGAATGTGATCAATTTTAGTATCAGCAGGAACTGGAGAGTCATGCAAGAAGGGTATTAAACATGTTCAAATTGTGTCCTGAAACTCTATCAGACTGATAGCTCAAGTGGGATGGACTGAATGGCATTTTCTATTACTCTTACAATCTTGTACTAATATTTGTATCAGAACTAACTCTACAGCTACTTGTCTGCAGTAATGAAATGTTACAATCAGTACATCTGCTGAATTACAAGCACAAAAATGATCCATTTATCTGGATAAACTGGCGTTTGGTTTGATGTGTAACTTTACGCAAAAGGTCAGCAGAGGGCAGGGTGGTAAATTTTTTCTTATTTGTTCATGTGGTGTGGGCTAGGCTGTCATTTATTGCCCATCCCTAATTGCCCTTGTTCAGAGGGCATTTAAGAGTCAACCACATTGCTGTGAGTCTGGTGTCATATGTGGGCCAGACCAGGTAAGGGATGGCAGGCTTCCTTCCCTAAAGGACATTAGTGAACCAGATGGGTTATCACAACACTCGCTTCATGGTCATCATTAGACTTTTGATTCAAGACTTTCATTAGATTCAAATTCTACCATCTGCCATGGTGGGATTTGAACCTGGCTCCCCAGAGCATTACACTGGGTCTCTGGGTTTACTAGCCCAGTGACAGTAACACTACACCACCACCTCCCTTAAACAGAAAGCGAAAGTAAAGTTCCACATGTTTTAATGCAGCTGAATTTTGAAGCTGAGTTAGTTTCATTTCATGAGCTGCTCAGCAACCTCTTTGCTTCTATATATTTAAATATCTACAAATATCACTCACCTCTGGCTGTCATTCTATTTTACCTCATGGCTGAACTTCAATATAAAGAACTTCAATATAAAATTCTTAAACTGCTGCTGTTTTGTTTGCAACACCTTTCTGACTTTGAACTGCAGATAGCTGCACCAGAAGCAATCCATACAAATAGAAGATTGCTGCACAACTATAGTAGTACATACTATACTGTACTATATAAATGGTAGCAGCCATTCTGTGCACAGCTGGGTCCCAAAAACAGTAACAAAATGAAGGACCAATTAATCTGTTTCCTGATGGTATTTGTTGAAGGAATAATTTTGGCCACAAACCCAGAAATTCCCAGCTCTTTGGACTGTACCATGTGATCCTCAGCATCCACCTGAACCGTTGGAGCAGGCAGGTTGAGAGGCATTTTCACATCAATGACAATGCAGCACTCCTAAGTCATGTCACCTTAAATTATGTTCTCCAGTCCGATAGTGAGGTTTGAACCCACAACATTTGCCTTAAATGAGAGTGCCAGCAACCAAATTAAAGTGCGTACTTAAACAAAAGGAAGTAGATTTGTAGAATAACCATATGCAGTGCTGTCAGCTACTTACTGTTCAGAGCTCAAGCATCTCCTAAGTCCGTATGATTAAGCTCTTGCATAACTTATAATCATTTTACACATTGCTAAATCCTATGTTTACACAGATCCTTAGACTGTTTAAAGGGAGAAGGGATGTTTTCATCTTCAGTATATAAGATATCCCAAGCAGGCACATGAGCTCCACGGCTGCTCAATCTAAAATATTGACCCAGAGTCAGCAGATGGGGCTAGAGGATTCCACAAATCTCTTAATCTTTGAACAAAGGATTCATGCTTATGAGCTCAAAAATGTGTTGGTTATAAATTTATGAAATTACAGAGAAGCTAAGCAGAAGCAAAGCACTAGAGAAGCCAGAGCTGTAGAATAAGATCTAGATTGAGAATTTACAGGATTGAGGTACCAGAGAAGAGAGAAGGGGCAGCTGAAATAAAATAGTTATAAACTCATTTTCAACATAAAACAGACTTTTTTTCATCCAATGCAATGTTTGTGCAACAAACTGTCAAATCCATATTTAGCTAAGTGAACATATAGTTGGCTTCAGATATGTTTGGTACAATAATTTATTTTTGTGAATTGGCAAAGGAGTAATTTATTCCATTTTTCCTCTGAGCTCTCACCTCTGAAAGTAGTGGGTTCAAATCCGACTCCAGAGACTGGAGCACAAAAATCTAGACTGACACTCCAGTGCAGTACTAAGGGAGTGCTGCACTCTTTGAGGTGGTGTCTTTTGGATGAGATAGTAAACCTGTCCTCTCAGCTGGATGCAGAGGATCCCACAGCACTGTTTTGAAGAAGAGCAACAGAATTACCCCTAGGGCAGAATCTTGCTCTTGTTGGGCGGGCTTGGCGTGGTAGGCAGGGGTGATCGGGAAGACGACCACAGCCTGCGATTGAGGCTGGAAGGTGATTTCACGCTGGCGGGTCAGTTAAGGCCCGCCCAGCATGAAACACAAGTGGCAGTGCTCAGCGCTGCCTGTGCGGGTGGGGGGAGGAGGGCGATCAGGATGAACGCAAGCTTTGCGCATGCGCACGGGCGCGCACTTGAGAATGTCCCTGAGGCACAGAGCTGCGTCAGGGAGATGAAGAATTTAAAAAAAAAATAAAGAAATGAGAAATGTAATAAAATATGCCCCCCCCATGTGACTCTGTCACATGAGCATGGACATGTCATTAATTACATTTTAAATTTTTAATTTTATTTTTATTTTCTTTAGGAAACCTCATCCCGCCCGTGATGAGGTTTCCTAAAAAGTGCAAAGGCCGCTTGCTTGGCCTTTGTGCCTGCCTGCCAACTGCAAGGTTGGGTGGGCAGTGAAAAATTTAAGTTAATAACCTTGTTAATGGCCTTAACGGGCCTTTTAATTGTCTGCGGGCACGCTGCTGACTCCGTTGCGGGCCCCCTGACTGAAATATCGTGCGACTGCGCGTTGACGTCGCAACGTTTGTCCAACATCAACTCGTCATTTTACACTCAAGCAGGTTGGACGTGCACCCGCCCACAAGGTAAAAATTCTGCCCCTAGTGTTGTGGCCAATATTTACCCCTCAATCAACATCACTGAAAAACAGATTATCTAGTTAGCGCCACATTGCTGTGCATAAATTGACTGCAGCACTTCCTACATTACAACAGTGATAACACTTCATAAAGTACTTCATTGGCTGCAAAGTGCTTTGGGACATCCTGAAGTCGTGAAAGGAACTATATAAGTGCAAGTCTTTATTTCTTTTGCTTGCCAGCTTGTGGAGAAAACAAAACCGCTCAAGCACTTTCTCCTTTTGACCTGCATTAGTTATAAAGAATTGCTTTACACTCGAGTCTCTGCTGGAGGTAATGATTACATTTTATACATTTTAAAATTGCATCTGTACAGCCAAAACACTTAACTGCAAACCAATAAAATGCTGCCTATCATTCAGAACTTGACAACAAAATGAAATGATCAGGAGACGGCAAAATAGGAACAGCAGTAATAGTAATTGTGAAATTTAAAGGAATGTGTGGCACTAAGCTACAAAGTCAAATCCTATACAAATTACATCTGCATCCAATATACTATTGTGAGGAATAGTAGAGCTACAGTTTGCTGCATAAGTTCTATTACACTGAATTTGAGGAAAGGTCTATGCTCCATATTTTAATGTCTGCTAACCTTTGTCTCAATGCTTCCAGATAGCTAATCTGGTCATTTTCAATCAATAAAACATAATCAGAAGATTGAAAAGCAGAATACTTCAGGTGCTGGAAATCTGAAATAAAAACAGAAAATGCTGGAAAGAACTCAGCAGATTAGCAGCATGTTTGTGGAGAGAGAAACAGTGTTAACCTTTCAGGTTGGTGATCTTTCATCAGAACTGGGAAGAGTTAGAGATGTAATAGGTTTTGGGCAAGGGATGGGTGGGACAGGGACAAAGGAAGGTTTGTGATAGGGTGGAAGACAGGAGAGATTAAATGACAGAAATGTTAGCCTTCCTAAGGCTAAAGGCAACAGAGATGTGGAAAGAAAATAAATAAAAGATATGCCTAGAGAAGGTGTGCTGCTAGCTGAAAAAAAAATGAAACAAGGAAAGAAAAGGAAACAAAATGCAGCAGAGATTATGGCCTGAAATTGTTGAACTCAATGTTGAATCCAGAAGGATGTAATTTGGATGATTGAAAGGTGAGGTGCTGTCCATCAAGCTTATGTTGAGCCTCACTGGAATAGTACAGCAGACCAAGGACAGAGATGTCAGCATAAGAGCAAGCTGGAGATTTAAGATGACAGGCAACCAGAACCTCAGGGTCATTCTTGCTGACAGAACAGACGTGTTCTGCAAAGCTGTTACCCAATCTGCATTTGGTCTCCCCAATGTAGAGGAGACCACATTGTGAGCAGTGAATACGGTAGACTAGATTGAAAGAAGCATACATAAAGGAGTGTTTGGAGCCTTGGACGGTGAAGAGAGAGGAGGTAAAAGGGCATCTACTGCATTTGTATGGAACGGTGCTGTGAGAAGGGGATGGGGTGTTAGGGGTAACTGAGGAGTGGACTGGGAATGCTGACTGGGAAGGGGAGGGGAAAATGTGTTTGGTGGTGACATCACACTGGAGGTGGCAGAAATGACAGAAAATGATCCATTGAATACAGAGGCTGGTGGGGTGGAATGTGAGGAAAAGGAGAACCCTATCGTGATCCTGGGAGGGAGGGGAGAGGGTGAGAGCAGAAGTGCAGGAAATGTGGCAGACATGATCGAGGGCCCTATCAACCATGATGGGGGAATTCCTCAGCTGAGGAAAAATGAAGACATCTCAGAGGCACTGTTGTGAATGGTTGCATCATCAGAACAGATGCGACAGAGATGGGGAAACTGGGAGATAGACTGGAGTCCTTACAGGGTGTAGGGTGTGAGGAATTCGAGTCAAGGTAGCTGTGGGAGTCAATGAGCTTATAATGAATATTAATTGATAGCCTATCACCAGAAATGGAGACAGAGAAGACAAGGAAGAGAAGGGAAGAGTCAGAGATGGACCATGTGAAACTGAGAGAAGGGTGGAAATTGGAAGCAAAGTTGATGAAGTTTTTCAGTTCAGGGCAAGAACAGGACACTGTGTTAATACAGTCATCAAGGCACCAGAAAAAGAGTTGCGGGAGGAGGGCTTGAGTAGGACTGGAACAAGAAATGTTAGACATAACTTACAAAAGGGCAGGCATTGCCAGGACTCATGCGGGTACCCGTAGCAACTTGTATTTGATGGAAGTGAGTGGAGTTGAAATTCAGAAAAGTTGGAATTCAGAAGATTGGGCTTTTTGGCCCAGATCTTCCATTCTCGGAATGATTGGAGACCAGACATACCTGCACCCCTCTCCCCACCCCACCCCCTTCAGCCCCAAGATGCATGTTGGGACCCCACGGAAGTGCTAATCCACTGACTCCAAGGGAATTGATTGGGAATTCTGAACTTATGGAAAATTCCCTGTTCCCTGGGACCCTCCAAAAAAGCCTCCAATACTGAGTTTAAAGTCAGAGACTTGGGGTGATTGGACTTATTTACCAGGATAGATACCCAGGAAATGTTAGACAGAAAAATGACCGTCTAACACTTGGGTAGCTATACAACTGATGCCCCCCCAATCACTCACACTGAACCCCACCCCCGATCACCAACAACCCTCTCACCCCCTCAACTCCCCTCCTGACACTCCCGACTCCGCTCCTGACCCCCCCCGACTTTCCTACTGAAACCCCAACTACCCACCTGATCCCCCGCCTCCCCCGCCTGAGCCCAGATTCCCCACCCGAACTGACCTGACTAACTCCCACCACTGGAATATCCCCCTGACCCACCCGCTTGTCCCCAGACTACCCCCTGACCTGACCTGATCCAACCTCACCCCCTGACTCTCTCCCCGATCCCCTGACTCCCCCTGCTACTTCCCCTGACCTCCTGACTATCCCACAACCCGACCTGACCTGACTTCACCACCTGACTCCAGCCGCTGAACCCCCCCAGCTCCCCCTGACCTGACTTGACAGACCCCTGACTCCCCCAATCCTCGACTCACCACCCTACCCACCTACCACCCTACCAACCTGCCTCTCCCACCTGCCACCCTTCCCCCTCCTCACCCACCTGCCACCCTACCTCCTTACCCACCTACTCCACCCACCTTACCCATTCACTTATACACTAACACACTGAAAAGCTGTTTAAATATCCCAGCTTTGCAGTGTTCAAGAGCACTTACCAGAATACGGCAGCTAGTGTGGTAAAAAGGGGGTGTGGCTTGTCTTCTCCCCAACAATCCAGTGCTATGAGCAAGCAATCTGATGGTGTTGCTGCTCCTCGGAAGATTTGGGACACGAATAAATTGTTTTGTCATTTTATTCAAGTTTACTGTGCGTCTTTGGAAAGGCAGGCTTTAGATACTAAACACAAATTGTATTTAAAAAAGTGCAATCCATTATTGTAATCGTAATCTTCAGTTCTCTTTTCACGTGTGCACCTTCCTGTTGTAGAAATGGACATATCATAAAATCACAGAATCGTGCAGAACAGAAGGAGGCCATTCATCCTAACTGGTCTGCACTGGCTCTTTTGAAGAAATTAGCCCCACTACCCCGTTCATTCCCCATATCCCAGCAATTTTTTCCTCCAAGTATGTATCTATTTGTCTTTTGAAGGCAACTCTTCAATCTGTATCCGCTTACCTCTCAAGCAGTGCATTCCAAATCCTAATCACTCACTGCATAAAGACGTTGAACGTCATGCCACCTCTGGTTTCTTTGCCAATGACTTTAAATCTGTTCTCTTCGGGTTATCGACTCTTCAGCCTCTGGGAACAATTTCTCTTTATTTACTCTATCTAAACCCTTCATAATTTTAAACACCTCCGTCAATTCCCCTTTTAACCTTCGCTGCTCTAAGGAGGACAAGCCCAGCTTCTGCAGTTTGTCCACCTCTCTGCAATCTTTCATTCCTGAAATAAACTCTAAATAAATCTCTTCTGTGTCTGCTTCAAAGTCCTCATGTCCTTCCTAAAATGTACTACCTAGCATTGGACACAATACTCCAGCTGAGGCCAAATTAGTGTTTTATATAGGTTTTGCATAATTTCCTGGTTTTTATATTCTGTGCCTCTGTTTGTCAAGCCCAGGATCCCATATATTAACTATTTGGTTATCCTACCCTGCTTTGCCCAAAGGTATGTGCACAAACACACCCAGATTTCTGTGTTCTTGAAACCTCTTTAAAATTGTACCATTTAGCTCATATTGGGTTGCATATTCTCAATCTGAGCTGCACTCTGACATGGGACCATTTCCAAAGCCTGTCCCTGCTGGAGGTCAGAGTGCACAATCGTCAGCATTTTGCAGGAGGCCATGAATTAATGGGTGGTCTCCTTGATATCCATCTAATTATTATACTTTGGGGGCAACCAGGAGGCGGAAATGATGGACCCCATTTACAGACTGCCTGCCTGGATTCAAAGTGCAAGCAACCAGAGAGAATCATCCCTGTGGGAACAAGCTTTCAGAGCAGTAACATGGCAGACTGTCATGGTGGAGCAAGATCACTGACACTTCCCTGGAAATCATGATAGAGGCAGTCTGTCTGAGCAAGGAGGAACATTCTGCACCTGGAGAGCGGCAGGAGCATGTCTGCCAGGCAAACAGAGGCTGGAGATTACCAGAACGATCAACAAGGCGAGCAGGACTTAGGCCCGGTGCAGGAAGTGCTTCAATGATTTGCTTTTTGGCAAGGTTAATGTGAAGAAAAGCCAAACTGTTGGTGTGAGTATCTTACAGGGATGGCACACCCCTGCGGAGGAGGGTCCCAAGGCAGGCAGTGATACACTGAGGAGATTATTGTCCATTACCAACTTTTACCTGAGGGATGAGAGAAAAGCAAGCCCTAGGCAAATTAAATCACAGGAGCATCAAATAATGAATGGATCATGATCATCAAATGGGCAGTTTAAATGTACCTGACCTCTTCGCCTTCACATTTCAGGACAAACAAGGGCACAATGCCTGCATGAGGAGTCGTTCAGGGATGGTGTGGCCAACCTGGCAATATTGATGCTGATGGAAGAAGAGGCTGTCAGGAAACTTCACACAAACCTGAAAGAACCACTTAGAATAGCCACACATGAGCTAAATGTTTCTTGAGTGGAAGTCCTTCCTATTGATGAATGTTCCAGCCTGAGACAACAGGACTTTCATGACAACATGGGTGCAGTGGATTATGCACTGCACCTGAGGGAATCCCGCCATTGAGGCAAACCTAATGGCCCTCTGTGCCTGACTGTGCTGAAGGTGATGAAGGCCGGTTTCCTCACAAAAACGCATCCATCAATTGAGATATGCAGCTGTAGGCTGCCGATTGCGAGATTCCACACAGGTTGGCTGCTGATCCCTGAAAAGAGCCAGAAGCTGTAAAGTTCAAGGTCATTGTCAGCTCGACAGCTACTGGCATAGGGTGTCTCCCTGAGTCTTGAGGCATGAGGTCAGCTTCCAGGAATGTGCACAACTCTGCCATAATTTGCATGCCTAGGCGAAGCCATGGAAGCACTGCTGCTCCAACATGCTCAGGAAGCTGATCCTCTGAGGATGCACCCAACCCTGGGAGTATTGCCTCTGGCCCCTCCTGCTCTTCAGCACCACTATCTATTTGCACCATGTGACTGCCAGGGCCAGAGAGATAAATCATGGGCCCTGGTGCTTCTGTTTTTGAGCCGCTTAATCCCCCTCACACCTCTCCCCCGAGTATAACCCTCCCTCTCAATTATGCATGATACTTTTTCCCCTTTCAAAATTCACCAATCAATTCGCCAAACAATCACAAAAAAGGTTCCAATAAAATGATAATGTCCATTGTTGGCATCTGGTTACAAATATTGTCCTATATGTATGCAGCATGGGTCATTAATATTAAGATCAGCAATGGTATAATGCAGTATTCGTTTGTGTGTACCCTATGGGTGTTCCCACCTCGACTATTAAACAAAGCAGAGAGTACAAATTTTACTTTAATAGTATCATGCAATATTGTTAATTTGAGAGGAAAATACCCCATTAGTTATTTATCACACTGTGCAAATGATAATACTGATTTCGGTGACCGTCTCAGCCTTCATTAATATGTTCTTCACAATGCACCATATGGAAAAGGTGACAGTAAATTCATAATTGGGAAAATATTCAATAATTGCAACCTAGATAAATTGCACAAGACCTTTTCCATGCTGTAGAAGTAGAAGAAGATTTTTTTCTGCCTGAGTGCATGATATTATTCAATATAATGATTTCATACAAGAGGTATAATTGGATTCTATTTTATCAGTAATCTCATCAGGTAGAAAGATCAAATGACTCCTGAGCAACAAAGTAGAATTATTGAACAACATAGATCTTCATTGTCAGTGAGAAGCATTGGAGCCCTCAGGTGTCTCTTTGTGAGACAACTTTTAAGAGACCAGAGGACAAAAACTGAATTGTTCACAATTGTACCTGTGTTTACTTGATCAGCAAGCTGAAGATTCTGCTGCTTCTCACTACAATATATTTTCAATATCTACTATGCAACACAACTTTATCACAACATTTCAATACCTCAAAAAAGTCATAAAATGCATCAAGATAGAGTGGGATAATGGGTAAATAGACTAAAGACAAGGTTTAAGTCAATGAAAAAGACTCTTGAGAATCAGGTGCAGTGTAAAACAAGCTACTGATTCACTATGAGCCCATTATGCACTCCTGTCCTGGCAATTGGATTACTAGTCCAGTGGCATTACCAGTACGCCACCATCTTCCCCGAAGGCAACTGGGGCTGCTACTCCTCTTCACTGCTCAAGCCCAACTCCAAGTAGGTGTCCCCCTTTATCAGCGACAGGACCTCAGTTGCCAAACTTCCCTTGCATCTTTATGAATGGAACATTCTTCAAGACCCCCCTGTCTATAACCAATCCCAATCATTACAGCCCTGCTTCAAGAATAGACGATTAGAGGATGTGCATGGGCTTCTACTTGATTAACCATCCTTTACATATTGTTAAATGGCTGCTGCTTTAGTCAAGAAGTTCCCGCTGTGCAGCTGCCTCATCTGATTCAATGAGTTGCTGACACAGCTTGGGACCCATGCAACTCTGATAAAATCTCATTTCCTAATTAAGCTACATTTCAATCATTTCCTTAACTAGCATAAGAACATAAAAACATAATAAATAGGAGCAGGAGTAGACCATATGACCCATCAATCCTGCTCCACCATTCAATATGATCTTGGATGGTCTTTTACCTCAACTTCACTTGCCCACTCACTCTTCATATCCCTTGATGCCCTGAGAGACCCAAACATCTGTGGATCCCAGCCTTGAATATGTTCAACAATGTAGTATCCACAGCCCTCTTGGGTAGAGAATTCCAAAGAATTACAATGCTTTGAGTGAAGATGTTTCCTTCATCCTAGTCCTAAATGATCAGCTCCTTATCCTGGGACTGTGTCCTTGTGTTCCAGATCCCCCAGCCAGTGGAAACAAACTCTCAGTGTATACCCTATCAAACCCCTTCAGAATCTTGTATTTTTCAATGAGATCACCTCTCATTCTTCTAAACTCAGTTGCTGTATACCTTTAAGAATATGAACGTGCAGCTGTATACATCACCAGAAGGGAAATTATGCAGTGTATCATGTGATTCAGTCTCGGTCTCACTTTCTATATGTAGTGAGTAGACTACAGCTCAGACATGTTCCCAAGCTCTGCAACAATTTGAGACTGCTATCATCAATCTGACCCTTAATAAATGATTCCATTGATAATGTGTTAACCAATCTCTTATGCATGGTTGGTGCCTTAATGTTTATGTAACAAATAAGATCAAGAACTTATTTAAACTCCGGAGAGCATAGACCCAATTTACTCAGTCTTTCTTCATAGGACAAGCCTCTTATCCCAGGAACCAATCTAATGAACCTTCACTGTACCACTTTCAAGGCAAGTATATCCTTCCTTAAAAATGTAGCCAAAAGCTTCATACAGTGTTCTAAATGTGTTCTCACCAAAACTGTACAATTGTAGCAAGACTTCCTTATTCTTATACTCCAATTCCCTTTCAATAAAGGCCAAGATGCTATTTGACTTCCTAATTGCTTACTGTACCTTCACCGCTGAATTTCTGTTTTCCTTGTACAAGTACACCCATGTGTCTCTGAACACCAATATTTTGAAGTCCCACACCCTTTAAAATATTCTGCTTTTCTGTTCTTACTCCCACTTCCTCACAATATACTCCATCTGCCACATTGTTGCTCAGTTGCTTATCCTGTTTATATCTCTTTGCTGCCACTTTGTTTCCTCCACACAGCTTGTATTCTCACCTAGCTTTGTATCGTCAGCATACTTAGATACATTATTCCTAATATCTTCATCTAAGTCATTAATAGTAGCTCAGGCCCCAACACTGATCCTTATGACACTCTACTAGTTACAGCCTGTAAACTTGAAAATTCCCTGTTTATTCCTATTCTCTGCTTCTTGTCCATTAACCAATCCTCTATCCATGCTAATAACTCTATGTGCCCTCACCTTGTGTATTAATCCTTTATGTGGCACCTTATCAAATGTTCTTTTGGAAATACAAGTAAACTACATCTCCTGGTTCACCTTCATCTACCTTTATCTAGCTACATCCTCAAAAAAACTCTAATAAATTTGTCAAACACAATTTCACTATTATAACACCATGTCAACTTTGTATGACTATACTGATTTTAATGATTTTTTAAAAGTGCATTATATGTGCTTCCTTAATTATGGATTCAAGCATTTTCCCAGTGCCTGATATCAGGCTAAGTGGCTTCTTTTCTCTCTCCCTCCTTTCTTGAATGGCAGTGTTACATTTGATAACTTCCAATCCATTGGGACTGTTCTAGAATATAGATAAATTTGGAAAATCATAACTTCTAAGAAAATTGTATGGAGGCAGCATCATGTTGGGCAACCGATAAGCCTAATATGTGGTACTTTATCAAATGTCTTCTGATTGTGCATATACACAATATTAACTGCATTGACCTCACCCATCTTGTCTGTTACATCATCAAAAATCTCAACCAAGTTAGTAAAACACAATTTCCCCTTAACAAATCTGAGCTGGCCTCTGTGATTAGCCTATAATTGTCCAAGTGATTATTAATTTTCTCCCAGATTATTTTTTCTAAAAGCTTCCCTGCCATCGAAGTTAAACTGACTGGCTTTTAATGCCAGCTTTATCCTTCCCCCAATTTTTTAACAAGGGCGTAACATTTGCAATCCTCCAGTCCTCTGGAATCTTCCCTATATCAAAGCATGGATTGGAAATTTGTGGGACAGCATGTCTGCAATTTGTACCCCTTTTTCCCTTTGCAACCTAGGATGCATTTCATCTGGATCGGGCGACTTGAAGTCAGAACAATATAAAACTGAAATACTGCAGATGCTGAAAGTCTGAAATAAAAATAGAAAATGCTAGGAAATAACCATCAGGTCAGGCAGTGTCTGTGGGGATAGAAACAAGGCCTGGTAGCCTTTCTAGCTCCTGCTCTTTACCTAATTTAAAAAAAATGTTATTCAACATCCTGACAGCGTCCTTGTTTTACTTCTTAAACACAGATGCAAAATACTCATTTCATACCGAAGCCATCTTGTGACGCAATGGGTACTGTCCCTGCCTCTGAGCCAGAAGCTCTGGGTTTGAGTTCCACCCCAAGATTTGAAGGCCAAGGAAGGATTTTTTTTAACTCATTCATGGGATGTGGGCATCGCTGGCTAGGGCAGCATTTATTGCCCATTCCTAATTTCCCTTGTTCAGAGGGCATTTAAGAGTCAACCACATTGCTGAGCGTCAACTCGCAGACATTTCCTCCTACCTCTCCCTGGACCATGACCCCACCACAGAACATCAAGCCATTGTTTCCAGGACTGTCACTGACCTCATCTCCTCTGGAGATCTTCCTCCCACAGCTTCCAACTTGATAGTCGCCCAACCTCGGACGGCCCGCTTCTACCTCCTACCCAAAATCCACAAACAGAACTGTCCTGGCAGACCGATCGTGTCAGCCTGTTCCTGCCCCACGGAACTCATTTCTCGTTACCTTGACTCCCTTCTCTCTCCCCTTGTCCAGTCCCTTCCCACCTACATCCGTGATTCCTCTGACACGTTACGTCACATCAACAATTTCCAGTTCCCTGGCCCCAACCGCTTCCTCTTCACCATGGATGTCCAATCCCTCTACACCTCCATCCCCCACCAGGATGGTCTGAGGGCCTTTAGCCTCTTCCTTGAACAGAGGCCCCAACAATCCCCATCCACCACTACTCTCCTCCGTCTGGCTGAACTTGTTCTCACACTGAACAATTTCTCCTTTAACTCCTCTCACTTCCTCCAAATAAAAGGTGTGGCTATGGGTACCCGCATGGGCCCCAGCTATGCCTGTCTCTTTATGGGGTATGTGGAACATTCCTTGTTCCAGTCCTACTCCGGCCCCCTCCCACAACTCTTTCTCCAGTACATCGATGATTACTTCGGTGCTGCTTCATGCTCTCGTCGGGACCTGGAAAAATTTATTAATTTTGCTTCCAATCTCCACCCCTCCATCATCTTCACATGGTCCATCTCTGACACTTCTCTTCCCTTCCTTGACCTCTCTGTCTCAATTTCTGATGATAGACTGTCCACCAATATCCATTACAAGCCTACCGACTCCCACAGCTACCTCGACTACAGCTCCTCACACCCCGCTTCCTGTAAAGACTCCATCCCATTCTCTCAGTTCCTTCGCCTCCGTCGCATCTGTTCTGATGACGCTACCTTCAAAAACAGCTCCTCTGACATGTCCTCCTTCTTCCTTAACCGAGGTTTTCCATCCACGGTCGTTGACAGGGCCCTCAACCGTGTCCGGCCCATATCCCGCGCATCCTCCCTCACGCCTTCTCCTCCTTCCCAGAAACATGATAGGGTCCCCCTTGTCCTCACTTATCACCCCACCAGCCTCCGCATTCAAAGGATCATCCTCTGCCATTTCCGCCAACTCCAGCATGATGCCACCACTAAACACATCTTCCCTTCACCCCCCCTGACGGCATTCCGTAGGGATCGTTCCCTCCGGGACACCCTGGTCCACTCCTCCATCACCCCCTACTCCTCAACCCCCACTTATGGCACCTCCCCATGCCCACGCAGAAGATGCAACACCTGCCCCTTCACTTCCTCTCTCCTCACCGTCCAAGGGCCCAAACACTCCTTTCAAGTGAAGCAGCATTTCACTTGCATTTCCCCTAACTTAGTCTACTGCATTTGTTGCTCCCAAGGCGGTCTCCTCTACATTGGAGAGACCAAACGCAAACTGGGCGACCGTTTTGCGGAACACCTGCGGTCTGTCCGCAAGAAAGACCCAAACCTCCCTGTCGCTTGCCATTTTAACACTCCACCCTGTTCTCGTGCCCACATGTCTGTCCTTGGCTTGCTGCATTGTTCCAGTGAAGCCCAACGCAAACTGAAGGAACAGCACCTCATCTTCCGACTAGGCACTTTACAGCCTTCCGGGCTGAATATTGAATTCAACAACTTTAGATCTTAAACTCCCCCTCCCCCCATCCCCACCCCGTTTCTTCCACCCCCCCCGCCCCCCCCCCCACTTTTTTTTTCAATAATTTATACAGATTCTTCTTTCCCCACCTATTTCCATTATTTTTAAATCTAAAACTAAAACCTTTAGTCTTTCCACCCCACCCCCACTAGAGCTGTACTTTGAATATCCTGTCTTCCATTCTTAATTAGCACTTTTCTCAGACAAATACCACCACCTTCAACACCTCTTTGACCCTTTTGTCTGTGACATCTTTTGATTATCTGCTCATCTCCACAATCACCACACCCTCAATGTCTCTCTCCCCCCCCCCCCCCCCCCCCCACCAACCCACCTTAAACCAATTTATATTTCTCCCTTCTTCTAACTATGCTTCAGTTCTGCTGAAGGGCCATGAAGGCTCGAAACGTTAACTCTTTTCTTCTCCGCCGATGCTGCCAGACCTGCTGAGTTTTTCCAGGTAATTCTGTTTTTGTTTTGGATTTCCAGCATCCGCAGTAGCTTTTAGCTTTTTGTTTTTAACATTGCTGTGGGCCTGGAGTCACATGTAGGCCGGACCAGGTAAGGTCAATAGGTTTCCTTCCCTAAAGGACATTACTGAACCAGATGGGTTTTTACAACAATTGGCAATGGTTTCATGGCCATCATCAGACTTTTAGGGCAGGATTTTCAGGTCGTCTGGCGGGCGCGGCAGGTGGGCCCGGGGGCAGCCGGGAAATGGTTCGCCGCCCGCGATCGGCCCCCGACTGTGATTTCACGCTGGTTGCCAATTAACGGCCAGCCAGGGTGAAAGGTGTGCTGAAAAGCTCAGTGCTGCCAGGGTTGGGGTGGGAGGAGGGCGAGCGCAAAAGTCTGCGCATGTGCGGGGGAGCATGTGCTGAAAGCTCCCTGAAGGCAGGGAGCTGCCTCAGGGAGCTGAAGAATTTTAAAATCGGAAATAAAGCTTTTGAAAATGCGAGAAACATGTCCCCACATAGGACTCACTCACATGAACAAGGACATAGTAAAAATGCTGTCAAAACATTTAAAAAAAAAAATAATGTTGGGAACCTCATCCCGCCCGTGGATGGGTTTTCCTAAAAAATCCAAAGGCCGCCTGGCGATTCACCCACCCACCAACTGTAAGGTTGGACTGGCAGCGAAAAATAGCTTTTAATTAATTGATTAATGACCTTAATAGGCCTCTTAATTGTTGGCAGGCGCACGCTGACTGAAATATCAGACGAGTGCGCGATGACATCGGGGCGCTCACCCGATGTCATTGCCCACAAACAGGACGTAAAATCCTGCCCTTGATTCCAGATTTTTATTGAATTCAAATTTCACTATCTGCCGTGGTGGAACTCGAACACAGGTCCTCAGCATATTATACCAAGTCAATACCGCTATGCCACCACTTCCCCTGGTGCGCTTGTAATGTGGCCAAACAGCTTGACTTCCTGCAGATCCTTCATATGCCAAAGGCAGCAGGAGAGATTCCTGAGCTATCCATGTGATGCAAAGAATGTTGGAGCCTCTACCATCATTATCCAGAGCTCCAGCCTATTATGTAAAAGTGCATGTTGCCACAGCAACTCGGACTCCCTGAGTGATCTGGAACACATCACCACTGCCTAAGCCATGCCTTTTATCTTCACTGTAAATCTCCAATTTGTTCCCTCAAGGCCCAACTACTCCTCTGAGAACCCTTTACTGTTAATTTGCCTGTGGAAGGCCTTTGGATTCCCTTTTAAGTTAGTTGCTAATTGATTCGGGTGTCTGGCGTCAGGCGTATCAGAGTCCTGAAGCAATTGCTCTACTTTGAACTCTGTCATGTCAGGAGACTCCAAGGAAGACAACACTGACTCATGGGAGACCCTGGCTTGTAACTGACTAAAATGGAGAATGTTCACCTGGGAAGGCATTGAGAGACATTGGCAAAAACATTGAGAGACTTCGTCAGGAGCATGTAGAGGCGGTGGCATAATGATATTGTCACTGGACTAGTAATCCAGAGACCCAGGGTAATGCTCTGGGTACCTGGGTTTGAATCGCACCACAGCAGATGGTGAAATTTCAAACTGCTACAAAGCCTAAAAGGAATGAAACTGGGACAGACCACTCAGCATCAACCTAGGCACCGGAAACGACAACGGCAAACTCAGCCCTGTTGACCCTGCAAAGTCCTCCTCACTAACATCTGAGGGCTAGTGCCAAAATTTGGAGAGCTGTCCCACAGTCTAGTCAAGCAACAGCCTGACGTAGTCATCCTCACGGAATCATACCTTACAGATAATGTGCCAGACACCACCATCATTATCCGAGCAGAGGTGCTGGCACAGTGGTACACAGTCGGGAGAGTGTTGCCCTGTGAGTCCTCAACATCGACTCCAGACTCCATGAAGTCTCATGACATCAGGCATCAAACATGGGCAAGGAAACCTCCTAATGATTACCATGTACTGTCCCCACCTCAGTTGATGAATTAGTGTTCCTCTATATTGATCACCACTTGGAGGAAGCACTGAGGGTGGCAAGGGTAAAGAATGTAATCTGGGTAGGGACCTTCAATGTCCATCACCAAGAGTGGCTCAGAAGCACTACCACAGACTGAGCTGGCTGAGTCCCAAAAGAGATAGCTGCTAGACTTGATCTGCGGTGGGTGGTGAGGGAATCAACGAGAGGGAGAAACATACTTGACCTCATCCTCACCAACCAGCCTACCACAGATGTATCTGTCCATGACAGTATTGGTAGGAGTGACCACAGCACAGTCCTTGTGGAGACGAAGTTCCATCTTGACATTGAGAATACCCTCCATTGTGTTGTGTGTCACTACCACTGTGCTAAATGAGATAGATTTCAAACAAATCTAGCAACTCAAGACTGGGCAACCACGAGGCGCTGTGGGCCATCAGCAGCAGCAGAATTGTACTCAACTACAATCTATAACCTCATGGCCTGGCATATCCCCACTCTATTACCAGCAAGCCAAGGGATCAATCCTAGTTCAATAAAAAGTGCAGGAGGGCATGCTCAGAGCAGCACCAGGCATACCTAAAAATGATGTGTCAACCTGGTGAAGCTACAACATAGGACTACTTGTGCGCCAAACAGCGTAAGCGGCAAGTGATAGATAGAGCTAAGCGATCCTACAACCATTGGGTAAGTTTTACATGCTACATCCAGTCGGGAATGGTGGTGGACAATTAAACAACCCACTGGAGGAGGAGAAGACTCCACAAATGTCCCCATCCTCAATGATGGAGGAGTCCAGCACATCAGTGCAAAAGATATGGCTGAAGCATTTGCTATAATCTTTAGCCAGAAGTGCCGAGTGGATGATCCATCTTGGCCTCCTCCGGAGGTCCCCAGCTTCACAGATGCCAGTCTTCAGCCAATTCGATTCACTCCATGTGATATCAAGAAATGGTTGAAGGCACTGGATACTGCAAAGCCCTGACAATATTCCAGCAATTATATTGAAGACTTGTCCTCCAGAACTTGCCTCACCCCTGGTCAAGCTGTTCCAGTACAGCTACAACTCTGGCATCTACCCAGCAATGTGGAAAATTGCCCAAGTATGTCCTGTACACAAAAAAAACAGGACAAATCCAACCCAGCCAAAGACTGCCCCTTCATTCTACTCTCGATCATCAGTAAAGTAATGGAATGGGTCATCAACAGTACTATCAAGTGGTGCTTGCTAAGCAATAACCTGCTCACTGAGGCTCAGTTTAGGTTCCGCCAAGGCCACTTAGCTTCTGACGCCATTTCAGCTTTGTTCAAACATAGACATAGAGCTGAACTCCAGAGGTGAGGTGAGAGTGACTGCCCTTGACATAAAGGCAGCATTACACCGACTGTGGCATCACAGAGCCCTAGAAAAACTGGGATCAATGGGAGTCAGTGGGAAAACTCTTTGCTCATTGGAGTCATACCTAGCACAAAGGAAGATGGTTGTGGTTGTTGAAGGTCAGTCATCTCAGCTCCAGGACATCACTGCAGGAGTTCCTCAGGGTAATGTTCTCGGCCCAACCGTCTTCAGCTGCTTCATCAGTGACCTTCCTTCCAACATAAGGTCAGAAGTGGGGATGTTCGCTGATGCTTGCACAATGTTCAGCACCATTCATGACTCCTCAGATACTGAAGCAGTCGATGTCCAAATGCAATATCCAGGCTTGGGCTTACAGGTGGCAAGTAACATTCATGCCACACAAATGCCAGGTAATGAGCATCTCCAACAAGAGAGAATCTAACCATCGCCTCTTGACATTCAATGGCATTAGTACTGCTGAACCCCTCGCTATCAACACCCTGGGGGTTACTATTCACCAGAAACTGAACTAGACTAGTCATATAAATACTGTGGCTACAAGAGCAGGTCAGAGGTTAGGAATCCTGTGGCGAGTAACTCACCTCCTGACTCCCCAAAGCCTGTCCACCATCTACAAGGCACAAGTCAGGAGTGTGATGGAATACTCCCCACTTGCCTGGATGAGTGCAGCTCCCACAACACTCAAGAAGCTTGACACCATATAGGACAAAGGAGCCCACTTGATTGGCACCCCTTCCACAAGCATTCACTCCCTTCACCACCGACGAACAGTAGCAGCAGTGTGCACCATCTACAAGATGCACTGCAGGAACTCACCAAGCCTCTTTAGACAGCACCTTGCAAACCTACGACCACTGCCATCGAGAAGGACAAGGGCAGCAGACACATGGGAACACCACCACTTGAAAGTTCTACTCCAAGCCATTCACAACCTGACTTGGAAATATATCGCAGTTCCTTCACTGTCATTGGGTCTAAGTCCTGGGACTCCCTCCAACAAAGCACTATGGGTGTACCTACACCACACGTACTGCAGTGGTTCAAGAAGGCAGCTCACCACCACCTTCACAAAAGCAATTAGGAATGGGCAATAAATGCTGGCCCAGCCAGCGATACCCACATTCCATGAATGAATAAAAAGGAGCAATGTATCAAAGGGAGCACACAAACTTTCAAGCAATACCCAGCCCTTCAAACAGCATCTGTCCCACATAGAAATATACATAGAAACATACATAGAAAATAGGAGCAGGAGTAGGCTATTCGGCCCTTCGAGCCTGGTCCACCATTCATTATGATCATGGCAGAGCATTCAACTCAATAGCCTGCTCCCACTTTCTCCCCATATCCTTTGATTCCTTTCGCCCCAAGAATAGAAACATACATAGAAACATGTGGCAGAGTCTGCAGATTGTGCATTGAGCTTATCAGCCACCTCAGAACACATCGAACTGGAGTGGAAGCAAGTCAGCCTTGACCCTGAAGGACTGCTTAAGAAGGAGTAGAAGTTGCCAATCTATTCCCATACTGTCTCTTTGCCCCTCTTATTTCCTTTTTCACTTCTCCTCTGTACATTTAGATTCAGCCTGACCCGTCCTTATATTTTCAAGCTGGTATCTATCATATGCCCCTTTTTCTGCTTCATCCTACTGTCTAACTCCTTCATCATCCATGGAGCTCTGGTTTTAGTTGGTCTCCTTTCTCAGTTTTAGGAATGTGCCTTGTGTAACCGAATCATTTCACCTTTAAAGGCTGCCCATTGCTCCATTATATTACTGCCTGATAGTCTTTGACTCTAATTTACAGAGACCGAATCCCTCCTCAATTCTAGGGAATTAGTTCTCCTCTAGTTAAATATCTTTATTCTGGATCTCTCTTCATACTTCTTCATAATTAATCTAAACCTTATGATACTATGATCACTATTTCTGAGATACTCTTCCATTGTGACATTCTCCACTTGAGTCATTTCATTCCCCAGGACTAGATCCAGCAGTCCCTCCTTTGAGCAAGTAACATACCGCTCACACTTCAGAAATTCCTCCCCTTCACTGTCCTTAATATAAACACAGTCCCTTTCAATACTGGGATAGTTAAAATCCCCCATTATCAATATCTGTAGTTCATGCACCTTACAGTAATCTGCCCGTATATCTGCTCTTCCATCTTCTTCCCACTATTTGGTCACCTATAAATTACACTTAGAAGCAAAATAGCTCCGTAATTTTTCTTGACTTCAATCAAATGGATTCAGTCTTTGATCCCTCAAAGGCATTTTCACTTTCTTGCTCTTTAATATTTTCCATAATAAAAACTGCTCCTCCTCTTTTCCTTCCCTATCTTTTCTGAATACCTTATACCCAAGAATACTAAGGATCCAGTCTTCCTCTTTTTGAGTCAGGCCCCTGTTATCGCCTCTATATAGGAACACAAGTGAAGAGGGCACTCAGAAGAGCACGTAACCCAACTTGAGGCCTTTTCCTGCCTTGATGGTGTTCTGTAAATACAAAGCTGAAAAAAATCAATATTTTTATTAGGAGCTTCCGGCCAATCTACATCCAAAAACCTGTTCTGAAAACTCTTCTCACATTTTAACAGCTGCGGCAAACCACAGCAGCCGGGACAATCCACAACATTCAAAAACATTCAACAACATCCTACATAAAACAGTGCACAAAATTTCTAAACAAAAAGTCAATTCACCCTATCTCCCAAAGTTAATGGATCCTTTAAAATATCAGGATCTGGACCTGCACCTTTGCCAAAACTGAATCAGTTTCTCCTTGGGCCATACCCTATCTGTGTCCCAAGTTTCATTGAAATCTACCCATTAGTTTTTGAATATATTGTTTATGGACAAACAGGCTAACAAACAGGGGTGCAAACATTGCCTCCACCCACCTTCAGTGGTAGAGGTAATAAGAAATAGAAACAGGGCTAAGCCATTTGTCTTGTTGAACCTGCTCTGTCACTCAGTGAGATCATTGCTGATTCCACCTTCCTGCACTGTCCCTATCTACCCCAACTAGATATCTAGTATCCTTAGTCAGTCTGTCTTAAATATATTCGATGACAGAGCAACCACAGCTCACTGGGGTAAAGAATTCCAAAATTTCATGACTCTTTGAGTGACAAAATTTCTCGTTGTCTCAGCACTTGATAGTTGACCGCTTATCCTGAGACTGTGACCTCTAGTTCGAGACTCTTGAACCAGAGGAAACATTCTTTCCACCTTGTCAAGCCCCTTAAGAATTTTATATGTTTCAATGGGATCATCTCTCATTCTTCTAAACACAATGAAATATAAGCCTCTTACAATCTCTCCTCATGGGAGAATTCTCTCATCCCTGGAATCACTCTAGTGAGCCTTAGTTATACTCCCTCTAGGCAAATACATTCTTCTTTAGGTAAGGAGACCAGAATTGTAAACAGTACTCAAGTGTGGTCTTACCAAGACCCTATACAATTTGCAGTTAGGTTTCTTTATACTTTTACCTCAGTCGTTTTGGATAAAGGCTAATTTTGGAATTCTTTACCCCAGTGAGCTGTGGTTGCTCTGTCATCGAATATATTTAAGACAGACTGACTAAGGATACTAGATATCTAGTTGGGGTAGATAGGGACAGTGCAGGAAGGTGGAATCAGCAATGATCTTACTGAGTGACAGAGCAGGTTCAACAAGACAAATGGCCTAGCCCTGTTTCTATTTCTTTGCTTTTTGCCTTCCTAAATGCTTTGTACAAGGACAGCCAGGTCCCTCCGAATATCAACATTCTCAGCCTCCTACCTAAAGAATATTCTGTTTTTCTAATTTTCCTACTATTGTTGATAACTTCACACTTCTCCATTATATTCTTTCTGCCCCTCTTGTCCATTCACTTAACCTATCCATATCCCGTTTCAGCCTCTTTGCATCCTCCCCACAATTTACTTTCCCACCTAGCTTTGTATGATCAACAAATTTGGATATATTACACTTTGTCATCTCATCTAAGTTATTGGTATAAATTGTAAATAGCTGAGACCCAAGCACTAATCCTTGTGATATCTCACTAGTTACAGCCTGCCAATGCAAAAATGATCCTTTTATTTCTGCTCTCTATTTTCTGGTCACTAACCAATCCTCAATCTATGCTAATAAATTCCATGAGCCCTAATCATATGTAGTAACCTCTCCTATTATTGAATGCTTTTTTTGAAAATTCAAATATGCTGCACCCACTGGTTCTCTCATGCTTTTGGTACCATTCTAGTGTGAATCAAGATAGGCCGATTAAACAAATCCTACTTCGCGATTTGGTAATATAGCAGAGTTTGAAAAGAACTGATTCTGGAAATTATTGACCATCCTGCAACCAATCAAGTGATCACAAAACACTGAAGCAGAGACATGACAGAATAGGCAATGAAAAAACTTCAAGTAATAAATCTTTCAAATTTAATTCATACATTTAAACACAATGGCTAAAATAGAACTTTCAAGGGATGCTTAGCTGATTATTGTACGATTATAAAATGATTAATTACTCTACGTATCATCATTACTTTGCGTTAACTCCTTTCCTTAGTTGATGTAAATTGGTAATAGTGTTTAGCCATGCAAATATAAACCTGTCACTCCATTACAAAGTATTGATGCATTAATTATAATGCACTAGAAAGGAAATAAATCGAAAAAATTGGATTGAGGAAAAATTAACATTAACTCAACAGTGGAAACCTGAAATTTTGCCTTTGGACTTGCTATTGCCCCATAACCGATAAGCAAATAAAATATGACAGTTGAACATGAAATTGAATAACTTTTACTGGTTCAATCACTGCAAAGTCAAGTTATGGAACCAAAGCTTTTGAATTACATCTTGCACCTCACTTTTTTATTTACAACAAAACTGCCTACGTGTACCTACCATAAGATGCTGGTACATCTGGTCACTTGAAGACTACAGCATCATTGCACCATTCAGTAGAATCACGGTAACTCATCAGGCATTTACTACATCATATTCCTTTTTATATCCCAGGTACAAGGGGCTGGACTTTCAATCCAAGTTCGGGAACCCGCTCCCTTCCCCCTCCCGGCAGATAATTGAAAATTCAAGACCATCCTGGAGGTATCAGCATTCTGATATGACCTTTGGGTACCTAATTTTCAAAGGCCTCCCGTATTGGCTCTTGACCTTGTGACCCTTTGAAGATCTCAGCCAAGGTATTTTGTTGTGAAAGTTTATGTCTGTGCGTCCTTAAGGATGTAATGCCTGATTGAAAAGTAAACAGTGAGGAAGTTTTAGCATAGCTTTATGAAGAAGCTGCAGACATGCTGTGGTATTTTTGGTTACTAGAGTAGTGCACATTCTAAATGAGTACCTTTGTTTCTTCAACTTTAATTAAAGTGTGTGACAAAGAGGTTTGTATTAGATGTCTGAAACGTGATGGACATGAAAGCAAGATGAGGTGCTTACATATGTAAAGTTTCTACATTGCACTAGCGAATTTCCTGTTTCTTTGCTTATAGTTAATTCCTAAAATCCTGCACTGGATTTTGCAGTCTCAATGGTGAGAAATGTTGAGAAGTTTGCTGCTATTGAGGGGCACAGTCCCAGTTCCGCTCTAGCTCCCCCGCTCCTCTTCCCCCCAACTTGATGGAGCAGAGAGAAAGGTTTATTCTACACCAAGTGCTGCCTCTGACATTAGCAGGATTGAGGAGCTAGGGGAGGGAAGGGTAGCTTTAGGAGTGGGGCTGCAGGTACCAGGGAAGCCTTGAGTGTGGAGGAGAAAGAGAGGAGCTGGAGAAGTTGGGTTGGGTACTAGGGGGTGCTTGGTGGGTGGGTAAGGGTGGAGGTTGTTTTTGCTGGAGGAGCCGGAGGGTTGGGTGGTGGGTGTGGAAAGGAGCCGGGTTTGGGGGCTTGGGAGGAGTTAGGTAGCATTAATGTCCAAGGGCAGACATCAGCAAACTTTTCAAAAAATTGTACTGTAAGTGTTATAAGCATTTAAAAGTTTATAACAGTTGTTATAACTAACTGGTTGATGGTTCATAGTAATGCTTTAGAGGTAATTTTTAGTTCTTGGGCTAAAGCAACTTGAAGGCTATTACACATAAAAAGGTTAGGGCCATGTTGACTTAAGGGTTTAACAACTAGAAAGGTAAGATCATAAAACAACAGGTGGGCTTACTTAGCTGGAGAATTGGAGATGAGGTATCTACACTGCTTGCAAAGAAATACAGCCCAGAGAGTTGTTTTGTTTCAGGAATTAGAGCTACAGTTATTTTAAAAAAACATTCAGTGAGCCCTGGAAGGCTATGTTGTTATAGGGATGGGCTCCAGGCAGCAAAAGTGGTGCAGTTAGCTGGCTCTGTGTAGTTCAGGTTTAGGAGAAGGAGCCATTTGACAGCTCCACACAGTTAGGGCTTGGGAGAAATCTTGGGGATCTGAGAAGGTGGCAGAATGTCACTGGCTACATGCTGGAAAGGGTTAGGACTCAGGAGAAGCCATTTATAGGACTCAGGAGAAGTCATTTATAGCTTTGTGTAGCTGGGGAGATTGGAACTTGGTGAAATCCATGTGCAGTGCCAGCTAGCTGGCTATTAAAGATTAAAATTGCGTCAGTAAGTAGAGGTTGGATTGCAGACTCAGAAATCCAGGGGAATGGAATCTCAGGAGACGGGATTGATACCCTGGGAGGTGTGCAGTCATTGAGGCAGTCCATATTGGAGTAGCTTTTGAAGGAATTCAGAAGCTATGTCTTCAAAAGTGAGAAGTTTGGAAGACTTGTGAGGAAGACAGAGTTTTAATGAGATTGATTAACTCCCAGTGCTCACTAACATTTGGATGGGTTGCTGAAAAAACTGTGGAACCTAACTTGGTTGCATTTGTTATTTAATGTGTAGTGTGGGTTTTGACCATAGTTTGCCTGTTAATTCCTATTTTGCTCAGACTAGTTTTTAATGTTAGAGTATAAGATAGATGCTGTTTTATCTTTTGGATGTTCTATGGTAAAATTTATTTTTGTTTGTTCAAAATCCGTGGAGTTTTGTGGCTTTATCCTCTTAGCAAGTGTCTTGAATCTCAAATCTCAAGCTTTGTCTATTTTAAACAAAACATTATTGGTCCCCAACTGGATCTTATCAAAAATTAGGAGGTCTGATCTCGGGTCATAACACAGTTTTAAAAAATGTCCCAACTGAAAATGTAAAATATCATCAAAAAGGTTTCCCTGTCATTCAGCTGAAGGCTGACCTCATGGGATGTATCTTCAGCTCACAATGCCACAAGGGGATGTGGATTCTCCGACAGTGTGCCATGTTGGTAGCTCTCACTGCTTGTCCTAATGGTAGGCCCTGTTGCAAGAGGAAGGCTTCGCTGCAGCATACAACCAAGGTAAGTACGGAATCTTCTGCATGGTGAACGGTGCTGCTTTGCTGCTGGCAGGAAAATCCTGGCCATTTTGTTATTGTGCTGCATTTGTTAAAGTGGGTTGAGAGAGGCTACAATGCCTCCTTTGGGCAACGTATGATTTACATGGATTACTGCTCATGCAGCATTGCACGTTGTTTTCCATGGCTGGTGTGTGGCTCTGGAACCAAATTAAAGATTTTATTTTGTACAGATAATTATTTTCAGAAATACTGTTGTCCATCTACAATGCAGATGTATTTTATGATTACAACATTGAGTTATGAATTAACCTCTTAAAATTATACATTGTATTATATTATGTTGTGACTATCTAATCTGAAATAGTCTCACAGTGATCATTTAGGACAATTATCGTCAGTTTATTCCTATTCATTGCCAATGATCAAGCTACCTAACTAAAAGGAGAAAAAATGTATTCATTAAAAATAGTTTTGAGAAAGCAGAATAATTATTAAAGATTGGACTGTATAAATATATTGGGAAGACTGATTTTGGCAGTTATTGCTGAATATTTGCATATATTATATTCCTTCACAAATGCCAGAATTCAATTAAGTCAAAAATAGATTAACTTGACAGCAGCTGTTTTCATGAATATTCTTTTTTTGCTGATTTTGTCACCTGATTGAAAGAAAAGTTCCATTTTGAAATGATTATGCTTTTTATTAATAGCTGATACATGCCATTCAATGGAAACAGATTTAACACTGCATTCTATGACTAGAAGCTAAATCAAATCGGTACTTCAAAATGATCTAAATTGGGCCATTTTGGATGGTACTCTACATTCCACTTTCACTAGATGTTTGACTCTTTTAGTCTCTGACCTACTTTATATTGCTCTCTTGTCACATTTATTTACATGTGAAAGAAAGTCACTGGCCTCATTTCCTTCTTGATCATTTTTGTGAAAAAATAAATGAGTATGTCGGGATATCTGTTTAGTCAAAAGTGCTGATAGATTATTTGGCATTAGTCAAAGGATTGTTACCATGATGGAAAGATTAATGGACAGTAAAAAACATGAGGAAAACCCAATTTTCCTTGTTGAAACATTGTTAAACTCTTTAAGAATAAACTGGTGTAACATTCAGAAGCTACCCAAATAAATAAAAATGTAAGAAAGAAATGTAGTTGTCCCTTTTCATGACCTCAAACTGTCACAACCAATAACGTAATTTTGAAGTATAGTCACTGTTCTGCTGTACTGAAATCTGGCAGCCAAATTGTGCACAGTAAGTGTTGTGTTTTATCCCTCAGAGATATGCAGAGATGATACCAGTTTCTATGTGTAAACAGGAGCTTTATTTTACAGTGCTTTTAAAATGCTTGCAGTCACAAACTTACTGTTGGCTTTGCGTTTCTCTTTCTCAGTCACCACACCTAGCTTGACTAACAGCAGACAGAACAGAAAAGAGTCAACAGACATATAATCAAACACCAAACAATTGAATACTACAGTAAGGTTCTAAAACAGTAATGAAATAAATGAACATAATGCCTGGTTTTTTTTTAGTGATTTTGGTTGAGGAATAAATTTTGGCCAAGATGCCAGGAGAGCTCCTTTGTTCTTCCTCAAATAGTGCTATGGGGCCTTTTGTGTCCATCTGAGAGACCAGACAGAGATTTTGTTTAATTTATCATTGAATAGAAAGCATCTCTGACAGTGCAGCACTTCATCAGCACTGTACTGAAATCTCAGCCTAGATTTTACATTTAAGGTCAGGATTTTCTGCTTTGTGTTAAGACCTTGATGTTGGGGTCATATGTGGGACCTGATGCTGCACCGTATGGGAGCAGTGACCCAACATGGATCTGAAAAAAGTGAAAAATTTTTATTAAAAAAGTCCACAGTTGCCTTGTCATGGTTATAGAGGAGAAACTGGATGGCCAGCAGCGGCAGTTGTGACCTGACAGCCATGATGGGAATGGGAGGTCCCTAGCAGGATGAAATGCGGCCCCTCCCCCTCTCCTGCAGGAAGCTGCCTAGTTAAAGCGGCTGTGTTTCAGCCATTGTGTGGGACCCATCTGCTGACTGGAAAATTCAGGTCAGTACAGGAGATTATTCAGCTCAATTGGCTACCCGTTGATTGTGGATGGGTGGCTGTTCTGCCCTAGACCCTGCCTTCCTGAGAATGGCTGGCTGGCAGGATGGACCTGCAAGCCTGCCAGCAGCACTAAATTTCACCCCGGCCCACTTCAGTTCTTGTCCGCATCAGCCTCCGAAATCCTGCCAAAGTATCTAGGGTGGGTTGTGAACCCGCTATTGCCTGACTCAAACGCAAGAATGCTGCCACTGAATCTCGGCTAACAGCTTGTAAATATTTTACTGCAAATCATTCCTGCCTGGCAGCATTGCCAGAGTGGTCTTGGATAGTATCTCACTGTAGAGCAGAAGCAACAGAGCCCAAGGGCATTGGAGGCAGCTGGTAGTATCCCATTAATATCACAACATGATCAGTTCCTGGAACATGGCAGTTAAGCTGGGTATGAATAATCTTAAGCTCACTAGTGAAGCTGAGGTGTGCCACCTGGACCACTAAGAGCTGCAGGGACACTTTACCATACAAAAGGAAGGTTATTACTGTAGTATATAGGGTTAACAGATGTGATATACTAATATATGATGGAGATGATGATGTACCACTGATGCCAGTTAGTCATGTGTTAGACCCTCAAGAGAGAGGTTGGAAACATACCTAAGAGTTGAGTGCCTACTCTGTAACCTGTTTAGAAGCAGTATTAATAAACAAGTGTTTCAGATATCGGAGTATGTCTACAGTCTATCTAAGAACCAAGCCCTATGCCAAGAGTCCAAGCCAGAATGACCCAATCTTAGAAATGTTGGCAGTTCAGAAAAATCACAATGGTCAACAATAACATGGGGAGCATGCCTAGCATCTTTGTGTGAGTGTTTGGCAGCAGCGGGGTGAGGAGGCACTGGAGCCCTGATATGTCCCACTCTGGTTGGGGTGGGCCATGTGCAATTTGCACTAATCAATGCTCGTCTCTCATTTTCAGGAGAAGAATGCTCATAACATGGCAGAGCGTGTGAGGACTGGCGGCGGCCAGGTGCAGATCACCATTCTTAGCCATTTCGAGCAGGAGGCCCTGGATCTGGAGAGGCGCCATGCATCCAGGTCCACTGGTGTTGGTGAGGCTGGGGTGCCAAGGGCAGGTATTTATGCCCAACAGTAAGGTCAGCATTGTTCTCCCAACAGCCATAGCACTGCTGAATGTTAATTGATTTAATTTTGCTACATGGCTTGACCATTGGTTATGGAAGGATGAGCACATAATGATCCGGGGGACAGGGATGCACATTGACATTGTCTCCACGTTAACTGATCCACTATCCTTGTTCTTCCTTTCAGCATCAGCGGAGCAGGTCCGGGAGGAGGAGAAGCAGAGGCCCCCTCTCACACCTAAGGGGCTTGAAGACTCACCAGCATCACACCATTTCTGTGAGGCAGGCACCAGCACAGATACTAGCACCTCGGTGGGAATTTGAACAATGGCTAGTGTCCCGGGGCACAGCGGTGAGGGCACTTCACAATCACTGGAGGAGCTGGCAGAGACAGAGAGTGCCTATGGCGCCAGCAGTCGGAGGACTGCAGGGGGCAAGGCACATGCTCAGTCGGTGCCTGATGATGTACCTCAGGAGTCCGCGATGCAGCAGGGGCAGGAAATGCGGCTGGGTGTGCAGGAGCATCTGGGGGAGATATGTGAGGCTATGCTTGGCTTGGTCTCTGTGGTGGAGGAGTCTAAGCAGACAATCGCTGAAGCAATGAGCCACATGTCCAAGTGCCATGCGTCCTCCATGGAGAGAGTGGTGACTCTCGTGGAGAGCCTAATCCAGGAGACCCGCCAGGGCGTCTTGGGGGTGCGCTCTGACCAGCAAGCCCTCACATCGGCGTTGACCTCAGCTGGTCAGTGCCAGTGTGGGAGACGGTCTGGGCATCAACTTTCCCAGCTCGGTGCCCATCCATCCACGGTGAACAGGGAGGTCCGAAACGACCTCACTTTGGTGCAGCAGCTGCCTGGCATCTCTGCGGGCACCTTTCAGGGCACTCCGGATGAGGGCAGCAGCTCCTCCGCCCCTCTCCCAGTGACAGTAGCATCTGATGAGGCTACGACGACTGGGGAGATGCCGGCTTTGGAACTGGCCACTCCCTCCCAGGCAGGGCCAGCACTGGCTCCACGGGCCAGAGGACGACCGCCAAGGTCATCGAGGCCAACAGGACAGCAGAGTCAGCAGGCTGTCTCAGATGCCACTCCGAGTGATGGGGCAGCACCAAGACGTAGCACCCGGAAATGAAAACATAAGGCACCTTAGGCACACCACGGGTTTATCATTGATGCTTTTGTGTGTGGCTCGAGATGCGGTCTTTATGATTTGTTTTGATTTGTAACACTATTGTCTTTTTTTTTGGAATAAGTTGGTTTGCTTGACATGTTAAATTCAGATATGTCACCATGGCTGAGGCTGCCTCTTTTCTTCTGCATGTGTATGGTTTCCAAAACTGGAATGAGTGCTTTGTTGGACATTCAGCTTTATTAACAAGGCCCTTAGTGACTATTCCTAACCGGGCAGATTTTGCACTTAGGTGTCAAGTATCAGGCCTACAGCCCAGTCTTGTCCTGGTGGTCCATCTGTGGTGTGCCAGCTGAAGGTTCATTGGATTAAAGCCTCCCGGGTGTCCCTGCCTCCCTGGAATATTCCCGGCTCAGTGTCTACCCCCTCAGCATTTCCCTCTGTGTGCTCATCCTCGGACTCACTGCTGGACTCATCGTGTGCAGCCGCAGCCACTGCGTCGACATCTTCATCGTCCCCCCACCTTTCCAGCGCAAGATTGTGGAGAGCGCAGCATGCAACCACTATCACCGAGACACGATCTGGGCGGTATTGGAGTGCGCCCCCTGAGCGGTCCAGGCATCAGAAGTGCATCTTGAGAAGACCGATGGTTCTCTCTACCACAGCCCTTTTGGAGGTGTGGCTCCTGTACCGCTGCTCAGCTTCTGTTCTTGGATGGTGGAGAGGCGTCATGAGCCAACTTCTGAGGGGATAGCCCTTGTCACCCAGCAGCCATCCATCCAGCTGGGCTGGAGCAATGAAAATCCCCGGCACTTGGGTGTGTCTGAGGATGTAGGCGTCGTGGGAGCTGCCTGGGTACCTTGCACAGACTTGTAGAATCAGCATCCTGTGATCACACACTATCTGCAGGTTCATGGAGTGGAAGCCCTTCCTGTTGACGAAGGCACCAGGCTCACCTGCTGGCGCCTTGATGGCCGCGTGTGTGCAGTCTATTGCACCCTGGACATGGGGGAAGCCAGCAATGGCCACGAAGCCTCTGGCTCGATGTGTCTGACTTGCCTGGTCCCAACGGCAGTGGATGAAGGTCAATGCACATCTGAACAGAGCGTCTGTAACCTGCTTGACACAAGTGTGGACAGCTGATTGGGAGATGCCGCAAAGATCACCCACCGACCCCTGGAAGGAGCCAGAGGCATAGAAGTTGAGGGCAGCTGTGACCTTCAGAGCCACTGGCATGGGGTGTCCACCCACAGAGTTAGGGGATATCTCAGGCCCTATCATCTGACAGATATGTTTCACTGTCTCCCCTGAGAGACGGAGCCTCCTTCGGCACTGCACCACAGACTTATAGAGGTAGCTGCTTCGCCACCTGTATACCCTGGCAGCAGGATAGTGGTGTCTTCTGTGGCCCCTTCCACCTTGGACTACCTCTTGGCCCTGTTCCCCTTGTGTCTGTGCCTGTCCTCCCAAAGGTGGCTCCCCTGGAGGCTGAATGTGCACTCCTGGCCTCCTCCCCCTTCCAGCTCTCACTTCCTCAGAGGACCTGCCTCCAGTGGACAGTTTATTTTCCATTCCCAAGCTAAGGGAAGGCTTCCTGAAACTTTAGGCCCAGAAAAGATTCCTCACTGCAGAGTGCTGACCTGAAGGTTAAGAGTCCAGACAAAGCAGCTGGTATGCGTTTTGAAGTACTACAGATCACACAGGCAAGTTTCAAAAACTTTTAAAAATAAATACTTGACTGTGCACACTCACGACCCCACTGAGCCCTCTTATCCCGCCCATGGATGAGGTTTATACAAATGTGTCCTACCTGCCTGCCTGTTGCGCCCATGCACCGACCCGAAGATCGCACGGGCACCGAAAAATCAGCGTCGATTGGTGGGTCAAGGGCCTTTAGTGGCCCATTAATTAATGGCGGGTGCGCATTGGACATCATCGCGCGCCCCCAGCGAAATATCGCGATTGCGCGCGGTGATGTTGGGGTGCTCGTCTGATGTCATCGCGTGTCATTTTACGCATGGACGTGCGGGGCCTGCCCCTGCATGCCAACGGGAAAATTTTGCCCATTGTGTCTGGTTGCAGAAGAGAAGCAGCATTGCAGGTGTGGGTATATAATCAGTTTGCAGGAGATACAGAAGGCTTTCTTCCTGTGTTTGTGACTAACTGAAGTGTCAGTGCCAGTACCTTCATGGAATTGCTTTCAGGGGCAACTGGTATTTGTACAGGGTTACATAATGTCATAGAACTTTGCTTGATATGTCAAATAGCTGCTTCTACGCCACTCAATGTGTGCCATTTCTAGAGTGAACCATCTCAAAATTCCCTCTGTTGTCCCTGGGGAGATGATGGGGTTGTGGTAATGTTGCAAGACTAGTAATGCAGAGGCCCAGACTAATGCTCTGGGGGCACGGGGGCAAATCCCACCATGGCAACTGGGGAAATTTAAATTCAATTAATAAATCTGGAATTGAAAGCTAGTCTCAGTAATGGTGACAATGAAACTATCATTGATTGTCATAAAAAGCCATCAGGTTCGCTAATATCCTTTAGGGATGGAAATCTGCCATCTTTACCTGGCTTGGCCTACATGTAAGTCCAGACCCACAACAATGTGGCTGACTCTTAACTGCCCTCTGAAATGACCTAGCAAGCCACTTAGTTCAAGGGCAATTAGGGATGGGGAACACATTTCCAGTGATGCCCACATCTCATGGAAGAATTAAAAAAGGAACAGTGATTATTTGTGATCAGTAGGTTTTCCAGCTCATGGGTGCAGACAACTGTTCTCCAAGTGAGCTGAAGTTATATATCTTGAGCTTTCCACGGTTACAGTGGGAGGATCCATGAGAGATACTCCTATTCTGCACGTGGCTTGTGTCGCTGAGGTCACCCCTACTTTTGTCATGTGCCCAGTTGCAGATTCTAGTGCAGAAGACCATTTATTTAAATAAATGGTAACTAACTTTGTCATACCATCTTCGGTGATGTGTATGGAATGACTCCTCAACACACCATTCTCCTTTGGAAACCAGGACCAGTAAGATTCATAGAACTCGGGATGACCTACTGAACCTTTGTTCTGTTCCCAGTCAGCCATAACCATTCCTATCCCCCATCAGCAAAGGCCAATAGCGCAGCTCATGCTTCTTCCTGAATTTCACTGATACTTTCCTGTTCAAGAGCTTCAAGTAGAAATGGCAATGTTAGGTATTCAGGTGAGGGTATTTTGCAGGTATGCATTGAAACCACTGGATTCTTCTTGCACTTAAAACCTGATTATCTAATAACATAACCCAGGAGCATAATAATTGAAGCCTGCTTTGATCCAAAATGATAGCCCATCTTTTGCATGCGTCCTCATGTTCACTTTCCCAATCCTTTGAAGGTGGCATGCAAAACATTTGGTTTCACAAATCAGGTATGAGCCATTGTTATATTGTTATATTATTCCAACATGATTGAGGAGCTATATGTTCATGCGTATGATACATATGTCTCCAGAGTGCCACATCACTTGCTCCTGCACTACATACAGGGTACAGAGCAAGAATGTATTAGTTTGCAGCACATGGTGAGATCTGAGAAATATATTCAAAGAAAGCTCCATCATTTTATGTCTAAAATTGTGATTCTTTCTAACTTTTGGGAGCCACAAGACGTAACAATCATTAAGCTGCTTTATTTCACTGACAGCAAACAAATGTGCAGAGTAACAAAATAAATTCCATCTTCACTCAATCTTACTTTCCACTTTGGAAGATGGGGAGCAATTAATAGTCCACTTGCCCTGTCCCTTTTGTGGACTGGTTGCTTTGTTTGTGGCATTACATTTTTCCTCGACTACTTTATCTAGATTAACTGACAATCTGTCTTTTATCTTCCAGCTCCAAGATCTTGTTTATACCTCACAGTTTCTCATTTAAAACCTGACTGCCCAAACATGTTTCTTTTCTATAAAAACAAAAAACTACTGCGGATGCTGGAAATCCAAAACAAAAACAGAATTACCTGGAAAAACTCAGCAGGTCTGGCAGCATCGACGGAGAAGAAAAGAGTTGACGTTTCGAGTCCTCATGACCCTTCAACAGAGTCATGAGGACTCGAAACGTCAACTCTTTTCTTCTCCGCTGATGCTGCCAGACCTGCTGAGTTTTTCCAGGTAATTCTGTTTATGTTTCTTTTCTCCTTCTTGTTAATTCAAACCCCAGAAAACAATGGAGCAGTTTTCACAGAAATAGAATATTGGTTGGCCATATGAAAATGACAGGCAGAAAAAGACGGCGAGTCCATCAGGAGTGCCCTCCCACTTATGGAGCCTCATAAATTGACACTTCCCATCCTCTAACTCCCAATTTCCTGGTAGAGGCAAAAACTCTGGAAAAAAAAGTCACAGCCAATAATGATATCTTTAACAACATGAACATGGTAAATGCCCCAAAGTGCATCACAGGGACGTTATCAATCAAAATTTGACACTCAGCTCACAGTAGTTAGTGCGGTGCAGATGACCAGAAGCTTGGATAAGAGGTAGAATTTAAAGAGCATCTTAAAGGAGGAAAGAGAGGAAGGAAGCTAGAGAGTTCTAGGGAGGGACTTCCAGGCCTTCTGCAACTGCAGGCATGGCCGCCAATGCTGCAGTGACTGAAAAAATGAGAATTATTTTTAAATGCCCCCAGCCTGCCTGGCTAATTGACCCTCATTGTATCCGTTTGAAGTAGACTACGATCTGTGAAATTTCACAAACTAGATTCGGCTGTAGCCTGTAGCTGTTTCGTTGTTTTTTTACAAAGATTGTGTCCATTCACTTTGTCTTAAAATGTAATTTGACCCCAACATCATCTCTGTGAAGAAACTAAAAATCGAACATTTCAAGAGGTGACAGAGCAGGTGGAATATTCAACGCAAGCACATTTATTGTTTGAATTGGTAATATGGGAATCTAATGACCTGACACTTCTGACATTTGAGAAGCTGGCCTGGGCAGCAGATTTCTGCATTGGACTACATATTGCTGTAGTTCTTCAGTTATGAAGTGTTCGAGAAGAGGGAAAAGGAATATGAACAAGGGTATGAAACAAGGTTTGCTGCAAATCATTTTGGGAAGTGGGGCTTTTCAAATAATTTTTCCAATATATTGTCTGTGAATGATATGATGACTGGGCAAATTGCAGGCGATTGGAAGCATGCGGACATTTTGTTTTCTAGTTATTAAAAATATGTAAAAGGAAGATTTGTGATAAATGATCTGTAAAGTGCCTAATGTCTTCCAGACACAACACTGGGTTTACCCATTTCAGGTCGTAACCTCTGACCCCATTTTGTTAATTTTTGTCTTCCTGGTTTTGGGTTTTATTTTGTTTTCAGCTGACAGCTGTTCATGGTTCTGGCATTCACATCTCCTCTAGACTCATCCTTTGTTTCTTCACTTATCCAATTACCGCTCACTTTTGCCTTGCACCATCAACCCTTTTGTCATTTAATCTCTTCTACCTTTGGTACTGAGGGCAGAATTTTATGTCCTGTGGGTGGGCACGCACCCGACTGATCAGGCATAAAATAGCACACGATGACGTCGGGTGAGTGTCCTAACGTCATTGTGCACTCGCGCGATATTTTGGTTGGCGGATACGCTGCTGACTCTCGCACAACTAAGAGGCCTATTAAGGCCATTAATGTAGTAATTGACCTGGATTTTTTGCTGCCCGTCCAACGTTAAGGTTGGCGGGCAGGCGAATTGGCCAGGTGTCCATGGCCGGGATTTTTATCATCAATATGTTTAGGTGAGTGATTCCTATGCGTGGACATTTCTTTCGGAATTTTATAATGTTTACTTTTGGTTTTAAAATTCTTCAGCTCCCTGAGGCAGCTCTCTGACCTCAGGGAGATTTCATTTCATGCTCCCCTGCGCTGACTTCAGATCCCGCCCCCCCCACCGCCCCCACCCTGGCAGCGCTGGGCCTTGCGTGTTTGCTGGCTGTTAATTGGCCAGCCAGCGTGAAATCGAGGTCAGGGACTGATCGCGGGCAGCGGCTTGTTTCCCGGTCGCTCCCAGTTCTGCCCACCGTGCCTGACCAATGACCTGAAAATCCTGCCCTAAGACTACCTTCCCTTTTGTTCCGTTCCAGCACCCTCTGCTTTCACTGCCTCTATATTTGCTTAAAACATACTATATTTTTAACGTTTTCCAATTCTGATGACAATTCATCAACTTGAAATGTAGGGCAGCATTTTTCCGTGGGCTCTGTAACCCCGTGGTCTGGGACCCCATTGCCAGGACCAAACAGGGTTCAAAATGAAGGCGCCTTTGGAGGGATAGAAACAATTAAAAGTTTTGGAAGGGAGGTAGCCTGCAGCCCTGTCAGAAAGAAGGGGAAATTCCTTTGCGGAATCGTTGGGGCCTTGGTGGCAGGGGGGTGAGGTGATGGCTTTTTTTTTTGTGGCACCATGAATGGGGCAGCGAGCATCCAGCACTAATGGCCTCCTGCCAGAGGGAGACTGCTTCCATGAAGCTGGTAGCCTCCAGGTGCAGTGGGGGCAGCTCTGCCGATAGCAAAAGTCCAGTGAGCTTGATAAATTGCCCATAATTGGGGCCTTAATTATCTAAGTTGGCTGCCAACCTCTTGTGGTGTGAGCATGCTGATCTGCTTTCCTGTCAGTACCTGGGAAAGTTCCCTTTTGATGGGTACGGGTGGCATGCTAAGGTGGCTCCTTGCTATTTTCTCGCCACCACCCTCACCTCTCCAAGCCCATCACCCCAGGGCCGGGAAAATTCAGCTGGATATCTGTTTCCCTCCCCCTCTCCACTGTCGGACCTGCGCAGTATTTCCAAAATTTCCTGTTTTTATTTTATATTTGAAATAAATATTGATGTTTTTAAAAGAGAGTGTTTGGAGATCATGGTTTGTGTGCCTTCAAGAGGGAGGTGTGTATTATTGTTTTCTGAATTTGTCCTGATGGATTGTAATTGTGAATTAATTGCAACAGACTCTATCCCCTGACCTATTGTTCATAACTTTCTTCAGTGCACACGTCTGGCCAATCGACAGTATAATAACTGTTTGTCGTGATATATATCACACAGCCTAATAATCTGAAAGCCTTTGGAGGACATCAACAATTATAGATTTTCTGGCGGGATCCCAATATCTGGATAAAGGACGAAGACTCTACCTACCAGTATATTGTATATTACGGACATTTTGGCATTTGGCCTCCATTTTCTTTCAGCTTAATAGAGAAAAGCAGCTGCCATCTTTAGTTATATCAAAAATAATCACAGTATCCTCTTTACATCTATGGCCCTAAAAAGCAATTACAGAAATGTTCCTGTTAGGCACTCGATGGAGCTCTGATACTGTAATATAGCAAGACTCTTCTTCTTCATATTCCCAAAATAATCTCCCTTCAGTATATCAAAATGAATCATCCATCAACTGAAAACTTACCTGACAAGTCATTGACCATTTTGATTATATGATGGATGTGGGAACATATATTAATACATGAAGACTCCTTGGCATGGATGTGCCTCCACTGTGATCCATATTAGTTCAAAGCTTGAAGCAGTATCTTCTTTCTTGGTTTGTCAGGGTTTGAATGGGCCAAGGAATGGGGGATGGGGGTGTGGGGAAGTTGTTCCATCTACTCATGATCATTCTCCTTGCGGTTATTGCCATTCCCTGTCAGAGGTTGAGCCACTGTGTGCTGCGGGAGTGGGATTGTGTCAAGTAATCCCCCCAAAACCAATGCACAAACTTTTTGGTAGGTCCTTAAGCAGAGAAAACGGATTAGAAAAAGTAATGAAACCTAACCCTAGTGCTGAGGGAACAGAAAGCAAAAAAAAACTGAAGATGCTGGAAGTCTGAAACAATAAAACAGAAAATGCTGGAAATGCACAGGAGGTCAGGCAGCATCTGCAGAGAGAGGTTTTAACAAAGGGTCCACACCCGAGATGTCAACCCCTTGATAGTAAGGAGACAGCAAGAAAATTAATGTAACCTCTACTGGAGACCCTGTACCATTCTGTACTTGTTGCTAATACACTGATAATTAGTCACAGAACTAAGATCTCTAAAAATACTTGCCCCCTGCCAAAAAAAATTCCCTAATGTGTATCTTTTGGTTTCTTTTTTCCCAACAGTATATGAGCAAAAATATACATATCTGACACAATGGAATGAATACCAGGAGAGCTCCACAAGTCCATTTAAATAGATTGTGTACCTATCAATAGTGTACTAGCATTGGTATGTAAGTGACATTGCCACTGAATATTTGTAGTTTGATAATTGCTGAGAGATGTTATTAGTGATTTCATGACCTATTGATATTCTACAAATAGAATGGTTCAGTATGTTCAGAGCTTTCCTCTTCTTTGCAAAGACTAGGGGCAGAATTTTCCATGCCCGCTGGCGTTGGGCATGTTCGGTGGTGTGAGTGGACAATATGGTGTGATGGGATTTACGACGGCGTGAAAGCAGTTTGCGATCGTCTGCTCAGCCCGCTAATGGCGGGCCCTCGTTTCCTGCCATTGAACGTCGGGAGTCTCATTGTAATATATCAGCATTTCATTATTAGGCCTGCCGGTTGGAATCGTGCCCCCCCACCCCGACCCTCCCATTGGATCGTCTGTCCATGTCGGCGTGCACTTGGCAGGCTGCACTTTGAGGGGAAGTCAGAGGTGAGTACACAGTAACATTGTGCAGAGCTTACCAGGGTCGCCTGTTGGACTTCAATCTTGAGGGGCGCTGGAGGGTCGGGGTTAAGGGCACCCCTGCTGTTGAGGTGACTTGGGGGGGTGAGGGGTGAGCAAGGGCAGCCCTGCCATTGGGGTGGCTTGTGAGGCGGTGGGGAAGGGCAGCTCTGCTGCTCAATATAGCGCATAAGCATTTGTGGTGGGAGGTAGGGTGGGCGAGGGAAGTGGCCACACATTAGGGAAACCTGCAAAAAGTGACCATTCCTCTGCCACTCAGACAGTTCAGGCACAGCCACATTGATATGATTGGAGTCGGGCCTCTAGCTTATCTGTCCACTCAAGCAACACAGAGGCATCAAAGTGCCACCAAGCACTCCAGAGCTTTTCATCCCCATCCCAACACAGACTGCAAAGTAATGAGCATTTTAGTGGATGGCAGAACAGTCAGATGACTGCACATGTTGTACAATCTCCTCACTAAAGCTGGCCATGGAGCAGTCACTGCTGGAGTGCTCACAGCCCCTTGCAATGTTATCATCCTGGTTTGGACCAGTCTCCCCCATGGTTCAAGCTAACAGTGCAGCCATGCAGTGCGGGTTAGGAGAATTCCTGCACCTGAGCTGAGAGCACAGCATGCAGTCCAGTGGCCAAAGCTGCCACCAATTGGTCAAGTGGACTGGGGCAGAGGAGGGCGGGGTTTCGGGCAGCCATGCAGTGCACTAAACTCTGGCCATCCAAGTGGTGGCCAGCACTCTCCGGGAATCATTAAAGGGCCTTCACGTTTAACCAAGTCAGGTTCTTAGTACACCCATGCTAACCACATGTCACTTCCATCCTGCAGGAGGAGTACATCAGGATCATGGAGCCTGGTGAACTAGCTGTATGCCTTATGACCTAAAGAGAGTGAAGACAATGGAAGAGAGAGTGACTGAAGCTCCTGGCTGTGTAGAGGCAGGAGCAGTAAACTCAGGAAGAAGTGGCAACTGGGGCTCCTGCACATGCCGCCCAAGAGCGAGTCACCACTGGTCAGCACCAAGCGACACCAGGGTCTATGGATGCCGCCTGTCATTCCAACAGATGACTGAGAACCAGTGTCGCCGAGGACTGTGCATGCCTAGGGAACTAGTCGCTCACATCTCCCAGTTACTGCAGGATTTGGCACCACAGGGACATGGAGGACACCCACTGCCAGTGGCTGTGAAAGTGACCGTGGTGCTCAATTTCTACACCAGTGGCTCCTTTCAGGGCTCCACAGGTGACCTTTGTGGGATTTCAAAAGTCTCCACCCACAATTGCATCCATGAGGTCATGGATGCCATCTTTGCGAGGGCACACAACTTTGTGCATTTTGCCTGGGATCAGGACAGCCAGGATGCAAGAGCGATTGGATTCACCCAGATCTCGGGTCTCTCACATGTTCAGGATGCGGTCGACTGTGCTCACGTGACGCTCTGATCTCCGCCCAATGCACAGTGAGCTACATCAACCGTATAGGATTCCATTCACTGAATGTGCAGCTGGTGTGTGACCACCAGAAATGCATCCTGCAGATGTGTGCACGGTTTCCCGGGAGTGTGCATGACTCCTACATCTTCACTTGGTCCCAGATCCCTGAAGTCTTCCAGGGTCCACAGAAGCTGCAGGGAGACTCCTCAGGGACAAGGGCTACCCACAGAGGATGTGGCTGATGACACCCGTGTGGCAGCCTCAGACTGCAGCAGAGCGATGGTATAATCAGACTCATGCAGCAGCTCACAACTTGGTGGAACTAACCATCGGGATGCTGAAGATGAGGTTCCAGTGCCTGGACCAGTCTGGTGGAGCCCTGCAATATAGTCCACAGAGGATGTCATGCATCATCTGCTGCACCCTTCACAACCTGGCGCTGCAACGGGGAGAGGAGTTGGCTGAGGAGGGGATGGAGGAGCTGCACAACTCCTCCGATGAGGACGCCGAAGGGGATGAGGGTGAGGAGGTCCTCGGAGGTAACGATGACGGGGATGAGGCCCTCGCACTGGCTAGGCAAGGCACGTATGCTTGGGAGGCCATCATAACTGCTAGATTTGTGGAAGATGATGACGACATACAGTGAGGTGTCCCTGTGGATCCTCACACTGCATTAGTCAATGTTTGACTCCAGTCAGGCTTATGGCAGCGCAAATACCCTCTGTGGGAATGCTCCTGTCATGGAGACGCAGTGGAGGCCCTAATAGTCACTTGATTGCAGGAGGTTGATGATGACATGCAGTGAGGACACTCCATAGATCTTCACACGGTCTGAGAATGTTTGACTCCTGTCTGGCCAAGGGCAGCTCACTTGCGCTCCATGATCAGGGTCATATCATAGAGATGCAGCCGTGAAACTTAAGAAGCATCTGATCCTTTGTCTACCTTCAGCACCTGAGTCCTTCAGGAGCTGGAGCACAGCATCACTGGTCACAGATGCTGAAGAGATGAGGGCCAGCCTGACCTTAAAGGTGCTGAGAGCACACAGAGAGAATGATGGAACTCTGTGACGCCTGCCCACAACATTCTGGCAGCAATAACAAGCACTGCCGAGGTGCAGGCATCAGTAATGTGTCCAGGGAGTGTGAGGCTGGACCATCATTTTGGTCTGAAGGCTGCACAGAGCACAGGGAAGAGGCCCTGGACTGAGACACCTGCCTTTTATCTTGTGCAGAAATGTTTCACATCTGAGTGACAAGAACACTGCTCATCAGAACAAGGAGCCATAGGCAGGGAGGCATTCTTTGGAGTTTATTGACAATAGTGAAACAGTATGTACAAGTGATCAACAACCATGCCCAGGCTGTGCAGCTAATTCTTGTTAACTTTCCTAACCCTGCCGCTACATTTTGGTGTTCCCTGGACATCCACAGCAGAGGTGGAGGCAGCTTGCTGACTGTGATGCCCTGTCTGTGATGATTTTGACATGCGTCCTCTGGAGGGCTGAGACTTGGAGAGCTCCGGCCTGCTTTCGGGGTCCTGCTGTATGGCAGTGGCACCCTCCATGGCCTGTGAAGCTGGAGCTGTTGAGGGCACAGGTAGAGGGGAGTTGAATTGGCCGGAATCTCTTGGAATCACCTGGGTGGATGGCCCTGGAGTGCACACCTGCTGATCTTCCTCCCTATAGCTACCTGGGGGCCCCAGGGTCACTGCTTGAGGAGAAGGGGTAGGTGGAGTGAGATCGGGCTGCCCTGCACCCCTTTCACAAACACTGAGGCCAACTATGGCCTCAGCGCTGTAGTTGAGCCTGGCGCAGCAGTGCAGGAGTAAAGTCCTGGACCAAGGTCTCTGTGGCAGCCGCCATCCTACCAGTGTTGACCTCAGTGCGTTGGCATGCCAGCGCTATCACCTCAGCCTGAAGGCAGATGGACTCCTCCATTGTGCCTTACAATCTGAGGAGTGCAGTGAATGTCCCTTCCTGATGTTCCCGGGCTTGTCTTTACAGCTGCAGCAACTGTGACATGACCGAGTCCAGAGGCTTCTCATCTGACTCAGACTCAGCAAATTTCTGGCCTCCAGCAGTCCTCCAAGTGCCGAACATCTGGGAAGTCCCTGCTGTCGCCTGCTGTGGATCAGGCAATGCGATGTGCTCACCAGATTGTGTTCCTAAGGCTACTCTAAAGCTAGGCCCCACCAAGCTGTGTGTCTCTGTGCAGTTGGAGGGTGTGGGTGAGCGCTGTGATGGGACTTCAAGGAGGGTGCCTTCAGATTCCTCTTCTGAGGTGATTTTGGGGCTTGATTGGAGACCCTGGGTCATGGGCTCTCTTGGTTGTTTCCCAGATGTGCCTGCGAAAGCAAGGGGAGATAATTAGTGAATGGCAGTGGCCTGTGAAAGAGGACACATCACTCATGGCATGGTTGTCTGATGTATGTTGCACAGCTGGACCCTCACTTGGTAGAGCAGTGCCGTCCTCACCATCAGCACAGGACCGGTCCAGATGGTCACCGGCCAGCTGGATGGCTGTTTTCAAAGTCCGTGAGGACCTTGATCTCAGGCATTCTCCACCGGCCTGCGACCTCTCCCTGTTGTTGTGTGCCAGCTTGTCCTGCATGGATAGAGGTGGAGAGAGTGTATCTGACGGAACAAGGGAGATCATTCATCCTCTTGCAGCACTGGGTGGCTGCCATCTTTTGTAGAGCGTTGGCACTGACCACCGCTGCCACCGCCTCCCAAGCTGGATTGGTGATGCCGCTGCCCATCCTGCAGCCAGGGCAGGGGTATAGGAATCCCAGCGGGACTCCACTGCGTCCAAAAGGCATTCCAGAGATGCATCGCTGAAACGGGGAGCTGCAGTCGTTTTGCCTTTCGGGGCCGTCCATGCAGCAGTCGTGGTCTGGAAGCACTGAGATATGTGCTTGTGGTTGGACTTTAAATATGGTGCCTGGCATGATGAAGCGGTGAGATCATGGTGAGCAGGCAAATGAGAGCCTGCCCACCATTTAACTGGTGTGTTTCCCGGGAGTGCATGGATAAAGTGGCGGGTTTGGGATGATACGGTGTAAAAACCCGCCATTGCGACCAGCGGGTAAAACAGTGTGAATCTAGGACGAATCCACCCTAAATAACTTGCTTTTCAAGGAAAGTTAGGTCACTAAAGTTATAATTGCAAGAAAATTCACTGCTTTTTGCCTAGAAATTTAAAAGTTCTGGGATTTGTGCTAATATCTTCTTGGGTGTGGACATGTTTCACCAGCAAACATCTGCCAATATAACCCTTCGAAATGTCAACAAGTTAATAAAAACATCAATCAAGGCCCTAGGCAAAGAGCTTGCACAAACATTTTTAAATTTCAATTCAATTCAGATGAGATCATTGCCCAGTAGGTACGTGTTTCCCTGTGTGAAACCAGTGAGCTAAGAAGTGGGAAAGTAGTCATTTAAAGGACAACAAGGAATGAGAGGTGATAAATAAAACGGCAAACTGATCTCAATAGGAGCCGGTATAACAAACAATTATTGAACATAAATTATGGACAGTGTTCACAAAAACAAGTGGAAGCCATCAATTAGAACCTTGGTTATGAAAAGTAAATGAAAAGTGAAAAGAACTGAACAGGAAAATTAAATTCATCAAATGACAAATCCTGCAATTTCCAGAAAAATGATTACCTGTTCAAATGTTTAAATCTCTAGAGCACTAAATTGCCGAGTTTTCCCATAAATTGCTTTCTGCCCAGAAGGAGATAATGTCAGTCAGGATGCATGGTTGCTGATCATGTGATTCCACTTTTCAAGTTCAGCAATGTTCTTTGACAATGGATATTAGAAGACTGTGTGCACGCCATTTAAAGAAAGACTAGTGTTTTTAAGCTTCAATTGAGTTTTGCTACCATTACATTTAATAGAAGAAAGTGGCAATTGATTGCAGTCTTGCTAAAGTGAAACTGGTTTCTACAATTGAATATTTTAAGGGCAGTTGGACTGTACTGAAATCTATTTGCACCATTCCTGTTTGCAGGTTTCCAACTATTGGTCTTGGCGGGGAATTTACTTGGGGTATACGTCGTTCTCTAAAACTGTATTGTGTCACAGTTTTTCTTTTGTTTATCTATACAGCCTAAATGGGGCTTATGAAAATTGAAATATCTCCTCATGTTCATGGTACAGCACTTCAAACAATATCCAAAAAGTCTACAAACAAAGTCAGATCATATCTCTACTTTTTAAATAACACAATGGAATTGGAAACTTGATTATCTGCTAGAAGTTGATGGGACTCAGGAGCCAGTGGGAATTGAGTTTTAGTGTTACATAAACCAGAAAGAAAATCCAATTCGACATTTTTAATTTAATGTTTGGACACACTCTCCATTCTTGGAACATCAGGATGAGTTATCAGGATGTCCAGGACCTAGTAGGACTTTCTATTAATGAAGTTCTTAATATTTAACTTGGGGCCTAAAGACCAGCAAGATTGGGACTACCTTCTTTCAAGAAGAAAATCAAAGCAATCGTAAAGGATTAACATAAATCCAATGAGATGTTACCAAGGATAATCAGTTAGCCAAGAGTAAGAAATTGGGGCTTTTCTCACTAGAGCTGAGAAGTTTAAGGGGTTGATGTTTAAGAAGATGTTGTCTTCAAGATTATGAGGGAATGGAATATAAAAATAGAGAAGTCTTGCTAAAACTATACAAGGCACTAGTTAGACCACACCTAGAATAATGTGAACAGTTTTGGTCCCCTTATCTAGGGAAAGATATACTGGCATTGGAGGCAGTCCAGCGAAGGTTCACGAGGCTGATCCTGGGCGTGGAGGGATTTTCTTATGAGGAGAGGTTGAGTAGGTTGGGCCTGTACTCATCGGAGCTTAGGAGAATGAGAGGCGACCTTATTGAAACATATAAAATTCTTAGGAAGCTTGACAGGGTGGGTGCTGAGAGGTTGTTTCCCCTTGTGGGAGAGTCTAGGACCAGAGGACATAATCTCAGAGTAAGGGGTTGCCCATTTAAGACAGAAATAAGGAGGAATTTCTTTTCTCAGAGGATAGTTAATCTGTGAAATTCTTCACCCCAGAAAGCTGTAAAGGCTGGGTCATTAAGTATATGCAAAGCGGAGATAGACAGATTTTTAATCGGTATGGGAATCAGGTTATGGGGAAAAGGCAAGAAAGTGGAGTTGAGGATTATCAGATCATCCATGATCTCATTGAATGGCAGAGCAGACTCAAAGGGCCGAATGACCTACTTCTGCTCCTACGTCTGATGGTCTTATAAGGAGCAGACAACAATTTACTGTATGAGAAGAGAATGTTGATTGATTAGCAGGTGAACTCTGATTGGTAGATGTGTTGCCATGGAGAATGCACCAATTAATGGTGACAGTTAACTGCCAAGTATTATTTGAAATTCAAAATAGGCAGCTTGATCCTGATTGGTTAAGGTATTGCCCTGAGAAATTAGTCAGCAAATGGTTGTCACTTATTTTGTTTAGCTGAAACAGGCGCAATCTGTGTACATGAATTCTTCTGCCTGCAAAGAACAGGGCCCTGTGTATTAATATATGTAGCTTCCAGTACACGCAAATGTGCCATGCTACGTGCCCGATTGACAATCTTAAATTTGTCGTCAGTGTAATTCTCAGCACATGAGGATTATTTAGCAAATGTTGTCCAATCGCAGAATCACATCTAATAGTGTCCTGATGAGCATAACGCAACATGCCTCTTTTTTTCAACAATACTCAAATATAAAATAATTTGGGAGTTGAGCAGGAAAGTTATATTAGACTAGGTGACTTGAGGGGAGAAAACAGCATTTCAGGCTTGATGGGCTGATAGGTCAGATTCTATGAAAGATATGAAAATGATGGACAGGCAAAGACAGTTGGTCCATTGAGCCTATCCATGCTTATACAACTTGTCTGCATGTACTCTGATTCTCCCTAATCTATCTCATTCAAATAGATGATCCATAGGGGAATAGTTTAGTCTACTCGGTACTTTATATACGTCAACTAAATCTCACTAATGGCTATGCTTTTCTAGAGTAAAATGACCCGTCTCTTTAAGCCAGCGTGGTAACTAAAGGTTCTTCCCGAGGTTTTTCTAGAGCCTCTATCGCCCACTATGTGAGAGGACTAAAACTGGACCCGGTTTTCTAGATGAGGCCTAATCAAAGCCTTGTACAAGGATATTATGATGCTTTCCATTTATATTGATTGTCCTGGGCCAATTTCCCATTGAACACACTTCAACCTGGAGCTCAACATCACACTTATATTATATATATGCCATCTGTCAGTCACAGACCCATTCCCCATAAGATTTAATTGTATTCTTTTATTCTCCCAGACAAGGTTTTGTCATCTTGGTGCCATCTGTAAACTTTCTGAAAGTTTCTCCCATGCCTTCATTTATTCAATTATTTTTGATTGTGAGGAACAATGGTGTGAACACATTTCTATACTTGACCCCATGAGGAACCAGGATCCATATTACCTCAACCACTTTTTCTCCAGTTTTTTTCTCTAGTTTAAAATAGACTAAGCTAAGGGAAGGTAAGGGTTCTAGTTTTTATTTAAAGTACATAAATAATTTAATTTTTTAAACTCTATTTAACTTAAAGTAAAGGCTTTTTTTCAGCTAGAGGCATGGCAGGGCAGCTCAGTCCCGTGTTATGTACCACCTGCAACATGTGGGAAGTCCTAGACACTCCTTGCGCTTTGACCAACCATGTGTGCAGGAAGTGCCACCAGCTGCAGCTACTTGAGCTCCGAGTTTCGGAGCTTGAGCGGCAGCTGGAGGCACTGAGGTGCATCCGCGAGGCTGAGAGTTTCATGGATAGCACGTTTTTAGACGTGGTCACCCCACAGCTTGTGGAAGTGCAGACAGAGAGGGAATGAATGACCATCAGTCAGAAGAAAGGTGTCAGGCAGGTGGTCAGGAAATCCCCAGGGTGTATCTCACTTGAGAACCATTTTTTTGAGTTGGAAAACGGTGAGATTGATGGTTCCTCTGCGGAGTGCAGCAATGCTCATGGCACTGTGAGTGGCTCAGCTGCACAGACGGGGGGAGGAAAAAGAGGAGAACAGCAATAGTGGTAGGAGGCCTGATAGTAAGGGGAACAGACAGGTGTTTCTGCAGCCATAGATGTGACTCCAGGATGGTGTGTTACCTCCCTGGTGCCAGGGTCAAGGATATTACTGAACAGCTGCAGGGCATTGTAAAGGGGGAGGGCAAACAGACAGAGATTGTGATACATATTGGTACTAATGACATAGGTAGAAAGAGGAATGAGGTCCTGCAAGCAGAATTTAGGAAGCTATGAAACAGATTAAATAACAGGACCTCAAAGGTAGTAATCTCTGGATTACTTCCAGTGCCATGCGCTAATGAGTATAGAAATAGGAGGTTAGTCCAGATGAATACATGGCTGGAGAGATGGTGCAGGAGGGAGGGCTTTAGATTTCTGGGACATTGGGACCATTTCTGGGGGTGGTGAGACCTGTACAAGGTGGACGGGTTGCATCTGAACCGGAATGGGACCAACATCCTTGCAGGGAGGTTTGCTAGTGCTGTTGGGGAGGGTTTAAACTGACTTGGCAGGGGGATGGGATCCTGAGAGGAAGTTCAGCAGGGGGAGATGCACAGCCAGAATTAGAAGAGAGAGCAAGTGAGTCTGGAAGGCATAGAAATTATAGGCCATTTAAGGCACAAGGGAGTTTGGAAAGGTTAGATGGTATTTATTTTAATGCAAGGAGTCTGACAAATAAGGCAGAGGAGTTGAGGGCACAAATTAACGCATGGAAGTATGATGTCATTGCTGTCACAGAGATATGATTGAGAGAAGGGCAGGATTGGCAGCTCAATATTCCAGGATATAGAGTCTTCAGGTGAGACAGGGAAGGAGGTAAAAGAGGAGGGGGTATCATAATATTGATCAAGGAATCAATTACAGCAGTAAGGAGGGATGACATCTTATAAGGCTCCTCAAATGAAGCCTTATAGGTAGAACTAAAAAACAAAAAAGGAGCAATCACATTGCTGGGAGCGTATTATGGGCCCCCAAACAGTCAGAGAGAAATAGAAGAGCAGATATGTAGGCAAATTTCAGAGAAGTGTAAAAATAATAGGGTAATAATTGTGGGGGATTTCAACTTCCCCAAAATTAACTGGGTTAGTCATAGTGGAATTCTTAAAATGCATCCAGGAAAGCTTTTTAAGTCAGTACGTAGAAGGTCTTACAAGAGAGGGAGTGGTCCTGGACTTAATTTTAGGGAATGAAGCCGGGCAAGTGGTCGAGGTATCAGTGGGGGAGCATTTTGCAGATAGTGATCATAACTCCATTAGATTCAACGTTGTTATGGAAAAGGACAAGGATGGGCCATAAATCTGAGTTTTAAATCGGGGGAAGGCCAATTTTAATAAGATCAGATATGATTTGCCAGAGTGGACTGGGAGCAGCTACTTTTAGGTAAATCTGCGTCAGAGCAGTGGGACTCATTCAAGAGGAAATAGGGAGAGTACAGGGCCAACATATTCCAGTAAAGTCAAAGGGCTGGACCAACAAATCCAGGGAACCCTGGATGTCGAGGGATATACAGGATTGGATAAAGAGAAAAAGGGAGGCTTATGGCAGATACCGAGGGCTCAAAACTGCGGAAGCCTAGAGGAGTGTAGAATATGTAGGGGCGGATCTTAAAAAGGAAATTAGGAGAGCAAAAAGGGGGCATGAGAAAACATTGGCAGGTAAAATAAAGGAAAATCCAAAGTTATTTTACAAGTACATTAAGAGTAAGAGGATAACTAGGGAAAGAGTAGGGCCCATAAAGGACCATAGTGGTAAGTTGTGTGTGGAGCCGGAAGATGTAGGTAGGGTTTTAAATGAATACTTTGTGTCGGTGTTCACAAGTGAGAGGGACAACGTGGATATGGAAATCATGCAGAAAGTGATATAATTAAAGAAATTAGCATAGAAGGGGAGGAGGTTCTAAGTGGTCTGGTAGGTTTAAAAGTAGATAAATCTCCAGGCCCGGATGAAATGTATCCCAAGCTGTTGAGTGAGGCAAGGGAGGAGATAGCAGGGGCGCTGGCAATAATTTTCAATACCTCTCTGGCCACAGGAGAGGTGCCAGAGGACAGGAGGACAGCCAATGTGGTACCGTTATTCAAGAAGGGAGGAAGGGATAATCCAGGGAAATACAGGCCAGTCAGTCTAGCCTCAGTGGTGGGGAAACTATTGGAAGCAATTCTGAGGGACAGAATTAATCCACACTTGGAGAGGCAGGGATTAATCAAGGACAGTCAGCATGATTTTGTTAAGGGGAGGTCATGTCTGACCAATCTGATTGAATTTTTCAAAGAGGTAACCAGGTGTGTAGATGAGGGCAATGCATTTGACATAGTCTACTTGGACTTCAGCAAGGCTTTTGATAAGGTCCCGCATGGGAGACTGATAACGAAGGTAAGCGCCTATGGGATCCCAGGCAATTTGGCAAATTGGATCCAGAATTGGCTAAGTGGCAGGAAGCAGAGGGTGATGGTTGAGGGGTGTTTTTGTGACTGGATGCCTGTGTCCAGTGGGGTTCCACAAGGATCGGTGTTGGGTCCCTTGCTGTTTGTGGTATATGTAAACGATTTAGATTTGAATGTAGGAGGGTTGATCAGTAAGTTCGTGGATAACACAAAAATTGGTGGTGTGGTAAATAGTGAGGAGGATAGCCTTAGATTACAGGAGGATATAGACGGGCTGGTCAGATGGGCTGATCAGTGGCAAATGGAATTTAATCTGGATAAGTGTGAGGTGATGCACTTGGACGGGATAAGCAAGGCATGGAAATGCATGATGAATGATAGGACCCTGGGAAGTACCGAGGATCAGAGGGACCTTGGTGTACATGTCCACCAGTCCCTCAAGGTAGCGGGACAGGTAGATAAGGTGGTTAAGAAGGCATATGGGATACTTGCCTTTATTAGCCAAGGCATAGAATATAAGAGCTGGGAGGTTATGCTGGAACTGTATAAAATGCTAGTTAGGCCACAGCTAGAGTATTGCGTGCAGTTCTGGAATCCGTATTATAGGAAGGATGTGATTGCACTAGAGAGAGTGCAGAGGAGGAGATTTACCAGGGTATTGCCTTGGCTGGAGAATTTTAGTTATGAGGAGAGATTGGATAGACTGGGGTTATTTTCCCTGGGGCAGAGGAGATTGAGGGGGGGACATGATTGAGGTGTATAAAATTATGAGGGACAAAGATAGGGTAGACAGGAAGGCATTTTTCCCCTTGGTGGAGGGATCAATATCCAGGGGGCATAGATTTAAGGTAAGGGACAGGAGGTTTAGAGGGGATGTGAAGAAGAATTTTTTCACCTAGAGGGTGGTGGGAATCTGGAACTTACTGCCTTAATGGGTGGTAGAGGCAGAAACCCTCATAACATCTAAGAAGCATTTGGATGTGCACTTGCGATGCCATGGCATACAAGGCTATGGGCCTAGTGCTGGAAAATGGGATTAGAATAGTTAGGTAGTTGTTTGACCGGCACAGACTCGACTTTTTCTGTGCTGTAGACCTCTATGACTCTATGACACTATTAATAAAAAGCCCCTCCTTGCTTGTGAAAGTCCAACTAATTTCTTATTGACTGTGGTGTCTGCTGTCCAATCTTAAAGGGCTCCATTTTATAAATTAATCTGTTGTGTGGCATCTTGTCAAAATGGTTTTGAGAATCTAAGAATAAACAATTTATTCATCCAGAAATATGAATTTTTAAAATTTAGTCCTAAATGCTTGAAACTATTCCTTTACCTGGACAAATTGTTGCAGTTGACCACACCATCCTCGTTCAATGCCTCTCGTCCAGCTAGGTGGGATTGCACTTGTTTGATTCCATTCTTATCTACCAAATCATAGCAAGAGAAGACTTCTCTCCCCGCTCCTCCACTGTTACTTCTGGTGTCTCCCAAAGATCAGCACTTGTCCCCTTTTACATGTTGTCCTTCAGTGACTTCATCCAAAAACACAGTGTCAGTGTGCACAGGTATATTGATGACACCCAGCTCTACCTCACAACCACCTCTCTTAGCCTCTCCACTGTCTCTAAATTGTCACACTGCTCATCTGACATCCAGCACCGGATGAGCAGTAGTTGCCTTAAATATTGGGAAGAGCAAAGCCATTGACCTCCAGTTTCTAACCACTGACTCATTCCTTTCTGTCAACTGTCTGAGACTAAACCAGACTGTTCACAACCTTGGTGCTATATTTGACCACAAAATAAACTAGTGACCACATATCTGCACCATCACCAGGGCCGTCTATTTTCACCTCAGTAACATCACCTGACTCTATCCTGCATCAGCTCATCTGCTGCTGAAACCCTCATTCATACTTTTATTACCTCTAGACTGAACTATTTAAATGCACTCCTGACCAGCCTCCCACTTTCTACCTCTATAAACTTGAAGCCATCCCAAACTCTGTTCTTTCCTTTGTCCTAACTCACACCAAGTCCCGCTCATCCACCACCCCTGTGCTCACTGACCTACATTGAATTTCTAATCCTTATTTTCAAATTCCTTCTTAATTTCACCCTTCCCTTTCTTTGTAATCTCCTCCAGCCCCCAACACTCTGAGATATCAATGCTCCTCTTATTTCTGGCCTCTTGAGCATCCTTGATTTTAATTATTCCACCATTTATGCCCAGGCTTTCAACTACATAGGCCCTAAGCTCTTGAATTCCATCCCTGGACCTCTTCAACTCTCTACCACTCATTCATTCTTTTAGACATTCCTCAAAAGCTACCCCTTTGACCAAGCTTTTGGTCAACTGCCCTAATATCTCCTTATGTGGCTTGGTATAAAATTTTATGACATTCCTCTGAAGCACCTTGGGACATTTTATTACCTGCAAGATGCTATATAAATAAAAGTTTTTGTTGTTGTAATTATTTTCTTGTTCCTGTTGCAAAGGTGTTCCCTAATATGTTACTTTATGGGCATCAGTATGTAACAGTTTCCGATGTTAACAATAACTCATTTTTAATACAAAAAACTGAAGCTTTTATGTGCAGAACTTAGATCAGTCACACTTCACTGTGTCAGACTTTGGTTTAGTCTCCACTTTCCATTATTTTTTCCGATGCGGCTGGGGGGAAAAGAAGCAGGAGAGGGCCCACACTGTTGTGGTGATTTTTAAAAATTCTTTCAAGGGAGGTGGGCATCAATGGCTAGGCCAGTAGTTATTTCCCATCCCTAATTACCCTTGAGAAGCTGGTGGTGAGCCGCCTTCTTGACTGCTGCAATAGATACACTGAAAGTGCTGTTAGAGAGGGGGTTCCAGGATTTTGACCCAGCAACAGTGAAGTAATGGTGATATAGTTCAGGGTGGTGTGCGGCTTGGAGGGGAACTTGCAGGATGTGGTGTTCCCATGCACCTGCAGCCCTTGTCCTTCTAGGTGGCAGAAGTTGCAGGCTTGGAAGGTGCTGTTGAAGGAGCCTTGGTGAGTTGCTGCAGTGCATCTTGTAGATGGTACACACTGATGCCACTGTCTGTCTGTGGTGGTGGGAGTGAATGTTTAAGGTGGTGGATGGGGTGCCAATCAAGCGGGCTGCTTTGTCCTGACTGGTGTTGAGCTTCTTCAGTGTTGTTGGATAGCTGAGGATCCAGGAGTGAGGATAACAATTTTTTTACCGAGTTGATAATTAATTTCAATGGGGCTGCATAATTTACTTTGAATTTTTTATCTAAAATAGCAAAACAGAAAATGATAAGTGGCCTGTTATACAGTATGGTGTCAAAATTGTTGCAGTCTGTGCTCTAGAAAAGGCTTAAATACGTATTGGCATTTTCTAATTTAGCAACAGAGTTGCAATCCATAGAAGCAATATTCTCACTCACACTTCAAATCCTATTAATTGATCAAAGATATCACGAATCCTTAGATGGTGCTTGGCAATGGCTGTTGATTCTAAAAATAAACTGACTTGAGACGAGTCCTATAAAACTCAACATGTCTCCCGTGATAGGATAATATGACTAGAGGTAAAGAATCACTTCTTGAAACTAGTAGGATATAATCAGACTAAAGTTCTTCCTGAAAACTGAATAGAAATTAGGAATATGTTATCCTTTGTTTTTGATCAGTGCAGCATATTTTCAGTAAAGGAGTTGAATTCTTATTTGGTTGGGAGAAGTAATATGTTTTTCTATTCATGGAATAATTTTGTTGTAATAAATCTATTCTCTTTCGTGTGGGCTAGTTAATGAATATAATTATTTTCCACATCACAAGCTTGTGAGAAGATGTTTACACCTGTTTCAAAGCCCCTAACACAGAAAAGAATGATCCTATTTTTACAAATTGGTAAATAGAGCTAATTTAAGTTAAAGTTGAACTTGCAAATAGTTCCCATTACTATTAATTTATGGGGGAAGGAGGGATTCATCATGTGTAGTGAGCCTTTGGTGTTTGTGAAGTTGTAACTGGCAACCTATCCTGAGGGAAAAACAGACATAGCAGAAGTGACAAAAAATAGATTTATTGTTTAAGTCCTGAAAGATAAGAATAAATACATTATAACTGTGGCATAAGAGCATAGGGGAAGTGGGAAAAGGTGAAACATCAGGTATCACACTAGCTAGTGCCATCCACCTGTTGTCCAGTTGATCTTCATACTCATTCCCACAAACATAATGCATGCAGATAATATCTTATAATGTGAGCTCTGTTGGAAAGTGTCAGCAGAATTTTCTGGGCTCTTTGGGGCCGGCCTGGGAGTGAGGAAGGCTGGCAAAATGGCAGGGGTATGGTGTTGAGAGGGGGTCTTGAGGTCTTCCTGCCACCATATCATATTGCCAGCAGCAGCAAGTTTGGTGATGAGGGCACCTGTCAGGAGGAAATTTGAGCCACTTATGTTCTGCGTTTCACACACGAGATCACCAATCTTGGCAGCTTGGTCCCAGAGTCTCCCAACTCAACTTACCTGTCTTTGAGGGAGTCCCCCTATTGAGGTCTCCTCTTCCTGGATCTGCAGCCTCAGCACTGACCACTGCTAGCAGTGGCGCTGCTGAGGCTGCTGAGCTGCTAGCCCTTTGATTGGACCAACAGCTCTTGGAGGCGGGCTTCTGTCCTCAATTGGACAGTGGCTCTGGATAGCGGTCTTTTATTTAGCTGCCGCTGGTGATATGCCTTTCCGTGTCCGCTGCCAGCCAAAGTGGGGTCACCTTCTGTTTTCAGCCTTGGTGGCAGGTCTTCACCTTACCAGCAAAATTCAGACCTGTGTCTTAGAGCCAGCATTCCGACATTTTTCCTTTTTCTGTCATTTCAATCCTTGAGTAGGAATATACTAGAATTACCATTGGCTCAGGATAAGGTAAGGTCTCAAAGCATCTGTTTCAGCATTGTTTGCAAGCATCAACATAGCTACACACCCTCAGAAGATATAATTAGTGAGTTTGAGGAAGTAGGATGAATGAGGCACATTGCAGAGCTGGGGTAGTGCAGGAACCAACAGCCGAGAAGCATTCCTAACATCAGTGACCTCTCTGTTCTGTGAATTGCAACAGGGTGGTGGCATTGGGCAGTGACTAACTGTTCAGTCGGAAAGACGATGAGAATGCTGTCCAAAACACAAATATCTACTGCAAGTGCTGGAAATCTGAAATTAAAATAAAAATGCTGGAAATACTCAGCAGACCAGGCAGCCTCTGTGGAGAGAAATTAAGTTAATGTTTCAGGTCAATAATGATCCTTCATCAGAGAATGCTATCTATGGTGACCTGTGCATCAATCTGCAGGGTCAGCTGATGTGTAGGTGGCACATGTTCACTACTTCTGTAGCCAGCAATGCTGCAGGTGACCTCTATGCTAGGCCAGAAGGAGACTGAGCCTTAAAAACTTAAGGTTAGCATGACCTTGCCTGTCAGTGGCATTCCTGCCCTGATGCTGGAGGTTGACTGCAGGTGTCTTTTGCAGCTGATGCCATAGAGCTGCAATGGACTTCGTGCTGACCTGGAGCCGCAAAGCTGTTTGTGCCCAGTCAGTGCCTGATAGATATACCAGGTCCTGCAGGTGTGGTTGGTGGTGTAATGGCAAGTTCACTCCATCCAGTGGTGCAGCCTGTTAATCTTCCTGTCATGCTTCCTTTCATCTTTACCATATTTATCATGAAATAGTGCACTGCTGCTTTGAAAGTAATTCCAACATGAATTTGTTCTACCAATTAGTATTGGTTTCTGTAGTATGCAGTTGCTCTCTGAGATGAACATTTGTATTGTGTTAGCTTTTCATGTCCATAATTTTTACCATTTCCTTGCTAAAACTTTAATTCAATGGCTTCCTGGCGATTTTTGCAGATAATATTTGGCTAGTTTGTTTCCAACGGCATTCAGAATATGTTGAGTTGCAAGATGAAGGGTGCACAAGAGCAAATTAAACTAAATAGGGCCAGAAAAATATTAGGAAAAAACCTCAGGAAAAATTAACAAAAACATTTAAAAAGCCAACTGTGAAAAGCCATTGAAAAATCATTAAATGTGCATCTGTACCCTTAAGACCTTCTTTACATGTGGAGCTATGCTTTTCAACCCCTGTAGATGGGAGGGTAGCGTGCACAGTCTAATTGGATTGTAAATGGATAGAAATTGTGCATGCTCCAATTTGCATGCATTTAGACTTTTATTAGAAAATTGAAGTGACAGAAAAGTATCTAGCAACAATCCTGCTGGAAGGATAATACACCCCACAGCCATATACAATTAGCAATTCATGCACTGTACTACAAATAAGTTAAGAAAATTGAAATACCTCATAACAAATTTTAAAATGAAACTTATACAAGCACATTTTTTAAACACATTACAGAGCCCAGTCATCAGTCAATTTGATTCACTCCACGTGGTGTCAAGAAATGGTTGTGTGCATTGGATATGGGAAAGGCTATGGGCCTCGATGACACCCTGGCTGCAACATTGAAGACTACAGAACTAACCATGGCTCGAGCTAAGCTGTCCCTGTACAGCTACAACACTGGCATTTACCTGCCAAAGTGGAAAATTTCCCAGCCATGTCCTGTCTACAAAATGACAGCCAATTGCCATCCCATCAACCTCCTTTAAATCATCTGCAAGGTAATAGGTGTCGCTGACAGTGCTACAAAACAACAATTACTCATCAATGGAGTTAACGTTTCGAGTCTATATGACACTTCATCAAAACTAAAGAAATATAGAAATGTGGTGAAATATAAGCTGGTTGGGAGGGCGGGGGGAGGGGGAGGTGGGACAGGTAGAGCTGGATAGGGGGCCAGTGATAGGTGGAGGAAAAGAAGAGATTGCCAAAGATGTCATAGACAAAAGGACAAAGGGGTGTTGAAGGTGGTGATATTAGCTAAGGAATGTGTTAATGGTGACATTAAGGGTGGAAAGCAGGTCAAGCAAGTGACAGATGGCCCTAGTGGGGGTGGGGTGGGGGGAAGGGATCAAAATGGGCTAAAAGGTGGAGATAAAAGCCTAGACATATTGGAACATAGAAATTTGCAAAAAGGGAGAACCATGTATAAAGGAGGTGAGGTTATATGTAAGGAGAAGGAATTCTAAGATCTAACAAGTTTGAAAAGCCTCCAGCCTCTATGTACCAAGCTACTGCCTATAGGAACCGAAGCTAAGAGAATTCACTCTGAATATCACTGTCCAGGGTATTGTGTGCTTTATCTAGGCCTGTTAAAATCTATTTTGTTTTTACTGTTGCCTTAATGGAGGTGTAACTGGGAGTCAGATTAATTAGGGGAGCTGTGAGTTATCATAGTAGTAACCTGTAAACCTATGTATGTGCTTAAAATCTTTTCTTCTGTTAATAAATGTTTAATTTGGTTTTGTGAAAACCTTTAAGACTTGATGGTCTTGTTACTACTGAATTCAAGGCATGCATCTCAAAATAAAAATACAAATTGCAAAATAGTTGTGGCAGTTGTTTCAAGTTTCCCTCTGGGATTTGAGCAGCTCAGCATCTACCATCCGCTGTGCCATAACACATGCTGCATGTTTGTACAGCTACTTAAAGTTGGTGAAGTCTACAGGGAGTGGTGTATCACATGATGAAGGCCTTGGTTCTAACTCCAAGGGTTCTGCTCACAGCAATTGGGCCCAGTTATGGGTGCTGTAGATTCCATCCCCCTTTGACCTGCAGCAGAGCAGGGAGAATGAACAGAGGTGACATAGAGCATAGCATGTTGCTTAAAGAAGGAAGAGAAGGATGAGGAGAAGGGTTCTCAGTAGGAAGCCATATCCACCCAGGGTCTTCAGGGGGCATTTTTCACGAATCATCTCATTGAGGAACAGTATAAGCGCTATCACCATTTCATCATAAAAACAAACATTCCAAACCAACTGAATCCATCAAACCATCTAATACTTGATACTGCAGTGAGCTAATAATCCCAGTGCATTCCTCTTTTCCCTGCCATCCATGTGTCTTTGCCTGTCCAAATGCTCCAACACGGTGCTACTTCCGTGGCTGCAGCATGGCTTGTGGAAGGCTGATGACTTTCAGTGGGAGAGATGGCAGATGGCCTTGCACAGCTCACACAGCTCTGGCCCCAGGAGACTTAACATTAGACTTCACCACCTTGGCATGGGTGGCAGCAGCAAGGGCACTAGCTGAGTGGCAGTGGTGGGAGGACAAGTGCTGCCATCGTGAGAGGGATCATGCTTCACAAAGCCCCTGCCAGCCCTGGGGCACTGCCTCAATCCTAGTAATCTGTTAGGGGACAGATTTCTGGAATGATGTGAGATCCTGCAAGTCCCTTTGAACTCTGGTATCTGGAGCCTTAATGGAAACAGTCTGAGCATTTGTGAGAACAAGCTGAGATTGCATGACTTGTGTCTGAACTTCCACCGCAGCACTGTTTGCGTTGCAATGGAAGCTGAGGCATAGGCTATCAGATGCTGCATCATGGTTGGTTCCACACATGTGTTAATGGAATTGTCTACCAGTTTGACGCTGGAAATGATTGGTTGCAAGTTTTGCACAAAGCCATGAGAACGATTGGTGCCTGCCTCCTCCATGCTCTTTGCCAGTGATTGCATATTTTCTGTCAGGCCTGCCAATGCACGAAGCATTCCTGTGTGCGTATGTTTCAGCATTTTTCTGTACCCCACCCCATCACAACCCTCACCTGAATCATCTGCTGCAGAACTCAAGTGCAATCTCAGCCGCCATGAACTGGTGTCTGTGCTACCCTTTTCTCTTGTCCTTGTTGCAAGTAGGTCATGCCCAGTGTCTCACCATGTGCAGATCACACCTCCAAAGTGTGGCTAATGTCAGTATCTGGTGATTGCGAGAATGGGAGTGAGCAATGGTGTTTTTTTTAATTATCAGTCTCTTCTTCCTCTTTCACACCTTCTTCTGCATCTCTGCCTAGCCAGGTGGCTGTGCTTGGGTATCTGAAAGGAGAAAGGCACAAGGGTAGTGTTGCTATGAGAGGAGGTGGAGGAACTAAGAGATGGATGCTTACGCCATCAGCAGTTTGTAAATCAGAGGAAATTTGGGATGAAGAGGAAGCTGGATGTGAGAAGGAGATTAAGTATGAGCGTACTTTAACCTTTGATACTTTCAGCCCTGCCACTGACCACGGCTCAGTGCTGTACTAATGATGGTGAAAAATGTCTCTTCCACCAGGATGGGGACACTTGGCCCTGGCTGATTGGTGCTGGGTTATGCGCTGCTGCCTGTGATTGTGTACCACCTCAATTGTCCTGCAAGAGTGAGAGAGAGGTGTGTCAGTGAGTTTGATGCAATCTCTTTGGGAGATGTGTCTGTTATCGTTGCATGGCTGGCAGCATGTGCAAGCAGTGAGAGGTGGGTGTGTGGCTCGCAGCAGTGTGACATGTGTGAAGGTGACGTGAAGCTTTGAATGTGAAGTATGAGTTGTAGTTGATTGTTGGTATGAGAATAAAGCAGGCTTTGAGCGGTGATATGTCCCTTTTGCTTCTCTGAAGTGTACTGAAGTAAGAGAGCAGCTGTTCAGCCATTGGACCAAGTTCATTAACATAATGTCTGATATATGTTATAACAACAACCTCTTGCATTTGTATAGCACCTTTTAATGTAGTAAAATGCGCTGAGGAGCTTTACAAGAGTGTAATCAGACAAAAACATGACAACAAACCGAGGAAAAGATAGTAGGATGGGTGACTAAAAGCTTGGTCGATAATTTAGGTTTTAAGAAGGAGGTGGTGGCATAGTGGTACTGTCACTGGGCTAGTATTCCAGAGACCCGGGGTAATGCTCTGGGGACCTGGGTTCAGATCCCACCACAGATTGGTGAAATTTAACTTCCAATAAAAAAATCTGGAATTATAAGTTTGTTGGTGACCACAAAACCATTGCTGATTGTCATAAAAACCCATCTGATTCACTAATGCCCTTTAGGGAAGGAAATCTGACTACATGTGACTCCAGACCTATAGCAAATACCCCTCTAAATGAGGCCAGTGACGCTCACATCCTATGAAAGAATAATAGAAATTCCTAGGAAAAATATTATAATAAATGGCCAAATTGTTATACACATATACAATGGGACCTCTCTAATGCGGCTATGTGTGTGGTTTGATCACAATGGTAGGGATCTTGCGATAAGCCTCATTGCTCAGGTTAGGCTGGGGAAAATGAACCAGGCTCTCTGCTCCCGATCTTGCTGGAAGTGTGTGTTTGTGAATGTCAAATAAAGCTAGTTGGACTTGGCTATTACAGTCCAATGGCTTATCAACTATTTATGTCCATGTTGAAAGCATATGCAGCTGGGTGGATTATTGAACAACAGAAAGGGCTGGAAATACTCAGCAGGTCACACAGCACCTGTGGAGAGAGAAACAAAGCTAACATTTCAGGTCATGACCTTACAAAAGGTAAAAATTCAAAACCTCATTTATTCGCACACATCCCCTATATCCACACCTCAAAAGTCATTTTGACACCCATTTTAAGCTGAAGTAACTGACAGCATCTAATATGCAGGGTAGGTTCTGTGTGGAATGTGAAACTAGGAAGGTTTGGTAAATGGATAGCGAGAGGTTGGCGGTTGAAATGAGGAAGAGAGGAGGGAATTTGACCTCCATTTGTCTTACAAGTTTATGTCTCAATCCCAGTTCAAGTGAAATTTAACACATTGAAATGTGTTAAAAGCAAAATACTGCGGATGCTGGAAATCTGAAACAAAAGGAGAAAATACTGGAAAAATTCAGCAGGTCTGACAGCATCTGTGGAGAGAGAAACAGAGTTGACGTTTTGAGTCAGCTTCTTCAGAGCTATAGAGAAGTAGAAATGTGATTAAATTTATAATGTTTAAGGGGGGGTGGAGCAGGTGAAGCTGGGTAGAAGGCCAGTGATAGGTGGGGGCAAAGGAGAGATTGACAAAGATGTCATGAACAAAAGGACAAAGGGAGTGTTAATGGTAGTGGTAAGGGCTAAAAAAGGTGCTGATAGTGGCAAAGGTAAGAAAGCAGAATGTGATAATAGCAGAACAAGGGTAAACACTCTGAAAAGAACAACATGAACAAGTAACAGGTGGCCCTTGTGGGGGGGAAGGGGCGGTGGTGGGAGAAAAAAGGGATCGAAAATGGGATAAAAAGGGGGGATAAAAAAGGGTGATAAAACAATGAATAAATGAATAAAAATAAAACTGAATAAAAATAAAAATAAGTCGATAAAACATAATGAAGTTTGAAAAAAGGGATTACAAAGGGGTGAAGATAGAGGAGATAGGTCACGGTGTGAAGTTGTTGAACTCGTGATGTGTTATCCTGGTATCAATTCAGAGCGCTATTTCATCTTCAAGGTCAGAATTTAGTTCATTCTGAGTGCAGTATGATTTCTAAAATGCAATATGAACATTTAATAAGTTCATTTCAGTTTCACTTTGCTTTATGTCCAAACTTGTAAAATGTCACCCTGACCAAATTGCTGCACTGTCCAAGGAGTCTCAACAAATTGCCTACTTTTAATAGTTAAAAAGAATTATGATTAACATGTCTTACTGTTTTTATTTCTATTTCTGCTGATTTTTAACAAATCTTTTATTTAACATGATGCTGCATCAACTGGGAGTTGGCTTGGATGAATTACTGAGCCAACAGTATGAAGGAGTTGAATTAATATGTTCGGTTGCAGTGACATAATCACTGAAGCACTCTGGGTTAATGATTTTGGCCTTGATTGTTCTGTTGGGAGTAACTAGTCACTGTTACCTTTTCGTCATTTTTAAACTGCCAGTGGCAGCCGCGATTCACATGTCCCCTCTCTCTCTAGTGCTGGAGAGCTTTAGCAGGGTAAGTAGAGGGGCTGGGGGAGAAGCTATTGGGCGAGTTAGTGCTATCCTGACCTGTATAACTTCCACTTGTCCGCAAGTTAGAGACTGACTTTACCTGTATATGCCTTTTTTTAGCACACTTTTCCAATTGGAACACAGCTGGGACATTGTCCTTGGTATGACACATCTTCAGTACTATGTCTAAAAGTAATGAACGGGGTCAGCAAATGTTTCAATCTCTCCTTTTTTTAAAACAAATCTTTCAGCAGATAAACGTTTTAGTATTTTAATAAATATATTAAAAATCAATCACATACAGAGGCTGAGTATTTTGAGACTATGATCACAAATTTTGTCAAATTCTCTTAGTGCACAGACTTGTCCTTCTTATCATTAATGTGTTGAGTGGAATGCTGGATGTGGATGATTTAAATAAAAGCAGTTTTTGAAACACAGTAGTAGTTTTGTAGTCATTATAGCCATGCTAGAATTGCTCAATGAACATATAACTAGACCTACTTTAGCTAGTTTCAGCTTGCATAAGATTGAGAAATGTTGTGTTCAAATCAATCAATATTAAATACAGTATTCTATTTTGTGTACAGATATTGAAGGAACCAGCGACAACAACTTGGAATTCATACTACATCTTTAACAGTGCAAAATGTCCCAAGGCACTTTACAGGAACATAATCAGATGAAATATTACACAGAACCAAAGAAGGAGATATTAGGACTAGTGACCAAACGCTTGGTCAAATGTAGATTTTAAGCAACATCTTATAGGGGAAGAGAGAATGGGGGAAACAAAAAGGCCTGGGAAAGGAATTCCAGAGGTTAGGGCTTAGATAGCTGAAGATATGACCAGAAAAAGAAGTGGGGAATACAAAAGAGGCCAGAGTTGGAGGAATGCAAAGTTCTTGAGGGTCAGAAGTCCGAAGGACATCACAGAGATTGAGAGGGGTGAGGCAGTGGAGGGATTTGAACACAAGGATACAAATTCTAAAGTAATTGGTGGATCAGGAGCCTTTCTGGGTTGGCGAGCTGTAAGGATTCTTAGACTTGACAAAATAAGTCGACAGAGGGACAGGTCAATTTGTGGCAATTTGGGAGAGTTTATTAAATATAAAAAGTTATAAAACTTAACAAACCAGGTAATAGTTTACCGATCGCTATAGGCTTTACTTCCTGTGTTAATCTTGGGCATGGAACGTGCTACTTGGCTTGGACCTTGTCGCTTCTTCTTCTCTTTCTATGACATCTTTATGTGGTCGTGAAGATGGCCGCTGTGGTGTTCCTTTTCTCCGTCCTAAACACTAGTTCTTGGCTCTGCTCTTGTATCTTGTTTTGGACACGAAGGTTCCATTGTACGCAATCCATTTCTGTGATTGGTCCAAATTGGATTAGTCTGTCCATGTGACCAAAACTTGCAACCCGTTACTTAAAAACCACATACATTTTCTTTTTATGGACCCTTGATTAATTTAAGCTGTTCCCTTGTGTCAGTAGCCCTGGTTATCCAAAGATTACGTTTCAAGCAAAGTCCACATAGCTTCTTGATAATACAATTAAAATCAGGAGTTAAAGGGGTTTGCAACCAAACTTTAGCAGTTGTCGTCCAAACCAATGCTTGTCCCTGAGTTTGTTAAACAGACATGAACTGTTTAAAATGCATAAAGCTAATCACCCTGAGGTCCCTTAGTGGTCTCAGTCGTTATAAAATGGAATGTTAACATAATTAAACACTGACTATAATTGAAAGTAATTCTTTTAAATGTTAACGCAATTAGTACAATTGAATACCAAGCATAATTCCCTTACAGAACACATGAATGATGGATGAACATGGTGCAAGTTAGGATACAGGTTGCAGAATTAGATGAGTTCAAGTTTGTGGAGGGTGGAGGATGGTAAGCTGACCAACAGGGCATTACCTATTTTTAATTTACATATCAATTTACATATCATTCAGGACCATTGGAAAGAGTTTTGTTATTTGGACACATTTGAAAATGATATCACACTGCATGCATCATTTGAAAATGATGTCACACTGCATGCATTATTTGAAATGTTAACAGTATTCATAAGACCATAGTTACCAGATTTGTTTTTATTTTTGAACTTACACTGACGACACAGCGCTACTTGCAGAATCAGAAGAGGCCATACAAAATATCGTAGACCAAGTAAAATCTAGAAGTTTAGAATATGGATTGAGTGTTAACACCAAAAAGACAAAAACAATGGTAGTTAGAAGGAATACGTTAGAAAAAATTAGAGTGAGTATTGAAGTGAATGGTGTCACACTGAAACAAGTAGATAAATTTGTCTATTTGGGATAAATTATAATAGAAGATGGTAGATGCAATGCCAAAATTAGAAGAAGGATAGAGATGGACAGGAGTAATTTTGTGAAGATGAAGGATGTGTTAACAGCAAGAAAACTCAAGCCTGTAACGGGGAAAAACTCAGAAGATGCTACATTCTATCCACTTTCCTGTCTGCCTCAGAAACCTGGATAACAAGTAAAGGTCTGTGGAAGAAAATAGAGGCCTTTGAAATATGAATGCTGAGGTGCATGCTAAAAATTCCATATAAGACCATAAGACAAACAAAGAGGTACTTGAAATTGCAAGAACAAAAAGAACTCTAAAAAGTGACATCCAGGAAAAAATGTCATTATCTCCACCATTTGATCAGAGCTGAAAATCTACAGAAATATCTTCTAGAGGGCAGCAGAAAGAGGGGATGACCTAGGTGTATTTGGATGACGGACATCAGAGTGTTTGCAGATGAGCTACAGTGGATGTGTGAGGATGGCACAAGACAGATGAGTGTGACATACCAAGACAGCAGGTCTCCTGGTAGGAGCGGCAGCAACATTTAGGGACAGGTTTTCTAAGCACTGTAATTGTGTGTCTTTGCTCTCTGAGCATTGCCTGGTGCAAGGCACAGGATCCAATTGGCCTTATTCTTCAACAATACAGTAATCAAAGTGTTGACATGTCAGGAAAAGTGGCACCTTTATTACTGTTCAAGAGAAAATTCCAACATTTTAGTTTTTATGGAATAATTTCATTAGACTTGCTCTGCAGTAAATGTGAAAAAGCTTGCGGCAGAGTCTGTGTTCAAGAGATTGTGAAATTCTTAGTTCTTTCTATAATATAGTACAATGTTAGGGCAATCCAGTTCTGGCATATTACACAATTGTTTAGATAAGCTAGACTGCTGAACTGGTCATGACACCTGTCCGGCCCACCATTTAAATTGACATGACTTAAAGTGGATTATAATAATTATGTGACAATGAATGAGAAGCAACACACTGAGTAAATTGTTTAGTTAGTTACAACACACCATAAGGGTCTCTTTTAGGCTTTCTGATACAGAGCGCGTGAAGAGATAGCATTGCGACTTTAGGAAACAAGGTATATTAAGCAAAGCATAATAATTCTTCTTATTGCTATGTGTAGAAGCATTAATTGTGTTTGTGAAGATTTATGTTATTTTATATTTCTAGTAAAATTGTAAACATTACTTAAAGGACAGAAAACCTAACAGAGGAAATATTCATAATATTGCTACACAGAAACCGGAGGAATTCTTGTTGTTATGTGTGGTAAACCCGGACATTTGATACATAAGGAAATAAAATGTTACAGTACCATAATTTAGTATATTATCTGTTGTTTTTTAAAAAAATTAATTACCCATGGCATTGCCATGTTCGCCTAATGATTAAAATTCATTTTTTGTATAAGATTGTGAGTTGGAGGAGAGACTTAAGAAAATTCCTCCACAGAGTCACTTAGAGTCTGTAACTCTACTGATACAACCAAATGGCAATGCTGCTGTAACAGCTTGCAATCAGAAAGGTTGACATAACTAAAAACACAAGGTAAGATGTGTGGGCAGGGAATCTGTGCCCTGCACAAGATTTTTAATAATGTATAAATGCACATTGAGTCAGATCACAAATGAATACTGGTTCTGTGGCGTTGCTACTTCAAATGAAAATTTTAAGTGTGGCATCATAGTTAATTTTAATTTGTTTATCTTATCCATGTTCTGAAAAGATTAAAGATTTACATTTCATGCACGCACAGTCACAAATCAAAGTTGTACTTGTCTTGCCTCTGTAAGAATAAGCACATACCATTTGTCATCATTGCTGTACTTACCACCTTCAAATTCTGCCGAGGCCCTGAGGGCTTGAAGCCAGGAGGTAGCAAGAGGGATGAGCACTTAGGGAACCAAGGGTAGCGCCACAATCTGATATAAAAATTTAATGAGCTCTTTTTCTGACACCATAATTTGTCTCTGTAAGTTACTTTGCTGAACAAGATCAGCGGCCATATGTAGATGAGTTTGCCTGTTAAGCTGTGCTGCCAGTACGCTGCTGCTGGGAATATTGTGATACAATGATACAGTCCAAGAATGTGAGGCAGGAATACCTGCAAGTGAAATACTTGATGAGAGGGAGAATAGTGTATTCATTGTTAAATGTCTCTTTATGATCTGTAAAAAGTGCATAAATGCAGAGTTTTAAAAAAAACACTGTAGTTAGTTTTCTTTTTCTTAACTGTGTCAAACCCATGGCAAACAATTAGACCTGACCCTGTTAAAGATAGAGAAATGTGGCATCTGTTCAATTCATCTGAAACAGAATGATGTAGTAGATTAAATGATACTGTCCTTTCACCTCCAGTGACCCAGTTTCATATTCCATTTGATGAAAGGAGAAACACCCAAGCATTGATAATCATCCTCATTGATTTCATACAACTAGGTCTTGCTCAATGACACTAGGCTACAATTCATGCTTAATATTTCTGTAAAATACTAACGTTCTGTGTCACTTGTTAACAGCAGGATAGACCATTATGCTGTCTCTCTACTCATTCCTTTGCTACTTCTAAGTAATAAGTGGTGTATTGATGTGTGAATTATCTAGCATTCATATCCAAACCTGAAAGCTGCTGCTGCTGCTTTGGAATTGTTACTATTGATGGCTGTTTTTCATTCGCTGCATGATCTTGCAAATTGACCAAAAGTGTCAGATACAGAAAATCTATGTGAAGGATATGTGAGTCTTTCCTTTTGTTAGAGGTCCTATTTTACATTCACAAGAAGCAGCCTCCCTGTGGTGACTGTGAAAGGTCATCTATGAAATGTACTTTGACAGCTTCAACCTCTTGTGTGCAAGTTTGCAGCTCAAACCTGCTCAGAATTTGACACTTTGGCACTATTTGTACTGAGATTATGGGCAGGACCCCATCTTCAATCCCGCTCTGGCGGTGGTGGGAATTAGTCATACCCCACAATTTTGCCTGAAGTTGGCAGCTAATTGGCTGGAGAGTGGGTTTGGTGACCAATAAGCAGCAGCAGTCACGGAAGCTCAGGACAAGTGCGGGCCTGCTTTAAAGGCATGATGGCAGCCATTATTGTGGCAGCTGCCTTGCAACTCAGTGGCAGGCAAAAGTCAGTGGAGGAGAAGCGGGGCCATCCCACAATTCACAGATACAGCCCATGAGGTAATGTAAGAGGCAGTGAGACAGAGATGAGAGGTCTTGTTCCTGGAGGGCGTCAGGAGGGCCACCCTGCCAAGCAAAGCAGGCCTGGCTGGAGGTGGTAGAAATTTTCAGTAGCCGAAGTGTTATAGGAGGAACTGGGTGCAATGCTGCAAGAGATTTAGTAACCTTCTTCCCTCTGCAAGGTGAGTGCAATGTGACATCCAGATGACAGGCCTCCAGCACTGCAGACACACCACTGAGCAGTCTGAGGGCGCATGATGCTCCTGAACATGGGAGAGTTGTGTGCCCAGGGTAGTTACTGACTGCCTAGTAAGGCTTAAAGTCCTAGTGCTGTTGAGGACCTGGCAGCTCTGATACATACAACTTCCTATTTAAGTAAGCCACTGGCATTGGTGGGGAGAGACTAGCATTGACTTATTCTTGCTTTATTATTAGAGGGTGCATGATGCCGGGCAGAGGACTTGCACAGAGGAGAACACACCTTTTCTTCTTCATCTTAATTTGTATCTCCTTTTTCATCCATCCTTGACCTCGGCACCAGGGAGGCAACATACCATCCTGATGACATGTCTGCAGCCTCAGAAATGCCTGTCTCTTCCCCTAACTAATGAATCCCCTGTCACTATTGCTCTTCTATTCTTCTTTCTCCCCTCTTGTACAGCTGAGCCACTTGTGGTGGCATAAGCTTGGCTCTGACTGCACTCCTCTCAGGAACCAACACCCTCACCGGTATCCCAAATGGAAAACCGATTTGCGAGCGGGATCCCAGTGGACTCCTGCACTACCTGCCTGGTTCTCTTGGACTGCCTGGCAGTCCCATTCCCTTTCTGCCTGCATGCACCTAGCCTGCGGTGTGGTCACTTCGCTGAATGTGCTATCCACATAGCTCTCAGCCTTGCGGATGTGCCACAGTGACTCAAGCCACCTCCCAAGCTCCGAAACCCGGAGCCCAAGTTTCTGCAGCTGGCAGCACTTCCTGCACATGTGGTCATCTAGGACACTAGCAGTGTCTGTGATTTCCCACATATTACAGGACATGCATTCCACATGACCGAGCTGCCTTTCCATGTCTTTACTTTCATTATGTTAATTTTAATGTTCTTTGGTTTACTTATAATACTTTATCCTACTGGCCTTGACTTAATTTTAGACCCCTATTCCAAGTGTTTCTTCCTTAAATCCAAGTAGCTACTTCTTTAAAGATAATATGCTTTTCTAATTTACAGCTATTTAAAGACACTCCCTAACAGCAGTTTCTCACCAACCAATTTACCCATGGTTTTCCTGTGATGTCACTCTCCATTTTGTTTCTTCAAACCTGGTATTCTAGAGCTGAAGCTGAAACTGCTGTATCTGGTGCATTCTCCAACCAGGTTCGCTCTCTGCCTCTCTCCAGGGTAAATGTAGGCCCTGAGCCCTGCTCTCTCTTCATATCCTCGCTGTCCCCAGTGCATTCTCCAACCAGGTTTGCTCTCTGCCTCTTTCATGGGTAAATGTTAAAATGTGGTGATTTTAGTCAACATTGTAGCTCAGATATAGTCAGTAATAACTCACTCACTTTTCCAGAATCCCTTTATCCAATTCAGGGTCACAGGGAGTTGGGTCCTATCCCGACAGCCAATGGGCAGTAGATAGGGTACACCCAGGACACAGGACAGGATGCCAGCCAATCACAGGGTATACACTCACACGCATACAGACACACACACAAAGGGGCAACTTAACCATAGCCAATCCACCCAACCAGCACATCTTTGGAAAGTGGAAGGAAACCGGAGCACCCAGCGGAAACCCATGCGGACAGGGGGAGAACGTGAGAACTCCACACAGACAGACACCCGAGGTTCGAATTGAATCCAGGTCCCTGGAGCTGTGAGGCAGCAGCGCTAACCACTATGACACCGTGCCGCCAAATCCTACCAGATGCCAGGGTGGCATAGTGGGATAAATGATTGAAGGTGACAGGGCAGGTTGAGAAAGCAGTAAATAAATTACACTGAATCCTGGGTTTTATAAATCGGGCCACACAGTACAAAAGCAAATAAATTATAAACCTTCATAAAGCACTGGTTCAGCTGCAACAGGAAGGGTGCGAAAGTTTAAGAAAGGGTGCAGAAAGGATTTACAAGAATGGTTCCCGGGATGAGAGACTTCAGTTATGTGGATAGATTGGCAAAGCTGGGGCTGTCCTTCTTGGAGAAGAGAAGGTTCAGAGGAAATTTGTTAGATGTGTTCAAAATCATGAGAGGTCTGGATAGAGTAAATGGGTAGAAACTGTTTCCATCGATAGAAGATTGAGAACCCGAAGGTGATTAACAAAAGAACCAGAGACGACATGAGGGAAAAATTCTTTATGTAACAAGTGATTTGGATCTGAAATGCACTTCCTGAGCGTGTGGTGGAGACTGATTCAATTGCAGTTTTCAAAAGGGAACTGGAGAATTATCTGAAGAGAGAAGATTTTACAGGGCGACAAGGAAAAGACAGAGGAATGGGACTAGCTGAGTTGCTGTTACAGAAAACTGACAATGGCTTCCTTCTGTGCTGTAACCATTCTATGATTCTAGTTATTGATACATTCAAGGAACTTGATAAACACATGAAGAAAGAAGCTGGAGGTTACCCTGATAGTGTGATAAACAGGGTGGAAGGAGTCTTGTGTGGAACAAAAACACCAACATAGATGAGGTGGGCCAAATGGCCTGTTTCTGTGGTGTAAATTCCATGTAAAGCTGCCAGCAAGGAATACAAAAACTATACTGCAGTTCACATCCTCAAGCCATCACAGCCAAGGAATTAATGTTCAGTAGGCAATCACAACAGAGTGTTTGGGGATATTGATGCTGCTTTAGATTCTGGGAGCCTTGAGCTTCAAAGACCCTGAAATGCCTGTTTCTGAGAAAGCTTTGTGCAGGGAGTTGTAAGGTATTTTATAACATTGACTCAGAGACATTCAACAGCCGCAGCATGAGGCCTGGGACCCTGGGCCCAGCGTTCCCTCCACCACCTCTTAACCTCCACAAGCCCTGGATTCACATCCACACCGTGAGGCTTGGACATTTTGGTCAACTCTTACCATCCGGCCTGAACTCAATCTCCAGGAACTCATGCCCAAACTTGCCCTTGTGCCCCACATAATAATGCAGGTAAAATTCACTCAACATGGTACCCCCGCTGGCTGCCTCTATGTCACAAGTCACGCAGCCCCATGTGGCTGCAAGAGGATTTCCCTCCAGTTCTGATTGTTGCCATCAATGAGCCAAATCCCCCTCATTTGTTACTCCTGTAACTAGTAACTTCAACATTGGAGGCAGTGAGGATTAAAATCCAGTGAGACAGTTAGTGGATGTATTCCACTGAGATCAGTGGAAAGCAAAATCAATTGGGGCATATAATGGATGGCCAACCAGCAAAGGAGCATTTACCAACCAGTGGTGAATATTAAAGCCTTTAAATAGGAGGTGCTGGAGCAGGTCTCCGGTGCACTCCGGCAGCACTACACCCCTGCTCATGACCTCCAGGTATGGAAAGGGACCAGGCCAGTGTTGCTGCAGCATCATCAGTGAGCACTAAGGATGAAATGGAACTGGCAGACCCAGCAGTGTCACATCGTGCAAACGTTCCATCCGCCAGTATAGATACACTCACATCGGTGGATCCTCGCATGTGGTTAGATAAGGAGGTACTGGGTGAGGAGCACATTGCTAGTGCGCAGGAGGAGGTGACGGAGGCAGAGGTGGCAGTGGGCAGTCACTGGAGGATGGAGGAAAGACATAGGGCCGCCGGAGTCCCAAACTAGGCTCCTCTGTTTTGACCAGCAGTGTGAGATGTGTGCATATACAGAGTTCCCTTTGGAAGCGTGGAGTCATGGGCTGAGAATGGAGAAGCCCATTCAGCTCATACACATCACCAAGGCTCAGGGCTCTGAATGTATGAGCTCCTTCAGTGAGACAGTGGCCAACCTCATGGAAAGCCGTATGTAGGAGCATTTGGAGGAACAGCGCACTGACATGCACAGAATGCATGCCATATTTCATAACATTGACTGGTCAGTGGCACTAATAGCACAAAGGTGCAAGGAGTGGATTCCAGTTGCGGGTCAGTTGGTGCTTCCCTCCACCAATCCAGAGTGTCCTCCAAGGGCTGAGGCAGTCACTGATGAGGATGAGGGTGTCACCTCATGTGATGCCATCACCATCTTCATTATCAGCCTCCTTTGGCCCTCTGACTGAGAGACCATCAATGCAGCAGGGCATGACAGAGGCTTCCCCAGTATTGACACTTGTGCAACAGTTTTTGGAGGTGCCCCTATACCTCTACAACAGGGATGACCACCACATACACCTTATTCACAAGCAGAGACACGTGAGCAGGCTGCCTCCACCTCATCTGAGAACAAGGAGAGAACCATGTAGAAGTAGCCAAGAGTGAAGACCAATGCATTAGTCAAAGCACTGACTGGGTCACTGGGGTTTATTTCACTTGTGATTGTGCATATTGAGCACAGCTAATAATAAATAACACTGTAATTGTTGAGCCATGATCCCAGATGTGTGAGCTTCCATTCTTTAATGCCAAAACTGGAAAAGAGGGATGAAGCGGTTAAGGGAAGCTATGGTTCTTGAATAGGGACACTGAGACCACAGGATAGATGGGCGCCATGCATTGGATGCAAGAATGGAACTATTCAAGGTTGTGTGTTGAAGGGTTATGTTTTCACAGGCAGATCAAAGTGAGTGCCAGAGCATGCAGTCCCCCTGCTGGATGAGTTGCACCAAGGTGAAACCTGTCTGGATCAGAAGTACTCCAGCGTTCACACCATCCTGATGACAGCTTTGACTCCTGAGCTGACCTGGCCATCTCCCTGCCCGGCCTGGGCAATGCTCTGCTCTACATCTTTGTCCTCCTCTTCCACCTCATCCTCATCCTCTGATGAGCTGTGTCCATCTAATGCTTCACCCTCTTCAAAGTCCACAGCTCTCTGGAGGACCAAGTTATGGAGAGCCCGGCAGAACACCACAATGTGCGAGACCCTTGCAGGAGTGTACTGCAGAGCACCATCCGATTGGTTCAGGCAACCAAACTGCATCTTCAGAAGCCTGACAGCTGCTCAATGGTGCTTCTACTGAGCAGATGGCTTTGTTTGTAAGTCCTCTGTGGCTCCATCTCAGGGTCATGTAAATGTGTGAGTAGTGATCTCTTCAAGGAATATTCCTTGCCCCCTAGAATCCATCCGCGGACTTTTGGTGAAGGAATAAAGAGTTCGGGAATCCTGAATTGCCGGAGGAGGCAGGCGTCCTAGCAGCTGACAGGATAGTGAGTGCACACATGCATAAAGCTCCTGTTGAGGTTGCAGACCAGCTGAACATTTAGGGAGTGGAAGCCATTCCTGATGATGAATCTCACTGGCTGGTCACTCGGTGCCTTGGCTGCCACATGAGTGCAATTGATGATGCCTTTCACTCATGGGAATTCGGCGATGAACATAAGTCCTACTGCCCATTGTGCCTGTGAGGCCCCATCTGTTTGAAATTTTATGTACTGCCCTGACTTTGCAAGTAGGGCCCCAGTGAACTGCAAGATCAATGATGTGCTGCCTCTTGAGAAATGTCACCAATGTCCACTGCGAATCCTTGAGAATGAGTCAGAATTGAAGAAGTTTGGGACCACAGTGGCTTTCAGGATTACTGGCAGGGCATGATTCGCAGTGGAGTGAGGAATGAAGCCTTCCTCAATGAGGCCACAAATCTCAGTGATCATCTGCCCATGGATAGGTACAGTCTCCTGTGGCACTGATTCTCTAGTTTCTACATCAGTGATACACTCGATGCTGAGGGTATGCCCTCCATTGCCTTCCTGCTCCTCACGCTGCTTCTCTGCTCTCCTCATGCCCTGGGCTCTGCATCTGTTCCTGAGGATGCTGATCCTCATTGTTACTCATCCCTATCTCCGATTACCTTAATCCTTGTTGTTGCCTTGCTTGCAGTTAGCTGCACTCACAATGCTTCCTGGACTCCCCTCTGGAGGATAACGGCCTCTTCCAGTGACTGAGCGTGTACTTGCTCACCAGATTTGTACCTGTGTGTCAATGGCTGAGGGCCTCTGAGTGCACCCTTTTATGAGCCCAGCTAATTGAATGGCCTGGCCATGACTGGCTCCCCACTGTGTTGCCGCCTCTTTCCACTTGGTCTGTTCCTGATCCATTGTGTAATGCGTATGTCCCACAAAAATTCTAAACTGGCTCATGACAAGCTGGCAACAAACTCGTTAAAAGCTTAATTGACCATTGATCTGAATTGGGCGGGGGGGCCATGTCTCCCCATTCACCCCTCTCCTGAGCAAACTCGCCGAGAGTCAGAACGGTGATGGCAAACTGGCACAGCGGCCGGTGGCAAGAATTTACATGTCTACCCGGCTCCATTCCCACCTGCATAACAGGGCATAAATCCTGCCCTAGGTGTGAGAATATGCAAATTGTAACCTGATGCAGTGAGAGGCAGTGCTCTATCTTAATTTGGAGTGATGGGAAACTCGTGTCAATCTGAGAATTAATATATTTTACAAAGTCAACACATATAATCTTCTGCACATTCTTTTGAAGCGTTTATAGGACTATCCATCTTATAATATCTTATTGTTTACATTTAGCCTTTTTGCTTCCCTGTTAACTTCTCTGTGAAATATAAATGGCTCCCATTGAAGCACATTATCTAGAGTACTGCTGTAGTCAAATATTGTGAATAACATATTCCAGCTAGGACCATTTTTATTGAGAAACATGCAGAGTAAATCAGCAAGGGAACAACAGGCAATATGCCATTGCCCACATGATGAGAACTACTGATATTTCAGGTTAGATTCTGCTACAACATGGTTAGGAGAAAACTGCCATTTGTTTCCTATCACTTTTTCAGTGAAACATTTTCTTTTATGGAATAACGTGTCCCAAATTTAGGGGTCTAGAATTACCACACACTCAGATGATGCTTAACACGAGGAACAACTTCATCACATAAAGGTTTAAGTCATTGAGCATTGAGTCACTGAAGCATCTTTTTTAGCTTATAAAGGGAGGCAGGTCATTTCTTGAAAAGTGACGAGTAAGGCCCAACATCTTTTTTTCATATCGAAGCAAAGGATTACTCAAGGATGAAAAGTGTAAATGCCTGTATGCATTTAGTGGTGCTCCTGAGCTGGATGTTTTTCATTTATAGCTGCTAAGTTGAATTTGTGCCATGGATGTTAGATGTTACGGCCCAAATAGTAAATTGCAACCTAATATTGGCACCAATACAACACCTCGTAATGTTCAACATATATACCAATAGTGTCTGCAGAGGTTTTCTCAATCTCCTGCCCGTCATTTGGTGGAACAGGGGTGAGACTCCAGAGGGATCACATACACCTTTCCTCTGGCATTTCAGCCAATCTGCCACTGAAGTTATGAAATTATGGCATGAGATCTGGGAACCCCTGTGGAAATTCAACCGTGTACAATTGAGAAACTCTTACTATATACTTTCCAACGGATGCTGGAAATCTGAAGCAAAAACAGAAAATGCTGGAAAAACTCAGGAGGTCTGACAGCATCTGTGGAGAGAGAAACAGAGTCAAAGTTTTGAGTCCGTATGACCCTCCTTCAGAGCTCTGAAGAAGGGTCATACGGACTCAAAAAGTTAACTCTGAGAAACTCTTAAGTCAGGCTTGTCCACCGTCTGTGGCCCCCAGAGCCAGTTTTCAAAATTCCGGTCAAACAGGTGAGTTTGAATGGAAGATTCTGTATGGAGCTGCTCCTCCAATCACAGGCCATTTCACGTTTGTTGCTGATAGTCTCACTCGTGAATGGCTGAGTCTGCTGTGGGCTGCTCGGCCCAGCGAAGTGAAAGTATGGCGGGGCTGGAGCCCGGGAAGCCAGGTATGTCGGGCCCGGGGTGGGTGAAGTTAGGGCGGGCTTGGGATGAGATGGGGCTGTGGTGAGTATGTGGGAGTGAGAAAGTGTGTGTGGGAGTGAAAGACTGACTGAGCGTGTGTGCGTGGGAGTGAGAATGAGTGACTGAGTGTTTGTGTGGGAGTGAGAATGAGTGACTGAATGCATGTGTGAGAGTGAGAATGAGTGACTGAGCATGGGTATGGGAGTGAGAGTGAGTGACTGAATGTGTGTGTGGGAGTGAGAGTGAGTGACTTAGTGTGTATGGGTGCAAGAGTGACTTACTGAGCATGTGCCTGTGGGAGTGAGAGTGAGTGATTGAGTTTGTCGGGGAGAATGTCAGAGACTGACTGAGAGAGTGTGTGTGTTTGTGTGTATGTGTAAATGAGTGACTGAGTGTGTATGTTGGAGTGAGAGTGAGTGACTGAATGTGTGTGTGTGGGAGTAAGAGTGAGTGACTGTGTGTGGGATTGAGAGTCAGTGACTGAGTGTGTGTGGGAGAGAGAGTGAGTGACTGAGTGTGTGTGTGGGAGTGAGAGTGAGTGACTGTGTGGGATTGAGAGTGAGTGACTGAGTTGGTGGCGGGGAGTGCGAGAGACTGAGTGTGTGTGGGATTGAGAGTGAGTTACTAAGCATGTGTGTGGGTGTGAGAGAGAGTAACTGAGCGTGTGTGTGGGTATGAGGGTGAATAACTGAACGTGTGTGTGTGAGAGTGAATGTCTGAGCGTGTGTGTGGGTGTGCGAGAGACCGAGTGCGTGTGTGGAGGTGAGTGTGAGTCTGCTTTACAAAGACACACCCATTCACAGTGGGTGAGGGTACGTGAGTGAGCACCCTGAGAGTGGAAGTGAGCCAGACACACACATTCTGACCCTCTCACAGGCTGGTCATTTTTATTACTCTTTTTTAACGTAACAATTTACTGCTATGGCATTGATGTACTTTTGCTCAACAATTATTTCTTTCCTTAAAACCTCAACTTTTTTTTTTGAAATTCAGTTTATTGTTGTGCCAGTCTCATCTTTCCAAAATGTGCTGATTGGCCCCTTGAGTGAGAAAAATATGCAAATGTGCCCCCCACCCCACCCCACCCCCGTTGAGCGAAAAGGTTGGACAAACCTGTCTTAAGTCATAAATTTAGCTATTTTAACTCAGAGGTTTTTCAAATACACATGTTTCGCAGACAGAAAGTGATGCAAGTCATTGGCAGACCTCTTCTGATACACACAGAACTGAAGTGGGTTATAAAAACAATTTTAATTACTAATGAATACAATGTAACAAAATTTAATCACAGTTTAGAAATTCTAAGGAATTTAATTTTATAAGCTAGTTACAATGATTTTATTATCTCATAGAGCACTCATTTACACAGTGCATTTTAACTCATCTCAGAAATGTACCAATGCCCTTCAAATTAGTCCACTGGATGTGAAGTGCAGTGATTCTTGTACTGTATTTAAAGGGATTGTAACAACTAGGAGATTAATTAGAATTGCACTGTAAACAACTTATTTTAATGAATGAATTGGCTCAAGGCAAGTCATTTACTACATTCATTAATTAAGGCAGGAGGACCCATAGGATAAAGGTGTGACAATTTGGCAAAGAAGCCAGAAAATACAATTTCAATTCAATATTCAATTCCATTCAGTACACTTTATTGTCCTTATGGAAATTTGCTGTGGGTACAATTGTTAATGCATAGCCAACATGAAAGAAAGAAAGAATTACGTAGCAATATAACAACCCCTGTGACTACTGTGCAGCGCCAACATCACAGCCAAAAAGAATAAAAAGGATTGACAGAAAAGGGAGTCTTCATGCTCCCACACCAGCACAGATATATTTGATAATTATGCCTAAATTGATGATATGACTGTGTCCTCAAGAGCGTTTTCTATACCAGGCATCGATGCTATATTGAAGGTAATGGAGAAGAGGCAAAAATATGGAATTTTAGGAAGCTCTCCGATCCCCTGGTAGTCTCAGTCCATCGGCAGGCACTCGGCTATCCATAATATCCTGCTATCCCTCCATTACCGAGAAGCTCCAGGCCAAGGAGACTGCCTGCTCTTGCTGGCCCAATCCTCTCCTGTACAGAGGTATTTTGGCCCAAATGGCCCCTGCTGAGTGGCAATGGCTCCAATGCGGTGACTCTCATCTCCTAGGCCACGCACTCACAGGCCTGCAGGCCTGGTGCTAGCTAAAGAACCCTTCTGGGGAAAGGGGTAATAGGGAGATGACTGATACATTTGGCACTCCTGAGTTACAGTTGATGAAGTCAAGCCAAATAGGGCCACTCCAGCATGAGTGACCATTGTATCGGAGCACCATCTCCCCATCCAAATGGAGCCTTCTTTCAAACCACTGTCACCTTGTTGTTCAAGTTAACACTGACTTACAGTAGAGCCTTTAGCGTTTTTGGAACTATCATCTATGAACATAACCCTGATTCATATGAATATATGAACAATGATAGAGAGATAATAAAGCAGATTAAAAACTCAGGCCAATTTGGGAAAAAAGGTATCAGAGAAACTCCTCCTTGACCCCTATAGGCAATTGAAACTAGTCCGAGAGATCACTATGGCTGTGATAATGCCAATCAGTACCTACCTCTTGTAAGAGGTGATCTCTGCCCAGCCAGAAACTGATCCAAATCTCACTTCAAAAAGTTCAGCAAATCATCAAAATCAAGAAACTAAGTGATTTAAAGATTACAACAGCATATCAAACTATTTGAGGTATATTTGTAGGAGTGATGGCATAGTAGTATTGTCACTGGACTGGTAAACCAGAGACTGAGGGGAATGTTCTAGGCACCTGGGTTCAAATTCTGCCACAGCAGATGGTGGAATTTTAATTCAAGAAAAATTAATGTCTAATGATGACCATGAAACCATTGTCAATTGTTGTAAAAACCCATCTGGTTCACTAATGCCCATTAGGAAAGCAAATCTGTCATCCTTATCTGGTCTTGCCTACATGTGATGTATGTGGCAATGTAGCTGGCTCTTAAATTCCCTCTGAAATGGCCTAGCAAGCCATTCAGTTGTATCAAACTGCTACAAAGTCCCTAAAAGGAATGAAACCAGATGGACCACCCAGCATCGACTTACGCAAACGGCAAATTCAGCCCTGCTGACCCTGCAAATTCCTCCTTATTAACATCTGGGGACTAGTGTTGAAGAGCTGCCTCAGACTTGTCATGCGTTAGCCTGAAATAGTCATACTCATGGAATCATATCTTACAGGTAATGTCCCAGACACCATCATCACCACCCCAGCAGAGGTGGCGGCAGAGTGGTATACAGTTGGGGGAGGAGTTGCCCTGGGAGTCCTCAACATTGACTCTGGACCCCATGAAGTCTCATGGCATCAGGTCAAATATGGGCAACCTCCTGCTGGTTACTCTCCGCCTCAGCTGATGAATCAGCATTCCTCCATGTTGAGCGCCACTTGTAGGAGGCACTGAGGGTGGCAAGGGTGCAGAATATACTCTGGGTCGGGTAATTCAATGTCTATCACCAAGAGTGGCTCAGTAGCACCACTACTGGCCGAGCTGGCTGAGTCCTAAAGGACATAGCTGCTAGACTGGGTCTGTGGCAGGTGGTGAAGAAACCAACAAGAGGGAAAAAACATACTTGACCTCATCCTCACCAACCTACCTGCCGCAGATGCATCTGTCCATGACAGTATCAGTAGGAATGACCACCGCACAGTCGTTGTGGAGACGAAGTCCCGCCATCACACTAAGGATACCCTCCATCGCTTTGTGTGCACTACCACTGAGTGAATTGGGATAGATTTCAAACAGATCTAGCAACTCAAGACTGGGCATCCATGAAGCGCCATGGGCCATCAGCAGTGGCAGAATTGTAATCAAACACAATCTGTAACCTCATAGCCTGACATATCACTCACTCTACCCCATCAAGCCAGGGGATCACCCCTGGTTCAATGAAGAGTGCAGAAGGGCATGCCAGGAGCAGCACCAGATATACTTAAAAATGAGGTGTCAACCTGATGAAGATTTAACACAGGACTACTTGTGTGCCAAACAGAATAAGCAGCAAATGATAGACAGAGCTAAGTGACCCCACAACCAATGGGTCAAATCTAAGCTCTGCAGACCTGCCACATCCAGCCATGAATGGTGGTGGACAATAAAACAACTCACTGCAGGAGGAGGCTCCACAAATATCCCCATCCTCAATGATGGGGGAGCCCAGCACATCATTGCAAAAGATAAGGCATTTGCTACAATCTTCAGCCAAAAGTGTCGAGTGGATGATCCATCTCGGCCTCTTCTGGAGGTCCCCAGCATCACAGATGCCAATCTTCAGCCAATTCAATTCACTCCACGTGATATCAAGAAATGGCTGAAGGCACTGGATAGTGCAAAGGCTATGAGCCCTGATGATATTCCAGCAATATTACTGAAGACTTGTGCTCCAGAACTTGCTGCGTCCCTATCCAAGCTGTTCGAATACAGGTACAACACTGGCATCTACCCGGCTATGTGGAAAATTGCTCAGATATGTCCTGTACACAAAAAGCAGGACAAATCCAACACGGCCAATTACCGCCCCATCAGTCTACTCTCGATCATCAGTAAAGTAATGGAATGGATCATCAACAGTGCTATCACACGGCACTTGCTTAGCAATAACCTGCTCACTGAGGCCCAGTTTGGGTTCTCCCGGGGTCACTCTGCTCCTGACCTCATTACAGCCTTGGTTCAAACATGGACAAAAAACCTGAAATCCCGAGGTGATGGGCCTTGACATCAAGGCTGCATTTGACCGAATGTGGCATCAAAGAGCCCTAGCAAAACTGGAGTCAATGGGAATCGGGGGGGAAAACTGTCTACTGGTTGGAGTCATACCTAGCACAAAGGAAGATGGTTGTGGTTGTTGGAGGTCCATCATCTCGGCTCCAGGACATCACTGCAGGAGTTCCTCAGTGTAGTGTCCTCAGCCCAACCATCTTCAGCTGCTTCATCAAAGACCTTCCTTCCATCGTGAGGTCAGAAGTGAGGATGTTCACTGATGATTGTACAATGTTCAGCACCATTCGTTTCTCCTCAGATACTGAAGCAGTCCATGTCCAAATGCAGCAAGACCTGGACAATATCCAGGCTTGGGCTGACAAGTGGAAAGTAACATTCATGCCACACAAGCGCCAGGCAATGAGCATCTCCAAGAAAAGAGAACCCAACCATCAACCCTTGACATTCAATGGCATTACCATCACTGAATCCCCCACTATCAATATCCTGGAGGTTACCATTGACCAGAAACTGAACTGGACTAGCCATATAAATATTGTGGCCATAAGAGCAGGTCAGGTGCTAGAAATCCTGCGATGAGTAACTCACCTTCTGACTCGCCAAAGCCTGTCCTCCATCTACAAGGCACAAGTCAGGAGTGTGATGGAATACTCTCCACTTGCCTGGATGGGTGCAGCTCCCACAATACTCAAGAAGCTCAACACCATCCAGGACAAAGCAGTCTGCTTGATTGGCACCACATCCACAAACATTCACCCCCTCCACCATCGACACACATTGGCAGCAGTGTGTACCATCTACAAGATGCCCTGCAGGAATTCACCAAGGCTCCTTAGACAGCGCCTTCCAAACCCACAACCATCTAGAAGGGCAAGGACAGCAGATAGATGGGAATACCACCACCTGGAAGCTCTCCTCCAAGTCACTTACCATCCTGACTTGGAAATATATCGCCGTTCCTTCACTGTCGCTGGGTCAAAATCCTGGAACTCCCTTCCTAACAGCACTGTGGGTGTACCTATACCAGAGGGACTGCAGCGGTTTAGGAAGGCGGCTCACCACCACCTTCTCAAGGGCAATTAGGGGTGGGCAATAAATGCTGGCCTAGTTAGTGAAACCCACAGCCTGTGAATGAATAAAAAAAAGAAATTTCTCTGGTCACCTTTATTTTTGTAAGACGATAGACAACAATGGATTATGATTTTGTAGCAATCATCACAAAGAAAAATATCAAAGCACTCTACTAGTCAAAGGATGAAGGTGAATTTGACAGCCCTGTTTTTGTCACTGATATCTTAATGCCCCAAGTTCTCAGCTTCCTGTACTTGTCAAGCCTCGGTGGCTCTCTGCGCCTCAGTGAATTTATTTTCAAACCTTTGTCCTCAGTTTGAAATTCCCCACGCCTTTGCCCAGACTACCTTATTTATTTCCTCCAGTTGTACATCAGTGGTATCGACCTGAACAACTAATTGTGTATTTTAAAAAAATTATTCTTTTGTGCGATGTGGGTGTCGCTGGCTAGGCCAGCATTTTTATTGTTCATCACTAATTGCCCTTGAGAAGGTGGTAGTGAGCTGCCTTCTTGAACCACTACAGTCCATATGGTATTACATATGCTGTATGTGCTGTTAAGGAAGGAATTCCAGGATTTTGAACCCGTGACAGTGAAGGACCCACCGTCTGTGGTTAATTAAAAAAGTTAAAGATAGTGTCAAAGTTAAAGAAAAAACATATAATTACACAAAGACGGGTGGGGGTCAGAAGATTGGATGTAATATAAAGAACAGCAAAGAATGATAAAAAGTTTAATGAGGGAAAAATTAGAGTACGAGAAAAAGCTAGCTAGAAATATAAGGACAGATAGTAAGAGCTTCTATAGATTTGTAAATGAGAAAAGAGTTAACAAAATGAGTGTTGGTCCTATAGAAAGTGAGTCTGGGGGATCAATAATGGAAAATAAGGAGATGGCAGATGAATTGAACAGGTACTTTGGATCGGTCTTCACTATAGAGGATACAAGTAACATACCAGAAATAGCTGCAAACCAGGAAATGGAAGGGAGGGAGGAACTCAGGAAAATTACAATCACCAGGGAAGTGGAATTGAGCAAATTGTTGGAACTGTGGGCTGACAAATCCTCTGGTCCGGATAGACTTCATCCCAGTATCTTGAAAGAAGTGGCTAGTGAGATAGTTGATTCGTTGGTTTTAATTTTCCAAAATTCCCTAGATTCAGGGTAGGTTCTGTTAGATTGGAAAATAGCAAATGTAACTCCTTTATTCAAAAATGGAGGGAGACAGAAAGCAGGAAACTACAGGCCAATTAGCAAAACATCCGTCAGAGGGAAAATGTCAGAAGCTATTACTAAAGATATTATAACAGGGCACTTAGAAAAAATCAAGGTAATCAGGCAGAGTCAACATAGCTTTGTGAAACTGAAATCGTGTTTATCCAATTTATTGGAGTTCTTTGAAGGAGTCTCATGTGCTGTGGATAAAGGGAAACTGGTGGATGTACTGTACTTAGATCTCTAGAAGACATTTGATAAGATGCCACATCAAAAGTTATTGTGGAAAATAAAAGCTCATGGTGTAGGTGGTAACATATTGGCACGGATAGAAGTTTGGCTAGCTAACAGGATGCAGAAAGTTGGCATAAATGGGTCTTTTTCTGGTTGGCAGGATGTAACGAGTGAAGTACCACAGTGATCAGTGCCGGGGCCTCAACTTTTTATAGTTTATATAAATGACTTGGATGAAGGGGCTGAAGGAATGGTTGTTAAATTTGCTGATAACATAAAGATAGGTAGGAAAGTATGTTGTAAAAAGGATGTAAGGAGGCTACAAATGGACATAAATAGGTTAAGTGAGTGGGCAAAGATCTAGCAAATGGAGTATAATGTGGGAAAATGCAAAATTGGCCATTTTGGCATGAAGAATAAAAAAGAAGCATATTACCTAAATGGTGAGAGATTGCAGAGCTCTGAGATACAGAGGGACCTGGATGTCCTGGTGCATGAACCACGAAAGGCTAGTATGCAGGTACAGCAAGTAATTAGGCAAGTTAATAGAATGTTATTGTTTACTGTGGCAGGAATTAAATATAAAAGTAGGGAGGTTATGCTTCAGTTGTACAGGGCACTGGTGAGGCCATATCTGGAATGAGTTGGTCCTGAGAGAGGGGCCCGAGCCGTGGAAAGCGTCACGGTTCCGGCGAGTTCTCGCTAGCCCTTGAAAATCCGCGGGAGATGGTGTAAATCTTGCGCCGAGCCATACCCATACCCATACCCATACCCATACCCATACCCGCAGCATTGTATTGGTCTCTTTATTTAAGCAAGGATGTGAATGCATTAGAAGCAGTTCAGAGAAGGTTTACTAGGCTAATACCAGGAATGGGCAGGTTGTCTTATGAAGAAAGGTTGGACTAGAGTTAGTCTAGAGCTGAGAAGAGTAAGGGGTGACTTGATTGAAACTTTTAAAATCCTGAGGGGTCTTGACAGGGCGGATGTGGAGAGGATGTTTCCTCCTGTGGAGGAATCTAAAACTAGGGGCCACTGTTTAAAAATAAGGGGTCGCTTATTTAAGACAGAGATGAGGAGAGTTTTTTTTTCTCTCAGAGGGTGAGGGCCTTTGGAACTCTCTTCCTCAAAAGGCAGTGGAAACAGAGTCTTTGAATATTTTTAAGGCAGAACTAGATAGATTCTTGATAAACAAGGGGGTGAAAGGTTATTGGAGGTAGGCAGGAATGCGGAGTTGAGGTTGTAATCAGATCAATCATGATCTTATGGAATGGCGGAGCAGGCTTGAGGGGCCGACTGGTCTACTCCTTCTAATTCGTATGTTTGTATGAGCAGTGATATAGTTCCAAGTCAGAATGGTGTTCGGCTTGGAGGGAAGCTTGCAGGTCATGATGTTCCCATGTTCTGCTGCCCTTGTCCTTCTAGGTGGTAGAGGTCACAGGTTTGGAAGGTGCTGTTGAAGGAGCCTTGGCGAGTTGCTGCAGTGCATCTTGCAGATGGTACCCACTGCTGCCACTATGTGTTAGTGGTGGAGAAAATGGATGTTGAAGGTGGTTGATGAGGTGCCAATCAAGCAGGCTGCTTTGCCCTGGATGGTGTCAAGCTCCTTGAGTGTTGTTGGAGCAGCACTCATCCAGGCAAGTGGAGAGTATCCCATCACACTCCTGTCTTGTGCTTTGTAGATGATGGACAGGCTTTGGGGAGTCAGGAGGTGAGTTACTCTTGGCAGCATTCCCAGTCTCCGATCTGCTCTTGTAACCATAGTATTTATATGGCTATCCAAGTTCAGTTTCTGGTCTATGATAATCCCCAGTATGTTGATAGTGGGAGATTCAGTGACAATAATGCCATTGAAAGTCAAGGGGAGATGGTTGGATTCTCTCTTGTTGAAGATGGTCATTGCCTGGCCCTTGTGTGGAGCAAATGTCACTTGTCACTTAACAGCCCAACGTTGTCCAGGTTTTGCTGCATATGGGCACGGACTGCTTCAGATTCTGAGGTGTCACGAATGGTGCTGAAAATTCTGCCATCATCAGCGAACATCCTCACTTCTGGCTTCATGTTGAAGGGAAGGTCATCAATGAAGCAGTTGAAGATGGTTGGGCCTAGGATACTACCCTGAGGGATATTAGTAAAAGCCATTGTATTATTATTATCTCAGAGTACAATACCATATATGATCTAAAAATATTAGCCTCGAAATTTCTGTTGGTAATCATAAGATTTCTGTGTCTAGTATTTTAACAGAAGTGTTAGACCACTTAAAAGTTAAAACTTGTAAATACAGTGAACAGAGGAATGTTTTGTGAATACATTAATTATGTACCCTTTAATATTGCCATAAATAATTTCTAAGCTATTATGTAATATTATGTATGTGTAGACTACTCATGGTAGCAAAACAGTAATTTACTCAGTTTGAAACAAGGACGTGGCAAAAAGGATGAGTTACATAAGAATGTAAGAACATAAAAAATAGGAACAGGAGTAGACCATTCGGCCCCTCGAGCCTGCTCCGCAATTCAATAAGATCATGGCTGACCTGCTTGTGTTTCGAATTCCGCATTCCCGTCTACCCCTGATAATCTTTGATTCCCTTGCTGAACAAGAATCTATCTGCCTCTGCCTTAAAAATATACAATGACCCCACCTCCACCGCCTTCTGAGACAGAGAGTTCCAAAGTCGTACAACCCTCTGAGAGAAAATAATTCTCCTCATCTCTGTCCTAAAATGGTAACCCCTAATTTTAAAACATTGCCCTCTAGTTCTGGACTCACCCACAAGAGGAAACATCCTTTCCACATCCACCTTGTCAAGGTGGTTCAGGGTCTTGTATACCTCAATCAAATCACCCCTCACTCTTCTAAACTCCAGTGGAAACAAGCCCAATCTGTCTAACCTTTCCTCATAAGATAACCCACTCATTCCAGGTATCAATCTAGAAAACCTCCTCTGAATCACCTCCAATGCATTTACATCCTTCCTTAAATAAGGAGACCAAAACTGCACACAGTATTCGAGGTGTGGTCTCACCAATGCCCTGTATAACTGAGGCATAACATCCTTACTTTTATGTTCAATCACTCTTGTAATAAAGGATAACATTCCATTGTCCTTCTTAATTACTTGCTGTACCTGCATACTAACTCTTTGTAACTCATGTACTAGAACACCTAGATCCCTCTGCACCTCAGAATTATGCGGCTGTTCTCCATTTAAGTAATACTCTGCTTTTTTGTTCTTCCTGTCCAAGTGAACAACTTTACATTTTCCCATATTAAACTCCATTTGCTAGATCTTTGCCCACTCACTGAACCTATCTATATCCATCTGCAATCTTGTCATGCCCTCTCACAACATACTTTCTTACCTATCTTCATGTCATCTGCAAATTTAGCTATCATGCCTTCATTCCCCTCATCTAAGTCATTGTAAATTATAAAAAGCTGAGGCCCTAGCACAGACCCCTGTGGGACTCCACTCGTCACATCCTGCCAATCAGAAAAATATCCATTTATGCATACTCTCTGCTTTTTGCCAGCCAGCCAATCTTCCATCCATGCTAATATGTTACCCCCTACACCATGCACTTTTATTTCCTGTAATAACCTTTGATGTGGAACCTTATCAAATGCTTTCTGCAAAACCAAGTACAGTACATCTACAGGCTCCCCCTTATCGACAGCACATGTTACTCTTTCAAAAAGCTTCAATAAATTGGTTAAACATAAGTTTCCTTTCACAAAGCCATGCTGACTCTTTCCAATTGTCTTGAGCTCTTCTAAGTGCCCAGCTATAACCTCCTTAATGAGCGATTCTAATAACTTCCCCATGACAGATGTCGAGCAAACTGGCCTATAGTTTCCTGTTTTCTGCCTCCCTCCCTTCTTGAATAGAGGGATTATATTTGCTACTTTCCAGTCTGATGGAACCTTTCCAGGATCTAGCCAATTTTGGAAAATTAACACCAAGGTATCAACTACCTCATTAGCTACCTCTTTTAAGACCCTAGGATGTAGTCCATCAGGACCTGGAGACTTGTCAGCCCACAGCTCCATCAGTTTGCTTTGTACTGTTTCCCTTGTGATTTCAATTTCACCAAGTTCCTCTCTCCTTGCCACCTCCTGATTTGCAGCTATTAATAGAATGTTTTTTGTATCCTCTATAGTGAAAAGAGAAGCAAAATATTTGTTAATTTCTTCCGCCATTTCCTTATTATCTGCTATTAACTCCCCACTGTCACTCTCTAGAGGGCCAACACTCACTTTATTTTTTTCCTTTTTTTAAAATACCTGTAAAAACTCTTGCTATCCGTTTTTACATTTCTAGCTAGCTTCCTCTTATACCCTAATTTCTTTCTCCTGATTAATCTTTTAGTTATTCTCTGCTGTTCTTTATTCTGACCAATCATCTCTCCTGCCACTATGCGTTTTCCTTGGGCAGGATTTTATGGCTGGCGTGCGGATGGCGGGGTCCGCACGTCAGCACTTAAAATGTCGCACGCTGACACCGCACGAGCATCCCGACGTCAGCGCGCGCCATTGCGATATTTAGGTGGGCGGGCACGCTATGAAGCGCGACGCGCGCCCGCCATTAATTAAAGTCCTTGTTAAGGCCCTTAACTCGGCAATTGAAGCCGATTTTGAGGAGCCCGTGCGATCTTCGCCTCGGCGCACGGGCCCAACGGGCAGGCGGGTAACTGGTTTTTTAACAAACCTCATCCACGGGCGGGATATGTGGGCTCAGGGGGGTTGTTCATATTTTTTCTGAAGTATTTATTGCAGAAAGTATTTTAAACTAGCCTGTGTAATTGTTAGCAGTTCAGATCGATTTCCAATAGCTTTCTCTGTACTTTGAAGCTTCAGCTCAGCAGTCGGCAGACAGTAATCTTCATCGGGCCTGCAGCTTTCTGAAGGCCTCCATTTAGCCTGGGTATGGGTTCTAACATCTCCATTGGAGGAAGCTCCTCTGAGGAGGAAGGGAGGGATAGAATAAGGAGGAGGCCGGGAGTGGACAATCAGACTCTAGGGGAGCCACCATTAAGGTAGCAGAACAGGAACATAAGGTGTTTAACCAGGTCAAAGCCAGACTTACCTTTATTAGCCGAGGAATAGAATGTAGGAAAAGGGAGGTCATGTTGCAAGTGCAGAAAACGCTGTCGAGGCCACATCTACACTTCTGCGTTCACTTGTGACCTGCGCTTCATGGGAGAGATGGCATTGGAGTGGGGAGAGTGCAGAGGTTCCTGACCTGGATGCATGCTGGCCTGGAGAGTTGCAGTGATGGGGAAACATTGCAAACACTTGTGACATTTGCCGTGGAGCACAGGAGATTGACAGGTCACATTATTGACCTTCATACCGTTATGAGGGGCATTGAACGGGTGGACAGAAGGCAACATGTTGGTGCAGGGATGACTAACGTGGTGGCATTTATTTAAGTTGAGTGCCATGAGGTTGACAGGTGAGGTGCTGAGGACCTTTTGGACAGAGTAATGTGGGACCCACTGGCTGAAAGGGTGGTGGAGGTACCAACACCCCTAAGATGCAAAATGTCTTTGGATGTGCAGCAGCGATGCCATGGCATGTTAGGCCATGGGGATAGTGGTCACAAATGGGATAGGGCGACTTTGGAAGGTGCTAGAGACGTGCATCCTCAATGGGCCGAAGGACCTTTGTGTATGACCCACTTGTCTGACTGTATCAGTCTGTGAATGAGCAGTGTTGCTACATTAACGATTGCAGCAACCATCAGTGCTTTGGATGGTGGGGAGACAGAGTGGATGGGACTATGGCCCTCAAATACCTGGCCGCTGTATCTCAGCTTCACTGACACCTGCCGCCCTGGCCGCCTGCCTCCTCCCCAGCTCCATGGCCTGCTCCTCATAGGTGGTGAGGTGCTGCAGCACGGTGTGCCCACCACCAGTCCACTGCCGCTCCCGCATATTACTCTCAGTTTTTGCCTGCAGAACGTAGAAGAGCATTTATTAGGGCTGATTGCTCATGTACTCTGCACGCGCACACCGCACCCCAACCACAGTGGCCCATCTGAGGCCTCCAGCAGCTCCTGTCCACACTACTGGTGATCAGTCCCCAGAAGATAGCACGGCTGCTCCCAAGCCCCTCCCCTAATGGCCACCTTGGACACATTCAGTGTCCATCACTTTGAATAACACACGGGTCTTAGTGCCCATGGCAAGGAGGTGCAGCTAGGTGCGGCGCCGAGGCCAGCAGATGGCTCTTGGTCACAACACCTTGAGGCTCCCCTTCCACCATCTCATCACCATCAATAAGACATGTGTTGGAGTTCTCAGTATGTGTCTAGCCGCCTCCCCTGCAGGTTGTCCCCAGACTACTCAAATGCGACAAACACCAACATATGCTGCAGGGAGAACCCATCTTCTCCTCAACCACTAAGGCTGATGTAAGCATGGTCACTATCTGCCCACCCAGCATGCGCCAAATGCCCAATGCAGTAACGACAGCAAGACATGGGCCGGGGTGGGGGGGCCTCAAAGGCTAAGGTTACCTGCTGGGTAAAATAGCCAAGGCTGACATGGTACTGACCCTTCCAGAGCCCAGCAAATCATTGAAGTGCTTGTGGTACTGCGTTCCTGTGCGCCGCACATCATCATAAGAGCTTACAGCCTCTGCCACCTCCTGCCATGCCTCCCTGGTGTCGTGGGGGGCCCTCCTCCTCCCATCCTCTGGAAACAAGACATCCCGATGTTTGGACACCTCTTCGAGGAGGACAGCAATGCAGGCATCTGAGAACCGAGGGGCACAGTGGCCTCCCGCTGGCCTACCCTGCAGCCTGCCCCCCTCCTCCTTCTCTGCCCTCACATCTTGTGCTGCCCGGTGACTGGCCATGGTGAACAGCCTAAAGGAGGCTGCCTGGCCGCTCTTTATACAGACTGCTGGTCGCCCATTGGAACCAGCGGTCTGAACACACCCGCCGCCGATTTAATTTTCCCGATGAACACGGGAGTCGGAATCCCACTGGGCAGGCCTTAATTGGCCTGCCCAACGCAAAATGGCGGCGCGGTCCGTTTCGGCGGCGGCGATTGGCTGCCCGCCCGCCGCCAAGTCAGTCGGGCCCACCTGCCCGTCAAGCGCAAAATTCAGCCCCTTGAGTTTGATGCTTTCCTTAACTCCTTTAGTTAACCACGGATGGTGGGTCCTCACCTTAGAATTTTTCTTTCTAATAAGTATGTACTTATTCTGAATACTCTGAAATATCCCCTTAAATGTCTGTCACTGCTTCTCTATTGATCTATCCCCTAGCCTAGTTTACCAGTTCACTTCAGCTAGCTCAGCTTTCATGCCCACACAATTGCCCTTACTTAAGTTTAAGAGATTAGTCTTAGACCCACTTTCTCCCTTTCAAACTGGATGTAAAATTCAATCGTATTGTGGTCATTGCTATCTAGGTGTGCCTTTACTCTGAGGTCATTTATTAACCCTGTCATATTACACATACCAAGTCTAATATAACCTGCTCTCTGGTTGGTTCCAGAACATGCTTTTCTAAGAAATTATCTCAAAAGCATTCTAAGAACTCCTCATCCAGGCTACTGCTGCCAATCTGATTTTTCCAGTTTATATGTAGATTAAAATCACCCATGATTATTGCTGTCCCTTTATCACGAGTACACAATATTTTCTCTTTAATACTTTGTCCTACATTGTGGCTACTGTTCATGGACCTATAGACCACTCTCAATAGTGACTTTTTCCCCTACTATTGCTCACCTCCACCCAAACTGATCCTACATCCTGATCTCCTGAATCAAGGTCATCTCGAACGATTGCCCCAATGTCCTCTTTGATTAACAGTGCTACACCTTCACCTTTACCTAGTTTCCTATTCTTCTTGAATGTCAAATACCCTTCAATATTAAGGACCCAATCTTTGTCGTCCTGCAGCCATGTCTCTGCATAATTGCTATCAGATCATATATATTTACTTGCTTTATTTACCATTTCTCATGAATGGCAAGAACAACTTGGAGGTTGCAAACCTGATCAGCTTCTGTAATGGAATTTTGGAGGAAATCCTTCTCGTTGCTAATTTAATTACATAGTTAATCCTTTGTTTTCAAGTACAACTAGTGAAAATCCACCTGTGTTCACTCACCCAAATTCATAACAAATAGTGCACAGTGAAATTTTAATCCCAGATCATGGGTCTTGGAGTTAGCAGTATATTTGGGATGTTTAGCTATTAACTTTACCTATTCCTTTAAGCAATGTCTCTAAGTAGGTAAATTTGAGTAATTGTAGCTGGTTCTGAACTGTGCAAGGTAATTGTACCCACTCTATTTCTGTACCTGTGCCAAAATATGATGCCTGCTCTGTGATGTTTTATGTAAAATGGTTGCCAAGCTGGTATCAGCTGGTTATTGACCTGCCTGCCATTGGAAACCTTTTCCACTATTTACTCTATCAAAACCATTTATGATTCTGAACACCTCCATCAAATCTCCTCCTAACTTTCTGTGCCCCCAGAAGAACAACCCCAGCTTAATATCAAAGCAAAATACTGCGGACGCTGGAAATCTGAAACAAAAACAGAAAATGCTGGAAAAACTCAGTAGGTCTAGCAGCATCTGTGGAGAGAAAAACAGAGTTAACGTTTCGAGTCCATATGACTCTTCTTCTTAACAGCCCCAGCTTCTCCAGTCTCTCTGCAAAACTGAAGTCTCTCATCCCTGCTAACATTCTAGCAAATAAAAACAGAAAATGCTGGAAATACTCAGCAGGCCTAGCAGCATCTGTGGAAGGTGAAACAAAGTTAATGGACAGAATTTTAGTGGCCTGCATGAGGGGGCAGTTAAATTGCAGGGAGCCATGGTGGATCGGCTCCCTGAACATGTCCCATCATCAGAGAATTTACCAGTGCCGGAAACAGGATTGTGACAGGCTGCCTGCTACAAGGAAGGGGGTAACCAACTTAAATATCCAAAGGCTCTGTTAAGGGTTATTTTACTAGGCCATTGGCATTTTTCCGACAGTGGTTCGAACCCTATAACCCCCCCCCCCACCCCTAAATCAGGTGGAGAGGGCACCATCTAAGTGTGGGTGGCCTCCCAACGGCAGCCTGGGGGCATGGTGGGAGGTATTGGGTGGGTGGAAATTGTTTTTTAGAACTATTTGAGGGGACCATAGGGAAGTCCATGGGTGCAGTTGGTTGTGCTCCTGCCTTTGAGCCGCGAGGCCTTGGGTTTGAGTCCTGCTCTAGGACATATTGGCCAAGGAAGAACCCACCAATTGTGCAGGCAAGTCAGTGCGTATCGGTGCCAATCCCAGCAATCTAGTTAAATGGGGAGGGTTAGCAGCTATAAAACCACCCGCCAAATGCAAAAAATTATGGTTGATATGAAGAGTGATCAACCAGCACTGTGGTAATTTTAACCAAGCTTGCAGGACTGAAAACTGACAGGACCAGGTGGAATGCCAGTTTAACACCCAACCCAATATTACTCTGCGCAGAAATCAATAGGTGGCAAGTAAAACCAATGTTGTGCCCGATCTTGCCAATTATCCCCCATTATATCGTGTTAAAGAGGGAGGTAATTTCTCCATGCACCTAGTTTTCAACAAATTATGTCCTGTGAATATTAAGCTAAAACTGAATACCCACATGCTTTGCATCACATTCCAGGCTACATGTTGTCATATATATATATATGGTGTGTTTGTGGCATTCACAGATTACTAGCTTACATTACAAGAGCTTAATATTCTTAGTGGTTATATATAAAGTGGAGAACAATTTACCAGAATCGGAAGACTTAATAGAAATGCTGCCCTTTTAACCTTGTGAGGTTACTTGTATGATTCTTTATTTGTTCCTTAGCAGACCTTTATTATTTCTCCCTGCCATCCTTCTTAAGATACCACCAACAGGCAATTGAACATCTCTAGATTTTCAAAAGTTTATTTTTTGGGAACTTTAACTAAAACATCTCAACACCTGATTAATAAATTTGTTCTTTTTCATAAAGCCCATAAATTCTTTCCTTTTTACTAAATTCTTTCATTTAAACTATGAAATTCAGGGCCCCTGAATTGTGAGCTTTCTGCATATTGTTTCAGTATTTGATTGTAGAATGCAAGTCAGAGTCCTTGAAAAAGGTCAAGTGTTTAATTTCCAGTTGTTAAGCTGTTTAATTTGCTTGATTACATCCAGACTTTCATTGGATGGCTTAACCTAATGCTAGGGGTAAATGAGCTTGTGAGAAAGCACTAAATCATGCATTATTGCTGGGGGACATAAATGAGGATAATTAACCAGCATCTATCTCCTAAATAGCTTTAAAATTCTAGGTAGCCTAATCCCACCATTTTGTTTATTTTTCACTGCTTTGCCAGAAATGAATACAAAATATTGGGATTAGGCAAATAATAACGACTTAAAACTTCTCTGAGTCTTTTTTTCTTGAAAATTACCTTTATAAATGTTTCATAACATCATAAAATAATGAAAACTTGCAGCTTTGAAACCTAAAATTTCTAGAATGTGACTTTTTCATTGGGAATGAGGAAAACATATACAATCATAATTCTGCTTTAATCATGTGTGCATTTACAAGCACCTAACAAATCACCTAATTGGTATAAATGATGAAAAATTTGATAATCCCATCATGATGGTTCCACTATCTTTGAGTAATACAGGTACATTACCTCAAATCTGGCAGCCTCGGGACTGAGGACGTGCCAGGTTTCATATTGCTGGGTTTCAGGTCAGGTGATTTGGGCCTTGGGCAGTTTGGGTCAATATGGGTCGGCTGGAGTCAAGGGTTGCTTGGAATGTGGGATAGAGTGGCGCACGAAGTGGATAACTAGTCTGGAGCCAAATCATGCCAATGCAGCTTCTGGCCGAAATATCCAGGTAAGCGCTTTTTAGAAAACTTTTACTCAATTAATATTGCTACATGGAACATTGTAAAAGTCTCCACTTTTCAAACAACACCAGTTTTTGGACAGTGGAATTTGAGACCTTGTACCTGTGGTTGCATGGTCAGGTGAAAAGCACTTTTCGATGTACGAACATATGAACATACGAATTAGGAACAGGAGGAGGCCACTCAGCCCTTTGAGCCTGCACCGCCATTCAATAAGATCATGGCTGATCTGATCGTGGTCTCAGCTCCACATTCCTGTCTACCCCGATAACCTTTTAAATCTTGTTAATCAAGAATCTATCTAGCTCTGCCTTAAAAATATTCAAAGACACTGCTTCCACTGTCTTTTGAGGAAGAGAGTTCTAAAGACTCATCACCCTCTGAGAGAAAAAAAATTCCTCATCTCTGTCCTAAATGAGCAAACCCTTATTTTTAAACAGTGGCCCCCTGGTTTTAGATTCTCCCACAAGAGGAAACGTCCTCTCCACATCCACCCTGTCAAGACCCCCCAGGATCTATATGTTTCAATTAAATCGCCTCTCACTCTTCTAAACTCCAGCAAATACAAGCCTAGCCTGTCCAACCTTTCCACGGGATGCGGGCTTCACTGGCTGGGCCAACATTTATTGCTCACCCCTGGTTGCCCTGGAGAAGGTGGTGGTGAGCTACTTTTTTGAGCTGCTGCGGTCCATGTGGTGTAGGTACACCCACAGTGCCGTTAGGGAGGCAGTTCCAGGATATTGACCCAGCGACAGTGAAGAAACGGCGATATATTTCCAAGTCAGGATGGTGAGTGACTTGGAGGGGAACTTCCAGGTGGTGGTGTTCCCATGTATCTGCTGCCCTTCTCCTTCTAGATGGTAGTGGTCATGGGTTTGGAAGGTGCTGTCAAAGGAGCCTTGGTGAATTCCTGCAGTGCATCTTGTAGATGGTACACACTGCTGCTACTGTGCGTCGGTGGTGGAGGAAGTGAATGTTTGTAGATGTGGTGCCAATCAAGCGGCTGCTTTTTCCTGGACGGTGTCAAACTTCTTGAATACTGTTGGAGCTGCACTCATCCAGGCAAATGGGGAGTATTCCATCACACTTCTGACTTGTGCCTTGTAGATGGTGGACAGGCTTTGGGGAGTCAGGAGGTGAGTTATTCGCCACACAATTCCTAGCCCCTGACCTGCTCTTGTAGCCACAGTATTTATATGGCTAGTCCAGTTTAATTTTTGGTCAATGGTAACCCCCAGGATGTTGATAGTGAGGGATTCAGTAATGGTAATGCTATTGAAGATCAAGGGTCGATGGTTGTATTCTGTCTTGTTGGAGATGGTCATTGTCTGGCACTTGTGTGGTGCGAATGTTACTTGCCACTTATCAGCCCAAGCCTGGGTATTGTCCAGGAATTGCTGCATTTAGATATGCACTGCTTCTCCTTGCAATAAATGATAACATTCTATTAGCTTTCCTAATTACTTGTTGTACCCACAGTTTTGCAGTTCATGCACTGTGACTCCCTAGATCCCTCTGCATCTCAGAGTCTGCAATCTCTCACCATTTAGATAATATGTTTCTTTTTTATTTTTCCTGCCAAAATGGACAATTTCACATTTTCCCATATTACTCCATTTGCCAGGCCTTTGCCCACTCACTTAACCTACCTGTATCCCTTTGTTGCCCCCTTGTGTCCTCTTGTGTTTTCCATTTCATTGTTAAATCTTTTTGGAGAAATAGCGGGTCATGTTTGATGTGTCAAGATGGCCACCTTCACAATGTGGAAATATGTCACAGAAAGTAGGAATTCTGTGTCAACTGCTGCCAAGTTGTATTAACTACAGGCCAAGGTTAAAACAAGGATCTTACTGTAAAGCTGCTGTACAGAACATGTATTGAGATGATGGAAAGCCATTGTTGGATTTCAAGTAAAGAAACACCTGCGTGTACATAGTTCAGTATACAGAATTACTAAAAATGCCTAGGAGTGAGTCACATAAGAGCGAATTTCCTGAAATTCAGTGACCGTGATATAAGCAACCTAAGCAATTATGCGCAGTGCAAGACCTAATAAAATGCAATGAGTTGAATGATCTGTCAATTTATTTACCTTTTAGTTTTGTCGGTTAATGGAGGAATATTGTCCAGGACACTGAGAGCGTCCCTGTTGTTCTTCTCATAGCTCCATGGAATCTCTATTTAATGTTTCATCCAACATATAAATGCAGTAAACTTGATGCCTGCACAAATTTAGCCAATATGATATAATAAATCAAAATAGTACTTTTGCGCAGATAACATACAGATGCCAGTGCGGCAAAAAGAAACTACTGCAGAAAGGAACATCCATGGGCCAAATCACCAAGGGCTGGATCTTAAGATTTTATGCACGGGTGCGGTGGAAGGCGAGTGGTTCCAGTAGTGCATGGGAAATCCAGAAGTCAGTACAGTGGCCGGAACTATCTGCTCCCATTGGCAGTGGGCGTTATAGTTGGCGTGAGCGGACAATATGGCGAGAAGCCCAAAAATCGGTTTTACACTGTCGTGAAACCAGTTTGTGATTGTCCGCTCCGCCCATAAATGGCGGCCGTGTCTCCCGCCGTCAAATGTTGGGAACTTAATTTTAATGCATTTGAATCTCATCATTATGGCTGCATGCCAGAATAATCCCCCCACGTCAAATTTACTTACCGCCTCTGCATGACTTTAGAATGGCACGATTTACAACTGCACTTAAAAGGCGTGCACCTGGCGAGCTGAACTTCGAAAGGAAGTCAGAGGTGAGTGCACACAACTTTGCACAGCACTTGCAACGATCGCCTGTAGGACATCAAGGAAGAGGCGCTGCGCATTCGGTGGAGGCACAGGAAAGTCGCTTTTCCCTGGCTGGCTTTCAGTGCGGTGCCGTGGCAGGGGATCCAGTGCGGGTGGGTCTGGTGGGGTTGTGGGGGTAAGGCAGCACAGACTGAAGGAAGTACACAAACGCATGCTGGGGCAGTGCGCTGGAGGGGAGAATTGAGGGGGGAGGTTGAGAGAAGTGGCCACGCACTTGGAAACGCTTGTCAAAAGTGAGCATTCTTTCACAGCTGAGACTGTTTAGCAGCAGCTCCATTAACAAGTTTGGAGTCTGGCCTCTGAAGCTTTTCTGCCCACTCAAGCAATGCAAAAGCATGAAAGTGCCGCCAAATGCTCCAAAACATTTCACCCCTTTGGCGGAGACTGCAAATTGTTGTACGCTTTAGGGGGCTGCAGAATGATTGGATAGCTGGCCAAGTTGTACAAACCCCTTGTGAAAGGCAGCCATGGTGCAGTCACTGGAGGAGGCGCTCACAGCCGCTTGGAATGTCTTTATTTAGGCTTGGACCAGTGTCCATCATGGTTCAAGCAAACAGCGCAGCCTTGCAGAGCGGGTTAGGAGAATGCCTGCGCCTGAGCTGAGAGCACAGCATGCAGTCCAGTGGCTGAAGCTGCCGCCATTCGGTCAAGTGGAGTGGGGCGGAGCTGGGTGGGGTTTTGGACAGCCATGAAGCGCACTACACACTGGACATCCATGTAGTGGCAAGTTCTCTCTGGCATGAGTGAAGGGGCCTTAAGACTTAACCAAGAGAGGTCCTTAGTACATAGATGCTAACCCACACATCTCTCTCTTTGATCCTGCGGGGGGAAAACATCAGGATCAAGGAGCCTGGTGATCTAGAAGTATGCCTCATGGCTTACAGGGAGTAGAGAAGAAGAAAAAGAGTTCGGTGGAGGCGCCTGGCTTGCAAATGAGAGGAGCGTCACTCTCAAGATTAAGATAAAAGCAAAATACTAGAGATGCTGGAAATCTGAATCAAAAACAGAAAATGCTGGAAAACTCAGCAGGCCTAGCAGCATCTGTGGAGAGAGAAACAGAGTTAACGTTTTGAGTCAGTATGACCCTTCTTCAGAGCTCTCAAGATGAAGGTGCGTCAGGCTCTCCTGTACATGCAGCTGAAGCTCCACAGCAAGCCATCACTCGTAGGTGCCTCGCTAGACCCAGGGTCTATAGACATTGCTTGTCATTCCTGCAGATGACTGGCAACAAGTGTCTCCGAAGACTATGCATGTCCAGGGAGCTGGTCGGTTACATATGCTACCTGTAGCAGTATTTGGTGCCACAGGGACATGGAGGGCATCCACTGCCAGTGGCTGTCAAAGTGACTGTGGCACTCAATTTTTATGTCAGTGTCTCGTTCCAGGGCTCCACGGGTGACCTGTGTGGGATCTGACAAGCCTCCACCTGCAAGTGCATCCAGGAGGTCATGGACCCCATCTTCGCGAAGGCAGAGAGCTTTGTACATCTCAGCTGGGATCAGTCAAGCCAGGAAGCAAGATTGCTGGGATTTGTCCAGACCTCTGTTTTTCCACAGGTGCAGGGTGCCATTGACTACACTCCTGTGGCGCTTAGAGCTCCATGGCAACAAGCAGTCACTATGTCAACCGCAAGGGTTTCCACCCACTGAATGTTCACCTGGTCTACGGCCGCCACAAATGCATCCTGCAGGCCTGCACACGGTCCCCAGGGAGTGCCCATGATGCCTACATCTTCAGAAGGTCTCAGACCCCTGACATCTTCCAGGGTCCACAGAAGCTGCAGGGTTGGCTTCCTAGGAACAAGGCTACCCATAGAGGACGTGGCTGATGATGACTATGCAGTGGCCTCAGGCTGCAGTATAGAGATGGTACAATGAGGCTCATGCTACAACCCGGACTTTGGCAAACGATAGGCATATTGAAAATGAGGTCCTGATGCCTTGACAGGTCCAGTGGAGCACTGCAACACAGTCTCCAGAGGGTATCGCGCATCATCATCGTTTGCTGCGCGCTCCCCAACCTGACGCTGCAATGGGGGGAAGACCTGGCTGAGGAGGAGGTGGAAGAGCTGTACGTCTCCGCTGATGAGGAGGATGTCGAAGGCGATGAGGTCCTCGGAGGTGAGAATGCCGGCGATGAAGCCATCGCACTGGCCAGATGAGGCAGGCGTGCTCGAGAGGCTCTCATGGAGGATGATGACAAGATGCAGTGAGGACAATTCTGACATCCTCACCTTGCATCTGTGAACGTTTGACTCCTGTGTGGCTGATGGCAGCGCACATACCCTCAGTGCTCAGGCTCATGACGACATGCAGTGAGGACACTCCATAGATCTTCACATTGCTTTTGTGAACGTCTGACTCTTGTCTGGCTGAGGGCAGCTCGCTTGCGCTCTGTGATCAGGGTCATATCATGGAGAAGCAGCCATGAAACTAAGTGCATCTGATCCTTTGGTAGCCTTCAGCACCTGACCCCTTCAGGAGCACAGCATCACCGGACACAGATGCTGAATCAATGGGGGCCAGCCCCATCTCACAGGTGCTGAGAGCACACAGAGAGAATGACGGAACTCGTAATGCCTGCCCACAACATTCTGGCAGCAATGACAAGCACCATCGAGGTGCAGGCATCATGATGTGTCCAGTGAGTGTGAAGCCGGACCATCACTTTGCTCTGAAGGTTACACACAGGACAGGGAAGAGGCCCTGGACTGGGACACCTGCCTTCATCTTGTGCAGGAACCAAGGTTTCACATCTGAGTGACACAAACACTGCTCATCATAACAAGGAGACATAGGCAAGGAGACATTTTTGGGAGCACAATAGTGAGCATTATGTACAAGTGATTAACACCGATGCCCAGGCTGTGCAAATACATCTTCCGAACCTTCCTTATCCTGCTGCTACATCTTGGTGCTCCCCTGACATCCACAGTGCAGGTGCAGGCAGCCTGCTGACTGCTATGCCCTGTTGCCTGTGATGACTTTGGCAGGCACCCTCTGGAGGGCTGAGACCTGGAGGGCCCCGGCCTGCTTTGGGTATCCTGCTGTGGGCCAGCTGCTCCCTCCTCAGCCTGTGGAGCTGGAGATGATGGCGTCACAGGAAGAGGGGATTTGGATCAGCTGGACATTCCCGGAGTCACCTGGGTGGATGGCCCCAGGATGTTGAGCTGCTGGTCCTCTTCTGTATGGTTGCGCGAGGATCCCTGGCTGACTCCTTGAGGAGAAGGGGAAGCTGGAGTGTGATCGAGCTGCCCTACATCCCTCTCACTTTGACACTGTTGGCGGCCAACTACAGTGTCAATGATGGAGTGTAGCCTGCGCAGCAGTGCAGGACCGATGTTCTGGACCAAGGTCTCCATGGCGGCCGCCATCCTGCCAGTGTTGACCTCAATGCATTGGCATGCTGGCATTATCATCTCAGACTGAAGGCGGATGGACTCCTCCATCATCCCTTGCAATCTGAGGAGTGCACCAGACATCCTTTCCTGATGTTCCCCTGATTGTCTTTGCAGCTCCACCAACTGATGGAGGACCGAGTCCAGAGGCTCATCACCTGACTTCGACTCAGCAGATTCCTTGCCTTCAGCAGTCCTCCGAGTGCTGGCGACCTTGGAAGTCCCTGCCTGCACCTGCTGTGGGACCGATTGTGTGCTGTGCTCACCAGATGGTGATCCCAAGGCTGCTCCACATCTAAATCCCACTGAGGTGTGTGTGACTGCATTGGTGGAGGGTGTGGGTGAGCGCTGTGACGGGTCTTCAACTGTGCTGCCCTCAGGATCCTCATCCAATGTGCTCTTGGCGCTGAAGTCAGGGTCATGGTTGCCTGAGGATAATGTGCCAGATATGTCTAGGAGAGAAAGTGGAGATTATTAGTGCATGGCTGCTGCAGTACACAGAACAGTGGACTCAGAGTAGCATTGACAGAAGGATGATGTGGTGCAGGATCCTCATGTGGATGCTTGCCACTGACCTCACCTTCACCACAGGAACGGTCCATGTTCTCTCTGGCCAGATCCAAAGTGTGACTCACGAATGGATTGAGGACCTTGTTGTCCGGCACTGTATCCCTGGTCTGGGACTTGTCCCTTTGATTGTGAGCGATCTTATCCTGCATAAAGACATATGGAGAGAGTGTGAGCAAGGTGCATGCCAGGCGATGTCGTGTGTGTATATGTGTGTGTGTGTATGTGTGTGCTCAGTGGAGCCATGGATGGGATGTGGATGTAATCTCCAGAGGAGATGAGGCCAGATGGATGGATGAGATCATTCATTCTTTTTCTGCACTGGATAGCCGACCTCTTGTGTGCAGTGTCAGCACTAAGCACCTCTGCTTCCACCTCCCAAGCCGGAGTGGTGAGGCTGATGGGCCTCCTGAGGTCAGAGCAGGAATAGAGGACATCGCAGTGGGCCTCCACAGCATCCCAAAGGCATCCCAGGGATGTGTCACTGAATCGGGGGGCTGCACTCTTCTTGGATTTTGGGGCCATGTCTTCACTGGAGCAGTCCTGGGCTCAAGCATTGAGCACTGTGTGTACGGCTGCAGTTTAAATATGGCACCCGGAGTGAGGGAGCAGCCAAGTAATGGCGTGGTGGGCAAATTGGAGTCCGACCGCCATTGATCCGGCAAGTTTCCCATGACCGTATAATTTATGAGGTGGGGAGGGGACAATACGGTTTGAAAATCCACTATTGTGGCCGACAGGTAAAAATTCTTTTTTCACGCCCGTTACCACACTTACTGTAAATCTGGGATGATTCTGCCTAGTGAATCCGTCATTGGCTTTTTAACCCAGCCACTACATTTGCAGATTTCCCAGCCAATTAGCATCTGCAGGCATGATGATGACTAGCATGATGTGTTTTCAACTCCAGCATTTAAAGGGACAGCAAACATGCAACTTGAAGGAGTTTGGAGTAAGGAGTAAGGGAAACAAAGTAGGGGAATGGAACTGAGAAGGTCAGAGGTTGCACTACAGTTCGGTGGTCCTCTCCTGGATATGTTACTGGGCCCGTGAAGATCTGAAGGGATGTACTGCTGGCTGGCAATGGGAGGAAGAAGCTAGGGACATCAAGAGGGAGTGGTTGGAAGTAGCAGAGGTCAGCAGCAGGATTTTGGTGCCACCCTCCTGAATACAATGTTAAATGACCAAAACAGGTCAGGAAAGGTGAGTGCAATGGTCATTCACATACATCCTGATGTGCATATCACCCCAATCCTCTCATTCTGCCTTCTCAAGCCAATTCCAGCACACCACTCCTCACACCAATCTATCTTTCAGTTACACCCATTTCTCTGTATCTATATACTTCCTCACATCCCCATCTATCCATCCACCACTTCCAATCATCCACATCCTTATACAATGCGTCTCCCTCACAGTCACTCTTACTGTGTGTACTCCACCCATCGGATGAACAATCCATAACTCTCATTCATAGGTCTCTCCTTTGGCCCCTTACAGGTGAAGAGAACACATGACACTAAGGGAGACAGAGAATCAGAGGTGGCTCTCCACAGATTTGAAAGCTAACAAGTTCAGAGAAGGAGCTGAAAGTCAGTAGAGTCTCAATGTGAACAGAGCTGGGGCTATCCCAGCTGCCTGGGGACAGATTAAATATCAGACAGCCACATGGTGTACAACATCCATTCATGTCGATTTGATGTCAGCAGCCGGTAAAGTATGATCAGTGAAGTGTGATTTGTCATAATAATGACAATTTTTCTTGTCTTGAAATGTATTTTTATCTCCCACTGGGTCTTCTTGTGTTTCACACGAAGTGGTCCACTGGCCTGCTGACTCCTGAGGGTGCACTGTCAAAGGACTCATGCAGACCATGCACCAGCTCAGATACTCACACTACCATGAGACCAGTAAGACAGACAGTTGGATTTTCACTTGGTGATCACACATTACAAGTGAACATGAGGTGATGGTGGAGATGAGGATAGCAATGGAGAAGTTGCAGGATTCTCCAAACTCTGCGCTGCAAATGCTATACCTGGAGGGTCATCAAAAACAGTCTAAAAGCAGCAGAGAATTGCGACGTTCTGGCTGCCTCTTGTCTTGATGGCCGAGTATGCCCTTGCACAGGTACAGTTTGAGCAGTGTTTGCTGAGATATTCACGGGCTCAAAGACCCAGAAGATGTTGGCTAATGACATGTCAGCAGACAGAGCAGGGATTTGAACAGCCTGCCTCCACCTCTGTTGTAGTTACCGAGTTTGCAATAGGTAGAAGCACTAGCAAGAGGAAGATTAAGGATTTGTATGTCCATGGATGCACCACATAATGTTAGATTGGTAAGTTTCAGTTTTATTTTTGAGCCACATAAATACTATTTCTTCTCACCACTTTGCCCATTTTTGATTGCTGCCTGGAAAGTGGCCTTTTCACTTGATGTGAATGTTAAGACATGGATTGACGCTGAGCAATGGGGCTGCTGTGAAAAGGATGCTTGTTTCGAGCAGGACTGCTCTGTGTTGATGGCATTTGTGGGAGCAGAGTGGTGGTGGGTGGTGATGAGCAGATGCATGTGGCTGCTGGATGTGTACATTGGTGGAACCTGGGTGAACCTCACAATAGTGAAGGTATCCCAGACAGGAATGCGTGCCACTGGTTGTACCTTGCAAGCATCACATTTCACCTCCTCCTCCTCAGAATTGTTTGAAGAGGTCCTGTGCTCCACATTTTGTTCCTCTCACAAACCTTGCTGATTGTGGTGTGCAGAGAATGGCGCACCATGATCATTCTGGAAACCCTGGTGACTACGTCCTGAAGGACATCTCCAGATCAGTCTACCTGAAGCGCATCCCCAACATGCCGATAGTTTGTTCGATGACACGTGATAGTCACATGGCATTCAGTCTCCTGGGACTCATTCCTCGGGTTTCCTGAGACTTGTCATCAGCCACGTTTTAAGGGGCTATCCCTTGTCCTTCACTGAGAGGGTGGTGAATCTATGGAATTCTCTACCACAGCAGGCTGTGGAGGCCAGGTCACTGAATATATTTAAGAAGGAAATAGGTAGATTTCTGGACACTAAAGGTGCCAAGGGGTATGGGGAGAGTGTAGGAGTATTGTTCAGATAGCAAATCAGCCATGATCATATTGAATGGTGATGCGGGCTCAAAGGGCCGAGTGACCGACTCCTGCTCCTATTTTCTGTGTCTATGTTTCTTACTGACCGGTAACTCTGCATCCAGGTGCACAGATCCTTGGGAGGGTGGATTGCTGCAGGAGGGGAGCATTATGGTGGCTATGCAAGAATCTTGGAGACTCTTGCATAAAGATATTGCACGCCAGTTCCACATTGATGGGAGTTCATGTGGTTAATGAGCACTCCTGAATGATTTGTGGACGCTTTAATTGCCCTGTGCAATCAGTGACACCCTGCATCACTGGGAATCCAATCGTAAGAACATAAAACATAAGAAATAGGAACAAGAGTAGACCATTCGGCCCCTCGAGCCTGCTCTGCCATTCAATAAAATTATGGCTGATCTTCTCGCGTTTTGATTTCCACATTCCCATCTAACCCTGGTAACCTTTGATTCCCTTGCCAAACAAGAATCTATCCACCTCTGCCTTAAGATTATTCAATGACCCTGCCTCCACCGCCTTCTGAGGCAGAGAGTTCCAAAGTCACGCAGCCCTCTGAGAGAAAAAAATTCTCCTCATCTCTGTCCTAAAAGGGTGATTTTAAAACAGTGTCCCCTAGTTTTGGACTCACTCACAAGAGGAAACATTCTTTCCAAGTCTACCTTGTCAAGGCCGTTCAGGATCTTGTATACTTCAATCAAACCAGCCTTCACTCTTCTAAACTCCAGTGGAAACAAGCCCAGTCTGTCTAACCTTTCCTCATAAGACAACCTACTCATTCCAGGTATCAATCTAGTAAACCTCCTCTGAACCGCCTCCAATGCATTTACATCCTTCCTTAAATAAGGAGACCAAAACTGCACACAGTATTCAAAGTGCGGTCTCACCAATGCCCTGTATAACTGAAGCATAACATCCTTACTTTTATGTTCAGTCCCTCTCGTAATAAAGAATAACATTCCATTAGCATTCTTAATTACTTGTTGTACCCGTATACTAACTTTTTGAGACTCATGTACTAGAACACCTAGATCCCTCTGCACCTCAATATTATGCAGCCATTCTCCATTTAAGTGATGCTCTGCTTTTTTGTTCTTCCTGTCAAAGTGAACAACTTCACATTTACCCACATTAAACTCCATTTGCTAGATCTTTGCCCGCTCACTCAACCTACCTATATCCATCTGCAACCTCCTCATGTCCTCTTCACAACATACGCTCCTACCTATGTTTGTGTCATCTGCAAATTTAGCCACCATGTCTTCACTCCCCTCATCTAAGTCATTGATGTAAATCGTAAAAAGCTGAGGCCTCAATACAGACCCCTGCGGGACTCCACTCGTCACATTCTGCCAATCCAAAGAAGACCCATTTATGCATACTCTCTGCTTTCTGCCAGCCAGCCAATCTTCTATCCATGCTAATATGTTACCCCCTACACCATGCACTTTTATTTTCCGTAATAATAATCAGAGCCACAAATCCCTGTGCCTGTTCATTCTGACTGGTGGCATTGCAGGAAACATTTACATAATTACTGGCCCTACCAAAGAAGCAATCAACCATCTGTCTTATGGATTCGTGCGTGCTGACCGCAAGATCCTGCACATGTCTCCAGCAGAGCCCTGGAAGCATCCAGAGGTATAAGAGTTGAGGGTGATGTGACTTTGACAGCCAATGATAAAGCATGGCCACCATTTAGCAACAAGTTTTATTCTAACAGGCTGCAAATATCTGCCTTCATCTGGCAGAACACACTGGTCTTCAGATGGAGGAAACCTACCCTGTATGGTGGATATGGCCTCCTAGGAACTGCACATCTTTGTTAAAGGTGCAGATCTGGTGCTCTTAGTGCTGCTGGTGGTTACCTTGGTTCTCAGATGAGGTTCCATCTAACATAGAGTACGCTGCATTCAGGCTGACCATCTATCCATGAAGTGACCACTGCACAGTCCTTGTGGAGAAGCCCTGTCCTCACACTGAGGATACCGTCCATCATGTTGTGTGGCACTATGCACACTATACCACTGTACTAACTGGGATAGATTCAGAGCAGATCTAACAGCTCAAAACTGAACATCCATGAGGAACTGTGGGCCATCAGTAGCAGCAGGATTGTGTCTAACCACAATATGTTATCTCATGGCCCAGCATATCTTTCATTCTACCATTACCATCAAGCCAGGGGATCAACCCTGATTCAATGAGGAATGTAGGAGGGCATGCTTGGAGCAGCACCAGGCATACCTAAAAATGAGGTGCCAACCTACATCACAAGACTACCTGCATGCCAAACAGCAGAACAGCATGCAATAGACAGAACTAAGCCATCTCATAAACAATGGGACAGATTAAAGCTCTGCAGTACTGCCACATCCAGTCATGAATGGTGGTTGACAATTAAACAACTAACTGGAGGAGGAAGCTCCACAAATATCCCCATCCTCAATGATGGGGGAGCCCAGCACATCAGTGCAAAAGGCAAGGCTGAAGTATTTGCAGCCATCTTCAACTAGAAATGCAGAGTGGATGATTCATTTCAGCCTCCTCCTGAGGACCCCATCTCATAGATGCCAGTCTTCAGTCAATTGGATTCATTCCATGTGATATCAAGAAACAGCTGAAGGCACTGGATATTGCAAAAGCTATGGGCCCTGACAACATCCTGGCTGTAGTATTGAAGACTTGCACTCCTAGCAAGCTGTTCCAACACTGGCATTTACCCGACAATGTGGAAAATTTCCCAGGTATGTCCTATCCACAAAATGCAGGACAAACCCAATCTGGCCAATTATCACCCCATCAGCCTACTCTTGATCATCAGTAAAGTTATGGAAGATTTAGGAGATAGTGCTATCAAGTGGTAATAACACAGCAATAACCTGCTCACAGATGCTTAGTTTGAGTTCTGTCAGGGTCACTTGGCTCCTGACCACATTGCAGCCTTGGTCCAAACATAAATGGAAGAACTGAATTCAAGAGGTTAAGTGAGAATGACTGCCCTTCATATCAAGGCAACATTTGACTGAGTGTAACATCAAGGAGCCCTAAAAAAATTTAAGTTAATAAGAATCAAGGGGAAAGTTCTCCACTGCTTGGAGTCATATCTAGCACAAAGGAAGATGGTTGTGGTTGTCGGAAGCCAAATATCCACAACATCACTGCAGGAGTTCCTCAGGGTAGTACCTTTGGCCCAGCCATCTTCAGCTGCTTCATCAGTGACCTTGCTTCTATCAGAAGGTCAGAAGTGGGGATGTTCACTGATGATTGCACAATATTCAGCACCATTTGTGACTAATTGGATACTGAAGCAGTCTGTATTCATATGCAGCAAGACCTGATAACATTCAGGGTTGGGTTGATAAATGGTGAGTAACATTCAGGCCATGCAAGTGCCAGGCAATGGCATTCTCCAACAAGAGAGAATCTAACCATCTCCCCTTGACATTCAACAACATTGCCATTGCTGAATCCCCCACCATAAACATCCTGTGAGTTACCAGTGACCATAAACCTAACTGGACTATTTATATAAATACTATGGCTAAAAGAGCAGGTCAGAGGCTGGGAATTGTGGCTAGTGACATACCTTTTGGCTCCTTAAAGCCTGTCCACCATCTACAAGGCTCAAGTCAGGAGGCTATTGAATACTCTTCACTTGCTTGGATGAGTGTGGCTCACTCAAGAAGCTTGACACCATCCAGGACAAAGCAGCCTGCTTGATCGGCATCCCATCTTAAACATTCACTGCCTCCATCATTGACTCACAGTGGCAGCAGTGTGTACCATATACAAGATGCACTGCAGCAACTCACCAAGGCTCCTTTGATAGCACCTTCCAAACCCATGAACTCTACCACCTAGAAGGACAAGGGCAGCAAATGCATGGAAACACCACCACCTGCAAGTTCCCCTCCAAATCACACAGCATCCTGACTTGGAACAATATCGGCATCCTTCATTGTCCCTGGAACTCCCTCCCTAACAGCACTGTGGGTATACCTACAGCACAAGGACTGTCGTGATTCAAGAAGGCAACTCACCAGCACCTTCTCAAGGGCAATTAAGGATGGGCAATAAATGCTGGCCTTGTCAGTGACACTGATATCCCATGTAAGAATAAAAATAAATTCCCTGTCATGGCTTCAACTCCTTCAATTATCATTATATTTTTTGTCTTGTTTTTACTGTTGAGCTCCAGGAAGCCTGTAGAACCAAAGTTAAACATCAAAGTCCATGTTAATTTTTCTGTAATTGACTAATTAACATATTGTTATTGACAACCTGCCTCTCCCAATGGTGTTGCTCACATGCAGCCTAACACACTGCAGTTAAATGCAGGTTGGAATTGGCTTTCCAGTGCATTTTGGCTTCCCGCTTGCATTTTTCCCAGATTTCACCCCCCAGCTACACCCAAACCCTCATGTTCACCCTTGTTAAACTTCCTTCCCTCCCCATCCCCACAACCCCCACCGTCACACCCCATAGAAAGTTAGCAATTGGTAGTGCTCACTCCTCTGAGTCAGAAGGTTGTGGCTTTAAGTCCTAATCCAGGACTTGAGCATAAAAACTACTCTTGACACTCCAGTGCAGCACTAATTTAGTGCTGCACTGTCAGGGGTACCATTATTCAGATGAGATGTTCAGCCGAGGCCCTGACTGCCCTCCCAAAAGGAAAACACAGTTTAGGTAGATGTAAAAATACCACAGCATTATATTGAAGAAGAGCCAGGGAGTTATTCCTGCTGTCCTGACTAATATTTATCTCTCAATCAATGTCACAAAACTAGATTACCTGGTCATTATCACATTGCTTATTGTAGGAGCTTGCTGTCTGAAAATTGGCTGTCACATAGGAACAAGAGTTGGTCATTTAGCCTTTAAGTCTGTTTCACCATTTGATGAGATCATGGCTGATCTGCAGCGTAATTCTATATCGTATACCCACATTCCCTAGTTCCTTAGATCTTTGTTAGCCAAAAGTATTAATCAGCTTTAAAATTAGCAATCAATCCAGCAGCAATTGATGTTTTTGGAAGTGAGTTTTAAACCTCTACCACCCTATGCATGAAGAATGTTTTCTATTTTCACTCTTGAAAGGTTTGATTCTAGTTTTTAAATATGGCCCTTAGTTCTAGGCTCCCTAATCAGCAGATCTCGTTCTCTCTATCTAACCTATCTGTTCCCCTTAATATCTTGAAAATGTCACTCAAATCATCACTTTACCTTCTAAATTCCAGACAATACAACTCTTATTTGTATAATCTGTCCTCCGAATCTATCCATATAAATACCCTGTACCCTCGATGTCCCATAACCATTCTATGCTGCACTCCCTCCAAGGCCAATATATCCTTCCAAAGGGACCGTGCTTAGGACAGCTTACAATAATCCATGTGTCATCTAACAAGGGCTTTGAATAGCTGAAGCATAGTCTCTGCCCCCTTGTATTCTATATCTCTAGGTAGAAAGGTTAGCATTCTGTTATCCTTTTTGATTATTTTTTGCAACTGTCAGGACATTTTAATAATCTGTGTACGTGGACCCCCATGTCTCTTTGGACTTCCACTGTTTCTAGATTTTCACCATTTAAAAAGTACCCAGTACCCTTTTCTATCATTTTTGGGTCGAAAGTGGATGACCTCACATTTTCCTACATTAAAAGCTAATTGCCACAGTTTTTCCCATTTGATCTGTCATGCTTCTAGGCTGCTTACAATTTCTGTCATTGGCAAATCTAGATATGTGGCTTTCCATCTCATTGTCTAAGTTGTTAATAAATAGAGTGAATAGTTGTGGCCTGAACACAGACCCTATCAGGCCACCACTAGTCACAGCCTGCCAATCAGAATATTTGTCCATTATCCCTACTCTCTTATCTCCTTCTACTCCGTCAATTTCCTAATCAGCTCAATAATTTCTCTTCAGTTCCATAGGCTTCAATTTTAACTAACGGTCTCTTCTAAGGGACTTTACCAAATGCCTTCTAGAGGTCCACAAAAATAACATCTATAGACATTCTCCGGTCCACTACTTTAGTGCCCCCTTCAAAAAATTCAGTCAGATTTGCTAGGCATGGCCTACCCTTTACAAATTCATCCTATTCTTTCCGATCAGCTGAAGTTTTTCAAAGTATTCCATCACCAACGATAGATACACATGCTCACAAGTATGGTATTTAGATTGAGGAGGAAGCACAACATGAGGCATAGGATAGGTGTGGATGGATCCTAGCAATGGGAGTTGGTGAAGGGTTAGATACTGGGTAAAAGCAATGGCATATTGATTATTCTTGCTGAGCTGTCTTCAGACCTTAATAGGATTGCTTTATGATAGAAAAACAAAATACTGCAGGTGCAGGAAATCTGAAATAAAAACAGAAAATGTTGGAAATAGTCAGAAGATCAGACAGCATCTATGGTGAGGGAAATAGAGTTAACATTTAAGGTTGGTGGCCTGTCATCAGAACACTTTACGACAGAGTGTGTGAGATCATATGGGCCAGGGGCTTTTGCTTCTGTGCTTGGCAGCCTATGATTTTCCACTGATTTATTTTAACAAGTGAAAATTTGCAGACTGGTGAACACAGAAGCAGAAAATACTAGCCATAGTCTGTGCTGACAATCAATTGGTTCTCTGCATAAGGCAGTAGGGGTGAAATAAAAGCAGAAAATGCTGGAAATAGCCAGCAGGTTTGAGCCTTTCCTACATTTTCTGTTTTTATTTCAGATTTCCATCATCTGCAATACTTTCTTCTTGCAATAGAAGGTGGCTTGTGTCAGTTGATGAACAGTTAGACTCCTAAAGATGTGGTAACATCAGTGGCATCTGCAGTGACAATCCCAGTAACTCGGCCATAGACACAGATGGAGCTTTACTCTTGAATAATGCCAGTACTATGAAGGGTTTGGGGTTCACCTTCCCTGAAGCTTGGAGAAAGGTTTCAGGCAGCTGTGAGGGAGGGATTCACAGCCCTCTGATTCCCGATGTTCTGTGTTCACATCTTGAGGAAACGTCTTTCAGAAGTTGCATGTGTGGCATACTATTGGAACAGCCAGTACCACTGTAGTTAGTAGCAATTGTGTGGCAAAATATAGCCTGCACGAGTGACAACGGATGCAGTAATGCTGTTTCTTAAAATAAATAACTCTCAGTGACTCTCGTAAAGGAGACTCCCTTGTCCAGATAATGGGCCTTCTCTGTCTCCTGTGGATGTCAATTTGGCTTGGCAACAACCTGCTACACACTTAAACAAATATGAGATGTGTGGTAACAGCAAAATATATTAAATAAAAACACCACTTTTGCTGAAACACAAAATTAAATCAATTCCCTTTTAATATATCTTCCATTCCATCACTCTCTTATTGTGCAAAAAAGAATGACAGTTGTCCAAAAGCAAGCCCAACAGAACACATGCAAAACAAAAACAGAAAATGCTGGGAAAACTCAGCAGGCCTAACAGCATCGGTGGAAAGAAAAAAAAACAGTTAATGTTTCAAGTCCGTATGACTCTTCTTCAGAATGCATGTGCTTCTCTGACAAATCTTCAGAGAAAGGAAACACCAGCTCTAGAATCCTAAATTTGCTCAGTGGGAAAAAGATAATGCTGAATCGCAGAGCTCATTGAAAGAAAAGGTCAAAATAAAAACACTGACCCACTTGTCTTCTTGCCTGCAGTGCTGGTCTGCTGGTCACGTTTAAAAAGCTGGTGATATCACATGGTGGTATGTGTCTGTCTGTCTCTGTCAGTCACACACTCCCTTTCAAGTCAGAGGGCTATGAATTCAGGGCTTGAGTGCATAAGCAAACTGACACTTCAGCACAGAGCTGAGGGCGCCACATTCCCATAACCTCTGGCTGAAAAAATAGTCTATCTAAGTATTCACCAATTTTCAGGAGCATGACAAAGAAACTAACACCAAAATTAAGCACAGCTGTTAACTATGGCTAAAAGGAAAAGGTTAGGAACCCGAGCAAGAACGAACTAAAATTAAAAGAAAACATGACTGATGAAAAAAAAACTGCAAATAGAAAAGATACGAGACATTCCTGAAATCTGTTCAATAATCTTTTCAGTCAATAGCATGAATATATTTTTCTAGGACTGTGTGATGGATTTTTTTTTACTTTTTATGCAATGTAATTTAAATTTATAAAAATACTATTTCATCTTTGTGGGCAGGAATATTATAAGAACAGTTCTGGAAGCATCTTTCTTTATACATGGCAACAGCATTTCTCTTCTGAAGTATGGAGATGCAGTATAGTCATAGGTAGCTAGCAGATCCCTGGAGTCACTGCAAAATCGCAAGAAAAGCAATTAAATGCTACTAAACAACCAATGAAATGCAATAAAACCTAAGCCATTGTCCATGGATTGTGCTGCTGGTAGAATCTGTCGTAATGAAATGCTCAGTCTGAGAGATCAATGCCAATTTGATTGATGAAGCCTTCTAAATAATAAAAGAATTGCGGCATCATGAGAGAAAGTAGCTCGGAGAGGATATTACATTTTGGAGTGATATGTCTGTAGTTGAGAAACACCTCACTTTTTGACATTTAGTTAAATGTTCCCTTGCTGTTAGCAAAAGTTTCTCCGTAATTCACCAGACCTTAACTAGAGAGCAGCAGGATGAACAGGCACGTGGCTTTTCTAGGAGTGTGGGACTCCCGAGGGTACAGTGCACCAACAACTGCAAGCATGTGGCTCTGCGGGCCCCATGTCAATGAGAAAAGGCACAGGAACCACTTAATTAATGTACAGTTGGTTTGCAACCATGCACAGTACATCATGTTGGTGAATGCCCGCATTCCTGGCAGGAACCATGATACCTTCATTCTGAAGCAGACAGCCACTCCTGTCATCCTAGCCCTTCCGCGAACAACCTGAGGGTGTTACTTAGGGAGAAAGGCTACTTCCTGTACCCATGACCGATGATCCCCCCCCCACCCCATTCTGCCACCTGACCACACGAAGATAGCTGGTGTAAATCGGAACCACCAAGAACGTCATGGAACAGACCGTTGGTATGCAGAAGCAACGCTTCTGATGCCTGGAACACTTGCGGGGAACTATCTGGTACATGCTGAAATGGTCATCTGCATCCTTCACAACATTGCCATAATGGGGGTGCAGCCATTGCCACCAGGAATCTGGAGGCCACCTCGAAAGGAGGAGGAGGAAGAGGTGAGGAGGATGCACCCTGGAACCCTTTGCTCCAGCTGTGCTGTCCACAAGTACCAGCTCAGACTTTGGTTCATACCATGGATCCACCATTCTCCACCACTACATCAATCTGAGATGCCCCATCACAGGGCCCCTTGGCCATCAACAAAAACCTTTCCATTAACATCCTAATCCAAGACACATGCTATTGTACAAATAAAACTGAACTATTCACCCTTGTGCACTCCCTTAGTGCTTGTCTTGCAGGTGCCTTTACCTGACCAAGTGTTCCTATGCAGTGCTACCGCAGTGGCTGCAACAGCACTGGTGGAAGGCTGCTGACTTTCACTGGGGGAGACTGCAGGAGGCCTTCCAGAGTAATCTTGAGCAGCTCTGAGCTTCGAAGGCCTGGTTTCAGATTGCACTGACTGGCATGGGTGGCAGCAGTCTGGACTAGCTGGCTGAGAGGCAGCAACAAGGACACTGGCAGAGTGGCAGTGATGGGAGCAGAAATGCTGTCATCCTGAGAGGACAGCAGGTTTGTGGTCCACTGGTGCCACTTCCAGCTCATGGGCAATACTCAGCGATCCTGGCGATCCTTTGGAAGACAGATTGCTGGACTTCTGAGAGAGCCTTCGTGCACTTTTGAGCACTGAGATCTGAGACCATAATGGCAGCAGTCTGAACCTGTATGGAAGCAAGCATGGTCCTCATGACCACTGTCTGAGCTTCCACTGTAGCACTGACACTTGGTGGCTTCCGCCTGTGCTGCAGTGGAAGCTGAGACAGCAGCCACTCAATGCTACATCACGGGTGGTTCCGCAGGCGCTGTCATGGAGTTGATCACCACTTCCACACTGGAAATAGTGTAACATGTCATGTTCCATGTTGGGGCTGGGCTCCTCCATGTTCCTTGACAGTGACAGGAGTCGGTCTGGTAGGCCTGCCAATGCACTGAGTATCTCAATGTGCACATTCTTCAATATTGTCCTATTCTGGCCCATCAAAGCCCCTCAATTGAATCCTCTACAACAGAACTAGTCTGTGACCTCACCCTCTGGGGAGCTGACAGATGGGCTATCCTTTCCCTCTGGCTTGGCTGAAGCTCACTCATAACCGATGACCAATCTACCCTCTCTTTCTTTAGAGTGCTCGGGCAATTTGTTTAAGAGTACGTCCCCTTTAAATTTTCTTGCACAGTCGTGCTTGCAGTGGCCATGCAACTGAAAGGGAACATTACTGGTCCCTGAACAAGTATAGACTCCAGCTTTATAGTGGCCCCTAAAGTTTAAGCAGTGCCAATACCTGAGTTAGTGGCTGCGATTATCTGATCAGCTACTTCCTCCAGAGTCTTGTGCAGCTCCCCCTCTTCCTCATGGGGCTGCTGAGGCTGGCCAGACAGCAGTCCCTGAGTATTTGAAACCATAATATCAGAAGGAGAAGGTTAGAGCAGGGGTGATGGTGTGGGATGGAAAGCATTAAGTCTATGATCACACTATCAGCAACTTAGACTTCATGCCAGATAGGAAGATGAGGGTGAAGTGGAGGTTGAGAAGGGGCATTAGGCAGAAAAATAGCATGATCCTGGATACTCTTGGTGACGCCGGATGGTATGGGCTGTGTCACAGTCAGCTCCATGATATTGAGCACCACCTCCTCTGTTGGGCATAAATGATTAAAGTGTGCCTAGCCCCAGAACAGTCTGCTGTTCCACTTTGTTCTCTAAGAGAGAGGGCAGAATGCCAGTGATTGTGTTGCACTATTTTTGGGTGATGTGTCTGCCATAGCTGAATAGCTGGAGGTATTTGGAGGCAGTGAACTCTTCATTTGTGGCAGTGATAGTCAGTAGCCTCTTCCCTTTAAAAGTTGGAGGCTAGTTGGAACACATGCTCGCATTACACCATGTTTGGCTCCCTGTTCTATCTGCTGCTAGGCAGCAGTGGAAATCTTGCTGGGCTGTAGGCTGAAATCATTCAGTCGAGGAATCAGCACAAAGTTTGTGTGCTGTCTGTTCTAATGGGAGCGGATACAGGCAGATCACTAATCCAATCCCTGCCCACTTCTGACAACAGGCCTTAACAACTCTTTCCCTCATTATCTTTATGCTCCTACACTTTAGGTTCTCCGGCTCTTTGCCTAGTTTTTTGCTGCTTTCCTTGACTCATTCTTTTTGAAGGATCTCAAAAATGTAGAAAAAAAATCCCTACTCTCCATAGTCTTTCCAACTTTCTGCCATGTGTGAAAAATTTAAGGTTTGAGTCACTTATGACTGTATCCTGATGTACTGATATTTCACTTGTGCTCTTTAAAACATGCACAGTGGGTTTTCCCCATAAAAAAAAGACCTAAATCTTACAATTGGGTGTTTAGTTTTCAGGGGATTAATCGTTTCATTAAAGTGGAAGTTTGATATAAACATATTCATGTGTTTGCTAATAATATCACTCAGGCCAGTTTCATGTTATGTATGCTTTTTCAAAAAATGGATTAAATTAAGTATTAAATCTATACAAAGTGTTGTTACGGGACCCGACTTAACTTATCGCCGAGTGGGGGGCCAGGAACTACGGGACCCAGCATGTCCAGGGAGTCTTGGTGCATGGGTGGCCTGGGAGCGGCACGCATGTGCAGTCTGGCATTTTGGAGCTCTTCGGGCCAAGGACAAGGGCCCAGTGCACCCGCATGAAGGGAAAAAAATAGAAAATGGTGCAAAAACCCCCAATCATGTGACCGAGGAGAGGAGTGCCATATCAGAGAAGAGTCCCAGACAAGGAGAAGTCCCAAAAGAGGGAGCCCAGGGTGAGGGGACAAGGAGAAGTCCCACTTACAGAGAGCGAGGAAGAGGCTCCAAGTAATGAAAGTGTTGCGGTTGGCAGGCTTTAAATAATGAGGGCTCGGGAGAAGCCCTGGAGATTTGAGAAAGTAGCAGGAGATTGGTGATCCCGTGCTGTGGGTCGTTGGGGCAAAGGTATCCCTTTGGAGCAGTAGCATGTGCTCAATGTGGCTGAAGAGCTAAAGTAGTACTTGTGAGCTGGTGCTGGAATGCAGACTCGGGTATCCAGGGGAAAGGAGTTTCGGGAGATGAGATTGAAATGCTGGGATGTGTGCAGTTGCCGAGGACATCTGAGTCAGAACAGCTTTTGGAAAGAATTCCAAAGCTAGATCTTCGAAGGTGAAGATGAATCCCTTGTGAGAGAGACTGAGTTTCAACGAGATTGGTTGATGCACAATGTTCCTAATGTCTAGGTGGGTTACTGAGAAATCTGTGGGATCTATCTTGGTCGCATTTGCCATTTATTGTGCAATTTAGTGTGTTCGACCACAGTTTTCCTGTTAATTCACATGTACCTCACATTAGCCCTGAATTTGAGAGTATAAGATAAATATTGTAAATTATTTTAACTTTCTGACCTTATATAATAATATTTATTTTATTTGTTCAAAAACCCTGGAATCTTATGGTTTTATTCCCTTAGCGAGTGTCTTGGACCTCAAACTTTGTTTACTTTAAACAAAAAGTTATTGTCCCTAGCTGGGTCCTACCAAAAGCTGAAGAGGTCTGGTCCAGGATCATAATGCTGTATGCAGATTAGTGAGCTTTTTTAGCAGCATGTATACCTTATGGGTTCTTGTTGGAGCAGGAGCACAGGAGGTAAAGGTGACAAAGATTACAGCAGTCCCCCAATATGTAATAATTGATTGACGCTTTACACCAATACTTCAAATTCTACTCAGACAATCTTGAATTAATTTATTTATTGATGTTACAAATGTGAGACTTTATAAGACTGTTATGCTTTAAAATGTCTCCTTTAATTTAAGGTGCAGTAGAGTACCATAAATAGGGGGTTGGTGATCATATTAAACTCTGCTCGGAGTCGGGCTCTTGTGATCTGTAACCAAAACCTATAGGCCAGGATTTTTCAGTTGGCGTGCGTGGGTGGGCCCAACACGCCGATGTGTAAAATGACGCATGATGATGTCAGGTGTGTGTCTTGACGTCATCGTGCTGTTTTGCGATGTTTCCTTCAGCGGGCACACGCTGGAGTCGGCTGCGCGCCCGCCGATAACTGATAGGCCTATTAAGGCCATTAACAAATTAATTAATGTCATTGTTTACGCTTAAGCTTGGTGGGCAGGCGACAAAGGCCAAGCTGCCTTCACATTTTTTAGGAAACCTCATCCATGAGTGGGATGAGGTTTCCTAAAGCTTTCACTACTAAAATAAAAATTAAAAATAAAAACATGTCCCATATCACGCGGCAGAGTCACATGAGGGAACATGTCTCATTAAATTTTTAATGACTGTAAAAACGTTTTTACAAACCACCTCAGTCTCCCTGAGGCAGCTCCATGCCTCAGGGAGATTGAAGCGCTCTTTCGCGTGCATGCACGTGAAAGAGTGCTGGCCCCGACTCTCCCTCCTGCCCCCGCCCGTACAGATAGCGCTGAGCACTACTGCTCGCCTCTTACGCTTGGTGGGCCTTAATTGGCCTGCCCATGTAAAATGGTGGTGCGGAGCTGATCGGGGCGGCGGTTGGCTCTGTGACCGCCCCTGCCCGCTTCCACTGAGCCCACTCAATGCGGGAAAAATTCTGGCCATAGAAAATGAAATGACAGTTTTCACACCTTGACGCAAAAGTTGGTTTTCTGGACATAGACACATAGGCACAGAGACACAGAGAGTCTGTGAAAATCAGAGTAAAAGACTTTTTTTTTGTGTTAGCCACCAAGCAAGTAACTTTCAAAGAACACTGGGAGACTCACCTTGGCATGGCAGGGATGTGGGAGCCAGCTAGAAATCCTGGAAAAGTTTGGAATTTAATTTTCAAGGCTACATATCTGCTGGGATTGCAGTGTAAAGTAAAACGTGTCATAAAGTATGTAGGTTGTGCTTTCAGTTTGGTTTATTAGTTGCTTGTTAAGTAATATTTTGTCTATGTTAATTTTAGCTTGTTTGTTACAGTAAAAGTCTTAAAATGTGACATTTTGTCTTTGATTCTTTTCATGGGTCGCTGGGAAATTCATCTCTCTTGTAAAAAGTTATTGGCCTCTACGGGCATCGTAACGATGATGTCAAACATTTTGCATTTCAATTAGATTTAGTTATATATGTGTATGGAAAAGGCAAGCAGTACTTACTATGTAGTCAATGTAGATACGTCGGTTGATAGAGATTTGCATACAGCACCATCATGACTTTTATAAGAGTTAGAAAAAAATGATCACAGATGTGCACTGGTTCTGATTTTATATATTCTAGTTGTGCCACAAGCTTGATGACATCTCAACCAAAACAACTAAGTATAAAAAATATTGAGAATTCTAAGATTTAGTGCTCTGACATCTTTGAAGAAGTTGGTTTTCCTGCATTTAAGAAGGTTGCATGTTTAAGATTTAACTCAGAAATTTGAGTACATCATCTTGACTAATTCTTGAGCACAAGTTGGAGGGAGTGCTGCACTACTGGCGATGGTGCTGGCTGGAATTTTAACTTGATGACTCACTGGCAGTAAGCCAGCCTGACAGCAGGTGGGGAACCCAAAGTTTGTGCAGTGTGTTTGTCACTGCCATTTTTTAACTCATTCACTGCACCAGCATCTGACTGCCTGATTCCTAACTGATTAGCACAAGTGGAAGTGATGATGACACGCCGGGCTGATTTCAGGTGAGCTCTTTAAAGGGACACTGTGAAGATGAAAATTGAAAGATTGTCCAGGTGTTTGAAGAATGAGAAGAAACTGCAGCAATGGATTCATATCGCATCAGTGATGCTTCCCTAGACTGCAGTGTGTAAGGGTCCACAGGGGGATTCTTTACCCTGCTGACTGGGAGGAAGAAGCCTATCCAGAGAACAAGAAGTGGCTGGAGATTCCAGAGGTGGTTTGCAGCAGGAGTGTGGTGCCATGCTCCTGGATACACTGCTGGAAGAGGTTTAATTACCTGATCAGGTCAGGAATGGTGTGTGCAATGGCACATTCAAGTACATCCTAGCATAGTATCTTATTGCGTTTACTTTCCCAAGCTTACTTCTGCACGATCCCCGTAGGGGCCAATAACATTTTCCCTCCTCATAAAAACTTACTTTGTAGGTGCACCCATTCCTTTCTATCCATTCACCGCCTCACATCTCCATCGGACCATCCATCGCTAACACTCATCCTCATCTTCATCATGCAATGTTACACCTGTCCCTCATGGTGAGCCTCCAAAAATGTTGCCCATCAATCCACTCAACACATTGCATTACTCTCACACTCTCCTCTTTCCCTCCTTGCAGGAGAAGAGAGCCCATAACACCAGGCTGGTGCAGAGACCATAAATGGCCCTCCAGCCAACTCTACACTGAGTGTCGCAGAAAGATGATGGTGGAAGATAAGGTGAGTCTCAGCATCCCTGGCCATTGGGGATGGAGAAATAAGGGTTTCTCATCTACTTGGTGACAGAATTATCTGTATAAATATCACACAGCCACAGGGCACACAGCACACACTGTTGTTAACTCGATATCAGTAATCAATCAAGTACGTTGATGTGCACAATGTTGACTTAACACCTCTTGCTCAGACAGTTCTAATTCATATCTTCCTGCTGGTTCATCAAGCATCCCAAGTGGTGCAGGAGGAGGAGGTCATTCATTCCGAGGATTCACTGTCACAGGGCTCATACACAATCCACTAGCTCAGATATGCACACCTTGCTGGGACTGGAAAGACAAGTAGCTGGGTGTTCACGTTTTCTGTTTGATGTGCGGGGGGGCGGGCCACTCGTAAAATGAGGTGCGGTGAAGTTGGGCGAGCGTCCCGACGTCACCGCACGCCATCGCGATATTTCGCTGGGTGGGAGCGCGATGAAGTCCGGCGCACGCCCGCCATTAATTAATGGGCCACTTAAGGCCCTTTATTGTTCAATTGACACTGATTTTTCGGCACCTGTGCGATCTTTGGGTTGGTGCAACGGGCAGGCGGGTAGGAGACATTTGTATTTACCTCATCCACGGGCAGGATAAGAGGGCTCAGTGGGGTCGTGAATCTGCTTTGTGGAGTATTTATTTATGAAAGTTTTTGAAACTTGCCTGTGTGATTTGCAGTACTTCAGAACGCATCCCAGCAGCTTTGTCTGGACTCTTAGCCTTCAGGTCAGCACTCTGCAGTGAGGAATCTTTTCTGGGCCTGCAGGTTTCTGGAAGCCTTCCCTTAGCCTGGGTATGAGAGCTGATCTGTCCACTGGAGGCAGGTCCTCTGAGGAGGAAGGGAGGGCTAGAAGGGGGAGGAGGCCAGGAGTGCACATTCAGCCTCCAGGGGAGCCACCTTTGGGAGTACAGGTGAAGACACAAGGGGTGCAGGGCCAAGAAGAAGTCCAAGGTGGAAGGGGCTGCAGAAGACGCTACCATCCTGCTGCCAGGGTATACAGGCGGCGAAGCAGCTACCCCAATATGTCTGAGGTTCAGTGTTGAAGGAAGCTCCATCTCTCAAGGGAGACAGTCAACTATATCTGTCAGATGATTGGGCCTGAAATATCCCCTAACTCTGTGGGTGGACACCCCATGCCAGTGGCTCTGATGGTCACAGCTGCCCTCAGCTTCTATGCCTCTGGCTCTTCCTGGGCTCGGTGGGTGATCTTTGCGGTGTCTCCCAATCAGCTGTCCACACTTGTGTCAAGCAGGTTACAGACGCTCTGTTCAGACATGCATTGATCTTCATCCATTTCCGTTGGGACCAGGCAAGCCAGACACATCGAGCCAGAGGCTTCGCGGCCATTGCTGGCTTTCCCCGTGTCCAGGGTGCAATAGACTGTACACATGTGGCCATCAAGGCACCAGCAGGTGAGTCCGGTGCCTTCGTCCACAGGAAGGGCTTCCACTCCATGAACGTGCAGATAGTGTGTGATCACAGGATGCTGATTTTACAAGTCTGTGCAAGGTACCCAGGCAGCTCCCACGACGCCTACATCCTCAGACACTCCCAGGTGCCGGGGCTCTTCAGTGCTTCAGCCCAGCTTGAAGGGTGGCTGCTGGGTGACAAGGGCTATCCCCTCTGAAGGTGGCTCATGACGCCTCTCCGCCGTCCAAGAACAGAAGCTGAGCAGCGCTACAATAGGAGCCACGGCACCACAAGGGCTGTGGCGGAGAGAGCCATTGGTCTTCTCAAGATGCGCTTCCGGTGCCTGGACTGCTCAGGGGGCACACTCCAGTACCCCCCAGACCGTGTCTCAGTGATAGTGGTTGCATGCTGTGCTCTCCACAATCTTGCGCTGGAAAGGGGGGACGCAGTGGATGATGAAGACATGGACACAGTGGCTGCGGCTGCACACGATGAGTCCAGCAGTGAGTCCAAGGATGAGCAGGCACAGGGAAATGCTGAGGGGGTAGACACTGACCCGGGACTACCCCAGGGATGCAGGGACACCCGGGGATGCTTTAATCCAATGAACCTTCAGCTAGCACACCGCAGATGGACCACCAGGACAAGACTGGGCTGCCGCATCGATACTCAACACCTAAGTGCAAAATCTGCCAGGTCAGCAGCACTAACTAAGGGCCTTGTACATAAAGCTGAATGTCCAACAAAACACTCATTACACTTCTGTCAACCATAGACATGCAGAAGAAATGAGGCACCCTCAGCCATGGTCACACCTCTGCATTTAATGTGTGAAGTAAAAGAACGTATCACAAAGAGAAAACAATAATGTTAATAATGAAAAAGGAAGAATCATAAAGACCTAATCTCGGGCCAACACAAAAGCACCAGTGAGAAACCTGTGGTGTGCCTTTGGTGCCTTATGCTTACGTTTACGGATGCTACGTCTTAGCGCTGCCCCATCGCTCGGAGTGGCACCTGAGACAGCCTGCTGACTCTGCTGTCCTGTTGGCCTTGATGACTTTGGCGGTCGTCTTCTGGCCCGTGGAGCCTGTGCTGGACCAACCTGGGAGGGAGCTGCCAGTTCCACAGCCTCACCGCATGCCACAGTCACTGGGAGAGGGACGGAGGAGCTGCCGCCCTCATCCGGAGCGCCCTGAGAGGAACCCGCAGAGACGACAGGCAGCTGCTGCGCCGATGTGAGGTCGCTTTGGACCTCCCTGCTCACCATGGATGGATGCGCACTGAGATGGAAAAGTTGATGCCCAGACCATCTCCCACACTGGCACCGACCAGCTGAGGTCAGTGCCGATGTAAGGGCTTGCTGGTCAGAGCACATCTCAAGGCAGCCCTGACGAGTCTCCTGGAGTAGCCGCTCCACAAGAGTCGCCACTCTCTCCATGGAGGAAGCATGGTGCTCAGACATGTGGCTCATTGCTTCAGCGATCGTCCGCGTAGGCTCCCCCACCATGGACACCAAGCCAAGCACAGCCTCATGTATCTCCCCCAGATGCTCCCGCACACCCGGCCGCATTTCCTGCACCTGCTGCGTCACGGATGACTCCAGAGACACATCATCAGGCACCGACTGAGCATGTGCCTGGTCCCCTGCAGTCCTCCCACTGCTGGCGCCATGGGCACTCTCTGTCTCTGCCAGCTCCTCCAGCGAGTGTGAAGGGCCGTCACCACTGTGCCCCGGGACACTAGCCATTGTTTGAATTCCCACCGAGGTGTTAGTATCTACGCTGGTGCCTGCCTCGCAGAGATGGTGTGACGCTGGTGAGACTTCAGGGCCCTCAGGTGTGAGAGGGGGCCTCTGCTGCTCCTCCTCCCGGCTGTGCTGCGATGATGCTGAAAGGAAGAACAAGGACAGTGGATCAGTTAGCGTGCAGACAATGACATAGTTCATCCCTGTCCCCCCGGCTCATTATGCGCTCAACCTTCCATAACCAATGGTCCAGCAATGTTGCAACAATAACTAATTTAACAATCATCAGTGCTATTATGGCTGTTGGGAGGACAATGCTGACCTCACTTTTGGGCAGAAATACTTGGCCGTGGCACCCCAACCTCACCGACATCAGTAGACCTGGGTGCATGGCGCCTCTCCAGCTCAAGTGCCACCTGCTCGAAGCGGCTTGGTATGGAGAGCTGTGCCTGGCCACCTCCAGTCCTCACACACTCGGACGCGTTCTGCACCTTCTTCTCCTGAAAAAGAGAGAAGAGCATTGATTAAGGCAAATTGCACATGGACTCTGTTCGCGCACGGCCCACCCCAACCAGAGTGGGACATGTCAGGGCTCCAGTGCCTCCTCAACTCGTTGCAGCCAATCACTCACACAAAGATGCTAGGCCTGCTCCCCACCTCCCCCCACTGCCCACTTGGACACATGCTGCCTACATCACGTTAGAGACCACACAGTATTTCCTCCCATAGCAAGGAGGCGCAAGCACGTGCAGCGTCGAGGGCAGCAGATAGTTTGTTGCCACGCCACCTTGAAGCTCCCCTCCCATCATCTCATCACCCTGACTAGGTCATGTCCTGGAGTTCTGAGTCTGCGCCCAGGTGCAGCTCCTCCAGGTTGCCCCCAAACCAGTGATATGGGTTTCAGTGTAACACATGCTGTGGGGGAAAACCCATCTCCTCATGACCCTCTCAGGCTGACCTCAGCATGGGCACTATCTGCTTGCCCGCCCAGCAAAGGAAAAATGTCGTCAATGATTCAATGCATCACGACACTGAGGCTTGGGTGGGGAGGCCGCAGAGGGTAAGGCTACCTGCTGGGTTAAAAGCCCAATGCCAACATGCTACTCACCTGCCAGAGCGCACCAAATCTTTGAAGCGCTTGCGACACTGGATCCAGGTGCGCCACACCACGCCGCGGGAGCTCACCACCTCCACCACCTCCTCCCAGGCACGTTTCATTATGTGGGGGGGGCCTCTTCTTCCCATCCTGGGGTCCAACACCTCCTGCTGTGCTGTTACCTCCTTGAGGAGGGCAGCAAGGCAGTCATCTGAAAAACGAGGTGTGCACTGGTCTACCCTCCAGCCTGGCCTGCTCCGCTGGCCTACCCTCCAGTCTGGCCTGCTCACCCGAACCCCTCTGCTGCGGCCTAGCACTGGCCATTGTGAGCAGCCTACAAATGGCTGCTGGCCTTCTTTTAAACAGACTGCCGGGCCGCCATTGGACCTGGCGGTCTGTGTGTGCACGCCCGCCGCTGCTCGCCCACTCCCGCTATCCTCAGGAGTTGGGAAGTACGCTGGACGGACCTTAATTGGCCCGCCCACGTAAAATGGTGGTGATCGGGTCCATGCCTGCCCGCACCCTCGCTAGATGGAAAATTCTGCCCATGGTGCCTCAGACATCAGAAGTGAGCAGCAGATGGTGAAGACAGGGATGGCATTACAGCGACCCAGTCTGAGGGTGCAGGATGAATCAAACTCTGCTGTGCTGGAGGCGGATCCTGCGCCTCAGAGGCCATCGGCAAACAGAATAATTCTGGAGCAGCAGCAAAAAATGTATGAGGTGCTGGCAGCCTTTCTAGCTACACTGTGCATGCTTGGAGGGAGATTGGAGGGGGTCTTTCTCAACAATGAGTGCCCTGATGTTGCAGGCCTTCATCATGATGTCTTCTGCCACAGGAAGAGTGGGCACCTGCATGGAGCATTAAACACTGCACTCAAAAGAGTACATCCTGGTCCTCATCAGTTGCCTGCACACTGCATGCCATTTTAAACTGAATGGAAGAAAAGCTAGCCTTGGCCATTCAGCACCACACTGAGCTAGAGTGAAGAGCTCTCCAACTTTTGATAGTATGGAAGTGCAGTTCAGTCATGAGAGGGAAGATCAGGAATGAGAAATTTCCTCTGTTTGGAGGATTTCCGACATTGGCATCTCAGAAAGCCACCATTTTAAATATATGTTCTGACCTTCGGGGCTATTCCAAGATGATGCAGGGGAGTGAGTGGGAATGGTTGAGGAGGGACGGCATGAGTGGGGCTGAGTGGGGAAGGAGGGGATAAGTGAATGAGGGGAAGTGCTGAGGGGAAGGGGGCTGTTGAGTGAGTGAGTGTGTTGGGGGAAGTTGAGTTGGGATGAGGCGTGTATGTGTGTGTGTGTGTGGTGGGGGGGAGAGAAGTTGATTGTAATGTGTAAGGGGGGGTGGGGAGTTAGAGGAGCTTCACTAAGTCTTTTGCCACCATGGTATATGGAAAGTTTGGCTGAAATCTACTTGAGTACATAGTACAAAGTACTTTAAAGACACAGATTTTCTTATTTATATGATGTATTATTATGTGTGATATGCAAATTTCAATAATTATATACAGAATGTTGCTATGCTGCTTTATTGCTGTTTTGTTTTTGCTGGCATCTGGTGTCATGTTAATTTTCAAGAGTTTGTTTAAATATATTTGCCCCTGGAATATAGGTGTTGCTGGAAAGGCCAGCATTTGTTGCCCATCCCTGATTACGCTTGAGAAGATGGTGGGGAGTTAAAATGGGGCCACATTGCAAAGTAGTTTGAGAAGCACTGCTGTAGTCCTTTGCTTTGCTTCATATGTACATAATCCAGCAAGGCCAGGCTCTGTTGTTAGTATGTACTTCATCCTGTAATACATGCACTAACTGTATTGAATGCTGAAATGCTGAGGTCACTATAGCGTTTTGATACAAATGCATTGGTCTACAGTCTTGACGGTAATAGAAGATAAATAAAGGGAAAACTAAGTCTAATAATTCCACCTATTTGAAGTGGGCTAGAAGCATTTGCATTTCATTACAAATCATAAAAATTGCTATAATTACATAATTCCTTGTCACAAAAAAATTTCAGACCTTTTTGTTTTCGAACACTCTCATCCTTGGAAGATGGAAAAAAGGAGTCATGGAGCTGGGGTCTCTACTCAAAGGGCTTCTAATTCTCATCCATTGCACCCTGCCCCCGCCTTCCCCTCCTCACCAAGTCAGCATTCCACATGCTGCCTCCTGTCCTGATGGCAGTGTCTGCTTCTTCATAGCTGCAGGTCGAGCAGACTTTGGCAGGGCCCTCACGGGTTCTAAAGGACGTCAGCCAAGAGCATCTCAGCTGTCAGAACAGGGGTATGCGCAGCCTACCTCTACTTCTGCTGAATAGGAATGACAAAAAAAGAGTAAGGATTTGCAGTTACACTAGGTTATGCAAATGGATGTTTGAATACAAAGAGAAATTGTTAAATTTCTGTTCAGTTTTTCTGTCACATAAAATTGTTTGTTTGCACCATTTTCGTGTATTCTCCAGTGTTGCCTGGTCCTTGGCAAGAGCGATCTTCGCATCTGTGATCAGAAATAATAAAAAACTTGAAGATGAACAATGGGTGTCTGTGACAGGAATGCTTTATTGATTTTTGGACCCCTTCCTTTTGGGGAGGTCTGCTGCTAACACCTCCTGGTGTTGCTGGTACTGCTTATCTTGGTCCTCATCTGATGTTCAGGGTGAAAGCTGCATGCATATCTGGCACCCATGCTGAACTGATATGTGACAAATTAAACGTGTAGACCAGAAGCATTAAACTTCAAAGTAACATCGAAACATAGAAACATAGAAAATAGGAGCAGGAGTAGGCCATTCGGCCCTTCAAGCCTGCTCCGCCATTCATTATGATCATGGCTGATCATCCAACTCAATCGCCTGCTCCTGCTTTCTCCCCATATCCTTTGATCCTTTTCGCCCCAAGTGCTATATCTAACTCCTTCTTGAAAACATACAATGCTTTGGCCTCAACTACTTTCTGTGGTAGCGAATTCCACAGGCTCACCACTCTCTGGGTGAAGAAATTTCTACTCATCTCAGTCCTAAATGGTCTACCCTGTATCCTCAGACTGTGATCCCTGGTTCTGGACTCCCCCACCATCGGGAACATCCTTCCTGCATCCAACCTGTCTAGTCCTGTTAGAATTTTATAGGTTTCTATGAGATCTACTGAACTCCAGTGAATATAATCCTAACCGACTCAATGTCTCCTCATATGTCAGTCCCGCCATCCCAGGATTCAGTCTGGTAAACCTTTGCTGCATTCCCTCTATAGCAAGAACATCCTTCCTCAGATAAGGAGACCAAAACTGCACACAATATTCCAGGTGTGGTCTCACCAAGGCCCTGTATAATTGCAGCAAGACATCCCTGCTCCTGTACTCGAATCCACTCGCTGTGAAGGCCAACATACCATTTGCCTTCTTTCCTGCCTGCTGCACCTGCATGCTTACCTTCAGCGACTGGTGTATGATGACACCCAGGTCTCGTTGCACATTCCCCTCTCTCAATTTATGGCCATTCAGATAATAATCTGCCTTCCTGTTTTTGTTACCAAAATGGATAACCTCACATTTACCCACATTATACTGCATCTGCCATGCATTTGCCCACTCACTCAGCTTGTCCAAATCACATGAAGCATCTCTGCATCCTCCTCACGGCTCATCCTCCCACCCAGCTTTGTGTCATCTGCAAATTTGGAGACATTACATTTAGTTCCCTCATCTAAATCATTAATACATATTGTGAATAGCTGGCGTCCTAGTACCGATCCCTGCGGTACCCACTAGTCACAACCTGCCATTTGGAAAAAGGCCCGTTTATTCCTACTCTTTGTTTCCTGTCTGCCAACCAGGTTTCTATCCATCTCAATACACTACCCCCAATCCCATGCGCTTTCATTTTACACACCAATCTCTTATATGGGACTTTGTCGAAAGTCTTCTGAAAGTCCAAATAAACCACATCCACTGGCTCCCCCTCATCAACTCTACTAGTTACATCCTCGAAAAATTCCAGTAGATTTGTCAAGCATGATTTCCCTTTCGTAAATCTATGCTGACTCTGTCCGATTATGCCACTGTTTCCAAATGCTCAGCTATTAAATCTTTTATAATGGACTCTAGAATTTTCCCCACTACCGACATCAGGCTGACTGGTCTATAATTCCCTGTTTTCTCTCTACCTCCCTTTTTAAATAGTGGGGTTGCATTAGCTACCCTCCAATCTGTAGGAACTGTTCCAGAGTCTATAGAATCTCGGAAGATGGCCACCAATGCATCCACTATTTCTAGGGCCACTTCCTTAAGTACTCTGGGATGTAGATTATCAGGCCCTGGGGATTTATTAGCCTTCAATCCCATCAATTTCTCCAACACCAGTTCCCTACTAATACTGATTTCTTTCAGTTCCTCCCTCTCACTAAACCCTGTGTTCCCCAACATTTCTGGTATGTTATTTGTGTCCTCCTTTGTGAAGACAGAACCAAAGTATGTATTCAGTTGGTCAGCCATTTCTTTGTTCTCCATTATAAATTCCCCTATTTCTGACTGTAAGGGATCTACATTTGTCTTCACCAACCTTTTTCTCTTCACATACCTATAGAAACTTTTACAGTCAGTTTTTATGTTCCCTGTAAGCTTACTCTCGTATTCTATTTTCCCCTTCTTAATCAATCCCTTGGTCCTCCTTTGCTGAATTCTAAAGTGCTCCCAATCCTCAGATCTGTTATTTTTTCTGGCCAATTCGTATGCCTCTTCCTTGGATCTAATACTATCTCTAATTTCCCTTGTAAGCCATGTTTTGGCCACCAAAGTAGTTGAAATCGCCTTTAAAGTAGTGGAAATCACCTCCAAAGTAATGAAAACATACTCACAGATCATATCCTGAGAGAAAATCCTTTCACTTAGGCATGGAAGCAGGTGTGAGGTCTCAGTGCTTTTGGATTTTTTGCTTATCATTTGTTCAACCTTCTGTCCTCTCGCATAGCTTTTGCTAGCAAGTTCCAGAAAGCCTGGGAAACTCATAGACCTACAGTTAACATAGAAAACCTGAATTAAAATAACTGTTAATTACCTCTTAACTTATTTAAATTAAGCCTTTCCTCGGGGGGTTTTTTGTATTCACATGCACATACACATGCTGCAATTAAATGTGGACATCAGCAGTTTCAAGCTAGCTTTCCAAAGTGCTGTCAATTTCAGCCCTTTTAACCACCCACCCCCTCCTGAACCCACTCTCCGAAATAAAACAACTTAAGGATTTAGCTGGCCTATTCATACCGATTATTTCTCAGTTCACTTTTTAAGAATTGGATAAATGTAGGAGGGTATGTGTGAGAGACATTCTATCAGTTCAGATTACAAGATGATCCAATTGTTGCATATGACATATGTAATGATGTCATATAATTTAGATAGCCAACAATGTGAGCAAAATCCTGTGGCTGAATAATACAGGGGCGTGGATGTCAAACACCCACCTGGAAACAGCGTGGGTGTGGAGCTGACCCATCCCGGAGCCATAAAGCTCTGTGGGGCAGACTAACGAGGGCCAAGTGGGACTTCCGCCCATCAATCTGATTGGCCAGCAGCTCCATTGGCCCTTGCAGGGACAGGAAGGCATCAATGGCCACTGTTGGGGCTGCAGGAGAGGAAGAAAACCATGGCCCATGGAGCCCCAGAGCAGGTAAGTCTAGGGCCTTGGCCTGACAGGGTTTGGAAACTTAGGGAGAGGGGTGGTGGTGGGGGGAGGGAGGAGGGGGGGTGGCAGGTGTGGGTTTAAGGGAGGGAGCAGGTAGGAAGGAAGGGGTCTTTAACCTAAGGGGGCTGCCCCGCAATTGGCAAGGGGCAGCCCCCGATGAACAAATCCCCCACCTTCCTTCTCACCCTTTAAGCACTTGAGTAAAAAAATTGAGCTACCCGCTCCCATCAGGCTGCCCACACCAAACGTTTTATGGCCAGTGCAGCATATTATCAAGGTCAATTGGCTTGATAACAAGCCTAATTGACCCTTGATTTCTGCACCTACCTCCCCACCCCCACCCCCCCAACCCCCGTGTTATGGGCGTGAGCTTGGGGGTAGGCAGAAAGGTGGTGGGATGGGCATCCACCGTATTTTACATCCCCCTCATGGGAAACAAGCCCATCGGGGGCATGTAAGATTCAGCTCCTGAACACCCAGATAATTTACAGCACTGCGGTACCCTAGATGATACAGAAAGAAAGAAACAGTATTTATGTAGCACTGTTTATATCATCAGGATTTCTCAAAAAATGTTACAGCCAATCAATTACCCTTGAAGTGTAATCACTGTCGTATAGGCTTGCAGCAGGCATTTTCTGCACAGAAAGCTCCCAGAAAAAGTAATATCATAAATGAAGAAGTAATCTTATTTGAAGGACAAGCATTGGCCAGGACACCAGAACATTCCTTGAATAGTGAACAAGCAGACCTTGATTTAATGTTGGATCTGAATGACAGCAGTTCTAAAAATACAGTATTCCTTCAGTACTGCAGAGAAACGCCTGCCAAATTGTATGCTCAGTTCTCTGGAATGGGACTTGAATCCACAACTTCCCAACTCAAAGGCTAGTGTTACCACAGAGAAGCTGACAAATAGAACTGCAACTTGCAACAGTGGGCTCAGTTTTACCAGCACATTGCTGATGGGCTCGAAGTTGGAAGGACTGGCAAAATGGTGAGTGAAGGCATCAGGGAGGAAGCCCGATGCCTTCCTGCTCTTGACAATGTGGCAAAGCAGCAGGAAAGTTTGTGGCTCAGCCGCCTGCTGGGTAGCCAATTGAACCACTTAAGTGGACAATTAAAGACCATTTCCTGCCGCCATGGGCATTTTGCTCAACATGGAGGGCCCACTGCCATGTGGGAGACTGCTGGGTAAAACCTGGCAGCTCCCCAGTGGGTCCTGGCATAGGGAGGCCCTTCTTTTTGGAAACTCCACGGTCCAGAAAGGGGACTCCTGGCAACAATGGCTGTCCTCACACCATGATTCCCCGCCCCCACCTCCCCAATAGCTGGGGCCTGCCTACCTGAGCTCAGCCTCCCCCAACCACACTTACCTGCTCTTCAAGGGTGACTCCCCCTGGAACAGCAACCTCTGCAATCACCACACTAGCTACTGAGCCGCCAGCTCTCTGATTTGCCCAGCAGCCCTTGAGGGTGGGCTGCCATCCTTATTTGGCTGCTGATGGCAATATGCCACCCTAAGCCCTGCTAGTGGCTGAAGCAGGGTCATTCGCACTTTCAGCACCAAGGTGGGACTTCACCCTTACTGACAAAATTCAGCACACTGTCTTTGGATCAATTTGATATATTTTGACTGTCACTAGCGAGTACTTAATTTGCCTTTTGTGTTGTAGTTATGCAAAATATTTTGCCTGCTAACTGGGTCTGATTTTATATTTTTGTGTCTCAGATTTAGTGCCAACTCGATTAAAACAGCAAAATATAAAGAAAGGGTTAATGTTCTTAAGATTTAGTGTTTGAGCATCTTTGAAAATGCTGGTCTGAGATGTTCAGGTGTCTCTTCACTGCTGTGATGTCTGTCATACTTTGGGTTTTTTTTATTGTATTTTTCTTCACATAAGGGGTAGTGAGATTGATTGAGTATAACCTTGCATGAATAATATAGCCTTTTTGTCTGCTCTATCAAGGATGTTGCAAAGTGATTTTCTCTTTATCCCAATACAACAAAATGCATTGGTTGAAAATTATGTATTTTATATCAAGAATCTCTGAGATTACCCATGCTACAGACATCCATTTCTCCTTAGTGCTGTGGAGCCTTGAGCCTGAGTGTACACCAGAACTCCTGTTATACATTTAATTAAGTAATTCTATTGTGCAGGCAAACACAGTGATGCAGGGTTAAATAAATATAACATTATTGTGCTCCAGTATACAAAGAGCTTATTAATTTGGAGCTAGCTCCAGTGTAAGTAGTCAATACAAAACCAAGGTCACAGATTATTTGCTGATTGATATTTTCAAAAATATTATTTGTGCTCTGAATAAATGCGTGCATTGTTAGGTGACCTACATTATTTAGAGAATTCAATGTAGCAGATAAATCTAACCTGTTACAATGCTGTAAAATAGAACCAATTTCTGCAATAGTATAGGTTGCAATGCAATAATGGTGTAGAGAAGGTAAATTGCAAAGCATTGTTACAGTACATGAGAATAAAATTACAGTTTGTGTCAGAAATGGCAGGAACAGATTATTTAATGTTAACATAGTTGTACCAACATATTGAGCTACTCCTCCCTTAAATATTCTGTAATATTAAGTTAAACATCATTGTGATATAGTATTGATCCTACTGTACTCTATCTCTCTCTCTCTCTATATATATATATATATATATACGCATACACACACATTATATCATTACCATTAAGCTGTGATTAGTTTCCAATTCTAAATGACGTGTGGCAACCTTAGATTTAGTTCCATCCAGTGCAAAAGGATTAATAATGGACTGATGTAGAGAGCCATTGTTTATTCATGTGCCTTGTACTTAATGTGGCTATAGGGAGTTTCAATATTGTAGTATGGATACATCTGTCATTCACTTTGGTCTTGTAGAGTTCTCAGAGATGACGGTCTTGACACAGTGTTCTAGCCCTCTTAGGCATACTGCTCCAAATCAGATATTGACTGTGCAGAAGTGTCTCAAATCCGGCTGTCCAAAAACCGGAGTTGTCAGAAAACTGGACTTTTTTTAGAATGTGCCATGCATCAATTTTAACTGAGTAAAATAAAAAATAATAGCTTAACTGGACAATTTGGCTAAGTGCTGCATTGGCGCGGTGTGGCGCTTGACTAGTTATCCCTTCGCTGCATGCACGGCAGTCTGTTTCCATGCTCTGAGCGACCCTTGACCCCACCCGATCTGGCTTGACCTGAACTGCCCATGGCCTGAACCACCTGACCGGAAATCTAGTAAGATCTGAAATATGGCACAGCCTCAGTCCCGAGGTTTCCAGTTTTGAGACACTGTACCTGTATAAGACAAAACAAAACCATCCTGCTGCACTATTCTTTGAAAGAATTCAAACAGACTCCTGTTATTTAAGAAATGGAGATTATTACTATGAGCATTTGTGGAGCGAGGCCACACACCTCACTCATTCTGTGGGTTCCACTCTTATCTATCCAATTGCAACAAGAACAGTTCTAGCAATGTTTTCTTTTCCCAGCCATGTAGGCTGACCTCCAAAGTTCCCCAAAGATCAGTGCTTGGCGCACATTTCTTGTTCGTGTACATATAGCTAATACATCCAGCTGTACCTCTCCCACTACCTCTCTCAATCCCTCCACTGTTTTTGTGCTGTTAGACTGCTTATCCAATATCATCCAGTCTTTGATAAGTTGCAGTTTCCTCCAGTTAAACATTACAAAAACACTGTAGGCATCATCTTCAGCCCCTACCATAAACATTGCAACTGATTTCATTCCCCCTCCCCAACCATTGTCTCAGGTTGAATGGGCCTATTCGCAGTCTTGGCCCAAATGGGCCCAGAGCTGAGCATCTGATTCTATATTCTCTCATTAACAAAGGCAGCCTTGTTTTTTCCTCTATAACACTGCCTGCTTCTGCCTCTGCCTCAGCCCAGCTGTCGCTGAAGCCCACCTTCATGCATTGATAAGCTTTTCCAACGTTTTCCTGACTAGCCTCCCAACATCTGCCTTCTGTGAACTTCAGCTCATTCAAAACTTTGCTGCTTGTATCATTATGTGCTCACCTACTGAACCTATCTTTTCTGACCTTCATTGACTCCTAGCCAGCCAAAGCCTAAAATTTAAAATTCTCCTCTTTGTGATTACGCCAGTTCATAGCATTGCCCCTCCCTATCTCTATAACCTGTTCCAGCCCCTAAACTCTCCTCTGATTCTGGTCTTTGGTGCATTCATCCTTCCATTAACCCTATTTTTAGTGACCATGCATCCATGAATGGCATTCCTTCCACCACCTTAAACATTCACTTCCTCAACACCAGTGCACTGCGGTAGCGGTGGTGTACCATCTACAAGATGAACTGCAGCAACTTGCCAAGACTACTTCAACAACACCTTCCAAACCCACAAACTCTATCACCTAGAAGGACAAGGGCAGCAGACAATGGGAACACCACCACTTAGAAGTTCCTCTCCAAGTCACAAACCATTCTGACTTAGAAACATATTATTGTTTCTTCATCGTTGATGGGTCAAAATTTTGGAAATCCCAACCTAACAGCGTTATGGGAACACCTTCACCCTATTGTCTGCTGTATTTCAAGAAGATGGCTCACCACCACCTTCTCAAGGGTAATTAGGGATGGACAATAAATTCTGGCCTTACCAGTGATACCCACAAATGATGAATGAATTAAAAAAAAGGACAAGGAAAGTAATTTTTAAATGCCTTATTTTCTCCAGTGGTCAAATCAAGGACCTTGAAAATGATACAGGTTAGATAAATCCCAAGGACAGAAACAATCTTTGAAACAGCTTCTTATCACATCTGTCAGAAAGATTTCAGAGAATTTTAAACATGAACAAATAGGAAAAGGGTAAGAAGAGACAAGCTGGCTCAGACACGATGCAGCCTACATCTACCATCAGTCCAAACACTCCCCCCTCATCTCACCCTATTTCCCAGACACATCAGAAAGGCAAAAACCTTGAAAAAAATGGGCAATTAAAAAAAAAATTGGTCAATTCCTCTCTAACTCCTAAAACCAATCAAGTACTTTCCAGAAAATACGATGACTGATGTCACAAATAACCACTACCTCTCCCACAAATCTTTTTATAATTTGAGATGTTCTCCATTCAAATAAGCTCTCTGCGAATAGAATCACTAGCTGGCGTCTAATTTAATATCTTGTACCAATGCTCCTAGTCCAGCCCTGCCTAGCTAGTTCAAAAGACTAGAGCATCTATTTCTCTTCATTATTTTAAAAATCCTCAATCATAGCTTCTCAAAGTCTGCATTTCTCCAATGAAAAAATCCCCAGTTACCTGAACCTATTTTCATAACCAAGAGCCTTAAGAATGAAGGATACTGGCTTTTATGTCAATATCCACAGCAGCCATTTTGTGCATAGCAAGGTCCCACAAGTAGCAATCATATAAATGACCAGTCAGTAAATCTGCAAGGTTATGGGGATAAAGCAGGGGAATAGAACTAGGTAGAATGTTCTTTCAGAGAGTCAGTGCAGACTCAGTGGGCCAGAAGGCCTCCTTCTGCACTGTAACAATTCTGTGATTCTATATTTTTCTTGGTGGTGTGGGTTGAGAGAGGAATGTTGGTCAGGGTCTTGGGAAAACCGTCTGCTCTTATTCAAACAGTGCCTAACACCCACTTGAAGCGCTAGGACAGGCTGCAGGTTTAGCACCTCGACCTAATTTCAGCACTTCTGACAACGTAGCAGACTACTGCCGTTGGAGAGGTTAACCTAGTTCATGTGAAGTACATGAACCTCAGGCCAGGACATTTCTTGCTGGTATAGTTGCTGCTGGAAGTTGAGAGGGCCACGATCTCCCCCTACCCCCTCACCCCCCACCACCCAACATGCTTTTCCTGGGCAAATTTTCTGGTGTCGGTTCAAGTTACATGTTTTCAGGAAGGAGTTTCCAAATGGAGAAGGGGGTGGAATGGCTGCTGCTATAGGATTTCAATTTTTGCAGCGGCTTAAGGGATCAGACAGATGTTCAAATGAAAACATGTGCTTTAATCTTCTTCAAAAGCTCCTGCAGTGCTTTGTTTACTTCACTTCCAAATTTTACAGCCCTCAGCATTCCTGGACTCTTTCTCTATACAAACGTTGCTTAAATCCAGAGCAGGCACTGATGATGAAAAATGTGACCTGGAGCATAATCACCGTGCTGTTATTGCTTTGGTTAAGTACATCTGCTTATATTTAGACAGATATTTTTGATATTTAGTGGAACATGCACCAGGACATCAGTACAACTGAAAAAGTGGGCTGGGAATCTAGTCTCTGTAACTGCCTGTTCAAGTACTGCCTGAAAACTGATGAAGAAAATACTGTCTTATAGTTTGGAGATGAGAAAAGCATCGACTGAGCTAAGCTGCAGCACAAGAAGAAACCTGTTGCAGGCTATAGCTTAGTGACCCACCAGGTTGGTGTACGAGTCTGCAACGTGTTTAGATACAAGTTCATACCCATGGGCCATATGGCAAATTCTAACCAAGTGGAGGTGAGGCCTTCACTCAGTGGAAGAGAGAACATCCATGTGCAGTTCAATCTGCGCTGTTATTATACATCTCCTAACGTTCGGCTCAAGTGTGTGATTGGCAGAGTTCAGGAACAGGTCACCCACCTGCTATCTTGTAAGAAAATGGTGCTGCATGGTTTGGAGTGTTGAATTGTTGGAGTAAAGGAAATAAATGGTTTTAATGAGAATGATCTGATCGACAAGTTCCATTTCTTCCCATCTTCCTGACCTATTATTAAATTAGATGCACACGTCACAAATCAGTGCGTGACCTACGACAATTCAACTTTTTTGAAAACAGCTGAGAGGGCACATCTGCACAAAATTATTCTGTGTAGATTTGTCAAAATCTGCCAATGCTATTTAGGTATTATTTGAAATGAAGGATTGATTAAATGTTGCTTGTGTTTTATGATTCAAATCTGTTGATTTAAGTTGAGTGAGCACACTTGTCTTCCTGAAAAAGATGCTTCTGATTTCTAGGTATTTTCAGTTGAAGATGAGCACTTGTAGGTTGCCAAAAATGTAGACCTAGAGCAGTCATTAGTTACAGTGATTGCAAGGAGCACTTGACTGAAACAACTGGTCGCCATGATTGACAGAGTTTATGCTTATAAATAGCTTTGATGCATGTCAGTGACTGTTTTAAATGAAAATAACTTGAAATCACCAGTCTATTAAAATGCAATTGTTTTGAAGGATGAATGTGCTCACTCATTTTGTCATAAATTTAAGATGTTTTACAGCTATAAAGTGACAATTATGCACGACCAGTAAGCTTGAAGCATGCAAAATGAAACTCTGCACTAGTTAAATTTCTGATGAGTCTAAAAGAGTTTTGTGCCAAGAACCACATTATAGTCATAAATTTACTTATTTTTTTGTTTATAAATGATCTCGTTGACAGCATCCAGTGGATGAAATCCTAATGTGATATTAGTAACAAGCACATTTGTATGAAATTTCTTACTCCATTATTTTAATAAAGGCAATGACACATTTACAATGAGTGGATTAATGTCTTCAATAGGAGACAGAAGAGATTCAGATGAGCATATTAATGTGTTTCTTATTAATATTACACAGCACAGTTTCAAACCCAAAGGGATTATCTGGAGACTGTGATGCCAATGAGCTCTTCCTACTATTTACCCAGCACTATGGGCTTCGTGCCATGAGAAGGTGATGAGCCAGATGATCTTTTGGCTCAGTTTTAAACATCAGAGGTAGGGTTTGTCAGGGTACAATCCCAATGTGAAAACTTGGCTATCTCAGATTGATAGAGCCAATAGAAGGCAGAATCACAGGCGAGCCAGCAATCTCAAGAAATTCATGTTGTGTTTGCTGTTGTTGCTTTGTTCATAGAGAACAGATGTAATGAGCTGCTGTCTTGATCAATGTGCCTCTTCACTGTATAATAAACGTGTACATTGAGCACCAAGCCATTTCTATGTTAGTCTCTGTGGAACTCTGAAACAAATTAATGACACAGAAGGTGAGCACATTGGTACCTCCACTGGCAAAATAGAGCTTCTGGGATACTGCTGCTCTAAATCCTCCGTTCATCATTGTCAGGTAACAATACACAATTATGTCTGCTGACAGTCCACTGCCAATAGCCTTATTGCATTGCTGTTAGTAGATGATGAAAGCAGCACGTAGTAGTACTGCTGATTTTTAGTTCTTCCTTGTGAAAAGTGCCAAGCCTCTGATCAACACATTCATTGGATGGCAAGTTTTCGATCTCAGCAACACCATGTGGCAACCTCTTTGTCATCCACTGTTCTATCATTCTGTGGCACAACATGTTGGAAGCACCAATGTCAGTAATCAAAAGGGTAAATTTTCATCTTTGGTGCTTCCTGTGAAAACCTCTGCACTGGGAGCACGCATCAAGGAATTCAGGGTGTTCCCTATGTTGCAATTTTCTGACATTAATTTTCACGCATGGGGAATCGTGGGGACTGTGATTTGAATGTATGTGGTAGAGGTACTGTGCTAAATGAAAACTTAGTTCAGTGTCAGCTGTAGCTCAGTGGTAGCACACTTGCCTCGGAGTTCAACCTTTGTGAGCTTAAGTCCCACTCATGGGCCAGTATTTAATGGAGGGGACGGGGATCTTACCCGCTGCTGGAGAGCAGGTGAGAGCCCTGTGTCACCTCCTCTCGGGAAGGTCTGCCATATTAATCGTCTTCCCCACAATTAAGGGCCCCAGGGGCGGCAATCCTGCTTGCCGGGAGCTTCCGGCCGATCAGAGGCCAGCAGCTATCATTGTAAGTGTGAACACTGGGGAAGAAGTGGCTGCTGTTGTTAATGCACCCAGTCAAAGCCTTGAATCACTGAGGGACCCAGGCCATGGATGAGTGATGGGGGAAGGGGCTCACGGGGACAGGGTGATGGAGGAGTGGGGAGGGGACAAGGGCAGGCGGGTGGCCCTCAGTGGGCCTCCCTCCTTCTCAATGCCAGGTGCCTCAGCGTTTGCCTTTCAGGCTTCCCAAATGACGAGTCCATGCCTGCCACTGGGTAAATACCAATGACAGCAGGATCAGGCATTAATTGCCCACTTAAGGGCCTCAATTGGTGGTGGGCCGGAGGAACGCCCATCAGCCTTCCCACCCTGGATTTAATCAGGGCAGAAGTGGGAAAGCGATGGGATCCCCACCTGCCATTCTCTTGCCCGATTAAATGCCACCCCCTGCCACCAAACCCGTCTCAGGAGAGCACATTAAATTCCACCCCAGGACTTGAGCACACAATCTAGTTTGACACTCCAGTACAATACTGAGATGGTTCTGTACTGTTGGCTTTGATGAGATGTTAATTGGAGAGTCTGTCTTCCCTCTCAGGTGGACATAAAACATCCCAGGCACCTCTTGAAGAAGAGCAGGAAAGGTGTTCTGGCCAATATTTATCCTTCAACCAGCATTATTAAGAAAGATTATTTGGTCATTATCACATTGCTGTTTGTGGGAGCTTGCTCTGCTCTGCTAAATTTCCTACATTATAATAGTGATAACACTTCAAAAGTAGCTGTAAAGCACAGGACATTCTAATATCATGAAATATGATATATGAAGTTCTTTCTTGATATTAAAGACTTCATTTTGTGATAAAAAGGTAGTATCATGAACATGTCCAAAATCAGCTTCGACCTTCAGGTTCTCATTATGGCTAATACCAGCTGTAGTCATAAAGGCAGTTGTGCGTGTGGATAAATCTGTCTGCCTTAGTTGCTGTTACCCTTTCCTGAGCAAGCCGTTTATGTTATACCTGAAGCCCATCATTGATGTAGGTGAGTAACAGCTGCGGGTTTCTACCATAGAGTCAGCACATCTCTGCAAAGCTGAGGTAATGGAAGCTAATGCAAACCAGGGGCAAAGATAACCCAAGGTAAATGGTGTAATGACCTTTAGCGGAGGGCACAGTAACCATACTTTTGTTGCCTGACATTAGGGAGGTTGAGGGGGAGGGTCAAGGATTGCCCACTCTGCTTCTATGCTCAGCAAGCGTAATGTGAGTTTGCCCATAAATTTCATGTTATCACATCCATTGTCTGTCAGTATCATTTCCTGTGATATATGACTTACTTATTTCACCTTTTCTTTTACTGGTAGATTCTCCGGACCAGCCATTCAAGAATTGTTGGCATCATACATCCTCAATAGTTTCCAAGCATTTTCTTCTCTTTTGAACTGTAGCCCCTCTTCAGTTTTGATTTGGTTTTACTTTGAGCCTATCAGCTAAATGTGATGAAAAAAATGGTGATGAGAATCTGTTACTCAAAATTAATGTTACATATACGGAAAGTGCATGCTAACTGCAAGATTCTGACACAAATCTAGTTGCTATCCTATGGTGTTTCTTGTGATACATCAGAGGTGTCAAAGCGTTTTCAAAGCAAATGGATCTTGGAGAGTGGAAAGTGCAGAGGCACTGGCAATAATCTTTCAATGTTCCCTGGATTCTGGGGAGGTGCCGGAGGACTGGAAAATTGCAAACATTACACCCTTTTTCAAAAAAAGGTTGTAAAGATTTGACCTGCAATTACAGACTAGTCAGTTTAACTTCGGTGGTGGGGAAACTTCTAGAAACAATTATTCGGGATAGAATTAATAGTCACATGGAAAAGTGTGGAATGATTCAGAAGAGTCAGCATGGATTTGTTAAAGGAAAATTTGTCTAACTAATTTTCTGGAGTTTTTTGAAGAGGTAACAGAGATGATTGATGAGGGAAAGGCCATTGATGTGGTATATATGGACTTCCAAAAGGCATTCGATACAGAGCCACACAACAGACTTGTGAGGAAAGTTATAGGTCATGGAATAAAAGGGACAGTGGCAACACGGATACAAAATTGCCTGAGGGATAGGAAACAGAGAGTAATGGTTAATGGGTATTTTCAGGCTGGAAGAAGGTTTGTAGTGGAGTTCCCCAGTGGTCGGTATTGGGACTCTTGCTTTTCCTGGTATATATGAATGATCTAGATCTTGGTGTGCGGGGGACAATTTCAAAGTTTGCTGATGGCATAAAACTTGGGAGAATTTTAAACTGTGAAGAAGACAATGTAGAACTTCAAAAGGACATTGACACATTGGTGGAATGGGCAGATAGGTGGCAGGTGAAGTTCAATGTGGAGAAGCGTGAGGTGATGTACTTTGGTACATAGAACATGGAGAGACAATATAAAATAAAGGATATTATTCTAAAGGGTGTGCTGTAGCAGAGAGACCTGGGTGTATATGTACATAAGTCATTAAAGATGGCAGGACAGGTAGAGACAGCTGTTTCTAAAGCATACAGTATTCTAGGCTTCATTAATAGGGGCATAGAGTATAAAAGCAGTGAAGTTTTGATGAATTTATATAAGACACTAGTTAGACCTCAGCTGGAGCATTGTGTACGGTTCTGGGCGCCACATTATAGGAAGGTTGTGAATGCATTGGAGAGAGTGTAGGAGAGGTTTATGAGAATGGTTCCAGGGATGAGACACTTCAGTTATGAGGAAAGATTGGAGAAGTTGGGACTGTTTTCCTTGGAGAGGAGAAGGTTAAGAGGAGACTTGATAGAAGTTTTCAAAATCATGAGTGGTCTGGACAGAGTAGATAGGGAGAAACTGTCCCTGCTCGTAAAAGGATTGAGAGGACACAGTTTTAAAGTGTTTTGCAACAGAAGCAAATGCGAGGTGAAAAACACTTTTTCACACAGTGAGTAGTTAGGGTTTGGAATGCACAGCCTGGAAGTGTGGTGGAGGAAGGTTCAATTGAAGCATTGGATGATTATTTAAATAGAAACAATGTGCAGGATTATGGGGAAAAGGCAGGAGATTGGCACTAAGTTAAAATGCTCAGAGGGCAGGTGTAGACACGATGGACTGAATGGCCTCCTTCTGTACTGTAACAATTCTGTGATTCTGTGATTTTATGTGTCTTTGCTTACATGCACCACACATTATGCATTTTATAATGGCATGGTGTTTCTCTATGCAATGAAGATTGCATTATTTTTCTGATAAAATCTATCTTTTATAGTCTTGCTCATAGAGAAATGCGAAAAAATAAATTTGGTTCTTTTACTATCACATAACATAGATGGTTAAAAAATAAATTTGCATAATATTTCTAATTGAAAGTTGGAGGGTGTGCTTTATAAGGGAAAGAGAATTGTTTGCAGTAATGCAAATGTATTATTATAACATGTTTTAGATGGTGTCAGGAATAATGGGACTATTGGGTTAAAAATAATCCAGAGTAAATAGTAAATTACATTGCATAGAAATTGAAATGAAACTAATTAATTAAAGGGAATGTGAATAAATATTATTATATGCAAAATAGCATACAAAAATGCGTAGTGTTTTTCAATGCTGGTGTAAAGGCTTTAGTATAAAATATGCTTCAATTTATATAACAGTATTTCTTTTGAATTTAATGTATAGGGAACACATTGTATTTGAATATAATTGGAATATTTGCAGAACTTTATGTTTACGTCCGCCACTGAAGGTGGGTGGAGGTAATATTTTCACCCCTGTTAGCCTATTTGTCTGTAAACAATATATCTCAAAAACTAATGGACAGATTTCAATGAAGCTTGATACATGGATCGGATATGGCCCGGCGAAAAACTAATTAGTTTTTGGTGAAGGTGCAGATCTGGATCCTGGAATTTTTTAAAGGATCCATTAACATTGGGAGATAGGGTGAATTGATTTTGTTTTTAGAATTTCTTTTTACTTAGAATGTTTTTGATTGTTTTAGAATGTTGCAGATTGCCTCAGCTGCTGTAGTGGGATTTGTCACAGCTATCAAAGTGTGAGCAGAGTCTTCAGAGCAGGTTGTTGGATGTCAATTGGCATGAAGCCTCCTAAGTGAGATAGAGGCCCTTAATAAAAAAATATTTCTTTTTTTAGCTTTGTAGTTGCAGAGCGTCATCCAGGTGGAGAAAGGCCTCAAGGAAGAGCTGCATAATTGTAATAACATTGAGTTACCATGGTGCTGTGTGGGTATGCACTCTACTGAGCACCCTCTTCATTTGTTATTTATGCTGTCAGTTTATATGCTGGAGAGAAGCTGTGTTGATATTTGACAGTGGTTGCATCATAAAATAAGATGTTGTCTTTAAATGGAAGATATGTTTACAAAAGGGATAGGGTTTGTTATGTGCAATTATTATTATGTAGAGGGAAAAGCTTGAAGCTTTTGAGTTGCATTGAGTTGTCATGAGGTATAAAAAGGAACAGATGAAGAAAGACCAAATAATGTGGCTGCAGAGAATGCTGATTGTGAGTGGGAAAGAAAGGTTTGCATTGGTAATGTGAGTGTTCCTGTTGACTGGGAACACTGAAAGGTTAGGGGGTAAAGCAGGAGGAAAGTGAGGAGTTGTAGGTCATTTGATGATTTTAAATGCAAAATAGATTGGGATTAGGTGTTTACGAGAAGGGGAGATTATGAGTGTTATGGAGGAAATAATACATGAGGGAAACATACAGAAGAAAGTTTTTTAAAATATATATACATGTATATTGTACTTGAGAGTTCAGTCTCGGGTGTACGTAGGGGAGAGTTCAGTCTGTGCAAGAATCTGGGGGTAGGAGGAACTTAAAAGTTTGGAGAAATGGAGGAAAGTGTTTCTGCGGTCTGTGCAGAATGGGCAGAAAGTTGTAGGAGAAATGCTGTGGTATGAATATAGTAGAAGGGATATATGGAGATGCAGTTGTAGTTAGGGGTGGGCAATGAGATGTGACGAAGGCAGAAGGCTGTTACCAGAATGTGGGAGCGATGTTATGGGATTTAAGAGTAATGGAGTTGGTTTCTGTGTGTGGGACCACCATGGAGACTGTGATGACAGGGTGTGAGAGAATTGATGGTGATGGAGCGTGGCTGCAATGGGGCATGTGTGCACTGGGTAGGGATCCCAGGGTAGTTGAGAAGAATTATATTGGTACTGCAGAGATTAGAAGGGACACATGCCTGATCTTAAACAGAGAACCTTCCCTTTATTTCAGGTGTCTTCTATCAGATAGATCACAAATAGTTACACTCTGTATCCTTGGTACATTAATGCTACAATAAATGTCAAAATTACCAAACATCAACTCCAAGATGCAAAACCTCATGCATCCAACAATCTCCTCAAACATTAAGGTATTCCACAATGCGAGGCTCAGAAATTCCATAGAAGTTGACAGCAATAGCTCTGGGAAAACTATAAGCCCATATTTTTGTGACAGGCTGAAACTTGTGAGTGAAATTGGTAATGCAGATACTCATGCACAAAGTACAATCTTATAGGTAAAGATACTTGTGTTATAGTGCAATATGTGATTTCAAAAGATTTGAGTTTTGTGAGGAAGAACATTATTGGATAAAAGGCTTTTGTAAAACCACTTTAAGTGATTTGCTTGTTTTTAACTGCTCAGTTTTGATGGCTTCTCATGATTAGACACTCTTGAGCTTGTTACGGTTGCAAGGATTTTGAAATTTGTATATAATTTCATTGGTTTACTTTCTAGTTTTTGCTAGAGTTTAATCATTTCTTATAAGTACAACATTTGGAATAAGAAATTCAAGGTAGTTAATGAAATGCACTGATAGAACGAAATATAGGCAGATAAGAAATAGTAAAAGTAAAAGGTCACTTGTGGAAGTCGTTTATGAGCCTTCCAACAGTAGTTACACTACAGGACAGGGCATACAGGAAGAAATAAATGGTGTGTGTACTGGGATAATTATGGGTGACTTTAATCTACATGTAAATTGGGAAAATCAGATTGGCAAGGTTGCCTGGAAATGAGTTAATTAGGGACAATTTATTAGAGCAGTACGTTCTAGATCAAACCAGTGAGCAGGCTATCCTAGACCTCGAAACGTGCAATGAGACAGGATTATGGTAAAGGAGCCTCTATCGCATGATAGAGTTTCATGTTCAGTTTGAAATAGAGAAGTGTAGGTCCATGACTAGTGTTTTAAACCTAAATAAAGGTAAGTGTGAGAGTGTAAAGGCAGAGTTGCCTAAGGTAAAGTGGGAAACTAAGTGAAAAGGTAGCACAGTAGAGTGGCAGACTTTTAGGGAGATATTTTAAAATGCTCAGAAAAGGTTTATCCCAGTGAGAAAGAAAGGGTCTTTGAGAAAGATGCATCATCCATGGCTAAATTAGGAAGTTAAGGATAGTATTAAATTGTAAGATACACTGTACAAAGCTGCAAAGATTAGTGGTAGGTCAGACGATTGGACAGATTTTGAGAACCAGCAAAGAATGACTAAAAAGGTAGTAAAGAGGCAGAAAGAAGAGTATGAGAGACAGCTAGCTAGTAATATAAAAACAGATAGTAAAAGTTCCTACAAGTATTTGAAGAGGAAAAGAGCAACTAAAGCTAGCGTTGGTCGTCTAGCGAGTGAGTCTGGGGAACTGATAATGGAAAGCAAAGAAATGGCTGAGGCATTGAACAGGTATTTTGCATCTGTCTTCAAGGTAGAGGACTTAGAAAACTTCCCAAAGATTCTTGAAAATCAAGAGATGAAAGGGAGGGATGAACTTGATACCATCACCATCACCAGGGCAAGGTGCTAGGAAAGCTATTAGACCTAAAGACTGACAAGTCCCCAGGACAGGATGGCCTGCATCCTCCGGTACAAGAAGTGATGGCACAGATAGCAGATGCATTGGTTATAATCTTCCAAAATTCCTTAGATTCTGGAAAGGTCCCAGCAGATTGGAAAATAGCTAATGTAACACCTTTATCCAAGAAAGGAGCAAGGCAGAAAGCAGGAACCTATAGACCAGTTAACCTAACATCTGCCACAGGGAAAGTGCTAGCATCCATAATTATGGAGGTTATAGCAGGATACTTAGATAATCATGATTTGATCAAGCAGAGCAAACATGACATTGTGAAAGGGAAATCGTGTGTTTAACTAATCTGTTAGAGTTTTTTGATGAAGTAACATTCAAGGTGGATAGAGGGGAACTGGTAGATGTGGTGTACTTGGATTTCCAAAAGGCATTTGATAAGGTACCACACCAAAGGTTACCACACAAGATAAGAGCACATGGTGTAGGGGGTAACATATTAGCATGGGTACAGGATTGGATAGCTAGCTAACAGGAAGCAAAACATAAGGATGAATAGGTGTTTTTCAGATTGGCAGCTGTAACTAGTGGAGTGCCACTGGGATCAATGGGTCCTGAACTATTTACAAACTCTTTCAATGACTTGGATAAAGGGGTCGAATGTATAGTAGCTAAATTTGCAGATGACACCAAGATGGGTAGGAAAGTAAGTTGTCAAGAGGAGGTAGAGAGTCTGCAAAGGGATAGAGACAAGTTAAGTGAGTGGGCAAAAATTTGACAGATAGAATGTAATGTGGGTAAATGTGAACTTGTTCACTTTGGAGGGAAGAATAGAAAAGCAATATGCTATTTAAATGAAGAAAGATTGCAGAACTTGGTGGTTCCGAGGGACCTAGGTGTCCTCGTGCATGAATCACGTAAAGTTAGTATGCAGGTACAGCAAGTGATTAGGAAGCAAATGGAATGTTGGTGTTTATTGCAAGAGGAATGGAATATAAAAGTAGGAAGTTTTACTACAGCTGTAGAGAGGCTCAGTGAGACCACATCTGGAGTACTGCGTGCAGTTTTGGTCTTATTTGAAAAAAAGATATAATTGCTTTAAAAGCAGTTCAGAGGAGGTCCAGTTGACTCATTCCTGGGATGAAGTGGTTGTCTTATGAAGAAAGGTTGAACAGATTAGGCCTATATTAGTTGGAGTTTAGACGAATGAGAGGTGATCTCATTGAAGCATTTAAGATACTCAGAGGTCTTGATAGGGTGGATCCCTGATGGGTGTTTCCTCTTGTTGGGGAGACTAAAACTAGGGGGCATGGTTTAAAAATAAGAGGGCTCCCTTTTAAGGCAGATATGAGGAGAGTTTTTTCTCCCAAAGGATTGGTGGTGTGTGGAATTCTCTTCCCCAGAAGGTAGTGCAGGCTGGGTCATTGAATTTATTCAGGGTAGAGTTAGACAGGTTTTTGTTAGGCAAGGATGTCAAGGGTTATGGGGGGGCAAACCTAAAAGTGGAGCTGAGACCACAACCAGGTCAGCCATGATCTTATGAAATGCTGTAGAGGGATCGAAGGGCCACAAATGGCCTACTCTTGCTCCTATGTTTCTATGTGACATCAGTGTGTGATACACAGTAAGGGAATGTAGACATACTTTCAATGTATTGGCAATAGTTAAAGGTAGATATTGTAGCTTTTTTAGGAGTATGGCCTGAATTTTTGCAACAAAGACCCTCTCTGCAAAAATGGTGGAAGAGGCTGAAATATGGAAGTCCCACCCCCGAACACAGCATCTTTCATTTTTGTGTGGCGGGAATGGGCCTGGGTTGGTATTTCTGCAAACATGTTTCATAGAGGTGGCTGCTGATATAAAACAGCAGCTGTCAGGTCATGTCTGATTTCCGTTTCCTGGGAGTGAGAAACGTAGGAGCAGGTCTAAACTTTGCACAGTCATTTGGAAAGGTGAGGTACCTCTTTGGATATGGTTGCAGATACCTTTGGGAGAGGTAAGCTGCATTTAGGATTGTTAAAAGTGGACATGAATGTCTGTAAAAAAATCATAAACTCATTGGAACTGTCAAGAGAACTGTCAAAAGTGTCAAGAGAAATGGTCAAAACAATTAAAATGTCAAGAGGAACTGTCAAAACTGTCAAAAGTCTCAAGAGGAACTGTCAAGAGGAACTATCAAAGTGTCAAGAGGAACTGCCAAATCTATCAAAAGTGTTAGGAGGTACTGTCAAGAGGAACTGTCAGAAGTGTCAGGAAGAACTGTCAAAGTGTCAAGAGGAACTGTCAAAGTGTCAAGAGGGACTGCCAAATCTGTCAGGAGTGTCAGGAGGGACTGTCAAGAGGAACCATCAGAAGTGTCAAGAAGAGCTGTCAAAACTGTCAAAGGTGTCAAAGGCAGCTGTCAAGTAACCTAGACATTTAAAACTTTGCCCTTTAAAGCTTTGAAAAACCTGTGTGGAATGTTAAGAAAATCATTGCTTGCTATTCCACTCTGCCTGCTGACACAGGCCTGAGGGTTATCATTACTGGATTTGTGCTGCATTATTGATTTCACAAGCCTCCATTGTCACAGTAGGGTGCCTTCCATCTCACAGTTTGATTGACAGTTCCAAGTGGTTATAGATCCTTTGAAGTGGGACTATGAATTCCAATGCTTGTTTTTGTTAGGGCTTAAACACTTGAATGAAATGTTTGTTGTTATTTGGGATTATTCGGTTGAAAGAATGTAATTTTAGTGAATGGGTTTTTATGAATGAGGTTTTTTTTAAAAATAAACTCTGCAATAGACACATAGAACTTTAGTTATTCCCAGCATGGCTCCTGAGGACTGCCCATGGTGAATACTAAGTGAGTCGGCATGGACGATGTAAGGGCAAAGGGTGGTGGGTGGGGGGCAAGTGTTGGCACCAAGTTGGTACAGGGGCTATAAAGGCCATGGCTAGAGGGCCATAGTTTGGCATGAGGGGCCATGGGGGGGTGAGTCGTGGGCATGAGGTAGCATGAGTTAAGGGGCACGGGAAGTGTGCGGGGGTGTGTGAGAGGTGAGGGCTGGAGAGCTGTTTTTTGTTTTAATGCATATTAAAAAATCTTTGACAATGTGCCAGTGCATTGTGGCAGGCCTACCGCCTAGCCCACCTCTGCACCCAGCAGCCTCTGCACTTGCTCTCGGATTGCCCAATTCGACTCCCAGAGAACCCCGCCATCCCAGAACAAAAATCTCAACTTCCGGGGTACTATCGCCCGGGTCGGGTTTTTGGAGCTGGGAAATGTCCTGACTCTGTGCTTCTGACCCATGAGTGAAAATTCAGGCCTGTATGTTCACATATCAGACCAGTCTTATGCATAGATTACTGACATAATTCATATCAGCTATATAAAAATACTCGCTAGCAAAAGTTAATCAAGGAAGAACTAATTCTTAATTTCATTTCTGATTCACTGGGCTTTTTTTTGTCCAAAAAGTGTTGGTAATTGAAATCAAGAGCTTAATACAACAACCAATGTAGAGCACATCTAGAAGTGACCTTTCGTCACAGCTCTGTAAGATTTCAGTTTTCAAGACAGTCCTCAGGACACAGGGGATAGGTTCTTTAATGTGCTAGATATTACTTTCAAAGTGCTCTAATTACCTAAATTAATAATGGCAATTTTGTTCACCTTATACAGGAAGAAATGTGTTTGAATCACCCTCAAAAGAATTGAATTACTTGCTCCCTGACTCTGATGATTCTTTTGCATGCATTGCATGATTATAAACCAAAAAGGTCACATTGGAGATTTTATTTTCCAAAAAGAAACATTGTAAAATAATGTGAGGACTGCTGCCTCACTCTAACATTCTCTTATAAATGATGATATCTGTAATAATCAACATTTACTTAAACACCTCCCCCTCCCCTGACCTCTCCCCCCCACACCCAATGCCACATGTAACAAAACAAAAACAGAATTACCTGGAAAAACTCAGCAGGTCTGGCAGCATCGGTGGAGAAGAAATCAGTTAACGTTTCGAGTCCTCATGACCCTTCGGCAGACTCGAAACGTTAACTGATTTCTTCTCCACCGATGCTGCCAGACCTGCTGAGTTTTTCCAGGTAATTCTGTTTTTGTTTTGGATTTCCAGCATCCGCAGTAGCTTTTAGCTTTTTGTTTTTAGCCACATGTAACAATCTTGTTTCAATCGGACTCTCACTTAAGCATTCTCTGTGTATATCTCCCACAGATAACCTTTTGGACAGTTTTTGGTATTTTACTCTATAATTTTAGGAGCAAAATTGGTATTTAGTAGATACTAAAATCTAATGGTAAATTAAAATTGTTCTTGAAGACTATGAACAGGGCAGTCTTGTGCAATTATGTCATTGATCGTATGGCCTGTTTAAGCAGTGTTTCTAGTTCAAGTTGCAAGCTTTAAATCATGTAAATGTGCTTTGAACTTATTGAGTAGATTTTAACTCATTTTTGGGGTTGAAAACTGGCAGTGCCATTATAGAAACTAATTGATCTTCCTTTTCCTTGACTTAAATGGAAATTAAATCAGGCAGTTCCTATATCAGATGGCTGATTGGCAGTTTTATTCCTCGATGGTAAGCTGAAAATCTACCCATTGTCCATTGCTGAAAATTAAGTTGTGCATAATTTGAAAGCAGAGGATTCCTAACTTCTTAATGTTGTCAAATGACTGCCCAGTTTGTTCACTCTTCCCCAGCGATTAGCTGGTCTAGCTGTGCCAGGGATTACACCAAAGAATGGACACCTTGGAAGAGAGAGAGATATGCAAAGGGGTAATTGTTTAATGGAACATATTAAAGTGAAGTACCAGCACCAATATCAAAGGATTTTAGAATCTACAACAGTTTGAATTTTCTGAGAGAAAGTAACAAAAATATAACTTTTATAATCGGCTACTGATTGACTTTGTCTGTTTCAACCTTTAGAGAATGTCAAACTTGTTTTTTGCCGATGGAACAAAATTAGAACATTTAAAATGGGTTAGAATCAATTCAGAACTAACTTTAATGAAGTTCAACTCACCGTATTTCTTCTCTTCTACCATTTAAAAAAAATCATTTATAGGATGTGGCCTTCGCTGGCTAGGCCAGCATTTATTGCCATCCCAAATTGCCCTTGTTCAGAGGGCATTTAAGACCAACCACATTGCTGTGGGTCTGTAGTCACATTACCAGACCAGGTAAGGACAACAGTATTTCCTTTCTTAAAGGGCATTAGTGAACCAGATGGGTTTTTAACAACAATCATTTCATGATCATCATTAGACTTTTTTTAAATCCCAGATTTTTATTGAACTCAAATTCCACCATCTACTGTGGTGGGATTCAAACCCAAGTCCTCAGAGTATTACCCTGGGTCTCTGAATTACTAGCCCAGTGTCAATACCACTATGCCATTGGCTCCCCATGACCAAGCAATGGTGTATTCCATCACACTCCTGACTTGTGCTTGTAAATGGTGGACAGGCTTGGGAAGCGAAGAGGTGAGTTGCTTGCAGCAGGATCCCTAGCCTCTGACCTGCTCTTGTAGCCACAATATTTTTATGGCTGGTCCAATTCAGTTTCTAGTCAATAGTAACCTCCAGGATGTTAATAGTGGAGGATTCAGCAATGGTAATGCTGTTGAATGTCAAGGGGCGATGGTTAGATTCTCTCTTGTTGGAGATGCTCATTGCATGGCACTTGTGTGGTGCAAATGTTACTTGCCACTTGTCAGCCCAAGCCTGGATATTGTCCAGGTCTTGCTGCATTTGGACATGGACTGCTTCTGTATCTGAGGAATTGTGAATGGTGCTGAACATTGCAATCATCAGTGAACATCCCCACTTCTGACCTTATGATAGAAGGAAGGTCATTGATGAAGCAACTGAAGATGATTGGGCTGAGGATACTACCCCGAAGAACTCCTGCAGTGATGTCCTGGAGCTGAGATGACTGACCTCCAACAACCACAACCAGTCACTTGGTAATAGACTGAGAGAATAGTCTAGAGAGAACACTCTGTAACCAGCCTGCATGGAGGTAACAGCGCCATGCATGACAGTAACCTGGGACCTGTAAATAGTTAAAGGTTAACAATAAACAGTTCATGTTTAAATATACAAATCACAAGATCTCATCACTGAGACATCTATAGAACCCATATTACAACAGGAACCACTTTTGCAAATTGTATCAACCACCCTCCATTATGTGGAAAATTCCTTAGCCATCAAGGCATTGTATAGACAATGGAGAACATTGCTACTGTTGTCACATAACAGCAACTGGCTCATGAATGGAAACACCTTATTAATCCACAAGAGCAGCCCAGTGGGTTAGTCTGGGATATGAAGACCAGAGGGAAGCCATCTCTTGCCCAGCATGAGATTGGACCCTGCCTTGAGAAAAAAGTTATCTCAGGCAGTGAAGTGGGGCTAATTTGTTTTACCCACAGGATTATAAATTGTTACTGTGGGAGTTCGGCCACAATTTCATCTGAAAAAGCCAAAGATTTCCACTTCCATTGTCTTGAGTAAACCATCAGAGAATCCTTCAGGCCTGCAATGTTTCAACCACAATCTTAAGGACTGTTTAAAGAGGTGACCTGTTTCTTTTACTCTTCAAGTGATTTAATTGATGTTACATCTTTAGAAATCATCTTTTCTCGTGCGTGTATCTAGTATGTGTGAGGAGTGAATATTTGTTGTGAATACATTTTGGGTGTTGTGACAAATAAACATTTACCCTTTCTTTTGATTTCAACTTACAAGAAAGCATTTTTTCTATCTGTTCTTTAAAGTCACAGCACTCAAGGGGAGGTGGTGGTGTAGTGGTATTGTCACTGGACTGGTAATCTGGAATCCCAGGGGTAATGCTCTGGGGACCTGGGTTTGAATCCAATAAAAATCTGGAATTAAAAAGTCTAATGATAACCATGAAACCGTTGCTGATTGTCATAAAAAACCCAGCTGGATCACTAAGGAAATCTGCTGTCCTTATCTGGTCTGGCCTACATGTGACCCCGGACCCACAGCAATGTGGTTGACTCTTAAATGCCCTCTGAACAAGGGCAATAAGTGCTGGCTGAGCCATTACGTCCACATCCCATGAATGAATTTTTTAAAAAAGCACTCCTTCTCAAAAATGCATCTTGTTGAGGTCAGTAAAGAGGTGGGGAAAAAGGGAGAAATTATTCCATATCTCTCCCATCCATAACATAATGTTCAACCATTGTATTTTTTATGAAATATCTAATTTCTGCCGATGTACATTTGGAAATATACCTTTTTAAAAAAACAATGAAAATTCAATACTTTGGATTATGGAAAAATTAAATATGTACAAAATTAGAAGGCATTTGTACTGATATGATAATTTCATTATGAAAAATGGATCATTTACAGCAGGAGGGCTTAATATAAACCCTTTTAGGTGTATTGCAATTCTGAACCAAACCAAACACTCCAAACAGGAGAGAATAATGAACATTCCTCTGTGAATTGTAAAACCAAAATCCAATTTGGAGCCCTGAGTTATTTTATGCTTTCCAGCCTGGAGGGCTAATTCAAGCTCTGCTACAGCTGACCTAGCTGAACAGAGACTAGCAATTGAACCTAGTGCCTGCCTGGACCCTATTAATCAGCACCGCACCACAGCAAACGATGCAGTTAATAAGGGAGCCACCGGGGGGAATTGTTTATTGTCCATTTAAGGAAGTAATTCTGAGAGACATTGTATGGATTCTAATTTTAAAAGAATTGCCATGATAAGCCTTCAGTAGCTGCATAAATGGTGCTAACAGGCATCACATGCAAAACAAATGACTTTAAAACTGAAAAAAGTCCAGAGTGCCCTTCAATTTTCTAATTTTCTTGGGAAACATGTTAAAGAGTACTGCCTGAAAGAAAATACATGAATATTTCAGAAATATAATCAGCACACAAATATGACGAGCACTATAGTATTTTTTCTAGTAAAGGACATTCTGTAGAGTTTGAATTGTATGGGATTTTAGGATAATTCATTACTTCAGTACTCTGGCCTCAATTCCAGAGAACTCAAAGCAGAAAAGAGAAACTGTCTGCAGGATCTCATTAGTACCTTCATACAGCTAAAAGGTTCTAGCCTCAAAAGCATTCTCATTTTTGTTCAAAATAATTGTACTGTCGTTTGTATATGCACCGTGTAATTTTATGGTAATATCTCACACTGCATATTCAATGGCTTTGCAATTGCTTTGCAGTTATGTATTCTTGTATCACACCCATGGTGCAGTGTAAATTATAAGCAATGATATTGCCACAAATGGAGGCCAGCAGCACTCTTTCAAAAGGTTGCAAACTGCAAAATTCCCAAATGCAAAATAAGTAATAAAGGCAGAAAGGAAAAGGTTTAGATTAAGTAATTCCATTTCTAACTAAATAGAAGTTTGAAATTATTCTTCAGGTCCGATGCTTCATCTTATTTTCTTAACTTAATTTTTTATTATTTATAAATGTATAACAAACATTCATGATAAATAAACCATGTTTATGATAGGCTTTAGTCTTTTTAGCAATAACCAGTAGTGCATCAAGGAGACTTTTTCTCTCTGTGGGTGGGAGGGAAGTAGGGGCACTGGGGGCAGGCGGGGTTGGTGGGGGGGTGGTGCAATGGTCTGAGGACATGGTCGGACGACTGATTTGCACATCAGGACCTCTATGGACCTTCATGCCTGACACCTTGCCAGAAAAAACGTTGCTTGATATCATTTCATGCTTTCAGTAATTTGGAGTCATTTTGGTTCTGTATGCAGAATACTCTCTGATCTGTACGCTACTTCAGTACACAAGTAAAATAGAGAATAAACTTCATTGATGGCGTAATGAGTTTAGTCAGTGAGTAGCTGACCCACACAGATCAAGAAAGCTCTACAACCAGTCAGGCACATATAGCCAGCCAGTGTGGAAGCCACACATCCATAACTGGCCTACATCAGACCACAACAAATCAATGAACCTAGCCAGCTATCAGCAGCCCATCTAAAAGCCAACCAGTCACCAGAAGCCATCCAGTGCAAGTGGTGTTGGAGTTAACTTCTTTATGCTAGTTAAATTTATATCTGATTTTGAAACTTTTGTAAATTTTATATTAAAATTATTGTAAATGAGATATTCTATGCTGTTATGCCAACTTCTCCTGTCTTATTCATTAAAACATTGCTAATTACATGGCCCTTAAGCAAAGTTTAACTTTAAAATTAAAACACAGAAGTTGCACAAAGCGTACAAGAATTTCAAAATTGGATATAAATTTAAGTATCGTGAAGAAGTCACTCAAACCTTGTGCTACACTAAACTTGATTTTTCCACTTCTATTTAATTACATCCTGTTATAATATAGAATTAACCACAACAAATGACAAGGATGAACAGCGAATATAATTAATTAATTTAATGCTTTGTTTCAATCGCGTGCTGAGTTTGATATTTATAAACAGCATTTGAAAATCTATGGAGAAAGGTCAGTGCAAATATTTCCAGCAAGCATTACTAGCTGATACAATTCATGTCACTAAATATAAGGTCATTGTTTTCATAGAAAGTCAAGAGGGTTTGAATTTAACAGAAAGCATAAGTAAAGGTGCTTTTTTAAAAAGTTTTCAATGTTTTCATGGCCTCTCTACTGAACACACTCATTTATACTATCCTTGTCACAAGGGCATAATGTCTAAACCCATCTCATCAATACTGCTCTTGGTCATTGTACTAGGATCTGCATTTGAATAATCTGGAAAGAGATCCCTGATATTGGGCGTTATTTAATGCAGATGATGGTGTTACATTGTTCTGGTTTGTTCATTACATTGTTAAGACTAGGAGAAACAGGTGATGGGTATTAATTGTCTTTGAGCGCATATAAACAGGGGATAGCTGGGACACTGGGTTGTGTGGGAGGAGAGCTGTGGGACTGAGCAAGTCAATAAACTCTATTAACAAAGTAAAGCTCTGTGTCTTGGTTTTGGCTTCACCAACTGGCTTGGATCCTGTTAACATACGGGGTCTTGCCCTCTGGCTGAAGAGCTGTTGAGAGCCCTATATCACCTCCTCTAGGGACAGCCTGACAAATTACCTGTCCATCAGGCACTTAAGTGTACAGCAATCAACCTGCTCCGGGATTGAGAACCCCAGGGCGCAGAAATCCCATCCCCTGAGACCTGCTGGCCAATCACAGGCCAGGAGCTATGCATTGCAGGCAGTGCCACCTGGGGAGTAGTGGTAGCAGCTGGTAATGCACCCACCAGAAGGCTAGTATTAGCAACGGTCCAGGCCATGGGTGAGTGAGGGTGGGATGAAGTCATGGGGTGGGGGTTGTGGGAAAGGTAGGGAGGTGAGAAGAACCAAGGGCAGGGGGTGGCTCTCAGTAGCCCCACACACCACTCCCCACCTTCCCGATGCTGGATCCCTTGATCAGGTACTGAGTGCCTTGGAACGAGGGACCCTCCTGGAAGCCGATAAGCAACCCTGAGAAGATTTACTTTTCAGACTTTCTACATGGTGACTACCCTGCCCACTGCTGGTTGAGTACTAGCGGTGACAGAGTAAGGCCCTTAAGTTGGTATTAATTGCCCACTTAAGGGCAATTAATTGGCCGTGGATATTAATTGCCCATTTAAGGGCATCATTTGGCAGTGGGGCAGGAAGGCCGTCCGCAAGCCTTCCCACCAAAGACTTAATTGGAGCAGAGGTGGGAAGGCTGTGGGTTCCCCACCTGATTAAATAACCCCTCTGCCTCCAAACACACCTCCGTGGAATGGCATTAAATTCTGCTCTATGTTGATCACTATTTTCAACACCTATTTAATAACTGTAGTAGCCAGAAAATTAAATGTATCCATCATTAAAAAGAAATTTTACCAATTAGTCATTGCACAAAATAATTGCCAAACATCAACACAGATGAGACTATATGGTTAGAATTAACTTCGTGATGCAAGACAATGGAGGACATTGATCATGTTAAAAATTTAAAAATGTAATTGCGTGTATACATTGGGGTGCACGGCAATAGCTTGATGACATTAAAGGAAAAGAAGAGTAGCCTCCAAATCCTTGGGTCAACTGGTGATTCTGAAGTTGCTGTCTGTATTAGCTCATTTTAAAAAATGTTAGCCTATATTGTAGGTCCTACATTCTGCAGGGATGCAGGCATTACTCAATACAGCAACAGTTTATTCTTTGTTTTGAAGTTGTTTTTTTTAAAAAATCATTAATTTGTTTTACCCACATATAGCCATTGGCTGTCTACTATAAGCCAATAGAGTACAAATTCCAGGAGGCCATTCTATGGCATTGGTGTACCCACAATGAGTGCATTCTGATTGCTGTACTAGAGCAAATACCTTGGATGAAGAAAGCCATTCAACCCATTTGATTGATCAATCCAGAGAGATCCTTGCATCTTCTACCCACCACTTTTTAAGATGCATTTGTTTCTTAGATGATTCCAGGCTTCTTGCCTCCACTACTTCACCTACAAGTTTATTCCATATGTTAATATCCCTCTCTGTTATCTATTCTGCAAGCATCACTCTGTAGTTTCAACCTGTGCCTGCAGATTATCCTCTTGCTGGTTAATTTAAAGTAATATCCTGGGTTATTTTTTTCTATTACCTTACGGGTTTTATATTTCTGTACAATCAGCTCTCAGACACCTCAGCCTAGATTTTTGTGAGGTCATCGAGACTCCAGGCCTTATCCAAAATGGCACTGGGAACCTGGATCTAGAAGTCCCGTCCCCATTTTTGACAGATCCTATTTTTGCTCGGAGGTGAATGGAGTCGGGATATAAGTCACACATTGAAGGAAACCCAAACTCAGCAGGGCCATTTCAACTCAGTGCTGAGTTCAGATAGACACCATTTTCACTGGAGCAATGGCTTTATTCAGCAGTGTGTGAGTTATGATTTTTTAGAGTAAGCATAAATGCTTGTAAAGGATGAATAAGATCTGTGGAACTGTCAAGCTGTCAAGTTACTTGAACAATCGCCCTTTACATTTTGGAAAAACACTCCCTGTCTGTGAGTTAAAAAAATAAAATCTGTGCTTGCAGTTTCAATGGATATTTAGTGACATAACTCTAAGTGATATCATTATAGCATTATTACTGCTTTCCACAACCTATCATATCACAGTTGGGGGGGGGGGGGGGGGGGAATGCTGTAAGTTCACAGTTTGATCAACAACTCCAAGAGACTATTAAAGGATTAGCTGCCTTTGATGTGCAGTTATGAATACAAATGTTTGTTTTTATAAGGGATTAAGTATTTGATGGAATTTAAATGTATTGAATGGATTTTTCTGAATGAGAGATGTTTTTATACAGTATAATCTATGATAGATGATTAGAACTTTATGTTGTTCCACCTCAGCATAGCTCCTGAGGTCTGCCTATAGTGGATACAGGGTGAATTGGAATGGATAGTGTAAGGGCAAAGGGTAGTGGGTGGAGGGTCATGGGTTGGCATGAGTTGGCACCAAGTTGACATAGGAGCTATATGAGGCCATGGAGATGAGTGGAGAGGCATGGGTTGGCATGGATGGGGCATGAGAGTGCATGGGAGTTTGAGGGACAAGGGCTGGAAGGCCTAATATTTAACACACAGCTGGAATAATGTCCCGGTGAACTGAGCTGGGCTTTCTAACCAATCCACCTTGGCATTCAGCAGCCTCTATGGCTGCCTCTGATCTGCAACCAGGGTGATGGGCCTGACTCTATCTTGCTCCCCACCACCCCCCCACCCCACCGGCCCCCTGAATGATGATCCCGCCATTTGGGGCACTTTTTCCTGAGGCAGGTGCTGTAAGCTGGAAAATTTCCTGACTCTGAGCATCCACTTCATCAGTGAACACTTAGACCCATCTATCCAAGATGAAAAGCCTGAATTTCTCTTCAACTTTCCTCATAACACATGTCTCCTACACTGGGGATTAACTTCCTGGCCCTTCTCTGAATTTTCTCCAGTGCCTCTTATTTCTTATGTCTCTTATTTCTTGGTGCTTAGAACTCGATGCAGTACTGAGGGTGTTTTCTGAATGGAGTCACCTCCTTTGCCTTGTATTCTACCATGTTGGCTACATAGTTCAAAATTCTATTGGCTTTGTTGATTGTTGTTCTGCTTTAATTGTTTGTTTCTATTGAAACTCTTAGGGCTTTCAGCTTCAACACCTCAACACCACTCATTGAATTTGAAACAGACTATTCAGCCCAAGAAGCCCTCATGTAAACTGAATATAAAGGCTGGGAATTTTGCGCAAGTATAAATTTGTTGGGGAAGGGGCTGCTGCCTTTTGCCTCTAATACTTGTAGTGGTTCGTGTTCCAGGTAAATATCTAATTTAATGTATCTATTGCTTAAAGAGTTAAGAAAAAGTGCTGGAGAAATTAATAGGGTTGAAAACTGATAAATCTCCTGGACCAGATGGCAAGAGTAAGGAGATCATGATTTGGCGAGACCATACCTGGAATACTGTGAATAGTTTAGGTCTCTGTGCCTAAGAAAGGATATACTTGCCTTAGAGGAGGTACAAAAAAGATTTCTGGGATGAGAAGTTTGTCCTATGAGGTGTGACTATTTAGAATGGATCTTTATAGGGTTTAGAAGAATGAGAGGTGATCTCACTGAATACATTTAAGATTCTTTAAGGGCTTGACAGGTTACATTCTGAGAGGCTGTTTCCCATGGGTTGAAGGTCAAAAACTAGGGACGGGGTGGGCCACTTTAGTTTGAGATGAGAAACTTATTATCTCAGAGGGTTATGAATCTTTGAAATTCTCTGCCCCAGAAGGTATGGCTGCTCCATCATTGATTATATTCAAGGCTGAGTTTGATAGATTTTTTGACTTTAAGGGAAGCAAGGAGTTTGGAGATCAGATGGGAAGGTGGAGGTGAGGTCAAAGATCAGTCACAATCTTATTAAATAGCATTGCAGGCTCAAGGAGCCTATTCCTGGTCTTATTTCTTATGTTCTTATTGTTGCATTTATCCTCCACACAAGCAGTAATTCTAATCCAATATGTCCATCTTGTTGTCATATCCCTTTATTCCCTTAATATCCCCACTGGGCTTCTTCCCTTAAAGAATAATAATGTAGGATTCACTGAACCATCATTTGCTTTCCTGTTCAGTTACCAACTTCCCTTGGGCTCTTCTACCTTAAGAAACAAATCTCTCAATTACTCTGTGCAATTGTTACAAACTCAGTACAGACCAGTAACTCTTAAAAAGAGATACAAACTTCCAGTTACTAGTTGACAGAATTACATGGCAAGAGTTCACATTTTAAATAATTTACTGCAACAAATGAGTAAAACCACTATGACTAAACAACATTTTCTTTTTGTAGGCAATTTATACTTTTAACAACGGAGAGGAACATTCCCCGTTTGTACTCATCATACATTGTAAGCTCCATGGAATTACAGTCCTTGTAGCAAGCAGTCCGTAGTTGGTCCCAGCTTCCAATGGGCTCCCGCATCTCTGCTTCACCGAGTAATAACTTTTGGTGACCATTTCCAGATGCTTTCCTTAGATTTTAGAGAGGTTCTTAAATCCACTATCACCAGTAAAGCCTTATTCTGATTATAATAAAAGCAAAATACTGTGGATGCTGGAAATCTGAAACAAAAATAAAAATAGCTGGAAAAACTCAGCAGTTAACTATCTTCCTCTCCACAGATGCTGTCAGACCTGCTGAGTTTTTCCAGCTATTTTTATTTTTGTTCCTTATTCTGATGATTCTTCTTCCCTGGCCATGCCAGGATAAATCCCCTGGAGCTTGTAAAATGCTGTAGGACACTGCTCTTTGACTGGAGATTGTCTCCCTCCTGCATCCTGCAGTGCCAGCTCGCAAATTCAAGTAGCCTTTTCTCTGTACTGACCAGATAGAACAACTGCTGTCTGTCTGGGATAGTCATTGATTTAAAGGGGAACCTGATCTCAAAAATTACATCCTCTGCCCTCTTCCCCATGGCAACTTAAACATCTTAACCTTGCATTCAGGTTAGCTATCATTGATGTCAACTCCCTTTCATCTTAGAAATAAATAAATTTACAGCACAACTGTTTGCAACCCAATACCCATAACACCCTTCTGGTACTTTGAGAGACTTATGCCTGGGTATTCGCTCCCAGCCCAAACTGGGAGAAAGTGGTCTGCAAGGTCAGATTTTCATTCCAGGAAGGCCCATCTGGGTGCATCGACACTGAAGTTACAAAAAACCTGAAAAACATAAAACAGCACTCCAGCCCTCACCCACCACAGATTCCCCAAGCCTCATCCATGTCAAACCATCCCCCCACCCACCTCTATGGCTCCTCATACCATCCACCCTACCTCATGCCCTCTGCCCACCCCCCTTGGCCCCTCATACCTTCCATGCCAACCTCTGCCCCTCCACCTCCCATGGTCCTTTATAGTTCCTATGCCAACTTAGTGCTAACTCATGCCAACACATGCCCCCCGTACACCACCCTTTGCCATTACACCTACCATGCCAACTCACCCAGTTTCCACTTTGTACAGAATTCAGGACTGATGCTAAGATCAAATTAAGTTCTAAGGGCGGAATCATCCCAGATTTGCACTAAGTGTGGTAGCATTGTGAAAAATGACGTTTTACCTGCCGGCCACAATGGCCGATTTTCACGCTGTATCACCTCCTTCCAGCCTCATTAAATTATGCAGACACGGGAAACACACCGGGTCGCTGGCAAGTGGCCTCCGATTTGCCCACCACGCCATTGCCTCGCTGCTTCCTCACTCCGGGCACCATATTTAAACTGCAGCCATGTGAACAGTTCACAGAATCACAGAATTTTAACGGCACAGAAAGAGGCTGTTCGACCCATTGTATCTGCACCGGCTCTCCAAATGAGCATTATGACCTATTGCCATTGCCCTGCCTTTCCCCGTGCCATTGCACATTGTTTCTATTCAAATAATGATCTAATGCCCTCTTGAATGTCTCAATTGAATTTGCCTCCACCACACTTCCAGGTAGTGCATTCCAGACCCGAGCCACTTGTTGTGAGAAAAAGTTTTTTCTCAGGTCATATTTGCTTCTTTTGCAAATCATTTTAAATCTGTGCCCTCTCGTTCTTGATCCTTTTACAAGCAGGAACAGTTTTTCCCTATCTACTCTGTCCAGCCCCCTCATGATTTTGAACATCTCTATCAAATCTCCTCTTAGCCTTCTTCTCTCCAAGGAGAATAGTCCCAACCTCTCCAGTCTATCCTCAAAGCTGACATTTCTCATCCCTGGAATAATTCTTGTAAACCTCTTCTGCACTCTCTCCAATGTGTTCATGTCTTTCCTATAGTGTGCTGCCCAGAACTGTACACAATACTCCAGCTGATGTCTAACGAGTGTCTTATATAAATTCAGTATAACCTCCCTGCTCTTTTACTCTACTATTAATAAAGCCTAGGATACTATATGCTTTATTAACTGCTCTCTCCACCTATCCTGCCACCTTCAATGATCTACGCACATATACACCCAGGTCCTTCTGCTCCTGCACCCCCCTTCAAAATTTCACCCCTTATTTTATATTGTCTGTCCATGTTTTCCCTACCAAAATGCATCAACTCACACTTCTCTGCATTGAACTTCATCTGCAACCTACCTGCCCACTCCTCCAACTTGTCTATGTCCTTTTGAAGTTCCACACCATCCTTCTCACAGTTCACAACACTCCCAAGCTTTGTATGATCTGCAAACTTTGAAATTGTCCCCTGCACTTCAAGATCTAGATCATTACTATGTATCAGGGAAAGCAAGGGTCCCAATACTGACCTCTGAAGAACTCAACTACAAATCCATTGACCGTTACTCTCTCCTTCCTATTTTTCAGCCAATTTTGTATCCTCGTTGCCACTGTCCTTTTTATTCCATTAGCAATAACTTTTCTCACAAGTCTGTTGTGTGGCACTGTACCGAGTGCCTTTTGAAAGTCCATGTACACCCCATCAACAGCATTACCCTTGTCAACCTTTTCTGTTACCTCTTCAAAAAACTCCAGAAAGTTAGTTAAACACGATTTCCCCTTTAGAAATCCATGCTGGCTCTTCCTTATCAACCCATATTTTTCCATATCACTACTAATTCTATCCTGAATAATTGTTTCTAGAATCTTGCCCACCACTGAAGTTTACTGACTGGTCTGTAATTGCTGGGCTTATCTTTATAACCTTTTTTGAACAAGGGCATAACATTTGCAATTCTCCAGTCCTCTAGCAACCCCCCTGAGTCTAGAGAAGACTGAAAGATTATGGCCAGTACCCCTGCTACTCTAATTTCTACTCTCACTTCCTTCAATATCCTTGACTACATCTCATCTGGTCCAGGTGCCTTGTCAACTTTAAGTACCGACAATCTATTCAACACTTCCTCCTTATCAATTTTGAACCCTTCTAGTGACAGAGTTTCCTTGGCTGTCACCATGGCCTGGGTAGCATCTACTTCCTTGGTAAAGATGGATGCAAAGCATTAATTTAGTACCTCAGCTATGGCCCCTTTGCCCATGTGTAAATTCCCTTTTAGGTCCCTAATCGGCCCTACCCCTCCTTTTACCGCCTTTTTACTATTTATATGCCTATAGAAGACTTTGGGATTCCCCTTTCTGGTGGCTGCCAGTCTTTCTTCATAATCCCTCTTCACTTCTTTAATATGCTTTTTCACATCCCCTCTGAACCTTCTGTATTCCTCTTGGTTCTCAATTGTATTTTCTACCTGACGCCTATCATAAGCACACTTATTATTCTTTACCTTAATTTCTACCTCCTTTTTCATCCACAGAGCTCTGGAATTGTATGCCCTACCTTTCCCTTTCGATGGAATATACCTTGACCGTGCATGAACCAATTCTTTTTTGAAGGTAGCCCATTGTTCAGCTACAGCTTTTCCTGCCAAGCTTTCATTCCAGTCTGTCTGGCCCAGCTCTGTTCTTGCCCCATTGAAGTTGGCTCTTGTTCAGTTAATTATTCTTACCCTGGATTGCCACATGAGGGCCCTGCACCATATCATCCCTCTGTCAACGCTCCCCTGAGTCCACTGTTCTCAATGCTTGCAGCTCAGGACTGCTGTAGTGAAGGCATGGCCCCAAAAGCCAAAAAGAGTGCAGCACCCAATTCAGGGACACATCCCTGGAGTGCCTTTTGGACGCTGTAGATGCCTGCCATGATGTCCTCTATCCCCACTATGGCCGCAGGCAGCCCATCAGTCTCACCACTCTTGCTTGGGAGGCAGTGGAATTGGCGGTCAGTGCAAATGCTGCACACAAGAGGTTGGCCATCCAGTGCAAAGAAAGGATGAATGATCTCATCCATGCTGCCAGGGTAAGTCAACTACCTCATCATTCTCAACTCACCCACTCACAAGCCCACCACACAATCCCTGGCATCACATTCACTGCCAACTCAAGGGACATCACCACTCACTCTCTCACACACACCCTCACATATTCATCTAGCCTCATCTCCTCTGGAGATCACCTCCTCATCCCTTCCATGGCTGCACTCAGCACACATGCATGGCTAGCGTCCTTCTCATTTGGCCTGGCATGCACCTTGCTCACACTCTCTCCATCTGTCTTTATGCAGGACAAGATCACGCACAATCAATGGGAGAGGTTCCAGACTGGGGGAGTGGAGTGCCAGACATCAGGGTCCTCACTCCGTTCGAGAGTCGCGCGTTGGAGCTGGCTGGAGAGGACGTGGGCCATTCCTGTGGCAACAGTGAGGTCGGCGGCAAGTATCCACATGAGGATCCTGCACCACATCATCCCTCTGTCAACGTTACACGGAGCCCACTCTTCTGTGTGTAACGCAGCTGCAAAGCACTAATAATCTCCACTTTCTCTCCTAGGGACATCTGACACGTTGCCCTGAGGCAACCTTGACCCCGACCCCGCCGAGAGCACTTCAGATGAGGACCCTGAGGGCAGCACATTTGAAGGCCCATTACGGCGCTCACCCACACCCTCCATCAGTGCAGTGACATACACCTCTGTGGGATTTAGATGTAGAGTAGCCTCAGGATCACAAACTGGTGAGCACAGCATACAATCTGTTCCACAGCAGGTGAAGGCAGGGACTTCTGAGATCCACGCCACTCGGAGGACTGCTGGAGGGAAGGAATCTGCTGAGTCTGAGTCAGGCGATGGGCCTCTGGACTCGGTCCTCAGTCAGTTGGTGGAGCTGCAAAGACAATCAGGGGAACACCAGGAAGGGATGTCTGGTGCTCTCCTCAAATTGCAAGGGATGATGGAGGAGTCTATCCACCTTCAGCCTGAGATGATAGTGCCAGCATGCCGATGCATTGAGGTCAACACTGGCAGGATGGTGGCCGCCATGAAGACCTTGGTCCAGAGCATTGGTCCTGCACTGCTGCATGGGCTGAACTCCATCGCTGTTGCCATAATTGGCTTCCAACAGTGTGAATGCGAGAGGGGTGCAGGCCAGCTCATCTCACTCCAGCTTCCCCTTCTCTTCAAGGAGTCAGCCAGGGGCCCTCAGGCACCCACAGGGGGGACCAGCAGCTTGACACCCCAGGGCCATCCACTCAGATGACTCCGGGAATGTCTGGCCGATCCAAATCCCCTCTTCCTGTGACACCATCATCTCCAGATCCACAGGCTGAAGGGTGCACCTGACCCACAGCAGGATACCCAAAACCCTCCAGGCCTCGGCCCCCCAGAAGATGCCCGCCAAAATAATCACAGACAACAGGACGTAGCAGTCAGCAGGCTGCCTCCACATCCCACTGTGGATGTCAGGGAAGCACCAAGACATAGCAGCAGGGTTAGGAATGTTAAGAAGATGTATTTGCACAGCCTGGGCATGGGTGTTAATCACTTGCACATAATGTTCACTATTGTAAATAAACTCCCAAGAATGTCTTCTTGCCTATGGCTCCTTGTTATGATGAGCAGTTTTCGTGTCACTCAGATGTGAAACCTTGGTTCCTGCTCAAGATAAAGGCAAATGTCTCAGTGCAGGGCCCCTTCCCTGTGCAGTGTGTAACCTTCAGAGCAAAGTGATGGTCCGGCTTCACACTCAGTGGACACATCAGTGATGCCTGTACCTTGATGCGTATGCTGCATCTCCATAACATGAGCCTGAGCACTGAGGGTATGTGCGCTGCCATCAGCCACAGAGGAGTCAAACGTTCACAGATGCAAGGTGGGGATGTCAGGACTGTCCGCATTGCACGTTGCCATCATCCTCCAAGAATCTTGTGGCTATTAGGGTCTCACAAGTGTGCCTGCTTCATCTGGCCAGTGTAATGGACTCATCACCAGTATCCTTGCCTTTGAGGACCTCATCACTGTTCGACGTCCTCCTCATTGGAGGAGACGTGCAGCTCCTCCATCTCTTCCTCAGCCAGATCATCCCCCCATTGCTCTGCAATATTGTGTAGTGTGCAGCAAGCTATGATGATGCATGGCACCCTCTGGAGACTGTATTACAGTGCTCCACCAGACCTGTCGGGGCACCGAAACCTCATTTTCAAAATGCCTATCATTTGCTCCACCAATGTCCGGGTTGCGGCATGAGCCTTGTTATACCGTCGTTCTGCTGCAGTCTGACACTACATAGGCGTCATCAGCCATGTTCTCTGTTGGCAGCCCTTGGCCCTGAGGAGCCAATTCTGCAGCCTCTGTGGAAGAGGTCAGCGATCTGAGACCTGCTGAGGATGTAGGAGTCGTGGACTCTCCCTGGGAAGTATGCGCAGACCTTTAGGAGGATTTGTGGTGATCGTAGACCAGCTGAACATTTAGCCAGCGGTTGGCGATGTTGACTGCTTGTTGCCATGGAGGTGTAAGTGCTAGTGAGTGCAGTTGATGGCACCCTGCACCTGTGGAAAACTAGAGATCACTGCAAATCCCAGAGCTCTTGCTTCCTGGCTTTCCTGATCCTGGGCAAAATGCACAAATTTCCGTGCCTTCGTGAAGATGGCGTTCGTTACCTCCTGGATGCACTAGTGGGTGGAAGCTTGCGAGAACCCACACAAGTCACCTTTGGAGGCCTGGGAGGAGCCACTGGCATAAAAATTGAGTGCTGTGGTCACTTTCACAGCCAATGGCAGGTGATGCCCTCTATGTTCCCGTGACGCCAAATCCTGTGGCAGGTGACATACGTGACTGGTCAGTTCCCTAGACATGCGCAGTCTTTGGCGACACTGGTTATCAGTCATCTCCAGGAATGACAAGCGCCGTGTATAGACCCTGGGTCTAGTGAGGTGCCTATGAGTGACAGGTCTCTGTGGATCTTCAGCTGCGTGCTTAGGAGGCCCTGCCACACCTTCAACTTGAGGGTGGCTTTTAGTCCCTAGAAGAAGAGTCATACAGACTCAAAACATTCACTCTGTTTCTCTCTCCATAGATGCCTGAATTTTACCAGCAATTTCTGTTTCCATGGTCCTGATGTTCTAATCCTGCAGGATCAAAGGGAGAAATGCGTAGGTTAGCATTTGTGTCCTAAGGACCTCTCTTGGTTAAGTCTCAAGGCCCCTTCATGCATGCAGGAAAGTGCTGGCCATCACTTGGATGGCCAGTGTGTAGTGCGCTTCATGACTGTCTGAAACCCCACCCACATCCGCCCCACTCCACTTGACTGATTGGCGGCAGCTTTGGCCACTGGACTGCACGCTGTGCTCTCAGCTCAGGCACAAACATTCTCCTAACCCTCACTGCAAGGCTGTGCTGTTAGCTTGAACCATGAGGGAGACTGGTCCAAATCTTAATAAAGACATTCCAAGGGGCTGTGAGCGCCTCCTCCAGTGACTGCGCCATGGCCACCTCTCACAAGGGGATTCTACAACTTTCCCAGTCGGCCAATTGTTCTGCAGCCCTCTAAAATGCACATTAATTTGCAGTCTGCGCCCGAGGGATGAAATGTTCTGGAGCATTTGGTGGCAACTAAATGCTTTTGTGTTGCTTGAGTGGGCAGAAAAGCTTTAGAGACCCGACTCCAAGCATGTCAAAGGAGCTGCTGCTGAACGGTCTCAGCTGTGGAAGAATGCTCATTTTTGACAAGTCTTTCCAAGTACGTGGCAACTTCCATCACCCCCCAGCCCCCCCGTCCCCCCAGCATATGCTGGTATACTTCCTTCAGTTTGTGCTGTCTTGCACCATCCCCCAGCCCCACCTGCACTGGAGCCTTTGCCCTGGTACTGCACTGAAAGTCAGTTGGGAAAAAGTGACTTGCCTGTGCCCCCTACCCCCCCCACCCCGCCCCCGCCGATTGCACGGCACCTCTTTCTTGATGCCCTATGGGCAATCCTCGCGAGCACTGCAGAAGATTGTGTGCGCTCATCTCCAAGTTCCCTTTGAAGTTCAGCTTGGCAGGTGTACGCCTTTTAAAGGCAGCCATAAATCATGCTGTTCTGAAGTCATGCTGATATTGGAGGTAAATTTGACTTTGGAGGGATGATTCCCGCATACAGGCACCATGATGAAATGCAAATGCATTAAAATTAAGTTCCCGCCGCTGGATGGCTGGAAATGTGGTCCGCCATTGACAGGTGGAGCGGATGATCGCAAACTGGTTTCACGATGGCAAAAAAACCAATTTTTGGCCTTATTGCCATATTGTCCCCTCATGCCCGCCATGACGGCGGCCGTTAATGGAGCGGAAAATTCCGGCCTAAGTGTCAATTGCAGACATTATTTTTTAGAGAAAACACTCTAATTCATTAAAAAAATTTACTGCATTTACATTCCTTCAACTACAATATCCATTATAACAACAAACATTTAATTCAATTGCATAATCCTTTATAAAAACAAGCGATGGCATTCATTTTCCCACCATATAGTCCATAACCACTTGGAGCTGTCAATCAAACTGTGAAATAGCAGGCATCCTATTGTGATAATGGAGAGTTGTGAAATCAGTCATACAGCACTAATCCAGCAATGGTAGCCCTAAGGCACATGTCAACAGAGTGGAATAGCAAGCATTTTTTTAACATGCCAGACAGTTTTTTCAAAGAATTAAAGAGCAGAAATTTTAAATGCCTTGACTGCTTGAAAGCTCCCTTTGGTAGTTCATCTTGACACTTTTTGACAGTATTTTTGACAGCTCCTCTTAATAGTTCATAACGATACTTTTGACAGTTCCTTTTGACAGCCTATCTTGACACTTTTGACAGTTGTTTTTGAAAGTTCCAGTGAGCTTCACAGTTCCAATAAGTTTATGCACTTTGCATGCACATTCATTGCCTGATTTTAGCAATCCCCAAGGGCACCTGACCTTCCCCAAAAACTGTTCCAGTTCCAAGACAGAAACCGGGACACAACCTGTCCAACAGGGTGCCCTGGCTATCCAAACAAATCCACAAAGCTCAGATCTGCTCCTAACAGGTCTAACCTGTGCATGTTAGGTTTCAGACACCTCTCACGCCAAAATCGCACATGCTGATTTCTATGGGCAGGTGACACTGTGAAATGCGCATGAGTGAATCCTGATCCAGGCCCATTCCTGTCTTTGTGCAAATTATAGGTGCCATGTTTGGGGGCAGGACGTCCAGAATCAGACCTCTTCTGTCATCTTCACAGCGACAGATAGACTCTAAGCGAGCCTACTCACTGTAAACTCAGACTGCTGGCATTGTCTCCAAGTGTAAATACCTTATACCTTCTTCTCATTGAAACAATCTAAACCTTCCTTTGATCTCTAACAATCAAACCAGCGAGGCTTATTGTCAGGCAGACTGCAGAACAGATCACATGACCCCTTCATTTACCCTAAATTTAAAGCTGCTGTCCCAAAATATAATAATTTTAGAAACCTTATAGTTATAACACAATAGATATAATATTTTAGCATTGCAAGCATTTGGAAAGAGTAAAGGACATTTGAGGGAGTGGTATTAGTCTTTAAAATTGGCTGGATGGATCTTGGAAGCTTTTCTACTTTTGGATTTTTCTGTTATCCTCAGTAGCTAAAGTTTAAAATGACTTGAATCGGGCAAAATCTGGCTGTAACTTTGGGACTACAATGAATAATTTCCTACTGCAGATGAAAAAGCTTGCTTATCTGCATTGAATAAGATTTCTGTGTTTGTTAACATTGAGAAATACTCCACCCTTCAGTATTTATTTGAAGGTTAGCCTTTGACCTCCGCAGTGAAGTGTGATTAATCATTTTGATTTTAAAAATGTTTCAAATGGGTATTTAGCTAAATTACATGTCATGCTTGCTTCTCTCTTGGCTTGTGACTATAATTTTGGGGGACATTCTGGATGTAATAATAAATTGTTAAAGCTGAACTTGATAGAGGGCATGAATTCTTTTAATCCAGTGCTATTCACTGCACTGGTAGTATGCAGCTTTTTTCCCTTGGGATTGACATGAATATCATATCCCCAGGATCAATAAAGTTCTAGCTGATTAATTGTGTAATATATTTCATAGGTTTTTATCTAATTTTGTTTTCCAGTTAGAAGTTAATTTGCCAAAACGTGACCAGAAAAAAATCTTATATTGGACGAACCAGGGCAAATCACTGGATGCAAACTGTTTATTCATCAGCATAAAAAATACATGTGAAATGTGAAGAAACAGTGAACTACATGATGGATAGTCAACTGGATAGTCAGTTTACCAGATGCTCAGCAGAACAGTGGGTAATAATAAACATGAAAAATAGTTCACTAGCTGGCAAGTAACCTGCTAATAATTTGGATGAGTTATTATGTGGTAAGGCATAACATTTATCTGAGTGGAAAGTAGATATAGAACCCAGCAATAGTTATCAAATAATCTGACTGAATCTTTGGCATTAAAATAAAGCTTCCTCGTTTATCAAATGCATCCATTGCTAAATGTTGACTCCATGTTCCTATCTTGTGGTAATGGCATATCACTTTATCCATTACTCTAAAGGCAAAATACACTTAAAATGTGATTTAGGTAACTGTCAGTTCAAAACTGATTAAACCTAGTGTATGATAAAGGCATGTCTGTTATCTAGTACATATTTCCAGACAGACTGCAGCAGTCAAGGGATTATGTTAATCCCACACTTTTGCTTAATTGCTTTACTGCTGCTTTTATAATTAAGAAGCATTAACTTGTCACATATTGATAACTGCGATGACCCTGTAATGGGCTGAATACTTGCCGCATGATTAAAACCCCCTGTTATTTAGTTTTCCATATGATTCAGTTAATTACTTTTGTCATTAAGGAGAAATATGAAATAGATTTAATACAAATATTGGAGTTTGGCAGTTATGCAATGAAGTATGAATATATCACGGGCATCTGGAGCAAGCACCCACTGTAATTGTAGCCATTTCATACCTTGCAGCATTGCAGTACTTCTGCATAATTAGTGGTAATTATAAATCTTCAGCGTTTAATTAACTGAAAGTGATGACCAAAGTGAAAACTCAGGAAATTATGCAATCATAAAGGAATTTTTTGATTCCAAGGAATCATTCAGTGTTTAGATTGTTTTTTATTAATCTGTCCAATAACACGATTATACGAGGAGGGTTTAATGGAGATCTTGTCTGGAAATTGAGCCATCTGTCAAGGCAAAATGAACCAGTAAGCAAGCAAGATTTATGTGACTTCTAGCCTTGTCATAGAAATATCATCAGTTGAATTATCATTCCTATTTATACCTCCTGGAGCTCATTAACTAATCTGCTGGTAAACACATTCCAAGAGATTTAGGCCATGGTTGCAACAGCAGCACAATTGACAGATGCCCTAATGTTTACAATGAATATTAAGAATATTACTGACATGCTTAATTCCCAAAATGCAAATAAAAAAATTAATTGCACAGTACTATTACAATGTACAATGAGCCTGCTCCTTTTAAGTCTTCATGTTACCTAATCCAAGTACGGTTTGCTTTAGAACTATATAAGTGCCACGTGCTTTCCTTTAGCTTGGTTGAATCAAAACTGCCAAAATTAGCTTAGACCTGATATGTAGTGTGAATTTATGGTTAGTTTTGTCATATATATTTACCTTAGATAATCAATCTTGCTTCATAGAACGACACTTAATTTGCCTTTCTTGCTTACATTATATGACACAGCTGATTTATCAGTTTTTGAAAATTTTCATGCCTGGTTCTTTATGAATTGTGGCAAACCATAGTACTTCACCTATTTAGGATAACATTTCCTGACAGCAACAACAAGTTTCATCTTTACAGATCTTTTAACAAAGTAAAAATGGCCCACAGCTCTTCACAGGAGCACTATTGAACAAAACTTGACCCTGAACCACATAAGGAGATATTTTAGCAGATGACCAAAAGCTTGGTCAAAGAGTATTCCAAAGGAGGTAAAAGAGGTAGAGAGGCTTATAGGGAGGGAATTCCAGAGCTTAGGGCCTCAGGATGTGAAGATATGGTCACCAGTGCTGGAGCGATTAAAATCAGGGATTTACAGAAGACCAGAAATGGAGGAGTGTAGATAACTTGGTGGGTTGGGCTGAAGGACGACACAGTGATATTGAAAGGCAAGAGCATGGAGGGATTTGAAAATATGGATGTAAATTTTAAAATTGAGCTGTTACTTAACCAGGAGCCAATGTAGGCCAGCGAGCTCAGGGTGATGGGTGAATGGGACTTGCCATGTGTTAAGATACAGGCAGCAGGGTTTTGGATGAGCTTAAGTTTATGGAGGGTGGAATATGGAACTCCAGCTGGGAGTGCATTGGAATAGTCAAGTCTGGAAGTAACAAATGCATGAATGAGGGATTCAACAGCAAATGAGCTGAGGGAGGGGCAATGCTACAGAGGTGGAAATAGACAGGCTTGGTGATAGTTAGGCAGGCATAGTTAGTCAGAAGCTCATTTCAGGGCCAAATACAACACCCAAGGTTGCAAACAGACTGGTTCAACCTCAGATGGTTGCCAGAGAAAGGGGTAAAGTCGGTAGCTAGGGAGCAGAGTTTGTGGCAGGGACTGAAGACTTAGGCTTGAATTTTGCGATCATGGTAAAGTGATGGCACTCACAATTGACCTTGACGAAACTGATCTCTGTGGTGTGGATTTCACCTTTCCTACCATTAATTCATTCTGGCATCAGCTCAAATGGATCTCTGGCATCCAGCAATAGTAATAGCTTCAAGCTGGCTAAGCAGCCAATCACATTGAAGAATCTCAAAGACTGCAGACCAGCAGGTAAAATGCATGGATTGTCCTTGACTTTTTAATTATTTTACAGAGAGCAAAGTAAAGATTGCAACATGCACACGGGATTAAGTTGAAACTGAAATATCAGAAACAAACTTGCAATTTTCTTTTATTGTTTGAAGTCCAGATTTATTGGATCATTATGGAGAAATTTGATAGTCCACTACTATAAAATTAGCTTCTCAGAGTCAGAGTGGTTGTTCAGCAATAATTATGACTTCATGATGTTACACATCATTTAAAAAGCTGTAACTTTTTCAAGAATTTTTATAGCGGAAGCTCACATCAAATCAAGTGATCTCTAAGATTCTCTTCTGTGGGGACTTCAAAAGCGCATCGTGGAGAGCAGTAGAGAATCACTGATGGTAACTTTTGGATTTCATGTGCAGACATCAGAAGTTGCTGATAGTTTCACAATTGTAAAGACTGCAAAAGCTGACAATTTTAGCACTTTTACCACCACTAAATCTGGACCAATGGCTTCAGCCCTTCCAATACTTAGTAAAAGGAAATTTCTGCTCATCTAATATAGGATATCACATAAACAGTCTGTTACTTTTGGGGAGATGGTGGTGGCGTAGTGGTATTATCACTGGACTAGTAATCTTGACACCCAATGTTCTGTGGGACCATGGGAGATGGTGAAATTTGAATTCAATAAAAAATCTAGAATTAAAAGTCTAATGATGACCATTGTTAGGGGGGTGGGGAGGGAATCTGGTTCACTAATGCCCTAAGGAAGTCTTGGTCTGGCCTACATCTGATTCCAGACCTGATTCTTAAGTGGCCTAGCATGACACTCAGTTGTATCAAACCACTAAAAAGCCTAAAAGGAATGGAACCAGACAGAGCACCTGACATTGACCTAGGTCAAAATCCTGGGAGCTCTCTTCCTAATGGCACTGTGGGTGAACCTACATGGAGTGCAGTGGTTCAAGACCACTTTTTCAATGGCAATAAATGCTGGCCTAGCCAGGGCTGTCCACATCTCATAAATGAATAAAAAAAACTTTAGAGGCAGTGGGTGGGCTGAGTGAGGTAGAACTGGGTGTTGTCAATATAGCTTTCCATGCAAATATATGCTACCTTTACAAATTGAAAATCATCTTTGCAGTTCTAAGTGCACAAGTGTGATAATTAGAATAGATATTTGATTTGAATCAAGTTCGGTTAAATCTGTGCCAGCCTAATTCTTCATGGCTTACATACATCAGAATAATTTCTATTTTGTTTTATGTGCTGCATAAATGCTTATTTTAATGGTTTTAAAGTGTTATCAGTTCATCATTAACATTTAAATAGGTGTTTTTCTCCATTACACCTCAAATGTTGCAAGTTAGTAAGTGAGAGTAGCTTGTTTAGGCTGTTACCATGAATAACTCATCCTCATGACATTCATTGCCTAAAGTTTGCAAAACTGAGTCAGAAGCTGAACAATTATCATACTCCTCAGTCAGCTTTGAGCCACTATATATTTTATTGGCGCAGGAAATATTAATACTGCATCTTGTTTCAGATGTCAAGCAGCCTCTGAGCTCATGCTTATAACGCATGGCTTAAAATCTTGAGGCCCTATGAAAATCTCAAAAATGCTGACTGATGGAAAAGTGCACATGTGATAAGGTTGAAGAAATAGGAATACAGCAACTGAAGAAAGAATTTGATATAAATTTAGCTTTGTTGCCCAACCTTTTCTAATGTTTGTATTTTGCATCTTACATGGGTAATTTCCATGGGTGCCAACTGGATAGAGTGGCCATTCTTTTTCTTTGCCAGTAACGTCACCAGGCTATTCAACTCTGGAGGCGATTAAAGCCAAGCTAGGCAAGTTCTTATCTGACATCCAGATGTGCAATAGCCTCCCTAGTGTCAAGTTCTATCAACTACAGCAACCTTAACTGAGGCCACCAAACACTACACGGAGCTGTAATTGAACCTTGAGCCTTGCTGGCACATATGGCCTGGTACAACATGATTGGGCATACTTACCTGCCGAGCCATTTGCCATTTAGGAAACCCCACATGTTAAAACATAAAAACACAACTCTCAAGGTAAAAAATGTAACTGATACAAAAATGCATCATATGTTAATATGCATGGGCTTTAGCAGGTCAAGAAAGAGAAAATCTGACAGTTCAGATTGATGTGTTATTTTCCAATATATTCAGAAATTAGTTAAAATCTAATCTATTTTGCAACGACTCAGGAATGGATGAGGATTGCAACTTAATTAGTAATTGAATTGCTATAAGTGGAAAGAAAGAATATAGTGGTAAATTGCATTAACTTTATGGTGGTGGTGTTGCATTATAGCTCATTCATTCCAAGTTGCTGCAGCAACATGCACTTTTGTACACATGTTGCAGTCTGGAGCAATGAGTAGTGATGGCAGAAACTCTGATATTGTTTCCTTCAGTTGGCTGACCAGAAATCACTGCCTCTCTTACTGCCTGCCACTGGTGTGTGTTGGAAGGATTTGTAGATTGATATTCAACCTGTTTGGCCATGTTATGAACACACCTGCCTGGGCCATCAAGTCCTGGGATGGGACTTGAACCCATAGCCTCTGGCTCAGAGAGTAGGGATATTACCCACTGTGCCACAAGACCTCCTATTGATTTGTATAAGAAGCCCAATATTCATCTGACTTAGGGCAGAATCATCCCAGATTTAAATGCGGTAATGGGCGGGTAAAACGATGTTTTAACCGCCAGCTGCAATGGCGGCTTTTCACGCTATATCGTCTCAAACCCACTGCATTAATTATGCAATCCTGGGAAATGTGCTGTTTCCATGGCGGGTGGGCTCTCATTCACCTGCCATGCCATCACCTCGCTGCTTCATCACGCCGGGTGCCACATTTAATGTCCAGCCCACGACTGCTGCAAAGAGCACATGGCCCTGAAAGGCAAAAAAACGGCAGTCCCCAGGTTCAATGACATGTCCCTTGAGCGCCTTTTGGATGCAGTGGAGGCGCGCCGTGATGTCCTCTCTGCCCACTCTGGCCGCAGGATGGGCAGCAACCTTGCTAATCCAGCTTGGGAGGCGGTGGCAGCGGTGGTCAGTGCCAATCCCTTGCAAAAGAGGACAGCCAACCGTGCCGAAAAAGCATTAATGACCGCATCTGTTCCGCCAGAGTAATTAACTCTTCTCATCATTCTCAACTCACAAACCCATCACACATCCACAGGGATCTCACACCTCAAGGGACAACACCACTAACTCTCACACACACCTCACATCTCCATTAGGCTCATACCCTCTCAAGCACATGTCCTCATCTTGTCCATTGCCCCGCTTACCACACAACATTCCACGAGGTGCCATGTGTCCTGCTCACACTCTCTCCATATTTTCATGCAAGAGAAGCCTGCTCACATCAGCAGGAAGAGGTCCCAGACTGGGGGTGGAGTGGCTCACAATAGTCCCCTCACTCACTTTGAGGAGCGTGCCATCATACTGAGTGGTGAGAACCTGGACTGTGCCTATGGTGATGGTGAGGTCAGCAGCGAACACCCTCGTGAGGATCCTACACCACCTCATCCCTTTCTCATCGCAAATGTGAGTGTTCTCTCTCCTGCTTTTGACTCTGTTGCCATGCACTATTTATCTCTACTTTAGTTCACAGGGAGCTTTGCCAAGCAACTGACACCCTCAGCCAGCCAGTCCCTCAGCTCCATCTGCGTCCTCACCTCCAGCCAAGAGGACATCTCTTCCATTGAAGAGCTGGAAATAAGCAGCCTAGAAGACCTGTCACGGTGCTTACCTGCACCCTCCACTAGCGCAGAGAAACGCACCCCCATGGGACTAGATCTAGAGCAGGCTCAAGTTCACAATCTGGTTGTCACTGCACGGAACTATGTCCGCAACAGCAGTAGGAGGCAGGTTCATGCGAGCTCCCTGGCACTTGAAGGGCTGCGAGGGTCAGGCATCTGTGAGGTCCGTGTCCGATGACGAGCCTCTAGATTTGGCCTTCCACCTCATCCTGGAGAGTTAGCAGACGGCGTGGGAACATCACGCAGAGCTGTTGGAAGTCCTCAGCGGAGTGGTACGCGAATCGGAGGAGTGCATCTGCCTGCTCTCTGATGAAGTAGTGCCCGCATGTACGTGTATAGAGGTCTCCATGGGGACCCTGGTCCAGCTGGAGATGTGTGCAGATCTGCAGTCCATTGAGGGAGCTGCAGTGGCAACGCGTGAGGGAAACGGGGCACCTCAATGTCCCTCCAGGTGCTCCTTCCCCCCAAGGAGTCAGGCCGGGGCCACCCGGGCACCCAAAGGGAGGATGAGCAGCAGCTGGAGACCCCTGGGACATCCACTCAGGAATCTCAGAGGCTGTCCTCTCTCTCCGAGTCCCCTTTGCCTGTGACCCCCTGAAACTTGTCCTCTGTTGCCACACAGAGGGAGCTGTTGGCCAACGAGTGATCTCGGAGGGAGAAGTGTGTGTGTGGCAGGGCCTTTCAGAACCTTGTGCACATGGATACTTCACGTTTCATACTCACCTCAATGTCCTGAGCATTTTGAATACTGCCCACTGGGGTTCACTTTCAGTTGTCCATCTGAGCTGACCTGCATCTCTGGCCACCCAATACTCACACTCCCATGCAGCACCTGATCTCACCCACCACGACTGTTGTTTCACTTTCGATTTGGACAGCGTGGTCTGCATTCGGTTTCAGGTGTGCTCCCCCATCCTTCCCCCTCCCCCAGTCAACCAATCCCTTTTCCCCATTACAGTTGACCCTGCTGGCATCACCTTCCACCTCCCCTCCGTGACTTACCAACCACAACCCTTTTCCTTCGGGGATGTCCAGGTGAACGTGCGCATTCCCTTCCTTCTCAAAAATGCCACCCCCGTTCACATTCACCTCCCCAACCTCCTCCTTCCCACCTCCAGGGGCGTTTCTGCCTCCGAGTCCCCACCAGCTACCCTTGCCATCCCTTCTACCATTACCTCATCCTCCCACCCTACCGCCTCACTCTGCCCTTGGTCATTCTCACCATTCCCTCATACCAGGCCCACCCTCAGTTCGCTCCCCAGGAGGCAGTCATGCGCCCATCAGACCCCTCCCTGGCATGTTCACCTGGACATCCCCGGCTCCGGATCCCTTACCCCCCGGAACCCTTTCCCCCCTGGAAACCCTTCTCCCCCTACCTTAGCCCTCCCACCCGCCCCCCACCTGTGTATTCCCCCCCGCACCAAGCCCCTTCCCATTCCTCACTCCCTCAGACATCCTTACTTCTTCCGCCACCCTTAGTCCTTCCCCTCTGACTCCTTTCTCCAGCCTTACCTCTTCCTCCATTCTCACTGCTTCCTCCAGCCTTACTCCTTCTCACTTTCTGACACACTCAGACACCCTCACTTCTTCCTCCAACTTCTCCCTCCCTGACTCCTTCCTCTACTCTTACTTCTTCTTCCAACCCCTACTCCCTTCCCTCTCTGTACTCCTTCCTCCCCTGGACTCCTTCCCCTCTCCACACTCCTTTACCCCTTCTGAACTCCTTTCCTTACACCTTCCACACCCCCTTACACCTACCTCCCCAGTTGCCATCTACTCCCCCATTACCCCCTCCTACTCTGTTCTACCTCCTCCCTCCCAACCTCACCCCTTGACACCTTCATTCCGCCCAACCTCACCGCCCGGACAACTTCATTTCCCCCCTCCCAGCCTCAACCCCCCGAGACCTTCATTCTCCCCCACTCCCAACCTCAACCCCCCGACATCTTCATTCCCTCCCAACCTCACCCCCCCAACGCCTTTTCCTCACCCAGTCGATCCTAGACCTTCCTCTCCCACCCCCTCGACAAACATCCATTGTAAGCATCAACGGTGACCTTCCAACTTTCGTGAGCTGCTTTGCAACAGAGCTATGTCCGTGAGAATCCACCCAGCATGCATGGAGTTCCTCCAAAATCCCATTGCTGTCAGGCTCCAGCATCTTCTGATCCTCGGATGTCCGTCCAAGGCCCTGGCGGAAAGTCCTGACTTTTGCACATCATAGTTGTCAAGACGTGTTCTGCACCCAGCGTGTTTTCCCGTCAACGTGTGCGGACGATCCAGTTGGAGGGTGGGGGGGGTGAGTGAGTCCGGCGGGCTGGGCTTATAATGATATGCTAATGTAATACAGTGTGGTCCTGGATGTCCGATGGCAGGAAGTGCGGCCCGCCATTGGCGAGCGGAGCGGACGCTCACAAATTGGCTTCATGAAATCGTGAAGCCGAGTTTTGGCCTTCCCGCCATATTGTCCGCTCATGCCACCAAAGACGCCCGATGCCAGCGGGCACGGAAAATCCCGGCCTTAAGCTGAGTGTTGGAATATGTTGGCAAATTATTGTGGCTACACAATGTTACTTGTAAGATCAATCTTGCAGTGACCTACTCTGTAAATTGCTCTTCAGAAGTGGCCACAGGAGGCTTTGCTAGAGGAAGAGTAAGGCAATCTTGGGTGGCTCATCCTGTACTACTTGTGCACGTTCTAGTTGCCATTTCAACAGTAATACCACTAGCCGCTATAAACTACATGGCTGATGGAAAATCTGAAGGGGAATGAAAGAAGGGAAATAGAATGTAATAAGTGATAGGGAATTATCATGGCAAATTACTTCATTGCTTTTGGTACTGATTAAATTCATGGATAATCTGAAAGTGATTATTAATTGCCTTTGAAGCAAAGCAGAAAATAAGACTGATGTGATTTTATTTGTTATTCTAGTTTCATGAGTACTTGAAGTGAATGTGTCCCTGGAATGAGTAATTTGATTTTGAACATGGTGAAAATTGGACAGCTGTTCAATGAGCCTCTGAAGTCTCAAATCTTGCCCTGTGAATGTTGGCACAGATGCAATGCCAGCGGGTGCTCCATGCCATCATCTGCTATCACCTCAGCTTCTGCTGTGCACTGCAGTTGTCATTGCCTGGGGTGCTTCTAATAAAATTTGCAGAAATTGGGTTAATGCTTTCAATCTGAGCTGAAGCTGTGGTGCTGGTCTAGCAAGAAATATTGCCATTACTAGAGATTTAAGCTCATTTCAAGATATCTTGTGATGATTTGAGACCAACAAGATTAATACATATTTTAGCTATTTATGGAAGAAAGTATGCTTTAGCATATAGCTAAAGATCTAGCTTATTTTTAGTAAACCATTTTAAGAGTGGTAAAATAGTTTGAGACGTAGGCCCCGATATTTACGGCGAGGCGTGGAGGGAGTCAGGGTGTGAAACAGAAGCTGGGAAACTTGAAGATATCGATGAAGACAGTGGGCCTGCTGAATTTAACAGCAGGAACTCATTAGAATTTTTCTTCTCTGCTTCCTGGTCAGATTGAGAGATTGACTAGTGCCTGGGCAGGAAGCCCTGCAATAGATGTTAGCAGTTGGATGTGGCTGGGTATGGTCCCCGGCAATTGAAAATCGTGGTGGGGCTCAGAGCCTAGCAGCGTGGAGGGAGGGAGAGATCTCAGAGGGAGAGATCGGATTGTGAAGAGGAGAGTTTGCAGAAGGTTTGCTTGAAGGCCTAGGGGGAAGCACATCTGCTCCTGCCCGCAAACAGCGCTGGAAATTCACTCAGCTTCTGGATCCTGCCTTTCTCACCTCCCTTCAGGGGCTAGGAAGATATAGCCCTCAACAGCTAAATTTAAATAGCTGCCAAAATTTGTGGAAAACAGCCTCACGAACATCTTAAAATCACTGACCTGCCTCTCCATGTAACTTGACTATCCTCAAACCTGCTGTGGTTAAAATGGGAGTAGGTGAGTTGAGGTTGAGTTTCTTATTTTTAACAATTTGAGCCTGTCTTTCCAGTCTTGTTGGGGGTGTGATGGGTAGGGACTAAAGGTACTGGTTTTAAATTCCTCCCGTATTTCTTATAGTACGTGAGCCTTGTAATCAATTACAAGGTTTCATACTTAAAGCTATTTTAGGTCATTGATGAGTATACCATGAGGGATAACTTGGCACATATTAGCTATAGACATGCTGGAGTGTGTGTTACAGATACAGAAACATTATGGTCGAGGGACCTCTGTGATGTCTTATCAACATAAATGAAGGGCATTGGCCATATTGGCAATCAACATCCAACATCAAACATCCAACATCCAATCAACAATCAACATCTCATCATCCACTGCTTGGCATCGTAATAGAGACAAAATTTATTTGAGAAAAAATGCTCCTCAAAGATAAAACTTAGGATTTAGTTATTTTAAAAATGAACGAAGTCCATAAACTCTTATACCTTATTTATCAATTTTCAGAATTTAGTCTAGAGAGCTGTGATGATATAAGAAATTCTGTGTGAAACTCGGTTTTGATCCAGTATGATAGTTTTTGTACGTGTTGCCATTGGTTTGTTTCTATGTAAACACACCAGTTTGTAGATCAGCTTCCTCTAAAATCCAATTAGAATTTGGGTGAGGCAACTAATGAAGTACCTTGATTTTGACAGAACCTCCACTAATAGGAAAAAGTTATCTATTTGTCCAGTCGAAAAGACAATGGCCAAAAAATTGGACTCTGTAGTGCTGTTGGTGCCAGCGCTATCGAAACCCCCGAAGGCCTAAAATGGTCAAACAGCGATTTGATGTACGTTAGAGAAACTCATTCCATGCATGTGTGTACTGAACACATGGACTAATCAGTCTCAGCTGGACAGGCATTCAGCAGCACGATGCTACTACCTCCCCCTTCCCCACAACTCCCCACCACCCAACATTACTTAAAGGGCCAGGCATCAAACTTACAGGTGAAGGTGCTTTTGACTGACTTCTGTTATTGCAAAGATAGTGGAAGTGCTGTGACTCGTTTTTGGATGTTTTGTGGTGAGCTGCTGTATACATTCAGAGGTGGGAGGGGGGGTGGTGGCCAGAGGATATGGTGACCCAACTCTGCACAAGGTAAGGGGACTGTAAAATGACTGATAAATGGAGGAGGAGCTGCAGAGAGGGGAAGAGAAGTTTCACCTAGGAGGCTCTATCCAGCACGGCATGACCACTTCTCTTCCCTCCGCTTGGCCCTGGAGCAGAGCCTGAGGTGAGCCAGGTTTGAACTGTGCTGCCTCCTTCAACATGACCTGCAGCCTTGCACCAGGGTGAGGACGATGCTGCAAGTGGCCTTGGCATTCTCATCATCCAGATATTTGCAGGCAGGAGTGTGTGACAGATCCAACATCTCCCAGTTTACCATTTATCAATGGATCCATGAGGTGGCGTAGGCCATCCATGCCAGCAGGGGCAAATATATTGTTTCCTCCTGAGCTGGGAAAAGTAGGAAAGCTGGGTGAACAAAAGCCACCCCCCAACAAATACAACAACAACTGTATTTATGTAGCACCTTTAATGTAATTAAAGGTCCCAAAACCTTCACAGGGGCTTTATAGATCAAACGTTGACAGCGAGCCACGTAAGAGGAGCAGATGACCAAGGAGAAAAGTGAGGTAAAGAAGTGGAGAGCTTTAGCGAAGAAATTCCAAAGCTTAGGGCCCATGCAGTTGAAGGCTAGTAGAGTGATTTAAGTTGGGGAGGCTCAAGAGGCCAGGACTAGAGGAGTGCAGATATCTCAGAGGGTTGAGGAGATGGAAGAGTTTACAGAGGTATAGAGGGGCAAGGCAATCGAGGGATTTGGAAACAAGGATGAGTATTTTTGAAATCAATATGTTGCTTAACTGGGAATCAGTGTAGGTCAGACAAAGCACAGGGGTGATGGGTGAAAAGGATTTAGTTAGGACATGGGTGGCAGAGTTTTGGATGACCTTAAGTTTATGAAGGGTAGAATGTGGGAGGCCAGTCAGGAGCACATTAGAATAGTCAAGTCTAAAGGTAACAAAGGCATGCATGATAGTTTCAGCAGTAGATAAGCTGAGGCAGGGGCTGAGTCAGGCAATGCTACAGAGATGGAGATAAGTGGTCTTAATAATGGTGTGTCTATCTCATCACAAGTTTATCTTCTCGTCATGTATGACACCGAGGTTGCAAACAGTCCAGTTCAGCCTCAGACAGTTGTTGGGGAGAGGGATGGAGTCAGTGGCTAGAGAGCGGAATTTGTCACAACTAAGGCCAGTGGCTTCATTCTTCCCAATATTATGCATTGTGAGCAGTGCATTCTTATCCTTCCCCTTAGTGCTTGTCTTGCAGATGTTATTGCCTGGCCCAGTGCTCCTGTGCTGTGCTACTCCAGTGACTGGGGCATACCTGGTGAAATACTGCTGACTTTCACTGGAGGAGACTGCATATGACCTGGCAAGGCACCCTCAAGCAGCTCTCAGCCTTGAAGGCCTGGCTTCAGACTGCACCACCTTAGCATGGCTAGCTGCAGTCTGGGCTGGCTGAGATGCCATAGCAAGGGTGAGGCCAGTGATGGGAGCATGAGTGCTATCTTCCTGAGAGAAAACAGCAGGTTCATGCTTCCCAGACCTTCTGACACTCATCTGATGTGGCACCTCAGCAATCCTAGTAATCCATTGGAGTACAGATTGTGGACTGCCACAAGGTTTGCATGCTCCTTTGAGCACTGAGAGATGCAGCCGTGATGGCAGAAGCCTGAATCTGCATGTCAGCAAGCATGGATCTCATGGCCTCCACCTGAGCTTCCACTGCAGCACCAAGACATTTCCTGGCTTCTGCCTGTGCTGCAGTGGAGGTTGAGACAGTGCCCACCAGATGCTGCCTTACTGTGGGGTCCGCTAGAGCTGTCATGGACTTGGCCACCATTTCCACAGTGGAAAGGATATGACTCTGCAAGCTGCCCTGTGTCATTTTGGACTGGATTCCTCTGTGCTCCTTGACAGTGACAGAAGACTGTCTGGCAGGCCTGCCAATGCACCAAGCATCTCATCATGCTCTCCTGTATGCCATCCCATCGAGCCCCTCCCCTGAATCCACTGCAGCAGAACTCATCTGTTACCTTGCCCTCCCATGAGCTGGCACCAATGTTTCCTTTAAAATGTAGTTGTTGAGGATGGCCAGTTTTTTCAATACACAGCCACTTTGAGGTTTTCGTGTATGGCCCATGTGACTGCGCATGTGAAGTATTTAAATGAAATAAGGCCTGCACAATACCTTGTAGGCAGCTGCATGGCTGCGTATGTGCCTACCTTAGTAGGAACTTTGCTTGGCACACAAGTTGTTCTTCCCTCAAGCCTAGCTGCAGTCCACTTGTGCCATTGACTCCGCTTGTACAGGCCATGACTCTATTGTAACCTCTAAAATAGACGCAGTGCCAGTGTCTGAGCTGGTGTCTGTGAGTGTGAGGTCAAATGATGGTACTTGTTCCTCAGAGGTCTGGTGCAGCTGTCTTCTTCCTGGGGCTGCTGTAGCTGGCCAGGAAGCAGGTAATCAGAAGGGCAGGTTTGGGGTGAGGTAGAGGTCGTGGGATGTAAAGCAATAGGTCTATGGTCACACCATCTCCAGCTTGCAAAATCATGCCATGTAGCTGGATGAGAGTGAGGTGGGAGCTGAGAAGGGGCATAAGGCAACTATGTACCATCATTATGAATACCTTTGGCAACACCAGATGTTTTGGGCTCTGCCATAGCTGATCCCATGGTATGCAGCATCATCTCCTCTGTTGGGCTAAGTGGGTGAAAGCATGCCTGTCCTTTCCCCAGGTCTCCTGCTGAGCGTTCAGTCAGCTAGCAGCATTGGACCCACCCGGCCCAACATTACAATAGTTTAATTGAGAAAGCGGCACGATGTTTGTGTGCTGTCTGCTTCAAGGGAAAAGGGCGCGGGTAAATCGCTACCCCCACACTTAAAAGGGGGCCTTACGTCATTTTTAACCCATTGTGACCTGTAAATTGTTGGTCCCTGCAGCACACTGTGATTACTCATAGGGGTGGATTTTACAGGGGGAAAGGTTGCCCGCACCCAACCCCACCACCCCGCAGGATTGAAAAGCCTGTCAGCACCGTGTCGACCAGAAATATGGCTGTCCCGCAGCATTAATATATTGGGGCAGCTTTAATTGATTTAGAGTGGGACTGCTACCCCTGTCTGGGAGGAAGTCCCGCCCTAGAGAACTGCCAGCCAATCTGATTGGCCGGCAGCTCTGTAGTCTCCGCAGTGCCTCCGGTAGTAGCCACTACAGGTACTACAGGCAGCCCATGAAGATGAGGAAGTGATGGAACTGGGTCTTCTCGTAAGTCAGGGATTTTGGTGGGGGTTGCCTGACAGACCGCAGCAAAGGGGTGGGGGATTGGGTTTTAGAGGCCGGGGGGTGGAGGTGTGGTGTGATCTGGGGAGGGTGCCCCTGATAGGCACAATAAACCCCCCAAAAAGTGATATTCCCCCATCCTGCCTACCAGTGAAAGCTACCGGGCTGCAGGCCTTGCTTCTGTCTTCCCCTGCGGCGGAGGCAGAATGAGGCACTTAAGTGGCCATCAATTGGCCACTTAGGGGCCTCAATAGGCCCAGCAGCAAGGGGTAGCCTGATGCCTTACCTGCTCAACGTAATATGGGAAACAGCTTAGGGTTGGAGAGGAAGGTGGTGTCAGGCTACCCGTTTTAATTTACGAGTCACCCCTGCATTCAAATATGTCAGCATGGGGTTGAAAAATTCACCCCATAGTGTTTAATGCTTTTATTCCCAGAAAGCAACCCCAAGGGTTTTATGCCAGTGGGATCTTATGGTCCCGCCAAAGTCAATGGACTTTTGAACGGCTTGGTCCTGCCCCCACCATGACAGAGCTGTAAAATTCCACCCCAAGTGCGGTTGGTGCCTCCAACAACATTTTGGTGAAGTAGAATGATTCTCAATGACAGAACCATTGTAACTGCTGGGACCAAAGATTAAATAATACCATACTCCTTATCATCATTGACAGATGAACAATTTGGACTGGGCAACATATATTGGAATAGAATTTCAGTGATATTTCACCTCAGCACATGAATTCCCTCTGTTAGCTTCACTGCTCAGTATCACATTTTGTGACCTTTTGAACATATTCCCCAAAAGGGGGCCAGGAAAAATAAAGTTAATTTCAGTGTTGCATGTTAAACTATGGTTTATTAATGCAGCTTATAAAGTGGTATCTGAAAAGATAGGTAGGTAGGATGCTAATCAGCTAGATTTAACATTCTTTACACAGGAACTTAGAAAATAATAAGCTGTTGATTAGCCTGTCACGGCAATCAAAAAACAGCTCACAATGTCCTGGGAGCTCTTTGGCACCTCCTGCACCCCCTTCAGCAATGACAGAAAGAGATGAGACAGGGCTCAAGGTTTTCCCTGCGGGCTTCTGAACCCCTCCATCCATCTCAAACATGGGCCTGAAGTCCGCACTGCGTGGGAAACAGTCACCGAATGTTGCTCAATGTCCAAAGAAGGGTGGTGGGTGAGCTCTAGAAGCTGGAGGGTGAATCTGAAGCCTTTCACCTTGAAAGGAACAGCAGGCTGAAATGCAAGCTAAGTAAGGGAAAGGTCACTTCAAAATGGAGATGCCTGTCTCCAACTTTTTTGAATTTAAAATAAAAAATGGCTTTGGCAGCCAGGCCGCCACTGTGGGGAGAGCCCCTCTATAAGGTGGCCTGCCGCTGCTCCTGCATCCAGGGAGGCAGCAAGGGCCCTTAAGCCTGGGAGGCCTTCTCCAGGCAGCTCAACTGCCCCCTTCCACCTGCGGGGATCTCAATAGGCCCTCAACAAGCTGGATTGATTACCCACCATCCATGGGCAAGTAGTCCTGCCACTCACCCATCCAACCTCGGCAAAAATTGCCCAGGGGCCAAATGGAGCTAGGCAACTGGCAGGTTGGCTGGCAGCACTATTCCTAGTGCCCACCTGCCTCTGCTCCTGGCCCCAGCAGGCCTAAAAATCAAGCCAACAGGCGTAGACATCAGTTATGCTTTGGAAACAGGGAGGCTCTGAAGGCAGCCAGGGTTGTTAGGTAAAGCTGGGAGCGTTTTACTGGAGCTCCAGTGTTTAGAAATCCTTGAGGCAACCCAGAAGGCATTTGATAGAAATAAAACATGTTGAAGCCACTGATGTCGGATTTATGCTGTGTTCATTATTTTTTATTGTAAATATAACTGATTGAACTAAACGGCAGGAACTAAATGGATTGAACAACTTCTATTCTGTATGTTTAACTAAAAGGAAATTAAATCAGTTCATTGATTTGTATGAATCCTCATCTTCCCAACTGTTTGCTTGCCATATTTTCTTAGAGATTGAATTGGTACAAATGTGAAAGGCACATGTTTCTGGATCAGGTCATAATGGAGTACTGTAATTATATCCCCAGGTCACACAATTGAACAAGTTAACTATCTATTCCATAAGGCTGACATTGATAAAGAGGGACACCACTGAATCCAATATACTAGCTCAGCCTATGGTAAATTACATACTCTAGTTTTTGATCTGAAACTAAACACAAAGTCTATTGGGCACTGTTTCTCTTCAGGCTTCTCTACATAGCTGAACCTTGAGAGGCCATATCAAGGCCCTAGCACAATGACATCAACACTGCCTTAGAAGGATCTTGTGAATCAAGCACGACAAAAGAACAAATGGCATGCTCCAAGTCTAGAGGCCACGATAATCTCACACCAGCTGAGATGGAAGGGACATGTTTTCAGAATGCCTGACTCAAGACAAAACAAGTCCTGTACTCAGAGCTACACCAAGGAACACATTCACAAAAGGTGGGGATGGTTCGGCAGGGGGCAAAGAAAACCTTTCAAAGACAATCTCAAAGCCTTTATGAAGGTCTGCTCTATTAATATAAACACGGGAAGCAGAGGGGGAGATGGTGGCATAGTGGTAATGTCACCGGACTAATAATCCAGATGCCCAGACTAGTAGAAACATAGAAACAAAAAATAGGAGCAGGAGTAGGTCATTCAGCTCTTTGAGCCTTCTCCGCCATTCAATACGACCATGGCTGATTCCCCATCTCAACGTCATACTCCTGCACCCTTTAGACTGCAGAAATTTATCTATTTCCTTCTTAAATATATTCAGAGACTTGGCCTCCACTGCCTTCTGTGGTAGAGAATTCCATAGGTTCACCAAACTTTGAGTGAAGAAGTTTCCCCTCATCTCGGTCCTAAATGGCCTACCCTGTATCCTGAGACTGTAACCCCTCATTCTAGACCTCCCAGCCAGAGGAAACATCATCCCTGCATCCAGTCTGTCCATCCCTGTCAGAATTATATACGTTTCAATGAGATCCACTCTCATTCTTCTAAACTCCAGTGAATACAGGCCTAGTCGGCCCAATCTCTCCTCATACGACAATCCTACCATCCCAGGAATCGGTCTGGTGAACTTTTGCTGCACTTCCTCTATGGCAAGTATATCCTTTCCTAGGTAAAGAGACCAAAACTGCACACAATACTGTAGGTGTGGCCTCACCAAGACCAAGCTGCAGTAAGACATCCTTGCTCCTGTACTCAAGTCCACTCGCAAATTACCTTTTGCCTTTTTAACTGCTTGCTGCACCTGCATGCTTGCTTTCAGCGATTGGTGTACAAGGATACCCAGTTCCCTTTGTACACCAACATTTCCCAATCTATCACCATTTAAATAATACTCTACCATTCTGTTTTTCCTATCAAAGTGGATAACTTCACATTTATCCACGTTATACTGCATCTGCCATGTATTTGCCCACTCACTCAATCTGTCTAAATCATTTTGAAGCCTCTTAACACCCTCCTCAAAGCTTACATTTCCAACAAGTTCCGTGTCGTTAGCAAACTTGGAAATATTATATTTGGTTCCCTCATCCAAATCATTGATGTATATTGTGAATAGCTGGGGCCCAAGCACTGATCCTTGCAGTACCCCACTAGTCATCGCCTGCCACTCTGAAAAATACTTTTATTCCCACTCTCTGTTTCCTGTCTGCTAACCAATTCTCAATCCATGACAATATATTACTCCCAATCCCATATGCTTTAATTTTATACACTAACCTCTTATATGGGGTTTTATCAAAAGCTTTCTGGAAATCCAAATACACCACATCCACTGGTTCTCCCTTATCTATTCTACAAGTTACATCCTCAAAAAACTCCTGTAGGCTTGTTAAACATGATTTCTCTTTCATAAATCCATGTTAAATTTGTCTTACCCTATTGATATTTTCTAAGTGTCCTGTTATCACATCCTTTATAATAGACACTAGCATTTTCCCTATTACTGATATTAGGCTAACTGGTCTGTAATTCTCTGTTTTCTCCCTCCCTCATTTTTTAAGTAGTGGGGTTACATTTGCCATTGTCCAATCTGCTGGGACTGTTCCAGAATCTATAGAATTTTGGAAGATGTCAACCAACGCATCCACTATTTCTATGGCTACCTTCTTTAATGCCCTGGGATGTCGATTATTAGGCCCTGGGGATTTATCGGCTTTCCGTCCCATTAATTTCTCCAGCACTATTGTTTTAGTAATACTAATTTCTTTCTATTCCTCCATCTCACTAGACCCTTGGTTCCCTAGTATTTCTGGGAAGTTATTCTGTGAAGACAGAAATAAAGTAGTTATTTAATTGCTCTGCCATTTCCTTGTTCTCAGTTATAAATTCTCCTGTTTCGGACTGTAAGGGACCTACATTTGTTTTCACAAATCTTTTTCTTTTTACATACTTATAGAAGCTTTTACAGCCCGCTTTTATGTTCCTTGCAAGTTTACTCTCATACACTATTTTTCCCCTCTTAATCAATCTCTTGGTCCTCCTTTGCTGAATTCTAAACTGCTCCCAATCCTCAAGCTTGCTACCTTTTCTAGCAACTTTATTTGACTCCTTTTTGGAGCTAATACTATCCTTAATTTATTTTGTTAGCCACGGTTGGGCTGCTTTTCCTGTTGTGATTTTGTGCCAGAAAGGAATGTATAACTGTTGCAATGCATACTTTCTTTCTTTAAATATTAGCCATTGTCTATCCACCGTCATGCCTTTTAATGAAGTTCCCCAATCTATCTTAGTCAATTCACGCCTCATACCTTTGTAGTTTCCTTTGTTAAGATTTAGGGCCCTAGTTTCAAATCGGACTACTTCACTTTCCATCCTAATGAAAAATTCTATAATGTTATGGTCACTGTTCCCTAAAGGACCCCTCACAATAAGATTATTAATTAACACCTTCTCATTGCACAATACATAATACATAATGCTCTTGGGACAGAGGTTCAAATCCCCCCCACAGCAGATGGTGGCATTTAAATTATGGAATTTGAAGCTCAGCATTGGTAATCTTGAAACCATCATCAATTGTTGTAAAAATCCATCTGGTTTACTAATGTCCTTCGGGGAAGGGAATCTGCTGTGCTTACCTGGTCTGGTTTACATGTGACTCCAGACCTGCAGCAATGTGGTTGACACTTAATTGTTCTCTGGAATGGCCTAGCAAGCTACGAAGTTCAAGTGCAGTTAGGGATGGACAACAAATGTCAGTCTTGCCAGCGATACTCACGTCTCATGAAAGAATAAAGAAGATACTCAATCACAACTAAAATGGTGATTCATCATCAAAAATCGTATAGACGCTCCAATCACAGGAGTAACCAGTGAGAGAGAATGGCAAGGGAAATGAAAAGAGAGGGTAGCTGCTTGAGCTAACCATCTGCCACCACCTCTACCATCCAACAACTGACACCCATAAGCCAACTGCGAACCCGCAACCAATGCTGACATCTTGCTTCCACCCAGCCATCCACAAGAAAGAATGATCCTCAACACAAAAGATTGCAGGCAATGATGATGATGATTGCATGTGGATATGCGACAGTGGGGATCAACTGCCAGAAAAGGAAGACCCCCCAGACTGACATCACTAAATCCCCGAGGATACCAAGAGCAAACCTAAATTCAAAACATTCAGAAAATGTGTAAGCTTTATTAGATGGAAGATTATAGATTTGTTCAGTCTTATAAAACAGATTTGTTCAATGCTGTCGTCATGCTGACATTCAATTTTGTTAGTTAGTTAACTAATTTTAGGATAGCAATGTAATTAAACCTCTTCATCTGGCACCATTTCCTGATGTCTAACCTGAAAAGCAATCAGCATCAGAGTAATGGCTAATTAATACACACTGCAAATCCTGTTACAGATCTGCCTTATGAAATTGCTGGGCAGTGCTATCCTTATAACTGATAGATTATTGAACACAATCTAATTTCTACCAAGGTTATTTCCTCAACTCCTTGGATGTTTGACTCAATTTGATTTTCAAGTTTGCAAGAGGTAAATAATCCATTTGCTGCTATTGAGAATTTAACTATCACAAAATGGACAACTCTGTTTATGCATACTTCCTACTTTTAAGTTGATCCAGAGCAGGTCTGTATTGGGAGGATAAAATTTTAACCTCAATTAAAATGTCTACAATTGATGCAGTTAATTTCAGTTCAGAAATGGTCCTTTCATGTGGGGATAGGCAAATAAGATTTCCATTGAGAGACTGGAGATTCTCGAAGCAATGAATGCTGCAGAAATGCTAATGGATGTAAAATGGTCCCAGCATTAAAAAAGAAAAAGCCATTATCTGTCTGAGGAACCATTGAGCACATTATATGTCGAGGGCATTGACTCAGCTATATAAACAATATTTACGATGAAGCTAAAGGTGTATCCTTTAGGATTTGGAAAAAAATTGAAGGAAATTGATAAAAGCATCAATTTTGTATCTAGCAGTACAAAATAGAAATACTTTCCTCTGGCTTTGAAGTGGAAGGTATGTTGTTTACTTTTCATCTGTCTAATGACGTGGGCACATTAGGAACATCTTCCTGACACGGCACTTATCTTCAGCTGTAGGTATTTATCAGTGTAACTGGAAAATGCGATGGTTATGAGAGACCAGTGCAAGAAGTAAATAAAAAATTCATGAAGCAAATCATTGGTTTAAAGTTCCATTAAAGCTTTAGTGAGTGTTGGAACAAATGGTGTGAGTGGAATGCTAAAAGTAGTAGAAACATTTTAATGCCTGGATTCATCCCATATTTTGAAGGCATGGAGTGGACCATGGAAACAGAGGGCAGGCAGGATTCTTGAGATCTAGAATTGCTGCATGTCAAAATGTTATTACTATTGAAAATTGAAAAGAAAGTTATTGATTCAGCTCCCTTTCTAGAATTTGAGTAAATAATCTAAGCTGCTGCTTTAGTGCAGTAATGATGGAATGCTGCTTTGTTAAAGTTGCTGTGTATTTTCGATGAGAGGGTCAACTGAGGCATCTGTTCGGTGTATGTAAAAGAACACGGGAGCTCTCCTGGTGCCATGACCACCATCTATCCTTCAAGCAGCTTCACCTTAACTAGAGCTTTTTTTAAATTCATTTATGTGATGTGGATTTCTCTGGCTAGGCCAGCATTTATTGCCCGTCCCTAATTGCCCTTGAAAAAGGTGGTGATGAGCTGCCTTCTTGAACCCCTCCGCTGCAGTCTCTTTTCATTTCTCAGTCGGGAAGGAGTTGTCCTGGGAGTCCTCAACATAAACTGCAGGTCTCATTTTACCAGGTCAAACACAGGCAAAGAAACCTCCTGCTGATTACCACGTACCACACCCCCTCAGCTGATGAATCAGTACTCCTCCATGTTGAACACCACTTTGGAAGCACTGAGGGTGGCAAGGGTGCAGAATGTAATCTGGGTGGGGGACTTCAATATCCATCACGAAGAGTGGTTCAGTAGCACCACCACAGACCGAGCTGGCCGAGTCCTAAAGGACATAGCTGCTAGACTGGGTCTGCGGCAGGTGGTGAGGGAACCAACAGGAGGGAAAAACATACTTGACCTCATCCTCACCAGACTGCCTGCTGCAGATGCATCTGTTCATGACAGTATCGGTAGGATTGACCGCCGCACAGTCATTGTGGAGACGAAGCCTATTTTCACATTAAAAATATCCTCCATTGTGCTGTGTGGCACTACCACCATGCTAAATGGGATAGATTTCGAGCAGATAGAGAACTCAAGACTGGGCATCCATGAGGCGCTATGGGCCATCAGCAGCAGCAGAATTGTACTCGAATACAATCTGTAACCTCATGGCCTGGCATATTCCCCACTCTACCATTACCACCAAGGCATGGGATCAACCCTGGTTCAGTGAAGAATGCAGGAGGGCATGCCAGGAGCAGCACCATGCATACCTAAAAATGAGGTGTCAACCTGGTGAAGCTACAGCACAGGATTACTTGTGTGCCAAACAGCATAAGCAGCAAGTGATAGACAGAGCTAAGTGATTCCACATTCGACGGATCAGATCTAAGCTCTGCAGTCCTGCCACATCCAGTCGTGAATGCTGGTGGACAATTAAACAACTTACTGGAGGAGGAAGAGGCTCCACAAATATCCCCATCTTCATTGATGGGGGTGCCCAGTTCATAAGTGCAAAAGATAAGGTTGAAGCATTCTCAACAATCTTCAGCCAGAAGTTCTGAGTGAATGATCCATCATGGCCTCCTCCAGCCATCCCCAGCATCACAGATGCCAGTCTTCAGCCAATTCGATTCACTCACGTGATATCAAGAAATGGCTGAAGCCACTGGATAGTGCAAAGGCAATGGGCCCTGACAATATTTCGGCAATAGTACTGAAGAGTTATGCACCAGAACTTGCTGCGCCCCTAGCCAAGCTGTTCCAGTACAGCCACAAAACTGGCATCTACCTGGCAATGTGGAAAATTGCCCAGGTATGTCCTGTCCACAAAAAGCAGGACAAATCCAACCCGGCCCTTTTCCACCCCACTGGTCTACTCTCCATCATCAGTAAAGTGATGGAAGAGCTCATCAACCGTGCTATCAAGCAGCACTTGCTTAGCAATAACCTGTTCACTGATGCTCAGTTTGAGTTCCGCCAGGGCCACTCAGCTTCTGACCTCATTACCGCCTTGGACAAAAGAGCTGAACTCCAGAGGAGAGGCGAGAGTGACTGCCCTTGACATCAAGGCCTCATTTGACTGAGGGTGGTATCAAGGAACTCTAGCAAAACTAGAGTCAATGGGAATCAGGAGGAAAGCTCTCCACTGGTTGAAGTCATACCTAGCACAAAGGAAGATGGTTGTTGTTGTTAGAGGTCAATCGTCTCAGTTCCAGGACATCCCTGCAGGAGTTCCTCAGAGTAGTGTCCAAGGCCCAACCATCTTCAGCTGCTTCACCAATGACCTTCCTTCCATCATAAGATCAGGAGTGGGGATGTTCACTGATGATTGCACAATGTTCAGCAGCATTCGTGACTCCTCAGATACTGAAGCAGTCCATGTCCAAATGCAGCAAGACCTGGACAATATCCAGCTTGAGCTGACAAGTGGCAAGTAACATTTGCAACACACAAGTGCCAGGCAAAGACCACCTCCATCAAGAGAGAATCCAACCATCGCCCCTTGACGTTCAATGGCATTACCATCACTGAATCCCCCACTATCAACATCCTGGGGTTTACCATTGACCAGAAACTGAACTGGACTAGCCATATAAATACTGTGGTTGCAACAGCAGGTCAGAGGCTAGGAATCCTGTGGCGAGTAACTCACCTCCTGGCTCCTGAATGCCTTCCGCAATCTACAAGGCACTAGTCAGAAGTGTGATGGAATAGTCTCCACTTGTCTGGATGAGTGCAGCTCGAACAATGCTCAAGAAGCTTGACACCATCCAGGACAAAGCAGCCCGCTTGATTGGCACCCATTTCACAAACATTCACTACCTCCACTACCGACGAACAGTGGCAGCAATGTGTACCATCTACAAGATGCACTGCAGAAACTCACCAAGGCTCCTTATACAGCGCCTTCCAAACACATGGCCACAACCATCTCGAAGGACAAGGGCAGCAGATGCATGGAAACAGCACCACCTGGAAGTTCCCTTCCAAGCTACTCACCATCCTGACTTGGAAATATATCGCCGTTCTTTCACCCTTACTGGGTCAAAATCCTGGATCTCCCTCCCTAATAGCATTGTGGGTGTACCTACAGCACAGGGACTGCAGGGGTTCAAGAAGGCAGCTGACCAGCACCTTCTCAAGGGAATTAGGGATGGGCAATAAATGCTAGCCTAGCCAGAGACGCCCACATCTCGTAAAAGTGGGTATTTTTAAATTGTTATTTCAGGGATCGGGCTCTGTCCAAATTACACTTGGCTACCTAGAATGGTGCTAACATTTCAATAAGTAAATCATTAATTGTGAAGTACTTGGATTTTGTCGTCAGCCGTGATGCAACAGCGCTTGGCAATGACCTTGAAGGAAGCTGCCCGCCTAGATTTAGTGATCTTTGTGTTGTGGATTTCACCTTCCCACTGATAGTTTAGACCTGGAGTCAAGTCAAAGGAAAATGAAGAATTCAGCAGCAGTGATATCATTGACCAGAGTAAATAGCCAGTTACATTGAAGTATTCTCACAGACAGCAAACCAGGATGTTAAAAGCATTGATTATCTTTAACTGTTAATATAAATGTTCAATTATGGTTTGATTAAGATAGAAGCTAAAATACCATAAACAATTTTTTAAAAAAAGGATATTATTTTAAGAATGTGGAATTTCTTTATTATAGTGGAGTAATTTGAAATTCTGCAGATATAAAATCAACTATTCAGGGCCAGTAAGGGTGATTAGCAATAATTATGCACTTGATACTGTATTAATAGCCTAGTTACACCTCATTCCGCAAGATATAACTTTTTGAAGGTCTTTTGCAGTGAGTCTAACAGAGTAAAGGTGGAAGTTCTCATCAATTTACTGTTTGCTTAGGGATTGCACTCTGGGGCATCCTCAGCCACGCATCCTTTAGAAAAGCATAGACATCGCTTACAACAGCTTCTGGATTTCCACATGTTTCTGTGCATGTGTGAGCCTCTGAAGTTGTTGTATGTTTCAGTGGAATAATGACAGCAAATGCAAACAGTTTCGCAATCATCATCGCCGCAAAATCCAGGCCATTATTTCAGATGGATAGATACTGTACATGAATTTGTTATGTTATGGCAGAATTCTATAATTCTTTGCACTCTATAAAGGAACAGAAGCTATGAAGGAAGGAAGAAGTGATAAAAAATTGAGGAGAGTGAGAGAATGAGATTAGGAAGAATGGTTTAAGTAAGTTGTTCTTGAGTTATAAATAACAAAAAAATGTTGAATAGAATGCCAACTTCCAACAATTAGAGGATTTAATATTGACATAGGTTAATCTCGTTTTTTTTTGTAAGGTCTGACAACCAGTAAATAAAGTAGAAGATTTTTTTTCAAAGTGATATTGATTGAAAGATAAATGTTGTCCTGGACACCAGGAAATCTCCACTGCTTTTCTTCAAATAATGCCAAAGTATATTTTACCTCTACCTGAGCAGGCAGATGCGACCTTGATTTAATAGCTCACGTGAAAGATGGTGCTTCTGACTGTACAGCACTCCTTTCAGTACAACACTTGACATGTAGCCCAGATTATATGTTCAAGTCTCCAGACTTCTGACTGAAAGGCAAGAATACTACCACCGAACCAAGGATGAAACAATTATTATCACAGCATTACAAGTTGAACTCTAATTCCATGGTTCTCTGAAAAGCATTTTTGAACTGCTGTTTGACACAAGCTAAGACAGCAACAGTGATGTAGCCTGCCACTGGGGACTTCGGCACATACTTCTTGATTCAGGGAGAGGTGATGGTGTAGTGGTATTGTTGTTGGACCAGTAATCTAGAGACCTGGGTTTGGATCCTGCCATGACAGCTGGTGGAATTTGAATTCAATATAATAATTTTTTAAAAATCTGGAATTAAATGTCTAATGATGACCATGAAGCAATTGTTGTAAAAACCCAGGTGGTTCACTAATGTCTTCAGGGAAGGAAATCTGCTGGCCTGCATGTGACTCCAGACCCACAGCAATGTGGTTGACTCTTAACTGCCCCTAAACAAGGGCATCTAGGGATGGGCAAGAAATGCTGGCCCAGCTAGCAAAGCCCACACCCTGTAAGTGAATAAAAAAAATACTGTACCTGTCATCAAAATGTTGTGTTATTGTATATGAAACAATTGGTTTGATCTAGCTTCAATCTTATTAGGCAACTCAGATGCAGGCAAAAGGACCATCTAATCCTGAAGTTGGAGAGTGGACATGACTGTTCTCAAATGCAAAAATATGGAATGTAAGATACTAGAATCTATATGAGAAAGAATTGCCTTTATTTCTGCAATGTATAGATTACTGGATCCTATGGCAGTTCAACAGGTCATTTTCTTGCTCTGCAGGGCATTGGGCTGCTCGAATGTATTCTGTTTCTCAATAGTCATTTTTATGTGTAAAACTTAATTGGGAACATTATCTTGTGAGGTCTTGGGATATTCTATGATTCCAGGCTTCTGTGATTAATTATAAAGCAGTTAGTATTTAATGAAAAGCATGAAGAATTTCTTTTCTTTTACTGCCAAGGGGGGAAAAATGTAGATGTGCAAAATAAATTTGTTACACCCTTAACGCACTCCTTTATATAAGGTTATGGACTGAATTCTAACTGTAAACATTGAGCTCCTTGGCTTGTAATCACACCTAAATCATGCTGAGGTAAATAAGCGATGAATGTGGTTGCAAAAGCTCTGAGAAGCAGAAGAATCATCATGGAAGCCCATGGACTGTTATAGCTTTCAAAAATAAAATCTATATCTTACTCATGGATTCAGTAAAATCTGAATTCATGCAAAATTCATGAGGGAAATCTATTCCATGCCAAAGAACCAAGCTTTAAACAACAGAGATGTGATTAGCTATGTGTCCTCCACAAGTCCATGAAAGTCGTATCACCATAGGTTACTGATATTTCCATGTTTATGTTATGGGGACACAGGAGTTATTACAGTTCCAACTCAACAGCCACAAATTTCAGTTGTAGAGTGCCCATAGTTTTGGTATTGTGGCTACAATTCCGGCTCCAAAATGGGACCTGTGCTGCGCACTCACACTTACAGTGCTGGCCATGTCAGATGCCATTTTGGATAGGTCATTATGGAAGATCATGATGTTAGTCAGTGTGCTACATTGGTTGGACTCAAGTGTTGCTATTTCCATCCATAACACTCCAGCCAATGTCGTGTCTTAATATCGTACAACTGAACGTGCCTTCAGCAGTAGGAGGGAAATCCCATCAGCACTATCTAAATAAATCATCAACTGCATTCAGTTTGTTGTTGATTGCTTTCTACTGGCTGTTAACTGAGTTAACAAAAGTGTTTAGAGGTTTCTACTGCTATTTAAAGTTGGTGAAGTCTACAGAGAGTGGTGTGGCACATGATATAGGCCTTGGATCTGACTTCAAGGGTTCTGCTCACTGTAATTGATCCCAGTTATGGACGCTATAGTTTCCATTCCCTTTGGCCTGGAACATGAGAAGGAGAATGAGCAGGGCTGACACAGAGCAGGACCAGCCATTCAAACAGGGAGGATGAGGAGGAGAGAGAGAAGGGCTTTCAGCTGAAGGCCTTAGCCACCCAGGATCATCAAGGAGCAATTTTATTTCAAACTCAGCAAGGAACTATGGACTGAATGTTCACATGGCTGATTCCTAGGATGAAGGGGCTTGTCTAATGAGGAAAGGTTGAGCCTATACTCACTGGAGTTTAGAAGAATGAGAAGTGATCTTATTGAAACATATAAGATTTTTAGGGGGCTTGACAGGGTGGATGTTGGGGGAATCTGGAAATAGAGGCACAGTTTCAAAATAAGATGGTCTCTCACTAAGAACTGAGATGAGGAGGAATTTCTTCTCTCAGAGAGTTGTTAATCTTTGGAATTCTCTTCCCCAGAAAGCAGTGGAGGCTGGATCATTCCATATATTCAAGGCCAAGTTAGGCAGATTTTTGATTGACGAGGGGAGAGTTATGGCGGGCAGGCAGCATATTTGAGTTTAGGCTAACATCAGATCAACCATGATCTTATTGGATGGCAAAGCGAGCTCGAGGGGTTGAAAGGCCTATTCTTGCTCCCATTTCTTTTGTTCTTATGTTATTTTCCCTTGTTATGATCCCAGCTGAGGTTACCCCTGAACAAGCCTGATCCCAGAGTGGAACCCAGCTTGATAGATCCTAATTTTTATTTTTTGTTTGTTTAGATATGTGGAGAGTAGCTACTGAACAAGAGGCACAGGAGTCAGCTGATGAACTTTTAACAAAAGAATAAAACATTTATTCAATAAGAAAAGATGAACTATATTACAATACTCCTTCACCCACAGCTATACATTTATAGGTGTATACAGATTAGTAAGGATAAGACAAGTTACAAAAGCTACGTTATACTCTAATGTTCACAGTAAGTACACAGCCCATGTAAACCTATGGCACCCTGTGGTCAGACACACCACACTCTGAAACCAAGGGCAGAATTTTCCATTGTGGGGGGGTGGAGAGTGGGTGCAGGTGCGGGCGGGTGCGGACCCGATCGCCGCCCGTGATCGGGTCCGTGCCGCCATTTTATGCGGGTGGGCCAATTAAGGTCCGCCCAGCGTATTTGCCGACTCCCGTGGATAGCGGGAGTGTGCGGGCGGCAGCGGGCGTGCCCAGACCGCCGGGTCCAATGGCGGCCCGGCAGTCTGTTTAAAAGAAGGCCTGGCAGCCTCCTGCAAGCTGCTGACAATGGCCAGTTGGAGGGCACACCACAGGGGGTCAGGTGAGCAGGCCAGGCTGGAGGGAAGGGCAGAGGAGCAGGCCAGGCTGCAGGGCCTGCCACAGGAGCAGGGCAGGCTGCAGGGTTGGCCAGCGGGGGGGCCAATGCACCCCTCGCTTTTCAGATGACTGCCTTGCTGCCCTCCTCGAGGAAGTGGCAGCACGGCGGGAGGTGCTGTTTCCCCAGGATGGGAGGAGGAGGCACCCCCACATGACCAAATGTGCCTGGGAGGAGATGGCGGAGGTGGTGAGCTCCCATGACGTGGTGCGGCGCACCTGGATCCAGTGCTGTAAGTGCTTCAACGATTTGTTGCGCTCTGGCAGGGTGAGTACCATGTTGGCATTGGGCATTTAACCCAGCAGGTAGCCTTAGCCTTTGAGGCGCTCCCCCCACCCCCCAAGTCTTACTGTCGTGACTGCATTGAATCATGTTGGGCATTTTTCCTATGCTGGGTGGGCAAGCAGATGGTGCCCATGCTTAGCTCAGCCTGAGTGGTTCATGAGGAATTGAGTTCTCCCCCACACCATGTGTTGCTCTTAGTCGCACATGACTAGTCTGGGGGCAACCTGCAGGAGCTGCAGCTAGGCGCATACTCAGAACTCCAGCACTTTTCCTCTTCAGGGTGATGAGATGGTGGAAGGGGAGCCTCAAGGTATCGTGGCTAAGAACCATCTGCTGCCCTTGTCGCTGCACATAGTTGCACCTCCTTGCTATAGGAGCAAAGGCCGTGTGGTTCCTAAAGTGATATACGCAGCATGTGTCCAAGGTGACCGTTGGAGGTGGGGAGCAGGCGTACTATCTTTGTGTGAATGATCAGCAGTAGCGGGGAGAGGAGGCACTGGAGGCCTGATACACGTGGAGAGTCCATGTGCAATTTGCCTTAATGAATGGTGTTTGCTCTTTCTCAGGAGAAGAATGCTCATAATGCCTCGGAGCGTGCGAGGACTGGAGGCAGTCAGGCACATGTCCTCATGTTAAGCCACTTCGAGCAGGAGGCCCTTGAGCTGGGGAGGCACCATGCACCCAGGTCAACTGGTGTTGGTGAGGCTGGGGTGGCACGGCCAGGTATTTGAGGCCAACAGTGAGATCCGCAATGTCCTCCCAACATCCATAGCACTGATGATTGTTTAATTTGTTATTGTTGCAACGTTGCTCGGTCACATAGTGATAGAGTCAGAGGTGTGGATCATAGGAAAAAGCCCTTCGGCCCATTGAGGATGCGCGGGTCAAACACGTGCCTAACTATTCTAATCCCATTTTCCAGCACTATGCCCATAGCCTTGTATGCCATGGCATCACAACTGCACATCCAAATACTTATTACATGTTATGAGGGCTTCTGCGTCTACCACCCTTTCAGGCAGTGCGTTCCAGATTCCTACCACCCTCTGTGTGAAAAAGTTGCTCATCACATCCCCTGTAAACCTTCTGCCCCTTACCTTAAATCTATGCCCCCTAGTTATTGATCCCTCTGCCAAGGGGAAAAGTTCCTTTCTGTCTACCCTATCTATGCCCCTCATAAGTTTATACACCTCAATCATGTCCCCCCTTAATCTCCTCTGCTCCAGGGGAAATAACCCCAGTCTATGCAATCTCTCCTCATAAGTCAAACTCTCCAGGCCGGGCAACATCCTCCAGGGTTTCGAACTCTCCTTCTGATGTTCCTCTTCCCTGGGTGACCACATGCACTCAAGCTGTCTTCCATGCACTTTCTCTCATCAACTCAGTCTTAACAGTACATCGCTGCTTCACATGCCCATAGCAAAGAGTTACAGACCTTCAGTTGTCTCTTTGAACCATCTTGCTTCTTGCAAGCTGTTCTCACTTTAAATCTGAAGTTTGGAGCCTTTCTCTCTGCCCCTCACTCTTAACTTCACTTAACAGGACCTTTTCCCAGGTTCCTGCCCTTCCTCTAACTAGAAGGTCTCCTTTGGACTTTCTCTTCTTCCACTCCCCTGGACTTTTGTGGTTTTTCTTAGCTTAGGACTTGCTATCTGCCCCCTTTTAGGCTGCTTCTACTTCACAGCTGCCTTCAAGTCAACTAAACTCAAACAGCTTCCAAAACAAACTAAAACAGAATTACCTGGAAAAACTCAGCAGGTCTGGCAGCATCGGTGGAGAAGAAATCAGTTAACGTTTCAAACTGCTGGCTTTCTTCTGCTATGTGCGTCTATGGGAGGAACCTATGTATCTGGCCTCCTGTTGCTAGGCAACAGCACTGTTCTTCCTACTCTTGTGTTTACTTTCACTTTATAGGGGTCGTAAACGTCTCATTAGAAATGCAAGTAGCCTTTTAAAGTGAAAATAAAACTCCATTTGACCTTTCTTAACACACAGATACAGAAATACAAATCAAACTTAAACTTTAAAGCTAAAACTCATTCCTAACACCCACAAATACAAGTATAACTTACTTAAGCCACCTCTATTTCCTAACATCCATAACTATGCTAAATCTAACTACCACCAAAACGTTCACCCACAGATGCCCCTTCCACCCGCTTTGCTTTATTCCATAAAACTATGTCCAGAACTGCCCCCACTTTTGAAGGGCTTGCTAGATAATGGCTGAGATATTTTCCTGATTGTATTTTTTTTTTAATTCTATGCCCTCTGTACTTTTTACACCCTCTTTTAAACCGAGCTGAAATTAAGATAACTGAAATCCTCTATCATTCCTGCCTTTTTGTTTCTGCACTCCTCAGCAATTTGCCTACACAGTTGCTTATCTATCTTCCTGAACATTTGGGGTTCTATACAATACTTCCAAAAATGTGGCTGCCCTTTTTTTGTTACTCCGTTCAACCCATATTGCTTTATATGATGATCCTTTTATCATATCCTTCTTCATTGCTGTGATTGCTTTTGGCTTCCAGGCAGAAAATCTGCCAAGGAGAAAAGACATACATTGTGGAATTGAACTCCACAGCATGCAGGGAAGTCTAGGCTTGCACCTATGCAACAGGCCCCTGTTAGTATTCATGCCATATTTTCCTGTTCAGTTCTACTGAACTTATATGTCTGGGTTTCGAGAACAAATCCAGGGTAATGGAATCTCTGTTTTATCATTTGTTCACTGGCAATGGGATCAGCGTTCTTGCCACATCGCCTGCCAGTACCCAACATACCCTGGGGAAGCCAATGATCCTCCTAGCAAACCGAATTCAACAAGCCTGCATTTGAAGAATCCAGGTATCATAGAATCAAAAACCGGCAGCTCTCATTCCATTGGACCTGCACTTCATGTCCTGCAACTCAATGTTGAAGGACTATCATGCAGCCAAGAAAGAGCTAGTTAGCACCCTCATCCAACAACACACCATCAATGTGACCTGCATTGAAGTAACATGTCTGCCACCAGATGAAGCTGAGAGGTACAAGATAGATGGTTATGACCTCAAATGCCATAATGCACACCATAGCACAGTTGTGCCACATTTGTCCAAGAAAACATTGCCGATACAGTTCACCTGTTCTCCATTGAAAATTCCAACATCATCAAGGTTGGCGCCTTCTGGATAGCCAGTGTCTACAAGCTCCCTGGTGAAGTGAGAGTGCCTGCCCTTGACATCAAGGCAGCATTCGACCGAGTGTGGCATCAAGGAGCTCTAGCAAAACTGGAGTCAGTGGGAATCGGGGGAAACTCTCCACTGGTTGAAGTCATACCTAGCACAAAGGAAGATGGTTGTGGTTGTTGGAGGTCAGTCATCTCAGCTCCAGGATATTACTGCAGGAGTTCCTCAGGTGGTGTCCTAGACTCAACCATTTTCAGCTGCTTCACCAATAACCTTCCTTCCATCATAAGATCAGAAGTAGGGATATTCGTTGATGATTGCACAATGTTCAGCAACATTCGTGACTCCTCAGATACTGAAGCAGTCCATGTACAAATGCAGCAAGACCTGGACAATGTCCAGCTTGAGCTGAAAAGTCGCAAGTAACATTTGCGCCACACAAGTGCCAGGCAATGACCATCTCCAACAAGAGAGAATCTAACCATTGCCCCGTGACATTCTATGCCAAATACCCTACTATCAACATCCTGGGGCTTACCGTTGACCAGAAACTGAACGGGACCAGCCATATAAATACTGTGGCTGCAAGAACAGGTCAGAGGCTAGGAATCCTGTGGTGAGTAACTCACCTCCTGACTCCTCAATGCCTTCCACAAGAAACCATTGCTGATGCAGTTATATATTCCAACATCATCAAGGTTGGCGCCTTCTGAATAGCAAATGTCTACAAGCTCCCTGGCACTATCAGGGACCAACAGGTCCTCCCAATCCTACCACAGCCAGCTGTCTATGTTGGTGACATTAATAGCCTCCACACACACTGGAACTACCAAGAGGTTAATGCAGATGGTGAGAAACTTGCAAATTAGACCTCACAGCATGACATTGCTGTCATCTGTGATCCCAAACAGCCTGGACCTTTCCACTCTGCTAGATGGAAATGTGACTGTTCTCCTGATTTGTGCCAGGTCAGCTCAGTACGCAGTCATCCACTTCCTGCATCATGCCAAATCCTGCCCAACCTTCCACACAGCCAGCAGGGACCAACTCTGATCCATGTTGGACTTCAACCACTGATCGTCACCAGCTCAAAGGAGGATCAGTGGAACCTACAAAAATCCAGCTGAGAGGAACCCAGCAAGATATTGGAGCAAATTATTATAATGATACTATCCTGAAATATCCCCATATAGCTAGTATACAGTTGCTTCTGCGGAGCCATCTACAAAGCAGCCACCAGAGCCATTCCAAGGGGATATGACCTGTGTACATAACTTGCCTGGAAGAGGAGTCTGCTTCCCTATGCCAACAATATGGGTCCTCTGCTGACCTAAATGTGGCAGACAATCTGTTTGAATCCCTGGATTGTGCTTGCTGGGCCAGATAGGAAGAGACAACAAAGAACCTGGACTTCACTTGCTCAAATTGAAAATGTTGGAGAGTCCTATGCCATCTCACCTCCCAAAACCAGGCAAAGAGCCAACATTACCATCAAACTACCAGCCAATATATACCCTGCTATCATTATGCTTCAAGGTAGTTGAATGACTAATCCTACAGCAGATCAAGCCAGAAGTGAAGAACATCATGCGTGCTGACCAAGCAGGCTTTTGACAATATGTGATCAGGTCCTCGCATTAACCACTTTCATTGAAAATGTCTTTCAAAGGCATCTCAAAACAGGGGCAATTTTCCTTGTCCTCACTGCGGCATACGATACAGTCTGGCACATTGGCCTCTTGTCAAAATATCAAGAATTCTCCTTTCCTGGGTTACTGATTTCACCTTTTAAGATATTTACTGTAACAAAAGACTAAAAGCTCCATTGACTAAACACTACCTTTGTTGGCAACTTATACTTTTACAATTTTGACAGTGTTTATTTATGCAGCACGTGCATAGTCACAGAGCCAAGCAATAGCCTTGTCATTGGCTAGTTGGAGTTTGTTAAGCTCACCTTCAGTGCATACTCCTCAACAATGAGAGTCATTGTTTGGACTGCACCACAGCTGTAGTCAGGATGGTCTGCACTGATGTTGGGTGGCTACACAGAGGCCTCGGCCAATCCAGAATGGTTTAAAAGGGCCCACTGTCGCCATGGGAGATCAAAGCCAGGTAGATGAGCAGTGGAGTTTATGAGAGAGTAGTTTCTGGTGGCTGCTTACCGCTGCCAATCCTGCGGCTCCCTCAGCTGTTACTTCTTGGCATGGTGGATTTGATCTCCCATGGTGACAGTGGGCCCTTTTAAACTGTTCTGGGTTGGCCAAGGCCTCTGTGTAGCCCCCCCAACATCAGTGCAGACCATCCTGACTGCAGCTGTGGTGCAGTCCAAACAATGACTCTCATTGTTGAGGAGTATGCACTGAAGGTGAGCTTAACAAACTCCATCTAGCCAATGACAAGGCTATTGCTTGGTTCTGTGACTATGCACATGCTACATAAATAAATACTGTCAAAATTGTAAAAGTATAAGTTGCCAACAAAGGTAGTGTTTAGCCAATGGAACTTTTAGTCTTTTGTTACAGTAAATATCTTAAAAGGTGAAATCTTGTCATGTCATTCTTCAGGCTATTAACTGGTAGTTTTAATTTATTTTTAAAAGTTGTTGGTCCCCATGGGGATCATAAAAGCAAAGTGCATGGATTTAGTGACTCTGGCTGTTACCACAATATCACTCCATGATCTTACACTTTCCAAAATATGTACTCTTTCTATGAAGCAAAATCAGATAGTTTACACTCCAGCTGTAAAATATGCCTAAAACAAACTCTCACCTTTTACTAAGCATTTCTCTGTCACATGCTCTTTACTGGATTTCAAATTCAGTTTCATGAAGAATTACTGTTGCTCAAATCTCTACTTTTCCTTTTTTATTTATACTTGAACTGCTGTGCACTCTTGTTGAACAGTTCCCATTTCATATGCAATGAATACATGGATTTAATTAAAGGAAGATCAATGATGCTAACATTACAGTGTTAATGAAAAGCCATATGCAGCATACATTATTAGAAGCATAATTGTCAGAGTTGCAATGTACTTGGTTCAGTGCTGTGCGATTATATTTTTTAGGTATTTATGATAGTAGCTTGGTGGTACAGAATTTGAGTATTGCTGAAAATAGAGACATGCTGTCGAAGCTTTTTATCTTGCACTTAGCAGAATAGAATAGCAAGAATACCAAATCTAATACCAAATGGTATTCTTGATTCTGTCCTATTTACAATGTTTAATCTACTGGGTGGGTTACAGAGTGCTTATTCATAGTGATACAAAATAAACTACAGCCCTACAGATCTAAAACATGACTATTGCCTAACAATCTGAATTACACAAGCAAGGTACTGTCCTGATGCAATAACTGCTAAGGTTACTGCATTAATATGTTCATCCTCTACTTCACCTGCAAGCAGGTGGCCTTGTGCTTTGGTTCACCAGGATGAGATGAGAAGAGTAACGTTACAGGCTTATTGGCCTGAAGACAAGTAAGTTCGCCAGCAGAGAAATTAATCTAGCTGTTCTGCTCTCAGTAAATCAGGGATGTTAGGCTAGAGAATTATTTTAAGATGCACGGCAGAGTTTTCAAACACACTTATTTATGACACTTCTTAGACAAGATAGAAGCTGGCCTCATCACTCCTGTACATGAGAAAAGATAATGCAGATAAACATTAGGGTTGAGGCTAATACATTTATTACAGGCCTCTTGGAATCTCCCATGATACCCATTCCGAGGAATGATGAGATCATTTAGCACTGTACAAAAAAACCCAGAAATTAAGAGAAAATACCTACACTTTTTGTTATTTACAGTAAAATCATATGTTTTATATATGCCTTTATTGTTTCCTATATCAACAGAGTGTTCTCCAAAATAGTCTAACATAAACTGATGTATTCCATATAGCTTGCAGGGAGGAAACCTTTATAAATCTAAGGGGTACTGAGTAGCCAGCGATTACCAATATGACCAATATGGCAATAACGCCAGTCTGGCTAAGTTATTTTTTATTCTTTCATGGGATGTGGATATCACTGGCTGGCTAGGCCATCATTTATTGTCCATCCCTAATTGCCCTTGAGAAGGTGGTGGTAAGCTACCTTCTTGAACTGCTGTAGTCCATGTGGTGTAGGTACACCCACAGTGCTGTTAGGGAGAGAGTTCCAAGATTTTGACCAAGCAACAGTGAAGGAATGGAAATATCGTTCCAAGTCAGGATGCTGTGTGGCTTTGAGGGGAATTTGCAGGTTGTGGTGTTCTCATGCATCTACTGCTCTTGTCCTTCTAGGTGGCAGAGATCATGGATTTAGAAGGTGCTGTCGAAGGAGCCTTGGTGAGTTGCTGCAGTGCATCTTGAAGATGGTACATGCTGCTGCCGCTGTCAGTGGTAGAGGGAGTGAATGTTGAAGGCGGGGTTGGGGTGCCAATCAAGTGGGCTGCATTGTTCTGGATGGTGTCAAGCTTCTTGAGTGTTGTTGGAGCTGCCCTCATCCTGGCAAGTGGACAGTATCCCATCACGCTCCAGACTTGTGCCCTGTAAATGGACAAGCATTGAGGAGTCAGGAGGTGAGTGGTATTGTCACTGCACTAGTATTCCAGAAACCCAGGGAAATGCTCTGGGGATACGGGTTTGAATCCCACCATGGCATATGGGGAAATTTGAATTCAATAAAAATCTGGAATTAAAAGTCTGATGATGACCACAAAATCATTGTCGATTTCTGTAAAAGCCCATCTAGTTCACAAATGACCTTTACGGAAGGAAATCTGCTGTCCTTACCTGGTCTGGCCTATATGATACTCAAGACCCACAGCAATGTGGTTGACTCTAAAATGCCCTCTGAACATGGGCAATTAGAGGTTGACAATAAATGCTGGCCTAACCAGCGACACCCAAATCCCATGAAAGAATAAAAAAATCTTTAAAGTACTGGAGTATAAGTGTGGTTCTCATTACCACACATATCTATGATTATAGCCAAGCATGACCAAAAATGCAACTTTCCAGCTGTGAATTTGGTCTTGCTGGAACAAGAGCTTAGGTACATATAAACAGCATTGCCATTTTCAGTCGGATATCCGATGAACCCCTTGTCCACATTACAGATGCACCTGCGTTGTTATGTGATCACAAAGCAGATATCGATGAGAATGGATAAGCAGCTCATTTTAGCTCAGTCACCAAGACAAAAGACTTACATTTTTTTTGATATCAGCTGGTTTTCAAATAAATCCAAGGTTTATCCCCCACTGCTCTACCATGAAGACCATTCTGCGCATTAGGCACGTTGAAATTTTTCTTGATATCTCTCCTAAACTTTCATGAGTTTTAAGGTTCGTTATCTTGTTCTCGTATCCTGGCATACCTTGAGGAAGGAACTGAGATAAAACTATCTTTGATATTAAATAGAATGTATGCTTGCATACGGCCATTTCAGTTGTGTCCTTTCAATATTTTCCTGGACTTGTCATCCTCTCCTCATAACTCAACTGTTTAATGTCAGAGATCAATCTTGTGGCTCTTCTCTGCACCACCTCCATGGTTCAAATATTTTTCTTTTGCCCTGGTGACCAAAGTGGGACAAATTGTGACTGACAAAAGCACTTAGCTTTGCGTGACATAATCTGATCTCTATGCAACCAAAATAGCTGATACTGCATCTTCAAGCTATACTTTTAACAGTGTTTCTAAATGTGTAAAAGCAATTGTTTGGAAGGAAGATTACAAATCCAACATTGTGATATCATATAAAATAAAAACAGAAAGTGTTTTAAAAAAAGTCAGCAGTCCTGACAGCATCTGTGGCGAGAATAAAGGAGTTAACGTTTCAACTCCATTTGACTGTTCTTCAAATTGTGATATCTTTGTGATCAAGTAGCATGGCAAAAAATTTGTTTCTGAATTATTTATGATCAAGTCATAAACCCACTAGTTATAAACTGATTTATATATTGTTTAGGCATGGCACATAGCTGGAACCTTCCATGTCAATCTATGATTTAAACTTACAAGTGAACATTTTAGTATTGCTGAAAATAGAGACGTCAAAGCTTTTCATCTTGCACTCATCGGGACACTTGCAAGTGGAGTTGCTATGGAGAATACACCACTGATGGTGACTTGACCAATCAGGGTCAAGCTGCCTGGTTTAAATTTCAAACAATGCTTGGCAGTTAATTTTCAGTGGTGCATTACCATGGCAACACCACTTGCCAACCAATTAGCACTCTTTTCACACACGGTATAAACTGTTGTTTCCCCCCTTATATTGATATTCTTGCAAGTGTCCTGATGAGTGCAAGATGAAAAGCTTAGGCATGTCTCTTTTTCCAACAATACTCAAGTTCTGTACTACCAAACAACCATTAGTAAACATTTTCTGACCATTTCATTATATATACAATTACCCATAAATTTACAGGAAAACTTATTTTAAAAGATTTTTCTGTAGATTTTTCATATTAAATGATTACTTAGAATGGGATTTTGAAAATTGACACGAAGAGGCAAAAAAGGATTTAGACCAAACCAAGATTGAATTCTGCCACAGGATGATAGTAGATAATGACAGTGTATTTCACTCTGTGTCCATTTGAACTAAACCTTTAATAAATGGTTCTGTTTTCCTATTACAATTCAATCTGCAAGCTTTACCTTTAAGGCAGTGTGTCAAACATTTGTGATTAATTATATTAAGTACTGACTGTTGTGCTGTGCCAATAATTTGAGCATTGTCTTACCTTGTGGGTCACTAGCTTTCTGCTTTCCCCTAATTTCACCATCCATAGATCAGATCCCTAGAAGAATGTATTGAATCTCCACAGGTATGTGAAATTCAACCAGTCACACTTTCAACAGTATTGCTACATAGCGAGTTTACCTTTGCCAAGTTCCTATTGATCAGGATTATTACCTTTTCCCTCAGTTCATATCTTCAATATTAATCACTGCTGTTAAATTCAACCTTTCCTTACGAATATAATATAAGGGAATGCAGCAGGCATTTTACACATAGCATAGTCTCACAAACAGCAATAAAAAACAGATGACTGGATAATCTGTCATAGTGACGTTGTCTGATGGCAAATATTGACCAGGACACTGGGAGACCTCCCCTGCTCTTCTTGAATAGTGCCATGAAATCTTTTATGCCCATCTGAGAAAACAGTTTTTAGCATTATTTCTTCATCCAAAAGATATTTAATGAGAATTTATTTTCTATGTGCATATAGAATGATTCAAATAAATTAGATCCTGGGATTAAGCACAGAGAATTAATACATTTTGCGTAGAAGTCAAGGTTAATTTGAACCACCCCTTGAGCTGAATTTTATATGCCCCTGGTGGGCGTGTTTCCCATGGGCGGAGCACGTAAAATGCAATGGGCACCCATCCCACCACCTTCCCGCCCACCTCCAAGCTCTCCCTCATAATACAGGGGGGGGGGGGGGTGGTGGGCAGACGGGCGCTTAAACCCACCCTCTCCCCCCTGACTGCCCCTGTCCCTAACCTATCCAAACCCTCCAGGCCCAAGGCTTACCTTCTCCTGGGATCCTAGGCCTCAGACTCCTTACTTCACCTGCAGTCCTGGCAGCTGCCACTGACGTCTTCCTGGTGCTACAGGAACTGATGAAGCTGCTGCCAATGAAGGCAGGACATCCACCCCAATGAGGGATGGAAGTCCCACTCAGCCCTGGTTAATGAGCCCCGCAGGGCATTATGGTTGCTGGGTCGGTCGATGTGGACCCGGTCAGCTTCATGCCGATGTGTGGTTTCAGGGGGTGCACGGCATCTGCCCCCCCACCCCCGTAATATTCAGCCCCTTATCTCTTTCAGGAAATGTACTTCTCAATTGAAAAGCAAGCAATTAACATAGATATCAACAAGGAAAAGGACTGTGAAATATTGTACTAATCTGATGTGTAATATACCTTTAAGACAAATGTTGTAATATAAGATCACATTATCTTGGTTACCAATAGCAGAGTAGCGCAGGCTACTTCTGTAGTCAGTAGTCTTGAATTAGAGTCTGAAGAGTGAAGATAGAGTTTTGAGTTGTAAGCGCACAAGTGTAGCTGCTGAGTTCCTTTTGTAAATAAATAGAATGAGTTTCTTCTAAGAATAGTCTACTGATCTTCTCTGTCATGATACCAACTTGGTTACCCCGAATCACGCATGCAACCTGGATCCTTTAGCCCCAACAAGCCAGGGCACTGGATCCAACAACAAATAAGTTATTCAAAAAGAAACAGTAATGGTGAAAGATATGTAACCTGTAGAAAATGAAACGTGTACCAGAGTATTCAAAGAGCCCTCATTGAATGCAATCAGAACCAACAGCCAAGAAAATCAAACACCCCGAAAAGGAGGGGAAGGGAACCATTTCTATACTTGAGTGGAAAGTCCGAGTAAAACATAAAATTGGGCTTTAGGTTTTTTAATCATTGAATCATTGAGATGTGATTAGCTACTGAGTGTCTCCAAGCAACTTGCCGGAGAAGACTCAAAGATCAGGCCAGTCCAACATCAACAGAGGCTCTCAGGTAACTCCCTAAAGTTTTTTTTTTGTTCTTCTTTTCATGGGATGTGGCCATCACTGGCTGGGCCAGCATTGTTATTGCCCATCCCTAACTGCCCTTGAGAAGGTGGTGGTGAGCTGCCTACTTGAACTGCTGCAGTCCATGTGGTGTAGGAACACCCCACAGTGCTGTTAGGGAGTGAGTTCCAATATTTTGACCCAGCAGCGGTGAAGGAAAGGCGATATATTTCCAAGTCATGATGGTATGTGGCTTGAAGGGGAACTTTCAGATGGTGGTGTTCCTATGCATCTGCTGCACTTGTTCTTCTGGGTGGTCAAGGTCGTGGGTTTGAAGGTGCTGCCTAAGGAACCTTGGCGAGTTGTGGTTTGTGGTTTGGAGCAAGAGTGGCAGTGATTGGGATTGGGAAGGATGGGTTGGGCTCAGGTGGGTCGTGGAGAAATAGCGGCGTCGATCAGGGGGTGACTGGACTGCCTGATTACCATCTTCTCCCCACCCATTCCCATCCAATCAGGTGGGGGTCAATGTCACAATATGGGAATGGGAGAAGTGATGGCTGACATTCCTATTGCTCCTGGCTCCAGGTTTGGGCAAGTATAATATAAACACTTGACTTTATTGGGATGGCTCCTTTGAGGACTGCTTGTTTGGTCGCGTACAGACTTGGCATTCCCAATATTCCAGAGTGGACATCAAACGGGTATAGGACTCTTTACAAATTCATATTAGAGGCCGTACACCTAATTCCAATGTAGGCCCTGTACAGCAATACTTTTTTGCATGCAATGTGACTGACACTGCACTCCAACTCATAATGAGTATGAACTTGCTGCCCACCATATTGGAGGTTTAAGGCTGGGAGCTTGTAGACCACTATTGCTTTATCTCTCTGTTTACTTGTACTATTTTTGCTCTAATACTTCATTAACCTGAACAAAAAAATGATAAAGCTTTCCAATTTTTAAAATTTTCTTTGTACCAGATGCATCATTTCCAATCCCCTTTCCTCTCTGAAGTCTTTGAGTTTATTGTTGCCTCCAAACCTTGTGCACTTCTTTCTTGCAACTCCATGTTGGAATCCATCCAATCAGGTTTTGCACCTGCCACAGTAAAAAAATGGCTCTTAACAAAGTCACACTTGCCCCCATGCAACTGTGATAGTAGGAATCCATCCCTCCATGTCCTTCTTAACCTGTCTGCAGCCTTTGACACAGCTGACCACATCACCTCCCCCAGAGGCTGAGATGGAAGTGACTGATGCCAAAGTGGCCAGGTTAAAATACTGGATGCAGTGCGCTGAGACATTGTTCCAGTTCTGTAGATCAGCATAAAGCCAACCCCTCACCTCCCTACTCTCCTCACACCCCGTCTCACCTCTCATCCTGCTTCACCCCCTAACTCCTCCCTTTCCCTCAACCACTTAATCATCCAGTACATACTTTATAATGAGAACTCATGAGCCCTATAATGACATTTGGAAGTTTTTAGAAAGCTCATAAATCTGTCAAAATAAACAAACATCACTTGAATGGGCACTTAAAAAACATAATCCTCTTAGAAGCTCATAAATCTGTCAAGATAAACAAACCCATTTCCCCCAGGACAGGGGAATTATCTGATAGCATTACAAAGACCTGGCTGCAAGGTGACAGACAAGGATTGGGTCCTGAATGCTGAGGAGTATATGACCTTCAAGAAGAATAGGAAGCTAGGTAAAGGTGGAGGAGTAGTACTGTTAATCAAGGATGGCATTTGTGCAATAGCTAGAGATGATTTTGGTTCAGGAGATCAGGATGAAGAATTGGTTTGGGTGGAGATGAGGAATAGTAGCAGAAAGAAGTCACTAGTAGGAGTAGTCAGTAGGCTTCCTAACAGTAAATGTAAGGCAAAGTATACACGAAAAAATATTGGGTGCTTGTGATCAGGGAATAATCATGGGTGACTTTAATCCACATACAAACTAGAAATCATATTGGAAGTAGTAGCCTAGGTGCGGAGTTCATAGAATGCTTTTGAGATAGTTTCTTAGAAGAGCATGTTCTGGAACCAACCAGAGAGCAGGTTATATTAAATTTGGTATTGTGTAATGTAACAGGATTAATTAATGACCTCAGAGTAAAGACACCCCTAGGTAGCAGTGACCACATATGATTGGATTTTACATCCACTTTGAAAGGGAGAAGAGTGGGTCTAAGACTAGTCTTTTAAACTTAAATAAGGGCAACTATGTGGGCATGAAAGCTGAGCTAGCTGAAGTGAACTGGGATACTAGGCTAGGGGATAGATTAATAGAGAAGCAGTGGCAGACATTTTAGGGGTTATTAAGGGGTTATTTCAGAATGCTCAGAATAAGTATATTCCTACTCTAAAGAAAAATTCTAAAGGGAGGACCCACCATCTGTGGTTAACTAAAGAGGTTAAGGAAAGCATCAAACTTAAAAAGCATATAACTGTGCAAAGATGAGTGGCAGGTCAGATGATTGGTCAGAATATAAAGAATGGCAGAGAATGACTAATCAGGAGAAAGAAATTAGAATATGAGAGGAAGCTAGCTAGAAATGTAAAAACAGATAGTACGAGTTTCTACAGGTATTTAAACAGGAAAAGAGTAGGTAAAGTGAGTGTTGGTCCTCTAGAGAGTGAGAATGGGGAGTTAATAGTAGATAATAAGGAAATGGTGGATGACATGAACAAATATTTGCTTCTGTCTTAGTTATAGTGGATACAAAAAACATTTCAGTAATAGCTGTAAATATGGAGGTTGAGGGGAGAGAGGAACTTGGTGAAATTACAATCACTAGGTAAGCATTACTGAGCAAACTGATGGAGCTACAGGCTGCTAAGTCTCTAGGTCCAGATGGACTTCATCCTAGCGTCTAAAAAGAGGTGGCTAATGGGATAGTAGATGCGTTGGTGTTAATTTTCCAAAGTTCCCTAGATTCTGGAAAGTTCCATCAGACTGGAAGGTAGCAAATATAACCCCTCTTTTCAAGAAGGGAGGGAGGCAGGGAGCAGAAAACCAAAAGCTGGTTGGCTTGACATTTGTTTCGGGGAAGGTGTTAGAGCAGATTCTTAAAGATGTTAGAGCTAGGCACTTAGAAAAGCTCATGGTAACTGGGAAGAGTCAGCATGGTTTGCTGAAAGATAAATCATATTTAACCAATTTATTAGAGTTCTTTGAAGGAGTAGCATGTGCAGTGGATAGAGAGGAGCCTGTGGATGTACTGTACTTGGATTTCCAGAAAGCATTTGATAAGGTGCTAAATCAAAGGTTACTGTGGAAAATAGAAGCTCATAGTATAGGGGGTAACATATTAGTCTGGATAGAAGATTGGCTGGCTGGCAGAAAACAGAGAGTATTCATAATCGAGTCTTTGTCTGATTGGCAGGATGTGACAAGTGGAGTCCCACAGGGGTCTGTGCTGGGGCCTCAACTTTTTACAATTTATATCAATGACTTAGATGAGGGGATTGAAGGCATGGTAGCTAAATTTGCAGCTGACAGAAATATAGGTAGGAAAGTATGTTGTGAAGAAGACATAAGGAGTTTGCAGATGGAAATAGATAAGTTGAATTAGTGGGCAAAAATCTTGCAGATGGAGTATAATTTCAGAAAATGAGAAGTTGTTCACTTTGGGAGGGAGAATAAAAAAACTAGAGTATTACTTAAACAGAGAATGACTGCATAATTCCGAGGTGCAGAGGGATCCAGGTGTTCTCGTGCATGAATCACAAAGTTAGTATGCAGGTACAGTATGTAATCAAGAAGGCTAATGGAATGCTATCCTTTATGATGGCATTGAGATAGAGGATCAGCCATGATCATATTGAATGGTGGAGCAGGCTCAAAGGGCCCAATGACCTACTCCTGCTCCTATTTTCTGTTTTCTATGGGCAGAATTTTCACTCAGTGAGCGGACGCGTGCCCGACATGCTTGAACGTAAAATAGCGCGTGATGATGTCAGCTGAGCATCCCATCGCCATTGTGCACTCGCATGATATTTCGCTTGGCGGGCGCGTGTGGGTGCTGGAGCTGCGCTCGTCATTAATTAAGAGGCCAGTTAAGGCCATTAAAAAGTCAATTTTCACCAATTTTTCGTTGCCCGTGCAATTTTGCACTCGTCGCATAGGCAAAACGAGCAGGCGGCCAGCCGACAATTTCAAAACCTTTTATCAGGATAAAAAGGGTCAGCAGCATTGCCAGTGTGAGTAGTGAGGAGTTTGGTAGATAGTTTGCTGCTGGTGACTTATTGGTATATGGCAGCTTCATCTCTGTTTGGGGCTTCATTCTTAGCATTTCCAGATTTCATTTCAGGTCGCCTTGTGTCTCCAAGGACCTCGGAGAATTCAGACCATGTGGACCCTTCCAGGTATCAGACAGCCTTCCGTTACCCTGGTAATGGGGATTGTGGTCTCTGCTGGGGGCAGAGAGGGGCAGAAGGGAGAGGGGGCCAGGCATCCCAATGCAGCCTCAAGGGAGGAGAGGCACAAGCACAAGGGGTGCAGGATCTTCCAAGGTGGAAGGGGCTGCAGAAAACACCACTATCCTGCTGCCAGGTTTACAGGCGGTAATGCAGCTACCTCAATATGTCCGAGGTGCAATGCCGAAGGAGGTTCCGCCTCTCAAGGGAGACTGACCTCCATCTGTAAGATGATCAGGCTGGAGATTAGCACCAACTGTGTGGGTGGACATCCCATGCCAGTTGCTCTGAAGGTCATAGTGGCCCTCAACTTCTATGACTCCGGCTCTTTCCAGGGGTCAGTGGTGAATCTGTGTGGAGTCTCCCAATCAGCTGTCCGCCAAGCTGGTGACGGAAGCTCTGTTCAGGCGGGTATTGACTTTCATTTATTTCCGTATGGACAAGGCCAGCCAGGCTGAGCAAGCCAGAGGCTTTGCAGCAATTACTGTGTTCCCCCGCCTCCAGGGTGCAATAGACTGCGCACATGTGGCCATCAAGGTGCCAGCGGGTCAGCCAGGTGCCTTCGTCAACAGGAAGGGCTTCCACTCCATGAAAGTGCAGATAGTGTGTGATCACAGGATGCTGATTCTGCAAGTCTGTGCAGGGTACCCAGGCAGATTGCTTGACACGTACGTCCTGAGACACTTCCAGGTGCCGAGGCTCTTCAGTGCTCCAGCCCAACTGGATGGATGGCTGCTGGGTGACAAGGCTATCCCTTGAAAAGGTAGCTTATGACGCCCATCCAAGCACAGAGGCAGAGCAGCGGTATAACAGGAGTCAAGCCTTCACAAGGGCGGTGATAGAGAGGACCATAGGTCTTTTGAAGACTCACTTCCATTGCCTGGACTGTTCCGGGGGTGCACTACAATACCCCCCAGAGAGTGTCACTGATAGTGGGCTCATGCTGCACTCCCCACAATCTGGCACAGGCAAGGGGGTATCAACTGGAGGAAGAGGATGTTGACACAGCTGCACAGGCCCCAGATGATGAAACCAGTTTTGAGTCAGAAGAGGAACATGGTGAGGAGAATACTGAGGGCGTGGAGGCAGACCTCTGTAGCCTCCAGGGAGGCAGGGACACCAAGGATGCCTTGATACAACACTCCTTCAGCTAGGCTGCCAAATAAGCCCTGCCACCTCATGCCGGGACTCCAGATGTCTGAAATGGCCCTTTTCTTTGACCCCAAAGTCCTCTCTGTGCCTGTGCAATAAAGTTTTGAGCCACCCATGTCCAGCATTACACACTGGCATAACCTGGACCACTTTAAATAAAAAGGGTGAAGCATACTCAGGCCATTACGACAAAAGAAAATTTATTTCATGTTGACAGTCAAAACAAATTAACAGAACCTTCTCTGGTCTTCAACCACAGGCCAGTTAAAATAAACAAATCGCACAACAGAAGATCACCTGTAACCAGTCCCTCTTGTGCTCATGGCGCCTTAAGCTTATGTTTACGGGTGCTACATCTAGGTGCTCCCCCTTCGCTGGCACTGGCATTGGAGACAGCCTGCTCACTCTGCTGTCTTGTTGGCCTTGATGACCTCGGCGGTCATGCTCTGGCCAGTGGAGCTTGTGCTGGCCTCGCCTGGGAGGGAGTGGCCAGTTCCATGGCTGGCATCTCCCCAGTTGCCGCAGCCTCATCAGATGCCACGGTCACTGGCAGTGGGGTGGAGGAGCTGTTGCCGTCACCCAGAGCACCCTGAGAGGAGCACGCAGAGACAACAAGCAGCTCATGTGCCAACGTGAGGTGGCTCTGGGCCTCCCTGCTCACCATCGATGGACGGGCACCTAGCTGGGATACTGGGTGCCTCATCCATCTCCCACATGGACACTGACCACCTGAGGTCATTGCCGGTGTGAGGGCTTTTAGGTCTGAGTGCAACCCCAGGAACCCCTGATTCTGTTCCTGGAGTTGCATCTCCATGAGTGTCGACACTGTCTCACTGGAGGAGGCAATACACTCGGCCATGAAGGTCAATGCTGATGCTCCGCATGGACTTCTCCATAACACGGAACATGGCACGCAGACCGTCATGGATGTCAGCCATATTTTCCCGCAAATCTCACTGGAGTTCCAGCATCTGCTGCCTAATGGACGACTCTAGAGGCTCATCATCTGCCTTTCACTGAGCATCGTCCTGCTCTCCATCAGTCCTCTGACTGCCGGCGCCCTGGGCACTCTCTGCCTCTGCCTGCTCCTCAAGCGAGGGTGAAGTGCCCTCACTGCTGTGCACCGACATTCTAGTTGAAGTTCTAATGCCCACAGAGGTGCTGGTATCTGCGCTGGTGCCTGGTTCAGAGAGTGGGTGCGACATAGGTACATCTGGAGTCTGGGGGTCCTCTGGCGTCAGGGGTGGGTCTTCGGGCTCCAGTTGGTGGGTATGTGGTGGCAAAGTTAAGGGAGAACAACAACATGTCATTAGCTTAAGTCATCACACTGTCACTGTGCATGCCTGGCACCCTGGTGAGATCATGGAGATCTGCATCATGGTGCCATCATCTTTCAATGATTAATGGCGAATCCAGTTTTGAGACTCCCATCAATGAAAAGACTACACAAGAATGTTTGCACCATCTTGAACTCTGACCCCTGTGCACTGCATTCTTATTTTCGTCTGATACCCCAGCCTCTCCGCATGCCAGCTCTCCAGCTCAAGGGTGTCCTGCTTGTATCTGGTTGGAATTAGGAGGTTAGGGGGGGGCCTCCACCTGTCCATGACCTCTCATTGTTGTTATGGGGCGTCTTCTCCTGAAAGGACAGAGGAGCATTGATTAGTCCACTCTCTCCCTATAGCGCCATTGCAGCCTGACCAACCCCAGTTGAGGAGCAACTTGTAGGGCACATTCAATTTGTAGCCCTTGGGCCACAAGGCACTCAGTCCAAGCAGCCAGGGCTCACGCCTTTGGCCAGTTCCAGCGCCATTGACAATTGGCACTCAGACTCTAACAACCCTGAGCTCCAGGCGGGTGGGGGCGGGCGGCGGTGGAGTGGGAATGGCCAGCCCTTAATACTTCAACACACTGATCCATGCCAACATGGTGCTCACCCTTCCTGAGCGCAACAGGTCATTAAACTTCTTGTGGCACTGGACCCAGGTGTGCCGCACCACATCATGGCTACTGACCAGCGCTGCAACCTCCTCCCAAGCTCTTTTTGTTAGGTGCAGTAGCCTCCCCCTTCCAACCCTGGGGACAAGGTTGTCCCTCCCAGCAGCCACCTCCTCCAGGAAGCACTCATCAGAAAAACAGAGGGGGGTGGTTGAGTCCCCACCTGACCTGCCCTCACGCCTGGCGCCTGCAGCCACATTTGTATCCATAATTTCTACTCTCCTGCTCACAACATCGAAGATGTCTTTGTCGCCGGCAGCCTTTCAGGGCCTGACTGTGCTGGTTTTAAACCGGCCGCCGGATCATCATTGGACCCGGCGGCCGACAGGCCCCTGCCCGCCCGCCCCTTCCTGACCATTGGCGAGCTGCCGTTCACGCCAGCGTGAAATCACAGTCGGGGGCTGATTGCGGTCGGCAGGCCGTTTCCTGGCCACTCCCAAGCCCGCCAACTGTGCCCACCCACCGACTTCAAAATTCTGGCCTTTGTTTCTATTACAAGAGGAATTGAACATAACAGTAAGGATGTTATGTTTCAGTTATACAGGGCATTGGTGAGACGGCATCTTGAATACTGTGTGCAGTTTTGGTCTCCTTATTTGAGGATGTAAATGCATTGGAGGCAATTCAGAGGAGGTTTACTGGATTGACACCTGGAATGAGTGGGTTGTCTTATGAGGAAAAGTTGGACAGACTGGGCTTGTTTCCACTGGAGTTTAGAAGAGTGAGGGGTGATTTCATTGAAGCATGTAAGATCTTGAATGGTCTTGCATGGTGGATGTTGAAAGGATGTTTCCTCTTGTGGGTGAATCCAGAACTAGGGGGTACTGTTTTAAAATTAGGGGTCGCACTTTTAGGACAGATATGAGGAGAAATCTTTTTCACTCAGGAGGTTGTGCGACTTTGGAACTCTCTGCCTCAGAAGATGGTGAAGGCGGGGTCATTGAATATTTTTAAGGCAGAGGCAGGTAGTTTCTTGTTAGGCAAGGGGATCAAAGGTTATTGGGGGTAAATGGGAATGTGGAATTCAAAACACAAACAGATCAGCTATGATCTTATTGAATGGCGCAGCAGGCTCGAGGGGCCAAATGGCCTACGTCTGCTCCTATTTCGTATGTTCGAACATCAGCGCCTGATAAAGCTCTCTGAGAGAAGAAGCGCTTTGATTGGCAGCCTCTCACCTGGCCATGTCACTCTTGCGCAGCGTGTGCGGGAGCCCCTGCTGCCCTTTCTTCATGAGGTTGCTGCTCCTGTCTTTGTGAAGCCAGGAGCCTCAGTCACTCTCTCCTCCGTCTTCAACATCTCTGTAGGCCATCAGGCATACAGCTAAGTTATCAGGATCCATAATCCTGACGTGGTCCTCCTGCAGCATGAAAGAGAGACATGGTTATCGTGGCTGTACTTAGCACCTTTCCTGGCCCTGTGTGGCCGCCCCTTAATGCTTCCCGGAGAGTGCTGGTCACCCCTCGGATGGCCGGAGATGAGTGCGCTGCATGGCTGCCCTGTCAAACTGCGACATGGGGGAGACTGCTCCTAACCGGGATGTTGAGATTGCAAGGGGCTGTGAGCGCCTCCAGCAGTGACAGCTACATGGGCAGCGTTGGCGAGGAGGTTGTACAATGTGTGCAGCCCAACTGCTCCGCAGTCCATTATAGTAGTGGCAAACTTGAAGTCTGTGCTGGATGGGGTGGCGGGGTGGGGGTTGTAGGGGCTGGTGGTGTGTGTCAGCTTCACCTCTGACTTTTGAGTGGTCCGAATTGCTCCCACTCCCTGGGTTATAGACCTTGGACTTATTGGGGGTTGTGACAAAGTGCAGCAGACACCTGGTTTTGGTGCAAGAAAAAAACTGGGTTTATTGAAGTCACAAATGAATTTATAACATTAGGATTATACTGAGATTATACAGACCTCCCCACGTGGTGCTGGTCTGTGGAATCTGCGAAGGTTCTTCAGTTGAGTGGAGGGCGCGGTTGTGGGCAGTTGATCTTTGTGGAGGGTTGCGGTTGCGGCCTTGTTGTCTTCGGTTGAGCCTGCCACCCCGTGCCCCTCGCCATGATGTTGCCTGTGGGCCTGCAAACCTCCAGATCTCCTTCCTCCTTAAACTCTGCTTCAACCGCTCCAAAACTGCTCACCCTCCAAAACTCTGCTTCAACCGCTCCAAAACTGCTCTCCCTCCTGTGTCAGCTTCACCTTCATAACTGGTGGCCCAGTTATACTGTTTTTTCGAATTTCTTATCTTAATCCAAATCAAGGTTAGTTCTTTGTCTGATTTTGGTGGGCTTCCCCAGGTGATTGTTGTCTTGTTGTTTTTAATGGGCTTGCATGATGTTTATTGTTGTCTTCCTGTCCCCGTAACTAGTCTTGAACTGAAAGCCATTGTATGTGTGGAGTATTGATAGGTTCACAGATGAAGTCTTTCTCTGGGTTGATTGTTTTAAAGGGAAGAATGCGTCTTCTGTCTCCTCTCATTGTCAGGTTACAGGCAACAATCCACACTGCACTAAACAAGCCCAGGCATGTCCAGTCCCAGGCCTTCACACTTAACTCAGCAGTTGGGTCCTCTGCCATAAAAGTCCAAAAGTCAGATCCTTGTTGATGATATGAAAAATGTGGGAATTTTGAGAACCCTTCAGGGTTAAGGTATGGAGCGCTTGGTGGCCCTTTGGTGCCTCCGCGTTGCTTGCATGGGCAGGCAGACTAGGAACATGACCCCAATCATCTCCCTGTGGCTGTGCCTGATCTGCCTCAGTTGCAGAGGAATGGTCAGTTTATACCGGTGTTTCAAATGCATGGCCACTTCCCTCGCCTACCCTACCTCGACTGCCTTTGCGCAGGATGCAGCGCCAGGGCAGCACTTGACCCCCCCACCCCCACCCCCTCCCCCCCACCAACAGTCGCTGCCCAGGCTGGCCAGCACTTGCCCCCGGACACAGCACCCCCTCCCCACCTCAGCAGTCGCCTCTGAGGCTGGCCAGCACTTGCCCCCGGGCACCCACCCCCCTCAGCAGTCACCTCTGGGCCAAGCATCAGTTGCCCCCACCCCCTGCACCCCTAAGGCCTGTAAACAATGGGTGAGCTGTGGAAAACGCTGCTGCTCACTCACCTCAGTTCCTCAGTTCCCCCAAAGTGAAGGCCACCAAGTGCATATCACCTGCATGCTGTTGTGAAATACGTCAGCATGCTTTCCCGCTGACGCGGATGGACGATACAGCGGGGCTCCAACAGCCTGGTGGGATGGCCTTTTAATTATATGCTGATGTATTACAATTAGCACCCTGCTGACCGATGGCGGGAAATGCGGCTTGCCGTCGGCTGGCTGAATGGACGATCGTGACCGGCCTTCACATCGTCGTGAAGCAGCCCGCACCATATTTTCTGCGCACACCACCTATCACACCCGCCGCCAGCGGGCTCCGAAAATTCTGCCCAATAAGTGTAAAGGGGCTAACATTGTAGACGGATTAGGCAGGAAATGACCGTAATAATTTACCATTCCCAAAAATGACTTGAGCTCAATGACACTGGTAGGAGAGGGTGCTTCCTTGGTTGCCCTGACTTCCTACTTTAATGGGTGTAACCCTTGGGCATCCACTTGATAACCCAAATACGTGACTTCAGTTGCTTGGAAAGTGCACTTCTCTTTTGTCAAACGTACGCCAGCCTCCAAAAATCTCTTCAGATCCTCCACTAGGTTGGCCAAATGTTCTTCGTCCATTGATCCTGTGATTAGGAAGTAATCCAGGTACACTATAACTTGGGGAAGTCCTTGTAGTAAGCTTTCTATGGTTCCTTGCAAAATCGTGCAGGCCGATAACACACCGAAGGGTAGGCATGTCTATTGGTACAGGCCCTGTCGTGTTTATGGTGAAATACCCTCTTGATGTGTTGTCCAGCTCTAGCTGTTGGTATGCATGGCTCATGTCCAGTTTAGTGTAGGATTTTCTTCCTGGGAGTTTAGTGTAAGGATCTTTAATCTTTGGGATTGGGTATTTGCCTAATTTTGCAGCGTTGTTCACAGTTAACTTGTAATCTCAGCAGATGCGAATGGTTTGATCTGGTTTCATCTATGGGACTATGGGTGCTGCCCATTGTGAGAATTGGACTGGCTGGATTATTCCTACCTTCTCTAGATGGCACAACTCGGCATCCACCTTCTCCTTTAGAGCGTAAGGCACAGGTCTTGCCTTAAAAACCCGGGATGTTGCTTCAGAGTCCACGTATACTTTAGCTTGTAGACCTTTTATCTTAACCAACTCATCTTGGAATACTCTGTCATACCTTTTTAACAACTCTGGAATTCCTCCTGCTCTGACATGAAAAATTTCAGACTAGTTGAGTTTAATTTCTTTCAACCAATCACGGCCCAGAAGGCTAGGTCCTTCACCTGTTACAACAATTACTGGCAGCTGGGCTGTCTATTGCCTGTAAGATACAGGTGCAGAGGCGATGCCTTTCACCTGTACTACCTCTCCAGTTTACGTTTTTAGCTGAGCCGTGGTTTGCTCCAAACTCAAAGCTGGGTACCTTCTCTGAGATATTTAAAGATGTGTTATCCCATCACTGTGATCGATGTTCCTGCGCCAACCTCCATACTAGAGGCTTTCCATTTATGGTGATTGGCTCAGTTTTCCTGGCCTTCAGGTTGTATAGGGAATAAATATTAGTATCAGCAGCTTCTGGTTCATCTGTATTGTGCACTTCACCTAACTTGACCTGCTGTCTGGATGGCTGTCTTGATCTCGCCCTGCATTGTTTTACAACATGCCCTTTTTTGTGACAGTCATGGCATTCTGCCTCTTTAAGTCTGCAAGTTTTATGGACATGATTACCCCCACATCAATAACATTTTAATTTCTGAATTACTGGTGAGCTGCTTCCCGTGTTTCTTTTTGTTTTTCTTGTGGTAGGGACTGTGTCCCATTTCGCGGTAGCCTTCCTGGTCTTCATGCCACACCCGGTGGCAGGTTCCTCCCCAAACTGCAGAATGGCGCCATGCTGCACATTCTGCAAAGCCACAGAATCCCTCTCAGCACTCCCCATTGCTAGTGCTATCTCCATGGCGCGCTTCAGGCCTATATGAACTTCTGCAAGTAAAGGGCGCTGAATAGCATTGTCGTGTATGCCATAAACCAAATGCAGCATGTTGTTTAGAGTATCTCCGAAGTCACAGTGCTCCATCAATTATTTTAACTTGGCGATGTAAATTGCGATCGACTCACCGGGGGCCTTACTCTAGAGTCGAACTTGAATCTTTGCATGATCACCAATAGTTTAGCTTAAAAATGTGCTTTCATGAGGTCTACTAGCTCATTGAAGGATCTGGAATTTGGTGTGCTTGGGGCAGTCAGGCTATGAATTAGGTTGTATGCTTTACTCCCTCAGACATTTAGAAGATTTGCCTTTGGTTTCTCCTCTGCCGTTATTTTGTTTGCCACAAAGTAGAAACCTAGGTGCTCTATGTACTGACTCCAGCCCTCGATGGATGAGTCATATGGGTCAATTCTGCCAAAGAGTGGCATTGCTGATGAGTATACTTTTTTTTCTTTAAAATCAAAATACTCACATTCAAGAGGCGAGCTGCAGTGTTATTTATCCTCGTCACCAATTGTAATAAACTTGGAGTGCAAGACTGGTTTCTTGTAGGAAACAGTAAACTTTATTTACAGAGCTCCTGATGAAGCTATATGCTTGTACCAAGACCAAGGTTAGAAGACTCCGCCCCTAAGATTATCTGCGCTTAGGGCTGATTCGTCTATACAGTCACATGCTCTCCATAACAGTATGAATGATCCCCTCAAAAGATTGAGCATAATGGCTGCAACATATTTGTTTGTCAAGAGACAGCCCCAGCTGAAATAAATTATATCCACCAAGGATGTTTGGACTTGAATACAAAATCAACTTAACATTAAGTATCCTTCAAAGTGCAATTATTGCGTCTGCTAGCTGAGACCAGGCACTTTCTGGAGTGCAACACCAATTGATGCTGCTATTATCAGTAGTGGTTAACAGAGTTATACTGCATCCAGAGTGAAGTTTATGTGGTATGAAATTATTTCCATGAGTGATCACACAAATAACACTAAATACTGAATGCCAGTTTGGCTGCCAATATCTCGTTCATGCTGCATTGCTGCAAGTAAAAAAGATGAGAACAGTGATACCTTTGTGCAATATAGCTCTCCTTTTAGCCACCAATTATTAGAGATTTCTTTTCCACGGGCGGCCCCTGTTAGCGGCGGGTGGCACGGCGGGCGTGAGCGGTCAATATGGCGGGAAGACAAAGCATTGGTTTTACTCTGTCATGAAACCTGTTTGCGATCGTCTGCTCCTCCCGTCAATAACTGGCCTGTTTCCCACCACTGGACATTGGGAACATCATTTTAATACATCTGCATATCATTATAAGCCCTGCTTGCTGCAATCAGCCCTCAACGTTGGATCATTCGGACATGTTAGTGTGATTGCGTGCCAACATATTTCACAAGTTTCACAGCGGTATTTATAAGCCGTGCCCCTGGCGAGCTGCACTTCGTGGGGAACTCGGAGGTGAGTGCTTCCTAATGTTGCACAGCGATCGTGAGGGTTGCCTGCACGACTTGAAGGTTAAAGCACCATGCATTCAGGCGAGGTGCACAGGCAAGTCGCTTTTTCCCCATTGGCTGACAGTGCGGTACTGGGGTAAGGGCTGCACTGGGATTGGCGTGAGTTGGGGTGGTGGGGGGAGTGGGGCAGCAGGCTGTGAGGTAAGTTTGTGGGGGGGGGGGGGGGGGGGGGTGTGGCAAGGGCTGCACCACGTCCTGAGGCGAGTTGCGGGGGCAAGGCAGCACGCTGTGAGGTGAGTTGATTAGGGCAAGGCAGCCCGGTCTGCTGGTAGTGCACAAGCACATGTTGGGGCAGAGAGGGGGGGTGGGAAGCGGCCATGCATTAGGGAAACCTTGTATAAAGTGACCATCCCTCTGCAGCTGACACAGTTTAGGTGCAGTCATAGTGACATTCTTGGAGTTGGGCCTCTAGCTTATCTTCCCACTCAAGCAAGGTGGAGGCATGAAAGCGTCGCCAAGCGCTCCTGAGCTTTTCACTCCTTGGGCACAGACTGTGAATTAATGAGTGTTTTAGTGGACTGCAAAACAATTGGATGACTGAGCAAATTGTACAATCTTCTTGCTAAAGCTGGCCATGCAGCAGTCACTGGCAGAGGGGCTCACAGCCCCTTGTAATGTCATCATTCAGTTTTGGGCCAGTTCCCCCCGTGGTTCAAGTTAACACCGCAGCCTTGCAGTGTGGGTTAGGGGAATGCGTGCGCCTCAGCTGAGAGCACGGCATGCAGTCCAATGGGCAAAGCTGCTGCCAATCGGTCAGGTGGAATGGGGCAGAGGTGGGTGGGGTTTCGGGCATGTCCCCTGAATGTTCAGCTGGTGTACGAGCACCACGAGCACACCCTACAGGCCTGTGCACTGTTCCCAAGGAGTGTCCATGACTCCAACATTCTCAGTATGTCTCAGATCCCTGATGTCTTCCAGGGTCCAGAGAGGCTGCAGTGTTGGCTCCTCGGGGATAAGGGCTACTCAGGAGGACATGGCTGAATACGCCCATGCGGCGGCCTCAGAGTGCAGCAGAGGGAAGGTACAAAGAAGCTCATGCTGCAACATGCACTTTGGTGGAGCAAATCATTGCAATGTTGAAAATGAGGTTCCGGTGCCAGGACCGGTCTGGTGGAGGCCTGCAATATAGTCCACAGAGGGTGTCAAGCATTGTCATTGCCTGCTGCACACTTTACAACCTGGCGCTGAAATGGGCAGAGGAGGTGGCTGAGGAGGAGATGGAGGAGCTGCACATCTCCTTCAATGAGGAGAACATCGACTGGGCTGAGGGCGAGGAGGCCCTTGAAGATGAGGGTGACAGTGATGAGGCCATCACACTGGCCAGACAAGGCAGGCGCGCTCGGGAGGCCCTCATAGCTGCTAGGTTCATGGAGGATGATGATGACATGCAGTGAGGAGACACCATAGATCCTCACATTGCATGTATGAATGATTGACTCCTGTCTGGCTAATGACAGCGCACATACCCTCTGTGATAAGCCTCCTGTCATGGAGATGCAGCGGATGCCCATAGTCCCTACATTCCAGGAGGATGATGACAAATGCAATGGGGACACTCCATAGATCCTTACACAGCTTATGTGAATGTCTGACTCCTGTCTGGCTGATGGCACCTCGCTTGCACAACGAGCAGGGTCATATCATGGAGATGCAGCAGCGAAACTTTAACTTCTCCTGATCCTATGGCATCCTTTGTGAGCTGAACCCTTCAGGACCACACTGTCACCGGACACAGGTGCTGATGAGGTGGGGGGCCAGCTGCACCTCAAGGGTGATGAGAGCGTAGAGAGAATGTGCTGCCGGCCCAGGACATTCTGGTAGCAATGATAACCCCATCGAGGTGCAGGCATGACTGATGTGTCCAGTGACAGTGAAGACGCACCATCAGTGTGCTGGGAAGGTTGCACAAAGCACAGGGAAGAGGCCCTGGACTGAGACACCTGCCTTTATCTTGTCCAGGGACGAAGGTTTCACATCTGAGTGACACGAACAAGGAGCCAAAGGCAAGGAGCCATTCTTGGGAGTTTATTTACAATAGTGAACATTATGTATAAGTGATTAACACCCGTGCCCAGGCTGTGCTTTCTGATTGGGCTCAGCTGCACCTTGACCCTGTCTGACTGGGAGCCATTGCTGTTGCTGTTGCTGTGTGCTGGCTGTGGCTGCTGCTACTGGGAGAGTACACTCTGCTGCTACTGTTGCTTTTTCCAACATACTCCTCTGGACTTTTACAAGCTGCTGCTTTTACAAGCAGTTTTGCTGCTGCCCAAGGGACACTAGAAGCCTACTGCTGGTGTTGTTGCCGGGGCTGCAGGGGCCTGGAGCCTGCAAGGCCTGAGGCTTGAAGAATTGGAGAGAGAGAGGAGGTGCTGCAAGACAGCGAGGCAGGGAGGCAAGGACATTCTCATTACATCTGCGGTGGGTGTCTGGACTGTGTTTGGTGGGGGCTGTGAAGACTGTGTTGCTTTGTAGGGGGAGGAAGAAGACTGCTGAAGGGACTCGGGGAGAAGGGGTGCATGCCTGTGTCCATTTAACATCTTGCCCCCTCCACCACCTTCTCGCCCTGCCCGTGTCCAAGTCCAGGTAGCAGGTGCTGCCTGGTGAACAGGGACGGACCTGACTTCCCTGCACCAGGCAGTACCCACTGCACAATCTGGGGAGCACAGCACACAATCTGTTCCGCAGCAGGTGGAGGTAGGGAGACCTGAGGCCGTCAGCACTCAGAGGGCTGCTGGAGGCAAGGGATCTGCTGAGTCCAAATCAGATGATGGGCCTTAGGACTTGGTCCTCAATCAGTTGTTGGAGCTGCAGTGACAATCACGGGAACATCAGGAAGGGATGTCCGCTACATTCCTCAGATTGCAAGGCATATTGGAGGAGTCCATCTGCCTTCAGTCCAAGGTGATTGCGCGGTCATGCCTAATGGTTTTCCCTTCTGACTAATTGAGGCTAATAAATCCATAGAGCCCCGCATTGCCTCTTTTTAGGAAGGCCCACAGATTTATGTCCCAATCAGGCACTTAAGTGACCCATGGGAGGCCTTCCTCAGGACCAAGGACCCCAGAGGCAGATGTCTCGCCCACCAAGAGCTGCCTGCCAACCAGAGGCCAGCAGCTCTTCATTACTCAGCAGTGCCACCAGGGAGGTGGTGGGTGCTGCTGGCACTGCACCCACCCAAGTTCCAGGATCGCCGCTGGACCGAGGCGCAAGGGAGTTATGGCAGAGGGGATTGGGAGGGGTAGTCATGGACTTGCAGTAAGAGGGAGCAGGGGATCAGCAGCAAGGGCAGGGTAAGGCTCACAGCAGGCCCCTCTGCTTCCTGTTGCTGCTTGCCTCGATTGGGCACTGATTGCATCTGGATGAGGAACCCTCCCCGGAGGCACAGAAGCAACACTGACAGTTTGCTTCTCGGGCTTCCCACATGGTGAGTCCCCTGCCTGCTGGTGGTGGGATGAATCCCTTAAGTGGGCATTAAGTGCCCAGTTAAGGCTTCAATTAGCAGTGGGATTGGCACAGGGGGGTGGGGGCTGGGGAAGACTGCCCACGGGTCTTCCTGCCTGATTAAATGCCAGCCCCATCATCAAACTTGCCTCATGGGAGAGCATTAAATTCGACCCAAAATCTCAGTGTGCATAAAATTCTATCCCAAACAACATACTTGGTTAACCTGATGCAGGCGGCATTCAAAATGCTCAAGACATTGAGATGAGTGTGAAACATGAAGGATCCACGTGTGTGTGAGAGTGCTTGCACCAGGCTCCGAAAGGCCCTGCCACACACAAACCTTTTCCTCCAGAATCACTCGTGGGCCGGCTGCTCTCTCTGCAGTGACGGGTCTTCCGGGCTGCGTATTTCCACCTCTTCACTGGAGGAGGAGTCCTCTTGGCTGTGGACGAGGACGTGGTTGGAGCTGAGGGACTGGCTGGCTGAGGATGTTGGTCCCTTGGCAGAGCTCCCTGTGAACCAAAGTAGAGAGAAATAGTGCATGGCAGCAGAGTCAAAAGCAAGAGTGAGCACTCACAGTTGCATTGATGGTGGGATGTTATGGTGTGGGATCCTCAGGTGGGTGTTCGCCGCCGACCTCACTGTCGCTGCAGGGTCCACATCTTCACCAGTCAGCGTGATGGCACGCTGCTCAAAGTGAGTGAGAGGCCTAATGTGGACCACTCCACCCCAGGTCTGGGACCTCTCCCTGCTGTTGTGAGCCAGCTTCTCCTGCATGAATACAGGTAGAGAGAGTGTGAACAGGACACATGTCACTGCGTGGAATGTTTGTGTGGTGAGTGGAGCCATGGACAGGATGTGGATGTGAGCTCCAGTGGATATGAGCCTGATGGAGATGTGAGGGTGTGTGTGAGAGTTAATGGTATTGTCCCTTGAGGTGTGAGATCCCTGTGGATGTGTGATGATTTTGTGAGCATGTGAGTTGAGAGTGATGAGAAGAGTGACTTACCCTGGCGGAATGGATGGGACCATTAATCCTGTAGCGGCACTGGGTGGCTGTCCTCATTTGCAGGGCATTTGCACTGACCACTGCTGCCACCTCCTCCCAAGCCTAGTTGGTAATGCTGCTGCCCATCCTGCGGCCAGAGCGGGGTAGAGGACTTTGCTGCGGGTCTCCACCGCATCCAAAAGGCATTCCAGTGACATGTCGCTAAACCTGGGGGCCTGCAGTATTCTTGCCTTTCGTGGACATCTACCCTGCAGTAGTCGTAGCCAGGAAGCATTGAGATGTGTCCGCGTGGCTGGACTTAAAATATGGCGCCCAGCATGATAAAACGGTGAGGTGATGGCGGGTGGGCGAATGAGAGCCCACCATCCATTAAAACAGCATGTTTCCTGGGAATGCATAAATAATGTGGCAGGATTGGGACGATACGGCGTGAAAACCCGCCATTGCAGCCAGCAGTTAAAATGTCGTTTTACCTGCCTGCTACTGCACTTAGTGCAAATCTGGGACAATTCCGCCCCCTTGTTTCCCATCCTTTTATATTAAAAGCATGTGTGCGTGTCCTAGGCTAGTTATAACCAAAGTTGTTAAATGCAGAAGGTGTTCACGTGCTCCTTTGTTTATCCAGTTTTAACATTCTAATCAGTATTTAACACAAATCCCCACAGTACATTTATGCAAGGGGCAAGTGAGATTCGTGCCTTCTGCCTGAGTGATATGCATTCACACACAAGTGAAATGCTTTCAAAAATCTGTAAAATTCAAGCTTAGAAGTAACTTTAGTATCTTGGAGTATTTATGGCCTCATTTTAGATAAGAAAGAGGTAGAAGAGAATGCTTGTTTTTAAAAAAAAAATACTGTGTGCTAAATGATTATCTCAGTCTGAAAATTATTCAATGGTCTGATTCTTCTTTTGCAATGTGGTCATACTTTAATAAGCAGTGACTTTAATGCATTTTATTGCTTATCTACTTTTATGTAAATTTTACTAAATGCATCTTTTTCAGTTTCTAAGCATTTGAATATAATGGGATTTCACTGTCAACATATTTGTATGGCGCGATTAATTATCATTTCAACTAAGAGCTAAAAATTTCATGCTGATTTACTTGATCATTACTTTCATCTTAGCTTTTACTGACTAAAAACAAAAGATGCCAACAAATTTGCATTTTGCCCTTAAATCAGACAATTACAATTTATACTTTCAGTGGGATGTGAATTACTGAAACTCATCATTTTCACAAAATAAGCAACCTTCTAAATATCAGTGCAGACTCTTCAGACAGACTAACTCCATTCCCCAAGATTATATATAATTTCCTAGATGCCCTGTCATTGTCTTTTTAATCAAAAGATGGTGAAAATGGCAAATTTGGCATGTAAACCTCTAAGGAAATGACAGTAAGACGAGTGCAAAACTTACGTTGCTTGAAAAATTGTTTGTGTTTGTGGTATTAAACTGAAACTAGAATCTTCTCATGGTGCAATAATGGCCCATATTTTGAATTGTGTATGGGGGTGAGGTGAAGTTATGATGGTGAAGTATGTGTCATAGTTGATAGAGAGTAATGTGAGGTGATAAAGGAGTATGTGATAAATTGAGCAGTGGGTGAGGCTACTATTTCAGTTTGTAGGGTCTGACATTTGAACATGCATTTAAATGATCTTGACCATTCATGTAAGACCTTTGAACTCTTGCGACACTCCTCAGGACTAGGTTGCTGCAATGACTATCTTGCTGCCAATGCCTTCATAGTGCCTGTCTGCAGGGCCCCTTGATCCCCTATGGATAGAGCATCTCTCTACTCCTGTCCACCTCCTGACTAAAGCCTCAGACAAACTTGGAGCTTTTTGCCCAGAATCTCTCCTGTAACTGGGGAGGTGGTGGCATAGTGGTATTGTCACTGGACTAGTATTCCAGGGTAATGCTCTGGGGTCCTGGGTTCGAATCTCAAATTTGAATTCAATAAAAATTTGGAATTAGAAGTCTGATGATGGCCATTGCCAATTGTTGTAAAAACCCATCTGGTTCACTAATGCCCTTTAGGAAGGGTCATACAGACTCAAAATGTTAACTCTGTTTCTATCTCCAGAGATGCTGCCAGACCTGCTGAGTTTTTCCAACATTTTCTGTTTTTGTCTCAGATTTCCAGCATCCACAGTATTTTGCTTTTATCTTATGGTTATGAAGAAAAGTAATTGTTAAAGATTAATGCAATAGCTACTGTACTGAATAAAGGAATAGTTAGCAAAGATAAAGCATATATGGTCCTAGACTTTCTTGATTCCTAATGTTCTTCAAAGGAAAACCTAATAATTGATTGGGAAAGCATAGAAAAGGTGGTGAACTCCCAGGATTGAAAATAATTCATTACTTAGCAAGAGGTTATGTAGAGTCTGGAAGGTATTGAAACTGAGGAGATTGGAAATGTAAGCAGAGCTACTAGTGTGCACTATACTAATTATGTATCATATTCATTTACATTTATTCATAAGCAGACAAAAATATGTTTTTTCAAATGTTATTCTTTGGGCTTGATTAATGCTGGCAAGGCCATTTATTTCACCTATTCATAGTTGCCCTGAGAAGATGGTGAGCCTTCATTTTGAATCTTGGTAAGCCTCTTCAGAGGACATTATGAGTTAACCACATGATGTGGGACAGGTAGCTACCCTTTCCTGAACATTAGTGAACCAGTTGGATTTTTATGACAAAAGGTACTAGGCATAAATCTCCATATTTAAATTTAATTTCCCAACTTGCCTTGGTGGGATTTGAACTCATGACCTCTGGGTTGCAAGTGCAGTGCAATAATCACTAAAATTATACAATTATAAAATTATATGAAAAAATTGACTTTTCACTAAACACCTGGAAAACTACACTCCTCTTCCAACCAGCTCTCACAGCAAACCACCTCCCCCCATCGATTAAGATCAACGGTGGGATCATTTCACGTATCTTGGGAGCCTCCTCCTGACTAAGGCAAACATTGATGATGAAATTCATCCCCACCTCTAATGTGCCAGCTTGGTCTTCAGCCAACTGAGGAAAAGAGCATTTGATGACCTTGATCTCAAACCCGAGACAAAAGTCATTGCTTACCTGGCAGCAATGATCCCCACGCTCTTCTATGCCCTGAAGATTTGGATAACTTACAACATGGACTTCAAAGCACTGGAGAAATACCACCAGTCTTCACAAGATTCTCCAAATTTGGTGGCAAGAAAGGCAGCCCAACAGCAGTGTTCTCTTCCAAACCAACATGATCAACAACAAGGTGCTAATCACTCAAAGTCATCACTGCTGGGTGGAATATGCTGTTCACACGCCAGACACCAGACTCCTGAAGCAACTGCTCTGCTCAGAACTCAGGATGGCAGGAGACTCTCAGGAGGAGAACGGAAACATTTAGGGATGTCCTCAAAGCATCCCTGAAGAGGTTAAACACACCTGCCAGTATGGGACTCATTGGAGACCCTGGCTCCAAACGCATTGAGAGACTTCATCAGGAACATGCAGAGGCGAAGTCAAGGTATCGGAGAGAGCACACAAACCTCCAAAAAACCCATCTACCCAACCCTTCAAGCACCATCTGTTCTGCATGTGACAGTGTCTGCAGATTGCGCATTGGACTTATCAGCCATTTCAGAACCCATCAAACTGGAATGGGCGCAAATCATCCTCGATCCCAAGGGACAACCTAAGAAGAAAATTATACAAGGTATAAATAGAGCTGTATTGATTTATTTATAGTTTTGTAACATTAGAAATTTACATAAAAACAGTTTTGCAAGTGATAGGGAATATGTGAATATTCTATGGGCGCAGTATTCAAAGTTAAACCTGAACATCGTCAGCATTACTTGCATTCAAAATTATTAAAACTATTTTTTTATTTCCTGAAATGTTCTAATTTTCATTTTCTGTTAATTTAATTTATGTTTAGTAAATGTTATTCACTTACAAAGTAACAGAGGATTTTACCTGATTCCTCACCGTGAATCTCATTGGGGACATACCTAGCTGGGTGCATAAATAGCAGTGAATGTACTTTAAGATATTCTGAGGATGTGATAGTTGCTGTACAAATGGCAGTTCATTCTTAGTTTTTCTTTGCAACTGAACCAGTTTTCTCATTTAGAAGGGCCACAAAATAGCTGCTATACAAACACTAATTCTGTACATTCATGCAGAGTAGTATGCATCTTTGAGATTGGGATTGAGATGTATGGTGACACTATATACCTGAACAGGAATATGTTTTATTCCTCAGCACTAACATGATGAGTGCAAAATACATTTTTAATAAACAAGATCTTTGGTGGATCAAACTCAGATTACATAATCAATTAATCTGCCTGTGCCCAATGAAAAGCAGAAAATAACTGAAACACAATCTATGGTCACTGCATGTCAGGGGTTACACATGAGGCATGATATGCCAGTGAGGTTCCACTTCTCAGGCACTGCACCTATAATGATGGATCTGTTGATGCACGTCAAAAAAATCTTATGTTGCTGCAGTGAAGGTGACATTGTTGAAAAATATTTGAGATGTGTTTTTGAATCAATATCGAAGTAAATTTATGAGACCAATTTACTCCAGTATTTCATATCAGCCTTATTTCACTATCTAGCCTGCCATGGTTGATATAATACACTATGGACTTGCTTAGTCAGTATCGGTGCATTGCTACTGTATGCAATTCTGTTCTTACGCAATATTTCTCAGTCCTAAACTATTATATAAAATGGGATTTGACAGCATATTACTCCAGTAGCCAAAAAACGGATTTAGTTAATTGTTTCTTGCACTCCTTGAAATTTTTGCCCAAGGCAAATGTGCTTTTGTGAAATGATGAGCATTCGAAGAAAACAACTTAAAAAAACAGATTTTCTTATGCAGTAGAATGTACTATCAGTTGACATTTCTAAGACCCAAAGGAGGATTACAAAGTGATTTCCCTCACAATGAAGAAATGCTTGATGTTATTGTCAAAAAAGTCAAGCAACTGAGGCTAGAATGTACTATTAAAGTTGACAGTTTGATATCATGTACAGATTTGCGCACAATGAACTATCGGTGAAGATAAAAACAAAAAGCTAAAAGCTACTGAAGATGCTTTGATTTCTTACGTGAATTTTATATATATAAAATGCTCAAAGATTTCTGCATTACCTTGTAGACTAATCCTTCATTGATTAAATTTTTTGCGCTAGAATTCTTCTTATTAAAACAAATTTGTTCCAGTTACTTGTATGAAATTAAAGTAGATGTGCACATAATCCTGTTCTAACCACCTGCTTGTCAATTAAATGATATTGAACAATGATTGGCACAGGTTTCTTCTAAGAACTGATGTGCCAATCAGTTAACGATTACTCACAGCAGTCCTTTACATTTAATCAGCATGATCATTATTGAGCACACTAGGGGCATCTTATAGTCCCTGGCTCTCCCAAGATTGTTATTGCTGCCTGCTCAGTATCATCTGACTCCATCCCTGCCTCAGATCATCTGTGGCTGAAGCTGACATCCATGCCTTTGTTACCTCTAAACTTGACTACTCCAACACACTCCTGACTGGCCTCCCACATTCTACCCTCCAAAGACTTAAAGTCATCCAAAATTTTGCTGCCAATGTCCTAACTCACATCAGGCCCCGTTCACCCATCACCTCTGTGCTCACTGACCTATGTTGGCTCCTGGTTAAACAATGGCTCAATTTTAAAATACTTGTCATTCTTTACAAATCCCACCGTCGCTCCTCCGTAATCTCTGTAATTTCCTCCAGCCCTACATCCCTCCAAAATATCTGCACTGCTTTAATTCTGGCCTCTTGAGCATCCCTGATTTTAATTGCTGCACTATTGATGTGTGTGCCTTTAGCTGCCTAAGCCCTGAATCTCTGGAATTCCCTCCCTATAAACGCTTCCAACTTTCTATCTCTCTTTCCTCATTTGAGATGCTCCTTAAAACTTACCTCTTTGATCAAGCTTTTGGTCATATGGTCTAATATATCTCTATGTGGATCGGTGTCAAATTTTGTTTTATAGTTATCCATGAAGCACCTTAGGGCATTTTATTGCATTAAAGGTGCTATATAAATACAAGTTGTTGTTGCACAATGTTGTCGTTCAGAAAGGTCTATGGAACAGGTGAAGGGGGGATTCTATCTTGGAACAAAGGCTTGGCTGAGCCCTGATAGTCACCTAAAAGATGCTCCCATTCAAGTATCTTTACAGCCTGGGTGAATCATATCCCAAGCCCTGTTTGATGAAGTACTCAGCTGAAGTGCCTGATATGTTACATTGCATCTCAACTTTCATATATTTCAAATGGGAGAAATGGAAACTAAAGCTTCTTTGTTGGAAGAAAAACCAGGTGATGATTGAATCATTTGTAATTCAAGAGTAATAAGAGGTTTATAGATCATTTAGGAGAGTCCAAGATGGGGTCAGGTGGTACGAAAATGATTAGCACTTACAGCTGATGTCTTTGGAAAAACTCAAAAGACATTTCAATCTTTTGACAGCCTTCTCCAATGGGATGAAGGGAATTAAGAAAATCCAGGCAAAACAAAAAGTGAGGAACCCCAATGTGAAGGTGTGACATGAGACACACAGCCTGGTGGAACAGTCCAATCTCCATGTACGCTGCTACTCTGACTTTAGGGCTGGGTGTATGGATACCAGCAGGTGAGAGTGGAGAGTCTTTACTGAAGCCTAACCTGCCTGGAAGCGACTGGTCTTTTTGTTTCAAAAGCCATTGATATGGGAGATTAGACCCGAAATCTCATCAAGTCATCGGGTGGAATTTTACAGCCCCTCCTGCTGGCGGGATTTTATAGCCCCACTGAAATCAGTGTGCTTTTGAATGGCTCCTTCCCTGCTGCGATGGGGCGATAAAATTCCACCCATTGTTGTTGTTATGAAGGAAATTGTGCTGTTTATTAATCAGGACATGACTGTAATTGGCTAGCATTGTAGCATAGCTGGAAGGAGGTGTGGCAGATTTAAGGGCACTTGTAACCTTCACAGCCATTGGCAGTTCATGCCTATGGAGGAATTTGACTGCAGGTCACCTTGGACTCTGCAACGGAACTCTGTCAATGCCTCTCTTGGGAACCTTCACACACTGTTACTTTAGCAAAGCCTCTATCTTTGGACATGTGTGTGAAAGTACCAGCAGGTGTGCAGAGGCAGCACTGAAACCTGATCTGCGTGAAATTATTCCTCTCTGTTTCAAAACCACAATTATTTAAGATTTGCATCAGAATTCTATTGTATCACTATTGTTGATGTTGCAAATAAATGATTCTGCCACAACTGGCCTCAAGGTTTCTTAACCAGCGAACTGAGAGAGCAAGAAAAAATAGCTCAAAATACCATGACAATGCTGCTAACAGTATTTGCCAGTATGTATTTTATACCCACTTCCATGTTACAACTTTGGTCCCAGCAATCCTGATAACTATTTTAATTCAATGTTATTCTTGGGACATGGGCAATAGTGACAAGACGTTATTTATCACCTAATGGCCTGTGGGCATTAAGAGCCAACTACCTAAAGTAAAACTGGAATCTCTGAGGCCAGGCCAGGTGGGGGTATCAAGTTTCCTTCTCTGACGGACATCGGTGAACTAATTGGGTTTTTCTGATCAACTGTCAGTTTTCACGGTCATTTTCTGGTGTTGGCCCAAAATTTACTAGGTTTAATACATTTAATTTCACAACTTTCTATGGCAGGATTTGAAAATATAATCCCTGGGTTGCTAACACTGTACCAGATTTCAGCTAAATAATGTATAAAATGCCTGGATTATGCAAATTGCAAAGTAAATGTTTTAATTGACTAAAGAAGATAGCAAGTTATTTAATGTTCTATATTTAGATTCTGTGCAGTACAATTATACGGACAGAGAAGCTTAGGAGTATAATTTGTCATTTAATTTATCAAATAGTTTGGTGACTAAAACAAAATTACTGTGTTGCACATTTAGCAACAATAATCAAAGTGCTTATGAAATGGATGGTTATTTAACCATTTCATTTGGTATTCTAATTTCTGCTGAAATACAACCTCCCAATTGACAGTAAAGGATTCAAAAGTTATTTAATTGTACTTTTCACAATACAAAGTTATTTAATCAGCAGCCTCTCATATGCTGCCTTTGTTTCACATATTCAAATATAACAGTAAAACTTTTCAATGCACAACATTATTTTATTCACAGGTCAGAAAGGACACAATTGCTGCACAATTAGCTATGGTTATAATAAGCCTTTGGAATGAATAAAACATTATTCATTGTTGACTTTCACTTTAAACTCAGTCGTTAAATTCGACTTTCTTGACCAACATTGAGACTGCCAGTTTTGGTCTGAGCAAACATACAATAATAGTAACATCTTCACAATAAGTTTGGTCAATACGCAGATACTTATCATTATTTTTATCGCTGGAAGTTTCTGTTAAAGAAAAGAATTTTGCTTAGAAAGAAATCATATTCTGGTGGCATGAGACTCTGATGTAAAATGAATGTGTACTCTGTACAATTGCTCAACCATTAACGGAGCATTAATATAAAAGCAAAACACTCTAGATGTTGGATATGTGAAATAAAAGCAGAAGATGCTGGAAATGCTCAGCAGGTCAGGCTGATCTGTGGAGATGGAGAGAAACAGAGTTAATAGAGGTGAAATTTTAACGTGCCAGGGTGGGTGGGTGTCATGAGTACAGGTGGCAGGTTAAAAGAGCAAAAATGCCAGCATGTCATAAAGCAGGGAGGAACCTGCTGACTTTGCATTTAACTCGAGTGTGCTTGGTAGTGCCCAGGTATCCCTTGTGGGGCAGGTGGGTTTGCAATTAAAATGTTCTGAAAGACAATTGTGTGCTCCTATGATCAGCCAAGATCAGAAAGGATCAGCCATGATGATATTGAATGGTGGAGCAGACTCAAAGGCCGAATGACCTACTTCTGCTCTTATTTGCTATGTTTCTATGGGAATAATTTTCCCGTCGGCGAGCGGAGGTGGGGCTCGCGCCCCGACGTCACCGCACGTCATTTAGATTGTCTGTTCGGCGGGCGCGCAGCCATGTCAGCTGCGAGCCCGCCGAACTGTCAAAGGCCTATTAAGGCCATTAACAAAGCTATTAACGCTGTTAAGAATGCTGCACGTCCAACCTTAAGGTTGGCGGGCAGGTGAAGAGCCCAGGAGGCCTTCACATTTTTCATGAAACCTCATCCACGGGCGGGATGAGGTTTCACGAAGGGTTTATTAATTACGTAAAATTTTTTAAAAAAATTAATGGACTTGCCCCAGCTCATGTGATAGTTTCACATCAGGGGACATGTCCTTAAATTTTTTTTTTACCTTTGTTACATTTTTCAAAACTTAAACTAATTTCCCTGAGGCATGAAGGTGTCTCAGGGAGATTTTTATGCTCTTTCTTGCGCATGCGCTCACTCCCGCCCACCCCCCGCACAAACCCCCAACGGGGGGAAATTTCTGCCCTATGTTTTTAACTTCTGGATTCTGTCTATAACTGTCAGCCCAGGGGTTTCCCAGGCTTCCTGGAAGCAATTGACAGGTTAAAACTTTTAGCTACTGGGATATGACAGTTGCTCTTTTCCTAAGTGATAGACTTCTGCTGACGGGAGCTGCTCAGGGAGTTTGCTCCTTTGCTTTGGAGGATATTTTTAAGATGTTGGAGGTCATTTCTGCTACCTTGAAGGTTTTGACGTTAATCCCACAGCAGCATGGGAGCTCCAATTGCAGCTCTACCTTGGATCTTGAGATGAGGAAGAGGAGGAACAGCAGCCACCTGCCATCCACAGAACACAGTAGATGAACACAGAGCTCGAGGCTGGAATTTTCAGCCCCCGTTGGTGTCAGGCATCATGGAAGGCGTGAGCGGCCAACATGACGAGAAGGCCAAAAATCGGTTTTACGCCGTTGTGAACCAGTTTGCATTCCGCTGCCGGACGTTGGAAACATCATTTTAATATATTTGCATCTAATTATAAGCCACGTTCACCGGAACCATCCCCCCACGCTGGATCGTCCGGGTACATTGGTGTGTTGCACAACTGTATGACCTGGCGAGCTGCACGTCTCTCGGGACTTTGAGGTTTGTTCGCCCGCCTTGCTTCGGGAGCACTCGTGGCCATCAGCGCCAGGCTTTACAGGCAGCACCTTTTAGGGGGACTTGCAGGCAGGTATCTATCTACCAGACCAGCCGTAAGCTTTTCAAGGGCTGCAGGGCTAAGGCTTGTTTGGGGAAGGGGAAGAAGTGGCCTCAGCCAAGGCAACAGGCGTTATGGTGCTCAGGGGCAGGATTTCCCGGTTGGCGTGCGGGGGGGCGGGACCTGCACGCAACGTGTAAAATGACGCGGGATGACGTCAGGCGGAACTCCCAACATCACCCCGCCTCATTTCAATTTTCATGTCGGCGAGGGTGCAACTTAATCAGCTGTGCATCTGCCGACCTGTCAACGGCCACTGAGGTCATTTAAAAAGTATTTGGAGTAGTTAAAGGACCTGCCCGTCCAACCTTAAGGTTGGCGGGCAAGCTGGGAGCCCTGGCGGGCTTCAGAGAAAGCATGAAACCTCATCCACCGACGGGCTTGGCTTTTGGGGCCATGTCTTCACTGGTGCCCTCCTGGACTGCAAGCATTGAGAAGTGTGGGCACAGTTACTGTTTAGATATGGTACCCTGCATGAGGAAGCAGCGAGGAAATGACATGGCGGGCATATTGGACGCTGCCCACCAGTGAGTTGGCATGTTTCCTGTGGTTGCATAATTACTGAGGCAGGAAAGGGATGATGCAGTGTGAAAAGCTGCCATTGTGATCGGCGAGTAAAGCATCGTTTTGCAGGTGCAGGACACACATGGGAATCAAGGTGCCTTCAGATCAACCAGCAACATGGAAACATAGAAACTAGGAGCAGGAGTAGGCCATTCAGCCCTTCAAGCCTGCTCCGCCATTCAATATGACCATGGCTGATCCTCTATCTCAACGCCATATTCCCGCTTTCTCTCCATAACCCTTGATGCCCGTAATATCCAAAAATTTTTCAATTTCTTTCTTGAATATACTCAGTGATCCGGCCTCCACAGCCTTCTGTGGTAGAGAATTCCACAGGCTGACCTCCCTCTGAGTGAAAAATCTTTCCTCATCTCAGTCCTAAATGGCCCTGTATCCTGAGGCCGTGGCCCCTGGATCTAGACACCCCAACCAGGGGAAACATTCTCTCTGTATCTAGTCTGTCTCGCCCTGTTAGAATTTTAAACGTTTCAATCAGGTCCCCTCTCAGTCTTCTAAACTCCCATGAATACAGGCCCAGTCATACCAATCTCTCCTCATACGACAGTTCTATTCATCAAATCAAAAAGGATTTCACTTCACGTTCAGCTGGCATGCCTGTGAAAGTTATGGAACTGGGCATGTTGCCTTCATTCTACATCTGTCAAGTCTCAAATATGTTCCCTTCCAAGCAGAGTTAGCAGATTGCTAACAGAGACAAAGGCTAACCTCTAAGCGTGTGATTGATGACACCTGTGAGGAGCTCTACCGCTAATGCACATAAAAGGCTCCACCAAAGGCACATGAACACAAGAGTGATCATTGAGCAAATTATCAGGATGCTAAAGGTGCGATTCAGGTACCTGGACTGAACGGGGGGCACCCTTCAGTGTGCAGCAGCAAGGGTTTCCAGAATGACAATGATGTGCTGCAGAGGGGACTGTAGGATGAGGAACGTGATGATTGCCCTCCATCTTCAGAGGAGGAGGAGGGAGAGGAGTAGCAGCTTAATGTGGTGAGGGTACCTGCAGCCATTCACTTAGCTACCAGGGATTCCTGGAGCTGCTAATCGAACGCAGTGCAGCCATCTGGCACACCAGTGCTGAACCCTTTGAACCAGCCACATCAGGCCCCAGCACAAAGCAGTTCCAAGGTCATCAAGACATCCCTCTCACTGACACCCATAGCTCCTCTTTGTCCCTAGTCATACCATTTTCCTAAAGGCATCTGAAGGCCTCTTGGAAGGCAGCAGGCAGTGATGGGGAGGATAGGACAATGCAGCTTTGAAATAAAGGTTATGATTTATAAACATTGAACATAAAAGTGACAATTCAACACAGTGTTAAACATTCAAATTATTACCCTTGTGCAACTACAAAGTCTTTCTCTTCCCTTTCTTCTTACCCCTTCAAGTGCATGATGCAACCCCTATGGCCTCAGCGGAGCTCGGGACAGGCTGCTTGTTCCATTGCTCTGACTGTTCACATGCTTGTGCAGAGGCAGGTTTAGCTATCAGGTTAAGAATCAGCATGTGGGGCTGTGACTTGTGTGTTTGGGAGTGGTGTGAGTTAGGGGGATCAAAGAAGGAGAAGTGGGTGTACTTTTTGCACAGCCCATGCTTCCATGTCCCCTTTTGCTGTCATCCCTCTCAGGGTTCACCTGCACTTCCCTGCTAGCCTTTGCGGCATTTCATTGAAGCGGTGAATGGCCAGTGCGAGGCTTTCCGCCATTCTATTTAAGCTGGCAGACTGTATGTACAGGCCGGTGTTCAGGGTCAGTATGCATTCGGTGGCCTGCTGCATATAATGCCACTCTTTTTATGGACGTAGACATCAGCACAAAGGCCTGACACTGATGCAGGAGACAGACTCCTCCCAAAGTGGGAAGTGCCTCTGGAAAAACCATTTCTATTGTCCTTCGTTGTTGTTGATGATCCCTGAGGCTCAGCATCTGCGCCCAGCAAAGACCTTGGAGGGTCTTGTGCCCTCGAACGGGGACCCCCCACTGCTGTACTCATCTCCATCTCCTGCTCCTACTTGTGGGACTGGATTTTACGGTCCTTCCAGTGGCCTGGTTGCAGGCAGGAGGCTTGTAAATGTCATGGGCACTGTTACCGCTGCCTACCCATCTGCCCCTGCCCCCACCACAATTTTACCAGCGGCAGGGGACACGTTGGATGGCCAGCCTGCCTATGGGCCAATTGACGCCCGTAAGTAGCCAATTAATCCTGCCACAACTGGGATCAGTGGCAGGAGAGGACCATGCCAAAGCATCCAGCCCAGCAGCTCTCACTGCAAGGGCTGGTGGCGGACAAGTGGGTGCTCCATCCATAATAGGCTCATTGGACCCATCAGATGGCGCCCCCAGGTCACCCTCCAACCCTGACCACTGGCTGTCAATCCCGCATCCCCATACCTTTCGCCCCCTTGCTGGTGTCTTCTAACCTGGCCCTGGCAATACCCTCCCCTCCACTCACCTTTCACTTTATCTCCAGTTCCTTGGCATTGGGGGCTGGTGTAGCCCCAGCAGTAGCCACCATGTGGCTGAGGGATCTCCTCTGAATAGGCTTCATCTTCCTTCTGTGCCGGATGGAGACTTGCTGGCCCTGTAAGAAGGGAAAGACATGAATTCAAACTTGACAAGGTGAGAGGGTTCTCAGTCATCATTGCGCCGTGCGTCATTTTTAATTGCCTGCCGACATCAAGTCAACATGAGTGAGTGCCGTATGACCTGTAACTCCATGATATCTAATTCTGTCACCAGTTAGCTGGGAGACCCTGGGCTGGATTTCATAGAGATGGCAGGGGTCTCACCCACCGGTGCTACACTGGTGCCACCTCTTTTAGGGAATTGCTGCTGAATTAACTGGACAGCAGTGGGCTTTCCCAGGGATCAAGTGTCTTGGGTGTGGAACAGCATCACTGGGGAGGCAGTTCTGTTGAAGGGTCATTCGGACTCGAAACGTTGACTGTGTTCCTCTGCGCAGATGCTGCCAGACCTGCTCAGTTTTTCCAGGTATTTTTGTTTTTGAATAAAATAAGGGCGTTTGTCAGTGGTGGCTAATCCGATGGAAATCTGAGGAGGTGCCTTGAAAGAATGTTGGTCTGAGAGTGCTGTGCAGGAAAAAGCTAGTGAAGGCAGAGTGAGGGTGTTTGCACTTGAATGTGCAAACATGTCATTCACCTTGAAAAAAACAAAATACTGCAGATGCTGGAAATCTGAAATTAAAACAGAAAATACTGGAAAGATTCAGTAGATCTGGCAGCACCTCTGGAGAGAGAAACAGAGGTAACATTTCGAGTCTGTCTGGCTCTTCTTCAGTGCTTCAGAGTCATATGAACTCAAAACTTTAACTTTGTTTCTCTCTCTACAGATGCTGCCAGACCTGCTGAGTTTTTCCAGCATTTCCTGTTTTAATGCCATTCACCTTGTTATGATCCTGGACCAGGCCCCAAATTTATGTTACAATCTGGCTAAAGACCAGTAACGTTTTGTTTAAATTAGACAAAGCTTGAGATCCTAGGTATTTTCTAAGAGAATAAAACCAGAAGATTCCACGGTTGTTGAATAAACAAAATAGACTTTACTACACACAGTCAGAAAAGTAAAACAATTTACAATTTCTATCTTATAATCAAACATTCTGGATTAACAGGGGGTACGTGCGAATTAACAGGCAAACTGTGGTCTAACCCTGACGCTACACATTAAATAGCAAATGAAGCCAAGATTGATACCATGGATTTCTCAGCAACTCACCCAGTTGTCAATGTTCACTGTGAGTTATAAAATCTTGGTTAAAACTCTGCCTCCCTTATGAGGGATTTCCAGTCTTCTCCTTCGAAAATCTAGCCACTGAATTCCCTCCAAAAGTCAATCTGTTTTAGACTGCTTTACTCCCGGGGTTTCAATCTCAGCTCCAGAGACCTTGTTCCCCTGGATTCCCAAATCTGCACTCCAGCAACAACTCACAAGCACAACTTCAGCTCTTCAGCCACATTGAGCAGAGCACCATTGCTCCAAAGGCTTACTTTTGACTCAGTGATCCACAGCACATGGTCACCAACCTCCGGCTGCCTTTTCAGCTTGCAGCCTCTTTCTTTCTTCCTCTCCCCAGTAGCTTCTCTCCTCGATAGTTCCTACCCGTGGTCTCCTCTTGGTGGCTCCCTCGCCGGCCCTGTTTCTCTCTCGTTGGGACCGCATCCTGGCCCCTCTCCCTGGGTGCTCCACCTCTGGCTTCCCTTTACCTTTCTGGGATCTCTCTATGTTCCCTCTCCCTGTCCCCTGTCCCAAGACTCCTCTGTGTTGTGACGCCCCACTCCTGGGTCCCGTGATTGCAGTTTTGCACCATGTTTTCCCCACACAGGCTTAATGGGCCTGAGCCCAAAGATCTCACAATGTTGAATTGCTCATGCGTTACCTGCTCCCAATCCCTGCATGCATGGAAGCTCCCAGGGTATGTTGAGACTTGTTGTTCCTGACCTCTGCTTGGAAATCAGGTAAGTTCCTGTTTCTTGACAACCTAACTTGCCCTGGTAAGGTCATGAATGCCATGCGGTACTATATTTGGCAGTGAGGCACCACACTCATGCTTGGTCTCCAGGGCAGGTTTTATTCTCCCACCTGCTGGGAACAGAATTTTCCTGTGGAGCCTTACAGCCCACAGTATGATGTCCAAGGATGCATCTGAGAACTGGTGGCGGCAGCCTTCCATCACTGACGCTCCATCTTTCAAATACCTGGCTCTCTCTTGACAGCTGTGGGATGCTTCCATTCTCACCCTCGCAGGGTCCCTTTAAATAATGAAGCTTCAGCAGTCACGTGTGAATTGTCATCATACTGACCTACTTTAATTTGTCGGGAAACCTGAAGGTGGGATGTTATTGCTGTGGCCCAGCCAAAAAGCCATTGATAAAGATGCTCCTCAAACTTCTGGGCCCCGACACGCTGGTTCAGATTTTCACAGGATTGTGGAGACTCTGGGGACCTTTAACAATGTAGGTGTGGTCCAGATCTGGAAATCCTGCCCCCATTTCCGACAGATTCTATTTTCACTGAGACAGGGTAGGGTACCAGGGGTGTGATGTGACTCCCACCTGTGGGAAACCCAAACTCAGCAGGGTCATTTGAACTCAGTGCTGAGTTCAAATAGACCCCTTTTTTGCTGGAGCAAGGGCCTTATCCTGTAATGTGGGAGACATGAACCTTTAAAGAGGTTGTAAATTTTCTTAAGGTCTTTAGAACTGTCAAGTTATTTATATGGCCAGCCCTTTAAAAATTGAAAAAAAAAGACTGCCTGCCTGTGTCTGTAAGAGTTGAAAAATGCCTGTTATAGTAGTTCCAATAGCTGTTTGTTGATATAAACCTAAGTGCTACACACAACCTATCATTATCACAGTGGGGCAGGATGTGTTGTAAGTTCATAGTTTGACAGCTCAAAGAGGTTATTAAAGGATTAACTGTTTTTGATGTGGGGTTATGAGTACAAATGCTTGTTTTTATAAAGGATTAGATACTTGAGGGTAATTAAATATATTGAACGGGGCTTTCATGATTGGAACATTTTTATACAGGGAACTCTATAATAGATATTTAAAACTTTGTTTTTTTTTCTCAGCATGGCTTCTGAGGTCTGCCTATGGAGGATACTGGGTGAGTTGGCATGGAGGGTGTGAGGACAAAGGGTATTGGGTGGAGAGGCATGAGTTGGCACTAAGTTGGCATAGGGGTTATAAAAAGCCGTGGGGATGGCAGGGGGTTCATGAGTTGGCATTGAGGGTATGAGCGGCCATTGAGATGAGTGGGGAGGCATGGACTGGCATGGAGGGTATATGAGGAGATTGGGCTGGTTGGGGGCATGGGTTGGCATGAGTTGGCATGTATGGGCATGGGGCGTGGGGCGTGGGCAGGGTGATGAGGGATGTGAGGGCTGAGGCTAGAGGGCCTAATTTTTATCAAAACAACTGGGACGACATTACAGAGAATCAAGATGGGCCTTTTAACCAGCCTGCCTCGGCACTCGGCAGCCCCTGTGGGCACCTCCTACTCTGCACCTTGGGGTTGTGGGCCTGACTCCATCCTTCACCTACCCCTCTAGAGCAAAAATTACACCATTCAGCGCACTTTTTTCCCTAAGCGGTTTGGCCGAGCTGGCAGATTTCCCAACTCGGGAGCAAAATTCCAGCCTGATCTCTGCCTCCCCACTGTGAGCATGTCAAAATTTTAGAATTCAGCCTGTTAACTCTGTTTCCCTCTCCAGATGCTGCCTGACCTGCTGAGTATTTCCAGTGTTTGCTGTTTCTTTTAAGGGAACGTTGTCTGCCACATGAATCCCCTTGAATGGGTAGCATGTTAGTAAATTGAGGAATTAGCTATGACATAATGTGTAATCTAATGATCTAATCAGATAGTTGTTTGGTCGTACAGAACTTGAGTATTGCTGAAAAGTTTTGTCGAAGATATTCGTCTTGTGCTCATTTTGCACAATACATTGGTATTCTTGCGATTGTCCTGATGAGTGCAAGATAAAAAGCTTTGCCAAAATGTATTTTTTCAGCAACACTCAAGATCTAATCACACTCAGTCTAAAGTAATAAAGAAGTATGAAAACTTTGGATGTGAATTTGATTGACTTAGTGGTATAGCAAGAACAATTTCAGCATGGAATTGACCAAGATTATTTAAAGAATATCTTTCCTGTTCTTAAACCCAAACTATATTGTTGGCTATGCCCACGAATATTTGAGGGGAAAACCATAAATGCCTTTTGCCCATCCCTAATTCATCAGCGAATGGACCTGTCCTGATACAATTCTTCTGGCTGTTACATCACTTTCATTAATAAATAATGTTCCAAGCTTGCCATCTTGTAGAATACTATTTTTATGCATGCATTTTATTGGTTGTAAATCTGTTTCTATCCAGCTTTAAATCTTTTTTTATTTGGTTATTGCTTCATAAATCAGTAGGGTACGGAAATAAACGAAGCCACTAAATATCAGGAAATGCAACCGTGAATCCTTTTGATCCATTGATATGACTAACAGCAAACTTTTTCTTGCTTTTTATGTCGGCGGTTAAGATTACTAACACATGGAGGGAACAAACAGGGAGAAACCAATGTTATAACTGGTTGGAAAAAACAGCAAAAATTAAGCACCTTGCAAATTTATACCCTGTGGGTCACCATCAGCAGCTTCATTTTGTGAAGCTAGTGTCTTTGCAATTGCATTCTGATGAAGCGTTTCAACCAAATGTTTTAACTGATCTTCTCTTTCACTATGTTCCAAAGGATTTATTTAAAGTTTTTCTTTCCATTTCTAATATCCATCTACTGGAGGTAAAGGAGTGGCAGCCATGGCTCGGTGATAGTACTCTTGCCACTGAATCAGAAGATTTTAGGTTCAAGCTCCACTCCAAAACCTTGATCTGAGCTGGCACAATACAGTACTGCTGCACCATCAAGAGTGCTGCCTTTTTGATGGGGCATTAAACTGTCTGTCTGTCTGTCCTCCCACGTGGACATAAAGGATACCAAGTACTAAGAAAAACATGGGGGTTCCCTTGTTGTCCTGCCTAGCATTTATTCCTCAACCAACACCACATAAAAGCAAATTATCTGATGAGTTATTTCATTGGTGTATATGGGATGTTGCTGTGCACAAATTGGGCGCCATGATTGCCTGTATCACAAAATTACTCTACATCAAAAGTACTCCATTGGCTATGAAGTGCCTCTGGGTGTTCTGAGGAGTTAAATATTGTGACATAAATGCAAGTTTTTTGTTTTTTTCTTAGCAATGAAATGTTGCGACCTTGTTTCAGAATATAGAAAATAATATCAGTCTTGCCCTTGAACCCAGAAAAAAAGGATAAAGGGGTGTGGAGCCTGGTGGGTACATGGGATTAGAACTACTGCTGATGTGAAGGGTAATCATGGACCAACACAGACAGGTTGGACTGAATGGCCTGGGTTCATATTGTAATTTCTATGTAATTTGGAGTAGCTCTGTCAATCCAAAAATATGAGGTTAGTACATGCTCACATTCTTTGCCCCTGCTTCACCCCTGCCGCCTACCACCACCCCCCCTCACCACCCTCCCTCTAGTATTGGCGAAATGTGGTCAGGCTATTGTCAGTCCTAAGTCTCTGGTTGAAGCGGCTGCAGAAGGTTGCTAGAATTTAAGGTCAGTTAGTACATTCTCAGAATGTACTTCTGAGACAGAGGGCAGGGTTTTTCACTGAGCAGGCGGGCGTGCGCCTGACCCACTCGAGCGTAAAATGATGCGCGATGACGTCAGGCGAGCGTCCCGTCATCGCGCACTTGCGCGATATTTTGGTCGGCGGATGCGCCCGGGAGTCAGCAGCACGCCCGTTAACAATTAAAAGCTCTGTTAAGGCCGTTAACAATGTAAGTGAATTCAATTCTTTGCAGGCGAAAAGGCCAAGCGGCCTTCGCATCTTTTGCAAAACCTCCCCCATGGGCGGGATGAGGTTCCAATCCGCCATTTAAAAAAAAAAATTTTTAAATTTCATCCTAATTTCTAACATGTCCCTGCTCATGTGACAGAGTCATACGAGGGGACATGTTTTTTTTAACATTTTAGAAACCTTTATTTTTAAATTTCAAAGCTCTTTATCTCCGTGAGGCAGCTCTATGCCTCAGGGACCTTTTCCAGTGTGCACCTGTGCGCGTGCGTGAACTTGCACTCTCACCCTCCCCCCTGCCCCTCCCCCCCACACACACACACAGGCAGCGCTAAGCGCTGAAGCACACATTTCACACTAGGTGGGCCTTAACTGGCCCGCCAGCGTGAAATCACGATCCGGTCCCGATCGCGGGCGGTGGTCGGCTTCCCGACTGCACCCGCTCGCCCCTGCCCAGCCCACCCAACGAGGGGAAACTTCTGGCCAGGAGGTTGTGAGTTTAAGCCTCACCTTAGAATGCCAACACAAATCTGCTGACTTTCCAATAGAGCTATGAGGGAGTGCTACATTGTTGCAGTTGTCATTCTTTGGGTGAAATGTTAAAGCAAACCCCAATCCGCCCATTCCAGTTGTTCAGGTTAAAATGATGAATTCGGTTTTTGAGTGATTTGATTTATCCATCAACAAACAGCGATGTTGAAATGTTTAGCAGAGGTTTTCCCATTGTGACCTGTTGAGATGTGGATTTTGCATTATAAAACTGTGATGACAACAACAACTTGAAATCACATAGCACCTCTCACATAGTAAAATGTCCCAGGGAGCTGAACAAGAGTGTTAGCAAAAAATCATTTTTGATATCAAGCTCACAGACACTCAGTTTGGTTACCGCCAGGATCACTCAGCTCCTGACCTCATTACAGCCTTGGTTCAAACATGGAAAAAAGAGCTGAACTTGTGAGGTGAGGTGAGGGTGGCTGCCCTTGACATCAAGGCAGCATTTGACTGAGTGTGGCACCAAGGAGCCCTAGCAAAACTGGAGTCAATGGGAATCAGGGGGAAACTCTCCGCTGGTTGGAGTCATGCCTAGCACCAAAGGAAGATGGTTGTGGTTGTTGGAGGTCAATCATCTCAGCTCTAGGACATCACTGCAGGACTTCCTCAGGGCAGTGTCCTCAGCCCAACCATCTTCAGCTGCCTCATCAATAACATTCCTTCCATCATAAGGTCAGAAGTGGGGATGTTCGCTGATGATTGCAGAATGTTCAGTACCATTCACAACTCCTCAGATACTGAGGCAGTCCACGTCCAAATGCAGCAAGACCTGGACAATATCCAGGCTTTGGCTGACAAGTGGCAAGTAACATTTGCGCCACACAATTGTCAGGCAATGACCATCTCCAACAAGAGAGAATCCAACCCTCACCCCTTGATGTTCAATGGCATTACCATCACTGAATCCCTTGCTATCAACATCCTGGGGGCTTACCATTGACCAGAAACTGAACTGGACTAGCCATATAAATACCTTGGATACAAGAGCAGGTCAGAGGATAGGAATCGTGTGACGAGTAACTCACCTCCTGACTCCCCAAAGCCTGTCCACCATCTACAAGGCACAAGTCAGGAGTGTGATGGAATATTCCCCACTTTCCTGGGTTAGTACAGCTCCCACAACACTCAAGAAGCTTGACACCATCCAGGACAAAGGACCCCCCTTGATTGGGACCACATTCACAAACATTCACTCCCTCCACCACCTACACACAGTGGCAGCAGTGTGTACCATCTACAGGATGCACTGCAGGAATTCACCAAGGTTCCTTCATCAGCACCTTCCAAACTCATGACCAGTACCATCTAGAAGGACAAGGACAGCAGATAGATGGGAACACCACCACCTAGAAGCTCCCCTCCAAGTCACTCACCATCCAGACTTGGAAATACATCACCGTTCCTTCACTGTCACTGGATCAAAATCCTGGAACTCTCTTCCTAACAGCACTGTGGGTGTACCTATGCCACATAGACTGCAGCAGTTCAAGAAGGCAACTCACCACCACCTTCTCAAAGGCAACTAGGGTTGAGTAGTAAATGCTGGCCCAGCCAGTGAATGAATTAAAAAAAAGATGGAGCTATCAGGACAGATAAGCAAAGAGGCAGGTTTTTAAGAAGCACCATAAAGGAGGGGAGAACGTAAGAGATCTCGTGAGATTTAGGGAGGGAGTTCCAGAACTTAGGGCTTATGGGCACCTGAATGCATGGCTGCCACTTGTGGAGTGATTAAAATGGAGGATGTGCGAAATATTGGTATTTTGTAGGGCTGGAAAAGATTACAGAGATAGGGAGTGGTGAAGCTATGGAGGGATTTGAAAACAAGGATGAGAATTTTAAAGTTGAGGCATTGTTGGAGCAGCAGCCACATAGTCCAACAAGCACAGGTGATGGGTAAACAAGATTTAGTGTGAGTTAAGATATGGGCAGCAGTTTTTTGGATACAGACAAGTTTAAGCAGGGTGGAAGATGGGAGACCTGACAGAAGAGCTTTGGAATAGTTAAACCTAGAGATAATAATGGCATGGATGGAAATTTCAGTAGCAGATGAACTGAGGCAGGGTGGGAGTTAGACACTGTGACAGAGTTGGCAGTAGGCAATCTGGTGATGGAGCGAAGATCTGGTTGGAAATTCAGCTCTGGGTCAAACACAACGCCTAGGTTGCGTACTGTCTCGCTCAGCTATAGCCAATTGTCAGGGATGGAACTGGCGATCAGGGAACAGATATGTAGCTTTAGATGAAAAGTTCAGCCTTCCCAATATTTAGTTGGAGGAAATTTCTGCTGATCTAATTTAGCAACAGAGGGGCCATCAAGAGGAGTGGTTGTGAGGTAGGGCTTACTAAGTGTCGTCAGCATTTGTGTGGAACCTTTTCCAAAGGTATCACTGAGGGGCAACATGCAGAGAGAAGTAGAAGGGGGAAGAAATAAAAGGATCGATCCTTGGGGAACTTCAGAGGTAACTGTGTGAATGTGGGAAGAGAAGGCATTACTGGTGATTCTGTGGCTACGATTTGATAGATACAAATGAAACCAGGCAAGGGCAGTGCCATCCAACTTAGGAGGGAGCAGAGGTGCTGTTGAAGGCTGTAGACAGTCCAAGAAGCATGAGGAAGGATAGTTTAATCTATGACTTAGATAAGCCCGTTTCAGTGCAGTAGTGGGACAAAAATCTGATAAGAGGTATTCAAACATGAAATTGTGAGAAAAATCAGTGCCACTTTGGGAAGCGACAACCTGTTCAAGGAGTTTGAAGAGAAAAGGGAGGTTGGAGATGGGGCATTTGCAAGGACAGAGGGATCAAGAGTGATTTTTGAGGAGGGGGTGATGACAGCAGATTTGAAGGGAAAGGTTCAGTCCCTGATGGGAGGGAACTGCTAACAATGTCAGCTAACATTTGGCCCTGGAGGGGATGCTGGGTGGTCAGCAGTTTGGTTGGAATAAGATCAAAGAAGAGAAGGTGGTTCTCAAGGACAAGATGAGCTCAGGATAGAATCTAGCAAAATACTCAGGGCTAAGGCAGAGTGGAACATTAATGGGAACAAGAGTAAAGGTTTGGTCCAGTGGATTAATAAAAGAGAAGGAAGCAGCATGAATGGATGGTCTCAATTTTTGTTTGACAAGAATGTCCATGAGCTCCTCACACTTGTTGTTGGAGGTGAAGATGGAGGAGGCATGGAAGATGATTTAAGAAGCTGGCTTGTGACACAAGAAGTAAGGCTAATGTAGGCAGGAAGTATGTACCTCAAGCAGGATTTCCAATAATTTGTACATTTGATTATGTATTATATAAATACAAAAGTCTGTATTTTATTTGTAACCAACAGCTTCAAGTTTATGTTCACAGACCTCCTACAACTGCAACCCAACGTTTTATATGAATTCAAAAAGTCTGTGCAGAATTTTAGCAGGGAAGTTTCATGAACTACTTCACTCCTACAGAACAAATGTTCTTCCAGACATTGCCATATCTTGGACTTCTGTCCTTTGTACTTTGTTTAAAGTTAGACGAACATGGCGTTAATAGAGAATTGTAAGTTGTCATTCTCAGCAATTATATGTTTTAAGCTGCCTTTGAACTACAGATACCGGTTTGAGACCAGTACTTGTTTAGAGTAGAATGAGCCTAGCAGACTCCAATTATACTGTTGGTCCATGCTATGCTCTTGCAGGGGAAATGTACAAGCATGCACCCATAGCTTTCTGCTCATTATCTTCCTAATTGCTGATAATGTTAATGAATGACAGAATGGAGATGTTGGAGGAGGATGATGTGGTCAACTGTGTCAAAGACTGTAGACAGACTAAGAAGGATGGGGAGGGATAATTTACAGTGGTCACAGTCACTTGAACGTCATTTGTGACATTGATAAGGTCTGTTTCAGTACTGTGTTGGGGGCACAACCAGATTAGAGGGAGCCAAAAGTGGAATGTTAATGTTATCAGAGAGTAGATGGGATAGTTGTCTCTATCTAAATTAGAAAAGAAACACCCTGCTTTTATGTTACTCTTCGTTAAATTTACAGCTTTTATTATATTGTAAGGTTTGAAAAGACAAGAACATTATTTTGTATACAGTAACCCAAACTTTACATTCAGTGGTGAAGGAAGGGCAATTACCATTCACCACGCTGACAGCTGCCCATAAAGATTTTGTAGGCTTTAGAGCAGAGACCCACTCTAATCCGGCACGTAATCCAGCACAGTACTCACTACAGGAGATCTGTGACATGTGTGAGAAGGGCAAGAAACAGTGTGGCTCTTTAACTAATTAGATTGATGAAACCTCACTAAGCCATGCAGGGCCTAAGCCAGGAAGTATAAAGTAGATTTAAACCATATAGAAAGTGAAAGAAAGATTGGAAGAGACAGATGTAATTAGGAAAGAGATTAAAGAGACAAGTAGAAAATGTAAAAGGAAAATCTTAGTCGGGAGGATTTTTCCCTTGTCGGGCGGGCTCGGCAGGGGCAGATGGGAGCGGTCAGGAAGCTGACCGCCGCCCGCGATCGGGCCACGACCCCTATTTCACGTTGGCGGGCCAGTTAATGGGGGGGGAGGGCAAGCACGAACTTGGTGCATGCGCACGGGTGCGCGCTTGAAAATCTGCCTCAGGGAGATGAATGTTTTTCAAAATAAAAAATAAAGATTTTAAAAATGTTATAAAACATGTCCCCTCATGGGATTCTGTCACATGAGCAGGGACATGTTATCAATTAAATTTTAAAATTTTGGTTTTATTTTTATTTGCTGGTGGAAACCTCATCCAGCTTGTGGATGAGGTGTCCTAAAGAATGCAAAGGCCTCTTGGACTTTTTGCCTGCCCACCAACCGTAAGGTTGGATGGGCAGCAAAAAATTTCTCTCAATTAACTTTTTAATGACTTTAATAAGCCTTTCAATTGTCATCGGGCACGCTGCCAACTTCAGCGCCCGCCAACTGAAATATCGCGTGAGTGCGTGATGACGTCGGGATGCCCGCCCGATGTCATCACACATTATTTTACGCTCGGTCGCGTCGGGCGCGTGCCTAACCGAGCTAAAAATTCTCCCCAACGTTTCTTTAAAAAATTTCCAATGCTAATTAACTTCTGAAGGAAGGTGCCCCACACTTGTAAAATTACATTTTCAGAGACATTGTTTGACAGTAGTTATTAATTATCACACCCTTAAAAATTCACTTAGCCCTGAATGCACAAGCCCTAGCTTTTCTGCTGTCTTTAATGAGGAACTAGTGGACTAGGACCCAAGCTGTTGCACTGGTTTCAGTGCTGGGTCCATCAGTAAAGACGATTGCAGCAGACCCTGTGGAGGAATGGGTTGTCTCTGACCGTAACTTCCGAATTTTTGCTTTTAACTGCACGTGTGTTGTCATTGGAAGTTGTTGTCCGATTTACTCAGTTATAATGGTGATTGTTATTAGCCTTAGTATTATTATCCATGCATGATCCAGGCCAAATCTTCCCTCGTATTATTGCTAGAAACATTTTTCTACCTGCTTGGTTGCTTATTTGCAGGGGCTAGGCATTCCTTATTGATATTGATATTTAGCTTGTCAGGTAAATCAGGATGACTTAGGAATTTCCAAGTTCATGTACTGATGATCAAGATGAGCAGTTTATAGAGAAACAAAGCTTGAAATTCAGCATGAGTTTAAAAACAGATGAATGGCCTACTCCTTCTCCTAATTTGTATGTTCATGTATATGTTTGTATGAAATTCAGCAAGGTGATCTGGTTAGTAGGCAAAACATCAGCTATTAATTGTGAAGGTTTATGGTGTTTAGTTTGTTTTAATATCTCCCGCGATGCTGAGTTCATCTGAAGACTTAAGAAGAAAATGCACTTAAGAAATTGGACCAGATTTTCACGGAGTCAGGACGACTCCGGAGCCATTTAAAAATGGTGGGTGGGACTCAATTCTGGGATTTCCACCCACATTCCAAGCATCAACAATTTTTGCTGGTGCGGGATAAGGGTCTGGATAGTAAATCCGCACCCTGCACTCCTAACCTGGTTGGCTTCATTGCAGGGGTAGGCATTTCCTTGTTTCCCTAATTTTCATGGGGTCGGGCTAGCTTGTCCATGACTCATGGTTCACAGCCCCTCAGAAAAGCCATGAACCATAGTCTAGATTTGGGGAACTCTTGAAAGGTAAGTTGAAAAGGCTTACACATGCCCTCCAGCCACACCCCATAGTCCTCATACCCTCCATGCCAACTCAATGCCAATCATGCCTCTTCCTTGTCCATCCATCCACTATGTATTATGTACATAACCAATGAGCGATATATTAACAATGGCAAGTGTGTAACTGCAGAGAAAAAAATCATTCAGAATTGCTCTTTGAAAAAAAGCCTGCTGTTCCTACAGCCCTATAAAAATGTCAATCAGAAGACCATTAAAATAGCAATAACAGAAGCTTCAAACGTTTCACACATCTTAATATTGTCCAAATAAACATTGAGACATTGACAAAAGAGATCACAGAAAGAAATAACCATTCAATGATGCCAAACAAGCAAAATCAACAATTCCCTTTACTTGTCAAAAAAGTATCCCTGCTGAGCTCATGCTTTTATTGGGCTCTCATCCTGCTTAATGAGGACAGGTGAAAACCCAGCCATCTAACAGTTTTATCGGGTTGCAGGAACAGAAGTTTGTTTCAATGACTATTTCTGAATGCTTTTTTTTCTCAGCAGTTCCACACTTGCCATTGTTATTATATGGCTTTCTGATTATGTGCACAATGCATATTGGGTAAATGGGCATGGGAGGGGCATGAGTTGGTGTGGAGAGTATGATGGGTCATAAGGAGTAGCTGGGGGCATGAGTTGGCATTAAACTGTCACTGAATTGGCATGGACTGTATGAAGGTCCAAGGGGAGTGGCTGGGGCGGGTATGAAGGGTGAGGACTAGAAGGCCTAAATGCTTTTATTACAACAGGGATGAAGTCCCAGAAAACCAAGGCAGGCCTTCTAACCGGCCCACCTTGGCAGTTGCCCTCACATATGGCCACCTAGGATTTGCTTCCAGGGTGAGCGGGTCTGTACCCGCGTCCTAAGCCCACCACCCCAGAGTGAAAATCATATGAGTTGGGGCCCTTTAAACTGAGGCTGGTCTACAGTGTCAGGAAATTTCCTGATTCAAGCTACCTGTCTCAGTAGCGAAGATCCAGCCCATCTTATGCAATTGTAACAAAGAATTTTCATTAAAACTCAAAATGGTAGCGATAATAATTAAAAATAATAATTTTGAAGAGTATAGGTGTGTCGCCACTTTCATGAGCCACTTACGTAACTATTATATTGATTCAACGAAAAAGGGCACAGTGAAATGTGAAATATTTTTATACCTTTGTGTCACGTTCCAATTTTCATGTTTTTAATTTCTTAGAATACTTAAGGTCCAGAGCTGCAGTCCAGTTTGCACTGTGTTGACCAGTTAATATAAATATTGTAGACACCATGTTACAAAGACCTATCACTTCCATTGATAACACAGTTATTGATTCAAGGTACTGCTTGTCTCATGCTGCAAGTTTCAAATAACGTGTAATGACTGAAAGATAATTTAAAAAAATGATTGAAGACTGTATGCTGCAAGGAACCATATTATTTAGTTTTGCTAAATATTTCAATCAGATTTTTTTCAATAATGTTCTGAGTTAGACATTAAAAGCATTGTAAGATCATTTATTCTATCTGTATAGCATAGGAGAAGGTGATTGAGCCATTAATCAAATGGAAAATTGTGAAAATGTCACTTAGGTAATATTGGGGGGGCAATCTTACATTTTTTGAGACAAAGGTAACTTCACTTAAATTGATAAGTAGCTTAATTCATTCAATTTCATGGGTGAGGAAGTGGAATTCTATTGTTCGAAAGTTTGGATTCTTTAAGTTGATCTGCCCAGCAGAGGACACTGTACTCTAACACAAACATTGGGAGTTCCTCTGTGCCTAGCATCACAAAAGGAATCAAGTTTAGCACAATTATGGAATCAATCTTATTTAAATAGACTGTTGATACAGTCATTTACCAAGGTCCCAGATGTCCCATTGCCCTCGCCATGCCGTTAGCACATTACACCTTCAGCAATTTGCAATGCAAAGATTTTTCAAGCTGAAGTGTGAGGGAAATGATCTAAATAACAGGGCACATGCAAAATCCTCAGCTTCAGCAAATTCTGGGCCAATATTTATATTTCCCTGTTTGCTAAATATTTTGTTCTAGCAAAAAAATATATTTTCTGCACCTTCGAACTCATCCAGAAAATCAGCAAACCAGCTTTACAACCTCTTGCTGGGGAAACCTGTGAATTTAGAGCAATGTCCCAAACATATTCTACTATTCAGTCCGTTCAGTGTCCAACCATGATGATCCACTGGAGCCTGCTATAGGTAGAAAAACAAGTGGAAGGAATGAATCTGCTGGACCATATCTGGGGATATCTAGTGTTGTTAATTTTACTTCTCAGTTAATGCCATGATAGTAATTGCCTGTTACTTGGGCAATGAAAATGAAAACTAGTTTAGCCAATCAAGAATAGATCCAAATGATCTAAGTAAATAAACATGTTACAAGTTTTTAAGATTATTATCCTAACAGCACCAAAAAATCAAAGCTGAGCCAGCTTTAATACCACCGGTGGACAAATATATTTAATTTTTTTCTTCCATCTAATTCAGTTTCCAATCAAAATTTAAATATCGCTCTTAAAAGTCTATTGATAGATTATGGTGATTTATAAAGGAATATTATTCATCTTTCTTGCATTGTTATTTTGTCCAATGTGTTTAACATACCAATTTGCTTTACACTGCATTCGGGAATTATTCTGAACAAAGACTTAAAAATATTTACAATTGCAACCCCCTTTGTGAGAAGTAATATATATATTTTAACAGGCACAGTTCTGGAAAACTTCCATCGGAATATATAAAGGAGAGCATGAGCCAAAAGATGAGTGCCACATGTAATGGAACATTCCGGAAACTGAGCTGCAATAAGAAGGGTGAACATGTGGAAATGAAAGCGCTCCTGTATAAAATAGAAATAGAAAAATGTGACATTAGAGAAGAGAATTAAATATGATCTTAATAAAAAAATTTAGATAATTGTTAAGTACATTCCTTGTTTTGCAAAATGCATATCTAAAACTGACTTTGTACTCTGTTACTGTTCTGATCCCTACCAGGCGAATTGCACCAACTGTTCAAACTTCCATTTTATGGTAGAGACATCTATGGTACCCAAATAGAACTTTTATTGGGACCTTACAAGAAACACTTAGAACAAGATTATCATTTTACATATTTCATTAACATTTAATATTTTTCATCATCCTATCTTCATAAATAGAAGTCAGATCATTGACTTCATTTTCTTGGTGCCTCAGGTCCTTGGCTCATTGTCTACTGATGCTTCACCCTGAACAGTTTCTCCTTGGCAGTTTTTTTCACTGGTGGTTTGCCATTGCCTTCCACTGTCGGGACAGGGAAAAGTGGCCTCTCCCGAGTCTATAGAACAGGAGGCCCATGCTGCTTGTCTTATTTTGAATCACATGCTAGTCATCTAGCCAATTGAGCAAACTGGCCCCCCGTTTAAACCCTAGCAACTACTAATTCTTTATGTTCTGAAGTCTATGGATAAATCATTAAGCAGACAGAATATAGCTGAATGGGTAGTAGAATATTTTCTCTACTATTTTGCTATCTTACTATTATGCTGACCTGTAAGACTGCTTCAGGAGGTCTTGTGGCACAATCGGTAGCACCCAGCCTCTTAGCCAGAAGCCAAGAAGCCAAGTTCAAGTTCCACTCCAGGACTTGATGGCCATGGAAGGTAGGTTCATAAGATGGCCAAATAGGTTGAGTATCAACTTGTAAATCCTTCCGACATATGAAAATGGAAGTTAGTAAGAGTGGGAGAGATTCCTGGTCAGCTGTCTGATGAAAAGAATTGGAGTCTCTCATCACTATCCAAATTTCCAGGCTACAACATGCATGTAAAAGTGCATGTTTGCACAACAACTCAGACTCATACGAATTAGGAGCAGAAGTAGGCCCTTGAGCCTGCTCTGCCAGCTGGTTGGATGATTAGTGTAGATCAGAATGGTGCCAACAGCATGGGGTTCAATCCCTTCTCCAGTTGGGGTGGATTTGGGACTTGCCTCCTTGCCTTATCCATGGTGGAGGTTGTGGCACTGCTTGGGCGGAGAGCTCAAGAAGTAGAAAACTGTTTCATGCAAAATTCTGCTTACATTCACAATGTTTTACTCATTGGATACGACAGATTTGGGTTTCATCTTTCATAGGCCTGCCTTCTTCAATGCTGCCTACAACTTATTATGTAGGACTCTCTCCTCCTGCTTCTTACTATTTTATTATGCACCTGCGGTGTGTGGGAAATGTAAACAAAGAAGGAGGAGGAATTGCCTACCTTTGCTAGTCCCTTCATCTTAGAATAAAATATTTCAATACTTTACGAGCTGACACTTTGTTCCTTTTCATCTATGTATGCAAATATAGCCTTTGAAAAGAGTTTTAGTTTTGAAATTATGATATACTATGTGTTACTGTGCTGTAGCATAGGCTCAAATGAATTGACAATCAGTAGGTTGACTAGCTTTTTATATTGGAGGCAAATTGTCTAACTGATATGAAATTTTTAACAATAACTTTATGACTTCACGATCTTTATGTTGATACTCAATTCTTCAGGAATTTTAGGACAAGGGCCAGATTCCTATAATTTCTGGATAAGGCATATTTGAAGGATGAAGAAGGCACTTACAAAGTAAAATAATTGTTTGTTCAAATATTGTTGAGGAAAACAGATAAGGAAATCTAAAAGTATTTCTGGAGGTGGTTCAACATTGATTCCCACAAACTGACAAATTGAAAATCTTAATTATTGCAAATTATTTGGGCACCAATACAAGTCCATGCACTTCAGAGCTTCCGCTTTCATACAGAGTGTTCTCCTTGTACCTGTGCAGAAAAGTGTTTTTGCACCTTTTAATGGAAAACTTAGCATTCATGAAAGAGTGCATCATGAACTATTTAGTTTTGTTGTCACTTTACTGTTACTGTCCATTTTAATATAAGCTAAGTGAAACAGCTGGTATAATAATTAATATTCCACAGAGCTGAGTGCTTAGAGAAATGTTTAGATATGCAAAACAACTTTTGGCAGAAACCCAGCAGTTTGTTCGAATTCTGCTGTGCAGCTGATTATTGTGTATGTTGCAATTATGGCCTTGATTTGTGAAATTTAGTCAAACTGGCAAGTAGTGTTTTGGTCAGAGATAATCAGATAGCGATTTGGTCAGATAGTGTTTTGGTAACTTGTCATGAGCTGCAATCTCACCACATTCTGATGGAGAGGGGTTAACATGTAAATTGGTGTCTCAGGAAGCCCTGCAGTGACTCTGAATCCATTAACAGAACAATTAAAATGACTAAATGTAGCGCCAGCTTTTGAAAGCCTGAAGCCTAAAATCACCACCAAACTAATGGGCTGTCTCGTGGAGAATGGATTATTTTGCTGCAGAGCAGGGCGCAGCCTCCTTCAATTCATCCTTGCTAAAATTATTTCTTAAAAGAGCGCTAAGCCACAGTGGGAGCTTATGTTCACCACACCATGACAAAGACAAATCACAGGTTTTAATGTAGGAGGCTGATTTAGCAAGAGCTGTTGTGATGCACTGCTGTCTATGCAGCATGTTGTTTGCACATTGCTTTCTGGGTAGACATCAGTCTACACACAGGCACGTTAACAGTGTGACATCTAGGAAACGAGAGTAGAAATTAATTAAAAATGTCATATCTTTAGTCGGCAGCTTCACTTTATTTCTTTTGCAGAATGCTTGCGATGTCCTGGGTCAGGTATTGTTTGTCCACCATATGGTAGGATGTTGGAGGGAAGGTCCCCTGATCTGGGCTACACTGAAGATCAAAGCCAAAACAAGTGCTTGCATAGAAGCAGTAGGTCAATTATACTCAACCAATTACTGTGGATTTGTATTAATGTGATACAGTGGTAGGCAAAAAAACATTGTTATTCAGGATAGTAATTTCATGTGTTTTGCTTGATTGGTTTTAGATTAGCCATTTAATGAAAACATAATATGTTTGGAGAGCTGCGATGCCACTGTCAGTTTATCAAAGTGGTTGCAGCAGCAAAATGAAATCTGTGTGTGGGCTTCTGGCTGCCATAGGAAAGTTGTGCTGCAGGCAGCTGCTGATAGTAAACCCACTTAGAATGATAACAGGACAATTATGCACTATATTTTTGGCCAGAGACCTTTTATTAAACTCTGCTCAGAAATATCTTAAAACATGAATATGGAAACAGAGGGAAAATTTAATAGTAAACGGAGATCTTCAGAATGTGAGGGGCTCAGCAGCAAATACATATAATTTAGGAAGGGATAGTTACAGGTCATAAACAGACAAAAATTATAATGTCCAGAACAGGCACATTCAGGAAGAAATCTCAGTCTACAGTATAGCAACATCTATAAATGATACCATTTGCTCACTTTAGTCTACTTGATATTTTGATATGAATATCACTGTCTTTCAAATATGCAAGATAAGCAAAAGTAAATTATAATTATGTATCGAAATATCATATATTAAATTTCTAAATCAACTAACTAATTCAATCAATATTTTAAAGCCTTAGGTAGGATTCCTCATGCATTATTTCTGTAGTTTTCCAAATTATAGCTTTTGATTGGTAATAAAGTTCTAAACAATTGAATTAAAATATTTGGAAAGATGTAGATATAGGAATATAAGAAAATGTGTGTCATGAACAGTTGTGATATTATAGATTTTGTAAAAACAGCTAGGGAAGGATTTTCCCATCGGTGAGCGGGGGCGGGGCCTGCTTGGCAACGTGTAAAATGACGCGGAATGACGTCGGGCAAAACTCCTGACATCATCCCGCGCCATTTGCATTTTCAGGTCGGCAGGGGCGCAGTCGAGTCAGCTGTGCCCCCGCTGACCTGTCAATGGTCTATTGAGGTCATTCAAAAAACTATTAAACTAATTAGTGGACCTGCCTGTCCAACCTTAAGGTTGGCGGGCAGGTCGGGAGCGCTGGCGGCCACCTGAAAAAGCATGAAACCTCATCCATGGGCGGGATGAGGTTTCATGACTGAATTAAAAAATTAAGATTCACTTTTATTTAAAGTTATGTCCATGTCCCAACTCACTGACATTGTCACATGAGGGGACATGGATGGTAAATGAAATTTTCGACAGAATAACTTTTTCACTTTGGGAACCGATCTCCCTGAAGCAGCACTTAGCCTCAGGGAGGTCGGAGCGCTCCTTTGGCGCGCATGCACGAAGGAAAGCATTTCCGCATTTGACATTCCCCCGTCGCCTGCACCGGAACTGCACAGCACTTCTGCGCGGACATCACACTGGGCGGGCCTTAACTGGCCCACCCACGAAAAATGGCGGTATTCCCCCACTCGGAGGCGCCAATCGGAGTGCCGTCCACCCACGCCCCCTCCCGCACTTGTCCCCCAACGGGGGGAAAATGTTGCCCCTAATCTTTCAGATCACAAGGAGCCTTAAAAATGGCTGGCAAAAGTCAGCTGACTGTTTACAACTGCAATGTTTGTCAAGCTTCTAGATAGCTACAAGTGGTTTGCAAATAGACATACCCAGGCATGTGAAGACATTTGAAATTCAATGCGCATTTCCACAAGGGTAAACGGAAACTCATTGACAATGGCTTCCTTGAAGGCGTGAATAGCTCTTTCCTATCTCACCAAACCTGGAAGAATTGGAGCCATACAAGTTAATGGCTGAGACATTTTTCGCCCAGAGGGTGGCTGGAACCTGGAGCACACTGCCTGAGGGGGCGGTAGAGGCAGGAACCCTCACAACATTTAATAAGTATTTAGATGAGCACTTGAAACGCCATAGCATACAGGACTACAGGCCAAGTGCTGGAAAATCGGATTAGAATAGATAAGTGCTTGATGGTGGCACGGACACGATGGGCCGAAGGGCCTGTTTCTGTGTTGTATAACTCTATGACCCTATGACTGTGACATTTAAAAAGTTAATTAGCTCAGCTAAAAGGCGATGGATGGGACAATGATTGGGCTAACCCAATACCTAATGTGGAAGCATGATTTGACATTTTGGGATAGCAGCCATTTTGAGTTTGAAACTGTATAAAGTCTGGCTGAGAACAGCCATTTTGTGCAGAACCCTCAAGAAGAACTGTGGGAGACATCATCAGAGAGGGTTCTTGGCCAAGGGAGGGCAAAGCAGAAAATATTCGGAAAACCACCGCTGTTCCGCTGAAAGTGTCCAGATAACCTGCAAGTGCCATAACTGTAGAATTGGTGAGGAACAATAAACCTTTTCTCCCTTCCAAAATCCTGCTGACCTACTGAGTCTACCTACAAAGGCAACCTCTGGCTATTCAACTACAGAAACCATCGCAGCTGCGAAACACTCATCAACTTAAACCCTTCATCCAGACAACCACCACTTTAACTGCAGCGGAACTGAATTTCATCTTTCAAATATCTTATATCCTTATCTGCATTTAATCTCTGTGTGCATTTAGTTAGTAACTTCATTGCTTTTACTTAAGTAACTTACAGCAGTAGTTTTGTAATAAATTAGCCTTTATCTAGCTTAAGACTAAAGCTTTACTGTTGGTTATTTTTAAATTAAATCACTTGCAGATTAATAGGGGACTACACACAAACACACACAAATTCTTAGTTCATGGACCACTTTGAGGAAACGCCTCTTATGTGGTTGTCACAATGTGAAACAAATAAAGGTCACCTGAACCATCAAGTTCATTCCTTCTATTAACTGTGTAAACTTTGCCATTACAGCAACCGCTTATTGAGCTAGAAATTGTTGCGTGTTGTCCAATTTTCAGGTATGAAACAAGCACAACTGTGACCTATTTAGCTGTGGGACTGACTGTGCCTGACCCATGTGCATGTGCTAAATTCATTGGGGCCTTTTTCTAGGTGGCCTGAACTAGGCATCACCAAAAAAAGTGTTACATTTATTTTTTTAGGTTTGTGTTGGAGCGAGGAGCTCCCTACAGTCCCTGCAGGCCATCTCCCATTGTCCTTCTCCATCTCCGTGCAAACTTCCAACACACCTCAGGGATTTAAATGAGGGCTGCTGCTGGAGGAGGTAGGTAACCTCAAATTAATCTTGCTGAAATGGCCGAGCTGACCCTGGAGGCACGACAACTCGTACAAGCCATTGAAATGAGGCCTCGGGCTACCTGGGGGAACATGTGCTCCATCGGGCCATAACCTATTTCTACCCCATTTAATCATCTTAGCGACAGTTCAGCAACATTTCCCTGACTGCCAAAAATAAATTGGCAAATCTCTCATTGCAGAACTCTCATCTACATTAACCCCTTCTTTATTCAAATTTAACCAGTTGCTTTCCAAAGATGACATTTTCATGATACCCACTTCATTGCAACCATCAGTTTCTAATTGATTATCTATTTATGATTTTCCTATAAACATCAAACCCATTCCTAACCATGTATTTTTCCAAGTATTATGTCCAATTCTGGGCATTGTACTTTAGGAAGGGTGTGACAGTTTTAGAGACAGGGCAGAAAAGATTTACAAAATTGATTCCAGAGACTTCAGTTAAATGGATAGATTGGAGAAGCTGGGTTTGTTCTCCTTGGAGATGAGAAAGTTGAGAAGAAATTTGATAGAGGTGTTCAAAATCATGAGGGGTCTGGACAGAAACTGTTCCCATCAATGGGAGAAGGATCAAGAAGCTTTGGACACAGATTAAAGTGATTGGCAAAAGGATCAAAGGCAAAATGTTTAGATGCAGCAAGTGGCTATGATCTGGAATGCACTGCCTGAAAGGGTGGTGGAGGCAGATTGATTTGTCGTTTTTCAGAGGGAATTGCATAAGCAATTGAAGGAAAAGGATGCCAGTAGTGGGAGTAGCTAAATTGCTTTTACAGAGAGTGGGCATGGACTCTATGGGCTGAATGGCCTCCTCCTGTGGTATAGCCATTTTATAATTCTGTGATTCTTTTAAGATCAGACTGCACTACGCACAGCAGGTTACTGTGAACAATAATGTAGTGATAAGAGGTATAAAGACTAATAAATGTATCTTTTAACCATACAGTCGGATGTAGATATTGCAATCCATACCCTGGTGTTAGCAGTTGTGGCGTGTTGTTGAGTAGGCTGGGGAGACAGGGACACACCTGGCTAAAATAAAAGCATTAATAATAAATAAAAATAAATAAAAGTGCTGGGAAACACTCAGCAGTTCTGATGACAAGTCATTGACCTGAAACATTAACTCTCTTTCTCTCTTCACAGTTGCCAGACCTGCTGAATATTTTCCAGCAGTTTCTGTTTTTGTTTTAGATTTCCAGATTATGCAAGAGGTTAAGGTGGTTTGGGACTATTTTGGGTGTAGTGTTTCTGCTGGGTTGTACTGGTGTTCACCCAAAATGAAAGAGCAGGAAGTTTCAAGCACAAGTTAGACCAGCACAGATCAAGTTTCTACGATCTTTTGCGTAGGCTTAAAAATCATTGTGCTGGAAACCAGCCCTGGTCACAAAACCTGCCATTCCCTCAGATCAAATTCATCACAATGGCGAGTTTCAGCAGATTGCATCTACTTTTAAAATTAGCTTGTTTTTTTGAGTTGCAAGGGCATTAATAGGCACCTTTAAATTTACCAAAAATATTTAATTTACTAAGAGACTGACTACCATATGTCAGTCAAACTAGTAAATGGTTCTTTATAGTTTTGTGAAGTCATTTTCAGTGATTTAAAAATCTATTTAGTCACAGGTAAATGGACTAGACTCTGATTAAAAATGTTTTTTTGTGATAAGCCCGTTTTCAGCTGCATTAATAAAACTGCTGCAGGTTACCATTATTAAATTATGATGGAATATCTTTTAATACAGAAAAACCCTCTAACATGCTGCCTAATCGCACTAGTTGATGCACGATTTTATGATTGTTGTTATGCAAATGAATTTGAGCCATAACATCATATTGGAAAACGAGGACAATGCTGAGAGCAATTTGCCCCTAGATTACTGATTATACCCAAACTGGAAACTCAATGTTTAAAGAAGGGGCGAATTACATCTGTAGAAACTTACTTGGTAGAGACGAAGTAAACTCTTAAACTGTTCTTATTGGGCTATTTTCCATTGTTTTTGAATCCAGGAAACTAAATGGTAGTCCCAAATCCTTTTGTAGAGCCAGGAATTGCTATCATGCAGTTAATCCGTTCCAGGAACCAGGAGGGTTTAATTATTTTTTATCGGCTCGACAGTTTTATTTGAAGCAATGAATCAGAAGATTACATGGTGTTTTTGTTAGCTCCCTTTTCTATATATCCACTATTCACCCAGCAATATAATTCTTCTGATCTTCAGAATTTGTTCATTTTGCACTAAAATGCACCTGTGCTGCTGTCATATCGACTTCTGTGCTGACATTTTCTTTAAAATTGTTTAAATGGATGCTTTTGAACACGAGAAATTTCCCCTTAACTTCTAATTTAGAAGTACAGTACAGTATATTCAACACTATGTGGCACATAAAGCTGTAAAACTAAAGGAAAATATAATTAAAAATAATAAATCTTTGGTGCTTACAACGAATTGGTAAAATAACTTGGCTCTATTTTCACCACAAATTTGAAATAATTGTCGCAGCACACTGAAGTTATAAAACAATAAATTCATTACTGAAGTATACTTTGAATAATTGCACCAATTCAGTGAACATTGTAGTGTAATTATTATAGCAGAAAATCAACATAAAATTCTCATGACAAATCACACTCTGACTTCACAGAGTGACACTTTTCCTCAGCTACTTACCACTCCAGACAGGAATTACTTGACCTGTACCTGATCAGAAGCTTCGTATTCATCATTCCCTGCAGCTGGGATATGAAGATATTTCCAGCCTAGCTTAACACCGTTGAAGAAAGCACTGAATGGATGTGTAGCTGTTTTCAGGCTGCTGCAAGCGTAATTGTCACAGTCTTTATTTCCCAGCTTTAAATGATTTCACAGCTTTAAAAAATGAGCACAATAATTTCTCAAGAAGTTAAATACTTTCTACTAACATGAAAAAGAGATATATGATCTAAACCAGTATTCAAGTTGATGAATTGACTATGGGCAAAATCCTTGTGTGTTACTTGATTATAAGTTGTATATGATGCATCAAGTAAACCTAATTACTCAGATTTCTGACAGGGATTGTGCTAAATCCATGATAGATACTGATGAGGAAGCATATCTCTTGAGGACTGCCAGTAACCTGAGATGTGACGCTTGAAAACATACATACTTTTAACTCAGAAGGCAAATCCATCTGTGTGTGAAATTTCTAAGAGCCCCTAGTGATTTTCTTGTCTTGTAAATGATATATTCAACACATGTGTTTGTCAATTATATTGTTGCTAATCCTTATTATCAGCATCACTCCCAAACATTTGCAGGTTATATGCAGTAAAATTTATTTTTTTAAATTATACTTTTACTTATGATTTTGTTCATATACCACTGCAATATCCAAAAATAAAATACTGCAGATGCCGATGGGCTCGGTGGGCGGAGGAGGGGTGGGGGGGTGGTAAAACAGTAAAATTCCAGGTGGCCGTGCATTGGGGCGATTCCCTTATGTGGTCCCACCGCTGGGGAGTTTTCCCAGCAGGATTTGAATAGTAGTGGCTCAGAGGGGGAGGGAAGAAAGATTGCAATTAAATGGAAATTTCTTCATTAAGAAGTAATCTTAACATGAATCATTTCTGCTTAAAAGATACCGTAAATCACGTCAAATAAGTTGAACCAGTATATATGTTGAGCACATTTCCCCAGCCTCAAAATTCATGTTTTTGCATATATCGTCACATAACTTGACCCCCAGCCCCTTATTGGCCACAATATGCTATGTTTGCATTACTAGTCAGCCTTAATTTTTCACCCCACAAATGCATGTTTTACCTACTGGTACCTTATAACTGGGTGCAAAGGATGAAGCAGATGTGGAGGGCTATGTTGTGAAGATGTGCAGGGGTTTAAGACATGTCCACTCTTTAAATCAAATGCTGATGACATTTCAAAATGGCGGCTACCCACACTGGCGTTTCACTCATGCTATTTTTGGAGGGAGCTCTTGAGGCTTTATGTGGTCGACTTATACACCGACACCTATGGTTTTGTTCATGTGTGGATTTTCTCTCCCATTCATTTGTCTGGCATTAAATATACACTACAATGAACTAAAGATCCACAGGTCAAATGTGTAACTTAACTAGTTTTATTTTCTAAGTTCAGTACACCATACATTGTGCAAGGCACACTTTCTAATAGTAAATGGCTTAAGCACAATCTGTATTGAACTTAGTAATAAGAAAATGTCAATGTTCAATAAGTGCTGAAAAATTCTTCCTGTCTTCAATAGGAATAATCCAATTATCTGTAAACCACAACCTTTTTACGATAACGTTTTCTACCAAAAATTAGTTATGCTAATGCACAAAATATCTTTAACTTAGGATTTTTAGCTTTACACTTAGTTATTTTGTGCAACATTGGTGCATATTGATAATGGTTCTTAAATGAGAAATCCTGAGTTGCTTTAAATAAAGAATTAGCAACCAGGTTTCAAATATGGTGGAAATTAATCAAATCTGTTGATAATATACTCTATTATCTGATAAAAATGAAACCATTGCATGTCCTACTTACGCACACAAAGAAGCTGTTGTACCACAGCACAAATCCTCTGTGGGAGTCTTGATTGACGGAAATACAAATGGGAGTTAGAGCTACAAAACCTTGATCTCCAACCAGTTCTCTTCTCGATGAAAATCCCCACTAAATTTGCAGGACCATTCAGTAATTTTTCAAATTTGCTGCAATGTTATTTGAAATCCACGGTCAAGTAACAAAGGTTCCATCAAAGTGCAGGAAGTCAATCATCGAATTAACATCAGGCACCAGAAAATTAAACATTCCATGCAGAAGCACGATCACTAAAACACAACTGGGCCTGTTAACAAAGGTACTTAACAAAGCAATCTCTGAAGATTTAGTTACTCCACAGCTTATCCATCTCGACCTTCTCTTGAGGTCACCACCATCATAGATGTCAGTCTTCAGCCAGTTTGATTCACTCCACATGATATCAAGAAACAGCTGAAGGCACAGGATACAAAGGCTATGGGGCTGACAATAATCTGGCAGTAGTAGTGAAGACTTGTATTCCGGAACTAGCCGCGCCCCTAGCCAAGCTGTTCCAGTGCAGCTACAACACTGGCATCTGCTGACAACGTGGAAAATTGTCCAGATAGGTCCTGTCCACAAAAAACAGAACAAATTCAATTCAGCCAATTACCACCCCATCAGTCTACTCTCAATCATCAGCAAGATGGTAGAAAGCCATTGACAGTGCTATCAAGCAGCACTTAGTCAGCAATAACCTTCTCACCGATGCTCAGTTTGGATTCCACCAGAGACACTCAGCTCCAGATCTCATTACAGCCTTATTCTAAACCTGGACAAAACAGTTGGAATCTAGAAGTGAGCTGAGAGTGACTATCCTTGTGATATCAAGGCAGCGTTGATCGAGTGTGACATAAAGGAGCTTTAGCAATATTGAAGTCAATAGGAATCAGAGGGGAAACTCTCTGCTTGTTGAAGAGCACGAAGGAAGATAGTTGAGGTTGTTCAAGGTCAATCATCTCAGCCCCAAGGAGTTCCTCAGGGTGGTGTCCTAGGCCTAGTCATCTTCAGCTGCTTCATCATAAGGTCAGAAGTGGGGATGTTCGCTGATGATTGTTAGGTTTCTGACTCCTCAGATTCTGATGCAGTCCATGCAGCAAGACCTGGGCAACATTTAGCTTGGGCTGATAAATGATGGTAACATTTGCAACCAACAAGTGCCAACCAGTAAGAGAGAACCTAACCATTTCCCCTTGGCAACTACCATCGCTGAATTCCCCGATCATCAATATTCTGGAGGTTACCATCGACCAGAAACTGAACTGGACCAGCCATATAAATATTGTGGCTACAAGACTAGGTCAAAACTGTGAACTCTGAGGTGTGTAACTCACCTCCTGACTCCCCAAAGATTGTCCATCGCCTACAAGGCACAAGTCAGGAGGGTGATGGAATATTCTCCACCGCCTGGATGAGCTCAACTCCAAAAGCAATCAAGAGGTTCAACACCATCCAGAACAAAGCAGCCCATTAGATCAACATCCATCTACCACCTTAAAAATGAACTCCCTCTGCCACAGGCACACAGTGGCAAGAGTGTGTACCAGTTACAAGATGCACTGCAACAACTTGCCAAGATTCCTTTCAAAGCACCTTCCAAACCTACCACCTGGAAGGACAAGGGCAGGAAACACATGGGAACATTGTTAGCTACATTTTCCCTCCAGGACACACACTATCCTGACTTGTAACTATATCCCTGTTCCTTCACTGTCACTGGCTGAAAATCCTGGAACTCCCTCCCCAACAGCACTGTGGGTGTACCTACACCACACGGACTGCAGCGGTTCAAGAAGGGGCTCAACATTCCCTTCTCAACAGCAATTAGCATTGGGCAACCTCAGCTGGCCTTGCCAGTGACATCCACATCCAAGGAAAGAACTTAAAAAAACTTCATGTCAATTATTACTTTTCTCCCCATCTAAATGTAAAATATTGAACATCCTGCTTATTTACTGGAATGGGTTAAAATAAAATTCTCACCGACGTTTCCTCTAAGCAGTGCACAGGTGTGACAGTGCAGCAACCTGGAAGCTATCGTACACCCTTTCTAATGCCCTCACACCCTTCCTAAAGTTCAGTGCCCAGAACTAGATGCAATACTCCGGTTGAGGCTAAATCAGGGTGGAAATGTCTGGTCCCATTGGCAGTGGGCATCATGGCGGGCGTGAGCAGACAATATGGCGGGAAAGCCAAAAAGTGGATTTATGCCGTCGAGGAACCAGTTTGCAATCGTCCGCTCCACCCGTCAGTGATGGGCCACGTTTCCCACGGAAGCACATCGGGAACCTAGTTTTAATATTATAGCAACTCATTATAAGACCTGCTCACCAGAATCCTATCCCAATGCTGGTTCACCCGGGCACATTGGCGTGCAATCATGCTGACGTGTTTCACGACTGTACATAAGCGATATGTATCTGGCGAGCTGCACTTCACTCGGGACTTCGAGGTTTGTTTGCCTATCTTGCTTCAGGCAGCGCTTGTGATCGTCAGCGCCAGGCTTCACGGGCAGCACCACATCACTTTTAGGGAAGCTCACGGGCAGGTCTCTACCTACTAGACCAACCATAAGGCGGGGGTGGCTTTTCAATGGTTGCAGGGCTTGGGCTTGCTTGGGGAAGGGGGGGGGAAGTGGCCTCAGGCAAGGGAAGAAGTTGCAGGGTGAGGGCTGTACTGGGGAAGGGGGGTATCCCAAGGTGTGTGGGGAGGCACATGTTGACCTGTGCAAGTGACCTCAAGATAGTAAGGGCTCAAGAGGCAGATTCCAGGAGAGATGAGGCCAGACGGAGATGTTAAGGTATGTGTGTGAGAATGGGTGGTGATGTCCCTTGAGCTGGCAGTGAGTGAGATGCCACTGAATGTGTGATGGGTTTGTGAGTCTGTGAGTTGAGAGTGATGAGATGATTGCCTTAGCCTGGTGGCACAGATGAGATTATTCATCCTCTTTCTGCACTGGATGGCCAACCTGTTGTGTGCAGCGTTGGCACTGACTTCCTCTGCCACCACATCCCAAGCCGGAGTGCTGAGACTGATGGGCCCCCTGCAGCCAGAGCGGGGATAGAGGACATCACGGCGGGCCTCCATGGTGTCCAAAAGGCATCCCAGGGGCGCGTCACTGAATCGGGCGGGGTGGTGGGTGTGAGGCTGCACTCTTCCTGGCTTTTGGGGCCACGTCTTCATCGGAGCAGTCCTGGGCTGCAAGCGTTGAGAAGTGTGCGTGCAGCTGCAGTTTAGATATGGCGCCCGGCGTGAGGTAGCTGAGGTAGCAGTGAGGTAACGGCGTGGTGAGCAAATCAGAGGCACCCGCCAGCAAGATGGTGTGTTTCCTGCGGCTACATAATTAATCAGGCGGGAAGGGGATGATATGGTGTGAAAATCCGCCATTGCAACCGGTGGGTAAAACATCGTTTTTCACGCCCACGACCACATTTAGTGCAAACCTGGGGTGATTCCGCCCTTAGTGTTTTATACAGGTTTATCATAACTTACTTGTTTTTGTACTCTATGGGCTCCAATTATTAAACCCAGGATCCCGTGAGCTTTGTTAACAGCTTTCTCAACCTTCCCTGCGACTTTCAATGATTTGTGCACATTTACCCCCAGGTCCCCCTGCTCCTGCACACCCATTAGAATTGTACCCTTTAATTTATATTGCCTCTCTTTGTTTTTCCTGCCAAAATTAATTACTTCATACTTCTCTGCATTAAATTTCATCTGCCACTTATCCGCCCATTACACCATCTTGTCCATACGCTTCTGATGATTATCACTATCATCCTCACAGTCCACATTATTTCCAAGGACAGAATCTTGCCCTTGTAGGGCAGGCTCGGCAGGGGTGGATGGGAGCGGTTGGGAAGCCAACTGCCAGCCGCGATTGGCGCCAGACCACGATTTCACGCTGGTGGGCCATTTAAGGCCTGCCTAGCATGGAACGCGAGCAGCAGTGCTCAGTGCTGCCTGTGTGGGTGGGCGGGGGATGTAGTGCAAACACGGTGAACGTGAACTTCACACATGTGTGTGAGTGCCCACTTGCAAATCTCCCTGAGGCACAGAGCTGCACCAGGGAGATGAACAGATTTTTTAAAAATAAAGATTTTATAAACGTCATTGTCATGAAGCTATGAATGTATAAAATATTTTGGAAATATTTTTCTCTTAAAGTAGAGATTTAGTCTGTGGCTGTGTCTTAATTGGATTAAAGCCAGCTAGTCTGGGTGCTTTGATGTGTACTAGTTTTGATATGTAAGGGAGATAGCGTGCATTTCCATTTTTTGAATACAGCGTTTAAGAAGTGGGGTGAAAACTTAATGCCTATCTAGCAGATACCAAGCCATATGTTTATATTACTAATAAAGTTAGTACTATGAAAGGGGTTTTATTGTTAGAGAGATTTAGTTCAGAGGTTGTTGACACAATGAGAATTAACATTCAATGGGAGTGATAGGTATAATTTCAGCAGTTTTTGGGTACGCAGGGCAGAGGCAATGTGAGATCAAAAGGCAGCTGTAAGCCTCCAACTGGCTCCACAGCAACCAAAGTGAAAGAACCTGATTTTGAACTCATAAGGTGAAAATGCTTTGCCTGCGTCTGTTTAAATCTATGGGTTGCTGATGTCTTAATGGAGATTAGTTTGGGAATTTGTTAAAAGTTATGATAGTAGTAATTTGTAGTCATGTATATATATATTTTTACCCTGTGTAAATTAATGAAATGTTTCATTTAGTTTAATGTAAAACCTTGAGAACTGATGGTCTGATTCCTGAATTTAGAGTCGCACCTCAAACATAACTTAAAATTATAGGTTATGACAGTTGTTTAAAGTATCCCCCTGGGATTTTTAAATAACTCAGCTTTACCAACTGCATCGGTCATAACAGTTATAAAACATATCCCCTCAGGGACATGTTATGAATTAAATTTTAACACTTTTATTTTATTTTTACTTGCTTTAGGAAACCACATCCCACCTGTGGATGAGGTTTCCAAAAAAGTGCAATGGCTGCTTGGTCGTTTCGCCTGCTCGCCAACCGTAAGGTTGAATGGGCAGCAAAAAAATTATTTTAATTAACTTTTTAATGGTTTTAATAGGCCTTTTAATTGTCAGCGGATGCACTGCTGACTGCGGCGTGTGGCTGCCAACCTGAATATCGCGTGTCATTTTACATTCGGTCAGGTCAGGCACGTGCCCGCCCAACGAGCTAAAACTTTTGCCCCAAGTTTTATGTCATTCACAAATTTTGATATTGTGCCCTGTACAACCAAGTCTAAGTCATAAATATAGAAAAACCAGGGCCCTGAAACCGATGCCTGGGGAACTCCACTATGTTCTTTCCATTGGTCAGAACAACAACTGTTCACAACTATTTTGTTCCCTATCACTCAGCCAATTTCATATTTATGCTGCTCCTGTCCCTTTTATTGCATGGGCTCTAACTTTGCTGAACAAGCCTGTTAAATGTCCATCTCCATGTTAAAAACTGCGCTGTGCCGCTGCACAAAGGATGTAAAGGAACCACACGCTGAGATAAATGGTTGCACACACCAAAAAAATTTTAAAGGGAGCATTGGTTCCTGAATGGTCAAATGTTCAATCCCTACCACTGTTTATTTGGAAGCCAATGATGACATCTCAATCACAACAACCTAGTAACTTGTTGTAAAACTGTTGAACTTGTGACACTGAAACGCTCATGATGTAGAACATGGAGATTCCCTTGAAAGCTGACATAAAATCAGAGCATTAAACTTTGACATTTTCAGAGGTTTTCAGAGGGTATAGGAACTGAACTTATCCTGAAGCTGACCTTCGTGCATCTAGTGATCTGTAGAACAGGATAAATGACATTCTCAGAGTATGAAAACAGTAAGTCATGATATTGACATCTTCTTATTATAACATTGGAGCACAAATCTGTCGGGGCAATATACTTACCCCTTTGTCTCTTGTCTTAATATAGCTTGGTAAATGTCATCCAGAATTATTATTTTCTTTGCTATTGAGATTACGCTGTATGAACAAGTAGTATTCTGTATGAAGGAAGCACCATTGCAGGCAGGTAGACACTTTGATCTTCAGTGCTAAAATGACCAAGTAAACTTTGTTGAGAAAAACTGTTGGTGTTGTAACTTATGATATTACCTATAGCTTCTATCTTTAAAGGTAAAAGGAACTGTTTAGAACAAACTTCCAGAACATTCAACCTCTTGACTCCGTAATGATATGCACATTAGAAATGCAGCAACATTTGCAAAATCTTGTAGGAATTTGGGAAAGTTTACTGCATGTATCACCAATTGCAACTTTAGTACATAGTATATATCTGTACAGGGATGAAGCATTATAATGCAGTTTGACATCATTTTTTTACCTGGTTGCAACAGTTCCTATGTTCTTGTGTTACGACCACAGCTAATGTTATTGCTGAGCAAGACAGACCCCAGAATGGAGTTAGTCTCGCTGATCATAAACCTTTGTTTTTTATTGTGAAAACGAGAAGGAAGAGCTACTGACCTCAAAAGCACAGAACTCCAGTAACACCTTTAGAATTTTAAAAATTAAAAGATTTATTAGAAAGAATAAAAAAATAAGCGCACAAGATAAAAGTTACATAGTTAAAACAGTCTTACAGAACTACCCCCCCTAAAAATCATGCTTGGTCAAAAGTACACAATTAAACTACCTTTCTGGCAACAATCCCTTACTGATTTTTAACCATAAAAATCCAGTAAATATTACCCAAGTTAAGGAATTGTCGTCACTTTAATAAGGGCACACCTCACCACTTCTCAGCCACCCACTCTGATGTGGAATTGTAAAAGGAGGTTCAGAAACAAAATGTTTCCCAAAACAAAGGCTCTCCTGGCTTACTGCTGGGTGGCTGCCTCCAGTTCAAAACTTTCACAGCTTCTCAGCAGCTCACACACAAAGAAGCTGGCCTCCAGTGGGTTCCCCCACAGCAATTCTCAACAGTTAAATGTCCCTTTCCTTAAATATCTTTTTCTCCTTTCATTTCAGGTTCCATTGTCCTCAAACACCTCTTTGAAACTCAACTTCTCCAAACATAAATATCTTTTCATGTTTTCTATTTTGCCTCTACTTTTGGGTCAATAAAATTTAATATACCTGCCCCTGTTTACTCATGGAACCTCTCTAAGATGCAAATGTTCCTTGTTACCTCTCAACTCTCTTTTGAAATTCAACAGCTGATAAACCAATTTCCCAACTTCTCTCAAAAAAGAATTTCAGATCCAACCTATTTACTTGTGACTCAAACCCACCATAACCTCTTATTACAAATGCACAAACCTAACACCTTTAACCTTTCATCTCTTAGACCTCACAGTCATCCTATCTCTAATAACCTTCCCACTGTTTAAATTAACCCTGGACATACACATGCACAGCTTTCTACACAGACAACCTAACCACAAAAGCATAAAAATATACATCTCTCATTGCACTTGGCATAAATAGAGAGCTCCACAAGCCAGTGGATCTTGGCTTTATTTGTAGCACCTTACCTGGGCATTAGAAGGTTGTGGGTTTGAATCCTAATCCACTTTTGAACATATAATTAGAGGCTTGTACTCCAGTGAAGTTCTAAAGGGATACGGCCAATCAGATGCAGAGCTGTTTTGCTCATTGATTTTAGAGCGGCTTAAAAAGTTTTGGCCTGCCTTCTATCTTGTACAGAAGTGGCATTCTTGCCATTTCTCAGGTACTTTATAAAATTGATTCTAGCATATATTATACTATCCTCATCCACGTTTATATTCTGCGATCAGCTAATCAAATCAAAATATTAGCCTTCATGGTTATATGTCTGCAAAAAAATTACAATACTCATGCTACAATAGTTGAATTATTTAGCTTCTCTAGTTCAATTTCACATTCTAGTTTTACCAAATTAAAAGAATGTTGGACATCACCTGAAAGAAGGACTAAGAGTAGGAAGAACACAGAATGTACTCTGGATGGGGCACATCATTGTCACCGCCAAGATTAACTCAGTGGTATCACTACTGACTAAACATTTTTAAAAGGTTATTCATTCACGGGATGTGGGTGTCGCTGGCTAGACCAGCATATATTGTCCATCCCTAATTGCCCTTGAAAAGGGGGTGGTGAGCTGCCACTGGTCAAGCCCTGAAGGGCATAGCTGCCAGGCTGAACTTGCAGCAGGTAGTCAGAGAGCCATCACAAGGGGAAAACCTCATCCTTGTCAATCTACCTGTCGCAGATGCATCTGTCCACCACAGTATTTGTAGGAGTGACCACCACACAGCCTTTGTGGAGATGAAGTTCCATCTTTCAACTGAAGACGCGCCTCATTGTGTGTGTGGCACTACCATTGTGATAAATGGGATAGACCTAGAACAGAGCAGCTCAAAACTGGAAATCCAATAGGCATTGTGGGCCATGATTAGCAGCAGGATTGTATCCAACCACAATCTATAATCTCATGACCTGGTATATCCTTCATTCTTCCAATACCATCAAGCCAGGGGACCAGCCTTGGTACAAAGAGGAGTGTAGATGAGCATATCAGAAGCAGCAGGGGAGACCGTGGCATAGTGGTATTGTCAATGGGCTAGTATTCCAGTGACCCAGGGTAATGTTTCTGGGGACCTGGGTTTGAATCCCACCATGGCAAATGGTGAAATTTGAATTCAATTAAAAATCTGGAATTAAAAGTCTGATGATGATCATGAAACCATTGCTGATTGTTGTAAAAACCCATCTGTTTCACTAATGCCCTTTAGGTAAGGCCATCTGGCCTACATGTGACTTGAGACACAAACAACATGGTTGACTCTTAACTGCCTGCTGAATGAGGGATAGACAATCAATGATGGCCTGGCCAGTGATGCCCACATGAACACAATTTTTTAAAAAAGCACTGGGCATACCTAAAAATGAGATGCCAACTTAGTGAAGCTGCAACACAGCACTACATGCATGTAAAAGAGGAATGTCACAGATAAAGCTAAGTGGACCACAACCAATAGATAAGCTCTACAGCCCTGCCTCATACAGACATGATTAATGGTGGACAATCAAAGAACTAATGGGAGGAAGTTCCTTGAACACGGCAGGTGAGCCTAGCACATATGTACAAAAAACAATGTTCATGACTAGCTTCAGCCAGAAGGGCCAAGTGAATGATCCATCTCAGGCTCCTCCCAAAGTTGCCAGCATCACTAAATCCAGTTTTCAGTCAAAATAAAAGTGAAATGTTGCAGATACTGGAAATCTGAAATAAAGAAAAAAGCTGGAAAAACTCAGCTGGACTGGTTGGATCTGTGGGGAGAGATTTCAAGCTCAGTGTGACTCTTCTTTGGAACCACTTCGCAATCTGAGTTCCAAAGAAGAGCTATATTGGACTCCAAATGTTAACTCTGTTTCTTTTTCCACAAATGCTGCCAGATCTGCTGCATTTTTCCAGCATTTTCTGTTTTTATTCCAGTTTTCAGTCAGTTAGATTCACTTCTCATGATACTAAAACGGCTGAGTGCACTGGATAGAGCAAAGGCTATGAACCTGAGAACATCCTGGCTTCATTAAGGAAGACTTATTTTCCAAAACTATCCACACCCCTAGCTAAGCTGTTCCAGAACAGCTACAACATTGGCATCTACCTTATAAACTGGAAAATTTGCCAGGTATGTCCTGTATACAAAAACAGGACAATTCCAATCTGGCCAATTATTGCTCCATCAGTCTTTTCTCAATCATCAGCAAAGTGATGTAAGGTGTTGACAGCATTGCTATTGAGTGGCATATACTCACCGATAATCTGCTAACGGATGCTTAGTTTTTGTTCTAGCATGTCCACTCCACTCCAGACCTAATTACGACAATTTTCTAAACTGGAGAACAAAGCTGAATACTAGGATGAGGTGAGAGGCACAGCCCTTGACATCAAGGGCTGGATTTTATGCTCCCTGCTAGTGTGTTTGAAGGTGTGAGGGCTCATAAAATGCAGCACATGACCTACCCAACACCTTCCCACCCTACCCAATCTCTCTCCCATTTTACCGGGGCAGGTGAAGGCATCGGGCAGCCTGCCACCCTTGAACCTTTTGAGGTCCTTAAGTGACCAATTAATGATGACTTTAGTGCCGCATCCCACTCCCGCTGGGGGATGCCCACACCAAGCGGGTAGGCCAGCAGCTTTTACTGGGTGTACTGGCTGGCAAGGGGGGGTGAACATCCTTTGGCGGTCCCCTGTGCCCACTGGAGGCACCGCCCCTGTGGTCATAGCCCCGACCACCCCAGCCTCTCAACTCAGGCACCCCGCTCCCTCACTCTCCACGTTGGGTCCTTGCTGCCAGACCCCACCGACATCCTGGATTTACCTTCAGCCTGGCCTCCATAATCTCCTCTACTTCGATTTCTGGGAATAGTCCCAGCAGTGGCCACTGCTTGAACCTGGTGCTGCTGGGACTACAGAGCTGGCAGCCGATCTGATTGGCTGGCAGCTCCCTAAGGTGTGACTTCAGCTGTGGCTCAGTTCATAGTACCCTCGCCTTTGAATCAGAGGGTTGTGGGTTCATGTCCCACTCCCGGAAACCAAGAACTGTGATTGTACTCGAAAAGAGTTGCAATCTGTGACTGTTGATAACTCGAAAGAGTTTCACTGGTGTACTCGAAAGAGTTTCCTCCCCAAATGGAAGCAGAAGTCTCGCCCTGAGCCAATTGTTGGAAGGAAACCATCTCAGCCCAGTGCAGCGCTGCAGGAGTTTGTCAGGGCAGTAACCTTCCCTCCATCATAAGGTCAGAAATGGAATGTTCTCTGATGATTTCACTGTGCTCCATTCCATTTACTACTCATATAATGAACCAGTCCATGCCCCTTATGCAGTAAGATTTGGACAACACTTAGCTCAGGCTGATAAGTGGCAAGTGGCATTCACACCACACTAGTTCTAGATAATGACGTTCTCCAAAAAGAGAGAGTCTACCCACCTCCTCTTGATATACAATGGCATTGCCAACATCAGATACCCCAGCTACAACATCCTGGGAGCCACCATTGAACAGAAACTTCACTGAACCAGGTACATAAATACTGTGGCTACAAGAACAGATCAGAGGTTGGGAATTCTGCAGTGAGTAACTCAGTTCCTGACTCCTCAAAGCCTTTCCACCATCCACAACACATGAGACAGGGGTGTAATCTGCATTTGCCTGGATGAGTGTCAATCCAACAACAATCAAGAAGCTCAACACTATCCAAGGCTAAGCAGCCTGCTTGATTGGCACCGATTCACTTCTTTAAATATTGACTCCTTCCATCACCAGCGCACAGTTGCTGCAGTTTGTATGGTCTATAAGATGCACTACAGCAACTCGACAAAGCTTTTACAACACCCCCCAAACAGGCCAGAATTTTTCCCTCGTCAGGCGGGCTTGGCGGGAGCGGACGGGGGCAGTTGGGAAGCCGACCGTCGCCCGCGATTGGCTCCGCTCTGTGATTTCACCCGAGCAGGCCAATTAAGGCCCACCCTGTGTGGATCGCGAACAGCAGCACTCAGTGCTACCTGTGTGGGCGTGGGGAGGAGGGAGAGCGGGCCTGGCGCGCAGTCTGCGCATGCATGCAAAAGAGCGCTTCAACCCCCTGAGGCACGGAGCTGCCTTAAGGAGATTGGAGTGCTGTTTAAAAAAATTAATCAAGGCAGTAAAAATTAAAAAAAACACACCCCCTCATGTGACTCTGTCATGAGCTGGGTCATGTCTTTAATTTAAAAATAAAGCTTTTAGTTAATGTTCATTTGCTTTAGGAAACCTCATCCCGCTTGTGGGTGAGGTTTCTTAAAAAATGTAAAGGCTGCTTGGCCTTTTCGCCTGCCTGCCAACCGTAAGGTTGGACGGGCAGCGTAAATTTGATTTTAATTAGCTTCTTAATGGCCTTAATAGGCCTTTCGATTATCGGCGAGCGCACAGCCATCTCCGGTGCATGCCTGCCGAATGAAATATCGCGCGAGTGTGCAATGACGTCGGGACGCACACCCAACATCATTGCGCGTCATATTACGCTCAGGCATGTCGGGCTTGCACTCGCACGCCCAACATAAAATTCTGGACTTCTACCAGCCAGGCGGACAAGGATAGCAGGCTTATGGGAAAATGGCCATCTGCAGGTTCCCGTTCAAGTCACAGGTCATTCAGACTTAGTAATATATTGCTATTCCTTTGCCATCGCTGGGTCAAACTACTGGAAGTCACTACCTAATAGCACAGCACTGTGGAAGTACCTTCTGCAAACTGACACCATCATCATCACCTTCCCAAGGGCAATTAAGACTGGGGCAATAAATGCTGGCCTTGGCAGTGATGCTCACAATCCATGGATACCTAAAAAGAATGTTCTCTACTGATATCCTATCAAACATCCCAGAAATCCCAGACCTCAACTCCTTCCTAGTCTCAAATCTTCAGTCAAAAATGTTTATGAAATTTTCAGCATGAATGTGGAAATGTTATTCTTTGCTGTAATCAGGCTGTGGCATGCTATGCTTTGGAAAGAAACCAATTTAACTGATACTTTTTGTCCTTTATGTTCTAATCCCACCAAAACCTTCAGTTTTGTATGAATTAAAATCAAACCAAGATATATTTCAGTTGCAATGCTTTCAATATTCAAATAGTGGACTGACTCAAGTTTAACTAGGATATTAAGTGTTTCGTGGTTGCGGATTAAGAAATTTATTTTGATCATTGGTAATCCAAAATAAATCGGAACTAGATTTTCATGAATGGCCATAAAGCTTCCAATAGTTTAACAGTTTTTAAGGTAATTCATGGCTTGATTGACTAGACTATGCCTCCTAAGCTTTTATTATATTAACATATAACATTATAAACCAAGCAAAGCGGATTTCATGGAGTAGCAAATCAGTCAGCTACAGATACAGCTGAAAATGGGTTCATTACAAAAAAAACACTTTTAATAAGAGTCTAGTCCACCACCTCTGATAACTCGATTTTAAACATGTAATAGTTCTACATATCTGAAATGGTGCAAACATATAGGGCAACATTTTTAGCTTGGTGAGCGGTTGCGGGCCCACCCGCTCAAGCGTAAAATGACGTGCATTGATGTTGGGCGAGTGTCCCGACGTCAACATGCAGCCGCACGATATTTCGTTCGACCAGCATGCGCCGGAATTGGCAGCGCGCCAACTGACAATTAAAAGGCCTGTTAAGGCCATTAAAGGATCAGTTGAGTAGAATTTTTCCCTGCCCGTCCAACCTTACAATTGGCGGGCAGGTGAAAAGCCAAGCGACCTTTGCAATTTTTAGCAAACCTCAAATAAAAATGAAATTAAAAATTAAAAATTTAATTAATAACATGTCCCTGCTCATGTGACGCCATCTTCATTTCTCGCTTGCAGGTGTCCTTGTATTGGAGGCACAGACTCCCAGGAGATCGTGACCCAGTGGCCAGTTCACTGTACAGAAGGTCTTTGGGTAAATGACCGTCATCCATCCAATGAACATGGCCGAACTAGTGCAGACGTCATTGCCTTAGCAATGAGTGTATGCTGATGGAAGTAGCATGCTCCAGGACCTCTGAGTTGGTGACCTTGTCCTGCCAAGGATTCCAAGGATACGTCTGAGAGAGTGAAGGTGGAAATTGTTCAGCCTTTTCTTCTGTCTAGCATATGTTGTCCAGGTGTCACTATTGTAGAGGAGTACATTGGGGATGTAGGCTTGGTAGACTCACAGTTTGGTGTTCTCCATCAGGTTGCAGTTGTTCCACACTCTCTTACTCAGCTTGGACATAACAGGTGCAGCTTTAGCAATGCGGTTGTTGATTTCAGCATCAAGTGACGGATTGCTGGTGGTTGTGGACTCTATATATGTGAAGCTATGAACAACCTCAAGTGTCACATTGTCAACGCTGATAGATGGAGATAAGGCAACATCTTGGACAATGACATGTGTCTTCCTGATGCAGATGGTCAAACCAAACTCTTTACAGGCATGTGAGTGTCTGTCCATTTGCCACTGCAGGTGTTCCTCAGTGTGAGATGTTAGTACGGCATTGTCAGCATGGAGCAACTCTAGCAAACCTTTGAATTAGGTCTCAGGTGAGCAAGGCTGAACAGCTTTCCATCAGATTTTGTTAGTAAGTAGCCACCCTCTCCGGATGACAGCATCAAAGAGAAAATACCAAAGAGTGTTGGTGCTAGAAAACAACCCTGTTTGACCTGACCGAAGACCTATTTGCAGCAGAACCTTCCTAGTGCAAATCAGCCTTAGTAGTCACCTACACCATCAATGGAAAGCTTGAGTCTGGGATACACTCTCATGGTAGTCAAAGGAAGCACTCAAAGGACACTCTGAAGGCTTCACTTAGGAGTTTTGATGTCGACTTTGAGTCCTCAGAGAAGCTCACCCAGGATTGCTGCACCTGGCGCAAATAAAAAACTATTGCAGGCTCCTTCGAAAGCAAGCGCATATCAGAAGTAGAGAGTAAACGCAAGCAGAAGAAATCCCGAGTTAGAAACTTGTTTAAAACCCAGTTGACCACTGTCTCCTGTCCTATTTGCAGCAGAACCTTCCCAGTACAGGTCAGCCTTAGTAGTCACTTACGTACTCAGCAAACACCACAGATGATGAACGTAGTCACCTTCACCTCGAAGGATGAACAAGAGAAAAAGGAATATCGAGCAGTTTTGATTGTTGACACCATGATTGAACAATGAATATAAAGATACTAAATCTGTTTTCAGGAGGTCACAGTTTTAAGTTTAAAAATTATGTATGTGAATACAGAGTACAATATGGTACAGGTCAAAATTATGTGCATTTATAATGTCAGGCTCCAGTACATTATGAACTATCAGACAATACTTTCAAATTTTGGGCACTAACAGTCTATTAAAATGGACACTGCAGATCATGTGACCCTTGGCATTTTGAACTCCAGGCATTCGTGAGTCTGAAGCAAATACTTAATTAATTATGGACATTCACAGCCAGCTAGGAAATTCACATATGTCTTTGTTTAAGGATGGACGAACAATAACAGGACTATAGCATTCCAGACGAATCATCTTTCTGTTTCACCATAGACAAAAGAAACATCGAAACTCAATGTGTATTTGACGAATGTGCAAAGGATCCCATTCACCCTCCATTGTATCATGTTGGTTTCTCATCCAAACTAGATAGGATGAATTTCAAAATATATTAAAAAAACAACACAGGGTGTGTAATCAACTCCTCGTCTTGCTTTGGACAAAGAATTTTTGAATTTGTACTGGTTACATGATGAACACAGCCAAGTTTTCTAAAAGCTGCTTGCAGAGAGACAGAGTTCCATCAAAGTCCATCAGAGAAGCCATCAAACTAGCTGTAAGTCAACTATGCAGCCAAGGTAATAAGGAGCAATACGTTGAAAGTGGGAGAATGATTCTCCCTAACCTGTTCCAACTTCGAGTTCACCCGAGAATCAACCTCCTGGAAACTCAACTACAAGAAGCCTTGCAAATTATTGAGAATCCTCTGCTTACGAGATCTTCACTTCAACTAAAAGCATCAACTCATCTAAGAAACTAGAGGGCTGCCACAAAAGAGAGACTGAGACAATTACACTTTGTAGTTTTTTTTTTCTTCATATTTATCTAATCTTTGTGTGAGTGATAGTGCCTGGGGCGAGTCAGCATCTTTTTAAACCTCTGGCTCAAGTGTGGGATAAACATAACCTTCTTTATTTTTAAACTCTCAAAAAAACTTGCTGCTAGAATTATTTAATTTGGGACAATCACTCTAAGGGAAAGAAAATACACACACATCACATAACAAAACATATTGATAACGGACAGTAAGAAAACAAATAATTTTTTTCTGTATCAATAGGAATGAGTATGGTAAAATAAAGCATCAGATCCAATCCTGAAACTGAAGCTTAATGGCTAAGGAAGCTACAAGGGCTGCATGAGATATTTTCATTTCTTCAATATTATGATTTAAATTTTAAAAATTGGTACTGTTTTAAAGAGTTGATGATTAGTTCCCTTAATTTTCAAATGGGTAACTAACTAAAGGCTCACAGTTCCAGAAACATCATTTATGCCTGCAACTTTGAAATCAAAACGTGTATGGCATGTGTGCTCTGCCCAAAAACAGGTCCTTAGTTCATAATCTGCTGATGCATCATACTGAGTCATTTTGCCCTGGGAGCCCTTAACATTTACTCCAGACCCCATGAAGCCTTGTGGCATCAAGTCAAACATGGACAAGGAAGCCTCCTGCTGGTTGCCACCTATCACCTCCCTCAGCTGATGAATCAGTACTTCTCCATGTTGAGCACCACTTAGAAGAATCATTGAATGTGGCAAGGGCACAGAATGTACCCTGAGTGGGGGACTTCAATGTCCATCACCAAGAGTGGCTCAGTAGCACCACCACTGACAGAGTTGGCTGAGTCCAAAAGGACATAGCCGCTAGACTGGGTCTGTGACACATGGTGAGGGGACCAAAAAAAGGGGGAGAACCTACTCTGCCTCGCCCTCACCAATCCACCTGTCGCAGATGCATCTGTATATGACAGAATCGATAGGAGTGACTGTTGTCTCCTTGTGGAAACAAAGACCTGTCTTCACATTCAGGATACTCTTTATTGTGTTGTGTGACACTATCACTGTGCTAAATGGGATAGAACTTGAACAGATCTAGCAACTCAAAACTGCACATCCATGATGTGCTGTGGGACATCAGCAGCAGCAGGATTGTATACAACCACAATCTGTGACCACAGAGCCCAGCAATTCCCCAGTTCTACCGCAGAATCACAGAATCACACAGTGCAGAAGAGGCCCTTTGGCCCATCAAGTCTGCACCGACATATGAGAAACACCTGACCTACCTACCTAATCCCATTTACCAGCACTTGACCCATAGCCTTGAATGCCATGACATGCCAAGTGCTCATCCAGGTACTTTTTAAAGGATCTGAGGCAACCCGCCTTCACCACCCTCCCAGGCAGTGCATTCCAGACCATCACCACCCTCTGGGTAAAAACGTTTTTCCTTACATCCCCCTAAACCTCCTGCCCCTCACCTTGAACTTGTGTCCCCTCGTGACTGACCCTTCAACTAAGGGGAACAGCTGCTCCCTATCCACCCTGTCCATGCCCCTCATAACATTACCACCAAGCCAAGGGTTCAACCCTGGTTCAATGAAGGGTGCAGGAGAGCATGCCTGGAGCAGCACCAGGCATGCCTAAAAATAAGGTGAAGCTACAACACAGGACTACTTGCGTGCCAAACAGCATAAGCAGCAAGTGATAGACAGAGCTAAGAGATTCCACAACCAATGGATCAGATCTAAGCTCTGCAGTCCTGCCACATCAGGTTGTGAATGGTGATGGACAATTAAACAATTAACAGGAGGAGGAGGCTCCACAAATATACCAGTCCTCAATGATGGGGTAGCCCAGCATATCAGTGTAAAAGTTAGTAGCATTTGCAACCATCTACAGTTAGAAGTGCCGAGTGGATCATCCATCTCAACCTCATACCAAGGTACCCATATTACAGATGCCAGTCTTCAGCCAATTGGATTCACTCCACGTGATATCAAGAAACTGCTGAAGGCACTGGATATTGCAAAGGCTATGGCCCCTGACAACATTCTGGCAATAGTACTGAAGGCTTGTGCTCCAGAATTAGCCACTCCCCTAGCCAAGCTGTTCCAGTACAGCTACAACACTGGCATCTACCCGACAATGTGGAAAATTACCCAGAAAGCAGGACAACCCCATCAATTACCGTCCCATCAGTTTACTCTTGATCATCAGCAAAGTGATAGAAGGTGCCGTCAACAGTGTTTATCAAACAGTACTTACTCAGCAATAACCTGTTCACGGACACTTAGTTTGGGTTCCACCAGAGCCTTCAGATGCTGAAACAGTCCATGTCCAAATGCAGCAAGACTTTGACAATATTCAGGCTTGGGCAGACATGTGTCAAGTAACATTCATGTCACACAAGTGCCAGGCAATGACCACCTCCAACAAGAGAGGATCTAACCCTCTCCCCTTGACAGTCAATGGCCTTATCATCGCTGAATTCCCCACTATCAACATTCTGGGCGTCACAATTGACCAGAAACTGAACTGCACCAGCCATATAAATATTGTGGCTACAAGAGCAGGTCAGAGGCTGGGAATTCTGCAGAGTAACTCACCTCCTGACTCCCCAAAGCCTGTCCACCATCTAAAGGCACAAGTCAGGAGTGTGATGGAATACTCTCCACTTGCCTGGGTGAGTGCAGCTGCAACAATACACGAGTAGCTCGACACCATCCAGGACAAAGCAGCCCATTTGGCTGACACCCCATCCACCACCTTAAACATTCACTCCACCATCACCGATACACAGTGGCAGCAGCATGTACCATATACAAGATGCACTGCAGGAACTCACCAAGGCTCCTTTGTCAGCACCTTCATAACCCACCGATCTCTACTGCCTAGAGGGACAAGAGCAGCAGATGAATGGGAACACCACCACCTGCAAGCTCTCCTACAAGTCACTCACCATCCTGAACTCTATCACCATTCCTTCACTGTAACTGGGTCAAAATCCTGGAATCCCTCCCTAACAGTACTGTGGATGTACTCACACCACATGGACTGCAGCATTTCAAGAAGGCAGCTCACTACCACCTTCTTGAGAGCAATTAAGGATGGGCAATGAATGCTGGCCTAGCCAGAGGCGCCCACATCCTGTGAATGAATACATTTTAAAAAATCAACACTTCCTGTGGTAGTGAGTCCCTTATTGTAACCACTGTCTGAGTAAAGAAATTTCTCCTCATTTCCCTATTTCCCTATTGGATTTATTGGTAACTATCTTGTATTTATGGTCTCTAGTTTTGGATTCTACCACAATTGGAAATATTGGGCTGGATTTTACGGCATTCCGCTGGCTGTTTTGAAGGTGGGTGTGCTCGTAAAATGCAGCACATGGTCTAAATTCCACCTTCCCACCCACCCCTGACCTGTCTCCCATTTTACAGGATCGGTGGAGGCATTGGGAGACCCGCTTGCATTTGGGCCTTTTGAGGCCCTTAAGTGGCCAATTAATGGCCACTTTAAATGCCTCATCCCTCCCTCGCCAGTATTTTAGCTATGGCGGAGGGGGGTGTGCTGAGGCTGCAGGTAGCCCGGCAGCTTTTACTGGGGTGACCTGGTGATGAGGGAGAAATGGGGGGGTAGCGGGTGGAGTGGTGGGGGGGTGAGGGGGGGCACCCCCTCTCTCACCCTCCCCCCTTGCTGGGCTGCCAGCCAGACTCCGTTGACACCCCAATACCCCAGATTCACTTTCAGCCCGGCTTCCATAATCTCCTCTTCCAAAGGGCCTCAATTGGCCTCCGGGCTGGGTGGTTGCCAGCAGCCTTCCTGCCCCAAACTTAATGGGAGGGAGATCAGAAGGCAGGGGATGTCCACCCCACACACTCCCACCCAACCACACAGAACTTGCATCTGACGGGGGAAGGGGTGGGGCATTAAATTCAGCCATTTACTCAGTTTCTCTTTCCACCGATGCTGCATGACCTATTGAGGAGTTCCAGCATTTTCTGTTCTTATTTCAGCTTTCCAATTTCCACAGTACTTTGATTTTTCATTATCAGTGTTAGTCATTTGGAATATTATGCTAAAATATATGTATATTTACAGAATGACCAATAATTATTTGAATGCATTTCATAAAATTGAGGTAAGCTTCAAATTCTCCTGTTATATTTTCTGTTCACTGTACCTTTACATACAGTTAATTTTCTCCTTTGTAAAACCTTTTTGTAGCACGTATTTTCCAATTCTGGGAAGTAAAACTGTTATCAGAAGACATTTACACTGAATATGTACAGGCCAAGAGGAGACAAAGCTTGTTTTCATCATTGGTTGAATGTTTCATATGATATTCTTATTCCGTCTCAGACTGGTTGCTTTCTGAGATGTTAGGTCTTGTAATGCCACAACTATAGTATTAGTCTTAAATTTGTGTACCTTTTCACTTGGGATTGCAGCATCAGGTGCTCACACGGCTAACCCTTCAGTCACAGACACAACGGCTGATAGTTTGGTTCTATAGGCTGTATTATCCACTTTGATGTCAAGCTGGTATTTCTAGACTTAGGATATAGAAGCAATGATTAACAATAAATTAAAAAGTTGACGGTAGACGATACAAATGGACACCATAACAACATCATCTTTTCCTATGTAAATCTTGAAACCAGTATCTGCAGGGACCAAGATGCATGCTGGAATTAAGGCCTGTCAGGTCAACTTTGAAGCACATCATTTTTAAATGCCAATTTTATTAGCTGTTTCTTGTGCGCGGGTGAAAATGGGTAGCCCCAAAAGCCATTTTTCATTGTTTGTGTGGTGCTGACGAAGAAGCAGGGAGAAAAGTTTGCTGAATAGAAGCTGGGTGGATGGCATTAATCATACTACCATTGATACATAGGGAATATGAATCAGACTGCGCTATCTGAAACTCTCTACAGAAACCTCTTAGCATATTCGCTGAATACATTCCAGTTTTGAACCTTCTGCCTCTGTTGCTGATCTGCTTTTACTGGCAAAAGATACAACCACTGAACAACTTAAAAAGAACATTGCTGCCCTCAATCTGATTTTGTAGAAATATATAGGTAGCAAAAGAGATGTAATCCAACAAAAGTTATGGTGCCTAATGTTACATAGGCCTGAATTTTCAGCTTGGCAAGCGGGTGTGATTGGTGGCCCGGGAGCAGTCAGGAACTGGACTGCTGACCACAATCAGCCCCCACCGTGATTTCACGCTGGCTGGCCAATTAATGGCCGGCCAGCGTGACACGTGCGCTGATATGATCAGCGCTACCTGGATTGGGGGCTGGAGGAGGGCGAGCGCTGAAGTCAGCGCGGGTGTTGGGGGAGCGCTCACAGAAAGCTCCCTGAGGGCAGAGAGCAGCCTGAAAGAACTGAAGAATTTAAATGCAAAACATAAATGTTTTAAAAACCGGGAGAATATGCCCATGCATTACAATCAGCCACAGGAACATGTGGATGATGAAAATTCTGTGCAAACATTTTTATTTTTTAAAATTAATATCGGAAACCTCATCACGCCTGTGGATGAGATTTCCTGAAGAATGCAAAGGCCGCCTGGCCGATTTGTCCGCCCGCCCACCTGCCAACCATAACTTTGGATGGGCAGCAAAAAATCCCAATTAACTGCGTCAAGAAGGGCTTAATAGCCCTCTTAATTGTTAGCGGGCGCGCTTCTGAGTTTCGTGCGCGCCCGCCGACTGAAATATTGCGCAACTGCGTGATGACATTGGGGCACTCGCCTAAAGACATCACGCACTACTTTACGCTCCAGCGTGTCCAGTGCGTGCCCACACATCAAGTGACAAATCCTGCCCATAATCCCAAACCCTTTGTCAATTCTTATTGCAGTACTTAAGATTTACCACAGGTGGTGCTAAAGCAATGCATTTCACAGGGAATGGCGGGCATGAGGTAACCCAAGAAAAGATGGTTGTCGTTGCTGTTTCTTCCCATCCCTGCTGATCAGCTTGTCAGCAAGCTTGTAGTTAGCTAATTTCCCCTCAGTGAACCCTCAATCTGTAATTAATTTTGCTGACAGAAACCCACGTATTCTTTTCATTAATAGGAAGAACATCAGGCTATTCAGCCCCTCACACTGAATCTGACATTCAGTTAGGTCATGGCTGATCTGTATCTGAACTGCATCTAACTGCCTTGGTTCCACATCCCTCCTTACCTAACAAAAATCCATCAATCTTGGTCTTAAAAATACCAATTTTTAAAATTCATTCATGGGATGTGGGCTTCAATGGCTAGGCCAGCATTTATTGCCCATCCTTAATTGCCCTTCAGAAAGTGGTGGTGAGCTGTCTTCTTGAACCACTGCAGTCCATGTAGCGTAGGTATCCCCACAGTGCTGTTAAGGAGGGAGTTCCAGGATTTTGACCCAGCGACAGTGCAAGGAACAGTGATATGTTTCCAAATCAGGATGGTGAATGACTTGGAGAGGAACTTCCAGGTGGTGGTGTTCCCAGTTTCTTCTGCCCTTGTCCTTCTAGATGGTAGTGGTTGTGGTTTGGAAGGTGCTGTCTCAGGAATGTTGGTGAGTTCCTGCAATGCATCTTGTAGACAGTACACACTGCTGCCACTGTGTGTTGGTGGTGGAAGGAGTGAATGTTTGTGGACGGGGTGCCAGTCAAGTGGACTGCTTTTCCCTGGATGGTGTCAAGCTTCTTGAGTGTTGTTGGAGCTGCACTCATCCAGGCAAGTGGGGAATATTCCATCGCACTCCTGACTTGTGCCTTGTAGATGGTGGACAGGGTTTGGCGAGTCAGGAGGTGAGTTACTCACTGCAGGATTCCTAGCCTCTGACCTGCTCTTATAGCGATAGTATTTATATGGCTGGTCCAGTTCAGTTTCTGCTCAACTGTAGTTTTTTGGCTAATGAGTTCCAGATTTCCACCTTCCTTTGTGTGGAAAATGTGCTTCCTGAGTTCATTCTAATGCTAATTCTGTTCTGGATTTCCTCATTTGAGGAAATTGATTATCTGTATACTCTATCCAATCTTTTTACCATTTTAATTCATGGTTAGATTACCACTCAAGCACTCAAAGGAATATAAGATAAGTTTATGCCATCTGATCTCATAATTTATCCCTTCAAACCATGATATTATTCTGGGGAATCTGCATGGTATCCCCCGCCAAGGCCAATATTCTTCATAGCTCCTAGTCTCTCACCATTAAACAAAAATTCTGACTTGTCTTTCTCAGATCCAAAAAGGATGGCCTCACACTTCCCCATATTGGACTCCATCTGCCGTAGTTTTGCCCCTGTTTTCCCTTCCCCTCTTGATGTCCTCTTCACCCTCCCTAAATTGAGAAAAATGTGGATAGGATACTTGTAATCTCTATGAGAATGATGGGGGTCTTCCAGAGTATTTTTATGTCTTTTAGCACGCCAGCCTCAGCTAATCAAAGTTACTGATTGTAGTGCTAATGAGAAAGGAGGAGACAAATGCCATCTTTACAGTCATATATTACATTAATATTGTCATATACAGCACAGGAACTCATTAGTGGAAATCTTTCTTCATTAAAAACACACTACACCCTCACTGTAATAGATTGCAATATTACCATGACCTTTAATAAAACAAACATTGTTTGTAACTCTTTCCTTAATAAAAAAAAAATATGAAACACACTTTTCTAATCCCCCTTTGCTACTTGTTTGTGTCCTGAGGACAGAATTATATCAAGTTTCAATGAACTTGCTAGTGTTCAATGTTTTTCAAAATGTATTTAGTGCTGACATGACGTTGACACTGAAGAAAATAGTAGTATTTATAAAATATGGAGTCCTTAATTGTTCTTTCATAAGCCTTTCACACGTTTGTTTTCATCAAGTTATGCTGTTAAGTATATTACATTTAACCTGCCAAAGTTACGGTGGTAGATTGAAATTTACAGACTTCACTAATATTATTTCATTCTAATCACTGTCTCCAGAAAGATTCAAATTGTAAACTGTCAGCTACTCAAGATGAATGAAAGAGCATTCCTACTGAATCACTTGTGTTCACCATGAAAGATTCAAAGTTTCTTAAGGACTACGCATCAGAATACACAAAATTAACACTTGCAAGCTTTTTTTTAAATAACAGTTGAGAGCAATCACACGTATTCATGATGAGCTTTCAGGTATCTTTGGGTTTCGGTTTGTAGCTGAACAATCCTGAAGTATGCATATTTTTATGCCACAAAATGATCTCTGGCCACACTCAAGCCTCTCTGAGTTACCAGGAAACAAAGGTTTTTTGTGAGAGGAAATAGAAATATATACTCATTACTCACCTGGCAGGTATTGAGCAAAGATGCTTCTAAATCCATAACATCAGATTGTGTAGACTATGTAGGTCAATAAAAATGATAAAGGCTGATACTTCACTACACTGACCACCTGCAGAGGGAATCAGATGGAATCTCCGATTGAAGCAGGAGAGAACTGAATCACGAATGGACTACAATGAAATGAAATGCTCACTGCTAGACAATTTGCTGTCATATTGTTTCCACTAGGCTGTCAAACATAAAATAAAAATTAATGTTTGAAAACATAAAATAACTTAATCTATTCCTGTCTAATCTAACAAAATTAAGATTTTGGGCAAGTGTTGCCAGGGTTATGTGAGGTAGATTTTTTCAGCAGCGAGTGGTAACAACCTGGAACTCAATCTCCACGAGGGTGGTAGAAGTGGTGTCAATCCAAGATTTCAAAAGGAAATTGGATGGGCACTTGAAAGACCTAAACATTGCAGGGCTACAGGGATAGCATGGGGGAATGCGACCAACTAGGCTACTTTATGGAGAACCGGCATAGACTTGACGGGCTGAATGGCCTTCTTCTGTTCCATAAATGACTCTATAACCCTATGACACTATGACAGTTCCGACAGTATTTTAATCCATAATCCAATATTTTCCATGCTAGTAATGCTTCTTTATCTGCATTAAATTAATATTTACTACAGGTTTTAAGACACAGACATAGATTATTGGCAAAAGAACCAGAAGTGAAATTTGAAGAATTTTTTAAAACAGCAGTGCTAAATTCAATTACTGCCAAAGATTGGTGTGGGGATCGCAATAAAGCACCTATATCCCCGTTGTTTCCGATGCAGGCATCACACTAACTTTGTACTGCCTGCTAATTTGCATGGCTGCTGCATGCAACCAGACTAAATGTGCTGTTGAGTGGCTGCATATCTCAGCAGCTGGCCCAAGTTTGTGCATGCTAGCACTTGTTAAAGCTAGCCTGTGCTACTTAAAACCAGCCTCCGCATTTTGAAGAGGAAGTGCATGCTGGCTGCAGCCGGTGTTGGATCTATTTATGGAAGAGAGCCTGAGCAGGGAGAAGTTTGAATTATGGCTCGACAGGGGAGAGAGTGTGTTGCAAGGTCCTCTATTGCTGGACTGAACGCTTTATTGGATGAAGTGGACAGAAATCAAGAGGCCCTCTGTCCACAAGTGTTCAGGAGGCCTCCAAACAAACTGCGTGAAGTCAATGGCAACAGAAAGCCATGGCTGTCAATTCCAGCAGTCAGCCCCGAGGACCTGGATGCAGTTCAGTAATTTCACATGAATGGTCGTGGTCAGTGAATTCTTCTTCAAAGTTCATATTCCACCGATTATACCACAATCTTCACTCAGTGCTCAATGCACTACTCCCCCAACTCACCCCACCCCACCTCCCAAGCCCCACCCCACCCTATTGTTTGGAGAAATGTCTTTGTGCACTGCTGCTTTTTGTGTACTGTGGCTTGAAATTGTCATGTGATCTCTGAGGCCTTTTTGGGTAAAACATAAGTTTTGGGCAGCATCCATTTTAACCACCACATGGAACTGGTGTCAGGAGGGTGAACCTGAAATTTGGTGAATTTTGATAGCTCTAAGAGAGCCAGTTGCTGTAAGAAACAACAGAGAATAATTAAAACTTCAGTGTGCAACTTTGTACTGGACATTGACTGCTGGGTGAGTCAGCATGGTTTTGAATATTCCAGTACTGGCTCCTATGCAGATGAAAGCAGATTTGAGAACTAATTAGAAATTCTTCCAATCTCAAAGGCAGGATTATGAGATGGTGCAGAGTTAAGCAAGAAAGCTGAACAAATAAGAGTAACAACTCTGCTGTCAGTGCTGGGAAAAGAGTGCTACAAGATGTAATGTATCCTAGGCCTCAGTGAAGAGCAGAAAAGCCAGACTGTGAAATTTTGGAGGCTTTGAAGACCCACATTGAACCCTCTACTAAGGTTATTCATGAACACCATGAGTTCAACAGCAGAGCTCAGGGAGAGAGGGGGAATATTGATCAGCATGTGACTGCGCTGAAACATCTAGCTGAATCTTGTGAGTTTGGGAAACTGAAGGATGACCTGATCAGAGATAGGATTGTCTTAGGAACAAGAAATCCCCCTGTGAGAACACGTCTGCTGAGAGAAGAGAAACCTACTCATAAGAAAGCTATTGACATATGCAGAATCTCTGAAGTGATTAATCATCAGCTGAAGAGTATTAATGGGAGAACTGACGGGACTTTGCACTCTGCTAAGAGGCGTTCAGGCCTTTCAAGCACAAGACAATGAAGAAAAGAAAGAACTATTTACAGAAGGGTCGGCAGAAATATCAAGGCCAGAGTACTGGATGTAAATGTAAATATTGCGGAGGACATCACACAAAGGAAGCATGTCCAGCATGGGAAAAGCAGTGCTCTGACTGAAAGAAGCTGAATCACTTCACATGCAAGTGTTTTGCTGGACAGAAGAAATGCAAGCCAATGTAAGATCTGGCATTCACTCGAATTTTAATTGGAAGACTTTAATTGGTTTGACTGAGTTGGGAGAGCTGATCTAAAAGGAACCTACAGTTCCGACTAACTACAGACCACTCTGGGTACGAGTATTCTGTCACTAATTTCACAGAATTTATTAAGTTAATTACAATAAGTGCAAAATTGCAATACTAAGAAAAGGTGGTACATCAGTCAGTTCACTCTGGAACACCAGCTCTCGATTTCCAGTTGACTGAGGCGCTGACTCTTGTTCTGTTGATCGAAGTCTATCTTCTATCTTTTCTTTCTGCGTGCCTAGCTACTGAAAGTTGCTGCTTATTAACCCTTGTTAGCCACTATCTCTATGCATGGTTGGTAGTATCTCTGGCCCTCTAATATGTCAATTACTCATGGGACTGTCTCTCTCATTATAGCTTTTTCTGTTATTTCATTAAATTTTATGACCTTCTATAACGTGGTCTTTCTTAGACTATAAAGATTATTGCTGGAGAGATGTCAGACGATGGTTCTCACGAATCGCTCTACAGTCTAGAATAGGTTGGCACCATCAAGTGTCAAGGTAAAAAATGGTTTGTGACTATGGAATGATGACTGCAGAAGGAGAGCATTAAGTTAATGTGAAGTGTCAGACCGACACTGGAGCTATGAGCAACATCAGGGGCTGCTCGCTGACAGGTCGGCGAGCGGGGCGGGGGGGCAGGGCCTGCTCGCCGACAGGTAAAATGACACGGGGTGACATTGGGCAGACGTCCCGATGTCACCCCGCGTCATTTACATTTTCAAGTCAGCTGCGCGCCTGCCAACCTGTCAACAGCCACTTAAGGCCATTAATAAAGTAATTGAATCAATCAATGGACCTGCCCGTCCAACCTTAAGGTTGGCGGGCAGGCCGGGAGCCCAGGTGGGCTTCTGAACAAACATGAAACCTCATCCACGGGCGGGATGAGGTTTCATGAGGGTATTCAAATTTGTATTAAATATCTAAATAAAAGAAATCGACATGTCCCAGCTCATGTGACAGGGCATATGAGGGGACATGTCAGTAATATTTTTTCTAATCTTTATTCAATGTTTCAAGTCTCAGCTGATCTCCCTGAGGCAGCACTTTGCCTCAGGGAGATCTATGCACCATTTCATGCACATGTGCATAAGAGCGCACTCCCGGCTCAGGGAACCACCCCCCACCGCCCCACCCGCACAGAGAGCGCATAGCACTTACTGGCGGATGTCTTGCTGGGTGGGCCTTAATTGGCTCGCCCACGTAAAGTGGGGGCGCCGATTGGGAACCTGCCCGCCCACGCCCGCTCCCGCAGATCCCCCCCGACAGGGGGAAAATGTTGTCCCATGAGGTTTAAAGACCTGTGTGAAGTTGCTCACGATGGTGACCCAAAAATAAAGCCACTGCGGGTATAGTTGAGGCTGTATGATGGATTGATACTCACCCCAAGTGGACAAACTAAGCTGAGAGCCAAATGCAATGGGAAGAAAGAAGACCTACAGTTCCAGCTAGTACACATTAAACAAAATCCCCTCATCTCAGCTGTAACAAGTTAAAAGCTTGGGTTGGTGACCCTCCATGTACCAGAAGAGATTTGCAGCGTTTCACATGGCACCAAGCTATTGACTGCTGAACAGATCCTGACAAATTACAGAGATGTTTTCACAAGTCTTGGATGTCTTCCTGGTGAATAATATCTTGAAGTAAATGAGAGTGTGAGACCAACTCAGCATCTTCCAAGGAGAGATTCAGCTGCCCTCAAGTCCAGCCTGAAGGACAAGTTAGGGGAGCTTAGAAAGATGGGAGTAATCAAGGACACTGTGTTCTGCTGCCAATGCAAGGTGGGAGTGCAAGATGGCTACCAATACCTGTCTGTGCATGCATGGAAGCCAATGGCGTCATTTGCAGGAGACAGTGCAGGTTGGATATTATTTGGATCCTGAAGCCGTTCACCCAGTTTCTGAACCTTGGGCAGATAGTTGGGATGCAGCCTCCCCACAGTTTCCAGGGATTGGGATGGGGAGGGAGGGGAGGCTTCTGATCCACCCAGTTATGGCCGCAGCTCTGTTTGCAGCTCTGCAGCTTGTTCCCAGTGACAGACCCGGATTAAGTGGAAGAGTCTCCGGGGTGTGAGATCCAGAAACTGTGGAGAGGCCGTAATTGCCTACATTATAAAGAGACTGCTTCCCTTTAGTAAAAGGTGTTAACTTGATGCTGCTGGGGCTGTAATATTTGCACTTCCAGGTTGTGATGACCACACATGCACCCTGCTGCACATTGCCCCTTCTAAAGATGGCAGCTGCACTTACAACAGTGCATGCACGGCGTTGGCAGGAAACGCAGCCAACAAAGGAAGTGACAATGCCTACAGGCTGGATTAGCAGCATGGTAGCAGTGAAACAACCTGGAAAGCTGAGAGTGTGCATAGATTCAAAGGACCTCAATAAAGCTTTGAAGAGATCTCGCTACCCTATCCCATTGAAGATATTTTGCCACAACTTGCCAAAACAAATGTCTTTACTACCCTAGATGCAAAGGATGGATACTGGCAAGTGAAGTTGGATGAAGGCAGCAGTTTCCTAACTACACTTTGGATGCTATTTGAGAGATAAAGATGGTTGTGCATGTTGTTTGTCATTTTGATGACAAAATGGAAGTCAGATCTTGTCTCAGCAAATGAAAGTTGGAGGGAGTTGCATCAGATTGTTATCCCATTAGGGTATAGAAATGAGATTCTGAGGATTGCTCATGAAATTCCAATGAGGGGACATTTAGGAATTTGGAAAACACAAGAAAAGATACAGAGGTATTTTTTTTGGCCCGATTGCATAGGGATGTAGTCAAATTCTGTAGAACCTATCATACATGTCGAATAACAGGAAAACCACAAGCAGTGATTTAAGACGACACCTTTAATCCCAATACCAGCATTTGAAGAACCTTTTACCAGGGTCATGATTGATTGTGTAGGACCCCTCCCTAAGACTAAAAGTGGAAATCAGTATTTATTGACAATGATGGATGTGTCTACCAGGTTTCCCGAAGTGATACCTTTAAGAAATATTACAACTAAGAAGATTGTGGAGGAGTTAATTACATTTTTTTACATGATATGGTTTACCTAAGGAAATACAATCAGATCAGGAGTCAAATTTCATGTCAGAGCTGTTTAAGGAAGTAATGAACAGTTTGGGGATAAAACAGTTTAAGTCAACAGTTTATCATTTGGAGTCACAAGGAGCTTTGGAAAGATGGCTTCAAACTTTAAAAACTATGATAAGAGCATACTGACAGGATTACGCACAGGATTGGGATACAGGAATTCCATTCTTGTTATTTGCTATTAGAGATGCTCCTAATGCATCAACTGGTTTTAGCCCTTTTGAGCTAGTTTATGGTCATGAGGTAAGATGACCACTGAAATTGATTCATGAGAAATTGGTAGGTCAAAATTGAGAAACTATTCTCCTGGATGACATATCATATTTCAGGGAAAGATTGAACAGAGCATGTGAGTTGGCTAGGGAACATTTAAAGACATCACAGCAAGTGATGAAAGTGAAAGCAGGTAAGAAAGCTAAAATTCACAGTTTTGTTTCTGGGGAGAAAGTGCTAGTTTTGTTACCAGTACTAGGTGATTTATTAAATGTAAGATTTAGTGAGCCTTACAGGATTGAAAAGAAATTGAGTGGAGTAAATTATTTAATAAATACTCCAAATAGAAGAAAGAAGCACAGGGTGTGTCATGTAAATATGCTTAAAGAGTACTTTGACAGGGAAGAAGAACAAAAAGAGGTATTAGTGATGGCGGATGATGAGAAAGAAATAGAAGTGCAGAACTCTGAAATTGATTTTCCTCTAATCAAATTGGATAATAAGCGGATGCTTGAAGATTTAAATGAAATATTGAATTACCTTCCAAACAAGTGTTAAAGTGATTTGGAAAAGCTATTGCAGTCACACAAACCTATTTGTGGAAATAAGCTGGGAAGCACAAATTTAGCTTTATATCATGTATGTATAGAAATGTCATCTTCAATAAGGCAACATTCTTATAAATTAAATCTGGCAAAGTTATCATAAGCACAAAAAGAAATTGATTTCATGCTTCAAAGTGATATCATTGAGTTTAGTTGCAGTAACTGGAGTTCGCCTATTGTGCTGGTACCAAAACCAGATGGAACACAAAGACTATGTATAGACTATCAAAGGTGAATGCGGTGACAAAAGTGGATTCATATCCCACACCACGGTTGGAAGGTTGCATTCAGAAAGTAGGGTAATCGAAATTTATTACAATTTTGACTTGCTAAAAGGATACTGTCAGGTACCATTGTCAGAGAGAGCAAAGGAGATATCAACTTTTGTAATGCCAAGTGGACTATATCAGTTTAAAGTCATGCCATGTGGTTTGAAGTACGTACCTGCACCATTTCAAATACTGACAAACAAAGTAATTGCAGGTCTAAACAATTGTGCTGTTTATATTGATGATCTAATCGTTTTCAGTCAGATGTGGGAGGAGTATTCACAGCATCTGGAAGAATTATTTACTTAACTACAAGAGGCTAATTTGGTGATGAGCTTGACTAAACGTGAATTTGCAAAAGCGCAAGTTACGTATCTAAGCCATACCATTGGACATGGTAAGCTGGCTCCGAGAGATGTGAAAGTCAAGGCTTTCATGGATTTTCCAGCACCCACAACAAAACAAAAAGTTTTGAGATTTCTGGGCTTGAGTGGGTTTTACCGGAAATTTGTACTAAATTTTAGCCAAGGGGTTGCTCCACTGACTGAACTATTAAAAAGAACAAGACGTTTCAATGGCCACTGGAGTGTCAGAAGTCATTTGATAACTTGAAAACTGTATTAACTATGGCACCAGTTTTGGCAGTACCTAATTATGCCAAGCAATACAAGTTGGCCGTTGATGCAAGTGATATAGACATTGGGGCTGTACTGTTACAAGAAGATGACACTGGAATTGAAAAACTGATAAGGTATTTTTCACGGAAGCTGAACGTACAACAGAGAAGATATTCAACGATCGAAGAAGAGACTGTGGGCAGGATCTTCTGGCTGGCGTGCGGGTGGTGGAGCCCGCACGCCAGCGCTTAAAATGTCGCGCGAGCATCCCGACGTCAGCACGCGGCATCGTGATATTTCGGTCGGCGGCGCGCTATGCAGTGGGACGCGTGCCTGCCATTAATTAAAGGCCTCGTTAAGGCCCTTAACTTGCCAATCGTCGACGATTTTGAGGGGCCCGTGCGAACTTAGGCTCGGCGCACGGGCCCAACAGGCGGGTGATATTTTTATAAACCTCATCCAGTGGAGGGAAGAGGTTTGATAGCAGTTTTAAAAATGTTTAATAAAGTTTTTGTTTATTTCATTAACATGTCCCATCTCGTGTGACATTTTCACATGAGGGGGACATGTTAATGAATTTTTTATTGTTCTATTTTTTATATTTGCCAGCCTTTCAGCAATCTCCCTGAGGCAGCACTTTGCCTCAGGGAGATGTGCGCTCTTTCATGCGCATGCGCCAAAGAGCGCACTCTGACAGTTGGGGAATCCCCCCCCATCGCACAGGAAGCGCATAGCGCTTCCCGTCGGGCAGCCTGCTGGGCGGACCTTAATTGGCCTGCCCACTTAAAATGGCGGCGGGGCCCGTTTCAGCGGCGGGGATCGGCTGCCCGCCCGCCCACCCACCCAAAATTCTGCCCTTTGAGTTTGATGTCAGCATTGCAGCATTTTGAAATTTATGTTGCAAACAATTCATCAGAAATAATTGTTTATACAGACAGTAATCCTTTGAAGTTTTGGAGAAATTTCGAGACAAAAGTGCAAGACTTTTCAGATGGAGTCTATTATTACAACCATTTACTCTTATACATATTGCTGGAAGAGAAAATCTGTTCGCAGATGCACTATCAAGAGTTTGAAGCTTAAAGGAAAATTGGACATTTAAAAAAACCTTGAACTGGAGTGATTTCTGTTGGTACCAAGGACTTGTGTGTGTATACATATATATATATATATACATAGTTGTGTTAATGCATGCATCTGGTAATGTAGTAGTGTAACAAGTATAGGAGATAGTATGAGATGGATTATGAAAATAAAGCCATCTTTTAGAATTATGATGGTTCATTTTTCATTAGGGAGGGGGATGTCATGAAGCTATTAATGTATATATAATATTATTGGAAAATATATATTTTTTAAATAGAGGTTTAGTTTGTGGGTGGATTGGATTTAATTGGATTAAAGCCAGCTAGTCTGGGTGCTTTGATGTGTAGTAGTTTTGAAAGGTAAGAGAGGTAGAGCGTATTTGCATTTTTTGAATAGAGCATTCAAGAAGTGGGGTGAATTCTAGCGAGCAGAGACCAAGCAATATGTTTATATTGCTAATAAAATTGGCACTATTAAAGGTGTTTTATTGTTAGAAGAGGTGGGTTCAAAGAGGTCGGTGATATAATGAGAATTTACATTCAATGAGCTGTGCTAGGTATAACTTCAATAGTTTTTGTGTGTGCAGGGGTGTAAGATCAAAGTAGCTGTAAGCCTACAACTGTCTCCACAGGAACCAAAGTGAAAGGAATAAAAACAAAAAATGTTGGAAAAACTCAGCAGGTCTGACAGATTCTATGGAGAGAAAGACAGAGTTAACATTTCAATCCATATGACACTTCTTCAGAGCTAAAGGGAAGTAGAAATGTGGTGAAATATAAATTGTTTAAGTGGGGTGGAACAGGTGAAGCTGGATAGAAGACCAGCGATAGGTGGAGGCAAAGGAGAGATTGCAAAAGATGTCATAAACAAAAGGTCAAAGTGTTGTTAATAGTGGTGATACTGGCTAAAGGAGGTGCTAATGGTGACATTAAGAATGGAAATCAGAATGTGATATGGCCGGACCAGGGAAAGCACTCTGGAAAGTGACAGATGGCCCTAGTGGGGGTGGGGTGGGGGGAGGGGACAGTGGTGGGTAAAAAGATTGAAAATAGGTTAAAAGCTCGGAATAAAACAATGAATAAAAATGGAAATAAATTTTAAAAATAACAATGATGAAAATAAGTGGAAAAATAAATAAATAAAAATGAACATAGAAAAAAGGGGGATCGAAAAGGGGTGGGGATTGAGGAGAGAGTTCATGATCTGAAGTTGTTGAACTCAATCCTAATTCCGGCAGGCTGCAAAGTGCCTAATCGGAGGATGATGTGATGTTCCTCCAGTTTGTGTTGAGCAAATGTTGAGTGCGTTGAGTGAAAGGAACCTCGTTTTGAATTCGTAAGGTGAAAATGCTTTCCCCGGTGTCTGGTTAAGTCTCTGGGTTGCTGTTGCCTGAATGGAAATTAGTTTTGGAATTTGTTAAAATTATGATAGTAGTAATTTGTAGCCATGTATATATATTTAACTTGTGTAAATTAATAAAATGTTTAATTTAGTTTAATATAAAGCCTCTCGAGAACTGGTGGCCTGATTCCTGAATTTAGAGCTGCATCTCAAACATAAAACTATAGGTTATGACAGTTGTTTAATGTTTCCCTCTGGGATTTTTAAATAACTCAGCTTTACCGAAAGGCTGTCTCATAACAGATCACAGAAATTAAGAAACAACTTTCACTCCCATGAAACAACTAGCGATGACAACACAAGTGCTGGGGTACTATGAATTCAATGACAAAGTAATTCTGCAGTGTGATACCAGTGAAACAGGACTTGGCCCACCCTCATGCAGCAATGAAAAGCCGTTGTGTTTGCATTCAGAGCTTTAATGCAAACTTAATGATGCTATGCACAGTTTCAGAAAGAGTGTCTGGCTATTATCTTTGCTTGTGAGTATTTTTGTTAGTACCTGTTTGGGAGGCACTGATTGTCTCACGGGCACTTTAACATCACCAGCATCTCATCTATCATGCTGCACAAACTCCATCCTCAGCCCTTACTGGGAAGGGCTCACCACACACAGTAGGCATGCGTGCTTTCTAACCTCCGCTCCATCCCTTCTCATCACATTCTATCCATTTGTCTTCATGCAGGCCAAGCTTGCCCACAACATGAGGGAACGATCACAGACAGGAGGAGGCTCGGCCAATATCCAGGAGCTTACTCTCTGTGAGGAGGATATTGCTGAGCTGGCTGGGGAACACAGGAATCACTCCTGTGGAGAAGGCAAAATTGGCTTCTCCCAGCAACCCAGTATTGGGATGAGCCCTCTATGAAAGTTGTTCAAATCCTGACATTCAGAGTGAATGGCATCAACCTTTCATGAACTAAATCTATCTTCTCTCTCTTTTAGGCACCAGCAGGTCCAGGTAGAGGAGTGGGCCAACATAAGCTACAGCCCCCAGCCCACCTTAGAGGAGGATACTGAGGAGCCATCTGAGGAAGATCCATTGCTGTGTTCACCTGCACCCTCCATCAGCGCAGAGACGCACACCTCAGTGGCTCATTGTTCTAGATTATGCTCGGGGTCACTTTCTGGAGAACACCTCACGGACATGTCTCCACAGCAGTCAGAGGCTGTGAAAATCCAGGACTATGGAACTCGGAGGACTGCTGGAGATCAGGTACCTGCCAAGACCCAGTCAGAGGATGAGCCTCTGCGAGTTGTCCGCGAGACAACGCTGGAGATGTCAGGCAGGGGAATATCAGGCAGAGTTGTGAGAGGCAGTCAACAGACTAGAGTGAAAGATGGAGGAGTCCTTCCACATTCTGTCTGATGCTGTGGCTGTGAAATGCAAACCATGGGAAGAGTGGAGTCTGCCTTGGAGACCTTGGTCCAGCAGGTTCAGCAGGATTTATGCTCGGACCTGCACTCCATCACTATAGATATTGGTGGGGTCCATAAGTGGCTCAGCAAGGGTTAGCAACCTCCCTCCAGGTGCCCCTATTCTCAAGGAGTCAGGGTGGGGTCCTCAGGCTCCCACAGGGAGAATGAGCATCAGCCAGACACCACAGAAGCCTCCACACAGGACACTCCAAGGGTGTTCAGCCACTCAGGATCCCCTCTGCTTATGACCCCACCCACTCCAACTGGCCAGGCCCAGGAGGGTGCATCTGCACCTGTGCAGGAGATCCGTATCAGGCCGGGGCCACCGAGGCCTCAGGCCTCTAGAGGATGCCCGCCATGGTCATCTCAGACAACAGGACATAGCGGTCAGCAGGCTCTTTCCACCTCTGCTGTGGATGTGGGGGCTGCACCCAGGAGTACCGGTAGGGTTAGGAAAATTAAGAAGTATTGACATCACTTTTGGGTCATGGGCGTTCAACCATTGTATGTATCTTAAATGCATTTGCTGTTCATGAGAATGGTCTCGTCATTTGAAAGCGTCATGCACATGCAGTATGTGCCCTCTTATTGTGAGGGTGAGCCACGCCCTAACTTAGTGATTGTCTCCCTTTGTGAGCCTCACATTCACGTGATTGCTGCCTGACTCATGATAGTTACTGGACCCTTGTGTTATGTCAGGGGGATTTCTCAAACTCTTTATTAGAAGCATACTAAATGCTTAGTAACCTTTACTCCTTGCAAGAAAACATGGGGTTAGGCCTGTGCAATAGCCTTGGAGGTTAGCTGCAGTTGTTTCTCTTCATTGGTAGCGCTAAAGCACAAGACCTGCTGCCATTATGATCTCTCCAACCATGCGCGCATCTCAATGCCTACTGAAGTTTCCCATTAAGGTGGCAACAACTACATCAAGTCCTTGATGCAGTGTCTGCTGTTGTGCCAACTTTCATTTCCCAGAGCGCATGCATACAGGGCTCGCTGCTGACCCTTCCAAAGATTAGGGCTTGGTGAATCATGAGGGTTGAAGGTGCAAGTCTGAATGTTGAACTTTCTCTTGATGTTATTGGTTGCAAAGGCTTTTCAGTGCACTGGAATGGCATTGAGGGACAGGAGGAATGTGGCACCTTACTCCAACTGGAATCTTGTGTGGCACGGTCACATTGTCCATGTCGTGCTTCTTCAATGGTATCCTCATATAGAAGCTGACCCTCATCTCCCTCTTCGTGTTCCTGCCCTTCCTGCTCTTCATTGTCTGAGGAGCTCTCAGCCTCCTCCACCTCCCCCTCCAGCAAGGTATCTTCCCTTAGAAGTGCCAGGTTGTGAAGGGCACAACAGACCATGATTATGCAGAACCCCCCTCTCTGGAAAGTACTGCAGAGATCGACCTGTGGTCCAAACACTGGAAGCCCATCTTCAGGATGCCAATGGTCTGCTCGATGATGGGCCATTTCGAGCTATGCACCAGGTTGTATCTCTCCTCCATGGTCCTCCTTGAGGACAATGCATGGGTGTAATGAGCCATTGTTTGAGGGGGTACCCCTTATCCCCAACGCTGAGGCCCTTCGAATATGTGAGGTGCGTGGGAATACCTCAGGATGTGTGAGCCATGGGAACTGCCAGGGTACCTGGCCACAAACGTGTACAATGTGCTTCTGATGATTTCACGCCAGTTGAATGTTCAGAGAGTGGAACCCTTTCCTGTTAATGAACATCAGGGGCTGCTGCCATGGAGCTCTCAAAGCCACATGTCTGCAATTGATTGCACCCTGAACTATATGGAATCTGAGATAGCTGCAAACCCCAGAAATCTAGCGGCCTGGCTAGCTTCATCAAGTATGAACTTCACATATTGATGATCCTTACTCTAGAGGGCACCTGTCACCTCCTTGATACATTTATGGACTGTGAGATGCCACGTAGGTGCCCTGTGGATTCCTGGAACCAACCATAGGCAAAAAATAATTGAGTGTGGTGGTGACCTTCAGGGGCACTGGCAGGGGATGTCCATGGGGCGTTAGGTCGCCTCACAGAATGTGGCAGTTATAACCCACCGCATCTCTGGACAAGTGCAGATGTGCACAGTATTGCCTCTCACTCATCTCCAGGTAGGACAGTCTTCTTCGGTAGACCCATGGTTGTGCGAGTCGTCTCCATGGGATAGGTCTAATGTCCTCAACCTTTGGTTCTTGCTGGGGCTCCCCTGGACCATGGACCTCAGGCGGGGCCTCCTCCCGAAGCTGTGCTTGGTAGTGCCGGTCTCTTCTCCTTCTCCATTCGATCAATGCCATCAAGAAGGTAGCATTGAGCCCAGGCTCCATTATTCTTTATTATTATTCTTTCCTCCTTTTCCCTGTGGACTGATAGATGCAACAGATTAATAAATACTGGGGAAAAATAGTAAAGCTCCCACCCACAAACAGAAAGCCACTGTTATGCCCCAGAGGTGCGTCTGCACCATTAGCCTTGTCGCTGATACAGCCTTGTAGCTGAGGTGCAAACTCACAGATCGAGGTGACCAAGATGCCAACCCTGATACTTGACAACTCAATTCCACAGAGGTTGGAAGAGACATGGATGCATTTGTGAAATGCACCACCTTACCAAAGTCAGTCCTGCAATCTCTGATCTGGCATACTAATTAAGATTAATTTGCACATAAGCAATGACACGATGCCCTTTGGCACGTTATCAATGCCAATTGGAGAAAGCACATTAAAATTTTTCAATGATAATCTGGCAGATATGCAGCAGCTGTGCTTCCTTAATGGTTGCCTGCATTCTCTATTCCCATATTCCTGTCTGTTATTGCTGAAATGGAGCGACTGTATTGTGAAGCTAATGGCAGTCTCTTGTTAAAGCACACCAAAAGGTATTGGCTCCAATGGCATCTTCTGAAAGAAGTCTTCTTCTTTTCTCTCAGCTTTGACTCTATTTCAATGTTGTGACTCTAAGAATTTTGAGGGTGCTCCCTGAAAGGGTCCCTGAGTTGAGCCGTGCGCTCCTCCCACGCTGCCTCAGACCCCTCCTGTACAGATTTGTTTCCAGTTTCAATTTCAAACTGCACCATTACTTTGTTGATTCAAAATGGTGGTGCTCCATTTTTATTTTGAGGCCAGCTTTGCCCCTGTCAATGTTCGGGTCCCTGAAATTTTCCTGGAACCTCATGATATGTAGCTAGACCTCCATCCAGTTACTCTCCAGCCTTCCCAACGACCCTGGATCCCATTATTGTTGTGGTGGGCATTCCAGCCCTCCCCCCGAAACCATTACCATTGACGTTCCCATTCCCCATGTGGACCTCACCCCTCCCCATCTAGAGGTTGCGTGCATGGTCACATTCAGAGGAGATACCACCCCAGAAGAGTTTCAAGTACCCCCCTCCCCTTTATAATGTTTTTCCCATTTACAGGCTGCAGATGCCTCCCCCAACCATGACCATCCCATACCAGTACCGAGCCAAACAAACCCACCACCAATGACTGTGAACACACCCTGCATACCAAGCTGTGCCTTATCCCAATTGAGCACACAGGCCTTGCCCCTCCCTGAGCGGAAGAATGACGTGCGTGCCATGCATAGCCCTGTAGTGTGGCCCACAAAGCCCCGGAAATGACTTTAATCTCTCACCCAGCCAATTACCACCCCATCAGTCTGCACTCGATCATCAGTAAGGTAATAGAAGGGGTCATCAACAGTGCTATCAAGCGGCACTTGCTAAGCAATAACCTGCTCATTGACGCCCAGTTTGGGTTCCGCCAGGGCCACTCAGCTTCTGATCTCATTACAGTCTTGGTTCAAACATGGACAAAAGAGCTGAACTCCCGAGGTGAGGAGAGAGTGACTGCCCTTGGCATCAAGGCCGCAGTTGACCGAGTGTAGCATCAAGGAGTCCTAGCAAAACTGGATACAATGGGAATCGGGGGAAAACTCTCCGCTGGTTGGAGTCATACTTAGCACAAAGGAAGATGGTTGTGGTGGTTGAAGGTCAGTCATCTCAGCTCCAGGACATCCCTGCAGGAGTTCCTCAGGGTAGTGTCCTCAGTCCAGCCCATTTTCAGCTGTTTCGTCAATGACCTTGCTTCCATCACAAGGTCAGAAGTGGGGATTTTCGCTAATGATTGCACAATGTTCAGCACTATTCACGACTCCTCAGATACTGAAGCAGTCTATGTCCAAATGCAGCAAGACCTGGACAATATCCAGGCTTGGGCTGACAAGTGGCAAGTAACATTTGCGGCACACAATTGTCAGGCAATGACCATCTCCAACAAGAGAGAGTCTAACCATCACATCTTGACATTCAATGGCATTACCATCGCTGAATCCCCCACTATCAACATCCTAGGGGTTTCCATTGACCAGAAACTGAACTGAACTAGCCATATAAATCTTATGGCTACAAGAGCAGGTCAGGGGCTAGGAATCCTGCAGCTAGTAACTCACCTCCTGACTCCCCAAAGTCTGTCCACCATTAGCAAGGCACGAGTCAGGAATGTGATGGAATACTCCCCACTTGCCTGGATGAGTGCAGCTCCCACATCACTCAAGAAGCTTGACACCGTCCAGGACAAAGCAGCCAGCTTGATTGGCACCACATCCACAAACATTCACTCCCTCCACCACCAACGCACAGTAACAGTAGTGTGTACCATCCACAAGATGCACTGCAGGAATTCACCAAGGCTCCTTCGACAGCACCTTTCAAACCCACAGCCACTGTCGAAGGACAAGGGCAGCAGATAGATGGGAACACCACCACCTGGAAGTTCCCTTCCAAGTCACTCACCATCCTGACTTGGAAATATATCGCCATTCCTTCACTGTCTCTGGGTCAAAATCCTGGAACTTCCTTCCTAACAGCACTGTGGGTGTACCTACACCACGTGGACTGCAGCAGTTCAAGAAGGCAGCTCACCACCACCTTCTCAACGGCAACTAGGGATGGGCAATAAATGTCGGCCCAGCCAGCGAAACCCACATCCTGTGAATGAATAATAAAAAAAAATTCATGTGTGGATGACCCAGGGGTGTCCAGCTGTTGCTCCCCCCTCCCATCAGGTGCCCGAAGGCCCTGACCTGACTCCTTGCAGGGAAGGAGCACCTGGAGGTATGCCTTGGTGCCCTGTTTCCCTCTTGCCTTGCCACCACAGGAACTCACCCATGGCTACTGCGATAGAGTGGAGGTCTGCGTGCATCTCTGTGTTCTGGTGGACCAGAGACTCCATGGTGTCTGCATCTTCTCATGGAGACCTCCATGCGTGCACATATGGGCACCACTTCATCAGAGAGCAGTAGGACACACTGTGCTTGACTCACATGCCACACTGTTGAGGGCTTCCTACAGCTCTGTGTGATGTTCCCCCGCCATCTGCTGACTTTCTACAATGAGTTAGAAGGCTGTTGGATCCTGGTCACTAGTTTAGTTGGGCTAATGGATCCGGGTTGCACGCTTGTTTCGAGATGACCAAGTTGGTACCATAGACAGAGTAGATCAGCAGACAGTTCTTATGTAGAACACATTCTATTTATTTACAAAGGAACTCAACAGCTACACTAGTGTGCTTACAACTCAAACCCTGTCTCTACATTACTGACTCTAATTCTGGACTACTCACTACTGATGCTACTCTGCTATTGGATATTAAGATCATGTGACCTTCCATTATAACATTCCTCTTAAAGGTATATTACGCATCAGATTATCACATCCCTACAGTTACAACTACAATTTTTCTCAAAATATCAAATTATTTACACAGATAAGTAATTTATAAATTTAGTCTTCCTGGAGGTTTCCTTATGTGTGTAGAACGTTTCAGCTCTACAGCTTCAGATGTTTTGTCAGGAACCTGCTTTTCTGGTGTTGTCCGAACATCAGGTTCTTCGGTGGGCACCTGTAAATCAGTTTCCTTAACTTTTGCAGGTACAGCCGAACCTTCAGACACATCTGTACTCAGATGAGTTCTTTCACCAGGAGATGTTGATGCAGTCGTAAACTCAGGAAGAATCATTTCCTGACACCTTGTTTCTCTCCTCCTTCTGCGACCTATATGTTTCTGTATGGCTCGGTCTTCCACTTGCGCGTGGTAAGAAAGAGGTCCAATCACTGCACTTATTTCACCTAATAACCATCTGGGCCCTTGGCCAAAATTTTTCACATATACCATCCCTCCTACGGTAAACTTTCTGTCATGACTATGCCAGTCATGTCCAGTTTTCTGACTTCCCTGATTTCTTTCCACCTTCCCCACTAAATTTGGCGTTATTAAGCTCAATCTCATTTTGAGACACCGTTTTATCAACAATTCCGCAGGTGTGATACTTGTTGTCGTGTGAGGAGCGGTCCTATAATGGAAAAAAAAATGTGCTAGCTTGGTCGCTATGATGTCTCCAGTTAATTTCTTCATGCCAGTTTTGAATGTTTGAACCACTCTATTGGCCAGTCCATTCGAAGAAGGGTGATACGGTGAAGTTTTTACATGAATGGTACCGCTGAGGCCGATAAACTGTTGAAACTCAGCACTCGTAAATGCCCGTGCCGTTATCTGATACAACCACTTCTAGTAGTCCGTTGATGTTGAAACTTTGACGTAGCTTGTCAATTGTAGCAGGAGATGTTGGTGACTTCATCTCATATATGTCCATCCATTTTGAGTGAGCATCAACAATAAGGAGAAACATTGTTCCCATAAAAGGTCCTGCATAGTCAATATGTAATCGCACCCATGGCCTTCCTGGCCACTCCCACAGGTGTAACAGAGCTGTTGAAGGTAACATTTGCACTTGCTGGTACTGCATACAACTTCTCACTAAGCTCTAAATTTCTCCATCCAGTCCAGGCCACCATAGGTAGCTATGTGCTATGGTCTTTATTCGGGAAATACCTGGATGTGCACTATGTCGTTCAGTTAACAATGGTTTTTGCCCTTTTGGAGGAACAAACACTTGAGCTCCCCACAATAAGATACCATCTTGGCTGGTTATCTCTGATATTCTGTGAAAATATGGTTTCATTTCGACAGATTCTTGTTCTTATGACCAACCGTGAAGAACTTGTTCTCGTACTTTGGATAAGACTGGGTCTCGACTTGTCCAATCTCTGATCTGTCTAGCACATACAGGTGATGAATCTAAGAAGTTCAATAATAAAACGAGTTCTTGAAGAACTGGAATATCTTCATTGTTTTCTTTCAAAGGCAAACGATGAAGTGCATCAGTGTTTGCAATCTGATTTCCAGGCCTGTGGATGGAAGTATACTCATACGCTGCCAGAATCAATGCCCATCTCTGTATTCTTGCTGAGGCTATAGGTGGTACAGCCTTGTCCTCACTGAACAACCCTAGCAATGGCTTGTGGTCCTAAATGATAGCAAAATGACGACCGTGTACAAACTGGTGAAATTTCTTGACACCAACGATGATTGACAGGCCTTCTTTTTCTAACTGTGAGTATCCCTTTTCCGCTGTGTTGAGTGTTCTTGCTACATATCCAAGAGGCCATTCTGAGCCACTGTCCATTCGATGGGACAGCACTGCTCCCACTCCATAGGGGAAAGTGTCACATGTCAAAGCTAACTCTTTTCTTTGGTCACAATGTACTAATAGGGTGGATGAGTGTAACAGCTGTTTCACCTTTGTGAAAGTTTCTCTCTGTGGTGTTTGCCAAGACCAACATTGGTTTTTCTTGAGCAAGTAATACAGGGGGGCCAGTACTGTCGACAAATTAGGCAAGAAGTGTCCATAGTAATTGATCATCCCCAAGAATGATTTGAGCTCGGAGGTGTTCTTTGGTGCTGGTGCCTCTCTAATGGCTCTCACTTTTTCCTCAATCGGGTGAGGCCCTGTGAATATACCCTGTGACCTAAATAAATTACCTCTTTCGCTTGGAACGTGCACTTTTCTGTTTTTAAACGCACTTCCCACCTGTGAGAAATGTTTCAAAACTTCTTCCAAGTTTGCCAAATGCTTCTTTTCATTGTGTCCAGTCACCAGAACATCATCTAAATAAACTACAACGTGAGGTAATCCCTGCAGTAAGCTTTCCATTGTTCTCTGGAATATGATGTATGCTAAGGATATACCAAAAGGCAAACGCGTATATTGATACAACTCTTTGTGCGTACTAATTGTGACAAATTTCTGGGAAGCCTTCTCTAACTCCAATTGTTGATAAGCATGACTCATGTCAAGCTTCGTGTAGGTGGTTCCACCTGCCAGTTTAGCATACAAGCCTTCACTTTTTGGTATGGGGTGTCTGTCCAACTTAGTCACTTAATTAACAGTCAATTTGTAGTCTCCACAAATTCAAATGCTTTGGTCAGTTTTTAGTATGGGGACTATTGGTGCTGCCCATTTTGAGAACTGCACAGGTTGTATAACTCCCAGTTTCACTAATCTGTCCAATTCGCCATCTACCTTTTCTCGCATTGCATAAGGTACTGGTCTTGCCTTCATAAATTGGTGGATACCATCTGGATCCACATGAATTTTTGCTTGTAGCCCTGGATCCTCCTGAGTTCATCTTGGAAAACTGAAGCTTATTTTTGTAGCAGCTCAGATAGCTCACTGGCTCTCAGCTGGAAGATCTCAGCCCAATCCTTTAATTTCTTTCAACCAGTTTTATCCAAGGAGGCTTGACTGCTCACCTGCTATCACCATCAAGGATAATTTTACTGATAGATTTCCATACTTTGCAGTAACCCTGTTTATGCCTTTGATTTTGATGTCTTCTCCCATGTAAGTTTTCAATTTGGCATCTGTTTCTTTCAAATTTAATTCACATTCTCCATAATTCAGGTATTTGAAGGTATGCTCATCTACTACCGTAATGGATGCTCCTGTGTCCACCTCCATTCTGATAGGCCTATCATTCACCCTCATTGTTACATAGATTGATTCTGTTCTTCCTACCTTTAAATTATACAATGAATAAGTATCTGAATCTGTTACTTCAGGCTCTTCTACATTATGAATCTCACGGGTTTTTTTCTTTTGATTGAAAATCTGCCTGATTCTATCCTTGCAATGTCTCGTGAGGTGTCCATTTCGATAACAGTAAAAGCATTCGGTTTATTAAAACTTCCATTCATTACAAGGTTGTCTGCCTCCACCTCTGTTTACATTATTCCATGTTTTTGCTGCTAAGTCATTCCTTTTTATTTATCTGTAAGCGGTGGCTGCTTCCCGCTTCTCATCAGAGCTATGCATTTCTGCACCCTTTTCGGCTGGGGCTCCCTGCCCAATGTGGAGGACGGTGCCACTTTGTGCTCCCTGTGTGGCTTTCGAGTTCCTCACTGCGCTTTCCATGGTCAGTGCTATTTCTAGCACCTTCTGAAAATCCAAATTTGTTTCAGGCAGTAATCTCTTCTGAATCGTATCTTCATTTATACTATACACCAAACGATCTCTAAGCATATCATTTATAAATGTACCAAAGTCGCAATATTCTGTTAACTATTTCAGACTTGTCACATAACAAGCAACTGGCTCCCCTGGGGCTCTATTTCTTGTGTTAAATTTGAACCGTTGCATCGTTAACAAGGGCTTGGGCTGGTATTGACTCTCCACAAGGTTCACTAAGTCATCAAACTTTTCAAATCCGGGGCACTGGGTGTCGTCAAACTTCGAGTCAATTCATAGGTCTTACTCCCACACATGGATAAGAGGATCGCTCGCCTCTTCTACTCCCTCGCAATGTCATTACTTTGGAGAAAGATCACGAGGCATTCGACATAATGAGATCAATCGTCTGTGGTTGTGTCGAAAGAATCAACTCTTCCAAACTGCGGCACACTTCGAGGGGACTGCTTTGACGATTAGGATGGAAACTTTACTTACAATTACCGTGCGAGGTACATTCCGATTTCAGTTCACTTGGTTTCCTTCCTTGCTCTTTCTTGCTTTTTTTTAATCCTTTCTTGCTTTTTCTTGTCACTAGTTTGTTGGATCCTGGTCACTAGTTTAGTTGGACTAATGGATCCGGGCTGCATGATTGTTTCGGGATGGCCGAGGTGATACCATAGACAGAATAGATCAGCAGACAGTTCTTATGTAGAACACATTTTATTTATTTACAAAGGAACTCAGCTGTTATACTTGTGTGCTTACAACTCAAACCCTGTCTCTACATTACAGACTCTAACTCTAGACTACTCACTACTGACTATAAAGGTAGCCTGTGCTACTCTGCTTTTGGATACTAAGATCATGTAATCTTCCATTATAACATTCTTCTTAAAAATATATTCAACATCAGATTCAAAGACTGAATCCAGAGGCTCATCATCTGACTTGGATCTCTTCCCCAGCAGTCCTCCTTGTGTCGGGGGTCTCAGCTGATCCTGCATCCTCTTGCTGCGGACACGTGCCCATACAGGGACCACCAGATTGTGAATGCAAGCCTGCTATAGATCTGAGTCCCACCGAGGTGGAGTGTCTCTGCGCTGGTGCAGGGTGTGGGTAAGCACTGTGACGGGTCTTCCAAGCTGCTTATTTCCAGCTCTTCAATGGAGGAGGTGTCCTCTTGGCTGGAGATGAGGATGTGGATGGAGCTGAGGGAATGGCTGGCTGAAGGAGTCAGTCGCTTGGCAGAGCTCCCTATGAAGCAAAGTAGGATAATTAGTGCATGGCAGCAGAGTCAAAAGCAGGAGAGAGAGCACTCACGGTTGCATCGAGGGAGGAATGATATGGTGCAGGCTCCTCACGAGAGTGTTTGCCATTGAACTCTCTGTCGCTACAGGCACGGTCCTTGTCCTCACCACTCAGCGCGACGGCACGCTCCTCACAGTGAGTGAGGGGCCTAATGTGGGCCACCTCACCCTCGGTTTGAGACCTCTCCTTGCTGTTGCGAGCCAGCTTCTCCTGCATTGGAACAGATAGAGAGAGACAGATAAGCAGGACGCAAGGCACTGCGTGGAATGTTTGTGTGGTGAGAGGAACCATGGGTGGGATGAGGACGCGAGCTCGAGAGGATATGAACCTGGAGATGTGAGGGTGTGTGTGAGAGTTAGTGGTGTCGTCCCTTAAGGTGAGATTCCTGTGGATATGTGATGGGTTTGTGAGTGTGTGTTGAGAGTGAAGAGGTGGTTGACTTACGTTGGCAGAATGGATGAGAGCATTCATCCTGTTCCTTCACTGGATGGCTGACCTCCTCTGTGCTCTGGTGGTGCTGACCCCCACTGCCACTGCCTCCCAGGCCGGATTGGTGACCCTGGTGGACCTCTTGCGGCTTGAGCAGGGGTAGAGGACATGGCAGCGGCGGCCTTCCATTATGTCCAGCAGGCGACCCAGAGAGGCGTCCCTAAATTTGGGGGCTGCTATCTTCTTTGCTTTCAGGGCCACCTATCACCTGGGGCAGTCCTGGTGTGGAGACATCAAGTAGGCTGCACTCTGGTGCGTTTTATATATGGCACCTGGAGCGAGGATGCACTGAGGTCATGTGGCAGGCAAACCTGAGCACGCCCGCCAGCGATTGGGAGTGTTTCCCATGAATACATCATTAATGAAGCGAAATACGCCATGAATGGTATGATATGGCGTGAAAACCTGCCATTGCGACTGGCAGATAAAATCACTTTTCTCATGCCCACTACCGCACCAAACGCAATTCCGGGATGATTCTGCCCATTGTGTGTCATCAGGCACCATCTGGTGATCTGGCATGGCAATGAACTGGGAAGCTCAACAAACAGAAAACAGAACTGTAATCACATTCCATTGGTGGGGACCGAGGCACAATCCCCAGTGAGGGCGAGGGAAAAGAAAACAATGCTGCAGGATATACAGACTATCCCGGGATATTTGGTTTATTGCATTTATTGTACACATAAAGACCATTTTGAAAATAAGGACATCTGATGCAAGTCCCTTAGGTGTTCCTAATTTACAGGTATAATCGTACTGCTTGCAGTTGTAAAAGGCTGGATCATTGCCACAACCATCAACAAATAATCTTGAGATTAAACTGTTGATACTTGCATCATCTAATTTGTCAGCCTCTCTGATAATTGGAATCTCCTATTTCAACCCATTAAATTGTTGAATTATCTTCAATTAAACTGGCCATTAATAAAGTTAAGCTATAGATGAATTGGTACTGCTCCAGGCTTTACTTTCTAGGTTTTTTTCAAACACTTGAACAATGGCTTTATGGTCATCATTAGACTTTTAATTCCAGATTTTTATTGAATTCAAATTCCACCATCTGCCATGGTGGGATTTGAACCTGGATCCCCAGAGCATTACTCTGGGTCTCTGGATTACCAGCCCAGTGACAATACCACTATGCCACTGCCTCCCCTATATGTACAGCTTATGTTGTCTTTCTGATGATCCTGCCACTGACTAATTGCTAATAAAGTATTTTAACCTTCCTGCCGTATTAAATGGAAATTATTTATTTGGCTTGTTCCGGTGTGAACGTGATTAAGGAAATTTAAACTTCCTGCTAAACGATTATTGACTAACTGGTAAATTCATGGATCTATTGAAATAGGATGAACATTATTTTTTCAGCAATATCAGTTTTCCATATCTCATTTTTCCCCTGATCCCTCGTTTAGAGTTGCAAATCTATACGGGGTACAGTCCCATGGGCACAGTCATCCTCCATACAAATGGCCATGAATTCTGTTGGCAGACTATTTGACCACAGGGGCATTACAACTGAGTCTGATCCTGTTCTTGTCTAAATTTCCCAAAGTTAATTTCCAGTGAAGGAAGTTGGACAGTGGTTAGGAATTCTGAGAGACTGAATATCCCTAAGCAATGGGCCCTGAGGCCAATAATAGTGTTCCTATCACTATTCTAGCTAAAATGAGCTAACACAGCACTGATTGAAATTAGAACTGTGAAGTTTCTGCTCCAAAATGACTGAGCATCAGGGGTGAAGAAATCCCCATTTTAACATATTTTGAAAGGGATTTTCTCTCTCTCTCTATATATATATATGTTTATATACATAGAGAGAGAGAGATTTTAACTGATTCTTAGAAATCACATCAAGCTGCTTCTTGCTTCTCTGGGACCTGTAGCTTGGACATCTGTAGAGCGTGCTTGTGTTGGTGTGAATGGGGAGCTGGTTCTCATCTGTGCTGATAGTTGTGTCTGTGTTTGGATGGGGTTGGGAAAGAAGCCCTGACTCTGCTGAGGGTTTCGGGCATTCTGTTCTTTCATAAGTCATTCAGGCAATTTGGGAACGTCAGCCAAGCGGACATAACATACAAATGGTTGAACTCAACAGAAGCTACAAGTTGTTCAATTTATTGAACACTTCCTTCGATTTCAAGATTAACTCCTTTTTTCAGGAAAGACCTGAGTTTCTAACAGCTAGCTACCATTACCTGAACCCCACCCTGCTGAAATTCTACCACTTGTTTTCACATCTTTTTATAATCACCTCACCGTAGATGTTATCGCATAATTGGACTTTTGAAGCCTCAAAAAAACCCCTCCAAAAATGAGGCTTGACATACACACGAAGTATAAAAGTGAAATGCTGACATGGGTGTGGGTGGCTGCCATTTTGAAATGTCATTAGAATCTGATACAAAGAGTGGGTGTGTCTTAAACCCCCGTGCACCTTCGCAACACAGCCCGTATTGCCTGCTTGATCCCTTGCACCCAATTTTAAGGTATCGGTAAATAAACATACATATATGGGGTGAAAAATTGAGGCTAACTATAGCTGGTCGTGACTGAAAAGGAAGGTTGACTTATACACCGAGTATATGCAAAAACATGACTTTTGGGGCTGAAAAAATTGGCTTGTCTGATATGCTGGGTCGACTTATACTCTGCGATTTACAGTATTTCTACAAATGTTAAAATCAAAAATATAATTGACTTTTTGTAGGAGGCTAGTTTCAAAAGTAGGAAGGGATGATATTTGAGAAGTAAGCAACAGATTCTAATGGGGTGATTGTGAATGCTCACCCCCCTATTTTGAATCCTCTAACTTTCTTTTGCCAGCAAAGAATATAAAGAATCCTTTAAATGAGCTTTATTGGGTATGAAAATGCAAAATATGTTGCAACAAAACTCCTCCTTCTCTAGGTTAATTTTATAGAGCACTTGGGCTTGGATTTTCATTCCCAGGTCGGGTGCACAGAGTCGGGAGAATTCCCGGCCCCATGAACCTAACCTTTAAAGACGGCTGCCTGGATGTTGGGTTTTCAGTCTGGTGGTGGTGGGGGTGGGGAGGGGAGGGGTGGAGGTGTGGGCTGGAGTAGAAGTCAATTAAGATTAGAAGGGCAACCCTGGGAGAAGTAAGGAGGCTGTCGAGTGAGGAGGCGGACTGGCCGGAAGGTTTGCCTCAGGAATCTGACACTTTGTCTAAAAACAAAAAAAAAAGAGAATAAAACATAAATCACCTGTCCAGACCTCACCGCTCACACTTGCCATGCTCTATCCATGCTAACCCATGCCAGCTCATGCCCTGTACCCACCCCATAAACTCTCATACCCTCTTTGTCAACCTATGTCCCTTTACCACATCCATGGCCGTTTAGAACCACTATGCTAAGTCATGCCAACCCATGCCCCCCACTGATCATCCTTTGCCCTTACACCTACCATGCCAACTCACCCAGCATTCACCATGGGCAGACCTCAGGACCCATGAAGAGATTAAATAAAATAAAGTTCTATCAAATAAAGTTCAAAGTGTCTATTGCAGTCTTCACTATATTGAAAAAAAACATTCATTAAAAAAACATTTACTATGTTTATATTCCTTCAATTAAATAAAGCCTTATAACAACAAACTTTTCATTCAAGTGCACAATCCCTTATAACAACAAGCATTGGAATTCATAGTACCACTTCAAAGAGTCTATAACCACTCATAACTGTCAATCAAATTGTGAAATGGCAGGCACTTAAATGTGATAAAGGATGGTTGTGAAATCAGTCATGCAGCACTAATTCAGTAATGGAAACTCTCAACATACAGAGTTAAATAGTAATCAACCATTTTTTTTAACACTCCAGACATTTTTTTCAAAGATTTAAAGGGCGGGACTTTTTAAATGCCTTGACAGCTTGAGAAGTGTTTTTGACAGGTCCCTTTGACAGGCCCTCTTGAGACTTTTGACAGGTTGCTTTGACAGGTGCTTTTGGCAGCTTTACAGTTGATTTTGACAGTTCTGTTGACAATTACACACATTTATGCCTAATTTTAACAATTCCAAAAGGCACCTTACCTCCCCAAAGGGTACCTGACCTCCAACAAAGGGTCCTGGGACCAGATCCAAAGGGATAGGTTACTGCTCCAAAGGGGTACCTTGGGTATACAAATTAATCCACAAAGTTCAGACCTGCTCTTACCAGGTCTAATCTGCATCCACTTTGGGTTTCACACTCCAAGGCTTCCAAGATCCCACTTGAGACGTGGCAGCTGATGATTTAAATCTCCAGCTGCCTCCATAAAATGCGCATGTCCCCCACCCCCTTTAAAATAGGAAGAGGCTCTTCATCGTGGTGCAAATCTGGGCATTAATATGAGGGAAATCAACCAGAAGTTGTAAACCGAAGCAACCATACTGTGTGTGGCTGTTTTCTTCCAATAGATTTGATAGATTACAGTCATGGACCTCCCAAAATATTGCAGAACAATTAAGATGTGTTGTTTTGAAAAACAATTAAGTCAATCATATTTGTCTAATTTGTTAGGGTACAGCTGAGGCTACTACATGTGGTTGTGAAATCATCAAGTTGAGTTAATAACTCTCATCCCATGCAGGTCAGAATCTTGTAACTGAGGGCTACTTTGTTTCTAAGTAGAATTTCATTCTGTTGTGCTTTTGCTATTAGTATTCAAAGGAAATAATACTTAAGTTATTATCTAAAAGCATGTTAGCATCACAGGGGAGATTGCTGTTTTACATAATTGTTGACACCTCCAGGAAGCCCTGTATCATTAGCAGAGAAGCGACAACTTGGCATTTCATTGGACTGCTAAACGCCTGTTTTGAATCTTTGCATGCGCCTGGAGGGATTTGGCAGTGCTCTCTTAGAAAAGTGTGAAAAATAATATCCAGTCATGGTGCTACCTAGAATGTTTTGAAATCCAACAGAGCCTGTAACGACTTGAGAAGAAGCAAAATATTAATCTACTCATTAATACAGTGCTGGCTTTGAGGGGAACTATAATAAGAACACAAGGTTGAGTTTGTATAACATTGCTTGAAGACAGCATATCCAGTCTTTTAGGTGAACTTGTGGAAAAAATTCCAAGAATCACAGGCTAACAACAAAAATCATAAAAGGAGTGTATTGTCAAATAAGGGGGCCAGAATTTCAGGATCACCCATTTTTGGGAGCCCAGTTGGTACAGCCTTAAAAGCAAAAAACTGCGGATGCTGGAAATCCAAAACAAAAATAAAAATAAAAATACCTGGAAAAACTCAGCAGGTCTGACAGCATCTGCAGAGAGGAACACAGTTAACGTTTCGAGTCCGTATGACTCTTCAACAGAACTAAGGAAAAATAGAAAAGAGGTGAAATATAAGCTGGTTTAACTGGGGGGGGAGTGGGTGGGACAACTAGAGCTGGATAGCGGGCCAATGATAGGTGGAGATAGACAAAAGATGCCATAGAGAAAAGGACAAAGAGGTGTTGAAGGTGGTAATATTATCTCAGGAATGTGATAATAGGTGACATTAAGGGTATAAAGCAGGACGAGTAAGGTACAGATAGTCCTAGTGGGGGTGGGGTGGGGGGAAGGGATCAAAATAGGCTAAAAGGTAGAGATAAAACAATGGATGGAAATACATTTAAAAATAATGGAAATAGGTGGGAAAAGAAAACTCTATATAAATTATTGGAAAAAAGGGGGATCGGAAAGGGGGTGGGGGTGGAGGAGAGAGTTCATGATCTAAAATTGTTGAACTCAATATTCAGTCTGGAAGGCTGTAAAGTGCCTAGTCGGAAGATGAGGTGCTGTTCCTCCAGTTTGCGTTGAGCTTCACTGGAACAATGCAGCAGGCCAAGGACGGACATATAGGCATGAGAGCTGTGTCCGGCCCATCTCCCGCGCATCCGCCCTCACACCTTCCTCTCCCTCCCAGAACCATGATAGGGTCCCCCTTGTCCTCACTTATCACCCCACCAGCCTCTGCATTCAAAGGATCATCCTCCGCCATTTATGCCAACTCCAGCATGATGCCACCACCAAACACATCTTCCCTTCACCCCCCCGGCGGCATTCCGCAGGGATCGTTCCCTGCCATTCATTATGATCATGGCTGATCATCCAAATCAATAGCCTTCTCCCACTTTCTCCCCATATCCTTTGATCCCTTTCACCCCATGAGCTATATCTAACTCCTTCTTGAAAGCATACAATGTTTTGGTCTCAACTATTTTCTGTGGTAACAAATTCCACAGGCTCACCAATCTCTGGGTGAAGAAATTTCTCCTCATCTCAGTCCTAAATGGTCTACCCCATACCCTCACACTGTGACCCCTGGTTCTGGACTCCCCCCCCATCGGGAACATACTTCCTGCATCTACCCTGTCTAGTCCTGTTAGAATTTTATAGGTTTCTATGAGATCCCCCCTCATTCTTCTGCACACCAGTGAATATAATCCTAATCGACGCAATCTCTCCTCATATGTCAATCCTGCCATCCCAGGAATCAGTCGGGTAAACCTTCGCTGCACTCTCTCTATAGCAAGTACATCCTTCCTCAGATAAGGAGACCAAAACTGCCCACGGTTATGTTAAGGTGAGAGAAATTGCGCCTTCTCAGTCCACTGCCTTCTCCTGCAGCAAATGCGACAAAGACTGCCATATCAGAGTGGGGCTCCTGAGCCACACCAGGCGATGCTTAACACAGAGTTAACAACCTTGACTCAAAACATTGTCTATGAGATGAAAGGCTGACAAGGAATACAAATGCTGCTGAAAGACCCTTGGTTGATAAGGCCTCCTGCTGAGAGCCCTTCCTCTTCTTCCTTCTGTGAGCAATTTGACCTCTTATTTGCTGTCTCTGCATTCCCCTTCATGCTGCAGCTGAAGGGGAGGATTGGTGTTATAGTGCCCTTGTCTGGGAGCAATAAGCATACTCAGCCCTTGCAGTCACAAGCAAATCCCTTCCTTATACACTTCACTAACTGTGAGCAACTCCCCAAAACACCCAGCACTTCCACAAGCTCAAACAGAACCACTAGAAATCAGCAACTAACCTGCAAGTTGTTGATGATCCCTTTAAGTAGTGCTGCTGGGGGTAATGCTGGCTGGTAATGCTGCTGAACACATATGCATTTAAGAGAGGGCAGTAACTAAAGTAGTGAGGTCCAAAGCTGCATTAAATCAGGGTTAAATGCTGACTGATGTCACGAGCAGTCAACCTGCATACTCCTGGTACACACTCATGATGCCCGTGTCAATGCACTCACCAAGAAGATGTTCAGCACAAGCCATGCTGGAGGTGAACAGAAGCAATGTAGGTACTATTTTGATACTGAAATGGCACCCACAGAGCTGAAACCACCAGTGTTATGGAAATGTTGTGACTTTTTAAGAGTTTGACAGTAAGGATGCGTATAAGCTCTGTTCTGTTATTGGCTGGTGCCAAATGTTGCTGTTTGTTCTCCACATGAACCTCACATATATTGGTTGTGCAGTCTGATATTAATGTCACAACTTTGATCTTATGCACAGACATTTGCAAGGGACAGTATTAGTTCAGCTCATTGTTGTATAAAAATATGAATTAGGTTGACTGAGTTGAATTCTGGGTGTTGTTGCTATTCTTACTAAAGAACTGTCTCTAGTCATTTATTTTGATATGATAACTTTGCTGGCCTATTTTTAGTGACGTGGGACTGGATTTTAAAGCACAGACATATTGGGAGCAGAGGAGGGGGAGGAGGGGGTGCAGAATCAGCGATAACACATGGGAAGCCCGGAGGTGCAGTACATTTGTCAGTGGCTTTTCAACTCAGCCAGGTATGGCCTCCTGAAAACTGCACTTCCTTGCTCTTCCTTGTCTCTTACAGAGCTGTAGGTGCTGCTGCTGGTCCTGCTCCTACTGCTGCTCCTATTGGTCCTGCTGCTTCTTGCTGCTGGTCACCTTGGTCCTCGTCTGAGGTCCAATCTAACACAATGTAAGCAGCACCTATGCTGATCTGATAGATCAGAGCTCCAAACTGCAGATCAAACTTTCAAACTTCCAAAGTGTAAGTGAGGCCTCCGACATATGTAAAATAACCTCTCAACACTTGTACTGTGAAGAAACCCTTTCCCACAACAGGTAAGAAAGCAGCTGTATACTGAGTCCTTCTTGGTATTTTTCCTATGGCTTCATCGTCCTCAATTGTCACTTGTTCTTGCCTTGTTTTCAATGAGTTCCCAGGAGTCCAGCAGTTAATGTACAAAACCCATGATAATATCAATTTAATTGAGTGATTAACATACATTAATAGGCGACCCACCTCACCTGAGGGAGTTGCTTGTATGCAGCTTAATGTGTTGAAGTAAAATGCAGGTTAAACTGGTTTCTTGATTATCCATATATTGGATTTCCTGGTCTCCATTCTGATGTGGCTTGTGAGCAGAAAGTTATGGAAGGGGATGGTCCAGCCCTTATGGAGGGAGGAGGAAGGATATGGGGCAGGGGTATATAGACTGCATAAATTTATACAAGTTAGTGCAGCAGAATAAAATGGCCCTATTAATGCATGAGTATTTATCTGCATTATTAAACACTGAAGAATATAGGACGCGAGTCTACAAAATCATTAATGCTGAAGGATACAGAGCAGAAATATATATCACCATTTAACATTGTGTATAAAAAGCAGCAGAATATAACTACACTATTTAATACTCCAACAAATAGACAGCAGGAGGTAACATGTATCAGTGCACTTTCAGGATTAAATGACAGCACTGTTTCTGCCAGAAGGCTATCTATCTGAACAGAAATGAATCTATGAGGTATTCCCACTTCTCTACCCTACCCCATCTCTGCCCGTGCTGCTCCTTTCTCACTCATTTCGGCACTGTTCCTTTGCTTTCTGCCTCTTTTAACCTGTTGTCGCATTTTAACTGTTACAGCACCATGAAACCTCCCTCCCTCTCTTTCAGCTGTAGCAAACCAGTAGGTGGCAGATAATTAATGAGAACACATTCTGGAGACAATGAGTAGTTAGCCAGTGGAATCACAGGACTGGTGCAATTCCCATCCTGCCGCCAACTGGCGGAGAATCCAGCCCAGGGTGCCTGTTGGCTAAGATTGTCCTGAGGAATAGTAGGGGAATATGATGAATATTATCACATGACATGTTTTAGATGGTTACTGTGAAATAATGCTGTAGATTTAATGGAGGTGTTTGAAATTAAGAGGGGTTTTGATAGGATATCTAGGGGAAAATGTTTTCCACTCCAGGAGGGACAATAACCAGAGGATACAGGTAATTGGCAAAATACCAGGAGGGTAAAAGAGGAGAATAATTGTTTATGCAGTACATTGATATGATCTGGAATGCACTGCCTGAAAGGGTGGCAGAGGCAGATTCAGTGGTGTTTTTCAAACGGGAATCAGATCGCTACTTAAAATGAAAAAAAAAGTTGCAGGATTGTGGGGAAAGGGCAGCGGTGTGGAATTAATCGGTAACTATTTCAGAGAGCAACACAGGCACAATGGAACAAATGGCCTCCTTCTGTGCTGTACCATTCTATGATTCTATTCTACTGATTGGCATACCAAGTAGTTTTGTTTATTGATGCATTTTTTAAAATATAGGCCGGAATTTTCCAGCACCCCTGCGGTGAATTCCCTAGCAGCAGGGCTGTCGAGCCTTTGAAATCTCCATTCACGTCGGTGGGACCGGAAGATCCCACCAACGTGAGGTGCTTGAAAATTCTGGCCATAATCTTGTAATTTGTCACTCCTTGGATCTTTATATGCTTTATATCATGCCCTTGAAAAATCCTTAGTTATTTTCCCACTTGTCCACCATGCCATTTGAAGTTTTTTGCTATCTGTTATTCTTTTCCGTGCATCTTTTTATTTTCTACTGTTGAAATGAGTTTTAATTTCTGTGACATTTTATTGACTGCAGACTCACAAGAGGCATCTCGTAGTCAGCTGTCGGAATACAAGCTATGGATTAGAATAAGTCGGATCCCCTGTGGCATGTTTTTCTGGTTGCTGAAGATTACTTGTATGGTTGAATTACATATGCTGTATGATTACTTTGGTGAGCTGAGAGGTTTTAATTCAAATAGCCTTCCAGCTGCGCAAAGGTAGGTAATTTAAAAAACCATGCAGTGGAAAAGATAGAATAGGATTCTTAAACTTTAAATGCATGTATATAGAAACAACAGAAAGTGATTGTCCCTTGTGGCCCCACTCCAGTTTGGATTGTCAACCATCCAGGATTATTTAGGAGTATCCAGAAAATATAGATTAATCTCCAAGACACTCCTGTAAGCAATATGGAAGGAAAATCAATGGGAGATTTAATTTAGGATTGTGCATTGGTTTTCATTTTTTATTTATTGGTCGTGCAAATATGGCTGTATTGGATGTGGGGAAGAAAAAGATTGTTTGACTATCAGTGAGGAAACATCCAATTGGATAATGAAGAGGTTGCTCACTCTCCAAATGGCATTGGAAGGCAAACAGATGTTGGGTACTCAATGGTGGAGTGTGGGAGCAGAGCAGCTGGAGGCAGGTGATCATATAATAAAATCTCCAAGAATTTTACAAATCAGAGGTGGCAACTCTAACTTCATTAGATATCTCTCATTTTGCTTATATTTGGCAATGTTGGCTTTTTGTCTATTTTTTGAATACTTACAGACAATAAAGGCCTAGCTCTTATAGCTTAAATATTTGAAAATTATTTCCCACTGTTTTCATTGGGCCGTAACTTCCAACTAGTGTCGGAAAGAGATGACCCGCAGGAATTAGAAGAAATAAATACATAATTACCTTCACTTGAAAATTACGCTGAGACTTCCGATCGCCGGAGCTTCCTGGTAGGAGGTCTGAGGCAGTTGGGTGGGTGGGGGGGGCTGGTGGGGGGTCAGGGTGGGGAAGGAGTCGGAGCTTGAGGGGTGGGGGTTGTGGGATTTTGGACATCGAGGAGTGGGGGGGTCAGCAGTCTAGGGTAGGGGCTTTGGGGGTGCTGGATGTCGGGAATGGGGGGATCGGAGGTTGGGGGTGGGGGATCAGAGGTCAGGGTTGAGGAGGTTGGAAGTCGGGGGTTGGGGGGGGTTGGAGGTTAGTGAGTAGGGGGTTGAGGGGTGTCAGAGGTTGAGGTTGGGGCTGAGGGGTGCCAGATGTCAGGGTGGGGGTTGGGGGGTCGGCGATCATGAGGGGTGGGAGGTCGGGGGTGGGGAGGTCAGAAGGTGGCAGGTGGGGGGTGTCGGATGTCGGGGTGGGTACAGGGGTGGGGGTGTCAGAGGTCAGGGGTGTGTGGGGTTTGCAGGTCGGGGATGGTCGGGGGTGTGGGTGGAGTCCCATAGGGTTGGTCAGGGGCATGGTGGGGAGACCCCTGGGAGGTGGTTGGGGGTGTGGTGGGAGTCCCTTGGGAGGGGGGTGTGGAGGTCGGAGGTGTTGGGGTGTCCTGTGGGGTCAGCCTAGGTGTTTACAACAGTTATCCAGAAGTTAGAAGAGGCTTTAATTCTTCTAACTTTTTCTGAGTAACTATTGGTGTAATCCGGGTGGAATCATCCGAAGTTTGCAATTTAAATCGCATTTTCAGATGGCTCCCAGCACAGGGCAATTGTCCAGAGGAAGTATGCACTTCTGGGCAATTGCCGTGCAAACACTTACCTGGGAACTTGCCACAGGGATTCCCCAGCACATCTTTAGGGTGCCCCCCCAAACCCGACGCTGGGGTGCTTGGCCAAATGCTGTAGATATACGCTTAATCATTTATTTTTTGAAAAAAAAGGCTCCATGATATCGTTAGCTCAAGAAATCTTGCCTGCCTATATTTATTTTAGGCCCCATCAATTGTCTCCCAGGGCAATAGTCTACAGTCAACAGTCAATCTGGCATGGCCTTACAATCAAGGAGTGAGGAGGAAGTGCAATGTTCTGGGTTTGTGGTGACTAGATGGTGGTCATATTCTTGTTCATCAGGAGGCAGTGAGGTAATGGTGCCCAAAACTTGCTCAGTGGTGAAGGCAGTGTAAAAGAGTAAAAATATTAGGCCGTAACTCCCAAGGAGGCACAGTCGGATTGCCACTCCGCTCCTAATTACAACCCTGAAATGCACCCTCCTCACCAGAGCTCCTGACTTGGGCTGGGTGAGAAAAGTGCAGCGAAGTGGGTTCCTGAGGCCTTGTGTCAAAGGCAGCTGAGTTGAAGGTAAGGAAGACACATCTTTTTTACAGCTTAAAGGTTCAGCCACTTTGAGAAGCCAAGGAGTTTTCACAAGTTTTCTCAAGGAAGTGAAGGAACAAGAGGGACAGAATGTTAAACAGGGAATGAATGAAAGGAGAAAATAAAGAATGAAGGGGGCAGAGGGACAATGGGAGGAAATAGGAAAAGCAGCGAGGACAACAGGTGTTAGCGTTCGGAGGAAGGGAATGTAAGATGGAGGGCATGGGGTGATTTTTCTTTTTATTCATTCATGGGATGTGAGCTTTGCTGGCTGGTCCAGTATTTATTGCCCATCCTTAGTTGTCCTTGTGAAGGTGGTGGGGGGCTGCCTTCTGGTGCTGCTCCTGGCATGCCCTCATGCACTCTTCACTGAACCAGGGTTGATCCCCTGGCTTGATGGTAATGGTGGAGTGGGGGATATGCCAGGCCATGAGGTTACAGGTTGTGTTTGAGTACAATTCTGCTGCTGCTGATGGCCCCACGGTGCCTCATGAATGCCCAGACTTGTGTTGCTAGTTCTGTTCAAAATCTATCACATTTAGCACAGTGGTAGTGCCACACAACACGATGGAGGGTATCCTCAATGTGAAGGTGGGACTTCGTCTCCACAAGGACTGTGCGGTGGTCTCTCCTACCGATACTGTCATGGACAGATGCATCTATGGCAGGCAAGTTGATGAGGATGCTGTCAAGTATGTTTTTTCCTTTTCTGGTTCCCTCACCACCTGCCGCAGACCCAATCTAACAGCTTTGTCATTTAGGACTCGGCCAGCTCTGTCAGAAGTGGTGCTACCGAGGTGATAGATATTGAAGTCCCCCACCCAGAGTACATACTATACCCTCACTGCTTCCTCCCAGTGGTATTCAGCATGGAGGAGTAGTGATCAATTGCTAAGGGAGGGCGGTACGTGGTAATCAGCAGGAGGTTTCCCTGCCCATGTTTGACCTGATGCCTTGAGACTTCATGGGGTCCGGAGTCAATGTTGAGGACTCCCAAGGCAGCTCCCTCCTGACTGTATACCACTGTCATCACTGCTGGGTCTGTCCTGCTGGTGGAACAGGACATACCCAGAGATGGTGATCGTGGTGTCTGGGACATGATCTATAAGGTATAATTTTGTGAGGATGACTACATCAGGCTGTTGCTTCACTAGCTCTCCCAATTTTGGCACAAGCCCCCAGATGTTCATAAGGAGGACTTTGTAGGTTCAACAGCAGTGAGTTTGCCATTGTCATTCCCAGCGCCTAGGTAAATGCTGGGTTGTCCATCTGGTTCCATTCCTTTTAGATGTTTTAGCAGCTTATTAGAACTGAATTGTTTGCTAGGCTATTTCAGAGTCAACTACATTGCTGTGGGTCTGGAGTCACCTGTAGGCCAGACCAGGTAAGGATGGCAGATTTCCTTCCCTAAAGGGCATTAGTGAACCAGATGGGTGTTTACAACAATGGTTTTATGGTCAATATTAGACATTTAATTCCAGATTTTTATTGAATTCAAATTCTACCATCTGCTGAGGTGGGATTCAAACCTGGGTCTCCAGAGCATTACCCTGGGTCTCTGGATTACTAGTCCATCGACAATATCACTACGCCATCAGCTCCCTTGAGGAAGATGTATTACACAAGATAGAATCAGAGAGAGAATGAGAGAGGGGCAGATTGGAGATGAGGAGAGAGGAGGCGTATGAAAGAAATGGAATAGGAGTACGAGAAAATATAGTCTAGGTTTCAAGTAAGAATTTGTAATCAAAAAATCTCAGAGATGACATTGGTTTTGCATGGAATATGTGTAGTTGCATGAGAATATTTGTGGGCATGCTATTATATTGTATTTAAAACTTGTGACCCATTGGGAATATATGTTTATTTTTCATACTCAAGCCTTGAAATGTTGGCTAATGCCCACTCAAAGAGACTGGAGGTTTTAGCCCCACCAAGCATCTATTGTAAAAAGACATTGGAGATGAGGATAAAATGTGTTTCTCTGCTTTATAGTCAAGACAATTTTTATAAATGACAGTGAACAAAGGGAACAACACCTATCTATGAAGGTAAGTTATTTTTTCCCTATTTGTCGATACAACTCTTTGTGTGCTACTGTTCTTTGCTCATTCCTCTATGTGATCGCCTGCTTGTTTATAATGCTGTCACATTGCTGGTTGTTAGTGCACCTTTGGGCGTAGCAGTTGCATTTTGTAACTGGTCAGGAAAAATTGCAGTGACATTGAAGATGAGAGCTAGGCGTTGCTATCCCTCAAGAACGCTTTTCTTTTTCCAAATATAGTAGTGCCATTGGAACCCCCAAAAGGATTGCCATCTTTAATTGCTGCAAATGAAATATCGCTTGAAAGCTAGACTTTTATAGGAAAAGGAATTGTAAATAAAAGTCAAGCAATACAAAAAAATTCATGCCTAAATAGGAACAAAGTCTAAAGCACCAATTAAAATGTGCATAAGGCAATATGGAAAAGCAAAAGAAAAATGCAAACTTTTTCCAAGCCACATGAATGTGCCATACAGCATTAAGCAGCGGACTGTTGAAGGTAGGTCATCCAGATATCCATGTTCCTGTTTTATTCCAGCTTCTCAAGTTGTATGATTCAGTGTGAGACTGATTACTTCTATGGCATTTGAGGGAGCAATAGGCTGATACTGGCCTGCAGCATATGATCTTCAAAAACTTGTAAAATACTTTAATTGCAGCTTCTTCAACCTGAGCCTGCATCTTACAAGGCCGTATACCAGGAGCAGAATTCACAACATTGGTCCTTGTCAGTGGAAACTTGTGGCAGATATTTTTCCTCTTGGAGCTGTTGGAAATCTGTCAGGTGTGCTCTCCTGTCTGCATTTTGGAAAATAATGTTTGATATTTCATTAAGCAGTGATTCAATTATTTCAAAAAATCCATGACCATATATGTATGAAAGCTGTGCATAGATCACTGGTTATGATTACCATGTGCAGACCTTAAAGTAAGTAATGGGGTTTAGTAACAGAGCGAAGTGTGTCTGGGCAATGTCAGCATCCCTGTCAGAACATTCTGCGGCCTGAAGATAAAGCTAAATAGTCAGCAGGTATTTAGTATGAGAGCAAAGAGGTTGATGGGATTAGTCAGTGGCTGCCCAGACCAGACTTACATTGAGATAGTAATCAACCAAAATGCCACCTTTTATTAGAGCAATAAGCTTCAAATCTGTCAGGGATCTGTACTACACATCACCTGCACAGAATCAAAAGAGAAGTATTGATTGGAATAAAATATGATGTGACTTTTGGAATTATAGTTCAATACATATTATATGGGTACATATTCTTATGCAAACCTCAAAGGGAAACTGAATGCAGTACATTGCTTATAGCTATGTCAGTACATGATCGAGTCTTGATGAATGCTTGTCTTTCTGATGTCTTTCATTTAATCTAGCCTATTGGGAATAATAGCAGTAAATAGAAGAGGTTTAAAATTTTCTCTTCTGCAGATCCAATCATTTGAAATTACACCATAGAACTGCATGAAGCCTAATTCATAATTAATAAGCTCGGATTAAACATTTACTGCTTTAGAATCGCTTTTCAAACCCCTGAAAGGAGCATAATAGAGGATAATCGGAGATAAATGATTTGCAGTTTATGATTGATCAATAAGCCCTCAACAGATGTTTCACGGTTGCAAAGCTGGTGATTGACACAATGTGAACAAATGCAAGGGCAACTTGTCTGTCTGCAAAAAACAGATCATATTTCATTGCTTGCAAAACATCAATAAAAATGGTAGGGTTGCATGGTTTCTGATCAGTGTGCTGTGGTGCTTGGCAAGAATTATAGTTTGCTGATAGCAATGGGAGTTTTCAAACTATAATCGCCAACCATTTCATTAAATCTGTAGAGCCATAAATTCTGGTTGACTGCATGTCACATGTCCATGAGGTATAAAACAAAGTACACTAAAGATGCCTTCCTAATACAGATCCTGAAGGATTTAAATGCTACTGCACATATTTCCTGTGTTTTTCTAAGTGAAAGAGATAGAATCTAATATGGGTACCTAATGGGGAACTGGGTAATGCTCTGGGTTAACGACTCAGCTTTTAACTCTTGGACCTGGGTTCAAATCCAACCTGGGCTGATGGATTCAAACCTGTTTATGGTCTGTAAGGATTCTACATGAAATGAGTTTAAGTAGTCTCAGTTCAGTTCTCTGGGAATTTGGTAATAATTAACCATCTTGAGGAGGCCACAGGGTAACTGGTATGGGAAATGGGAAGAAATATTGTACCAGTTTATTGGGGTGGCACTCTTCTGAGGTTCATGTGTGAAGCTTGTTGGGGGTTGAAAGAGTTGCGTATTGCGCCTGACTACACTATCTCTATCTTGGGTGTGCTTAATATGCCTGTAATAAGGAAGAATGTCATTCCCTAGCACACTGACAAGCATAATCAATTTTTAAAAAAAATCTGCCTCACAATGGATGAAAGCCATACACCAATCTGCAAGTGTGTGTCTATCATATTATATTCAGCTATTGTATATTTTTTACCCTGCTACAACTAGTTTGACCTGAAGCCTGCAACTGTTTCAGTTGCTAGTTCATAGCTGCGTTGAGTGTGAAGCAGGATGTTCCATTTAAATTTCAATGGGTTGGAATTTCATTGAGTCAGGATGACTCAGAAACCCTTTAAAAATGGTGGGCAGGTTGCGATTCCAGGATCCCTGACCCCATTCCCAGGACTTTCCGATTTTTGGTAGGGCCTTTTAAGGGTGTGGGCTGGTTCGGGTCACAGGCCAGCAACCTGCACCATTGTGAGGATAGGTGTGTCCTAGTCCTCCGCAATTTTCATGGAGTCAGGCCAGGTTTTCAAAGGGTCATGGTGCACAGCACCTCAGAGGTGCCGTGAACCATCGTCTGCATGAGGGAACCCTTGAAAGATAAGTTCACACCTCATTATATATTTTTAGCTCAGAGTCCAGAAAACGCCTGAAACTCGGAGAAAACAATGCTTGAATGTTGGCTCTGGCTCTCTGATCTATGCTGTCAATTTCACTATGTTAATTTACACAGGATAAAGAGATGTCAAGTGCTTGCAGTTTCTGCTGTTGATACTTTAAAGGGTCTGGATGATTGGAACGTTTATTTGGCTGTAGTAAGTTTTTTTTTAAGAAAGTAGAGAATTATCAATACATTTTTAAAAGCTTTTTTACACATCCTAATGCCATTATTGTGTCCGTTGCTTCTATAGAGTGTGTATTGGGTGAATGGGCATTCAAGTACCACAGGCTAACATGGTGCCATGAAGGGCCATAGATGCTGTTTGGGCATGTATACCTTGGCATGGGGGCATGAGGGGGCATAGAGAGTGGGTGGGACATGTGATGGAAAGGATCGGGCACGGGGTGTGTGTGGAGATGAGGGAGTGAGCATATGAGGGCCTTTGTGATTTTATTATAACTGGCACAAATTCCCACAGCACCAAGCTGGGCATTTTAAAGAGCCCACCTCTGCACCCGGCAGCTCCTATGGCTGCCTTCAAACATTTTCCTGGCCTGGCTTCAGCCCCCACCCACCACAAGCCCTCCCCCCCAACACCATAATGAAAATCCCATTCTCATGAGCAATTCCTCCCAAGGTGGGCAGACTGAGCTGGGAATTTTCCCGACTCCCGTTACCTACCTCGAGAATGAAAAGCTAGCACAATGTCTCTAATTTCTACTAAATACTGTATGATAGAAGAAATAACAGATAGCCGAGAATGAGCTAAAAGTTTGTAATGTGTTTGAGGGTGTTTCAATGATGTAATAGGTTCATACAAAATAAGATGTACTGGGTAGATGGGATGGGATACGTTTATAAGGTTAAATGTGTGGTCCTGTTTAGCGCAGGCAAAGTGCTTCAGTAGCATCAAAACAGGCTGGCTACGGCTTAAACTGTAGCCGGCATTTTCTGTAGCCGCTGGCGTCGGACATATTCGGTGGCATGAGCGGACAAGGTGGCGAGAAGGACAAAAATCAGTTTTACGACGTTGTGAAATCAGTTTGTGATCATCCTCTGAGCCCTTCGATGGCGGACTGCATTCCCCGCCACCTATTGTCAGGGACCTCATTGTAATACATCAGCATATCATTATAAGGCCAGCACACCGGACTCATCCCCCTTCACTGAAACATTCACCCATGTTGGTGGGAAAACACACTGACATGTTTCACAACAGCATATATAAGGCATGCACGTGGGGGGCTGCACTTCGCTGGGGACTTCAAGCTTTGTTTGCCTACCTTGCTTCAGTCAGCACTCGCAGTCATCAGCGCCAGGCTTCACAGACAGCACCACATCACTTTTAGGGGGGCTCACGGATAGGTCTCTACCTACCAGATCAGCCACATGTGGGTGGCTTTTCAATGGCTGCAGGGCCAGGGCTTGTTTGGGGACGGGGGAGAAGTGGCCTCAGGCAAGGGAAGAGGCTGCAGGGCTAGAGCTGTAATGGGGAAGGAGGGTATCCCAGGGTGTGTGTGGGGACACATGTTGATCTGTGCAAGTGGCCTCAAGATGGTGAGGGCTGAGGAGGCAGTCTCCAGAGGAGATGAGACCAGATGGACATGTGAGAGTGTGTGTGTGAGAATGGGTGGTGATGTCCCTTGAGCTGGCAGTGAGTGAGAAGCCAGTGAATGTGTGATGGGCTTGAGTGTGTGAGCTTAGAGTGATGATGTGCTTGTCATACCCTGGCAGCACGGATGAGATCATCCATCCTCTATCTGCTTTGGATGTCCAACCTCTTCTGTGCAGCATTGGCACTGATTGCCACTGCCACTGCTTACCAAGCCAGAGTGGTAATGTTGCTGCCCCTCCTCAAAGCAGGGGGTAGCAGACATCACAGCGGGCTTCCATGGTGTCTAAAAGGCACTCACAAGCTGCAGTCTTTTTGCCTTTTGGGGCCATATCTTCTTTGCAGCAGTCCTGGGCTGAAATCACTGAGAATGGCTGTACTTTAAATGTGGTGCCTAGCGTGATGAAATGATGAGGTGATGGCATGGTAAGCGAATCAGGGCCCGCCCGCCTTGGAAGGCGTGTATCCCTGGAATGCATAATTAATGCGACGGGTTGGGATGATACAACATGAAAAGCCGGCTTTGCGGCTGGCGGGTAAAGCATTGTTTTTTTCCGCCCTATGTCTTCAAAGGTGCTGTCTGTTTTCAGTTTCTCTATTTTCTTTCATCTGAACTCCGAAATTTCACCTTTCTTTTCCTTTGTTCCCAGCTTTGTATCTGAAATGGAATAGTTCTAAGTTTACAAGGAAGGAAATACTTCTACTTTTTCAGGGAGCTTTTTGCTGTTTTTCACTTAATGTTGAAATTACTAATAGGAAAACAAAAGGCAGCAAACAAATGATGGAGATGGGCCAGCAATGTAACATTCAAAAATATATTCCAACATTAAATGTATAGTGACCGAGTTACATATTCTGTATTAAAGCACAACGATGAAAACAAACCTGTGACCTTGGTTGGTTTGCGCAAGCTTGCATCAAAATAAACCAAACTGATATTGATGTGTTTGTGTGTTTGTAAGTTTTAAATCCATAGTTATAGGAATGCTTTGTCAGGTGCAGGAGATGCAAACTGAAATGTGAACTGATCCAATACTGTAAAATCCCATTGTAATGGGTCTAGGAACTATGGATGAGAAGAAATGAAATGTGAATTTTGTAAGTACAAAGAATAAAATCACAAAATGGTTATAGCACAGATGGAGGCCTTTCAGCCTGTTGTGTTTGTGTTGCTTCTCTGCAAGAACAATTTAGATAGTCCCACTCCCCAGCCCTTTTTCTTTGTTTTTTCTTCTGTTCAGGTGCTTATCTGATTCCCTTTTGAAAGCCCTGATTGAATTTACCTCCACCACATTCTCAAGCAGTGCATTCCAGATCCTAACCATTTGCTGTTCAAAAAAGCTTTTTCCTCATATTGCTGTTGGTTTATCTTTAGTACCTTAAATAGGTGTTGGCTGGTTCTTGAACTCTCTGCCAAAAAGAACAGTTTCTCCCTATCTACTCTGCCTAGGCTCCTCATAATTTTGAGCACCTCTTTCAAATCTCCTCTCTTCTCCAAGGAGAACAACCCCAGCTTCTGCAGTCTATCCACATCACTGTTGTCCCTCACCCCGGAACCATTCTTGTAGATCTTTTCCATCCCCTCCCTAAAGTCTTCACATCCTTCCTAAAGTGCACTGCGCAGAATTGGTTTCAATACTCCAGTTGAAGCCGAACCAGTGTTTTATAAAGGTTCGCCATAACTTCCTTTCTTTTGTTATATATGCTTCAATTTCTAAAATCCAGGATCCCATATGCCTTTTTAGCTATTTTCCCAACCTGCGCTGTCACTTCAATGATTTGTGCACATATGCCCTAGGTCCTGGGATGAAGGACTTCAGGTTTATTTATCATGCTTTCATGGATTATGGGCATTGCTGGCTGGGCCAGCATTTATTGCCTATCCCTAATTGCCCTTGAGAAGGTGGTGGTGAGCTGCCTTCCTGAACTGCTGCAGTCCATGTGGTATAGATACACCCACAGTGCTGCTAGGAAGGGAGTTCCAGGATTTTGACCCAGTGACAGTGAAGAAATGGTGATATAGTTCCAAGTCAGGATGGTCAGCGGCTTGGAGGGGAACTTGCAGGTGGTGGTGGTCCAATGCATCTGCTGCCCTTGTCCTTCAAGTGGTAGCCATCGTGGGTTTGGAAGATGCTGTTGAAGGAGCCTTGGTGAGTTGCTGCAGAGGACCTTGTAGATGGTATACACTGCTGCCACTGTGCATTGGTGGTGGAGGGACCGAATCTTTAAGGTGGTGTTTGGGGTGCCAATCAAGTGGGCTGCTTTGTCCCGAATGATCCTCAAAAAGAAGTGATTTATAAAGGCAGAGATATATATGCTTGGAAGTTTTGCCTGTGATTGGTCAACTCCCTCAAGGGATTGAGCAGCTGAATGGAGAGTAAGATAGGAACAAGTTTACTCTGGCCATAAACATTCCAGAAGAATTCTGCTGAATCAGTTACAAATTTAGCCAGGTCTTTGCTATGTCAATTCCTGGCCTTGCCTCGATGTTTCCAGGATGGTCTATATCTGTCCATAAAGGGTTATCAGTGTTAATTTGGCAGGCCTAGTGTCTCCCTAAGTTGGGAGTTTGTGCTTCTAGCCCCTTTAGGGATTTGACATACAGTTGATGCAGGTACAACAGTGCTTAACTGAAAATGAGAGAACTAAAAATGTTATTTCGAAGGGGAAAGAAGTTTACTGTTTCCTTTGGAAAAGGATAGCATAAGACAACCACTTGCTTTTTCCATCAGGAGAAGTGAAGGGAAGTTGGAAACACACATGGGCTAATGAGAGGTTGTCAGTGTTCCTTGGGTCATCACTGGGAGGGCATTGTAGATGCACCTCATCCCATGGAAGAGCCATTTCTTCTGGCCCCACCTCCTGACCCTGTAAGCTCTGTTGAGGTCAGCAGCAGTTGAGGCAGTGACAGGTGAGTATGTCCTGGCATGCACATCAGGAAATAGGCACTGTAGATTTTTAACACTAGGTGTTGCTGGAAGGAAAGGACTTGATGGCCTGAGTGGACTTTTTCCAGTTCTATACTTTAATGTAGTCTTATTGGGAATTTCTCCATTTGTATCATTGTAACTTCATTCAAGGATTGGTATATAAAAACAAAGCTAGTTTTGTTGTATTCTGCTGTCTCTACAAACATAGATGAATTTGGAACTGGCTTTAAATAATTACGCATTCTTGTGTGTAGATGCCCTTTCTGGTTCTCCTAATCTCCTAAGCAGTGCCTTATTCCTTACTCAGCTTTAAAAAGCTGGGAATTCACTTCTTTCACAGAGTGGTTTGTTGCTACGGGCAAGAAGTAATTGCCTGTCTACAGTTGAAATGCTTACTTGGCTTGGTTACTATAGATATTAGAAAGTCAGACAAATTTATGAGCAAGGCCCAAGAGTGCCACCATTTATTGGTTATTAATTTATCAAACAGCAACATTAGAAACAGTAAATGCACTAGCATCTAATTTCTTTGTGTAACCTATAGCTGAAATAAAGTTAGGCCAATAAAATGATTTAGAGATGCAGTGTGCAGAACTTCAATTGTGTCGAAAGTATGGTGACCTACTTTTTTTTACTGAGGCGCTCTTTTGTCTTCAGGAATTAATATGCCTTTCCCTTACAGTGGGCAGTATTTGGTTATATATAGAAACTGAGACATATACTGTGAAATATTACCATTTACAATTCACAATTCATGGCTACAGTACATGTCAGCAGAGAGAATAAGTGGGATTCAGGTGACACTTCTGTGCGGTGGATGACATATATAAGTAGAATGGACATGACAGGTATATTCTGAGTGCAATTTACTTTTGACCTGACAGTGTCAAATGTTCACTGAATTTACTATGGTTACGACGTGTCAGGAATGTAACAACATTTATTTTTCATTCCTCTTTCAAAGGTTGGATGTCTTGGAGTTTTCCAGAAGTTTATTTAATAGTTGTTATTGGTATTTTATAGACATGTTGATGCCCTAACTCTGAGATGAAGTAAAAATTGAGGCTGCTGTTGCTGTGGTGTGGACAGACATAGTGTATTGAATTTTGCAAAGCAAGTTTCAACTACATTTAAGATGTTCATCCTTAAAGAAAAGTCACCTTTTAGGTGTGGAAAATTAACATTTCAGCTTTGCAACTATAGACAAAAAGAGCGACATGGGCAAAGCATCTCCATTCATTCCTTAGGATCCTTTTGATCCTGCAGCAAAGGAAGGTGGCACTTTTTGGGACAAGGGACCATCTTCCAGGGAAGGCAGTAGCTCAAACTGTATGGAAGGAAATGACAGAGTAGGGCAATGCTATCTCCAAATTCCTTATACACATTTAAGACTTTCAATACAAATGAAGATTATGGACCTCACTTCGTTCTTAGAGAAATTGTGGAAAGATATCCTGTTTAGTGATGTGATACCGCTACCCAACAAGTGGCCTCCTTACATGTATATCTTGTTCAAACTCTCTCGGGCTGCAGTTGACAAGCAGCTCACACCTCAAGTGCCTTTTGTTCTTGCTTGCGCTTGAAGACATTGTCTTGGGGATGCACTGTAATTGGCTGCTATGTCTCTTGTTGTAGATTCTTTCCAACATAAAACCCCATACAGAGTGGCACCACAGGGATAATGTATTTGCACTCGGATTGGAAGTAAGTGAATACTGGTGTCCCACAAGGATCTGATTTGAGGCCTCAACCATTCATTATATTTATTAATGACATAGATAAGCAAATAAAGAGCCATACATACCAGGTTGCCGATGTCACAAAGATTGATGGCATATAAGTCGTATAGGTGGGAGCATAAAATTACATTGAGACATTAATGTATTAAGTCAGTGGGCAAAATTAGAGTAGATGGGTTTTAACACAATTAAGTTTGAGGGTACTCATTTTGGACTGAAAAAGGATAGTTCTGAGTATTTTTTAAATGGCTAGGAACAGTGGAGCTCCAAAGAGATTTCAAGGCCCATGTGCACAGATCTAAATGTAGTAATCACGTATGAACAAAAATCAAACAGGGCTGGACTGGAGGGCTAGAACATGAAAGGGTGGAAGGTTTGTTACAGCTATACAAAGCCCAGGTTAAACTACATTTGGCATACAGTATACATTGCTGGGCACCGTACTTTAGAAATGATACAAAGGATAATTGACAACTAGTATATAGGGTGCTAGTTAATTTAAGGAAGGAACAATGAGGTACTGTTGCAAGGAAGAAAGGCTAGGTAAAGGGGGTGGGAGAGGAAGATGAAAGATTTCAGTTGTGGAAGGATTTGTAGAATGAGATTTGTTGTAGATGGGAACCATTATTTCAGATTTAATGTAGGGTTGATGTTTCTTACTCAAAATAGTTCTGGGTGATTATGCTTCAAGTTAGTCGAGTTTCCTGATCATCATAGACCTCCTTCTCAATTTGCTCTTCGTCATTGCTGTAGTGTATTGAAAATTGCACTGTGCATTTTTTCCACTTAAGGCTACCATACCCATGCACCACCAGAGGGAGTCTAGCGGGAGAATAAAGTAATCCATGTTTTAACGGCACATATAGTTATGATTCTAAACCCTTCTTACTGAGTAATTTTAGATTTAGGGAATACATTGAGGCTGTAGCCTGTTGTTAAACACACATTGAGGCACTCCAGCTCATGATTAGCAAGATGTAAGCCTGCACAGTGTACATGCACAATGATCTCACAAAAATAAGCATACAATAAAAAAAATAATCTCGTATCATTAAAGAGAAGTGATTCTTTGAAAGGAGCATGATCCTGGATCCTTAATCATGCAGTACCCCTACACTGCAGATCAAGATGACATTGTCTATACCCAATTTATCATCTTTTGATGTGCATTTGGAGCCATCATCTGTATTTCCACTTTGGCAAAAGTGAGTGCGGGGGTTTTGAAGGTGCAATGGTAAGTTTTGCGATAACTAAATAAAACAGGCTTCACTTCTCCACTGTGGAGGTGAAGAATTGGATGATATTTTTGATACACTTTTGCCTGCGCAAGACAAAAATGACCATGACTCAGCAAAAAATGCACTTTGACCTATTTCATGCCCATTAAAAATACAATATACAAAATGATTTGTCTTCCGACATACTAAGCCAGAAGCAAATGAGACAATTGACCAATATTATATGTGATTGAGGCAACCATCAACAAAATTTGACTTTGGTGATATTGAACATGTCTAATGTGAAATCAATGCAAAATAATCAAAGGTTGTTTGTCTAGCCAACTATGCAGAAATGTACTTGAGAAAGACAGAAAGCTATCAGAGCTGCTGGAGTTAGCAAGATCACTATCCCTTTCAGAGTCCAGAGCTACTGAAGTTGAGGCAGCCAGCAGTAACTATCACACTCCAAGTTCAACTCCTGTAAACACTGTCAATTGCCTATGTGCCAGGAAAACACCTGCAAAGCAACAACAACTGTTTCACAGAGCTGTAGCTTGTCCAAATGATGTTTCCACTGTGGAAGTGCTATCCACACTGGACAGAATGTCCTGCTACTGGCAAACAGTGTAAAGTTTGTGTAAAACTCAACCGCTTTGTAAGTATTTGTCACTCATTAGCAAAATCAACTATGTTTCATGTATACATACCACAACAAAATGATGAGGGAATGTAGCTAATGTAGAGGTGGATGACCCTGAATATACTTTTGTGCTCTCTTTTAGACACAGCAACCAGCCACTTGTGACATGACCATTGGCTGCTCGGACATAGATGCAGGCAACAGCATCTATCGCTGTCATGGGAGACAATATGTTCAATAAACTTCTGGACTGCCCCATTCTCTGCAAACCAAGGAATACAAAAATTTTCCCTTACAACAGTGGTAAACCATTGAAAATTCTCATGACTTTTGAAACATTAGTTTCAACAAAGATACTAGAACAAACCAAAACAGAATTACCTGGAAAAACTCAGCAGGTCTGGCAGCATCAGCAGAGAAGAGCAAAGTTGACGTTTTGAGTCCTCATGACCCTTCAACAGAACTGAGTAAAAATAGGAGAGGGGTGAAATATAAGCTGGTTTAAGGTGGTGGGGGGTGGGGGGTGGGGGTGGGAGAGAGAAGTGTGGGGGGGGGTGGTTGTAGGGACAAGCAAGCAGTGATAGGAGCAGATAATCAAAAGATGTCATAGACAAAAGAAAAAAGAGGTGTTGAAGGTGGTGATATTATCTAAAAGGATGTGCTAATTAAGAATGGATGGCAGGACACACAAGGTACAGCTCTAGTGGGGGGGTGGGGTGAAATAAGACTAACAGGGCATAAAAGGTATAGATTTAAAAATAATGGAAATAGGTGGGAAAAGAAAAATCTATATAAATTATTGGAAAAAACAAAAGGGAGGGGGAAGAAGCGGAAAGGGGGTGGGGATGGAGGAGGGAGTTCAAGATCTAAAGTTGTTGAATTCAATATTCAGTCTGGAAGGCTGTAAAGTGCCTAGTCGGAAGAAGAGGTGCTGTTCCTCCAGTTTGCGTTGAGCTTCACTGGAACAATGCAGCAAGCCAAGGACAGACATGTGGGCAAGAGAGCAGGGTGGAGTGTTAAAATGGCAAGCGACAGGGCGGTTTGGGTCTTTCTTGCGGACAGACCGCAGGTGTTCTGCAAAGCGGTCGCCCAGTTTGCGTTTTGTCTCTCCAATGTAGAGGAGACCGCATTGGGAGCAACGAATGCAGTAGACTAAGTTGGGGGAAATGCAAGTGAAATGCTGCTTCACTTGAAAGGAGTGTTTGGGCCCTTGGACGGTGAGGAGAGAGGAAGTGAAGGGGCAGGTGTTGCATCTTTTGCGTATGCATGGAGAGGTGCCGTAGGTGGGGGTTGAGGAGTAGGAGGTGATGGAGGAGTGGACCAGGGTGTCCCAGAGGGAACGATCCTTATGGAATGCCGCCAGGGGTGGGGGTGAAGGGAAGATGTGTTTAGTGGTGGCATCATGCTGGAGTTGGCGGAAGTTATGAACACACTCGACCTCTCCCTCTAGCAGCACAACTGCACCCTTTTTCAAAGCTGCGCATGCCCCCAGTTTCATTTTATTCTACGTCTCATCCGACGCCTCAACAAGAAAAATCCTCCGCCATTTCCGCCAACTCCAGCATGATGCCACCACCAAACACATCTTCCCTTCACCCCCCCGGCGGCATTCCGTAGGGATCATTCCCTCCGGGACACCCTGGTCCTCTCCTCCATCACCCCCTACTCCTCAACCCCCACCTACGGCACCTCCCCATGCATATGCAAAAGATGCAACACCTGCCCCTTCACTTCCTCTCTCCTCACCGTCCAAGGGCCCAAACACTCCTTTCAAGTGAAGCAGCATTTCACTTGCATTTCCCCTAACTTAGTCTACTGCATTCGTTGCTCCCAATGCGGTCTCCTCTACATTGGAGAGACCAAACGCAAACTGGGCGACCGCTTTGCAGAACACCTGCGGTCTGTCCGCAAGCATGACCCAAACCTCCCTGTCGCTTGCCATTTTAACACTCCACCCTGCTCTCTTGCCCACATGTCTGTCCTTGGCTTGCTGCATTGTTCCAGTGAAGCTCAACACAAACTGGAGGAACAGCACCTCTTCTTCCGACTAGGCACTTTACAGCCTTCCAGATTGAATATTGAATTCAACAACTTTAGATCTTGAACTCCCTCCTCCATCCCCACCCCTTTCCGCTTCTTCCCCCTCCCTTTTGTTTTTTCCAATAATTTATATAGATTTTTCTTTTCCCACCTATTTCCATTATTTTTAAATCTATACCTTTTATGCCCTGTTAGTCTTATTTCACCCCACCCCCCCACTAGAGCTGTACCTTGTGTGTCCTGCCATCCATTCTTAATTAGCACATTCTTTTAGATAATATCACCACCTTCAACACCTCTTTTTTCTTTTGTCTGTGACATCTTTTGATTATATGCTCCTATCACTGCTTGCTTGTCCCTACAACCATCCCCCCCATACTTCTCTCCCCCCCACCACCCCCCACCTTAAACCAGCTTATATTTCACCCCTCTCCTATTTTTACTCAGTTCTGTTGAAAGGTCATGAGGACTCGAAACGTCAACTTTGTTCTTCTCCCCGGATGCTGCCAGACCAGCTGAGTTTTTCCAGGTAATTCTGTTTTTGTTTTGGATTTCCAGCATCCGCAGTTTTTTGTTTTTAATACTAGAACAAAGGCTGTATTCTTTTTCATATCTGGAGAACGTGACACACTTATCAGTTTCTACACAGCAACAGGTCTACTCAAGGTTGCAGTTTCCTATGCATACCAAAAGCATTCTCAAATTGTAGGCTGACCACTTCACTGGTATCAGCAAATTGGAAGGTGTTATATGCAAGCTGCAGGTAGACCCTAATATGTCCCTGGTCGTGCATCAACATAGACAAATTGTGTTTCATATCAAAAAGCAGACAGTGAAAGAACTTCAGTACTTATTTGACCCTTGACATTCCTGATGTAATGATTATTGGTTATGATTACTTGGGTCTCACTCATACAAGTCATCAAGAAACACAAGAGCGAGAACAAGGTTAGAATCTGTGTTGATATGTGGTCACCAAACTAAGCTGTACAACACTTGACACTGGCAATCGATTATATCTTAGCGATAGTAAATGGTGCTAGACACCTTTGCTGAACTTGACCTCAATGGAGGCTACCATCAAATCAAGCTTACAGAAGAATTGAGCTATCTTACTCACATCAGGTATTCTGCACTCACATTGGACTTTTTTGATACCAGAGGCTCAACTTTGGATTCAATTCAGCAATTGAGATATTTCATCAGATGATTCAGTCTGCACTTCAAGGAGTTGAAGGCACGCTGAACATCAGTGATTACATTTGCATGTACAGTCCCACTGGAAATGAACTCAAGACACACCTACTTGTATGCCTACAATGTCTTAGAGAATGTACCTTCACCTTGAACAAAAATAAGCACTTGTTCAATTGAAGCAAAATCACATATTTTGGACCTGTGTTCAGCAGCGAAGGAGTATCAGCTGACCCATGGAAATTTGAAAAGATATGGATCCTACAAATGTGCACAAAGTCCACAGCCTGCTGGAATCATCACATAGTGGCTTCAATCCTGTTCTCGCTACCTTATCTGACCCCTATGCGCTCTGACAAAAGAGACCAAGTGGGAGTGCATTACATCACATAAACAGGCTGTACACCAATCAAGCAACAGTTGTCAGCAAGTTGCACAAATATCTATTTCGACCCTGAGGAAATCGCCCAGCTAGTCGTGGATGAAAGCCGGGTTGGCTTAGTTCTCGTGTAGGCAGATGGCAAGCAGGTCGTTAATGTCTGTAGAGCAATGTTATTTGCAAACAGAAAGAGAAGCGCTGTCAATCACACAGGGTATTTGACTCTTTCATCTCCACTTGTATGGAAGTGAATTTGAAGTAATAACCAATCATAGACCAAAAATTGTTTAACAATCCAGAGTAAAGTATCTACTTGAATAGAGCATTCGATACTCAAACTACAAGATTACAAGTTCCACACTGAGTATCAGCCAAGCAAACTCAACCCAGCAGAACATCTTTCATGACATCTGTTGCTGACAGTCAGTCCTACCAGCCATGAAGGAAAGACATAACTACATAAGCCCAAATGCCGTCCAAATCACTAAAACTAGCTGACATCAAAGTGGCAACAAAACAAGATGAAGAATTGCAACTATGTATGACAGCTAGGAAATCACAAACTTGAAACACGTGACCGAGAGAGCATTTACAAATTGCTCTCACAATACGAGGCCTTCTCAAGGTTCGAAATGAGCTCACCGTCGCAATCACATTTGATCTTGCCTCAAGCGACAACTGTATTATCATTCGTTGAGAGAGCGGTTGCAGAGGCAGGGGGGTGGGGTGGAGTGGCGTCGGCTGGTGGATTTTATGGAGCCCATAGGAGCAGGGAATTGTGGCATGCAGGGTAATTGAATTAGGCGGGACCTGAAATTTTGATTTCCTGATGGTAGGTTGAAATGCAGAGGTTGAGTCAGCGGCATGCTTGAAACATGTCTGGCCTTATGCTGGCCTTCGGCAGGTTTGAACTTGTAGCACATTTGTATGCCATGGATACTCATTAGTGCAAAGCTCTCTCTTTCAATAAAGTCCTAGCTTCAAGGTAAAGTCAACAGTGCATGAGAATGTTGTGGCATGCAGTTCACGTTTGTGAAAGGCGGTGTGCACCAGTCGACTTTGTGCAGTTATGTCTGAGGCCAATGGTTTTCCTTGTTGAATTCTGTAGCATAAGGGAGGGGAGCAGGAGAATAGCAGCTTGAATGGAGGCTCAGGACTGGCAAGAGTGAGTCTGTGGTGAGGGGGGTTATGGAGTGAGGTTGGGGGCATGGAGGAGAGGAAAAGGGATCCAAGGGAAGATACAGGGTGGAGTGGGGGGGCATGGAGGAGTGAAGTGGGAAGGGCCTGGTGCCCTGGGTGTGGTGGAGGGTGGTGGTAGGGACAGTCAGTTGAGATAATAAACTGAAGGGCCTAAAGGGCGGTGTCAGTACTGTCCACATGTGGGTCCATCTCAGGGTGTTGGCTGACGGAATCCTTACAGGACTTTGAGTTTACCGACAACATCTCAATTATTGCTGCTGAGAGTGACGTTGGATAATGTACTTTAAAATGCAAAGAAGGAAGGACTAGCTGAGTCTGCAAGTTCAGTCATGTCCCACAGAATGGCGAGTACAACATTGGACACTAATATGAACATTCAGTAAAGAGTGAACAAAAAACACAGCATTGTTCCTTTCACAATAAAGGAAATGTCCCTAACTCCCCTGTAACCATCTAATGCATGCCAGCCATGAGGCATGCCAGTACATTTAGATCTCTGACTAAGCTAGCCTCAACAAATAACGATGTTACACATATGAATAAAGTGAAAGCAATGTCACATGAATTACTTACAAGTGAAATTTAAATTTGAAAAACACCCATGCCACCTTTGTGTTCTCAATAAGTCTTATGTTAATGGCATGGAGTTGGGCAGGAAAGTTGTAACTGTGATGAAGCCCTCCCTGTTTGACCCGTTTGCTCTTTTATAGCCCACCTGTACCTGCTGCATTGCCATCTTAAAGCTTCCCCCACCCCGGTGTCCCATGTACACCACCAGCACTTTAAATTTTAATTACAATCATGCCAGAACCAGTAAAAATGAGCAGTGGTGGCTCACACTTGCGGTTCCACCATTGGGAATGGCACGCCACTGACAAATTTCTGCCCGATGTGTTGTAAATATGACACATGTGGTCACCAGAGAATCGTAGGAACAAAACCACTCCTTAGGGAAAAGGTATGGTTCCCAGGAACTGAACACATGGCAGAGCACAAAATCTAGCAGTATTAGCCATGTCAAGCAACCACAATGTCAAATCTTTGTCGTGCTCTCAAGATGTCTGAACTATCTCCAGGTCTATGGATAGAAGTTAGAGTTATTTCACAGGTTTGTACACTGGCCAACATCTGCTTGTTGTCACTGGCGACTACAGCAGATTACCTGTCGTGGAAATAGTTACATCAACTTCAAGGAAAACAGTCATCCCAAAGTTTGACTAGATCTTCCCTTTGTTTGGAACCCCTCAAACAGTGAGTAGTGACCATTCAACAGTGATGAGTTCAGTAAATTTGTGAACTTTCTGGGCTTCACTCATTGACAAATCACACCCTGTTGGCCAAGAGCTGATGTATCATGTGAAAGATTTATGTGGACTTTGAAAAAAAGTGATGCATACAGCTACAGCTAAGAGCAAATCGTGAATGCAGCAGTTATATCTCTTCCTTCACAATTACAGAGCAGCTTCTCATTCAACTACTGGAAAGCCTCCAGCTACACTCATCTTTGCAAATACTATGCACGCACGTCTTCCTGAGTTAGCCTGCGGATTTAACATGAACGCGAACACGGTCAAGAACAGAAGAGTTGAATGAAAATAAATGCAAAGTGAAACATGAGGCAATATTCTATACCCTCCCCTCAGGTGAGTTTGGAGGTGGGGAGGGCATTTAATCGGGTGGGGTGGTGGCATGTGGGGGCCCTGCCACTTGCCTGCTTCCACTCCGATTAAGCCCATGACAGGAAAGCTCATGGACGGCCTTTCTGTCTTGCCACCAATTGAGGCCTTTAAGAGAGCAGTTAAAGCCCACTTAAGGGCCTCAACCCATTCCTGCTGGTATAAACCCAGCAGCAGGTAGGCCTGTTGCCACACAGGAAGCATGACAAGCAAACCTGTGCATGTTACTTGTGGCCTCCCGCGTGGGGTCCTCTTGGGACTCAGCATCGGGAGCAGAGGGGCACTGACAGCCACCCCCTAGCCTTGCTGCTGGCCCCCTCCCCATGACCCCCACCCCGTGAAACCCCTCCCACCATCACCTATATAATCGAAAAGCAAAATACTGCGGATGCTTGAAATAAAAACAGAAAATGCTGGAAAACTCAGCAGGTCTTGCTGCATCAGGCCTGGGTCAGTTGAATGTTCAGGTTATGCTAAGTTTATTGTTTACTCTTTTGGAAGCAAGCCATTGAAAGACGCTATGCTGCTCTCATTTACCAAGAGCGGGAGGGATGTAGTGTATTGAAAATTGTATTGTGCATTTTGTCCACTTAAGGTTACCATACCCATGCGCCAGCAGGAGTCTCAAGGGAGAATAAAGAAATCCATGTTTTAACAGCACATGCTGTTAATTCTGTATGCTTCTTACTAAATCTTATTGTTTCTTCCTAAGAATTTCATAGTCGCCCTCTTCCAGTAGACCAGGTGTGGGCCATTCGCCACTTCATCCTCCAGCTGCTCACTTATTCCTTGTTGTAGAGCAAGACAATGCAGCATGCAACACATGGTGATAATTTTGAACATTTTAATTGGAGAGCAGCCTGCCAGTGCGGTCTAATGCAGTCATTTTGGAAAATTTTCATGTGGTGCTCCATTGTGACTCAGGTGATGATATGGGCTTCATTACAATGGTGCTCCACTTCGGTGTGAGTGTTTTGAACGGGTGTTGTGAAACCCTAATTGCAGTGGATAGCACTGATCTCCCAAGAGCTATCAGTTATACACTTACCAAACTCAAATGGTGCAGATAGCATAGACAACTGGAGAATGAATGAATCATTTGTACTCTGCAGCTAACAAGTGTTAACATGAAGGGTGATGGTGTAGCCTGCAGCAATCTGTACAATATGAAAGTGTATCCCTTTTCTGTTTGTATAGGCATTTAGGGAATGATTTGGGGCCTTTGTGGTACAATTTTTTCCACATTTCCCTACATAACAACAGTAACTGTGCTTCAAATGGGATGTCCTAAGGTTGTGAAAGTTGCTATGTAAATACAAATTTATTCTTTCTTTCATGGCAGCTACCAAAAAATTGGGAACAGATTTTTGCTCATCACAACAGTTGCGCATTAACAGAATGCAAGCCCTTGCTATTTATGAAAGTGCATCAATTATTTGAAGGAGGACCCAAAGAACAATACGGTGGGAGTTAATGAATCCTAGAGCTTGAGGGAAGCCTGTAATCTGTGCAACTTTCAGAGACCCATCCTGCTGCTTCCGAATGTCCGTTCGTAACGCAATGAATGTCTTTGTTGCAGCAAACAAGGCATTAGTCACCTGATTGATGTAAGCTTGGACTACTGACAGACTGATGTTGCTAGTATTCCCATGGCATCCTAGAAGGAATCTAAAGAGTAGTTCAGGGATACAGTGACCTTGACTGCAATAGGCAATGCTGTGCTAACTATGACCGTTGGTTGATGTCATCTTGGCAGGTAAGGATTCCTGTGAGCATGCTTCCTTCAGTTTACTGTTCTTCCAGCCTGATATCAGCTTGTTTGTTCCTCCTGCTTCTGCTCTCCCCCACCCCCACCACCACTTCCATGATTAGAATTCCTAAACTACAATCAGAAGTTCCTTAACAGCATAAAATCCATAGCAATAACTATAAGTATTTTCAAATTGTTCAATGTGAAAGTATCCACACATAACTGCAAGTACAATGACTCTCTGACACTTTATTTAGCTTTGCATGAGAACAGCTGAAGATTGCTTAAATTGCATTAAAATTGCTGCTCATGGATTTGTACCAAGGTTGGTGAGCAGGCACAGGATGTTGCAGTAGTAACATGAGCAGAGGCAAAAATGGCACTGGGATCCAATTTATTTCACTTGAGCTCTATTTACATTTATTTAGGAGGCACGCACTTATCTCAGGTTGGAGTTAGGGCCGCCAGATTCACGTCCAACAAATTGTTAACTTGACAATCACTTTCACTCATAACAAAAACATTATTTATTTCCAGATTTTATTAAAAACTGAATTCAAATTCTCAAACCACCACTGTGGAAACTGAACTCACAGTCCCTGGATTATTAGCCCAGGCCTCTTGACTGCTATTGAAATATTTTATGATCTTTGCTGGCTGTGTCCGAGGTGGCATGATGTCTTGCAAAATTCACCTTCATGTTTTTGAATGAGCAAGTGGGCGAGCTCTTCCATGATGAACATGACAGCACACTGTTAGAATTGTTGAATTCCATTTCCACAACTGCTTTTCTTGTTTACTTTTTATTAGTTTTTGTTTTATGGTAGGTTCATTGGTGGCATTTTATGCAGAACTTCAAAAGGTTATCATTTGTGAGCAGTCCACAGAGCGAGTTGGGCATGGTGTGTGTTTTTGAAGTTCCAGCAGGTTTTCATTAAGTAAATGCTTAAGAATTTATTTTTATGTTCAGGCAGGGGAGGATGTACAGTGTGTCAATAGGAACTACAGCAATCTCTTCCAGGTGCTTTTTAACCTCTTATGTTGTTGACTCAAAAGCGGTTTCTGGATATTTTGTTCAACAACAACATCAACAACTTGCATTTATATAGAACTCTTAACACATAAAATGTTCCAAGTTACTTCACAAAGAGAGATGTCAAACAAGATTTGACGCCGAGCCACTTAAGGAGATATTCGTCCAGATGAATCAAAGCATGGTCAAAGAGACAGGTTTTAAGGAGCATCTTAAAAGAGGAAAAAGATGTTGTGAAGTTTAGGGAGGGAATTCCAGAACTTAGGGCATTGTTCGCTGAAGGCATGTTTACCAATATTGGAGCAATTAAAATCGGAAATGTACAGGAGGCGAGAAGCACAGGAGCACAAGAGATCTCGGATGGTTATCGGGCTGGAGGAGGTTACAAAGATAGGGAGGGGCAAGGCCATGGATGGATTTGAAAACAAAGATGAGAATTTTAAAATTGAGGTGCTGCCTAATGGGAAGCTAATGTAGGACAATAAATTTCGATAGCATAAATTGTATGAATTAAACTATAACGTGACTTGTTGGTTAAATTACATTTCACTAGCCAGTAATATATTTCATTTAGTACATTCAGCCAGAAATCATTACAGTGTTGATATTGGTGACAGATGCCATTGGACTGCTCAAGAAAATTCCCTTCCATCTTTCACCACCTGTCTGCCTATGCGACCATTCATCCCAATGTCGGGACTTCCTCACTGTCAACAAGTCTGCCTGCCCATTGAGTCGGAAGTGGTATAACTAATGTTGTCATGAACACTTTAATCACAGAAAATGGTTTACTTCAAGGACTTAGAACATTCTGGAAGAATTTGTGTTCAGAAAGACATTGTCCCTTAAAGGGTTAATGCAGGAATCTGATTGCTATTCCTGGAAAAAGCATCCCCTTACAAGAAAGGGTAATTAAGCAGTTGAAAAAAGCTGTCAACCTCTTGACCTGGGTGAACTGTGTGCAAAGGGGGGTCACATGGGTTTGATGGCTCTGAAAAAAACCATGCCTGGAATACTGTGTTTTGAAAGTGGGTTTTGCTTTTGCTTTGAGAAGGGAAGAACCAATTGCTTGAGAAGGAAGGTGGCAGCTTTTTGCAGTCCACAGCCAGTCCACAGCCAGAAGTGAATATAAGCTGCTTCTGAGATGCTCTACACGCTGGAATACAGTACCCCCGAGTATTCCATGAGTCCGTCTGAAAAGTGGTGCCAAAGTCATTGATTGTTTCATGGATCAGAGACAAACCATATAACCCAGACGCCATTTCAAGAACTCCATCGTCTGTCCTTTGCCTTTGAATCATTGACTTTTAACCTTTGGCCAAATTCCTCCATTTCTATTTTTATTTCATTGTTTTGTGTGTGCACGTGAGTCTTAGGGTATCTCGAAAGAGTAATTTCATATTCCACACTATATGTTAATAAGTTTTGCTTTTCTATTTGACAAGACTGGTTTTAGAATAAACTAATAAGTTTGTTGTTCATTGATGGGAGCCTGGTTAAAGTCCCTTTTATTCTGGGTACTAGTAGTGAAGGTAAACAATTGGCCACATTGGTGAGTAAATTAAACTTTTAACCTAACGGTACGACCTGTGGACTAGTGGGGTTAGATCAACTGTACACTCCTCCCAGCCCGGTCGTAACAATGTCCACCCCCAAGGTGCTGACAATTGCTTCTGCTTTTGGGAAGTCATTTAGGGAAATTAGTATTTAGGAATATCTAGGAACCATTAAATCATTGATCTGGATTTTGCAGTCAGCGGCAAAGCAATGATAGGAGCAGGAGCAGACCATACAACCCGTCAAGCCTGCTCTGCCATTAAATACGGTCATGGTTGATCTTGGGCTTCAACTTCATTTTCCCACTCACTCCCCATATCCCTTGATTCCCTGAGAGACCAAAAACCTGTCTTTACCAGCCTTAAATATAGACAATGATGGAGCATCCACAATCTTCATAACCCTTTGAATGAAGAAATTTCTCATTTCGGTCCTAAATGATTGACCCCTTACCCTGAGGCTGTGCCCCTGTGTTCTAGATTACCCAGCCAATAGAACCATCATCTCAGAGTATACCCTGTCAAACTCCTTCCAAATCTTGTACGATTAATGAGATCTCCTCTCTAAACTGCAGAGAATATAGGCCCAATTTAGTCAGCCTCTCATCATAGGGCAACCCTCTCATCCCAAGGACTAATCTAGTGAACTTTCACTGTACTGCCTTCAATATCCTTCTTTAAATATGGAGACCAAAACTGCACATAGTACTTCAGGTGTGGTCTCACCAAAGCCCTGTACAATTATAACAAGACTTCTTTATTCCCACCCCCTTTCAATAAAGGCCAACATGCCAATTGCCTTCCTAATTGTTTCCTGTACCTGCATGCTAACTTTCTGAGCTCCTTGTATGAAAACTCCCTAGTCTCTCTGATCATCAACATTTACAAGTTTCATGCCTTTAAAAAAATATTCTGCTTTTCTATTCCTTCGAACAAAGTGAATGATAGGAGCAGGAGCAGACCATACAACCCATCCTCACAACTCCCCACATTATACTCCATCTGCCACCTTGTTGCTCACTCACTTAACTTGTGTATATCTCTTTGCAGCCTCTTTGTGTCCTCCCACCTAGCTTTGTACCATCAGCAAACTTAGATACGTTACTCAATCAATTCGCCTAAGTCATTAAAATAGATTGTAAATAGTTGAGGTCCCAGCACTGATTCTTGTGGCACTCCACTAGTCAAGACCTGCCAACTTGAAAATGCCCTATTTATCCTTCCTCTCTCATAACATTTAAGAAGTATTTGGATGCACACTTGTGATGCCATGGCATACAAGGCTATGGCCCTAGTGCTGGAAAATGGGATTAGAATAGTTAGGTACTTGTTTGACCAGCGCAGACTCGATGGGCCGAAGGGCCTTTTTCTGTGCTGTAGACCTCTTTGATTCTATGACTCTGCTTCCTGCCTGTTAACCAATTCTCTATCTGAGCTAATATATTACCCTCAATGCCATGAGTCCTTATTGTGCCTTTTAACCTTTTCTGTGGCACTTTATTGAATGCCTTTTGGAAATCTAGGTATACTACATCTATTGGTTCCCCTTTATTTACCCTACTAATTACATCCTCAAAAACTCTAATAAATATCTCAAATATGATTTTCCTTTCATAAAATCATGTTGACTTTGTCTGATCATATTATGATTTTCTAAATGCATTGTTAAGACTTCTTTAATAATAGATTGCAGCACCTCCCAATGACTTATGTCAAGCTAACTGGCCTCTAGACCCCTGTTTTCTCTTCCCTTTTTCTTGAATAGTGGTGTCATGTTTACTAACTTCCAATCTCCACCCTATCACAGACCTTCCATTTTGCTCTTCCTGTCCCTTCTCCCTTCCACAGGCTTAAAAACCCTAATATTTCCATCTTCCTTCGGTCCTGATGAAAGGCCATCAGCCTGAAACCTTAACTCTCTTTCTCTCCACAGATGCTGCTTGATCTGCCGAGCATTTCCAGCACTTTTTGTTACAAATTAACCCTGCCGGTTTATACAATACTAGATTTAAAAAGCGTTATGCCTAGTTGGTTCCACAATGTTTTGCTCGAGAAAGCTGCCATGAAAGCATTCTACAAACTCATCTTCTAATACACCCTTACCAATTTGGTCCAGTCTATATGAGAAAGCTGCCCACAATGACTAGTGATCTCTGTGACATGGATTTTGCCTTTCCCTTAAATCAACTGGATCTAGCGCCAAGCCACGGGGATGTGTCGCTGTCCAGCAATGCTGATGTTATCAAGCTGGGTAAGCAAGCAGAGTAAGTAAGAAGCATTCTTACAGACCGCAAGCCAGGAAATTAAAAACACTGATTATCCATCACATTTCAATATTATTTTATAGACAGTGAAATAAATGAATGGGACATGCACATGGGACTTAGGTAGAAGCTGAAATGTCATAGGTATACTTAAAAAAACATAAAAATGAGGATTTTTAAATTATAATGGAGAAATTTTAACATTATAAAATAATTAGTTTTTCAATGCCAGTGAGAGTGTTCAGCTGTAATTATGAACTTGGTACACTGTTAAAAACCTAGTTACACTTCATTCAACAATGTATAACTTTTTCAACAAGGTTAAGAGTACCTTGTCAGTTCAGTGATTTCTAATTGTTTGCAGTCTGGGGGACTTCAATAGTGCATCCCACAGGGAACTGTAGAATCACAGATAGCAACTTCTAGATTTCCACTTCTAATTCTGTGTGCGTGGATGGCAAATGCTGACAGCTTCACTGTGCCTATATTTTAAAAAAAAATAAACTGTAGTATAAATGCAGGAATTGTGATCATTTTTACTCATAAATGCTTTATTTGGCATCAAGAAGACTTTCAAGTTATAAATGATTTTAATGTCAAGGCAATATCCACTGTGTGCCTTTTTGCTGGTACAAGGCATTCTGATGCCATAAAATATACTTGCTTAACGAGACTTAAATTTTAACTAGGAAATGCTCAACTAATTGCAGCAAAGTCTCTATGAAACATAGCCAGTTCCCTGTAGTTGTCAGCATTCCTACTCGTGAATAAATTTCATTTTGAATTCTGAATATGTTACCAATGTTTAATCACAATTATGAAAGTGTCAAAACATTCCAAACTGGACAAACCTAAAGGTGAATGCAGCTAACTTCAGTTTATAATTGCATCTGTTATATTATTTTACCAAGGTTATGTTCCTTCATGCTCTCTGGACATATAATCACTCTTATCTATGCTGCAGCTTATCGATTCTAAATACATCTGGAGTTGTCAGTTATGAAATTAGTATCTGCAAAGACTTACATTTATTTAGCACCTTATGGAGTCTCTCAGAAACATCTCGTAGTACTTTAAATTTGATTTATGAGAATGGGTCTGGGGATTCTCTTTGGGTTGATCTTGTGTGCACTGTGTGGATAATGAGGAGTCAGGAGCAGCCATCTTGAATAAACACATAAATCACACAGCTGCCAGGTCTCTGGCGCCATTATTTTTCAGTCTAAGTTTCATGTCTTGCAATATTCATGTTTTTCAATAGGCTAGCTCTCCTGTGATAGGTACGATAGCACATTGTAATTGTTACTGAATTCTAATTCCACTTTTCTTTCCTTCTTTATTCTTTTGTTAGTTTCACTTCTATCGACCTTCATGGATATTATTTTTTGCAGAACTTCAGAAAATTAGTTCAGAAGGGTAGCAAGCTGGTTGCTGGAAACAAGGATTATCCACTCACTGCCGGGTTCATGAATCCTCTCAGGATTCAGAGGTGTGGAGTGCTGACATGACAGCCATACTGACTGAGCAATTGAATGGTGTTCTGAATGGTTCTGCTGTCTGGGCACCTCCAGAGGAGGCCTTCATTTCAGTCTTCAGTGAGTGTCAATTCATAATTGTTTGCTACATGCGCCACTGCCGAGCAACACAAAGAAGAGTTAACTTGGAGCTTCCGAAGAAGGAAGCAGTAGAGGAGGAAGATGAAGAGAATGATAAACCAGAGGAAGAGCACAGCAAAGTTTCAGAGCTGCAAGACTTCACTGAAACCATTCCTTTGCTTCAGTTCTCCACCGCCACCCCTATCCTGCCCAGAACATAAATACTCTCCTTACATTTGACCCGACCCGAACACCCACCATATCAATGCCCTCAAACTATAAAACATCATGGGCATTCATATTATATTACCTTGGGAGAATCGTCCCAGATTTGCACTAAATGCAGTAGCGGGTGGGGAAACGACGTTTTACCCGTTGGCCGCAATGGCGGCTTCTCACACCGTATCATCCCAAACCCGTCACAGAAACACACCGTTTCCATGGTGGTTGGGCTCTCATTCACCCACCATGCCATCACCTCGACGCTTCATCATGCCAGGCGCCACGTTTAAAGTGCAGCCGACACACAGCTCTCAGTGCTTCCAGCCAGCGATTGCCGCACGGAAGACAGGATGGCCCCGAAAGGCAAAAAGGCTGCAGCCCCCTGGTTTAGTGACGCGTGCTCGAGTGCCTTTTGGACACTGTATAGGCCCGCCGTGATGTCCTCTACCCCAGCTCTGGCCTCAGGAGGGGCAGTGGCATCACCAATCTGGCTTGGAGGCAGTGGCAGCGGTGGTCAGCGCCAATGCCCTACCGAAGAGAACAGCCACCCATTGCAGAAAGAGGATGAATGATCTCTTCTGTTCCGCCAGGGTAAGCCACTCTTCTCATCACTCTCAACTCACACACTCACAAACCCATTACACACCCACAGGGCCCTCACTCACTGCCAGTGCAAAGGACATCACCATTCACTCTCTCACACACACTTTCATTGTCTCATCCTGTCCATGGGACCACTCACCATCCACACAAGCCAGGTGTACTTATCATCTGGCCTGGCAGGCATCCTGATACACTCTCTCCATCTCTATTCATGCAGGACAAGCTGGCGCAGAACAACAGGGAAAGGTCACTTAACAGTGGAGGAATTCTTGAAATCTAGGTCCTCAAGGACGATAACAGAGCCATCCAGCTGGCTGGCAAGGATCTAGACTGTTCCTCCACTGACGGTGAGGCCGGCGATGCTCTACCAAATGAGGATCCAGCAGTACAACATCCATCAGACAACCATTCTGTGAGTGATGTGTATTGTTTCACAGGCCACTGCCAGGCACTAATTATCTCTCCTTGCTTTCGCAGGCACATCTGCCAAACAGCCGACGGTGGCCACGACCCAGGGTCTCCAATCAAGCTCCAAGGGAAGCTCAGAAGAAGAATCCACTGAAACCCTCCCTAAAGACCCGTCACAGCCTCACCCACACCCTCCACCAGCGCAGAGACACACACCTTGATGGGACCTAGCTTTAGAGTAGCTTCGGGATCACAATCTGGTGAGCACATCGCACTTTCTGATCCACAGCAGGTGACAGTGGCAGGGACTTCCCAGGTGTCTGGCACTCGGAGGACTGCTGGAGGCCAGAAATCTGCAGAGTCTGAGTCAGATGAGGATCCTCTGGACTCGGTCATGTTACAGTTTCTGGAGCTGCAAAGGCAAGCTCGGGAACATCAGGAAGGGATGTCCGCTGCACTCCTCAGATTGTAAGTCAAAATGGAAGAGTTTGTCCACCTTCAGGCTGAGGTGATAGCGCTGGCATGCTAACGCACTGAGGTCAACACTGATAGAGTGGCAGCCGCGCTAGAGGCCTTGGTCTAGGACGTCATTCCTGCACTGCTGCGTGGGCTGAAGTCCATCGCTGATGCCATAGTTGGCCTCCTGCAGTGTGTAGGCGAGAGTGGTGCAGGGCAGCCCAGTCTAACTCCAGCTACCCCTTCTCCTCAAGGACTCAGCCAGGGGAAGCCGGGCACCCATAGGGAGGAGGATCAGCAGGTGTATCTCCCAGGGCCATCCATCCAAGTGACTCTGGAGTGTTCGACCCATCTGAATCCCCATTTCCTGTGAGCTCAGCAGCTCCAGCTCCACAGGCCGAGGAGGGTGCCACTGCCACACAGCAGGACCCCGAAAGCAGGCCGGGGCCCTCCAAGTCTTGGCCCTCCAGAGGACACCCACCAAGGTCATCACAGACAGGGCATTACAGTCAGTAGGCTGCCTCCACCTCCGCTGTGGAATTCCAGGGAGCACCAAGACATAGCATCAGGGTTTGGAAAGTTAAGAAGGTGTAGTTGCAGGTGTAGGTGTAGTATTAAGACCCTTAATAACTTGTACACAATGTTCACTATTGTGAATATACTCCCAAGAATGTCTCCCTGCCTATGGCTCCTTGTTCTGATGAGCAATGTTTGTATCACTCAGATGTGAAACCTTTCTGCACAAGATAAAGGCAGGTGTCTCAGTTCAGGGCCTCTTCCCTGAGTTTTGTGCAGCCTTCAGACCAAATTGATGTCTGGCCTCACACTCCCTGGACACATTAGTGATGCCTGCACCTTAATCATGTTTGTCATTACAGCCAGAATGTTGTGAGCAGGCATCACAGAGTTCCGTCATTCTCTCTGTGTGCTCTCAGCACCTTTAGGTGGGGTTGGCCCTCATCTCTTCAGCATCTGTGACCAGTGATGCTTGCTCCTGAAGGGGTCAGGTGTTGAAGGCGGGCTAAGGATCAGGTGCATTTAAAGCTTCATGGCTGCATCACCATGATATGACTCTTACCACAGAGTGCAAGTGAGCCGCCCTTGAACACACAGGAGTCAGACATTCACAGAAACTATGTGAAGATCCATGGAGTGTCCTCACTGCATGTCATCGTCATCCACCTGGAATAAAGTGACTATTAGGGCCTCCACCGTGTCTCAATGATAGGAGCATTATCACAGAGTGTATGTGCATTGCCATTAGCCAGACTGGAGTCAAACACTCATAAGTGCAATCTAAGGATCTATGGTGTCTCCTCACTACATGTCATCATCCTCCACAATTTTAGTAGCTATGAGGGCCTCCTGAGCATGCCTGCCTCATTTGGCCAGTGCAAGGGCCTCTTCGTCATTATCGTCGCCTTCGAGGACCTCCTCACCCTCATCACCGTTGACATCCTCCTCATCGGAGGAGACCTCCAGCTCCTGCACCTCTTCCTTAGCCAGTTCCTCTCCCCTTTGCCGCACCAGGTTATAAAGGATGCAGCAGGCACCAATGATGCATTCGCTCTCTGTGGACTATGTAGTAGGGCTCCACCAGGCCGGTCCAGGAACCGGAACCGGAACCTCATTTTCAGCATCCCGATGGTTTGCTCCACCAAGTTGCAAGCTGCAGCATGAGCCTTGCTATACCATTGCTCTGCTGCAGTCTGAGGCCACCGCTCGGGTGTCATCAGCCACGTCCTCTGCGGGTAGCCCTTGTCCCTTAGGAGCCAACCCTCAGCCTCTGGAAGATGTCAGGGATCTGTGACTGACTGAGAATGTAGGAGCCGTGGACCTCCCTGGAAACTGTGCGCAGACCTGCAGGATGCATTTCTGGTGGTCACACACCAGCTGCACATTTAGCAAATGGAAGCCCTTCAGGTTGACATAGTTGACCCCTTGTTGCGATGGAGATCTGAGCACCACGAGTGCAGTTGATGGCACCCTGCACCTGTGGGAAACTCAAGATCTGGGCGAATCCAATTGCTCTTGCATCCTGGCTCTCTTGGTTCTGGGTGAAATGCACAAAATTGTGTGCCCTTGTGAAGATGGCATCAATGGCCTACCTCATGGTGTGGGTGGAGGCTTGTGATATCACACAGAAGTAATGGGCCATGAAAGAGTCACTGACGTAGAAATTGAGTGCCGTGCTCACTTTCACAGCCACTGGCAGTGGGTGCCCTCCATGCACCCGTGACGCCAAATCCTGCAGTAGCTGGCAGATGTGACCAACTAGTTCCCTAGGCATGTGTAGTCTTTGGTGACACTGGTTGTCAGTCATTTGCAGGACTGAAAGACGGCGTCTATAGACCCTGGGTCTAGCTAGGCACTGACCAATGATGGCTCACTGTGGCTGTTTGGCGGCGTGTGCGGGAGCCCCAGGCACCCCTTCTTTCTGAGGGTCCTGCTCCTTTGCGCAGCCAGGCACCTCAGTCACTCTCTTCTCCTTCGTCTCCACTCTCTGTACGCAACGAGGCATACAGATAGTTCACTAAGCTCCATGCTCCTGATGTACTCCTTCTGCAGGATGAAAGAGAGAGATGCATGGGTTAGCTTGGGTACACTAAGAATCTGTCTTGGTTAAGTCTGAAGGCCCCTTACCGCATCCCAGAGAGTGCTGGCCACCACTTGGATGGTCAGAATTTAGTGCACTGCATGGCTGGCAAAAAAACCCCAACCACTTCCGCCCCAGTCCATCTGACCGATTGACAGCAGCTTTGCCCATTGGACTGCATGCTGTGCTCTCAGCTCAGGTGCAGGCATTCTCCTAACCCACACTGCAAAGCTGCACTGTTAGCTTGAACCATGGGGGAGACTGGTTCAAACTGGGATGCTGACATTGCAAGGGGCTGTGAGCACTCCAGCAGTGACTGCTCCATGGCCAGCTTTAGCAAGGAGATCGTACAACCTGCCCAGTCACCCAACTGTTCTGCCATCCACTAAAACGCTCATTAGTTTGCAAACTGTGCTCTGGAGCACTTGGTGGCACTTTAATGCCTCTGTGCTGCTTGAGTAGGCAGAGAAGCTAGAGGCCCGGCTCCACACTTGTCAATGTGGCTGCATCTGAACTGTCTCAGCTGCAGAGGAATGGTCACTCTATACAAGGTTTCTCTAATGTGTAGCTGCTTCCCTCCCCCTCCCCCGCCCATCCTGCATGCACTGCCTTCAACCACAGGACAGCCTTTACCCACCCCCCCCAATGCCCCAACCTTGAGAAGTCCAACAGGTGACCTGGGCAAGTGCTGTGCAGGGTTACTGTGCACTCAGCTCCGAGTTCCCCTCAAAGTGCAGCCCGCCAAATGCGCACCTTACACATGGTGTTGTGAAACACGTCTGTGTGCAATCATGCTGACGTGCGCAGACGATCCAGCTGGAGGGCAGCAGGGAGTGAGGGGAATGATTCTGGCAGGCTGGCCTCATAATGATATGCTGATGTATTACAATGAGGTTCCCGACCTCTGATGGTGGGGAACATGGCCTGTCACAGATGGGCTGATCGCAAACTGATTTCACAACGTTGTGAAACCGATTCCTGGCTTTCTCGTCATATTGTCTGCTCACGCCGCCAAACACGCCTGACGCCAGCAGGCATGGAAAGTTCCACCCCTTAGTTATGAAGACCGAAAGCTATACTTTTGGTATCACAAATGGTTACATGGCTGATGCTTACCTAGAAATCAGCCCAGTGCTTGCCTCTTTTATGTATTCTAGCATTCTAGTGGTGTGGTTTCCTAGTAGCTGTGGCTGTGGAGATGGAAGGCTGCTGATTCAGCCGAAGGCACTTGAAATGGCTGCGTACTGTCAGCATCTGTCTTCGGTTGGAACAGTCTGGCCCAGCCAGATGTCTGATGCCAACAAGGGCATTGGTTGAGAGGCCTGTAGGCAAGTCTCCAGGAGAAGGTTGGATTCACATTTTCCATTGAGCTAATGCCACTTTGAGGCTGTAGCACTCCCACTACCATGTACAATGACAGAGCGCATGCATGATGACAGGATTTCAAAATTACTATCTATGCTCTTTCTAAACCAGAGGAGATGCTAAACCTCAAAGCAAAGATAGCAGCAGTCTGAGCTCTCAGCAAAGCTGTCAGGTGACTTATGAGACATGATAGTAAAGTATTTAGGATTTATATAAATTACCTATATAAATTCTTTGTTTTCATATAAATGGAGTGACTCTCCATTCTACTTATTGTGTTCATGGAAAATTTTTTTACAAATATTTTAAAGATGCATTAGCCAATGAAATTTTCACACCAACCTGTTTAATATTTGTATGCTAATATTGCACACACTTTCAGCTCAAAGGTGACAACAGATTTTATATCAGGTGTATAATGAAATAAATCCTGTCATATTGATACATCTCTGATTTGGTACAAATCTATTAAATAAACGTAATTATTAAATAAAATGGATAATGTAGTGATATTTGACTAATTTTTGCACAGTGATTACATTTGGTAGCTCAGTATTAGATTGTAGTGTTTTATAAAGCTTGTCTTTTATATCTGCACTGTGGATTGTCAAATTATTCATAGCACAGCAGTAGGTGACTTTTAATTATCCCATATTTTACAGTGTCTTGATTAATTCCATATTAAAATTTGTCGCATGATAATGTACATTAATTAAGGAACATTGGTTAAGCAACAGCAGGAGCCAAAATAACACGAAAGCTTAAACAAGTCCATGATTTTGTCAAATGTCTTTTACTAGTTTGCATTTCATTGTTGTACACTGATATCGCTTCCATCTGAAATGATGCCAGCACTGCTTTTGATAAAAAAAAGCAAAATAGGTATTCCCTGCTTCAGCATTTGCCATTATCCTAAATCGTATATTAATAAAATGGTCAGGCAAGCGGAGAGGCTGATAATTAAAAGTAATAGCCAGTTTGAACTCCACTATAATGCAAAATAAAGGCATTGAAGGCAATGTCCAAGTTTAATAATTAATTGTCTCTCTCTAATTGCATTAATTTTATTTTATTTATTTAGATTATCATTTTTAAGAGAAAAAAGACTTACATTAATGTAACACATTTATATCATGACCTCAGGATATCTCAGAGCACCATAAAGGCAATTAAATGTAAGCACTGCTGCAATGTCGAAAAGAAGTAATTGTACTGATCACTTGTTATCTCGGGGGTTTTCACAATTTTGTTATTCTTAAATATTCTCTTTTATTTGAAAGTGGGAAGAGAACACTGCACTAAAATCAGCATTTAGTCAAGGGTCTTTGGCCAAGACCCAATACTGATTTTGCTGTATGTTGTAAGGAAAGGTCAGCAGCACCATAAATAAAGACATTGACCTGTCCACGTCCTTAGATGACAATAACATTTTTATTGGCGAAATCAATATTAGATTTTAGCACAGTTCAGCATTGTTAAAATTGCATGTTGCATTAAAACATTGGGCAGGATGTTATGTTCGCACAGCAGGCAATGTCCCTCCTAATCCGCCATAAAACAATGACGTTGGGCCAGGTCCCTGATATCATCACGCCTGACTCAAGTATTAGGAAGGCAAGGAGGAAAAAAGTCAGAAGCCCACTCGCCTTTCGATACTGGCTAATTGGGAGTTAGTTTTGGAGAGGGCGGCGAGGGAAGCAGCCACGCACTTGGAGAAGCTTGTCAAAATTTCTTCTGCAGCTGAGACTGTTCAGCAGCAGCTCCATTGATATGCTTGGAGTCAGGCCTCTGAAGCTTTTCTGCCCACTCAAGCAATGCAAAAGCATGAAAGTTCCACCGAATCCTCCACAACTTTTCACTCCTCAGGTGCAGACTGCAAATTAATGTGCGTTTTAGGGGGCAGCAGAGCAATTGGTTGACTGAACAAGTTGTAGAATCCCCTTGTGAAAGGAGGCCATGGCACAGTCACTGGTGGAGGCACTCACAGCCCCTTGCAATGTCTTTATTAAGGTGTGGACCAGTATCCATTATGGTTCAAGCTAACAGCGCAGCCTTGCAGTGCGGGTTAGGGGAATGCCTACACCTGAGCTGAGAGCACAGCATGCAGCCCAGTGGCTGAAGCTGTCACCAATCAGTCAAGTGGAGTGGGGCGGAGGTGGGTGGGGTTTTGGGCAGCCAATGAGTGCACTACACACTGGCCATCCAAGTGGTGGCCAGCACTCTCCTGCATACGTGAAGAGGCCTTCAGACTAAACCAAGAGAGGTTCTTAGGACACATATGCTAACCCACACGTCTCTCTCTTTGATCCTGCAGGAGGAGAACATCAGGATCATGGAGCCTGGTGATTTAGCGGTATGCCTCATGGCTTACAGAGACCAGAGAAGAAGAAGAAGAGAGCGGCAGAGGCGCCTGGCTTGGCAAAAGGAGGAGCATCTCCCTCAAGATGATGGAGTGGCAGAGCCTGCTGTGCACGCAGCTGAAGATTCACAGAGAGCCATCGCACGTAGGCACCTCGCTAGACTGAGGGTCTGTAGGTGGCATTAGAATGAGAAAACCCGTGTCACGGAAGACTGCGCATGTCTAGGGAATTGTTCGGTCACATATGCCACCTGCTGCAGGATTTGGCGCCAGTGGCCGTGAAAGTGACAGCGGCGCTCAATTTTTATGCCAGTGGCTCCTTGCAGAGCTCCATAGGTGACCTGTGTGGGATCTCGCAAGCCTCCACGCACAAGTGTATCCAGGAGGTCATGAACAACATCTCCAAGAAGGCACAAAACTTTGTGCATTTTGCCCGGGATCAGGAAACCAGGAAGCAACAGCGCTGGGATTTGCACAGATCTCTGCTTTTCCACAGGTACAGGGTGCCAGAGACTGCACTCACGTGGCGCTTAGATCTCCATGACAATAAACGGTCACTATGTCAACCGCAAAGGCTTCCACTCGCTGAATGTTCAGCTGCTCGGCGACCACCACAAATGCATCCTATAGGTTTGCGCACAGTTCCCAGGGAGCATCCACAACCCTACATCCTTGTCAGGTCTCCGATCCTTGACATCTTCCAGGGTCCACAGAGTTGCAGGGTTGGCTCCTCAGGGACAATGGCTATGCACAGAGGGCATGGCTAATGATACCTGTGCGGCAGCCTCAGACTGCAGCAGAGAGACGGTATACGAGGCTCATGCTGTGACCTGGACTTTGGTGGAGCAAACAATAGACATTGTGAAAATGAGCTTCTAGTGCCTTGACAGGTCTGCTGGAGCATTGCAATACAGTCTTCCAAGGATGTCGCGCATTATCATCGCTTGCTTCGGGCTTCACAACCTGGCGCTGCAACAGAGGAGGACCTGGCTGAGGAGGAGATGGAAGAGCTGCACGTATCCTCCGATGAGGACGACGTCAAAGAGGATGATGATGATGATGAGATCCTCGGAGGCAAGGATGCCGGCGATGAGGTCATCGCACTGGCCAGATGAGGCAGGCGTGCTCAGGAGGCCCTCATGGAGAATGATGACAGATGCAGCGAGGACAGTCCTGGCATCTTCACCTTGCATCTGTGAACATTTGACTCCTGTGTGGCTGATGGCAGCTCACATACCCTCAGTGCTCAGGCTCATGTCATGGAGACACAGCGGAGCCCCTAATAGTCACTAGATTCGAGGAGGGGGATGATGACATGCAGTGAGGACTCTCCATAGATCTTCACATTGCCTCTGTGAGTGTGTGACTCCTGTCTGGCTGAGGGCAGCGAGCTTGCTGACCAGGGTCATATCATAGAGACGCAGCCATAAAACTTTAAATGCACCTGATCCTTTGTCTGCCTTCAGCACCTGTCCCCTTCAGGAGCACAGCATCACTGGTCACAGGTGCTGAAGCGAGGTGGGTGCCAACCCATATTAAAGTCGCTGAGATCACACAGAGAGAATGACGGAACTCTGTGACGTCTGCCCACGGCATTCTGGCAGCAATGACAAGCACCATCGAGGTGCAGGCATCACTAATGTGTCCAGTGAGTGTGAAGCCGGACCATCACTGTGGTCTGAAGGCTACACACTGCACAGGGAAGAGGCCCTGGACTGAGGCACCTGCCTTTATCTTGTGCAGGAACCAAGGTTTCAAAACTGAGTGACACAAACATTGCTCATCATAACAAGGAGCCATAGGCAAGGAAAGGAAATATTCTAAGGAGTTTATTTACAATAGTGAATATCATGTCCAATGATTAAGACCCATGCCCAGGTTGTGCAACCACATCTTCACGTTCCTAACCCTGCCACTACATCTTGGTGCTCTCCTGATGTCCACAGCGGAGGTGGAGGCAGCCTGCTGACTGCTATGCCCTGTCTGTGATGACCTTGGCGTGCGTCCTCTGGAGGGTCGAGTCCTGAAGGGCCCCAGCCTGGTTTGGGTGTCCTGATGTGGGCCAGCTGCACCCTCCTCAGCCTGTGGAGTTGGAGCTGTGAGGGTCACAGGAAGAGGGGTTTTGGATTGGCCAGACACTCCCAGAGTCACCTGGGCGGTTGCCTGGGGGTATCAAGCTGCTGGTACTCCTCCCTATGGGCGCCCAAGGGTCCCTGACTGGCTCCTTGAAGAGAATGGAAAGCTGGAGTGAGATCGAGCTGCCCCACACCCCTCTCACTTTGACACTATTGGAGGCCAACTATGACGTCAACGATGGAGTTCAGCCCATTCAGCAGCGCAGGACTAATCTTCTGGACCAAGGTCCCCATGGCAGCCACGATCGTACCAGTGTTGACATCAGCGTGTTGGCATGCTAGCGCTATCACCTCAGATTGAAGGCAAACAGACTTCTCCATTGTGCCCTGCAATCTGAGGAGTGCAGCGGACATTCCTCCCTGATGTTCCTGAGCTTGCCTTCGCAGCTTCAGCAACTGAGGTATGGCCAAGTCCAGAGGCTCCTCATCTGACTCAGACTCTGTGGATTTCTGGTCTCCAGCAGTCCTTCGAGAGCTGGAAACCTGGGAAGTCCCTGCCTCCAGCTGCTGTGGATCAGACAGTGCGATGTGCTCACCAGATTGTGATCCAGAGGCTACTCCAGAGCTACGTCTCACAAAGGTGTGTGGCTCTGCATTGGTGGAGGGTGTGGGCGAGCGCTGTGACAGGTCTTCAATGAGGGTGTCATCAGATTCTTCTTCAGAGGTGCTTTTGGGGCTTGAGTTGAGGACCTGGCTCATGGACCCCCTTGGCTGCTTCCCAGATATGCCTACAAAAGCAAGAAGAGATAATTAGTGCACAGCAGGGGACTGCGGAACAGGGGAACTGACTCACAGCATGGATCTTCACTTGGTTGAGTACCGCTGACCTCACCGTCAGCACAGGAACTGTCCAGATTGTCGCCAGCCAGCCAGCTGGATGGCTCTATTTTCAAAGTCTGTGAGGACCTTGATGTCGGGCATTCCTCTACCAGTTTGTGACCTCTCCCTTTTGTTGCCAGTTTGTCCTGCATGACGACAGATAGAGACAGTGTAAGCAGGACGCCTGCCAGGCCAGATGAGAAGGATGCCTGTCATGTGTCGGTGGTGAGTAGTGCCATGGATGGGAATGAGGACATGGTCCGCTTGGCAGATGAAGGTGTGTGTGAGAGAATGAATGGTGATGTCCCTTGAACTGGCAGTGAGTGAGATCCCTGTGGATGTGTGATGGGTTTGTGAGTGTGTGAGTTGAGAATGATGAGAAGAGTGAATTACCCTGGCGGAATGGAGGAGATCATTCATCCTCTTTCGCCACTGGGTGTCTGCCCTCTTTTGCAGGTTTTTATCGCTGACCACCGCTGCCACCAGCTCCCATGCGTGGCATATCGTCGCTGCACCCAGTAGGTGCCTGAGGGAGGCGTCGCTAAATTTGGGGGCAGCATATTTCCTCCCTTTGGCAGCTATGACTTTGCAGCAGCTTTCGGTCACGTGAAGAGTGATTGCTCTTTGAGGGGGTGGGGGGGGCACTTTAAATATGGCGCCCGGATTATTGAAGGCCTGAGGTGATGGCGGGGTGGGCGAATCAGAGACCATCCCTCCAACGATCCAGAGCGTTTCCCATGCATGCATTATTAATGAGGCGGGATGTGCCGGAAATGGGACGATATGGCGCAAAATCCCGCCATTGTGGCTGGCGAGAAAAACAACTTTTTTTTTATATCTGCTACCGCACTTAGTGTGAATCTGGGACGATTCCACACCAAGTCTTTATTGGAGGAGCACGGTTGATGAGTTGGAGGCTGCAGCTGAGACTGCATGAGAGGTGAGGGAAATTGTTTCCTGAGTACTCCAGCGGCAGGTGGTTCCCCTGTTGTCGCAGCACCCTGAGGAACTAGTATCACTGGCTGTGGGGTAGGAGAGATGCTGTCGCCATCAGTGGAGCCCTGAGAGGAGTCCCCAGATGCAGACAGCTGCTGCTGTTCCTCCAGTGTGAGGTCCAATTGGTCCTACTGCATATGTGAGATAAATGAGGATCTAGTTGAGACTCCAGGTGCCTTGTCATCTCTCACACTGGCAATGCCTGCTTGAGGCTGCTGACAATAGTTTGTAGGTCTGAATATATACCCAGAACCCCCTGAATGTTCTGCTGGACCTGGCTGTCCATGAGAGTCGCCAATCTCTCGATGGAGGCAACCACATGTTCAAAAGAGAGGAAGATTATAGCACTTATGACCCGGATGGACTCCTGCACTGTCCTTGCCATGGTGTGTATAGCCTGTTACGAGGATGTGCTTTTTAAAAAAAGATACAATTTCTAATTTTTCTTATTCTGCCTGGATTAAAAAAAAACAACTGAAACCTTCTAAAGACAATGGAGATTGCCCACAATATACAGCTTGCATTGCACCACGTGGAATGAGAAGACACTGAATGTCCAGGCAAGATCCCATCTCCTGTTGGCTTTACACTATCCTGAAACTTTGTAAATGTTTCTGAGATGAGACATCAAAATGTAATGACCTGTTCTAAAACAATGACTACAGCAGACACGGAATAATAGAATTTCTGTGGAATATAAAGCACAAGGGTACTTTAAGGGACTGTTTACCAAGCAGGAGAAAGATCCAGACAATGCTGTACTGAAACAGGCTGAAGCTGTTTGCCCTCTCCCTCTCTCTCGGAAGCATTGTGCCCGAATTTGCAAAGTAACTATCCTGAGAAGAGAAATTTACTGCAAACCCACGGGCAAAATTTTATGCCTCACGCGCAGATGCGCGCCCGACCTGAACAGACGTGAAATAGCACGTGATGATGTTGGGTGAGCTTCCCGATGTCATCCTGCGCGCTAGCAGTCTACAGGTCGGCAGGCGTGCGCAGGTGTTGGAGCTGTGCCCGCCAACAATTAAAAGGCCACTTAAGACCATTAAAAAGGCAACTGTTCACGATTTTACGTTGCCCGTGTGATGGGTGCTAGGGGTGCAGCCTGCATCCCGCGTGTTTGAAATGACCCCTTGCTTTGAAACCAGAGTCCACTCAGCGCCTGTGCAATAAAGTTTAGAGCCAACCATGTCCAGCATTTGATACTGGTGTGCCCTGCACCTACAAAACAAGTGAAGCATACTCAGGCCATTAAGACAAAAGCAAATTTTATATCATGTTGGCATTCACCGAAAATGAACATAACATATGGTGTTATTAGTCATACCAGTAAACATGGCAGCACACCAGTAAACAAAACATAGCAGAACAGAAGATCACCCATGAACAGTCCCTTTTGTACTCATGGTGCCTTAAACTTACGTTTGCGAGGGCGGCGTCTTGGCAGCAGCATTGGAGGTAGCCTGCTGACTCTGCTGTCCTGTTGGCCTTAATGACCTTGGCAGTCGTCCTCTGACCAGTGGAGCCTGTGCTGGCCCCGCCTGGGAGGATGCAGCCATTGTTGGCATCTTCCCAGTCGCTGCAGCCTCATCAGATGCCATAGTCACTGGCAGAGGGTAGGAGGAGCTGCTTCCATCATCCAGAGCGCCCTGAGAGGAGTCTGCAGTGGTGACAAGCAGATTGCGCACCAATGTGAGGTTGCTTTGGACCTCCCTACTCGCCACTGATGGACGGGCACCTAGCTGGGTGCTTCATCCATCTCCCACACTGGGACTGACCACCTAAGGTCAGTGCCTGTATGAGGACTTGCAGGTCCGAGCGCAACCCCAGGAGCCCTTGATTCTGTCCCTGGAGCTTCCTCTCCACGAGAGTCGCTGCTCTTTCAATGGAGGAGGCAGAGCGCTCGGCCATGACGGTCAATGCAGTGCTCATGCTCCACATGGACTCCTCCACAACAGAGACCATGGCATGCATGGATCTCCGCCAGATCCTCCTGCACATCCCACTGGACATCCAACATCTACTGCCTGATGGACATCTCCAGTGGCTCATCATCTGCCTTCGGTTCAGCATGGTCCTGATTTCTAGCAGCCCTCTGCCTGCCAATGCCCTGGGCACTCTCTGCCTCCGCCTGTTCCCCAAGCGAGTGTGAAGTGCCCTCACCGCTGTGCACCAACATTCTAGCCGACGATCTAATGCCTACCAAGGTGCTGCTATCTGTGCTGGTGCCTGGTTTAGAGAGGGAATCTAAAGCCCCGTGGCCCTCTGGCGTCAAGGGTGGCTCTTCTGAGTCCTGCATTCAGAGCAAGCTGGCAAATCTAAGGAAGAACAATGAAATGTCATTAGTTTAAGTCATCACACTGTCACTGTGTATGTCAGGCGCCCTGGTGAGACAACAGAGATCTGCATCATGGTGCCATTGTCTTTCAATGATCAATTGGGACTCCAGGTTTGAGGGTCCCATTAATGATGTGACTACACAAGAATGTTTGCACAATCCGACACTCTCACCTCTGTGCACTGCACTCTTACCTTTGTCAGAGACCCTGCCTCTCCACGGCCAGCTGACTGTTATGGGAGGCGGTTCTCCAGCTCCAATGCACCCATTTTGTACCTCATCAAGATTAGGAGGTTTGGGGGGCCTCCCCCTTTCCTTGACCTCTCAATGTTGTTATGGCTCCTCTTCTCCTGAAAGGACAGAGGAGCATTGATTAGTCCACTCTCTACCTGCAACAGCATTGCAGCCTGGCCAAACCCACCTGAGGAACACCTTGCAGGGCTCATCTGAGTTGTGGCCCTCGACCCACAAGGCACTCAGTTCAAGCTGCCAGAGCTCACCGCCATGGCCAGCTCCGGCGTCATTGACAGTTGGTAGTCAGACCCTAACACCCCTGAGCTCCATGGGTGGATGGCCAACACTTCTCCCCACTGATCCATGCCAACTCGGTACTCACCACTGACAAGCGCAGCAGGTCGTTGAAGCCTTTGCGGCACTGCACCCATGTATGCCGAACTACATCATGGCCGCTGACCTCGGCTGCTACCTCCTCCCAAGCTTTTTTGGTCAGATGCAGTGGCCTCCTCCTGCCATCCCTGGGTAAGAGAGTGTCTCTGCCTGATGCCGACCTCCTCCACGAGGACTACAAGGCACTCATCCGAGAAACGGGGGGGAAGGCCGAGTGCCCAATCGACTTGCCCTCCCATCTGACATTTCCAGCTGCTGGTAAAGCCATTGTTCCAGTCTCTGGACAGACCCTAAAGACTCTCCCCTGGCAGCCTTCGCCATTGGACCCGGCGCCCTACAACCTCCCGCCTCCGCCCCGGCCAGGCCCTTCCCGACCATTCAGAAGACGCGTTTCATGCTGTGCGGACCTTAATTGGCCATCCAGTGTGAAATCACGTTTGTGACGCGACTGCGGCCGAGAGTGGATTCCCACATCCGCTTCAGCTCCTGCCGACTGGGCGCGCAAGACAAGCCTGAAATTTAGGCCCGGATCTTTTCAGAATAAAATGTGGAAATCTGCTCCATACAACTACACCCGGGAAATCAACTGAACAAAACAGCTGCAATGTGGAATCACCGCATCGAGACCAGCCGAAGAACAGCTAACCGTACACACCTTTGTTTTATCTTCTTAAAGACCTGTAAAAAATCCTCAAGCCTGTCCTCTGTACACATCCACATCCCATGCACACCATGTGCATCCCTTCCCATTTTTGCGTATGCACATTAAGAGTAAGGATCCTCATTCAGCCTTGCAGAATGTAGAAGGTCCTCAATATTTTTCTGCACTGTACCCAGGCCCTATGATTAACTCCATGGCGACTGACCCCCTCTGCCACCTCCATCCAGGCTTTCTTTGTCAGATGGAGATGTCTCCTCTTGCCAGAAGAACCTCCCTCCATTGGTGGCAGCCTGGAGGGAGGCATGCAGGATCATCATTAAACCGTGGAGCCATGCGTGACACTGACACCTGGATCTGGGTGGTCCTGCAGAACCCAAACTCAGCATTGGTGAGCAGGTTATTATTATGTATGCACCATTTGTTAGCACTGTCAATGACACCTTCCATCACATTGCTGATGATTGAGAGTAGACTGATAGGGTAGTAAATGGTTGCACCAAAAATATCCTACTTTTTGTAGATGCCTATGTTGTAGCTGTTCTGGAACAGCTTGGCTGTGGGACGGCTAATTCTGGAGCATGGATCTTCAGAACTACAGACAGGATGCTTTCAGAGCTCATTACACACACCCAGTGGAGTGAATTGAATTACCTGAAGACTAGCATTTATGATAGTGCGGACTTTAGAAGGAGGTCAAAAAGCTTTCTCCACTTGGAACTTCTGGCTGAAGATAGCTTCAAATATTTCCTCCTTGACTTTTGCAGTCATGTGTTAGTCTCTGCTATCATTGAGAATGGGGATACTTATTGCGCCCTTTACTCCCATAATAGCTTAATTGTTCACATTCAGTTGTGAGTGTATGTTGACTTTTTCAACAATGTGACAGCTTCATGGTCACATTGCTGATAGTAGGTTTTTATTTCTAAATATTTTTTTCAACTGAATTCAAATTCTCAAACTGCCAAGGCTGAATTTGTCCTCATGTTCTCTGCATTTAGAGTACAGTAAGATAATCACTATGCTACCATAGCCTTTTAACCATACCAGAAGCAAATTTTAATTAAAAACATGCAAGGACACCAGTAAAATCTTTACATTGCCATTTATGTTGTGTGCATTGTGCTAATTGTTTTCTCATAGTAATCCTAAATTTGCCTCAATTATTAATGTCGGGATGTGATCCTTTATATGTTCTGCATAGATTCAAAAGGTTTGTTAGTTCACTTATGATGTACAGCAATGTTAGCTCAAGTCTTAGACTCAATTACATATTGGAATCAGGGACATAAGTGGGAAAGTTGTCAACCCATCATTTTTCTTAACAATGATTCATTGCAGTCATTAATGTTCAGCAATGACCCTATTATCTAAATATATCCTTTCTGGTTCTTGTAATGTAGTGTTGATGTTAGGAAGTTCCATCAGAATTACAATGTTATCTTGAATTAGACTTAATGCTTAATGCTTAATGTCATACGGACTTGAAACGTTAACTGTGTTCCTCTCCGCAGATGCTGCCAGACCTGCTGAGTTTTTCCAGGTATTTTTATTTTTGTTTTGGATTTCCAGCATCTGCAGTTTTTTGCTTTTATCTTAATGCTGATTACTTACTCATCTCCTGCTCCACCCACTGCCCCCTTCTGCTTCAGTAACACTATGCCCACCTTTTGCCTCTGGCAAATAAAAAGCTTTACAGTTGCAATTGCCCCCACCACCCACACCCCCTTCCCTCAACCAACAAGTACCTTCTTTAACTCCTAATTACCCTCTTTCTATGTGCCATCTGACAGAACACCATCACTTCTGTAAACCAGCTCCATTATTTCCTTTCTTTTACTTTTGATGCCCTTTACTAATAAAATCTTTGTGGTCTCCCACCCCACTATTCCACTCACATAACTCCCATCTCTCACATTGCATATTGTACAAGACTGACTTGGTTGTTCGCCATTTGATCTAGCTTATTCACACCTTCTGCTCTTTCAAGATTAGCTTACTTCGAATCTTCCCTCCTGTAATCCTTTTTCCATTATTTATGTGTATCTGTCTATCATAGCTGTGCATCCTGGAATTCTCTTCCTGCCTTTGCCTTCCAACTACCCACTTGCAAAAGCTTTCTCAAACCTTATTTCTTCAACAAAGCCTTTGATCAATTTCCCTAACTCTTGCTTGGTATCTGTTCCTCTCTCACTTTTTGTGAGCTACTTTGGGGTGTTTTGTTCTGTTAAAGATTGTATACAAATGCACTGCAGGTGATTTTACCTCTTCCTTAAGTTCAGACACCAAAAATTATGACTGACACAATCTTGCATTAAATTCAACACCTTCATTTAGAATTTTAACCAAAATTTTAACCGGTTTCAATTACCTCTCAGGTGGTCAATCTGAGATGACTGTAGGTCACTTAGGAGTGATATGTGACCAACATCTTCCTGCTTGGTTCACTGAGACTCTTCCCATCGATATGTATCTTCTATCTTCCTTCTTGAACGCTTCTGTGTGGGGCTTTTCAGGGGTTTACATACAGAATACATTTTGCGCAAGAGCTCATGCACAATCCTCTTCTGGATGTGGATTGGTTAGTTGGGTGCATGATTGGTTAGCATATTCGCAAATTGTCTTCCATTGTCTTAGCCGTTTAAGGACTTCGTCCTGTTCTTCTGTGGTTTCAACCTGTTTGCAGTAATTAACAGTTCTATTCAATTCAACTTGTTCTATTCAATTCAGCAGTATCAATTTAATAGCAAGTAATGCACCCATCCAGTTCCCACATAACAAACACTGCTCTGAACTCGTAGCTAGTCTGTTAAACTTTTCCTTAGGATGTTAACATAAATGTGCACATTTATGTTATTGTAATGAATTCCAGTACAGAATTATGTAATTACAAAATCTACATAAAATGAGAATGAAAATCTTTGGTAGAAATTTTCAGAATGTCACTTCCCATTTTATAGACTCTTGTTTGGAAGTGAGTATAGCAGGAAAGTCTCTATGCCTGTAACAGTTATTAATAAAGAGATGATGAACATTCTGTGAATTTTTAAAGCAATAGCTGCTAGATCCGACACCACAGCTGTTTATTTCTGCCACTGGCCTCAAAATGTATCATGGAATATTCCATCAGTGACAGGATATTTTAAGAATTCTTTCAAGAATATGAAAGACACAGACTTCAGAAGCACTATAGGAACTTCCAGCAATGTTAATCCTGTAAGTCTGTAATTATTTTACAGCTTTGTCAAATGATAGGCAACCACAGTCATTATTTCTATTTTCACTATGTCTAATTGCCGTATTCCTCATTTGTGAAATCGTCATCAAGCTCTGTAAATAATAATTTTAAAAATCAACTTGCTGTAGTGATAACTCTTACCTAAACAAGGAATAATCAAAACAAATGGGATTAAAACAACAGTGTTGGTTATGAGTGCAGTGGCACTTGAAAATGAGCAGGTGCATCTGTACTAAGGCATTATAGATTGGCTAACCTTGAAATAATCCACATTAAAAATTAACGCTTGCTAAATTGGTATCTCTGCTTATTTTATTTCAGCTGATTTAGTAAAATATGTGTTCCCATCTGAACATTGAACAAAATGTGATTAATTGCATAGAATGAGGAAATTGAGATATCAACCAGAAAGCCTACTTAAAGAAACGGGCCCTAAAACTTTTTTTCAGAGTCTAAATCCCTATTTCAGACCCTGAACATATAAAAATAGTACCTTTCTCTGATATTTCAGGGCAGTCTTCTGATGGAAGATCCCTCCAAAGTTACTCAGCGCAGGAAACCTCGGTAGGAAGCGCGGTAGGTAGAATCTGCGCAGAAACCAGGACCCGCTTTTATGGCACTAGCTGCCGTATCCTGTAAGTAAAGAGTTTAAGGTTGGGTCACCGAGGTGGGGGGTTGGATGTAGTTGGAGCGTTGGGTGGAGTCGGGGGGTCGGGGGCTAGTCAGGTCAGATCGGGGGTAGAATTAGGGGTCAGGGAGGAATAGGGGGTCAGGGGGAGTCAAGGGCTAGTTAGGTGGGGTCGGGGCTAGTGAGGTTGGGTCAGAAGGGAGTAGGGGGGTCACGGGGAGACGAGGGTGGGGGAAAAGTCAGGTTGGGTTGGTGGGTCGAGCGGTGTCAAGGGGGTCAGTGTGAGTGACTGGGTGGGGGGGGTCAGTTGTATAGTTAACTAGGTGTTAGGTCAGGTTTTAACCTGTCTAACATTTCCTGGGTAACTGTTCTGGAAAGTGTTTCGAAACTGTCTGAAGTCTCTGACTCTAACTCAGAGTTGGAGACTTTTTCAGAGTCCCAGGGAGCAGGGGAATTGGCCAAAGCTTCTGGTGAAAGATTACAGACCTTAAACATTGGCCTGAATCTTCAGTTCAGGGTTAGAATCCCCATTACCAACTCTGAACAGACAAAAAAGTACACACTTGCCTTCCTCAGATATTTCAGGATAGTCTTCCAGTGGAAGATCCTTCTAAACTGACTTGGCACAGGAAACCTTGTTGGGAAAAGGAGAGAGAATCCATGCAGAACCACACCCCCCTTTTATGGCACTAACTGCCCTATTCTGTAAGTAAAGAGTTTAAATGTCCCAATGTTTCTTTGAAAAGCTACAGAGAGCAGGTATATGGGTAAAGGGGTAGGGTGAGTAAGGTAAGTGGATGATGGGGTAGGGTGGGCGAGGAGGTTGGGGGTTGGGGTGGTGAATTCGGTTCAGGTCAGGTTTGTGTGGGAGTCGAGTAGTTGGGAGGCAGGTGGTCGAGAGGGTCAGTGTGAGTAATTGGGTGTGTCAGTTGTAGAATTACCCAGTCAGCAGGGGAGTTGGGGGCTAATCAGGTCAGGTCGCGATGGAGGGTAATCAGGGGGTCGGGGCGTTGTCAGGTCGGGTTAGGGGGTAGTCAGGAGGTCAGGAGACAGTGAGCTCATTCGGGGTTGAGTTGGGGACTGTGGGCAATGAGTCGGACGGTAGGGCTAGTCAGGTCGGGTCGGGCGTAGTCGGGGGGTGGTGGGGTGAGGGGTTGAGGGGGGAGTCTGGGAGGTCAGTATGAGTGATTAGGGTGTCAGTTGTATTAGACCAGATTTTAATCCATCTAAAATTCCCTGAATAACTATTCTGGTAAGTACTCTAATTCAGAGATGGAGACTTTTTCAGAGAGTCCTGTTGGGCAGTGGAATTGTCCATTTGAAGTTCAAACTTCCAGGCAATTCCCATGGAGTTATTGCACTGGGATTTCCGGGGGGTCCTGTAGCGCATTTTGTCTCTGACTATCTGGAGACCGGAAGATCTGGGCCGTTAGCTACATTTCTCTTTCCACTTTTGCTGCCAGACCTGAGTTTTTCCAGCATTTCCTGGTTTTATTTTGGGTAAATCTTGTTGTGTCAGGAGTTCATACCAGAATTTGAATTTAGACTCATCAATGTTTTTTATCTATTCAAATTAATGAACTGCAATTTGTTAGAGGTACACACCCAAGTTTCCACAGTACACTTTCAATGCATACAGCTGCGTCATTAGCACTTAAAATTACCCCAACGTCTCATTACAGTCTCATAAACTAACTCATTCTTACTCAATAGTTTAAATCTGCGTAACTCTTCATCTCCCTAGTTTTTCTTTTTTCCTACAATCAACAGGCTTTTAAACGCTAAGCATTTGGTTCTTCATTTGTCCTCTTTTTAACCTTGGTGATGTTACACGTTGTGAGCCTTTGTTTTTCACTTTTGTTTCTCAGTTGTATTTAATAAATAAAACTCAGTGCCAAAGTGCTGAAGGCAGTTCATGTTTTTTTTTTATAACTGTGAGAAGGAAAGCTTGTATCATGAGGCATTCATATCCAAGATAATAAAGAGCTATATATTGTGGGCAAATACAGCCTCTTCAGTTGGTCCAAGAAGTAAACAATGCTAAACTTTAAATTTGAAGAGTTCTTCAAAGACCATTGAACCCTTCTATTTGCTTTCTTTAAAGTATTCATTGTTCAGAGATGACTCCTTCTACCTTGGACCCTATGTGTGGTACTCGGTTTTTAGACACACTGCAGACATACCTCTCTCCCTCTCTCAGCTCCCATCTCTTCACACCAAATAGTAAACAAGTGCGATTTCAAAGGACATGATTTTACATAATACACAATTTTCACTGTTCAGTCTAATACTGCAATACTGCAATTAACTTAGCTGGCATTGTATTGGCAACAAGGGCAGCCACTGTACCGTGAAGCCCTTGTTGCCAATACAATGCCATCTGATGCCAGGATTCTGTTCTTTCACCTTATTCACAAATCCTTTGGCTTTTCCCATCATGGAAGGTGCTCTGTCAGTGCAGATGCTATTGTAGTCGGCCAAGTTAAGCAGCTGTGACAGGAAAGATTTCCTCTCCTGTCATATGACCAAGCAATTCATTGCAAAAGAAGAAATTCTCTTTGATAGAATCCCCATCAACATTGGCTAAGAGCTGGCACTGTCCGCTAATATCTGTGGAGTCATCAATCCGCAGGACAAATTTTCCATCATTTCTAATTTCTCTTGAAGCACCTGTTCAATATCAACTGACATTTCGTCAATACGCCGTTTAATTGTATAATCAGAAAGAGGAACTTTGTCAATTTCTTTGGCATCATCAGCTCCCAACATTACCCTCACAATACCTCTGCATGGCGGCAGAATTAGGGTTTCGGCAATGGTGTGCGGCTTCTTTATTTCACTACAAGCTCAGCCGCCAGGTAACTTGCATTCTGCACATAATCTGAGAGCCACACACAGTCCATCATATGTTGATTTTGCTTTACGTTTTGTACTCTCAGGCACTTGACGTACTCTATATCCTTGGTGAGTGAAAGGTGTTTTGTATCCAAATGGCGCCTCAACTTACTTGGTACCATTGAAGTGTTTGAGAGCTCCCCCCTGCAAATTAGGCATTCTGGGACAGGGCAAGAGGCATCACCAGTCCACGAAAATGCGAACACCAAGTAGCTGTCGCTGTGCTGTCTGTGTACGAACCTAGCTTTTTTCTTTTGAGGCTCTGTTGTTCCGGCCACATTTGAATCAGAGTGGGATTCTTCACTTCTCTCCTTCAAGAACTTATCCATTGCTGTTTATATCATACTATATGCCAACGGTTCATTCAGGGTACTGCTCCATAGGAGTACCATTGCCAACGCCCCGCAGCACAGAGTTACCAACCTTCGGCTGCTTTCTCAGATCTCCGTCTACTTTCCTTACTTGGAACTTCATTTTGAGACCTCCCCCTGTCCCCTCACCCCTGTTTAGGACACTTGCTGTTCACCCCCCTTGTCCGTCTTTCTGGGACACTTGCTGACAATGGTGCTCCTCACCAGGTCACCTGGCCCTGGTTTTTGCGCCCTTCTTCATTTTTCTCTCTCTGTGCAGGTGCACGGGGCTTATCCTGGGCCTGACGAATGTAAAGAATCTGAACTGCGCATGTGCAGCCTGTTCCTGGACGGCACATGCGCAGGATGCCCGAGGTTAGTTGGAGTTCCTGAAGGCACACGTGGCCAACATTCACGGCACACCAGTGTGCCGCAGCACACCGATTGGGAGCCGTTGCGTTAGCTTATTCCATCTGTTCACCCGTTATACTGCACTCATAGCAACTGCAGGCCGTATTACCTCAGAGACAGTTTCCATATGTAGAATGTTGTATTAAACTTAGATGTCCAGAGATGTCATTTGAAACAAAAAATCTCATGTCTATCATCTTTTTTATCACATGGGAAGAAGGAGGAGTTGTTCAGCTAATAAGGGAGTAGTCAGCGTAAGTCATGCATCAACTGTCATTGTGGATTGTTAGAAAAAAATGAGGTATGTTATTAATACAATTATGAAAACAGATATCATGTTGTAGTTTAGTGTCAGTTATGGCTCAGTTCGTAGCACTCTTGCTATCAGAAGGCTGTGTGTTCAACTTCTATTCTAGAGATGCAGAAATCTAGGCTGATGTTCAAGTCTAGCACTGAGGGTATGCTGCACTGTTGGAGGTGCTGTATTTCAGATGAGACATTAAACTGAGTCCCTGTCTGCCCTCTCAGCTGAATGTAAAAATCCCATGGCACTGTCTCGGAGAAGATCAGGAGGGTATCTTGTTGAGTATTTATCCTTCAATCAAAATCACTAGAACAGATTATCTGCTTGTGGGAGATTTCTATGTACAATTTGGCACCACAATTCACTGGTGTAAGCAGAGCTTTCTTTGGGTAAGGGAGTGTTGAGGTTGGTTTGTGTTTGGATATGAGGAATTTCATAACACATTACAGCAATAACTATATTTCAAAAGTGCTTCATTGACTGTAACATGCATTGGGACAGTCTGAGGTTGCGAACAGCACTATATAAATGCTAGTTTCTCTTTTTCTTTTTTGTATGTTCGTGTGAAGGTGGAAGACCCAGGAGACAACGATAATGAAGAAAAACTGTCATTTGCTCTCATGCTCACAGTTGCCAGCTCAGAAACTAGCACTGAACGTACTTTAGGGGATTAGTGCCAGGATCTGCACATGGTGAGACACGGGCTACGAGTGGCCTGAACTCAGAGCAGGAGGCAAGGGTAGCACATGCACCAGCTCCCTGGAGGGTGAGGTCAGACACGAGTTCTGCTGCAGAGAACTGAGATGAGCACTTCCATATGGCAGGCTATGAAAAAAAGCGGCGATGGGTAGGCACAATGGAATGCTTGCTGCAATGGCAGGTCTGCTGGCACGCCTGAATTCAATGTCAAGAAGCAGGGAGGAGTCTGGCATCAACTTGACTCAGGCCTGTGAGAGCTTGGAGCCAGCATGGAAGTGGCGGTGGCAAACTCCATTAGCCCACATTTGGACTCAAGCAAGCTGCAGTGTTTGATGGCCAATGTCTCAGCTTCCATCGCAGCAAAAACAGAAGCAGCCCATCTTCTGGGTGGACATCACGCAAGCTTGGCATGCTACCATGCAAACTCAAACTGCTGGCAGCATAGCAGCAGATACTAGTGTTCAAAGGGGCTTGCTAGTTGTCACAGAAGTCTGTAATCTGTCCTCTAGCAGATTACTTGGATTGCTGAGGAGCTGCCCGGGGGGAGTGTCAGTGGCTTTATGAAACATGAACCTGTTGCCCTGTCTCAGGGTAACTGCATTCATTGTTCCACCACAACTGGTCTGCCAACAACCTGCCTGTTGCCTGTCAGCCTGTCAGCACAGATAGCTGCTGCCCATCCTGAGATGGTGCAGCTCGTCACTGGGCTAGCCAGGGCCAGTACTACATGAGGTCATCCTACAATACCATCTGCAACTTCCCCAATGAACGTCAGTAGTCCTCCCCCAGCCATGCTGCAGCTACAGGGATAGCATGCAAACACTAAGGCTAGGATTTTCCAACCCTGCCGTGGTGAGACCACTGTGGCAGCCAAAAGTCTATTGACTTTCGGTGAGACTGGGCAATTCTGGTGGTGGGCGGGGCCAAAAAATCCCACCCAAGACAGGCACATGGAAAACAGACAATAATGGAACGCATAAGGTTTATTAGTTGGTGTTTGTGTGCAATACAGTATGATTTTGACTTATAAATTTGGTTTGAAATGTTTATTTTGTGTTGGCTTTTATTTTTGCGTTGTTGCCAAGCAGATGCTGTAATGGCCAATGATAGAGGGAAAGTGAAATGTGGGACTGTTGGCAAATGGCAAATTGGTGTTGTGTTGAATGTTAGTGGATGAGATGCTTGTGACTAGCCCAGCCTGAAAAGGGCTGTTAGGCTGCTTTCTCCCTTCCTCCTCCTCCTCCTACTTCTCAACTGTTCATCTTATAGCCGATGGCGAGGACTGGGCCCTCATGATGGCAGACCAAAATCCTAGCACCTGCTCTGCCAAGTACTGCAGGGCTCCTCCAGAGCAGTCCAGGCAGCAGAAGCATTGTTTCAATCCTTCAATAGTCTGTTCAGTGACAGTTTGTAGGGAAGCATAGCTCCTGCTATATGCAAGCTGCCCACGTATGTGCAGGTTGTGTACTGGTGTTGTCAGTCATGTGGTCAGTGGATAGCCATTTTCACCCAGCAGTCACCCTTTGGTTTCTCGTGGTGGCTGAAATGCAGATGGCACAGCAAAACTGCCACAGAATCAAGGCACCATGACTCTAGCTATAATATTGGGCATTGACCTGCATGGTTCTGTTATGGACAGAGATGAGAGAGAACAGAAAGCCCCCATCCCTTCCCTTATTGTTTGTAATCAATGTGTTTAGTGAGAAGGGAGAAGTTGTGTTTCTTAATCCCTGAGTGTGTGAATAATTTGAATAACCAGCAGCAGGTTTTCATGGGTTTCAATTAAGTATTATTTGTTCATGTGGCTACCCTCAAAATCTAATGCTATGTCACTCACTCACCCACCTCCACACCCACATACATTCAAGGAAAAGAGAATGGTGTACTTTTACAAGTCATGAACAAAAGAATGGCTCATAATTCACATGATTGACTCATGGTCGAAAACACATGGTGCAGGACTAGTGAAGAAGAGGTTTATCAGTCCTGAAGTGTAGCTAGATGGATTAAATAGCCAAAGTTGCATACCAGAGATATTGCAGGATTGAAGGGATTGGACATTCTCTTGAAGGGATGGACATTCTGAAGGTCATGAAGTTAGTTACTTGTAACCTTGTTACCAGGAGGTCAGTTTTTTGTACTGGTGGATTTGAAAAGGAACAGGCTTGGAGGCTTTACAATGTTGCAGTCTTCAGGTCTTAAGCCAAAGATGTTGCTACCCTCTCTGCTGCTGCTGCTTCTGCAGTTGTGCAGTCTTCCAGACAGCACTTAAGGAAGAACAGCATGGCTGTCTTAACATACGATTTCTTACAGTCCTCTTTTCCAAATACGGTGTTGCGCTTCAGTGGATTAACCACAACCTGGGCTATCATTTGTAGATGTTCAACCTGGGGGTTTGAGAAAATCACCAGCTTGATTTCAGAGTGACCCATTCAAGTCAAGAAACGCCTGTTGGATGGTTTCAGGAGATGGGTAATGAAATTTCTTAGTCTGGAATATGTTTTGTTGTCGTTTCAAGACATTGTGGTAGTTTGAATCCACAGACCCAGTCAGATGATTCTTGGTGGCCATCTATTGTAGCCTTTTAATGTCCATTTTTTAAAAATGAAAGACATTTCAGAAAATTGCACATTGATTACCGTTCATGTTTCAATATTGGTAGGACATGCTTTTACTGGGCATGACAATTTGTTGTGTATAGTTGCACAGTGGCTGTTCATTGTGGGGATGGGATCTCTTTCAGTTGCAGTAAATGTCATGCGGCTCTTGCAAAGTGATGTGTGTGCAGTCAAAGGCGCCCTGCATCATAGGGAAGCCTTCATTCCTGGTAAACCCAAGTGCTCCTTCCAGCTACTGTACTTCAACAAGAGAGAATGAAATGAGATCAGCTCTCTTTGAATACAGAGCTTCAGTGACCTCCCTTATTCAACACTGAGTCGCAAACCGAGAAATTGCTCCAGCTCCAGCCTGGACTGAGTCCAACACATGGAAGTTCACTGCCATTGCTATCTTCACAGCCATTGGCAATGCCAGCCTCACCCTGCCCTGAGGCTGCAGTTGTAGTTGGAGCATGTGAATCCTTTCAATGAAGATGTGCCTGGTGAAGCAAAGCTGCCTGACATGTTGTTCCTTATTGATGTTCAGGTGGGAGAATTGCTCTCTTAACACACTGGTGGGATATGGGATCCTATAGAAAGAACCCTAGCAAAACTGGAGTCAATGGGAATCAGGGAGAAAGCTCTCCGCTGGTTCGATTCATACCTAGCACAAAGAAAGATGGTTGTGTTTGTTGGAGGTCAATCATCTCAGTTCAAGGACATCATTTCATGAGTTCCTCAGGGCAGTGTCCTAAGCCCAAACTTCTTCAGCTGCTTCATCAATGACCTCCCTTCCATCATCAGGTCAGGATTGGGGATGTTCACTGATGATTGTACAATGTCCAGCACCATTCGCAACTGCTCAGATACTAAAGCAGTCCATGTGCAAATGCAGCATGACCTGGACAATATCCAGGTTTGGGTTGACAAGTGACAAGTAACATCCGTGCAACACAAGTGTCAGGCAATGACCATCTCCAACAAGACTGAATCGAATCATCGCCCCTTGATATTCAATGGTATTACCATCACTGAATCCCCCACTATGAACATCCTGGGGGTTTCCATGAACTGGACTAGCCATATAAATACCCTGGCTACAAAATACTTCTATTGTGAATCTCCTCGTGTCCGGCCTACCCCAAGCCCAGTTGGCCATTGCAGGGGTCCAATGCATCCTTACCCCACTGCTGCCGAACACTCACACAAATATGCCAGGCGTGTCCTTCCCACCCACCTACCCGGCACACACACACACACACACCACCCCCACCCCCCCTCACCCTTGGCCACATGCTGCCTTCATCACATTTGGGAGCACACAGTTTAACCTGCCGTAGCAAGGAGGCACAATGACGTGGATCACGGGGCAGCAGATCGACCTGTGCCACACCACCTTGAAGACCCCCTCCCACCATGTCAGCACTCTGACTTCGACATGTCCTGGAGTTCGAGCACTGCGCCTGGGTGCAGATCCTCCAGACTGCCCCCACCAGTCATGTGGGTCTCTGTCCACCACATGCTGTGGATGCAGAGCCCACCTCATCACCACCCTCTCAGGCTGACCAACGCATAGGGTATATCTGCCAGCCCACCCAGCTAAGGGCACATGCCGTCAATGGCTCATTGCATTCAGGTCAGTCAGACATGGGTGAATTTCCAGCCTCTGACCTGCTCTTATCAATGCTCTCTTCTCATTTCCAGGAGAAGAATTCTCACAATACTGCCGAGCGGGTGAGGACAGGCGGTGGACCAGCCCAGGTAAGTGCTGCTTCGCCGCTTTGAGCAGGAGATCCTTGACCTGGAGAGGCGCCATGGACCCAGGTCCACCGGAGCCAGAGAGGCTGGGGTTCCATGGGCAGGTATGTGTGGCCAGCACTCACATCACCAGTAGTCTCCCAACAGCCATGGCAGTGCTGATTGTTGAGTGAGTGACGTTACCAACATGGCTTGCTCATTGCATGTGGAATGATGAGTGCAGGATGATCCGGGGGACAGGCATGTACATTGACATTTTCCACACGCTAACTAATCAAATTTCCTTACTCTTCCTTTCAGCATCAGCGGTGCAGGGCCGGGACCCAGAGCAGCAGGGGCTCCCTCTGACACCTGAGGGCCATGAAGTGTCAACATCACCAGCGTCACATCGTCTCTGCCAGGCAGGCACCAGCGCAGATACTGGCACCCCAGTGGGCATCAGATCTTCGGCTAGTGTCCTGGGGCACAGCGGTGAGGGCACTTCACACTCGCTGGAGGAGCTGACGGAGACAGAGAGTGCCCATGGCGTCAGCAGTCAGAGGACTGCAGGGGCCCAGGCACATGCTCAGTCCATGGCTGATGATGAACCTGTGGAGTCAACCACGATGCAGCCAACTCATGAGATGCGGCTGGGTGTGCAGGACCATCTGGTGGAGATACATGAGGCTGTGCTTGGCTTGGTGTCAGTGGTGGAGGGGTCTACGCAGACCGTAGGCATTGCATTGAGCCTCATGCATGAGTGTCAAGCTTCCTCCATGGAGACCGTGGTGACTGTCATGGAGAGGCTGGAGAGGCAGCTCCAGGGACAGGATCAGGGGTTCCTGGGGTTGCGCTCGGACCTGCAATCCCTCACAGCGGCATTGGCCTCAGGTGGTCAGTGCCCGTGTGGGCGGTAGTTTGGGCATCAGGTCTCCCACCTTGATGCCCATCCATCTGTGGTGTGCAGGGAGGGCCAAACTGACCTCATTTTGGCGCAACAGCTGCCTGTCATCTTTGCGGGCACCTCTCAGGGCACTCCGGATGAGGGCAGCAGCTCCTCTGCCCCTCTGCCAGTGACTGCGGCACCCAATGAGGCTGCGACGACTGGGGAGATGCCATCTGCAGAGCTGGAAGCTCCCTCCCAGGTGGGGCAAGCACAGGCTCCATGGACTAGTGGACATCTGCCAAGGTCATCGAGGCCAACAGGACAGCAGAGAGCAGGCTGTCTCAGATGCCAGTGCCAGCAAGGGGGCACTACAAAGACATAGCACCCACAAACATAAAAAATAAGGCACCTTAGGCACACCCCAGGTTCATCACTGGTGGTATTTTGTTGGCCCCTCTATGAGTTCCTTACGATTGTGTTTGCAGTGTGACACCATTTTATTTGTGTTATGTTAAGATACTTTTGTGAAAGCATTAAATTAAGATCGACTAACAGGGCTGGGGGTGCCTCTTTTCTTGGGCAGGTGTATGGACTCCTGAGATGTTATGAGTGATTTGTGTGTCATTGACATTTATTGTCTGGGCCCATCGTCAATGCTCCTATCCCGACAGATTTTGCACTAAGGTCTCCAGTATGGAGACTGCAGCCCAGGCTTGTGTTGGAGGTCCATATGTGGTGTGCTAGCTGAAGGTTCCTTGGATTAGAGTGTCCCAGGTGTCCCTGCCTCCCTGGAGTATGCCCGGGTCAGCATCTGCCCCCTCAGCATTTCCCTGTGTGTGCTCATCCTCGGACTCACTGCTGGACTCATCGTGTGCAGCCAGAGCCACTTTGTCTACATCTTCTTCATCCACAGCGTCTCCCCTTTCCAGCAAAAGTTTGTGGGGAGCACAGCATGCAACCACTATCAGGGATACTCGATCTGTGGGGTGCTAGAGTGTGTCCCCGGAACAGTCCAGGCATCGGAATTGCATCTTGAGAAGACCGATGGTTCTCTCCACCACAGCCCTTGTGGAGGTGTGTCTCCTGTTGTAGTGCTGCTCAGCTTCTGTTCTTGGATGGCGGAGAGGCGTCATGAGCCACCTTCTGAGGGGATAGCCCTTGTCATCCAGCAGCAGCCATCAAGCCGGGCTGGAGCACTGAAGAGCCCCGGCACCCCACAAGATTGAACTCTGCAGCTTTAACCCCAACCCCCGACAACATCCCACCAACCCGCCCCTCCCTGACTTGCTGAAATCCTCCCTGCCCAAGACTCAGTACTTATCGGTTCTGTGAATTCTGTGTCCTCTCCGCCCTCCTCCCCATGTTTTATTCAGCCCAGTGTCTCTCTTTTTTCCACTTCTGGCTCCGTATTGTTTAAAAGATGAGCACCACTGATTTAGCATCTTACCGCATGCCTTCACAGTTTTTGCTTGTTTAATTTGAAGAACTCTTTCTATTGATTATTATTCTGATTTTAAATGCATTTCAATGATGGCAGAATGTTTGTTGATTTTTTTTACTTATTGTTGTCAACAATTGTGCTTTCTTCATATGGCAGTGTGAGCTTAGAGCCATGGATGTCAAAATGATGTGGACAGCTAAAGCATTCAATGAATAAATGCACGTGCTCTGAATAATAATGTGTAATATAAAGCTCTTCTGTATTGACAAAGGCTAAATTGATCTTACATTGTGTACTCTTGATGCAGTAAGGTATAAAGTACTTCAACCTGAAGGACCACTATAAACATCTTCATGAGTAATAGCTCAGGGTAGCCAGCATAAACATTAATGAAAAATACTAAATTGGTCCCAAAAAGAAGAAAAACTATCGCAGCAACTTATAAAAAATGAAAATGTGCTTGAATACCAAAAAAGTGAAAAATTCTAAAAATTAAAAGCAAAGAAAAATTGCTGGCTGATTTTAAAACATTGATAATTAAGCATCTGGGCTGTGTTTGTGAAACTAAAAGTGAAAAGAATTCTCTGGAATTTGAAAGATGTAAGAAAAAAAAAATTCCGTAAAATCCTAAACGTTCTTTGAATCTCCAGAAACAAAAACCAATAGAACATAGGCCTGGATTTTACCTTTGGCTGGCGCGCATGATCAGCGGGCCCGGGAGCAGTTAGGAGACAGGCCCCCAACTGCGATTGGCCCCCGACCGCGATTTCATGCTGGCTGGCCAATTAACGGCTAGCCGGCGTGAAACACATGCTGAAAAGCTGAGCGCTACCAGGATGGGGGTGGGAAAACGGTGGGCGATGACGTTTCCACGGGTGTGGGTGAGCGCTGCGAGAAAGCTCCCTGAAGGCAGACAGCTGCCTCAGGGAAGCTGCAGGCCCGAAAATCACCAAGTAAAGGTTTTACAAGCTGCAAAAAACTGTCCATGCATCACAATCAATTACCTGAAAATATAGCTGATTAAAATGCTGTCCACAGATATTTATTTTTATTTCATAATGGAAATTTCATCCCGTCCATGGATGAGGTTTGATGAAAAATGCAAAGATTGATTCGCCCGCCTGCCAACCGTAAGGTTGGACGGGCCACGAAAAATCGGAGACAATTGCGCCATTTTGCCATCTTAATTGTCGGCGAGCACGCTTTGGACTTTAGCGCGCACCCGGCGAGCAAAATACCTCAAGAGTGCACGATGACGTCGGGACCCTCACCCGACGACCTCGCGTGTGATTTTATGCCCGATCGGGTCGGGCGCGTGCCCACCTGTGGGATATAAAATTCAGCACATAAATATAGAATAAGAAATAAAATAAAAATAGAACGTAAATATATAGATAGTTTAAGTAAGTTTGATATGTATTTCTAGATTTGTGTGTTAATAAAGGTCAAGGTTTAGTTTCAAGTTAAAAGGTGAAACCTGGGGTCTAATTTCATTTTGAGTGGAGACAACTGGTCTAAAGCTGTTTGTATACCTGCAGTTCTAATTAGTTTTACGACTCTAAGAGAAGTTAAAGCAAACACAAGAGTAGAAAAACTGTGCTGTTACCTAGCAACAGAGGTCCAGAGAGGCAGTCCCCACCCACCCACACACACAGAGAAAAACTAAAGAGAAAGCAGTTTGAGTTCAGCTGAAAACAGCTACCAGAGAGAGAGATTGGGCAGCAGAAGGGCAGGTAGCAAGTCCAAAACTGAAGTTGAAGCCAAAACTCGAGAGAAACTGGCCAGAACAGAAAACTGCAGAAGGAGTGAGATAGAGTCAGGAGACAGTCCCTAGAAGACCTTCTAGTCAAAGGAAGGACAGGAACCTGGAAAAAAGCCCCGTTAAGTGAAGTTAAGAGTGAGGAACAGAGGAATGCTCCAAGCTTCAAGCTTAAAGGAAGAATAGCTGCAGGAAGCAGATTTAAAGAGAGAGGCCAGAAGGTCCAAGGAGACAGCTGAAGGTCTGTAACTTTTGCTTTGGACTTGTGAAGCAGCGGTGTACTGTTGATGGCTGAGTCGGTGAGAGAGAGTGCGTGGAAGAAATGCAGGTGGCAACCCAGGGGAGAGGAACATTGGAAAGAAAGTTGGAAATCCTGGAGGTGAGCCCTTGTGGAAGGTGCCTGAGAGAAACTGTTGGTTTGAGGGAAGATTCCAAAGCGAGTTCTTGGAGAGTGGAGATTGGAAACCCTTGTGTGAAAGATGGAGTTCAGAGAGACTGATTGGCTCACAGTGTGACAAGCATCTGGGGGGAGTTGAAGAGAGATCCATAGTATCTGTTTGGAGTGGCATCTGTCACTTGGTTTCAGAGTATGGTGTATCTGACCACAAGTCACCTATTGGTTTACATAGACTATGTACTTACTATGAACATTAGAGTATAAGATAGTTTTTGTAACTTGTGTTATCTTTACAAACCTATGTATATCTGTAAAGGTATGGTTGCGGGTGAAGGAGTGTTGTAATATAGTTCATCTTTTTTTGTTTAATAAATGTTTTACTCTTTTGTTAAAAGTTCATCAGCTGACTCCTGTGACTCTGTTCAGTAGCCACTCTCCACATAAACAAAAAATTAAGTTAGGATCTATCAAGCCGGGTTCCACCCTGGGATCAGGCTTGCCAGTCGTAACATCAGCTGGGACCATAACAATAGATAGTGAACTAGATAGATATGACAGGCAGAGGTATAATGTTTTTCATTTCTCAGGAATTGTTTTCAGTAAAGTCAATTCCAGAAGCATAAAAGTAAAAAAACACTTGCAAACTTCTGGAATATCTAAAATGAAGTGAGGGATGACATTAATCTTGAGAGATTAAGCATAACAAAAAAATAGCCAGAAAATTTCCAGAGTGTATCATTTCTGAAAGTAAAAAAAGAAAACTTGGAAATCTAATAATAAAAGCAAAACTTCCAGAAAAAAAAATGCAATATTGAATATTTGGCAACTGTACAACCCCCTGGGAGGATCGATAATTGTTGCTAGATTCTTCAGTCTGACTCTTGCTCCCTGCTCCAGTGGTGTTGATAACATTACAATATTCCTGTGGACAGTATCCTGTCTAGTCTCAGCATGCATCAGCATGCCTCTCTCATCATTTTCACTAAGGTATTCGGCATACTAGTAAAAAAATTAACTTTTATGTGAGTGAGATGCTATCATTGGTGTTATATTAAACCTTGTGTAACTCCGGACAGCTATGGCACATAAATGATTCAGAAATTACAACCTGTCTAAAGTTAATTGAATTTGCCCCCACTTGACCCAACTCTAATTGGTTGAATAGAACTAACATTTTAATGCCATGTTAAATCTATTCTGTAAAATGCAAATAGGTGTAACTGCTGAAGAATGTTTTATGCCTGAATTGAGTCTACCTGTAAGATGCTAGATAGAGGTGAAAATTAGTTTTGGACCAATATGATAATTTAATAAATGTATTTTGCTTTCCCCAGTCAGCAATGTCATTTTTTTTTTTTGTTGTCCAGAGTTTGATTTCTGATGGCTGGAAGTCTTCTGTAGTCTCAGATTAGTTTCCCTCCCATCATGCCAAATCTAGCAAAGTCAATTCTGAATCTTAATTGGTTGAAAAAGTCCTTTCCAGCCTACGACAAGCATCTTTATTTTCGATGGACCTGGATTGCAATGTGAAGTGGCAAAGATAAAGTAGAGGCTGTGATTTTAACGTGAGCAAAGTAAGTTTACTTGAAGACGGATGATCACATCAATGCCGCAGCTGTGATATTTGTGTAACAAGGTAACTGATCTTTGGCTCTTGAGGGTTGTAAGCAGAATATGTTTCCTGTTGCACTCTAAGAACCATTACTCTGATGTCTATTTGACAACTGTCTGGGTTTGGTGTGGAAAATCAAACAGGGTATTGATGTCCTGCCTCACTCAGTCCTACCGTTCTTGCTGCTGCTGCAATCTGAAAGGATTGATTGCGAGGCTGGAAAATCTCATATATGTTATCCAGCTGTGTTTAGTTGCCTTCCTTTGTGGATAGGAGCCACAAAGCATTGCTGAAGCAAGGGAAGGGGGATGGGGAAAGAGCAGCGAGAAACCTGGAGGCAAACACTGCTTATGTGTATGGATCCAACATGTATGCGTATTAACTTATCACTCAGGTGTATTGTCAGTTGTGCCTAATTTGTAAGTCATTATCAAATTTGGCCGTTGAAACTTACTTTTAAGTAAGGAGATCAAAGGAAAATATGCTATTTAAACTCTGAGATTCTGTTTGACAGAGGGAGTGTGGTAGGGTGCTCCTCAGAACTCAAATTTCTATGCTGGAAACCATTTAACAGAAACCATTTGTTAAAACCCCACAGTTTGAGTATTTAAAAGGGGAAGATATTGAGACTGATGAGGGCTCTGATTGAATATAATTACATGAAGTTTATTACTCGCAACAACTATATACAGTTCTGCACAGGCCTTGACCTAGCCTGGGTCCTAACAATTACACAGGCTGATTACTTGACTATATGCCTGATTCATAAGGCATACATGAAGTCTTACTGATACAGAGATCACAGGCAATAGTGAACATATAACATGGAGGCTGTACTTTTTATTCTCCAGTGCTACACACGGTGATGTCATAGTGACATCACTGTGCAGCTTCTTAAAGGTACACGTCATTGTCTGCATTTGCATGCGTACAATATCGCAACAATTACCAATGGTTCATAGTTGAGGAGCCGGAAAGAAACTAATCCAATGAGTACCCTGCTAGATGTAGAAAGCACCAATTCTATGTTGTTTCACTCATGGAAAAAAATACATCATGTACAAATACAGTATAATTCATAATGTATGTTTAGACATCTGGTGTGCAAACATATCTAATGTATGAAACTAATGTTAGACCTCCAAAGAACCAAAAAAAGTCTACAAAAATAATTCACTGCTAAAAACAGATTACTGATGAGAGTGGGGGCATGTAATGCATATTTATGTAATAATGTTTGCTGCATTTATTCGATAACTCACTCAAATTCTTTTCACTCATAATAAATACAATCATAACTCCCCTGCAATTCCTGTGCAGTATTCTTCCCCAGCTTTATGATCGGCAAACAAGGTACATTGTCTTGTTTTTGTCAGCATTCCTTTCTATAATACTGCTTTTGTCTGGGGCATGCCTGAATGTATGGATAATTCATCATGTAACTTTAAGTTACATGACCATATGCTGAAACAGTATCTTCAGGATTCATTTTTGTGCAATGTTTTATTTACATGCATTCATCTACTGAATCTTTTGAGCTTCAGCAATTTATTTACTAGAATAATCAGATGACCAGAAGTGGTTTGTGCCAGGGCCGTCTGCTAAAAGCTGTCCAAAGTGATTCCACCAGTTGTCTTCAGGTAGCAGGGAATCTCATTTGTCGATTAGGCTGCTTGCATTTTATGTCTGCAAGAATCAGCCCTGGGTGACGTGTCAGTACTTTGATTTGATTAAGAAAACACATTCTTAAATAAAGAACTCACAAAATATCGAAGCTGCTGAAAGAGAATAGCTTTCACTTCTAATGGATAATGTACAATTTAGCAGTGATGTGCAGTGCTGTGCTCAATTTACATGACTTTTCATTGATGATTAATAAGCAAGGCAGTTCTGCACCATGCTCTGCTAAATCGCGTATACATAATGTTTCAAAAAATATTTTTAGGCAGTTTTTTTTAAGCCTGTGGTATATTTCTTCACTTTGGATGGTTAAATGAGGTCTTATAGAAGAAAATGGTTAAATTTTGTCTCTGGCTGTAGCTGATTTCTTGAAAAATTAGAACTCAGAGACCCCTTTAACCAGGGTTCAGAAGCAATAACGTATTGTGGTCTGAAAGCAGATAGGGAACAATGATCCTTATCGGTCTTTACAGGTTGATTTGATTTGGGATCAAGCCACAGCGCCAAATGCCACAAATTGAAAAAACACACAAGAAGCATGTCTCTTTCAATATGAATTGAAAACAGGGAGTGGAGCTAGCAGACTGCGCTCTGAGATGTATTGGTGTTAATGTGCAGTATTTTGCAGTTCTTATTATCAGGAAAACATCTGTTTCAAATGTGACACAAAACTGTCAAAAATAAGTAAATAAGATACATTGTAGCAATGGCATCAATATTTGTATTTTCTTTGTAACACTAAATGAGCTAAAATTGAGCATTTAGTTCAACACTAACTCTATCTTTAACCATTCTTATTTTTTATTCATTCGTGGGGTGTGGGCATCGCTGGCTGGGCCAGTATCTATTGATCATCCCTAGTTGCCCTTAAGAAGGTGGTGGTGAGCTGCCTTCTTGAGCTGCTGCAGCCCATGTCGTTGTAGGTACACTCACAGTGCTGTTAGGAAGGGAGTTCCAGGATTTTGACCCAGTGGCAGTGATGGAAGGGTGATATGTTTCCAAGTCAGGATGGTGAGTGCTTTGGAGGGCAACTTCCAGGTGGTGGTGTTCTCATGTCTCTGCTGCCCTTGTCCTTCTAGATGGTAGTGGTTGTGGGTTGGGAAGGCGCTGTCTAAGTAGGCTTGGTGAGTTCCTGCAGTGCATCTTGTAGACGGTACACACTGCCGCCACTGGGGTGCCAATCAAGCGGGCTGCTTTGACCTGGATGGTGTCAAGCTTCTTGAGTGTTGTTGGAGCTGCACTCATCCAGGCAAGTGGAGAGTATTCCATCACACTCCTGACTTGTGCCTTGTAGATGGTGGACATTCCTTCTTGAACTAATGTGTAAATAATCAAAGAATTTTGAAATGTATGTATTTTTGCTCAAACCGCATAAATTAGCATGGAATTTTTGACATATCTAATGTATACATTAATATCAGCATATTAAATACCAAAAAAAATATTTAGGAATTCTAACCCATAAAGATATTTATAAATGTATTACTATGATAAAAAGCAAATCCTTGGGGAAAGAACAATTTGATTGTCAGCAAATTTGGTGGAAAATTGCAAAATTATAACACACTTATGATCTTGAATAAAATACTTTATTGTAGTTTATGGTGCATGAATCATTATGCAATATATTATGCAAATGCATTATGTTCAATCATGATGAAGCACAGAATGTCTTGATTAATAGCTTTACCTCTACAGAGTGAAGTTGAAACCTTGTGCAGTACTACTTTTCACAAGGTTAAAGATACAATCATGCTTATTTATTAAAACAGTGAGTTACATTGAAGGTTGTTAGTATTTATTTTAGTAGTTTCATCCTTTCAGACACCCGTAACAGTACTGAAAGAGCCCCTCAGTGTCATCCAGTCTGCTATATCTTTGGGTTGATCTGCCTGTTGTGTCGCTGCTTGTTTCCCCTTCAAATAGACTCAAAGAAATTACAACTCAGGAATGAATATAAAGTAGCACCTAGATAGTCCATATTGTTTTAGTTTTAGCTCTCACCACCTGAAGGCTGGGATATAGAGCTGCAAGTGTCAGCCTCCCTCTCGCACCTTGCTGAACCAACCATTCTTCATATGCAAGACAAGAAGTGACGAATATTAGCTGTACATTTGATCATGGGAGTATAATAACTGAACTGAACCTGTGCTCAGTTGAGATTCATACATAAGAACTTTGAGAAGACAATTGGGCTGTATTCATTTTAAAATTTAGCTGCTGTGCGTGGCCGGTTTTCAGCGCACAATCCCTTTATATTTTTTTGCGCAGCCACGCACGCAAATTATTCATCCCAGACTTAGGTGCTTTCTTGAACCGCTGCAGTCTATGTGTTGTAGCGCCAGCTGTGCTGATAGGAAGGCAGTTCCAGGATTTTGACCCAGCAACTGTGAAGGGATGGCAATATAGTTCTAAGTCAGGATGGTGTGTGGCTTGAAGGGGACCTTGCTGGCAGTGACAGTCCCATGTCTCTGCTGCTCTTGTCCTTCTAGGTGGTAGAGGTTACAGGTTTGAGAGGTGCTGTCAAAGAAACCTTACTGAGTTGCTGCAGTGCATTTTGTACATGGCACACGCTGCTGCCATTGTGCACTGATGGTGGAGGGAGTGAATGCTTAATGTTTGGGGTTCCAATCAAGTGGGCTGCTTTGTCCTGGGTGTTGTAGGTGCCTTGGGTGTTGCTGGAGATGCAATCATCCTGTCAAGTGGAAATTATTCCATCGCACTCCTGACTCCTAGATGATGGAAAAGCTTTGGGGAGGCAGAAAATGAGTCGCTCTCCATTGATTACCCAGCTTCTGGCCATCTCTTGAGGCCATTATATTTATATGGCTAGCCCAGTTCAATTTCTGGTCATTTCTGCAGTTGACGACCAAGGGAAGGTGGTTAAATCCTCTCTTGTCAGAGATGGTCATTACCTGGCACTTGTGTGGCATATTACTTATTACTTAGCAGCCCAAACCTAAGTGTTGTCCAGGTCTTGCTGTACGCAGGCATGAACACTTTATTAACTGAGCAGTTGCAAAGAAAACTGAACAGTATATAATCATCAAAAAACATCCCCACTTCTGACCTTATGCTGGAGGGATGGTCATTGATGGAACAACCGAAGGTGGTTGGATCAAGGATACTATCTAAGAAACTCCTGCAGCAATATCCTGGAGCTGGATTGGCCTCCAACAACCACAGTCATCTTCCTTTAAACTAGGTATGACTTCAGCCAGTGGAGAATTTTCCCCCTGCTTTGCATTTACTACAATTTTATTAGGATGCCCTGATGCCACACTCTGTCAAATGCTGCCTTCATTTCACAATGCGCAGTCACTCCCACCTGACCTCTAGAATTTAACATTTTTGTCCATTTTTGGATCAAGGCGGTAATGAGGTCTGGAGCTGAGTGGCCCTAGTGGTACCTGCACCGAACATTTGTGAGTAGGTTATTGGTAAGTATGTGCCACTTGATAGCACTGTCAATGACACCTTCCATCATTTTCCTGATAATTTAGAGATGGGGTCTTTTTTGGCCAGATTAGATTTGTCCTTTTTTTTCAGAAAGAACATATCTAGGTCATTTTCCACTTTCTTGGGTAGATGCCAGTCGTGTACCTGTACTGGAACAGCTTGCTAGAGTCACAGCTGGTTCTGAAGTACTTATTTACGGCACAGAGCCAGGCTGCTTGCAGGGCCTACAGCCTTTTCTGTATCCAGTTCACTCAGCTAGATATCACTTGAAGTGAATTGAATTGGCTGAAAGCTGCATCTGTGATGGTGGGGACTTCAGGAATTGGGTGAGATAGATCATCCGCTCAGGCATTTCTGGCTGAAGATCATTGTAAATGCTTCAACCTGATCTTTTGCACTCGGATGTTGGGCTCCACCATCATTGAGGATGTGAATGTTCATGGTGTCACCTCCTTCCATTCATTGTCCCCCAACAGTTACAACTGAATGTGACAGAGCTTTGATCTGGCCCATGTTTTTATGGAATCACTTAGCTCTGTATAGCATGCTATGTCCGTTGCTTAGCGTCAATTAGTGCTGGGTTGTAGCTTTACTAGGTTGGCACCTCATTTTTAGGCACACCAGGTGCTGCTCCTAGCATCCTCCCTTACACCTCTCATTGAGCCAGTGTAATGGTAAGAGGGATATACCAAACAATGAAATTAGACATTCCTGTCAAATACAATTCTGCTACTGCAATGCCCCACAGTGCTTCATGGACGCCGAGTTTTGACCTGCTAGATCAGTTCTAAATCTAGAAGAAATTCAGATTCTGTACTATGGCCACACCACATGCTGACGAGTGTTGTCACTATGAAGACAGCTCTGTCCTGCCAGTGGGACAAGACATAACCAACAATTTTGATGGAGTAGTCCCTGACATTGGTTGAATGTTTGATTCTGTCAGTGTGACAATGTCAGGCTGTTGCTTGACTCGTCTGTGGGATAGCTCTCCCAATTTTGGGTCAAGTCCCCAGATGTTAATGAGGAGAGCATTTCAGGGTTTGCTGGACTGGATGTGCCTTTGTCATGTCCGCATCCAATGCCTGGGCCAATGTTGAGTGATCTGTTTGGTCTTATTCTTATTACACTTTTTCACAACACTTTTGTACAAAAATAGCTTACTGGGCCATTTCAGAGGGCAGTTAATAGTCAACCATATTGATGCGGACCTGAAATTACATGTTGGCCAGGCCAGGTAAGGACGACAGATTTCCTTTCCTGAAGGGCATTTGTGGACCAGATGGGTTTTTATGACAATTCAGTAGTTACATTGGGTGGAAGTTTATGGCCCCGTCACAGCAGGGGAGAGGCCATAAAATGCAGCAAGCTGTTCATTGACTTCGGTGGGACTGTAAATCCCAATGGCGTAACATTCCAGCCATGATCACCATTACTATTGGTAAAGTTTTACTTTCACTGCTTTAAACCTGTGTCTCTTTATTCTACTTCTGTGATTGAAAGTAATATTTGTTATTCTTTAATATTCCAATTACTCTACAATATTCTTTAATATTTACTATTATTCTTTAATATTCCTGAATATTAGTCTTTAATACTGTGGATTTACAATTTGTATACTATAAACATTTTGTATGCCTCTTTAAAATTATCTCTCAGGTGCATTCTTTCCTGGCTAAAAAGTCCAAACCTCTCCAGTCCTTCCTCAGAATTTAAATCTTTTATACTAGAGATCAGTCTCTTGACTTCTCTGCACTGCCTTCCTTGTTTCTTAGAGGCCACAACTGGACACAGTTTTTAAGGCCAGAAGCAAAATACTGCAGACGCTGAAAATCTCATAATCAAAATGCTGGAAATACTCAGCAGATCAGGGAGCATTGCTGGAGAAAAAAACTTCATTTTGTCTCCACAGAAGACACCTGACCTGCTGAGTATTTCCAGCATTGACAGTAATAAAGGTGCAGTCTCAGTGGTCAGTGAGACAGTAACAAAGGCCCTTGTTTAAAACAATCACAAAACAAATTAGAAATAAAGGCACAAAAGCTTTTGACAATGAATGGCTAGAATATGGAATTCTCTGCCATAACTGATGCTGAAGAATAGTCCTTGCAAAACGAATTAGATAGTTGATGAAAAGAGCAATATTAAAAGCTATGGGAAGCAAGCAGAAAAGTGAGATTAGACTAAGGCCTGAATTTTCCGTTTGGCAGGGGGGGGCAGAGTGGGAGCGGGCAAGGGTGGACCCGATCGCCGCCCGTGATCGGGTCCGCGCCGCCATTTTAACCGGGTGGGCCCATTAAGGCCTGCCCAGCGTATTTGCCGACTCCCGTGGATAGCGGGAGTGTGCGGGCGGCGGCGGGCGTGCCCAGACCGCCGGGTCCAATGGCGGCCCGGCAGTCTGTTTAAAAGAAGGCCTGGCAGCCTTTTGTAGGCTGCTCACAATGGCCAGTGCTAGGCCGCAGCAGAGGGGTTCGGGTGAGTAGGCCAGCGGGGGGGCCAGTGCGCCACTCGCTTTTCTGATGACTGCCTTGCTGCCCTTCTCGGGGAGGTGGCAGCACAGTGGGTGGTGTTGGTCCCCCAGGTTGGGAGGAGGAGGCCCCCCCCCCGCCCCCGCCATATGACGAAACGTGCCTGGGAGGAGGTGGCGGAGGTGGTGAGCTCCCGCGATGTGGTGTGGTGCACCTGGATCCAGTGCTGTAAGAGCTTCAATGATTTGTTGCGCTCTGTCACGGGGAGTACCATGTTGGCATTGGGCATTTAACCCAGCAGGTAGCCTTACTCTGCGCCCCCACCCCACCCCCCTCTCCAAGTCTCAGTGTCGTGATACATTGAATCATTGATGGCATTTTTCCTTTGCTGGGCGGGCAAACAGATAGTGCCCATGCTGAGGTCAGCCTGAGTGGGTCACAAGGAGAGTAGTTTTCCCCCGCCGCATGTGTTGATCTAAGTCCCACATGACTGGTGTGGGGGAAACCTGGAGGAGCTGCACCTAGGCGCAGACTCAGAACTCCAGGACATGTCCTAGTCAGGGTGATGAGATGATGGGAGGGGAGCTTCAAGGTGGCATGGCAACAAACTATCTGCTGCCCTCGACGCTGCACGTGCTTGCGCCTCCTTGCTATGGGAGGAAATACTGTGTGGTTTCTTATGCGATGTAGGCAGCATGTGTCCAAGTGGGCAGTGGGGGGGTTGGGGAACAGGCCTAGCATCTTTGTGTGAGTGATCAGCAGCAGAGGGGTGAGGAGGCACTGGAACCCTGACATGTCCCACTCTGGTTGGGGTGGGCCGTGCGCGAACAGAGTCCATGTGCAATTTGCCTTAATCAATGCTCTTCTCTCTTTTTCAGGAGAAGAAGGCGCAGAACGCGTCCGAGTGTGTGAGGACTGGAGGTGGCCAGGCACAGCTCTCCATACCAAGCCGCTTCGAGCAGGTGGTCCTTGAGCTGGAGAGGCGCCATGCACCCAGGTCTACTGATGTCGGTGAGGTTGGGGTGCCACGGCCAAGTATTTCTGCCCAAAAGTGAGGTCAGCATTGTCCTCCCAAAAGCCATAATAGCACTGATGATTGTTAAATTAGTTATTGTTGCAACATTGCTGGACCATTGCTTATGGAAGTTTGAGCGCATAATGAGCCGGGGGGACAGGGATGAACTTTGTCATTGTCTGCACGCTAACTGATCCAATGTCCTTGTTCTCCCTTTCAGCATCATCGGAGCAGGGCCAGGAGGAGGAGCAGCAGATGCCCCCTCTCTCACCTGAGGGGCCTGAGGTCTCACCAGTGTCACACCATCTCTGCGAGGCAGGCACCTGCGCAGATACTAGCACCTCGGTGGGAATTCGAACAATGGCTAGTGTCCCGGGGCACAGTGGTGACGCCCCTTCACACTCGCTGGAGGAGCTGGCAGAGACAGAGAGTGCCCAAGGTGCCAGTAGTCGGAGGACTGCAGGGGACCAGGCACATGCTCAGTCGGTGCCTGATGATGTGTCTCTGGAGTCGTCCGTGACACAGTAAGTGCAGGAAATGCGGCCGGGTGTGCGGGAGTATCTGGGGGAGATACATGAGGCTATGCTTGGCTTGGTGTCCATGGTGGAGGAGTCTACATGGATGATTACCGAAGCAATGAGCCACATGTCTGAGCACCATGCTTCCTCCATGGAGAGAGTGGTGACTCTTGTGAAGAGCCTACTCCAGGAGATCCGTCAGGGCTCCCTAGGGATGCCCTCTGACCAGCAAGCCCTCACACCGGCAATTAATTCAGCTGGTTAGTGCCAATGTGGGAGATGGTCTAGGCATCAACTTTCACAGCTCGTTGCCCATCCATCCATGGTGAGCAGGGAGGTCAGAAGCAACCTCACGTTGGCGCAGTAGCTGCCTGTTGTCTCTGCGGGCTCCTCTCAGGGCGCTCCGGATGAGGATGGCAGCTCCTCCTCCCCTCTCCCAGTGGCCGTTTCATCCGGTGAGGCTGCGGTGACTGGGGAGATGCCAGCTGCGGAACAGGCAGCTCCCTCCCAGGCAAGGCCAGCACAGGCTCCACGGGCCAGAGGACGACTGCCAAGGTCATCAAGGCCAACAGAACAGCAGAGGCAGCAGGCTGGCTCAGATGCCACTCCGAGCGATGGGGCAACACCAAAATGTAGCACTTGTACACAAAAGCATAAGGCATCTTAGGCACGGGTTTCTCACTGGTGCTTGTGTGTTGGCCCGAGATTAGGTCTTTATGATTTCTTTTTGACTGTTAACACTATTGTTTTCTCTTTGTGATAAGTTCTTTTGCTTCACACATTAAATGCAGATGTGTGACCATGGTTGAGGGTGCCTCATTTGACATTCAGCTTTATGTACAAGGCCCTTAGTTAGTGCTGCTGACCTGGCAGATTTTGCACTTAGGTGTTGAGTATTGAGCCAGTCTTGTCCTGGTGATCCATCTGTGTTGTGCTAGCAGAAGGTTCATTGGAGTAAAGCATCCCGGGTGTCTCTGCCTCCCTGGAGTAGTCCCGGGTCAGCGTCTACCCCCTCAGCATTTCCTTGTGCCTGCTCATCCTCAGAATCACTACTGGACTCATCGTGTGCAGCCGCAGCCACTGCGTCGATGTCTTCATTGTCCTCTGCGTCCCCCATTTCCAGCGCAAGATTGTGGAAAGCGCAGCATGCAACCACTATCACTGACACACGATCTGGGGGGTACTGGACTGCGCCTCCTGAGCGGTCCAGGCACCAGAAGTGCATCTTGAGAAGACCGATGGTTCTCTCCACCACAGCCCTTGTGGAGGCGTGGCTCCTATTAAAGCGCTGCTCAGCTTCTGTTCTTGGATGGTGGAGAGGCGTCATGAGCCACCTTCTGAGGGGATAGCCCTTGTCACCCAGAAGCCAACCATCTAGCCGAGCTGGAGCACTGAAGAGACCCGGCACCTGGGAGTGTCTGAGGATGTAGACGTCGTGGGAGCTGCCTGGGTACCTTGCACAGACTTGTAGAATCAGCATCCTGTGATCACACACTATCTGCACATTCATGGAGTGGAAGCCCTTCCTGTTGATGAAGGCACCGAGCTCACCTGCTGGCGCCTTGATGGCCACATGTGTACAGTCTATAGCACCCTGGACACGGGGGAAGCCAGCAATGGCCGCAAAGCCTCTAGCTCGCTGTGTCTGGCTTGCCTGGTCCCAGCGGAAGTGGATGGAGGTCAATGCCCATCTGGACAGAGCGTCTGTAACCTGTTTGACACAAGTGTGGACAGCTGATTGGGAGACACCGCAAAGATCACCCACCGAGCCCTGGAAGGAGCTAAAGGCATAGAAGTTGAGGGCAGCTGTGACCTTCAGAGACACTGGCATGCGGTGTCTGCCCACACAGTTAGGAGAGATCTCAGGCCCAATCATCTGACAGATATAGTTGACTGTCTCCCTTGAGAGATGGAGCCTCCTTTGGCACTGCACCTCAGACATATCGAGGTAACTGCTTCGCCGCCTGTATACCCTGGCAGCAGGATAGTGGTATCTTCTGCGGCCTCTTCTGCCTTGGACTACCTCTTGGCTCTGCGCCCCTTGTGCCTGCGCCTGTATTCCCAAAGGTGGCTCCTCTGGAGGCTGAATGTGCACTCCTGGCTTCCTACCCCTTCTAGCCCTCCCTTCCTCCTCAGAGGAGCTGCCTCCAGTGGACAGGCTAAGTGAAAGCTTCCTGAAACCCGCAGGCCCAGAAAAGATTCCTCACTGCAGAGTGCTGACCTGAAGATTAAGAGTCCAGAAAAAGCAGCTGGGATGTGTTCTGAAGTACTGCAGATCACACAGGCAAGTTTGAAAAACTTTCAAAAATAAATACTTCACAGGGCAGATTCACGACCCACTGAGCCCTCTTATTCTGCCTGTGGATGAGGTTAATACAAATGTCTCCTAACTGCCTGCCCGTTGCGCCTGTGTGCCGACCCGAAGATTGCATGGGCGCCTAAAAATCGTCGTCGATTGAACACTAAGTTTCTTAAATGTCCTGTTAATTAATGGTGGGCGCGCGTCGGACTTCATCGTGGGCCCGCCCCCGCACGTGAAACGGAAAATTCTGCCCTAAATAGTTTATGGAAAAAATGCTAGTGTAGACTCATTGTTTTAAATTGCTTGTTTCTATGATTTTAACATTCTATAAGTGATGTGTGGTACTAATCTATGATTCAATGTTAATCTGCAGTGGTTCAAGAAGGTGGCTCACCACCACCCTCTCAAGGACAATTAGAGGCAGGCAACAAATGCTGGCCTTGCCAGCGACACTCAGAGACCATGAACAAATAAAAAATAATGATATCATAAGAGTCATAGAGTCATACAGCACAGAAACAGGCCCTTCGGCCCATCATGTCCGCGCGGGCCATCAAGCACCTATCAATTCTAATCCCATTTCCAAGTACTTGGCCCATAGCCCTGGCTAATATCCTTAATACAAATGCTATTCTGGGTCATCCTATGTGGTGTGATATTCTTTTGGATTTATGATAGTATTTAGTCTGTTGCAGCTCATGGTAAATGCAAATTCAAGTGTCACTGCTCTGTATTATCCAGGTTATATTAGGTGGTATCTAAATACATGAGATCAATTGATGAAAATATTGGCTAAAATATGTGCTACTTAAATCACATTAGGTTAAAAGGTTTACTATATCAAACTGGCTTACACTGATATATTCCAAATATAACCATATGTTCTCATTATCATTTAGTCTTATGTAATGCCTGATGAATTTTAATGTTGTCAAGAAATGTCTTGTTACAGGAAAAGACAATGTTGATTACAGTGTAGGATACTTGTGTTTTAAAGAAACATGAATAAATCTTAATTCAATTTTTCACACTATTCAAGTTTTATGTTCACTAATTGACACAGGTTGAGCTACCTTTGACACAGGTACATTCGGTAAATCACAATCTGGGGGATAAGAGCAAACAATGAGCAGCAGACCATTTCAAAACCTGGAAGACCTCGACACAAATTACCTGCATGGGTTTTGGATCTGAATGATAAAATTACAGCAAAGGTTAATTTCCTCACCATTTCTCAGCAGATTAGCATGTAGGAATTTGTTTTTGCAGGAAGACCATTTGTGCTTGTTTTGCATCGTTAAAATTCTTCCCATGTGCTCCCTCATGTATTTTGAGCCTTTCCATCATCTGCTTACTGTGTCCTCACCGGTCTCATTTGCATAAATCTGAGTGTGAGCCAGTGGTGTAGCAGCTGTGAGTTTCCTGGCTTTGCACTGCTCATGGACTGGGATTACCTGAACTGAAGAACAGGGTCACCTGATCACAGTAGACTTGAGGAGGATTTGAGTCTGAAGAGTCTGTGGGGTTGAAACATTGATTTTATTTTTACTCAACTGTTTATTGAGAGGATCATTATGTATTAAGAACATGCGTTCACAGCTCTGCAATTGAATCATAGGATGGTTAAAGCACAGAGGAGCCTATTTGACCCATAGTGTCTGTGCGAGCCCTCTGCAAGTGCAACTCAGTCCCACTCCCTCGCCTTTTCCCCTTAACACTGCAACTTTTTTTCTTCCGATATTATCCACTTTTTGAAAGATATGATTGCATCTGCCTTCTTGACAGTCTTGGGCAGTGCATTCCAGATCCTAACTCCATGCAGCGTAAAAAAGGTTTTCCTCATGTCGCCCTTGCTTCTTTTGCTAATTATTTTAAACTGGTGTCCTCTGTTTCTCAACCCTTCGGACAATGGGGACAGTTTCTCCCTATCTAATCTGTCCAGACCCCTCATGATTTTCAGCGCCTCTATCGAATCTCCTCTCAACCTTTCCTTCTCTAAGGAGAACAACTCCAGCTTCCCCAGTCTATCCGTGCAATTGAATTCTTTTATCCCTGGAACCATTCTTGCAAATCTTACCTGCACCCTCTACAAAGCCTTCAAATCCTTCCTAAAGTGTGCTGCCTAGAATTGGACACAATGGGTGGAAAGTTACCAGCCAGAAACAGGTGAGATGAAAACGACTATCAGCCTAGCAGGGGCAGGTAGCCAATTAGTGCCAGTTACCTGGCCTACTGGGACCAGATTGGAGGCATCACCGGAATCCTACTGGTGGCAGATACACCCCTCACTGTGGGTCAACCCTGGCAGGTACCTGAAAGTGGTCTCCTAGCAGCAGGTCAGGGGAACCAGTGAAACAACCTGTTTTTAAACAACCCACTACCCCATCTCTAAGTAGCTTCCACCACAGGGCCACAGCTGCCGTTGCAGACCATCCTGTAGAGGGGGGGCCCTCTCTAAAATGATGCTTGGTAGCTGTGGCCATCATTCATTTTAAATAATTTGCAATTCCTCAGAGGATGCCTTCATCATGAGGCATCATTATGTTCTCTTGACTGCTGCAGCACATCACACATCTCCTTGTGGGGCTGCTGGCAGGCCAACACTGCAGGATGTCCAGTTGGCCCAGGCTGGTGTCTTTCCCACCTGCTATCCTTAACTGAATGTCCCTCACGGTGGTGGACTCTTAATTGGCAGTCTCAAGTAAGATCACTTAGATGGGTGGCCAGGCATCACTAGCGGGGTTGGGACCCGACCTCTGAAAATTGTTAAAGGCATCAAGATTCCACCCAATAGTCCAGCTGAGGCCAAACCAGTGTAATAGAGGTTCACCATAACTGCCTTGCCTTTGTACTCTATGGCTCCATTTATAAAACCAGGATCCCTTATGCCTCATGAACCACTTTCTCAACCTGCACTGCCACCTTCAACGATTTGTGCACATATACCCACAGGTCCCTCTACTCCTTTAGAATTGTATCCTTTAATTTATATTTCCTCTCCTTGTTCTTGCTACCATAATGTACCATGTCACACTACTCTGCTTTAAATTTCATCTGCTTCGTGTCTGCTCATTCTACCAGTCTGTCTATGTTCCCTTAAAGTCTGTCACCATTCTCTTCACAGTTGACAATATGCTCCAGATTGGGTGTCAAAAAGGTTGTAACCTGCTGTGCTCTTCACAACATCACATTTCAAAAAGGATATAGTTAATAACATACCTCATCACACTTATTCTATTACTTGTTCTATGCTTCCTCTAAGTGCCAGCAGAGGGACAGGATCACAGGAGTTGGTTGGCTCCTCTTGGTGTACAGATGGGGTATTGGGACTGTTCTGTTGAAGGGTCATGAGGACTCGAAACGTCAACTTTGTTCTTCTTCGCCGATGCTGCCAGACCTGCTGAGTTTTTCCAGGTAATTCTGTTTTTGTTTTGTATCTCATATTACCCTGCTTCTGGGTAGCTTGTTATCACCTGCCACAATCCACTGGTGTAGTGCTATAAGGGGACAAGCAGAACTAAATGACTCTTGGATGGCTTGATCCTCATCATCCTCTTCACCATGATCATCTTCCTACTCTGACTGTGCTGCAAGTGGATCTGCAGGAAAGAAGGCAGAAGAGCTAGATAGAAAACAGCATATTTAGTCAGAAACAAATTAATCTAATAATGGTAGACAGATTCACATAAAAATAAAAAGACATTTCAGGATCACAAATGGAAATAAATACGAAGAGGAACATTAATAAAATGAAACAGCGATGGGGCGCAGATTCAAAATAAGTAACTGTTGCAATCCCCGTAAGGGAACCGGAAACCAAAAATAATCAAATTTACCAAATGACCCCAAAATGAAGAAATTACCAACAAAATTTCACATTTTGTAACTCTTACTTTAACTCAAATCAGAACCAACACAAATTTAACATGAATTAACAGGTAAATGATTCTTTAAATAGAAAAGGTAAAATTCAATTCAAACAGTTGATACAACAAAGATATGTTGTACCCAAACACCTGACTCATGAGCCACAGACATGTGACACTATGTGCATTTCCAAAGTTCTCTAACATGGCCCCTGGTGTGTAGGATCTCTTATTTTCCCACTTAATCGGTTTGGCCCTTGCATCACATTCACCAGCAGCTGTATCCCATCTGATGTCCCCAGAGATGGTTATCACTCAAATGGCACACTCCTGCGGAACCTCCTTGACTATGTTCATGCCAGTTTTGATGGCACAGATTCCCCAGAAATTCCCTTCGCCCAACCCTTTAATAAACCCCATTAAATGGTCTGGCTGGCTCTGGCAAAACTGAAGGAATAGCAGTAAGATTTTCCAAATCACAATCCCTGATCTAACCTTATCTTCAGCTTTCTGATCTGTTTAACTGTAGTACACATACAGCTCCTTATAAATATGCCTTCCCTGTTCTCCCCTCTACTGCAGTTCCCCATTGTGTCTACCAGCCACACACCTTTCATATGTTAACTTTCTTCCTGTGGTACTCCAGGTCAAGGGTCGCCAGGTCACATGGACCAGTATTTCTTTCTCTTCAAGAAAATTATAATTAATCCCTTTACAATTGCTGCAAACTCTTAAAAATCCTTCTCAAACATTCTTAAAACAAATTTCGGATTCCACAGGCATTGACAAGAAATTACAAATTTTCTTTACTGTACTGCTTCCAGGTCAAAGGTCATCACAGTAACAATGATAAACAAAAGAAAACAGAGATGTGGATTTTATTGGCAATTTTCCTCTCTCCTCCCGAAGGCTGAGGCCCCTGTGAGAGCACAGTTCCTTGGATGCTGCTTGGTTTTTGGTATAACCATTTTCTTGTACTGCTTTGGCAACGAGAGTTAGGAACCTATTTAACCCGGGGCATCATAGCTAAGTCTAATCTTCTTGGCACCAGATATCCAACACACACAGAATTCCAGCAGTGGGCAATGATCAGGAGCAGGACTGTGGGTGATTTTTTTCCGTCTTTTTAACCAAGGATGTAGAGGTTAAATTATGATCCTTTATACAGTGCCCAAACAGACCAGGTATTGAACCTGGGACTTCCATCAAAATGATTGCTTAGTTACTCACTGAATAAACTTGTTGAGTGATTGAGGAGAGATCTAGATTTAACGAAAGACTTGCATTTATATTGCACTTTTCACAATCTTAGGAGGTTACAAAGTTCTTTACAACCAGTATGTACTTTTGAAGTGTGGTGATGTCAGAAACATAGGAGCTGGTTTGCATACAGCAATGTCCCTTAAACAGAAATGTAAGAATGACTAAATAATCTATTTTGATGCTGTTGGTTGAAATATTCATATAGGCCTCAACACTAGTGAGAACCCATTTATTCTTCAAAATAGGGATGGAATCATTTACATCAGCTGAGAGGGTACACAGGGTCAAAAACAAAAATTGCTGGAAAAACTCAGCAGGTCTGACAGCACCTGTGGAGAGAAAGACAGAATTAATGCTTCGAGTCCGTATGACTTCTTCAGAACTAAGTCATTAGGGCTCGAAACATTAACTCTGTCTTTCTCTCCACAGATGCTGTCAGACCTGCTGAGTTTTTCCAGCAATTTTTGCTTTTGTTTCAGATTTCCAGCATCCGCAGTATTTTGCTTTTATCTTAGGGTACACAGGGTGTTGGTTTATTGTCACATCCCAAAAACAGCACCTCTGACAGCGCAGCATTCCATCAGTACCTCACCTATGCTCTAGCCTCCGTAGTGGAACATCTGACTCTGAGGTGAAAGTGCTACTCATTGAGCTTTATGTGAAACCTTGACATGGAGTCAAAGGAATATGACCTCAGATTTCCAGATTCCTGCAATAATTGTTTACCTTCTGCTTCAGATGGCTGTACTTACTGTAATATTGAGCTGATTCTGCTGTGAAAATAATGGTGAGGCTAATGGTGCTCATCTTTACTTGTGCACAAATCAGAAAGTGACTTCCAGTGATCACACATACACAGTTAAATGCAAAAATTTGATGTTACTGTGCGAGATATGTCACTCCTCCGTAAGATGCATGAATGCAGCATTTCATCATCTAATGCCTAATTCACATGCATTGAACAGGGTGAAGTTCCCTTAATTATGTCATAGTTTAGGACTAAACTCACCATGAAGGGTTAAAGCTTGCCCATATATTCCAAAGTGCCCTGTTAACAATGTGATAAATCTTAGTTTCTGCCAAACAACCTCTCTGGCACTGAAAGTGAACCTTTATGAATCTGGAGTATCATTCCTTCAGCTTTTAGTTATTGTTGGAGATAAAAAAAATTGTTTCTTCTTTTCCTTTGGGTGAAATTTAACTGTGGCATGATGTTGCTCAAGGCAGACCAGGAAGTGGGACTGTTTGTGCATTTGTGCTTTTTGCTGGTTTCCAGACAATTACAATTAAAATTTAAAGTGCTGGTGGTATGAATGGGACATATGCAATCGTGCCTTTTCAGTGCTGAGACCTGCTGTCAGCTGACAATGCAGCAGGTATGAGTGGGCTATAAGAGTGGGCTATCCTAGACAAACAGGGAGGCTCTTTATCGTGACCACAACTTTCCTACTCAACTCCATTGCCATTAACATGAAAACAAAAGGGTGGCATGGGTGTTTTTCAAATTTAAATTTCACTTGTAGATATTGCACATTACATTGGTTTTCCTTTATTCATGCGTGCATCATTGTTATTGGTTTGGACTAGTTTAGTCAGGGATCTAAATGGACTGGCACACCTCATGGTTGGCACACATTGATGGTTACAGGGGAGTTAAGAACATTTCTTTATTGTGGAAGAAACAATGATGTTGCATTCACTCTTTGTTGAATGTTCATGTCAGTGTCCGGTATTATACTTGCCACTCTGTGGGACATGGCTAAACTTGTAGGCACAGCTGGTCCTCCCTTCTAAAAATTAAAAGTCATTGTCTGAGATCACTTTCAGAGGGGATATCTTAAATGTTGTAGGTGAACTCAAAGCCCTGTAAGGGCTCTGGCAGCCAACACCATGAGATAGGCTCACATGTGGACAAAACTGGCACTGCCCTTGAAGCCCCTCATTTTCTTACATTTACTGAATGTCCCCACCACCCACACACCCCCTCCCCACAACACCCAGGACACCAAGCCCTTCCCTCTTCCACTTCTCCATGCCCTAATCCCACCCTCTGTCTTCCCCTTGGATCCCTCCACCACTCCACACTAGCCCCCCTCCACCCTCATAGAAACATAGAAAATATGAGCAGGAGTAAGTCACTTGGCCTTTTGAGCCTGCTCCGCCATTCAATATGACCATGGCTGATTCTCTATCTCAACACCATATTCCTGCTCTCTCCCAATACCCCTTGAGACCCTTAGAATCCTTGTTAAATATATTCAGTGACTTGGCCTCTACAGCCTTCTGTGGTAGAGAATTCCACAGGTTCACCACCCTCTGAGTAAAGATATTTCTCCTCATCTCAGTCCTAAATGGCCTACCCTGTATCCTGAGAATGTGACCCCTTGTTCTAGACTCCCTAGCTGGAAGAAACATCATCCCTGCATCCAGCCTGTCAATCCCTGACAGAACTTTATACGTTTCAATGAGATCCCCTCTCATACTTCTAAACTCCAGTGAATACTGGCCTAATCTGCCCAATCTCTCCTCATATGACAATCCTGCCATCCCAGGAATCGGTCTGGTGAACCTTCACTGCACTCCCTCTATGGCAAGTATATCCTTTCTTAGGTAAGGAGACCAAAACTACACACAATACTCCAGGTATGGTCTCACCAAGACCCTGTACAGCTGCTGTAAGATATCCTTGCTCCTGTACTCAAATCCCCTCATAATGAAGGCCAACATACCATTTGCCTCATTTAACTGCTTGCTGCCTAAAGGGAGGTGAGGACTACTGTGTGGAAGATGTAAGTGCCTTTCCAGCACTAATTGTGAGCCAGGAGGAGCAGGAGTGCTTCCTTCCAGTCCCCAAGCTATCATGCCTTTCCCCTCCAAGATCCCCAATCAGACCACCACCCCACCATCTCCTGAGATTTGGAAGCCACCCCACACTATCACTCCCCCAGCAGCAGTCTGGAGGTATGTTTATTTTTTACATTCATTTCATGGGATATGAGCATCACTGGCTAGGCTATTTCACCAGCTGCCATGGTGTGATTTGAACCTCGGTCATTACCCTGGATCTCTGGAATACTAGCCCTGTGACAGCACCACTATGCCACCGCTTCTCCTCAGCACTGTCTCATCCTTGATGGTCCCGAGCCTCCATTCAAGCTGCCATTCTCCTGCTCCCCTCACTTGTGCTGCAGAGTTCAACAAGGAAAACCACTGACCTCAGACACAACTGCACAAAGCCGTGCATACTATCTTTAAACAAAGGTGAACTGGCTGCTATGAGATTCACCTGTGCTGCTGACGTAATCATGCAGGCGAGATGTAACTTTAAAAAGTTTTAAGCTAATGAGTATTCATGGTATGCAGATGTATTACAAATGGGAGCTGACCACAGGATGGCATGAGGCCCGTTACATACAAAGACGCCGCTGACTTAATCTCTGTATCTCAACCTGCCATCGGGAAATCAAAATTTTGGCTCCTGCCTAATTCAATCACCCTACATGCCACATTTCCTGCCCTTTGTAAAATTCTCCATTGTCTGCCACTTTTATTTCTCTCTTTTAATCCAATCTTTAATTGCCTTTCCGTACGTGATTTGACATTACATTCATGAGCCTGCACTTTTTGGTTCAAATTCTTTCTGATTGCCATGTGCCAGACACCCTGTAGAGGGAGCTACACCATTCAGATGTCCTGCTGACAGCAACTTGCTGTGCAAAACCCCCAATAAAAGCTCTGAGCAAATGCAACCCTAATGAACTGGAAATCCTGTTTGTTCACCACTCACAGCAAATTCTGGCCCAATAAGACATGTAAATACTTGTACAATACATTTTGATTTCTGTCTTCAGTGTTATTTTCTTATTCACTTTCCCAGCTTCTGGTTGGATTTTTCTAAAAGGGTCCACTTCAAATGGACATTTCAATGTCTCCCATGTACGTGAGTTAGTATTCCTGAGGGTTTCTTGCTGATGTGTACCTTTGGCACTTGGTTTCTATTTTTATGTGATGCATGCTATTAAATCTAGACTATACAAATGCTCAGAGTAACAGTAAACAACAGTTTTTCATTGTAGAATACAGAAAAAAATGGTCTGATGTTCTGGAATAGTGGCTACTAAGAGGGATTCTGGAATGTTATATTGTAAAAAGAACTTTGAATCTGCCTAACTAAGTGTACCTTAGATCTAATTTTTGATATATGCTTTGTGCACTGGCGTAGCGTCCCCCCGACCACCACCACCTGCCCCCCCCCAACCCCTACCTCCAGGGTCAAGTGCAGCCCACAGAATATGGAGGGTAGATCTCAGTACACTTAGTGCTGAACTCCCTATTTACAGAGAGCAAAGGTTTCTGAAGATTTAAAGTCAGTTGTGTCTTACAAAGTACAAATTAATGAATTGGAATGAATGTACATTTGTCTCACTCTTGATTCTGCATAAAGTTTGCGACACATTTACTGAAGATCTGAATCCTTGTAAGCTATTTTTGGAAGAACTCCATCACTTGAAGTTTGGTTGCTATGTTGCTAAACTTGCATCCTGATTGCTGGTTTTGATTTCACAAATTCAGTTTTGAACTTGATGTTATTTTCCTTCAAAGACTCCACAGCAGCGTCCCTGCGGTCACTGGGTATTCCCCATAACTGCAATCAGTATCTTCTGATGGTTGCTTTGGGTTTGGCGAAAGAATTAGAATTCCTGCCACATGCAGCAAGGCCTGGACAGCCTTCAGGCTCGGGCTGATAAATGGCAAGTAACAAGTGCCAGGCAATGACCATGTCCAACAAGAAACAGCCTAACCGATTCTCCTTGCTGGTCAACAGCATTGCCATCACTGAATCCCCCACCATCAACATGCTGGAGCTTGCCATTGACCACATTCATAACTGGATCAACCACATAAATACGATGCCTACAAGAGCAAGTCAGAGGCTGGGAATTCTTTGACAATTAACTTGACTCTCCAGAGACTTTCCACTATTCACTAGTCACAAGTCAGGAACGTGATAGAATTCTCTTCACTTGCTTGGATGAATGCAGCTCAAAAATTTAATACCATCCAGGATAAGATTGCTTAAATGACACCCAATCCACCATTCCCTCCATTCACTCCCTCTATCACTAACTCACTATTATGCAGCGTGTTCCATTTACGAGATGTGCTGCAGAAATTCACCAAGGTGCACGATTATTCAGCAGCATCTCCCAAGCCTCCACTTCAACATCTAGAAGGACAAAGGCAGCAGATGCATGGGAACACAATCACCTGAAAGATCCCCTCCAGATCAGACCATCCTGATTTGGAAATATATCATCGTCGTTCCTTCAACGTCTCTGGTTCAGAATCCTGGAACTACCTCCTAACAGCACTGTGAGAGTAGTGGCATCACCTGGACTGCCGCAGTCCAAGAAGGCAGCACACCACATCTTCTCATGGGCAATTCAGGATAGACAAGAAATGCTGGTCTTGCCAATGATACCCACATTCCATACCGAAAAATGAATAAAATAAAAGTCCTGGAGCATTTTGTATGTTAATTTACCAGAACAATTCATTTTAAAACAGTTTCTTGATAATCACTTGTGAAGTAATCGATAAATCAAATTAAAAAATCCACTTATATTAAACAAGGTCTCAACTAGTTATGGATTGCTCCCAATAACTACTGCATGTACTGGTCACACAAATTGAAGAATCACTTAGAGTATTTTTCCCATGAACGTTCTATTAAAACATAGAAGAAGAGACGACAGAATAACCAGTGATAAATGTGCCTTTTGCCTCTAACAAAAATTCAATTGAATGAAAAAGACATTTAATGTTCAGCCAAACAACAGCTAATCCATCATTTATTCTGCTTGCTCTGCAGGAGATGGAGAGGACACTTTGCTTACTTTCTGGCAAAATCTAAAACTGTATCCTTTTATATCCACATGAGTAATGATGATCTTTTCATGTCTTCCTGTAAAGCAGTGAGTTGGTACAATAGTATTTATTTCAGAAAACATTTATTACTGCAAGGCTGAGGTTTCTAAAAGATAGCTTTTTTCAATCAAGTATTCCTTTCACCAATTTTGATTTGCAAAATGTTCTGCCTTGTTAACCTGAAATCTAGCTCCTAATAAATTGTCAAAATACCTTAAAGAAGGATGATTGATGAGTCCTAATGGTACATTTTCTGCTAGAGCTACAGGGAACCAACATAGCTACAGCTGATGCAGGCAGGAAATTGTTTCTGAGCTGTTCCAAGTGCTGTCTGTTACTTATAGCCATATCTGGGATCTTCTGTTGGAAGTAATGAGATAAACAATACATTAAATATTGGAGGTGTATTTGAATAATGTGCAAAGGTGGAACTACATTATCTGACGCAGGATACCAGGGGTGTTTTGTCAACCGTGGTGTCCAGCATCACCATGGGTAATAAAGGAACAATTTCAAAATATAAATAGCCTCAAAACCTATGGAATTGATCAGTCAAATTATCCTGAAAAATAAACAGTTTTTGAATTTATACAAACATCAGAAAGGGTGCTTGCCACAATATGCTATACCCGCTAGGTGTCTGCATCACTAATTTCACACACCCTTGTAATCACAAGCAGGTGGAGTCTGGTGGAGGCTACGAAATTCGTGCACTATGTACATGGCCTCATGGCTGGAAGATCAACTAGGGCCAGAGCCCAACTTTGTAGGAGACAGAAGTCCACTCTCCTAAAGAAATCTTTAATTCTGCAAAGGCAGAGCATCTAGGCCCAAATGTTCCCACTGTTCACTCCTTTTTACATCCTGTTGGCTTAAAGATAAGTATTTGTAGATTTTTGCCAACTGTTCTCACTAGCATTGAATTCACATTGAATTATCTAATGAGCTGGAATTGCATTAAATATTAAAGTATGAAAATTAAATATTAAACTCAATAGAAAGTACCTTTACTTGACCACTTATTCCTGACCAGCAGTACCTTTTATATGACCACTTCAACATATAGCATAAGTTACCCTAGGACTAGTGGCATCAAGATTCCTGCACAATGTTAGCTGGAGACATTAGTCACCAAGCCCATGTGTTAGACTTCACCTTGTTGAAACATTTGTGTAATTAATAAAACTTAAGTTATCAAATTTTACTGTACATAAGCTTAGCAATGAAAAGCCTTAATTTGTATGTACTATTGGAATGTTGTTAGGAAGTCTTTAAGTTGGCCTTTCTTTAAGTGCAAAATGCTGTAATGTAGCTTTAAAAGAGAATACGTGGAATTTTAGCTGGGCATATTTTCACATTTGGGCCCTAGTGAGTCTATCATTAGCAGTAAATATAAGTCAAAACTGGGATGCTGATTGGCTGTAAGGATGGCCTGAGGGCTAGAATTGTAAGTAAAGTGTACAAGCTAAGTTTTGTTTGTTTTGGGGAAACCAGAAGCACATTTTCCATTGGTCAAGAATTTGGTTAGAAGATTTTAGTTATTTTGACACAGGTGCACAACATGGGTTGAATGTTGCAAAAGCTGCCTGCAAAAAAGGTATAAAAATAGAACACTTGCCAGTGGTCTTTGTACTTGCCAGGGGATAGCATTTGTCAGAGGACATTAATGAGTGTCTCTCTCTTTCTCTCAGAGATACCACTAAAGGGGTTCTTACCAGGAAAGAAAGTTAGGAGTTACTACTAAGGCACTTGATAGAAAGTTAACATTTGCATAAGACATTGCCAGTTGATGAATAATTGTCACAGGCTGGAGATTGCCGGAAGAATCCAGATGTTACTAAAGAAATTGTCATAGGTTGAGGATTGCATAAGTATGCTGTGGTTGGTTCAGTACAATTGCTTGAAATTAGCCAAACCAGCACAAAAGATTGAGGAATTTCAAGTGCAAATTACATTCACCACAAACTGAGTTGACATAATCTTTTGTATTAGTTTAAAAAGTATCACACTCAATAGTGTTTGCAAAACTTGTCACACCCCCTGTAGTGTTCAATGGTTTAACTGATCTGTGTTTGATTATGTTAGTCTATTCACCGAGCTATGTTCACTGTGCTTGACTGCTTAAGCATGTGGGTGGAACTAAGGGTGGAGAGATTAAGTAACTGACATTATTCAGAAGGTTCAGGAATCTGGGCTGAGAGCATGTGTGTAGAAATCCCGTAACTGCTGAGATATTTTAAAGTACTAGAAATAAACATGTTGTATACTTAAAACTAGCAACATCTCTGCACTGCTATGAGATAAATTAGATATGTAAGATATACAAAAAATGGTGAATGCATAATAAAAGTGGTGACAAGGATTGTTGAGAAAAGTTAAACTTTGTCAACGTCAGAACCATATCTTCCATCACCAGGAGATTCTCCCATGTCATGGATTTCAGGGTTCAAGACCCACTTGCTGGCAAGTGGACTGGATAGTCCAGATGTAGCAGCTATCAACAAGAAAGCAATACTTGTACATTGTCTCAGAGCAGAAGGCTAGTGAACATTTGAGTGTTCAGTGCTCTTGAAAGTACTCCAGGCCAAAGAAAAGTGTGATAATTGAATGATGTCCATTCCGGCAGAGATGCCAGAGAAATGGTGAGACCATTAAACAATAGGTGGCAGTGTTGTGGCAATTTGCTTCTACATGTAAATTTGGCACACTAACCAACAAACTAGTTTGTGACCAATTAATTGAAAATAATTCCATTCCATGAATTAGGGAACATCTCCTCATGGAGGATAGTGATTTAACCTTGGAAAAAGCCATGGCCTTGGCAGTTAAAATCAAATCTATCATGTTAGATTTAAAGAAGTTATATAGCAATGCAGATTTAGACTCAGGATCTCAGACAGAGCATTGCGACTCAATGAACGTTTCCATAATTTGGGCACAGTTTTACAGGTATCTGATTGTGATGGGGCATGTGTTGATGAGGTTCCTGAGGTAACTTTGTCCCTAATCATTGCACTTGAGTTGGTTGGGCAAGCTCCTGACAAGTGTCCATTTCCTACAATCCAAGAACTGTCAGCATCATTTCATAACTTCACAGTTCTCACAAAGCTTGATATGTGACAGAGCTTTTCAGGTACCTCTGGAAAAAACAAAGACAATATCTTACAGCTTTTGTTACTCATAAAGCTGTGTTTCAGCACTGCAGAATGCCATATGGATTAAATTCAGCACCTAATGCATTTCAGAAGATTGCTTCTTTAGTCTTGTCAGATGCTGAGGGGACGTTCAACCTACTTGATAGTATCATTGTTCATGGCAGGGACAAAGCAGAACATGATCAATGATTATTAGTGGTGCTCACCTGACTTGCAAAACACAATTTTACACTCAACAAAGACAAATGCACATTTGTGGCACTGAGGATTGTTTTTCTAGAGTACAGACTGACAGAAGCTGGAGAAAAGCTGCATACAACAATTTCAAAGCCATTCATTTGCTTCTGACACCGTCTAATGTGAAAGAGTTGGCATCGTTCCTTGGTACTACAGACTTTGTTCACAAATGCGTTCCTAAGTACGCAGAGATCACAAAGCCTCTTTGAAAATTATTGTGCAAAGATGCACAATGGAATTGGACAATCGCACAGCAAAGAGTTTTTGAAATGTTAAAGGCAAAGATAGCATCTCTATCAGTCTTCTCACATTTCAGCCCACATGCCAAAATGTGTGTCACAACAGATGTGTCAGCAACTGCAGTTGGAGCTGTACTTTCACAGCACATTGAAGGAAGTGAATGACCAATAGCTTATGTGTCATGCCTATTGTTGGAAACTGAACACAAATATTCCACTGGAGAGTGGGAAGCATCTTATTCATGTGAACATAAACACATGTATCTCTATGGCGGAAAGTTCACTTTTTGCACCGATCACCAAGTGCTAGCAATGTCACAACATCAGCAATGTTAGCAACGCCACAATCAGGTCATCAACCTTTATGCATTTACAGATGGTCAGATCATCTGCACCAGTTTAACTCCAAGGCCAAACATCTCGCAGGTTCATGAACCTGAGTAACATACATGCTTAGCTGTACCACTATTGAGCAACTTCAAATGTGTAGATCTAATTGCAGACCTGAGACTTTCAAATCTCAAAGACTATTTTTGTACCTACAGAAAACAGACAATTTGAACTCTTAGAAATGACTTGATGTATGTATGTTGTTCAGGATGACTTAATTTAAAATAATGTCTTTGGTTAAAAGGGAGGAAAAGTTGTAGTGTTCAATGGTTTAATTGATCTGTGTTTGATTATACCAGTCTGTTCACTGATCCATGTTCACTTGTAACTCTTTTGAGTCAAAACAATTAACTAAATTAACAATAACAAGGGAGAAATTAAGCACAGCCCCTAATTCAGGTCAGCTGTAAAACCAAGGACAAAGTTTAAAGGAAACTTACAAACATTAAACCAAAATGTGATTAAAGGGGTCAACAAAACACCCCAGTCCCCGCGGTGCCCACCGGGCACGGAAGGCCTCGATGGTGCCGGCAGACACCGCGTGCTCCCTTTCCAGGGACATCCGGCCGCGAACATAGCCGCGGAAGAGGGACAAACAATTGGGCTGGACTCCCCCGTCGATCGCCCGCTGCCTGGACCTGTTGATGGCCAACTTGGCCAGGCCCAGGAGCAGGTTCACGAGGAGGTCCTCCTCCTTCCCGACCCCCTTCCGCACCGGGTGTCCGTAGATCAGGAGCATGGGACTGAAGTGCAAACAAAATAGTAACAAAAGGTTTTTTAAATAACTAAAAAGGGAGTGCAGCCTACAACACCCTATGTAAACATGGTCCATGGACTCCACAAGACCACAGAAAAGGCAGGTGTCTTGGGAGTCCGTGAACCTACACATTCTACGGTTGTATGGGACTGCTGCATGCAACACCCTCCAACCCAAGTCCCCGATAGAAAGAGGGAGAACACCTCCGTAGAGGGCCTCCCATCGGGGGCCTCCGCCGCCGGACGGCAACAAGGCACGCCAGGGCGTGTCCGGGCGGCGGACCAGGGCGAGAAAATGGAAGGTGTGCAGCAGCAGTCCGTACAGAAAACCCCTCCGCACCGTGCCAAATGGCACGGAGGGCATGTCCCCGAGGCGGCTCATATTATTGCGGGGCACCGGCACCCGAGGGAGGGTTCGGGGCTTGGGGCCATTGTGAGATTCTGTCCGAACAGGGGAACGTTCAGCCGGAAGATCACCACACACCTGGGCCACCTTGAGACCTAAAATGACATCGGGTCCGAGCACGACCGTCCTTAGGTCTTGGATGGCATCGGCTGCGACCTGGACACTCACTGACGCGCGGCGCGCCAACTCCTGCGGGAGCATCCAGCCCAGTCCTCCGCCACCTAGCACGTCCCCGATCCTGGTCACCCCGGCAGCCACAGCCCTCCTCTCCGCCAGCCACTGAAAGGGATGGAGTGGCGGATTCCTGAGCAGCGGCTCTCTGACGATAGCCGCTACTCCTGACAGGTGAGAGCTGCGTCGCGAGGCGACCATGTTCCAGACTTTGATCAGCAGATTCTGGAATCTGGGTTGAGAACTTATGTGTAGAAATCCTATAATTGCTGAGATGCTTTAAAGTATTGTAAATAAACCTGTTGTGGATTTAGAACTAGTGTTATCTCAACATAGATCTGAGATAAATCAGATACATCAGATATATAGAAAACCAGTGAATACATAACACCCCTTCATTGAATTAATTACCATGGTGAATTTCTATTAATTTTGCCTGTTTGCCAGCCTTTGAGAAGGCTCTAGATTTAGCTACTTTTGTTAGGTGCAATGGCACTAATACGCATATTTTAAAAGCTTTTAAATATTACATACTTAATATATTCAAAACGGATTACTGCACATTAATAAATGGTTCTAAATGTAAAGATTTGTAAAGTCATTTTCAATTATTTAAAATCTGGTTACTCACAAGTAATGGAGTATACACTCAATAAAAATGCTCATTTTAGTGTTAATCGGACAGGCTACCATTCTTAAATATATCAAGGAATCTTTTAGTGCAATTTAGAAAAAAACATTCTAAAGCACTGCCTGATTGTGCTGATTCATGGAAGATTTTATGTTCAACAATATGTAAATGAGCTTGAGTGGAAACACGAGCAAAGAAAAATCACCACTGAAAACTAATGCAAATTTGAGGACAATGTGCACCCAGATCAACAATTGCTCCCAAAGCACACTCTCGGCCCATATCTTCACAAATATTCATGAATCTCATAGCCACAAAATAGATATTCAACATATTTTTGCCTTGGCATTGTCTTCAACTCAGAATATTAGTATGTTTTTGTCTAAAAATGTTATATTCTCCATCTACTCAAATATAACCAGCAAGCTTTACAAGGAAACATAAAACTGATAACACATCAAAACACCAATCATGTGAGGGAAAATAAAACTTATAACAAAGATTTGTAGATGCAGTGCTGTTACTTAGTATTTCTATTCTACCGTGTTCTGCTATTGCTTAGTTTTTTTTAGATTGTGCTTTAAATAAAGTTATTTTTATCAGTTCCTTGATGTGTTCTTTTGATGTGTACTTTTTGAACCTTGTAAAATCCATGCCTGCATTATTTTAACAGCTTTTTTCACCTGGTTTTATATGGTTTGGTTTAATGGCTGCAATAAAATAGTGCAGGTAGGAATTGCAGATATGAACCATTCTGCTATAAATAGTATATAGAACACATTAATCATGGACACTGTAAGTTTGAAATATCTGGTGCTAATCATTGAGTGCCATTTTAATTCACAAGCAAATATTTTTGAAACTGTCAGCCAACGCCAAGAAAAGTGCCACTTGTGACTATTTTTCAGGGGGAAAGATATCAATCTCTGAAAAAAATGCAGGATCTTACAGCAGTTTGAACCTGGAGTTTCTTAAAAGATGAATAGGTCCTTGTAAGACAGGGCCAAGAAAATTGAACAAAAATACAAAAAACTGTGGGCACAGAAAATCCGTAAAACAAACTCCACAGAAAATCTTGAAAAAGGAAAAAACTTGCTTTATAGCCAATGAAGCACTCCTGAAGTGTAATCACTCTGGTAATGTAGAAAACCTGTTTGCTTGAGATATCAGATTACTGAGAAGCTGTGGTAAATTGGCCTGGTTCTGAACTGTCAACACCCAGTTATCAAGTTGAAGCAAATTGATCCAGAGAGGAGTTAGCTGGTGGCTAGAAAATCCAAACATCAGCTTCAGCCTTTGTTAGGTAAACTGTAGATATGAGCTTTTCACGAGTGGCATGGATTTGTACACAAATCACCATTGCCTTCCTGAGCACAGTTTACTGTAGATATAACATATCGCATCTAATGGTGATTTGACTAGTTGAAGGTGCATGCCTAGGGGTCCAGAATAATGTAGGAGAATTGCATAGAAACAGATGTATTACATGTTGCAGGATTAACCTGCCCTAGGATTTTGCTTTTGTTAAAAGTAACTGCCTTTTGCCTTTTCTCCACTGAATGGGCGGAATTCTCCTAAAATGAAGCAAAATGCAGCGCCCAGCCCGCCGCCTGTAGTGGCGCCAACTCATGCCCAATTCTGCACTTGGAGCCTCATCAATTGTGCAGAGGCGCGTTTTGCTCTGAATCACCTGGTGGGTCAGGAGCAGGTTCATCCAGCGGGTTCGAAGGTCCGGGCGCCATATTTAAACACTAGTCTAACACACGATCTCAATCTCTCCAGCCCACAAGAGGTGTCTGCAACCCATAAGAGAAAGGCCAAGAGCCTCAGGACCCTGAAGTCTGCACCCCACTTCCCCCACCAGGCACTCCAGGCCATGCTCAGAGGGCTGTAGGAACAATGGCATGTGCTCCAACCCACGAATGGCTGCAGGAAGCACAGCAGCCTCACCTCTTGGGCCTGGGATACTGTAGCAGAGCAGGTCAGCATGGCTGACTTCCATGCTCAAAGTGCCACCCAGTGCAGGAACAGGATGAATGATTTCATCTGCTCCGCCAGGGTAAATCATCCTTCAACACCTTCCAATATCAAACTCTCATCGTGGCATCAAGCACTCAAATGGCTCCTCTCTTCAGGGGTTTCATGCAACCATTAGCGGGGGACAGATATCAACACTCATTTTCTCACAAAGACTTTCACATCATCACCATCCCATCTATCATGTTGCTCATATTCCATCCTCTGGCCCTCCTGGGGAGGGCTCACCACACACAGGGGACATGCATCTCACCCAACCTCTGCTCCATCCCTTCTCATCACATCCCTTTCTTTCTTCTTCATACAGGCCAAGCTGTATAATAGCACAATAGGCGCAAGGGAGCGCAGACCCGGGAAGGGATGTCCGACATCCTCGCCCTCAGTGAATTTGAGGAGGCTGCAGCCAAGCTGCCTGGGGACGACAGAGATTGCTCACCTGGGGAAGGGGAGATCAGCCCCTCCAACCAACATAGTACGGATCACAGCTCCAGCACTTCATCAAATCCTGACTTTCACATTGGGTCACGTGCAATCTTATCTAGCTCATGCTCATTAACTGAAACTCTCTTTTCTATTTTCTAGGCACAAGGACATCAAGGCACTCAAGCCAGTCCAGCACCACCAGTGTGAGTCCCCAGACCTCATCCACAGAGGAAGCTCCAGAGGACCAACATGGCACTCAGACGCTCCCTCCATCAGCTCAGAGACACACGTCGGTGGGGCACAGATGTAGATTAGGCTCGGGCTTACTTTCTGGGGAACACCTCACTGACACTTTCCCGCAGCAGTCGGAAGCAGGGACAGCCCAGGTCCCCGGCACTCAGAGGGCTGCTGGAGACCAGCCACCCACTTGGTCTGAGTCAGATGACCAGACTCTGAAAACGGCCGCCATATCAATACCAGACATGCAATAACAGGCGGTGGAACATCAGGCAGAGATTCAGCAGCAGTCACTCAGCAGACTAGAGTGATTGATGGAGGAGTCCGTCCACGTTCTGTCTGATGCCTTAGCTCCAACATGCAAGCGCCTCGAGGTCTCCATGGGAAGGCTGACAACCAACATGGAGACCTTGGTCCAGCAGGCCTTGCTGGATTTGTGCTTGGTCCTTCACTTCATGACTGCACACCCTGGTGGGCACCACCAGGATGTAGGCGACATGGGGATGAGGTATCTTGACCTCCCTCCAGGTGCACCATCTCCTGCAGTAGACTGGGGGGGGGGGTGGGTGCTCTCAGGCATCCGCAGGAAGGATAAGTGTCAGCCGGGCACCCCGGCGGCTCCTCTCAGGACACTCCAAGGATGTTCAGCCCCTCACAGCCCCCTCTGCCTGTGATCACATCCACTCCAGCTTCTCAGGCCTCCGAGGGCGCTTCTGTCCCTGAGCAGGTGACCCTTATCAGTTCGAGGCCCTCCAGGCCTTGGACTCCAGAGGACGTTCTCCAAGGTCATCACAGACATCAAGAGGTAACAGTCAGCAGGCTGCCTCCACCTCTGCTGTGGATGTTGGGGCTGCACCCAGGCGTAAGAAAGTTAAGAAATATTGATGTCTCTTTTGGTGTGCTAGACATGTAAATAAATTGCATTTTTGTGAATACATTTGATGATTATATGAATGTTCCTATCAACTGAAGGCGTTGGGAATTTGTATTTGGGAGTCCTTTTATTTCAAGGTTTAGTTTTCCTCCCACTGAGTGATAGTGTTTCACTGTGAGATTCATATTTCTGTGATGTCAACTTCAGTTGAACTAGTATCTGCACCCCTTGTGTGATGTCAGGGAGATGTGTTTAAATCTTTATTTGAAGTGCGTGATGTAAATGTTTCTCCCCCTTCTTCCTCAAGGAACACCATTGAGTGAGGGCAGCTCATCAGCATTGATAACCTAGCAGCATGTGTGGCTCCTCAGGGGTAGTGCCAGAAGAAAAGACATGCACGGGAGGAGGGGAACCCTAGGCATGTCCACATCTCAGTTGCAGCAGTGTAGGCATCATTAGATGGTAGCGAAGGCTTCAAGTGTTCTCTCGCATCGCTCTTGTTCCTAAGTGGACTCTCAGTTCCCAGAGTGAGCTCACTCACAGAGCCCCATGGACCAAAGCAAAGATCATGGCCTGGTAATTCATGAGGCAAATGTGAATACAAGATTAATTCTTGCTGCGAGTGGGTGGACACCCCCTAAGTTGAAAGAAGATGACATTGAGGGTTAGGAGAGATGCGGCCATATTCCCTCACTTGACATTACTCTTCCTGGAACCTGTCAGCAATTAACGAATCACGGGCATGTCACTCACGTCTTCCTCCCTCCATGGTGTGATTGAGCTCATACTGACCCTCAGCAGCCTCCTGGGGCTCCTGCTACTCTGGATCTTCATCGTCCAATGAGCTCTCATCCTCCTCTAGGTTATCCTCTGGCAGGGGGTCACCTATTTGCATTGCCAGATTGTGAGGGATGCAACACATTGCAATGAAGGGAAACCCTGTTGGGGATGTATTGGAGTGAGCCACCTGAGCGGTCCAAGCATCTGAAATGCATGTTCAGAAGCCTATGGTCTGTTCTATAAGGGAGCGCATGGAGCTGTGAGCAGCATTGTACCTCTCCTTGGAACAACTCTGCATCGGTGTCATCAACCAATGTTTCAGTGGATACCCCTTATCCCCAAGCCGCCATCTCTGCAGACGTAATGGCCCCTCAAAAATCTCAGGCACCTGACAGAGACTCAGGATGTAGGAGTCATGGCAATTCCAAGAGTACAGTGCACAAACATGCAGTATGTGCTTCCGGTGATCACACACCAGTTGTACATTGATGGAATGATAGCCCTTGCGGTTTATAAACATTAGGGCCTGCTGCCATGGAGCCTGTACAACCACATGGATGGAGTCTATTGCAGCCTACACTCTGAGGAAGCCTGAGATGGTGGCGAAGCCAGTGAATCTCGCAGCCAGGCTATCTTCATCCAGAGCAAACCTGACATATTGATGGGCTTTCCTGTAAAGGGCATCTGTGACCTCCTTATGCATCAATGTGTTGCAGACTGAGAGATGCTGCACAGGTCCCCTGTTGATCCTTGGAAAGAACCAGAGGCCAAGAAATTGAGTGCTGCGGTCACCTTCAAAGCCACTGGCAGGGGATACCCGCCAACTCCACATGGCGTCAGTCTTTATAAAGAATGTGGCATATGTGATGTACCAGTTCTCGGGGCAAGTGCAGATGTACACGGCATTGCCTCTCGCTCATTAGTAAATAGGAGTCTCTTGGACAATAAACCTTAGGTCTGGTGAGTCGCCCCCATTGTCTGGGTCTCTCCTCCTGTCACTCCTGTCCATGCTCTGACTCCAAATTGACCATGTCTCTTCTGATAAGCTGTGCGCAGAGTCGCCGCTCCCTCCTTTGCCTGCTCCTTTGCATTAGGACCCTGACAAAGGCAGCATTGAGCCCTGGATCCATATCTGCTTTTGCCTTCTCTCTGAAAGGAAACATTTAAGACATTAATGATTCAAGGGGCAAAGAAGTGAAGCTCAGAGGATGACACGTTTGGAGACCTGTGAGAGTCCATAGAAGTTCCTCCCCTACTTGCATGGTGGCTGATGCCACCTTGTCCCAGAAACACTGGCACACACATTGAGGTGAGTAAAATGGTATTGGAGATATGTAACATCTTGAGCCCTGTATGGGATGCTGAAATTTGAGTGAGATGATTAACCCAACCTAGCTCTGTGCTCCAATCTCTGATGTGGCATATTAATGGCCAATCGGTTGCTCATGGTCAATGAGTGGATGCCCTTTGGCCCGTTAGGAGTGTCAAATCTGGTGAACATGTGACAGGCCTTCACTGATGGAACGCCATATGTGATACAGCTGTGCCTCATTCACTATTGCCTGCATTCCCAAATTCTACATTCCTATGTGTTACTCCTGAGATGCAGCGACTGTGATGTGAAGCCACTGAGTTCTGAGTGGCCCTTTAATAGTGCCAATGAAATCATTGGCTTTCATTGCAAGGTCTTCCTCCTTTCTTTCTAAGCAGACCCCTGCATACTCCTGCGGCAACAAGAGATTAGAGGGCAACCCCAGAATGGCCCCCATTGTGCTCGCCCTTCCCCCTGGCTGCAATTCCACAGCTTTCCCTCCCTGTTTCCCCCCTCATGTTCACCCTTCCCCCTGACTGCCATTCTACAGCCTCCCGTCCCCGTTGCCCCCCTTGTGTTTGTCAGCCCGATCGCTTGCCTCACAGCCCACTCCGGTTGAAGAGCTAGTCCCTGAAAGTGGAGGCCTCCATGAGTACCACAGCACAGTGGTGTTCCTCAGGACAATGAAAGCAAAGAGAAGGAACAGAGCAACCTTACAGCCCCAGCAGTGTGGCGTTCATCGCAACAAGACTGGTGCAGTGCTATGGCAGGTATGTTCCACTCGCCTCCAAGTTACCATCGAACCGAGGACCAGCTTGTGCACTCCACCCCTTTTCAAACGTGTTTGATGCAGATGTAATTTCCCGCTGGCATGATGGAAGATTGGAGGGCCTGGCAAGATTCCGGCGAGCAGCTGTTTTAATGAGTATTCATGACATGCTAATCAGTGCAAATGGCATTTGCGGCACCAGTCGGCAGGATAACCAACCCGCCATGAAAACAAAGTCAAGAGAATTACGACCTGTTTTTACGACAGCCAGTTTCCGATTTTTTTGCCTCCTGCTGGATTTTCCGCCCGCCGCTGGCGGGATGGGAGAATCCCATCCTATGTATCTCATGAAGGCTTTGCAGCACCAACCTGAATCAAAGGTTAGGACAGAGATACTGGTACCTTCCAATTAATACAAGGATCTTCACAGGAGTGTTATAGAACAAAATTTGACGCCAAGTCACACAAGAGGGTATTAAAGCAAATGACCAAAATTTTGGTCAAAGAGGTAAGCTTTAAGGAATGTCTAAAAGGAGGAAAGCAACATAGAAAGGCAGAGCTTTTCATGGAGGAAAGTCCAGGCCTTAGGGCCTTGGTAGCTAATGTCATGGACATCAATGATGGAATGGTCAAAATAATGAATATTCAAAAGGTCAGAATTAGAAGAGGATAGATACCTCAGAGTGCCGTAGGCTGGAGTAGATTACGTAGTTAGGGAGGGATTTGCAAAGGATGAGAAGTTTCAAATCAAGGCCTTTCTCAATCAAGAGCAACTGTAGGTCAGCGAGCATAGGAGTGATGTGAACATGATTTGGCATGAGTTAGAACATGGGCAGCAGAGTTTTGGAAGATGTCAAGTTTACGGAGCACTGGAGTCCTTAGGAGTTGTCAAGCCTAGAGGTAATAATGACATAGATGAGGGTCTCAGTAGCAGATTAGATGAGACAGGAGCAGAGTCAGGCAATGTTATGAAGGTGGAAATAGGGAGTCTTAGTGATGGTGTGATTATGTGGTTGAAAGTGCAACTCAGAGTCAAATATGACATCAAGTCTACGAATTTTGAGTTTTCTCCCTGAAGTTGCACAAATCCATATTATTGCACTTGCCGCCCATTCACCACAGTTATTTCATTGTTCAAGCATGCACTAGATTCCCAGGTAAATCTGCCAACAACAGAATGGAACAGATTTTACGATCGTAATGGTGGCAAATGTCACTGTTCGCAGTCATTACTTCTCTGAACTGACTGCAATTTCTGAAGTCCACTAATGCACATTAAATGTAGAAATCCTGAAATTATGGTCAGTGATTCTGTTTCTGTATAGGGTATGCTATTGAAGCCACCACAGATTGCAATCAATTAGAAATCATTGAACTGACAAGAACTTGCCCTTACACACCTGTTATGGCCAGGTGAGAATTGGTAGAATGGCTCCCCTCTCTTTCCCCTCCCATTTGACCACAACGGGTGCTTTAAAAGAATGCACTTGCTAATTCAGTGAGTGTTTAACTGTTTAAGTGCTGTGACAGTAAAACACACACACACACAGGTTTTCTTATAAGTTTTAAAAGAAAAGGAAATTGTACTTATTGGACGTGACACCTGATATGTAAGAATAGTAAAAAGGACATTTCAACTGTCACACACACATGCATTCAAGATAGACACACACACACACACACACACACAGAAGTAAGTTACAAAGAGGGAAGGCAGGTAAATGGTTTAAGAGTCCCAAGAGAAAGTCATTCATATATCGATACTATGGATTTTGCCTTGGACAGTTTCAGGCTGGGTTCAGTCAGCTCCCTGGATTCTGCATCGAGATGATTGAAAACATTGACAGATTGTTTCTGTCTCTTCTTCTCGGGTCAGCAACGGCTTGGTTTAAGTTAAAGACACTGCCTCGCTGTTTGACTGGTCAGAATACAGACAAGACGTGTTTACAGAATTGCTGGAGAGAGACAGAGAGAAAAGGGACCACGAGACTTCTTCCCGTTGTTACCAATTCATGGTCTTTTTGAAGACTGACTGACCCTGGAAATTAGTTTCTTCAAACAAAGAGGGTTCGCTTGCTTATCATATGACCTCTATTCATAATCTAGCCAGATTCCAAATGTAGTCACAGCAAGATGGGGAACCCTCATTTCCAGACCTATGGTTTGAAGTGATTAGATGACATGGCTAGGTCATGTTCCCTTCTCAGCTGGGGTCCATTTTCCAAAGTAATTGAATCTACCAGCTTGGTCCACACATCTCTGAACACACAGATTATGTCTGGATGTTTTGTGAACGTTTGAGGAGATGGGTCATTCACACTCATTTAAGTTGATTGTCTCTGTGGGCTGCTCCTAGACAGTCCTTCTCCACTCTGATAGCTTTGTAAACGGTATGGTGTAGTTATGGAGATGTTCGGCCATCTTAGGAACTGCTGCTTAAATCACTTAAGTCATTTCAAAACTTATTCTGTGGCTTCAGCCCACTCAATACATAAGGCCATTTTCAATATAAAACATGGTTTTATAACACACCATAATACTGACATTAAAAGACATGAAAAAAATTATGCCTTATTAATTGTGCCTGGGTTTTCAACAGGAAGCCAAATCATGACTACTGCTGAAGAATCTCACTGGCCCTAGAAAACAAATTTTATATTAACATAATGTCAAATTTTTCCATTTTGATAAAATTCAAAAATGTTTAACTTTTTTTAAGTTTGGAAGTTTGTTTACGATATTTCAGCTCCTATTTCCCAATTTTCCATCTCGGCCTCGTCTGGAAGTCCCCAGCATCACAGATGCCAGTCTTCAGCCAATTCAGCCTTCAGCTGAAGGCACTGGATTCTGCAAAGGCTATGGGACCTGACAATATTCCAACAATAGTATTGAAGAATTGTGTTCCAGAACTTGTCGCGTCCCTAGCCAAGCTGTTCCAGTACAGCTACAACACTGACATCTACCCGGCTATGTGGAAAATTGCCCAGGTATGTCCTGTATACAAAATGCAAGACAAATCCAACCCGACCAATTACTGCCCCACCAGTCTACCTCTGAACATCAGTGAAGTAATGGAAGGCATCATCAGCAGTGCTATCAAGTGGCACTTGCTTAACAATAACCTGCTCATTGATGCCCAGTTTGGGTTCTGCCAGGGCCACTCAGCTCCTGACCTCAGTGCAGTCTTGGTTCAAGCATAGACAGAAGAGCTGAACTCCCGGGTGAAAGTGACTGCCCTTGACATCAAGGCAGCATTTGACTGTGTGTGGCATCAAGGAGCCCGAGCAAAACTGGAGTCAATGGGAGGAAAACTCTGCTGGTTGAAGTGATACCTAGCACAAAGGAAGATGGCTGTGGTTGTTGGAGGTCAGTCATCTCAGCTCCAGGACATCACTGTAGGGTTCCTCATGGTAGTGTCTTCGACCCAACCATCTTCAACTGTTTCATCAATGACCTTCCTTCCATCATAAGGTCAGAAGTGGGGATGTTCGCTGATGATCGCAAATTTTCAGCATCATCCTCAGATACTGCAGCAGTCCATGTCCAAATGCAGCAAGACCTGGACAATATCCAGGCTTGGGCTGACAAGTGGCAATTAACATTCATGCCACACAAGTGCCAGGCAATGGCCATCTCCAACAAGAGAGAATCCAACCATCGCCCCTTGATGTTCAATGGCATTACCATCACTGAATCCCCCACTATCAACATCCTGGAGGTTACCATTGACTAGAAACTGAATTGGACTAGCCATATAAACACTGTGGCTATAAGAGCAGGTCAGAAGCTAGGAATCCTGTGATGAGTAACTCACATCCAGATTCCCCAAAGCTTGTCCACCACCTACAAGGCACAAGTCAGGAGTGTGATGGAATACTCCCCATTTGCCTGGATGAGTGCAGCTTCCACAATGCTCAAGAAGCTTGACACCATCCAGAACAAAGCAGCCCGCTTGATTGGGACCACATCCACAAACACTCATTCCCTCCACCACCGCTACACAGTGGCAGCAGTGTGCACCATCTATAAGATGCACTGCTGGAATTCACCAAAGCTCCTTCGGCAGCACCTTCCAAACCCAAGACTACTACCATCTAGAAGGACAAGGGCAGCAGATAGGTGAGACCACCACCACCTGGAAGTTCTCTTCTAAGTCACTCACCATCCTGACTTGGAAATATGTCACCGTTCCTTCACTATTGCTGGGTCAAAATCCTGGAACCCCCTTCCTAACAGCACTGTGGGTGTACCTACACCACATGACTGCAGCAGTTCAAGGAGTCAGCTCACCACCACCTTCTCAAAGGCAACTAGGGGTGGGCAATAAATGCTGGCCCAGCCAGTGAAGCCCACATATCGTGAATGAATAAAAAAAAATAAAAAAAATAATAAAAAGTGAAGGATAATCAGTACATTTTACTCTCTGGTTTGCTGCCTGTGACAGTTTCCCTAGAGCAGAGGAGATTGAGGGGGGACATGACCGAGGTGTATAAAATTATGAGGGGCATAGATAGCGTAGACAGGAAGGAACTTTTCCCCTTGGTGGATGGATCAATAACCAGGGGGCACAGATTTAAGATAAGGGGCAGGAGGTTTAGAGGGGATGTGAGGAAGGATTTTTTTCACCCGGGGGTGGGGGGGGGGGGGTGCGTGTAGATGCAGAAATCCTTGTAAAATTAAGAAGTATTTGGATGTGCACTTGCGGTGCCATGGCATACAAGGCTATGGGCCTAGTGCTGGAAAATGGGATTAGAATAGTTAGGTACTTATTTGACCAGTGCAGATTTGATGGGCTGAAGGGCCTTTTTCCATGCTGTAGACCTCTATGACTCTATGACTGTATGAGTTCTTCAATATGAAAGGCTACTTATCTTGTTTATGAGGTCAATTCAGCTGGACACCTGGAGATCGCCTGCCTTGATTCAAACTAATATCAGGAAAGATAAAATCCATACCACAGTGATCAGTAGATTGAGAGTTCAAGGTTGTTCAGTTATTGTCATTATCTCAGAGGACTGTTTTGACCACGAGTGATGGGACTTTAGCCAACATAGAAACAATGATCATTAAATGTAATGGCATGACCTTCTGAATGAACAAAAGCCCCAGATCTTACTTTGTTTCACTAATGATCTTCCTGGCCTCAAGACATGCTGCTTCATAATCTACTTCTCCAACAGCTTATAATCACTCAAAGCACCTTGAAATAGTGCTATAAGAAGGAAAAATTAACGCTGCAGCAGACCGGGTATAGTGAATGATCCCTGCACCAGAACAAATAGGCCCAAGGTCTGATCCAGGCAGCTTTCTGACAAATAAGGGATCAATATCAATGCCAGCAGTCGCTCTCAGACAAGACCTGTATGGGGGTTAGAGTGTGCACAGGAGAGGGTCTGATTCTGCTGGTATTCTTTGCACCTATTTTATGCTTGGAAAATGGGACCACGCATAACAATTTATATCGGTAAAGGTCTTTTACTTTCATCCAGAAGCTCACTTGAAATAATTGATCACATTATTTATCATTGAGGTAACTTTATTGGCAGTTACGCAAAACTCGGTCCTAAGCTTCATAGATGAGAATACCGTCATTGTGGTTGTACACGTTAGCCTTATTATCACCAGTTGTGGTGACCTTACTCTAAACTTGCCTAAGACCTCATGTTAAAGAAGGTCAGTGGTCTGAAGTTTCCCATTAACCTCAAATAATATTATTGAGAACCAAGAGAGTCCTAGCAATTCATAACTAATGCTGACACTGAAGGAGAAACCCCGAATCAGCCACACTTGAGTCCTGAAAGAAAAGAGGGCTTATTAAGTTAGACGCCAGGAGTGTTTATAATAGTATAGGTTAGAAAATAAAATGTTGAGAAAGGTACCGTTGCAAATAATAACCTTTCTTTATAGATCCATTTAAAATCTGGTTCCTATGTCCTGCTCTAGCACCATTCAAATCCCAGAAGGAAAAAACAGTTTGGACCAGTACTCTTATTTTCCAGTTTTTACTGGTACTTCGTTTTAAGGTATATAAGATCAGTTTGGGCCAGTATTCTTATTTCCCAGTTTTTACTCTTTTTTCATTCTGGGATACCCTGGGGTAGGGTTTGCGCTCTGGGTGCATTTGGCAATTCCGTCACAAATTGCACCCATTTTGAAAGCGATCTTTCTCCTGAGTTTCCACTCGAACTCATCTGCATTTCACCATGTGCAAAATCTGACATGAACTAGTGCAATTGAGCAGAACTTTCATTAATCCAGTTGAAATTGTGTTTATCACAAAAAATAAAAATTTAAAATCGTAGTTTCAATCTACCACCTGTGAAAAACTAGATTCTAAATGACAGAAATGACTTTTGAAAAGTTTGCAAAGCTGTTTTCTAGTTTGATTGGATTACAGTTGTCAGTTCCTTGGTAAATTAAGAAAAAGATGTTGAAAACCATTCAAAACATTTCTCTTATTGTCCTTGCATCGAAAAGATCTAGTTCAATTTTTTGAGCCTCCGCAGAGGCCTGCAAACGAGGGCAATTAGTGGAAATTCCAATGGTGATTCATTCGCCTTAGGGGCGGGGCCAGTTTTATGGGCAAGGCAAGTTTCTAGTGCAGTGTTTACAAAACGAGTGCAAAAAATTTCTGAAAATTTGAATTGGGCATAATGCAACTTGTGCTTAAAATCCTTCAATCTTTTGCGCTAGTTCTGCAGAAACTGGAGAAATGGCGCTAAAGAAAACAACACAAACAAGCAGAAACAGCAGGTTATGATTTTTTGACCAATCAGAATCTCTCAAATTCTCGCCTTCTTGCAGCATGAGGAGTAGCAAGGCTGGAGCTCTTGTCTTGGGCTGCAATGTTCCCCACTCATGTCTTTAATTACATGAGCAACAGCACTCAGACTAATCATTTAACGATCGCTCTTCTAACCATTAACATCTCATCTGGTAAGTGCATTAAATATTTACCATTAGGTAAGACATCTCCAACTTTGCCTGGATGCAACCAAATATCTGTTCATATCAGGAATTTTTAATAAGGGCAGAAATTTATTTTTCACAACCACATAAGTTTAGCATATTAATTTGGCAAATAACCAAAGCATGGATTCTATCAAACAAATGCTTAACATTGTCATATACAATTCCCCATTTTGCTACTTTAATAAAAGTTTATTTTAAATGACTTAATCCCTCTTTGAGAATAAGGGAAAGATGAGTTTAATAGAAATGCATTAAATGCTCATTTGTAATCATTGCTCTCAGTAATTTCAAGGCCAATATCCTGTGCACACACACCAGTATACAATCCCCTTGCAGGAGCTTAGTTGGTCCATATTATCACTGACTGCTATGCATTCATGCTTTAAGGCATTTTGTGTATTTCTGTTATGCTGTAAGGCATTTTTAATATGTCTTGTATTTTTGTTTGTGACTAAAATGTAACCAGGGGCTGGATTTTATGTTCACGTGCTGACAGCCGGTCCTGCACCTGGAAGCCGGCGGCTTTTTGACTTCAGAGTTTGCCCTACGAGCACTATAATGCACTAATTGCCACCAATTAGCGGCAAGGGTGGGTGACAGGCAGTCATCCTGCCCAATATGGTCCAGAAGGCAGGAGTTAGGCCCTGAAACTCTCTGCCATGACCCGGAACCAAGTCTGATCAGATCTTTGAAGGGCCCCTGGACAGCAGACAGTGTCAGGTGAGCCCTGGAGGAGTCCTGAGGGGAAAGGAAGTGTGGACCAGAGAACATTGTTTCCCTTTGCACTGTATGAAGCAAAGTTCATGTTAATGATTGCTTATGTCTGTCTGCAGTCTCACAATGAGTTATAATTGAATATTTCAGCAAGTCTACCAGCTGCAGACATTGAGGATTTGTGCATTTATGTTATTTTTCCATTCATAGATGTCTGCCCTATCGGACCAAGGGGAGAGCAACTGCAGTAGGAGCAAAGCTGCCCCCAGGTTCACAGAGATGGCGCTCAGTGCACTCCTCCTTGCAGTGGAGGCTCGGGCTGATTGTCTCATCCTGAGAGGGGACAAGAGGAGGGGCCACAGGCAGGCACGAACTGCGTGGGAGGAGGTGGCCGAGCAGGTATCGAGTGTGGACGTGGTCAGGTAGAGCTGGAGTCAGTGCCAGAAGAGGTTCATTGACCTCATGAGGCCGGCAAGGGTGAGCATGACATCAGTATGGACAAGATGTTTCCAGTGTGGGGCAGGCTTAAAAAGCAAATCCAGCGAGTCTACCAAAACCCAGCTCATCCACAGTTGCACATTTGCAAAGGCACACAGCTCTCTTCAATCAAGCCATGGATCATTCCAACCAGTTATGAACCAGGCAGCCCAAAAACTGTGCAAGCTGCAAAGCCGGAACAAAAAGCAGAGAATGCTGGTAAAAGTCAGCAGGCCTGGCATGTGTAGAGAGGGAAACAGGGAAGGAACCTTTTGCAGTGATGATCGATTCCTCCGAGCTCTGAAGAGAAGTCATGTGAATTCGAAACTTTCACTCAACCTTTCTCTCTCTCTCCACAGATGATGCCAGACCTGATGACTTCTACCAACATTCCCTTTGTGTAATTCTTTCTTTATTTTGGATGAGGCTGGTTGGCATGATGACATTCACCTAAATAAGAACAGATTTCAGCTGGCCATGGGCTCTTCTGATAACGTTGCTGAGACATTTGAGTACTTGCGAGCGTTATCGACAGCTCTATGTCTAATGTTTTCAGGAGAAGCGAGCTAAGGAAAGCCAACAAGCACTCCTGCACCGGTACCAGAGTTGCGAAGCTTGAGATACTCATTGCATTTGAGGGACAAGTTCTGTATCTCGTAGACATGCAGGGGTCAAGGATTATAGGCAATGGCAAGATTGGAGGGCGGCTTGGTTGTGGTGAGATGGCTGAGCTATCATACTGGGTGATAGGATGAAATGATCGCTGTGATTTGAAAGTTTATTGGTGAAATGCATGGTGCTTGGTGCTGGATTTGCACACTCAGGACCCTTGGCAAGCCTCAACAAAGGGTCTTCGTTCATGGGATCATAGCTCCTGCGGAATTTATTAATGCATGTCTGGCCAGGTGAAAGTGTATCTGAGTTAAGATTTGGATGTGGCGCTTTTAGCACTGTGATAACCGGTGACGTCCCCCTGAATTAATCCTGTTTCTTACAGGAGAAGCCTCCCCAGTGCTGCCTCCAATGGAGAATATTGAAGAACCTCCACCCTCCTCTGAGGAGCAACCCTTGGATCGTGCACCATCACATCCTCTCTCAGCATCCAGCACCATCGCAGATACTGGCACTTCAGCAGGGATCAGTGCGTCGGACAGGGGTAATTTATGCACGGGTGAGGGCACTTCACAGTCAGCAGTGCGGCTGCGAGAGAGTGTAGAGGAGCAGCCCTGGGAGGAGTGTCTGGGGTGAGCTAGAGTCTGATTCGGAGTTGGATGATGAGCCTCCGGAATTGTCTGTAAGGCGGCAGATGCTGGATGTGCAACATGAGATCCATGAAGATATGGTGGGTATACCAGAGCGGTTGCATGCTCTGGCCTGGACTGTGGAGGTGTCCATCCAGGCTATGTGCACTGTGATCACCTGTCTTCAGAGCATCAAGCCTCCACCATGGATAGACTGGCGACTGTCCTGGAGAGGCAAACCGAGCATATTGCAGATGCAATTGTCGAGATGCACTCTGTCCTGCACACCATCACCTTGGCTTTGAGCTCAGGGGCTCAGGCCCAGGGTGACAGGGGAGCTGGGAGCTTGGTCGCCCACCCAGCTCCTGGACTTTCACTGGTTGGCAGGGAGGACCAACTGGTCCTGTTGGTGGGGAATGAACATCTGCAACCTCCATCTGTGAGTTCCTCTCCTGGCAGTTGTGATGGGGGCAACATCTCCTCTGTCCAGCAGCCATTGACACAGGCCTCGAACAGTGCCATGGTGACTGAAGAGTCACATGTATCTGTGCAGGAGTCTCCTGAATTGGCAGGAACCTCGTGGCCTAAGCCATGCAGAGGACACCTGCCAAAATTTTCCATGACATGGGAGACGGCAGATCAGATGCCTCTCTCCAGTGCAGCCGCATGTGAGAGGGGAGCACTGTGCCAGAGCACATGTAAATGTTTTTGTTATTATTCACCTCACAATGAGAGACAGGCGGTGAGATCTATCATTGACAATGTTTTTTTGTTTGTTTATCGTTCTCATTAAACTGTAAAGTCTCATTTCCTCGTGTGTGTGTTTTTTTCATAGCTGGGAGATGTGTGACTCATGTCTGTGGGTGAAGGTAGGATTTCAAAATCTGAGGGAGGGCTGAAGAACAAATATATCCCTGTGGACTATTGGAGAAGTGTGGCTTGTGAGGGCTTGGGGAGTTTCTTGTTGTAATTGTGAGATAGGGGGAATCTTTCTTCTCACTTATATGACGTTGGTGTTTGGCAGGGCTCTACACAAACTGCTGCTGTATTAAGGCTTCCCTAGTCTCGTGGCCATTTGCCTGCTCGCGGCCAGGCACATGCACTGCGGCATTGCTGTGTTTCCCTGCCTCATCCTCGCCTTTGTCCTCAAATGACTGGCCCCGTCCTGGCCTCTCATCGACCTCCAAATTGTCTCCTCTTTGAATAGCTATGTTGTTGAGGATGCAGCAGATCTCAACCATCAGGGAGAACCGCGAGGGGGAGCACTGCAAAACACCTCCTGACCTGTCAAGGCATCTGAAATGCATTTTCAGAAGGCCAATGGCCTGCTCCACAATGGCCCTGGTGCTGGCATGACTGTCATTAAACTGGCTCCTTCCCTCAGTTCTTGGGACACTTGCAAGCGTCATGAGCCACCTCTTCAGATGATAACCCTTAGCTCCCAGAAGCCAAACCTCCAACGCATCAGGCCAGGTGAAAAGAGCCGGTATTTGCGAATTCCTAAGGATGTAAGCATCATGGCTACTGCCCGGAAACCTTGTGCACACCTGCAGGACACGCTGTTTGTGGTCTCACACAAGCTGAACATTGATTGAGTGGCAGCTCTTTCTATTGATGAACGTTTAGCCCAGAAGGTAAAAAAACAGTAAAAACTGAGAAATAAGAATACTGGTCCGAACTGGTCTTGTATACCTTAAAATGGAACAGCAGTAAAACTGGGAAATAAGACTACTGGCCAGAACTGTTTTTTCTTTCTGGGAAGGGCGCCCCCCAGGAGCCTTGATGGCTCAATGGGGCACCCTGGGGAAACCAGCAATTGCTGCAAATCCTCGAGCCCTCTCCATCTGGCTTTGCACAACGGTGGTGAAAGCTATGTAATTTCTGGCCCTCTGGAACATTGCATCAGTGAAGACCTTGATGCCGTGGTGTGCTGCCGGCTGGGTTATCCCTGCCAGGTTCCCGGATACTGCATGAAAGGACCCTGTAGCAAAAGTGCTGAGCACCACTGTCACCTTCAGGGCGACAGGCACCGGGGTCTCCAAGGCAGTTTGACGCAATGTCTCCAGAAAGCAGCTTGCAAACGGATGTTGCCTGAGAGAGCCTCAGTCTTCTTTGGCACTGAGTTTCTGTCATCTCGAGGTAGCTGGAGTGCTGCCTGTACACCCTCAGTGCTGCGTAATGCCTTTGTCACCTGCAAGGAGCCTCTCCAGGCTCCGCTTGACTGTTGGGACCTTGTGTTAGTCTATCCCCATCCAGAGGAGCCACTGCCTCCAGGGCCTCCCTCTGATCTCTAGTGCCTCTCACCCTTCTCCTACTAATCCTCCTCACTGGAGGTTGTGCCTCCTACTGACATCACAATCCCCGTCATGTAGGAGAGATTACAACACTCACCCCGGATTGATGGAGGGAATGGAGGTTTCTAAAGACCCCTCCCAATGAGAGGACAGTACTTCTAAAGAAATACAATCCAAAACCCTGCAAGGCCCACTTCAGCACTCCCTGCAACCAAAGCTTTCTGAACTGCAAGGCTGAGACTCTGCTCTCAGCTGCAATTAAAAAACCCACCCTAACAAGCCTGCCTTAAAAAAACGAGTTTTACACGTGACGTGATTCAGACTTTGAAGGAGTTTTATTGCTTCAGCCCATATTAGTGCTCTCTGTGCACTTGTTAATTGCTTCAATGGGCATTTAAATGGGCACTTCCATAACGTGGGCAGCTTCCCGACCTTTTGACCTGCCCACGCATGATATTATCTAAAACGAGCGTGATGACATCGGGAACGCCGCCTGACGTCACCATTCCAGATATTATGCTTCGCGAAGCGGGGAGCGCTCCCATTCGTGGAGCTTAAAATTCAGGCCCAGTTGTGATGTGGACCAGTGTGCAGAGCCCAACACCAGGTTGTAGGAACATGGAGTGTGGAGGGCATCGAGACGCAGGGAGAAGAATTCTGAACGAAGACATCATCGCTGAGGGTCATATTGAAAAAAAGACAGTTTAAACTAATCATACACACACACACACACACGCACAATACACAGACATGTTAGGACATGTCACTGGAGTTAAAAACAAAAAACTACTGTGGATGTTGGAAATCCAAAACAAAAACAGAATTACCTGGAAAAACTCAGCAGGTCTGGCAGCATCGGTGGAGAAGAAAAGAGTCGACGTTTCGGGTCCACACTTGGTGCCACATAAATGTAAAATGTTGAAGGATCGTGTGGACCCGAAACGTCGACTCTTTTCTTCTCCACCGATGCTGCCAGACCTGCTGAGTTTTTCCAGGTAATTCTGTTTTTGTCATGTCACTGGAGTGGTGGCTCACCATCAGACACCCTGTCTACAACAGCTCTCATAGACAATGGCCTCTCTGGACATGTGTGAATGGCTTTCTTGCTGCCTTATCAAGCTGCAAATGTTATATCCATCGCCGATATTCACCTAAGAGCAGGAAATGACCACATGCATGTGGTCTTGCCTAGCCATGGTGGGATTGACAAGGCCCTGAAACCCAATCAAATGACCAATTCGAGGTATTATCTTATATGCCAAGGGACCAGGGTCAAAAGGGGATATAAAGCCAGAGCCCAGAAGGACATTAAGATGAAAGCAAAATACTGCAGATGCTGGAAATCTGCAACCAAAACAAAAGTCATACCGAGTCATACGGACTCGAAACGTTAACTCTGTCTTTCTCTCCACAGATGCTGTCATATCTGCTGAGTTTTTCCAGCAATTTTTGTTTTTGTCCCACAAGGACATTGTTGCTGCAGCCAGGAAGTGTAACTTGGCCAGTCACAGGAAGTCATGCAGAAGAATTTGTTCAGCAGACTGACCATCTAGAAACAAGCTCCTGCACGCGGGTCTTACTAAGCAACTGTTTTTGTAAATATATCCTATTGCTTACTGTGTTAATAAAGGTTTTTGTAAATATGTCCTATTGCTTACTGTGTTAATAAAGGTTTTCCGCATAAAGCAGAAATTTTATCCAAAGTTGTTTTGTGTCATTGATACTTAGTACGGGATCCCGACCTTAGAGGGAAGTGAGACCCCCTGTTTAAGAGTTTTGCAATGCTAAGCCTTCACAGTTAAGTCACAATGGAAACTTCCTTAAATGGGTTACTGTGAACAGTCATCTGCTGAGAATAATATTCTAAGTAGAGTTTCCATACAGGTAAAAGCTGTAAAGTTTCTTCGAAATGGTTCGCAATTGAAATTGCTAACACAAAAAACTTACCAGAAATTTTGCTTTACTTAATCTCTGACCAGCAGATCTCATCCTCTCCTTCTTTACTTGCCCTAAATGTTTTATTGAGCATTACTATACATTTTACATTTATGTGGCACCAAGTATATATCCCATTTAGCATACTACAAACTATTGATACATTTCCAACAAACTGAAATTTAGTACAGTAAATTTGGCTCAGATTGAGAAATGTGCATCACAAATCACTGTAATTACCACTGTGTGAAATTTGAATTAAAATATTAGAATGTAGAGCTACCCAGAGTGATGTACCTGGCTAACCATAACTTAATTGTTACATTTTAAAATGACAGTTTTTCATTTAAGATAATGTGTAAATGCTGTAAATTTTGCTAAAATTTCTATATGTGGTGACTAACTTATGAATGTATCAATTAGCTCGTTTCCCATTCAACTCAAAACAGCAACTGGATGTCCTATGGATTTGGAGTATCCTCTTCAACGACACTATACTGCACGATGAAATTGCTCATAGCCTGGCAAAAGCAAGCCGGGCACTCAACAGACACACCCACAGGCTTTGGAGAGTGCATAAATATTATCTCTAGAGAACAAAGTCTACCCCTCAGTGCTTTTCACATCACTTCTCTATGGCTGTGAAGTATGGGCAGCCTATTGGCAACATATAAAGCAACTAGGTTTATTCCATCTTCGTTGCTTAAGATCTACCTGCAACATCAAGTTCCTGCAAAGTGCTGCCAACCTGGTATCTGGAGCATGCTTCGTTGGGTCAGCCATGTGATTCACATGGAGGATTCCCGACACCACAGGAAGCCAACTGAGCACAGGAGCCCACACAATAGGACATCCCAAACTTAGATACAAAGACATTCTGAAAGCCAATCTCAGAGTCTGTAAGTTGAGCCCCAATACATGGAAAAAAATACCCCTAGACAGACACAAATGGCAAAGTCCCTGTCATCAAACCATCTCAACATTTGAGGAGAATAGAGTCAGGTCTCTACAAGACAAATGAGCAAGCTGAAAAGCCAGTGCCTTCATCCACCCCTCCAATAGTGACTTTATTTGTAATATTTACATCAGATCTGCAAATCAAGATTTGGTTTAACATCACATATGACATGGCACCAACCTAGATGGTGAACAACTGTTTTCTTTGCTGAACACTTATCCATTGAAGCCTATCAGGATCCATCGGAACTACCAAACACTATCAGATTTGTTTCTGTAGTTAAAATGCTACCATCTCTCTATGTGTTAACTGCTGACAAAAGCCACATTGTTGGTCCTTTGAGAACTGGTTAGATAAAATCAAACTGCAGTAGACAGCTGATAATATGAAACCACTGGATAAAAAATTGAAACTATTAACAGCTTCCCTCTGCACTGAAAAGAAGTTAATCAAGATTTATATAAGAGGTAAATGAGAGACGTTCCTAAAACCTTTAACAATTTACACAAGGAGTACTTTTTGGGAAGGTCAGGAATAGAAAGAAAAATGTTGTACTTGCCGGCAGCCAGCAATCTTTGAACGCTCAGTGCTTCATTAGAAAAAATGCTGTGTTCATCCAGATAATACATGCATCATGGGGATTGCCAAGCCATTTAACAATCACACTGCAGAGTTCACAGTGAGCACTATACATTTCTTGGGTATTGATGGAACAGATTGCTCTTCTGTTGCTGTTAATATAATTAGTACAGTCAGGCAAATGGATATAGTTCCCCTGCTTCCTGGAGCATTTGCTTGTCATGCACCAAATATATCTGGACACTGAGCCCCATGATGAAAGTCAATGATCTTTGGAATATGCAAGGTGTACAAAAATCCAAGAGTGGTGTAATGTCTGGTGACCACAGACTATCAGATCATTGAGGAGAAGTCAGATCAATTTGAACAGAATCCTGGGGAAATGGAAAAATGTCAGCATGCCATCTTTAAACAATTCTCCAGGTTAACAATATCCATGGTTTCAAGTTGCTGCTCTGCTTTTCTGGGTAACTGTAGCATTGATTTACTCATTATGGAGAAAAATAACAACATATAATGGGAACAGAAACCAATAATGAAATAGCACAAAAACAAAAGAAGGAAATAAAACACAATGTTCAAACCTTACCAAATTAAAGAAAAAAACATCAGAAGGATACGATGATTTCTGATTGGTCCAGAAATTCCATTCTCCAGAGGGTCGTACCCAGTAGGTACCTCAGAAGATGCTGAGGCAATGTCCCTACGCAAGGACAGCACGGGAATTGTCTGGGAAGTTTCAGCTTCTGTTGGACAATTACCCTGAGTCTTGAACCCTCTGATTTAAAGTCAGAGGCTTTAACGGTTCCAACTCTCTTAGCAGAATAGTTACCCAGGAAAGGTTTAGATGCTGGCCCTGCACCAATTGAACCCGTGCCTCTCCTCTTAAAGGTCTGTCTCTGGGATGCTGCCTGTGCCCATCTGGCCTCCTCTCCCTCCTGCCCCTCTTCCTCTTCAGAGGAGGTTCCACCAGCGGAATACACTGTTCCCATTAGATGGGATGCAGAGGACCAGTGCCTTGAAAATGAAGGAACACTGTGCTGCAATACTCAGGGGAGCCTTCCAGGGAAGATGAGCACCTGAGATGTTGAAAGGCAGGCTTGAATTCCGTCACCCGTTTTCCCCTTGCAATGAGCTAAAAATCATATGGGCAACGTAAAATCGTAATCATTAGGCTTCTTAATGACCTTAATCGGCCCTTTGATTGTTGGCGGGCGTTTCTCTGACTCCCGTGTGCGCCCATCGACCTCGATATTGCACACATGCGCAATGATGTTGGGACACATGACCGACGTCTTTTCGCTCAATTTTACAAGCGCTTGGGTGGGAGACACACCCGACCTCGGAACACAAGATTCAGGCCTTCATTACAGAGCTCTTTTAGAAGCTACATGCCTGAACCAGGTCCACAAATAGAAAGCTCCACCCCCAGGATTACCCGTGTTTAGGGCTTGTTTGTCAGAACAATCACATGACCCCTAAAGGCAATAGGAAAGTTTATACCTTTAATCACTACATTTCTTCCCTCTTTAGTTTTTTTACATTTCTTATTTACAAAGAATATTTTAATCCAAAACATATATTATATACACACAGGTTATGTGATTAAAGATTAAGGTTGGAATTGTCCCAGATTTGCACTAAGTGCGGTAGCGGGCGAGTAAAACGACATGGTGGATTTTCACACCGTATCGTTGCAAACCCACCGCAATAATTATGTGTTCCCTGGATGTACATCGTTTTGATGGCGGGTAGGCTCCGATTCGTTTGTCACACCATCACCTCGCCACTTCATCTCGCCAGGCACCGCATTTAAAGTACAGCCGTGCTCAGTGCTCCCAGCCCAGGACTGCAGCAAGGAAGACATGGCCCTGAAAGGCAAGAGGATTGCAACCCTCGAGTGTCTTTTGGACACTGTGGAGGCTCGCTGTGATGTCCTCTACCCCGGCTTTGGCCGCAAGAGGGGCAGCTACATTACCACTCCAGCTTGGTAGGTGATAGCAGTGGTGATCAGTGCCAATGCTGCACAGAAGAGGTTGGCCATCCAATGCAGATAGAGGATGAATGATCTCATCAGTGCTGCCAGGGTAAGGCAACCATCTCATCACTCTAAACTCACACACTCAAGCCCATCACACATTCACTGGCATCTCACTCGCTGTCAGTTCAAGGGACATCACCACCCATTTTCACACACATATCTTCACATGACCATCTGGTCTTATCTCCTCTGCAGACTGCCTCCTCAGCCCTCACCATCTTGAGGCCACTTGCACAGATCAACGTGTGCCCCCACACACACCCTGGGATACCCTCCTTCCCCAGTACAACTCTTGTCCTGCAGCCTCTTCCATTGCCTGAAGTCACTTCTTCCCCATTCCCTAAGCAAGACATAGCCCTGCAGCCATTGAAAAGCTACCCACATATGGTTGATCTGGTAGGTAGTGACCAACCCATGAGCCCACTGAAAGTGATGTGGTGCTTCCAACCCAGGACTGCAGCAAAGAAGACATGGCCCTCAAAGACAAGAAGGCTGCAGCCCTTGAGTGCCTTTTGGCCACTGTGGAGGCCCGCTGTGATGTCCTCTATCCCAGCTCTGGCCGCAGGAGGGGCAGCTACATTACCACTCCAGCTTGGTAGGCGATGTGAAGCCTGGCGCTGATGACTGCAAGTGCTGACCAAAGCAAGGTAGGCAAACAAACCTTGAAGTCGCAAGCGAAATGCAGCCCACCAAGTCCATGCCTTATATATGTGTTGTGAAACATGTTGGCTTGTTTTCCCGCAGACGTGGGCGGATGATCCAGTGGAGGGGGTTGGGCGGAGGGGTTGGGGGGGTGGATGAGTCCAGTGGGCTGGCCTTATAATGATATGCTGATGGATTACGATAAGGTTCCCGACGTCCAATGGCAGGGAACATGGCCCGCCATCGGCAGGCAGAATGGATGATCACAAGCTGCTCCTTCAGCTCACCCATTGGATGAGGGATGATATGGTGCTGTTTTAATATGTTTAATTCCATTCAAACTCATGAATCTCTAAATTTCTGTACTGGTAAAGACAGTACAGCTTTCCAAAACAATGACTTCTGGTAGGCCATGTATGCTAAAACATTGGCGCAGCTTTCCAATAGTTAGACATAATGTTGGTGATCTAACTTCATACACATCCATTCACATAGAAGATGCATCGATGACCAATAAAAACATGGTACATAAAAATGGACCTACATAATCTACATGTGGTCTAACCCAGGCTTGACCAGGCTGCTCCCTCGGACACAGTGGAGCTGAAACAGGCAACTTTTATTGTTGTTGACAGTGCTTGGCCATGCTTTCAATGTCACTGTCTATACCTGGCCACCAGACATAGCTTCGCACAAGCACCTTCATCTTCGATATGCCTGGATGTGCAATGTGAAGCTCTGTCAAGGGTGGTTCTCTTCCTTGTGAAGGGATGACGACTCTTGATCCCCACAACAAGATTCCATCCTGAAAGCTTAACTCAGTTTTACAGGTGTGGAAAGTTCTCACCTCTTCAGACACTGGTGAATTTGACCATCCTTGCAACACCAGGTCTCAGGCTTTTGACAAAATTCGATCCCTCTTTGTCCAATTCCTTATTTGCTTCACACAGACCAGCAAAGAGTCCAAGAAATTCAACACAAACACAACTTGTTGTGGCACTGGATATGTACAATGCTATCTGGTAACGGAAGACGACTGAGCGCATCTGCATTTGCAGTATGCACACCAGGACGGTGCATAAAGATGTACTCATACGCCGATAAAATCAAAGCGCAACGTTGAATTCTGGCTGAGGCTATCGGTGGGATGGCTTTATCTTCACTAAATAAACCCATTAGTGGCTTATGATCTGATACTATGGAAAAATGTCATCCATGCAGATACTGATGGAATTTCTTCACTCCAAACATTATTGATAAAAGCAAAACACTGCGGATGCTGGAAATCTGAAACAAAAATAGAAAATGCTGGAAAAACCCAGCAGGTCTGGTAGCATCTGTGGAGAGAGAAACAGTTACTCTCTCCACAGATGCTGCCAGACTTGCTGAGTTTTTCCAGCATTTTCTGTTTTTATTACTGATAAACCTTACTTTTCAAGTTGTGCATAACCCTTTCCTGGAGACATAGCCCATTGGCCTTTTGGAACCATCTTCCATCCTGTGTGACAACACAGCTCCCACACTGTAGGGAGATGCATCACAGGTTAATAGTAATTCTTTAGGTGGGTCATAATGTACTAGTAGACACGATGAGTGTAATAGCTTCTTGACTTTTATGAAACCTTCTTCTTGTTGCGCATTCCATGACCAATGATGGTTCTTTTTCAATAATAAGTGTAAAGGTGCTAACAATGTTGACAAGTTTGGCAAGAAGCGACTATAATAATTTATTATGCCCACAAAAGACTTGGGCCAGAATATTGAGCTTGTCGGGCAGGCTTGGTGAGGGCCAACGGGAGCGGTTAGGAAGCTGGTCGCCCGCGATTGGGAAGCTGACCGCCGCCCGCAGTTGGGAAGCTGACCGCCACCCGCGGTTGGGAAGCTGACCACCGCCTGCGGTTGGGAAGCTGACCGCCGCCTGCCATCAGGCCGTGACTGCAATTTCACAACAGCGGGCCCGTTAAAGCCCGCCCAGCATGAAACGCACGCTGCAGTTCTCAGCGCTGCCTGTGGGGTGGGGGGTGGGTGGGGGGGGTGGAGGTGGGGGGGGTGAGGGAAGAGGGCGAGCAGGGAACTTCACAGGAAAAGCTGCCTGAGGCACAGAGCTGCCTCAGGGAGCTGAAGGTTGTAAAAATTAAACATAAAGAACTTTAAAATGTTAAAAAAAATGTCCCCTCAGTCACATGAGCAGGGACGTGTTAGTAGTGAAATTATAACAGCTTTACTTAACTTTTATTTGCTGTTGGAAACTTCAACCCACCCGTAGATCAAGTTTCCTAAAAATTCAAAGGTCTTTTCTCATGCCTGCCACTGTCAGGTTGGAAGGGCAGTGAAAAATTGAACTTAATTATTACTTTAATGGCCTTAATAGGCCTTTTAATTGTTGGTGGACATACTGCCCACTCCCGCGCATGCCTGCTGACCGAAATATCGCGCGAGTGTGGGATGACATTAGGACGTTCGCCCGACGGCATTGCGCAACATTTTATGCTCGTTCGGGTCGGGCGCATGCCTGCCCGATGAGCGGAAAGTTCTGGCCTTGAGTTCAGTGACACTGGTAGGAGAGGGCGCCTCTTTGATTGCTCTTCCTTATGGCAGTAATAGCATTCTGCCTCTTTAAATCTGCAGGTTTCCGGTACATGGTTACCCCCACATCTGTAACGGATTAATTTCTGAATCGCTGCTGAAATGCCTCCACTAGGCCTTTTCATTTTTCCAGCAGCAGGGACTGTCTCCAGCTTCACAGTTGTCTCTCTGGTTTTCGCGCCATGCTTGGTGGTAGATTCCCGCCCCAACTGAAGAACGGTGCCATGTTGCACACGCTGTAAGTGCCTGCGAGTCCCTCGCAGCACTTTCCATGGCTAGCGCTATTTCCATCGCGTGTTTCAAATCAATGTTAACTTCAGCAAGTAAATGGTGCTGAATGGCGTCGTCGTGAATACCACAAACCAACAGGTCCCACAACATGTCATTGAGTGTATCTCCGAAGTCGCTGTGCTCAGTCAACTGCTTCAACTTCGCTATATAAGTTGTGATGGACTCTCCCGGGGCCCTTACTCTGGAGTTGAACTTAAATCTCTGCATAATTACCGATGGCTTCAGCTGAAAATGTTCCTTCATGATGTCTGCCAACTCGTTAAAAGATTTAGAATTGGGCGTGTTCGGGGCCGTCTCACTGCTGCAGACACTTAAAAGAATTGCTTTCTGCTTCTCCTCCACTGTTATTTTCATTCGCCACAAAATAAAAACCTAGAGGGCCTCTGTCCTGGCTCCAGTCTTCCAATGACAAGTCATAAGGGTCAATTCTGCTGAAGAGTAGCATGACTGGTGAGTATACTTTTCTTTCTTTCCTTAAGAACTGCTGTACTCACATTCACAAGACGAGGTGCAGCATCGGAGCTATTTATCCTTGTTGCCAAATGACATGATCTTAAGGTACCGGACAGGCTTCTTATTTGAAACAGATAACTTTATTACAGAGCTCTTTTAGAAGCTACATGCTTGAACCATGTCCACAATTAGAAAGCTCCGCCCTTAAGAATACTCGCGCTTAGGGCCCATTCGTCAGAATAATCACATGTCCCCTAAAGGCAGTAGGAAAAGTTATACCTTTAATCACTACAGCCCCCCAACCCCTGACTATGCCCTTGACTCCACAACTACCCCTCTGATCCCCTGATTACCCACCTTGATCCCCTGACTACGAAACCCCCCGCCCACCCGACTACTCACCCACCTCCTGACTGCCAGACTACCTATTCGACCACCTGACCAATCCCCACAACCCAACCCCCGACTACCCTCCCACCCACTGACTACCCCCCTGACTACCCTCCAACCCCCGATGACGACTACCCCCATACCTCCCTAACCACCTGACCATTCTGACGGCACCACTCCACAACACAACTACCCTAATCCCTCACTCACTTACCTTACACACTTCCCTTCTCTTCTGTCAGTGGCTGGGACATTAAAACTTAACCACTTACAGTAGCTGGTGGTGTAGAAAGCAGGCATGGCTTTGTTTCCCTTGATGATCCTGAACTGCGTTGAAGGACTCTAGGTGCAGCCATGGTCCACGTTTTTCAGAAGGCTGGGGTCGGATGTTCGGGCGTGAAATGTGCAGCTCCAGTCTTAGATAAGCAAATAGGCGTGGAGTGGCAATCCGACAGTGATTTCCACTCCTTGGAAGATTCAGTCCAATGTTTAGAACATTACTCTCGTTAGTTTATGCATGCCAACAGCATGTGCAGTATATTAAAAAAGAACACTTCAAAATTATATATTAGGTCACAAATATTTGTAACAATGATTTAATTAAGTGCTGTGTGAGAAATCAACATGTATTATAAGTAAGCCTGTATGCTAACATTATTTATCTCCTCTTTAATTTTGAGAAACACAATATTGATACCATTACAAAGCCAATAGAATTAGGGCTGGACTCTAGTTTCAATCCAATGCCTATTAACAAAGCAATTTTGCTTAACATCAGAGTGTTATTAATGATCCATAGAATGCTCTTAGGATAGATTCTAATTCTCTCTCAAGTCCTATTGTTTTTGAATTTTTCTATAACATTTGTCACACTATTATAGTTTTTTCCCTGTTTTTTTCAGAAGGGAAAATAAAGATTGTTCTTTTCTGTCAATTTAGACATATATAATTCATGGAAAGTTCATACCATTTTTAGCAAAGCCTGGCTATAGCTGTATCACATATGCTTATACATTTGACAAGGAAACAATTAGCAGGTAAAAGTCTTCTCTAAATATACGATAGTCACTAGTAAAGCCAATAAAGAATGCAAGAGATTTTTTTTTTACCAGCGACTGATTAGAATGTTAATTTGCTACCACAGAGAGTAGTTGAGGTGACTAACATAGGTACATATAAGGGGAACATAGATAAGTACATGCAGAAGAAAGGAATAAAAGGATATGTTGATAGGCTTAGGTGAGGATGGGTGGAAGAGGTTTCTGTGGAGCATAAACATCAGCGTGGATGTTAGGCTGAATGGTCTGTTTCTGTTTTGTCGTGCTATGTAATCTTAAAGCACAAAGAAATTTAAGATTGCTTCCTCTGACACCAATGGAAATTGTAATGTTTAATCGTAGTTTAAGGTGCTAGCCTTGATCTTAGTGGTTGTCTCTGACCCAGAAGTTGTGGATTCAAGTTTCAGTCCAGGACTTGAGATGCAAGTACATAAAATAAGCTGACACTTCAGTGTAATACTGAGGGAGTGCTGCGCTGTTGGTAATGCTGTCTTTTAGATGTAACTTTAAATCAAGTCTGCCCACTCAGGTGGACATAAAACATCCCATGGTCCTATGTAAAGAAGAACAAGGGAGTTAATTCTCCCTGGTGTCCCGGTCAACACTTACACTTCAACCAATATCACTAAAGTAGAGCATCTGGTCATTATCTCATTGGTGGTTCTGGGATGTTGCAGTGCAAACTGGCTGCCACATTTCCTACATTACAGCAGTGACCACACTTCAGAAGCATGTATTTGGCTGCAAAGCTTTTTAGCATGTCATGAGATTTCAATGTATGCAAAATATACTCTGATCAATAACAGCGCACAAGCCATACATTGGTGTCTCACTGTTATTGAGCTAAAGCCAAATAAAAAACTAGGAGCTAGGCCGTGATGCAAAATGAATGGTATTGTATTGGTCTCCTGTTTTACACAGCACCTGATATTTAATTCCAACTGACTGCAATGGAACTGAATAATAAGTGCTCCATAGAATGGGCACCCAATTGAATAATGCCATCTAGCACCGCTGTCTGACATAAATTTCTATCTCTAGATCGAGGTAAAGTGATGGAAATTGGTCCAGAGAGAATCCTTTCCTGAAGCCATGATGATTATTTAGAAAATAAATGATATTATGAGCGTTTGTAAAATAAGAATGAATGTCAGATACTTTTCATTTGTGTATTTTAATGAAATAGATTTAGTATTTTTAAAAAATGCCAATTATTAACTTATTAACATGCAAGTTGTTAGAAAAGAGAAGATATGATTGAGAAGTTGAACCTTGAATTGCAAAGGATTGCACAGAGAATCTTGTTAACTTGGTTAACCAAAAGATTCAGAGAGCGCCCTTACCTAATGAACAAGAATAATTAATTAGCATAGGGCTTTCCGAGGGTAATTAGCCATATTTCGCAAGGGACCATAGGCATCTCCCTCTGTTAGAGAAAGACAAGGGGTTATATAGCTTGAGTGGCACCAAGCACAAGAGAAAGCAAGTCTCCATGAACTACCACAGGTGGTACTGGGATTGAATCCATGCCATTGGCATCATTCTGCACCGTACTCTAACCATCTAACCAAATGAGCTAACCAAACCCCATGGGGCTTCCTGGACAATTGCTAAATATATCATGAAATTGAATATGATTAATAGACTGCAAAATACAAATCATGTTGTCCATTTGTAGGGGAAAGGAGAGAAGCAGTGATGGCTGGTGAGCTTTTTGCCAGGTGAGGTGCAGCTAGATCCAATCTGTAGAATCCCATTACCAGCCTGATAAACTATGTAATATTGTTTTCCAACAGTATTGTTTAGAGATTATTTCCTTGAAAACCATTGAGCACTGGTCTTGAAGAAACTACTAAGGCCTCAACTTTCACTCCTGGGTCAGGGGCTCAGAGTTGGACAATTCCTGGTTCCCTGGGAAAAATTGCCCCAAATAGTTGAATTTTCATTCCAGGGGATGGGGTGAAATGGGAGTCGGGCCCATTGCTCCTGGAAACCATTCATATGCAGCACAGGGTGTGCATGCAGACTGGGCAAAAGGTCAGCCTCCATTCTCTGGCATGGTGATAAAAAGAATAAAACCAAAAACAGCTCTCCAGCCCTCACTCTTACATCCCCTCAATCCCCCACACTCCCCATGTCCCATCCATGTTAACCAATGCCACCTCATGCCCTCTATCTACTCTCCCATGTCACTTCATACCCTCCAAGCTAACCAGGGCCCCTCTACCCAAACCCCATGGCACCTCATAACCTCCAGGCCAACCTATACCCCTCAACCATGCCCATGGCCCTTTATGGCCCCTATGCCAACCTGTGCCCCTCCATCCACCCACATGGCCCTTTGTAGTACCTTTACCAACTTAATGCCAATGCATTCCAACCCATTACCCATGCCCACCAATCTTTGCCCTTCCACCCTCCATGATATCTCACCCAGTATCAGCCATGGGCAAACCTCAGGGCCCATGCAGAGATTAAATAAAGTTCTTAAATGCCTATTGATTAATTCATTATTTAAAATAATACTTTTATTAATAAAAAAAACCATTCACTACATTTAACTTGCTTTAATCCCTTATAAAAACAAACAGTTTTATTCATAGCCTCTTTGCAAATAATTTATAAGCACATAGAACTTTCAATCAAACTGTGAATTGACAGGCACCCACCATGAAAATGATAGGTTGTGAAATCAGTCATTCAGCACTAATTCTCTAGTGGTAACCCTCAGACTTATGTCAACAGAGCGAAATAGCAAGCACTAATTTTTTCAACACTGCAAACAGTCTTTTTCAAATATTTAAACGGCAAAAGATTTAAATAGCAGCTTGACAGCTTCCTTTGACAGCTCCTTTTGACAGCTCATTTTGACAACTTCATTAGGATTGACAGTTTCAGTGAGTGTATTCATTTTTAACAATCCAAAAGGGCACTTGGCCTTTCCCAAAGGGCACCTTACCTTTTCCAAAGGGCATCTGACCACTCCCAATGGTGCCCTGGAACCATATTCAAAAGGGGACTTTACCTTTCCAAGGGTACCCTACCTCTCTGAAGAACTGCGATAAGTTTAGACCTATCAGAGATAATGTGCACATGTTATATTCCTCAGTCCCTCCTTGTGAAAATCAGACCAGACTAAAGGCAGTTGCATGTTAACATGTGCAGTTGCCTCCGTGAAGCATGGAGGTGCAAAGTTTGACCTGCCCCCGTTTCCCCCCTGCGACAATTTCTGGATGCGGGCCTCTGGAGCCATTTTCACAAAGATGGAGAGCCACTCCATCTGTGCAGAGAAAAAAACTAACTGGTGTATCACCAGATTCTTCTTAAAAGCTGTCTAAAGTGAGTGACCAATAAACGTATCCTGAGAACTTGCCCATGGGATATCCTCCCTCACGTTGCCTTTTAGCAAGGAAAAAGGAACATCAGGAATGGATACTTCTCAGGGTGTCTTCCTCATTTTGAAATGAAAACCAGGTGAGGTTGGAAGGGTTTAAAATGAAGAACCAGTTCACTTCCACCCAGTGGTTAAAATGGAGTTGAACCCAGAATTTTCCAATGGGTTGTCCTCCCTCATGTTGCCACGTTAAGTCAGGAAAAGAACAAAGGGTGGCTGATCTGCTACTACCAGTGGTTAAAGTTAAGTACTGTCTCATGACTTCTACCATACATGCTGATCAGAAGCAGCACAGCCATCTATGTTGGGCAAATAGCACTAAACATTTCCTATTAACCTTAGGAATTAATTACAAAGATGCTTTTTATAATGTATTAAGTGCATCAGTTATTTTGGGTACATTTTGTTCTGGAATCCTTCTTTTAATTGGCTTTCCTGCTTCAGTGACTGCAGGTTATTTCCGGCAGCTGCCTTCCTGTCTTGCTGTGCTACTTCAGTGCCCTCCCATCCAATCGGAAAAAAGATCATCTTACATTCCTACAGAATTGCATGGCTGCGTCCTGCCTACCAGCTATAGTGGGAAAATCGCGTTAGCACAAAGTCTAAATCCACCAGTATCTCTAAGGATCAGATTGAAAGAAGAGGCATATAGTTTTGCTTAGAATATTAGTAAGCCTGAGGATTTGAAGTGTTTAAGAAACCAGCAAAAGACAATCAAATATGATAGTGAACCAATCAAGAATATGAAACAGATTATAAGAGCTTTTATAAGTGTTTAAAAAGGAGAGTCACTGAAACTAATTTTGGCCCCTTAGTGGCAAAAATAGGAGAAATTATCATGGTGAATGAAGAAATGGCAGAGACATTGAACAAATATTTCATGTCTGTCTTCAAAGTAAAAGAGACAAATTAAATACCAAAAATAGAGATAACCAATAAAATTGTGGAACTTGAAGTGGCTAATATCAATATTGAAAAAGTTTTAGAAAAACTTACTGGATGAAAAAGCAATAAATCCCCAGGACCTGATGGCCTGCATCCTAGGATTCTAAAAGGTGTTGCTGCAGAGACGCACTGGTTATGATGTTCTAAAGTTCTCTAGATTCTAGAACAGTTCCAGTGATTGGAAGTTAGCAAATATAACTCCACTATTCAATAAAGGAGTGAGAGAGAAAGCAGGAAGTTACAACCAGTTAGTTTGACATGAGTCATTGGGAAAGTGCTGGAATCTATTTTTAAGGAAGTCTCAACAATGCACTAAAAATCTTTGTATGATCAGATGGAGCCAACATGGTTTTTTGAAAGAGAAATCATGTTTGAAAGATTTATTAGAGCTTTTTAAGGATGTAACTAGTAGGGTAGATAAAGGAGAGCTAGTAGATGTAGTATACACAGATGATTTGCTGGAGAAGAGGTCGTTATATTGAATGGCAGAGCAAGCTTGAGGAACGATATGACCTGCTTTTGCCCCAATTTCATAAGTTCTTATATCTGACTTTGAATCACTGTAACTTTTCAGTGGGAAGCTATTACAGCTTCCGAATACAGTCCCTGAGTTAAAATTGCAGTTGGGCCCTAATGCTGCTGTAGGAACGAGATCTGCACATTAAAAGAACCTTACTGCACTTTGGCTGGTGTCCCTTGTGCCTGCTCAAAAGGGCAGGGTAGAATTGTAGCCCCCAGGAAGGCTGCGGGATTGGTAACTTTATATCAGTGCAGCCATTTTAAATGGCACCTGCTCAGTTTCCAGCGGTTGTGCATGGCTAAAATTGGCCGTACGTAAATTATATTCTAAAATTAGGACACATTTGCAGCTTTAATAGAAAATACAAATCATCTCATTATAATTTTATTCAAAATAAATTGCTTTTATAATTAAATAGCCTTAATTTTATTATTACAAGATGAATACTTACCTGAAACTCCTGATAACTTAATTAGTTTTTTCCCTAAAGCATGCAATATTTTTCTAAGTCTTCGTAATGTTTGATGCAGCATTAACTGATGCATAGGAAATTAAAATGCATTTGTAGCTGGCTTTGTTTGGAAGAATAAAAGCAGCTTCAGAAAATCCAAAATTGATTGCAACAGATAATGTATTAGTAGACTTAATCCAAGGTATTAGTAACCACGCTCTGTTTCAGGATGACAACATGATGTGCATTTCATTAACAGAAAGTAGCTCAAGAAACCTAAGCAATGATTTCGAGAGTTAAATGTTTTATTTTCAGGTAGCAAGGATGTTACAGAAAATATTGCCGGAATTATAAAATGTGCATGAAAAGCATTTCGTATAATTGCTATTAATCAACAGAAAAGGTTAGTTTAATGTAAGATTAGTTAATTAAAATGGTTAAAAGTATGGCATAAGACAAGTAAAAATTAATTTGAATCAATCAGATTTATGATTCTGCTCATCAGCAAAACTCCTGTTTTAAAATAGTGTTCAAAGGAATTTCATATATGATACATGCTTCTATGGTAATATCCAAAACATCCAATTTTAAGGTATTTGATTTCGAGTAATCATCAGTTGAAAGACAATAAGTGATGTTTGATTAGAAAAGAACATTAGTTGGATTTTACTATGAGGAATCCAGTGTATCTAGCATTATCTTCTGTTGCCATGTTTGATGGTTTCATAGTGTGAAGAGCATTCATACATTGGACATGTATGTGAGTGCATGGAGTATAGTTAATAAAATTGGGGAGTTTAGGCACAGATTGCCTTGTGGGATTATGATGTTGTGGCGATAATGGCGACCTGGCTTAAGAAAGGGCAGATCTGGATGTTAAATATTCCTGGTTACAAAGTGTTCAGAAAATGAAAGGGAAAAAAAGAGGAGGGGTAGCATTTTTGGTTAAGGAGAGTGTTGCAGTACTGGAGAAAGAGGATGTGTCAGAGGATTCATGGACAGAACCGGTTTGGCTAGAGCTAAGGAATAAGAAGGGTGCAATTACATTGCTCGGTGTAATATATAGACCAGGAGCTAGTGGGAAGGATATAGAGGAACAAATCTGCAAGGAAACTACAGAGAGGTGTAAACACCATAGAGTAGTTATAATGGGGACTTTAATTATCCGTATATAGACTGGGATAGTGGTAGTGCAAGGGGCAATGAGGGACAAGCATTCCTAGATTGTATTCAGGAGAATTTCCTACAGCAGTATGTGTCCAGTCTAACAAGAAAAGAGGCACTGCTAGACCTGGTTCTTGGGAATGAGTTGGGCCAAGGAGATCAAGTGACAGTGGGAGAACATTTAGGGAAGAATTTTTGGGTTGGCGAGCAGGGGCAGGGCCCGCACATTGACGCGTAAAATGACGCACGGTGACGTTGGGTGGGCGTCCCAATGTCACCGTGTGTCATTTAGATTTCCAGTTCGGCGGGCGTGCAGCCACCTCGGCTGCGCACTCGCCGAACTGTCAAAGGCCCATTAAAGCCTGTTAAAAACCAATTGAAATAATTATATGAGCTGTCCGTCCAACCTTAAGGTTGGCGGGCAGGTGAAGAGCCCAGGCGGCCTTCGTATTTTTCATGGAACCTCACTCACGGGCGGGATGAGGTTTCATGAAGTGTTTAAAAATTCAATAAAAATTTTTGAAAAATTCATTAACATGTCCCAGCTCATGTAACACTGTCACGTGAGGGGACCTTTTTAAAAAGTTTTTAATTTCTCTCTTTAGATGTTTAAAACTGAAACTAATCTCCCTGAGGCACAGGAGGCCCTGACTCAGGGAACCCCCCCACCCGGCCTGCACAGGGAGCGCACAGCGCTTCTGGGCGAGCGTCAAGCTGGGGGGGCCTTAATTAACCCGCCCACATAAAATGCCAGCGCGGACCCGATCAGGGGCGCCGATTGGGTTCGTGCCCGCTACTGCCCGCTCCCACACAACCCCTCCCCGATGGGGGGAGAAATCTGCCCTTAAGGGACTGTGATCATTGTATCATAAGGTTTAGGAAGACAGTGGAAAATGACATTGGTCAATCCAGAGTAAGAATAATCAGCTGGCAGAGGGTGGACTTCAGTGGGGCAAGAACAGATCTGGGCTGGATAGACTGGAACCAAAGGTTGGCAGGAAAAACAGTAACTGAACAATGGGCTACATTCAAAGAGGAGATGGTTTGGGCAAGTCAAGGTATATTCCCTCAAAAGGGAAGGGTAGGACAAACAAATCCAGAGCTCCCTTGATGACAAAGAAGATAGAAATTAAGTTAAAGAAAAAGTGTGCTTATGACAGGTGTCAGGTAGAAAATACAATTGAGAACCAAGCTGAGTAAAGAAGGGATGTGAAAAAACAAATACGAGAAAGAAGACTGGCAGCTAACATAAAAGGAAATCCCAAATCATTCTATAAGTGTATTGGTAGTAAGAGGGTGGTGAAAGGAGGAGTAGGGCCGATTTGGGACCAAAAGGGGGATTTACACATAAAGGCAAGAGGCATTGCTGAGATGTTAAATGAATACTTTGTATCTGTGTTTACCTACGAGGCAGATGCTACCCAGGCCATGGTGACAGAGGAAGAAACTCAGTCACTAGAAGGGTTTAAAATTGATAAGGAGGAGGTATTGGATAAGCTGTTGGTACCTAAAATTGATAAGGCACCGAGAGCGGTTGAGATGCATCCAAGAATATTGAAGGAAGTGAGAGGGGAAGTTGCAGAGGCACTGGCTATAATTTTTCAGTGTTCCCTGGGTTCTGGAGCGGTGCAGAAGGACTGGAGAATTGCAAACATTTGTTCAAAAAAGGTTGTAAAGATCTGCCTTGTAATTACAGATGAGTCAGTTTAACTTTGGTGGTGGGGAAACTTCCGGAAACAATTATTCGGGATATAATTAATAGTCACATGGAAAAATGTAGATTGATTTGGAAGAGTAAGTATGGATTTGTTAAAGGAAAATCGTGTCTAACTAACTTGCTGGAGTTTTTTGAAGAGGTAACAGGGATGATTGATGAGGACAAGGCCGTTGATGTGCTGTATATGGACTTCCAAAAGGCATTCGATACAGTGCCACACAACAGACTTGTGAGGAAAGTTATTTTTCATGGAATAAAAGGGACAGTAGCAACGTGGATACAAAATTGGCTAAGGGATAGGAAACAGAGAGTAATGGTTAATGGGTATTTTTCGGGCTGGAAGAAGGTTTGTAGTCGAGTTCCTCAGGGGTTGGTATTGGGACCCTTGCTTTTCCTGATATATATAAATGATCTAGATCTTGGTGTGCAGGGGACAATTTCAAAGTTTGCGGATGACACAAAACTTAGGAGAATTGTAAAATGTGGGGAGGACAGGATAGAACTTCAAAAGGACATTGACACATTGGTGGAGTGGGCAGATAGGTGGCAGATGAAGTTCAATGCAGAGAAACGTGAGGTGATACATTTTGGTACAAAGAACATGGAGAGACAGTATAAAATAAAGGATACTATTCTAAAGAGTGTGCAGGAGCAGAAAGACCTGGGCGTATATGTGCATAAGTCATTAAAGGTGGCAGGACAGGTAGAGAGAGCAGTTTCTAAAGCATACAGTATTCTAGGCTTCATTATTAGCCGCATGGAATACAAGGGCAAGGAGGTTTTGATGAACTTGTATAAGACACAAGTTAGAACTCAGCTGGAGTATTGTGTACAGTTCTGGGCGCCACACTATAGGAAGGATGTGCATGTATTGGAGAGAGTGCAGAAGAGGTTTGTGAAAATGGTTCCAGGGATGAGACACTTCAGTTATGAGGGAAGATTGGGGAAGATGGGACTGTTTTCCTTGGAGAGGAGAAGGCTAAGAGGAGACTTGACAGAAATTTTCAAAATCATGAGGGGTCTGGACAGAGTATATAGGGAGAAACTGTTCCTGCTCGTAAATGGATCGAGAACCAGAGGGCACAGTTTTAAAGTGTTTTTCAAAATAAACAAATGTGAGAAACAGCTTTTTCACACAGTGAGTAGTTAGGGTTTGGAATGCACTGTCTGGAAGTGTAGTGGAAGTAGGTTCAATTGAGGCATTCAAGAGGGCACTGAACGATTATTTAAATAGAAACAATGTGCAAGGTTACAGGGAAAAGACAGGAGATTGGCACGAAGTTAAAATGCTCAGAGATCTGATGCAGACACGATGGGCCAAATGGCCTCCTTCTGCACCGTAACAATTCTGTGAACAATGTCATCCAGCCTCTTCTAAACAAAACTCTAAACATCATTAACGTATAAGGAGGTCTTGTGACTCAGCTGGTAGTGCTCCTGCTAACCAGGAAACCTCCGTACCAGGAAAGTTCTGGATTCTAATCCTACACCAGGGGCTGAATTTTCCCCCCATTGGGTGGGGGGGGGGAGTTGATGGGTGCGCGCATACGGGCGCGCTTCTGATTGGCGCCCCCAGTTGGAGGCGCGCCACCATTTTATGTTGGCGGGCCAATTAAGGCCCGGCCAGCGTGACGTTCGCACAGAAGCGCTATGCGCTCCCTGTGCGGTTGGGGGGGGGGAATCCCAAAATCAAGAGTGTGCTCCTTCGCGCATGCACATGAAAGAGTGCCCTCATCTCCCTGAGGCTAAGTGCAGCCTCAGGGAGATCGGCTGTACATGTAAAAAAGACAAAAATAGAAAAATAAAATTTCCCTTACATGTCCCCTCATGTGACAATGAGGTTTCATGTAGGTTTTTTTAAAATTTTAATAAAGATTTTGTAAAAATTATGGACATGTCCCAACTGTCACATGAGTTGCGACATGTCCATAATTTTTACAAAATCTTTATTAAAATTTTAAAAAACCTACATGAAACCTCATCCCACCAGTGGATGAGGTTTCATGTTTTCTCTAGTTCCTGCCGGGGCTCCTGGCCTGCCCGCCAACCTTAAGGTTAGACGGGCAGGCCCTTTAATTACTTAATTGACCCTGTCAATGGCCTCAATTGGCCATTGACAGGTCGGCGGGCGTGCAGCTGATTTGGCTGCGCTCCCGCCTTCCTGAAAATTTAAATCGGGCGCGGTGATGTCGGAAGTTTCCCCCAATGTCACCGCGTGTCATTTTACGCGCCGGTGAACAGGCCCCGCCCCTGCTCGCTGACTTGTGAAATTCTGCCCCAGGATTCGAAGGCAGCCACAGGAGTGTTCATGATGCAGCCTGTCAAATTATTAACCAGGCTATGAATCCTTCCAATACTCTATGCCATTCTCCAAGGAAGTGTATGAAGATATGAAAACAACCAAACATTATGCTTATAGAGCTGAATATATTCAATGATAACAATTGGTAAAAGTGAGGCACCTGCACCAACATTTCATAATCTCGTTTCAACTATCCCTATAGTATCTTTAGGCTTTTACCTTTTCTGCTTAACTTCCTTGTACCCTTTCCCAGTGTGGGAAAGGCCACAACTACACTTTTCTACAGCTCAGACCTTGGAATTATTACACTCTCCCTAACCAAGCTTGACATTGTAAAACAATACATAGATTACAGCAATTTTGGGAATTTTCCTGGTAATTGCATGCCAATTGCTTTAGACTCTTCAGCCCTTTTGAGTATAATGCCATGTGTTTCTCCATACAGTGGTCTGTCTGAAGCCATCAGGGAATGTGCAACAGGCCGGAGAGGTTTCATTACTGAACCACCATGTAATGTTAATATTCTGGTACTTTGTGCCAGGTCCAGTTTAGTGCAGCTGGCATGAATATTTGCTACTATCTACTACTTGAGGAAGGATAATTAAGTCTGTAAACAACTGCAAATGTACACTGTGCCATTACCCATTCACTCTTTAATACATATATTTAGCAGTTTAGAGACAAAAGCATAACACTAGGCTTAATCTACCCACTATGCAATGCTTATTTCTCCTATGTCAACTCTGGCTGAAGGTATTCCTGGAGGTTAGTCATGTGATGCAGAATCATGTAACACTTGATCATGTGACATCTAATCATGTGATGTCTGTAAAATGCTATTGCATTTACTTTATCTATACTTGGACTTCACAGTCTGCAGTTTCTGTTCAAGTGTGTTGGTTTTCTCAGTGCGATTTTTCGAATGTCATCATAACCAGCAGAAAAGATGATGGAATATTATTTGCAAATTGCATTCAGGACTCCTCACGTTTCTTTTGTGCTGGTTTTAAAAGCCAAGATCTTCAGATTAGCATTGATACTGTGTGTATTGAAACTGCCCGTGAAGATTTCTGCAACCCGGCTCTTCTGCAATTTTTCAGCTGGCACTGGCGATCCTGGCTGAAGAATCCAAGGGTCAGTGCAGACAACCACGAGGAAGACCATTAAACACACGAAAACACAGATGACGAGAGGACACGCCCCTTTTCATGACATTAGCTGCCATATTCAGGTAACTTTTCAAAGGTCCAAGGCTTTAAGTGCGTTAGTGAGTGATTGAAATGGGTGAGGTGGCTGAGGTGAGTGAGTGGGTGAAGTGGGTAAGTTGTGGTGCTCAGTTCAGTTATGCTGGCTAATCACTGAGTTAGACCAGCGTAACCAATGTAACTTTTACAGGGTAAGTATTTAGGTAAGTGCCGGGCATCTGGCCCAAGTCTCTGACACTGAGCTCAGTGTTGGAGACTGTCACAGAGGGCCCCAAGCAATGGGAATCAGCCCATCAGAAGTTTAAACTTCCCGGGCAATTGCTGCACATGCGTATGTGTCATGAGCTCAACGGGGTCCTGAGTGCATCTTGCAACTAACATCCAGGGCAAAATTTTCCATACCCATTGGTGTTGGACTGAGAAACCTGTCTTTATCTTGTGCAGGGCCCAAGGTTTCATACCTGAGCGACATGACACTGCTCATCAGAACAAGGAGCCATAGGCAGGGAGATGTTTTTGGGAGATTTTTGACAATAGTGAACATTATGCACAAGTGATTAACACTGGTGCCCAGGCTGTTTTAACTACATCTTCTTAACCTTCCTAATCCTGCCGCTATAACTTGGTGCTCCCCAGACATCCACAGCGGAGCTGGAAGCAGCCTGTCTGTGATGACCTTGATGGGTGTCCTCTGGAGGGCTGAGACCTGGAGGGCTACTATTGTATCCATAGCCCCATCAGGCAGAGCATTTCAAATCCTAACCACTCAATGGGTGGAAACATCCCAGATTTGCATTAAGTGCGGTAGCGGGAAGGGAAAACAACGTTTCACCTGTCGGCTGCAATGGCGGCTTCTCATGCCATATCATCCCAAAGTTTGTTTTCGGAGTCCTGCTGTGTAGCAGCGGCACCCTCCTTGGCCTGTGGAGCTGGAGCTGCTGAGATCACAGGAAGAGCGGAGTCACCTGGGTGGATGGCCCCGGTGGGGCACACCTGCTGATCCTCTTCTGTATGGGTGCCTAAGGGCCCCTGGCTGACTCCTTGAGGAGAAGGGGTAGCTGGAGTGAGAGCAAGCTGCCCAGCACCCCTTTTGTGTACCCACTGTTATAGCGTCAGCGATGGAGTTCAGCCCGCGCAGCAGTGCAGGAGCGATGTCTTGGGTCAATGTTTCCACAGCAGCTGCCATCCTGCCAGTTATGAACCTGGTGCATTTTCATGCCAGCGCTATCATCTCAGCCTGAAGGCGGACAGACTCCTCCATCGTGCCTTGCAATCTGAGGAGTGCAGCGGACATCCCTTCTTGATGTTCCCAAGCTTGCCTTTACAGCTCCAGCAATTGTGACATGACCAAGTCCAGAGGCTCGTCATCTGACTCGGACTCAACAAATTTCTGGCCTCTAGCAGTCCTTTGAAAGCCGGACACCTGGGAAGGCCCTGCCTCCGCCTGCTGTGGGTCAGACAGTGCGATGTGCTCATCAGGCTGTGATCCCGAGGCTACTCTAAAGCTATGTCCCACTGAGGTGTGTGTCCCTGTGCTGGTGGAAGGTAAAGGTGAGCGCTGTGACAGGTCTACGGGGAGGGTGGCAGCAGATTTCTCTTCTGAGCTTCCTTCGGGGCTTGATTGGAGGTCCTGGGTCGTGGACTCTCTTTGTTGTTTCCCAGTGTGCCTGCGAAAGCAAGAAGAGATGATAAGTGCATGGCAGTGGCATGTGAAACAGGACACATCACTCACAATATGATTGTCTGATGGATGTTGCACTGCTGGATTCTCACTTGGTAGAGCAGCACCGACCTCACTGTCAGCACAAGAAGGGTCCAAATCGTCACCAGCCAGCTGGATGGCTCTGTTTTCAAAGTCCATGAGGACCCTGATTTCAGGCATTCCCCACCGGTCTGCAACCTCTCTCTCTTGTTATGTGGCAGCTTGTCCTGCATAAATAGAGATGGGGAAAGTGTAAGCAGGATGCCTACCAGGCCAGATGATAAGTATGTCTGGCATGTGTGGGTGGTGAGTGGTCCCATGGATGGGATGAGGACAATGAAGGTGAGTGTGAGAGAATGAATTGTGATGTCCCTTGAACTGGCAGTTAGTGAGATCCCTGTGGATGTGTGATGGGTTTTTGAGTGTGAGAGTTGAGAACAATGAGAAGAGTAACTCATCATGGCAGAATGGAGGAGATCATTCATCCTTATGTGACAGTGGGTGGCTAACCTCTTTTGCAGAGTGTTGGCACTGACCACCACTGCCACCGCCTTCCATGCTACCCATTCTGTGGCCAGAGCAGGGGTAGAGGACATCACGGTGGGTCTCCATTGCGTCCAAAAGGCAGTCATTGAATCTGGGGGCTGTGGTCTTCTTGCCTTTTGGAGCCATGTTTTCCATGCAGCTGTCATAGGCTGGAAGCACTGAGAAGTGTGCACCGGCTACACCGGTGCCCGGTGTGATGAAGTGGCGAGGTGATGGCATGGCGGGCGAATGACACCTGCCCGCCATGAAAACAGTGTGTTTCCTGGGAATGCATAATTATTACAGTGGGTTTGGGACGATATGGCATGAGAAGCCGCCACTGATGGGTAAAACACCGTTTTCCCCGCCCGCTACCGCACTTAGGGCAAATCTGGGACAATTCCGCCCATTGAGTGGTTAGGATTTGAAATGCTCTGCCTGATGGGGTTATGGATACAACGATAGCCCTCCAGAGAGAAGTGGATAATTACTGAAAGGAGAAAAACATTGCGGGGGTATGGGAGAAATTGTGGGAGTGGAACTAATCGGATTGCTCTTCAGAAGGTCAGCGCTGATGTGATTGAATGGCCTCTTTCGGTCCTGGACTGTTCTATGATTCTAAGGAAGCTTGACAGCTGAAGAATTTTGATGGGCACCAGCTGAGGGTTAGAGATCCTTTCTGGAACTCATATAAACAATTAACTGGAATTAATGTGGCAGAGAAAGGCAGTGAGAAGAGAGTTGAATTCTGAAGCAACTGCAGTGTTACAAGGATTCCATTTCTGCACGAAATGGTTTTTCATATTCATTTGGTATTAAGAAACCAACAACTAAACCATGTTTGGAGGAAGACAGATAATGCTGACACACATCCCCAAGTGACTGTCATTTGTTAACTGTAGGAAGCTTCAGAGGATTGAAATGAAAGCTTATTTGAAAATCAGCTTCATTTTTATTCATGCATAAATGTTGATGGACAGGTGTATGAAATAGTACATGGTCAAATATTAAGTGGTAACACATGACTGTGCATTTCTGTTTCATCTTTGTTGAAACATTTAGAATTTTCTTAACTTCTCCGAAAATCCCTAGAGTGGTCAGTTAGGCCTTTAGCCACCAGAATGTTCTATTGATAATAATTCCAGTAAAAATCACCTGAGTAGATAGCGGTTGATGAGGCATATGTGTAAAATATAGAATGGAGTGTCCTGGTCGTACTGGCAAAGTGACATCTAGGTCTAATTATCTCCAAGAGAATCATTATATTTTCCACAGAAGTAGCATTCTGCCAGGACAGAAAATGTGTGCTAGATAAAATCTAATATCAGGGGATTATTATTTCTAAAGGTTAACGATTTTGAAAAATGGAACACTCTACCTAAATTATAAAATTTAACATAAATCTAAGTAACGATCATGAAGGCGTCTGTCATTCTCGGAGAACGTTTTCCAAATTTGGTTGAGACTGAATATGAGGGTAAATTTCTTGCCGTATTCAGCTATTTCTGGGGTGTAGTCGGGACTAGTAAATGATTTTAACTAGTAGAAATGGTTTCTAATATATTTATCAGTTTTCCACCATTAAATTGCATACTGTGTTTTTTGGCTCTTCCTGTCATCTGCCCACTAAGTCCCAAATGCTCCGTATGCATAAACGATAATGAGGCCAATAGTATTGCAGCCCTGAATTTCCTGGTTTTCTACTCACAACACACACAGAGTGGGAACTATGAGGCACAATTATTGCGTGGATCAGCTGAGACAAGTGGCAGTCACAGGTTTTTGAGACTGATTAATGGCTTCTGCAGCTGGAAAACTGTTTTTGCAGTTCCCTTTTCTATTTGCAATTTTTCCAAGGCACCTGGATAGTTTCTTACTGTTTCTGACAGGGTCAGATCATAAAAGTCATAGCACCGGATTTTCAAATGGCTTGGAGCTGAGATCGGAGGTAGCCAGGTGCACAATATTGTGCCACTGGCCTCCATGCCGGTTCCCCACCATTATCCTGACCCTGAGACAGTTTCAATGATGGTGGCTCAGCAGGATCAGAATGGCTGCCCGCCAGGAAGCAGTAGGCAGCCAATTCAAGCCAATTAATATGAATTACTGGGCTCCGTATCCGCACTGACTGAGGTTTTCAGTCGACAATGCAGGTGGCCCACCCAATCCAAGAATGTGGGCTCAACACTGGAAGTGAGGGGGCAATGGAACAGGCGAGGGACCCCACCACGACCTATAATGGCTGCTGGGCCACAGCTGTGGCCTATTGTCCCTCCACGATCATAGCCATGCAACTGTGGCCATTTTAATCTATAAATAAATTGACCTTTTCTTCAGAGGGCGGTGGGGGGCAGCTTATGTGTCAGTGCTGGAGGGCTTCTCATTGGCGCTCCAGTGCGGGAGCTCACCTGCCATCCCTGATTGGATAATGGGTCTGCTCCCTGCCATTAATTAGCCTTAAGTCCCTTTAAAAAACCTGGTGGTTGAGTCTGGAATATGCCAAACGGTGTCGGGATCCAGAACTGAACCAACAACCAGGTTCCTGACCAAGAATTCAAAATCCCAGCCGCAGAGTCCTGGACTCAGTGGGCGGTATTTATGGTAGTGGGGGTCTTGCCCACCAGCTAGAGAGACGATGGGTCTTTCCCAGGATCTGGGACTGGCAGCCCGTCATTGCTCCGCAGCGCCACTGGTAATGCAACCACCTGAGGGCCATGATTGCCAGGCTACAGGTAAGTGATGGCTGGGTGGGGAATGGTGAGGTGGGGGTCACAAGGGGAAAGGGGTCTCAGCACGCCCTCCTCTTCCCGATGTCGGCGTGGCGGGAGGTCCTTCTCCCGAGGGACGGGAGACGGAGGCCCCCTCCCTCCCTCCACGCCTGACCAAACGTGCGTGGGAGGAGGTAGCCAAGACTGTCAGCTCCCATGATGTGGTGCGGCGCACATGGGTCCAGTGCTGCAAAAAGGTCAATGATCTCCTGTGCTCGGAAAGCGTGAACACCACCTTGCCTCAAGTCACTTAATGCAGCTGTCACTCTTTCCCCCAAACCCCACACCCCACACCCCCACCACTTTGAGTCCAGTAGTGTCATTGAATCCCTCATGGCATGTATCCCTCACTGGGTGGGCCAGCAGAGATTGCCCATGCCCAGTTCACCCTGAGAGGGTTGAGCTAGGATGTGTTCTGCATCCGCAGCATGTGTGACACTGACACCCAGAGTATAGCAATGGGGTTCAAACTCAAGGGTCTGCACCTAGGCTGAGTGCTGGAACTGGAAATATGTCAAAGTCAGGGTGCTAACATGCTGGGAGGGGAGCTTCCAGTTGACACCAATCCATCTGCTGGTCTTTGCGATCCATGTACTTGTGCCTCCTTGCTTCACAAAGAGACACCTTGTGGTGCCACATGTGAAGGAGGCAGCATTTGGGCAATGGGGGGTGTGGGGCAGTCAGCCGTGGCTTGTTTGTGTGAGTGTGCGGCAGCTGCGGGGTGATGAAGAACTGGAGTCCTGCAATGTCCCACTCTGGCTGGGTTGGCAGGGGTGCGATGGGAATTCAGGTGCAGGCTGGACTAATCAATGCTCCTCTCTCCTTTTCAGGAAAAGACTGTGCACAATGTGTCGGAACGAATGTGGACTGGCGGATGGCAGGCCCAGTTGGCCACCATAACGGCTTATGAGCAGCAGGCCAGAGATCTGGAGAAGCGCCATGCCCCCGGGTCCACTGGTGGCAGTGAGGCTGGGGTGCCATGGGGAGGTATGTTTGGCAAGCACTCAGGTCACCATGTGTGTCCCAGCAGCCATGGCACTGCTGAATGCTCCATGATTGAAGTTGGCAACATGCGTTTACCCTTGATTATGGAAGGATGAGCACTTAATGATCTGGGGGAACAGCATGCAAGTTGACATTGCACTGTAACTAATCAAATGTCCTTTCAGCATCACCAGAGCAGGGCCGGGAGGAGGGGGCAGAGGGCCCACCTCTCACCCCGGAAGCCTTCAAGAAAATGCGCTCTCCAGCGTCACACCATCTCAGCCAGGCAGGCACCAGCGCAGAAACTAGCACCTCGGTGGGAATTAGAACATTGGCTAGTGTCCCAGAGCACGGCGATGAGGGCACTTCACACTCACTTGAGGTGCAGGAAGAGACAGAGAGTGCCCAGGGTGCCGGCAGTCGGAGGACCAGGTACATGCTCAGTCGGTGGCTGATGATGTGTCTCTGAAGTCGTCCATGAGGCAGCAAACACTGCAAGTGCAGCAGGGTATGCGGGAGGATCTGGCGGAGATACATGAGGCAATGCGTGGCATGGTGCCCGTGCTGGAGAGGTCCACGCAGAGCATCACCGATGCATGAGCCCCATGGCTGAGCGCCATGCTCCCTCCATGGAGAGAGTGGCGACTCTCATGGCGAGGCTCCCCCAGGAGAACAATCAGGTCCTCCTAGGGATGCACTCGGACCTGCAAGCCCTCACAGCGGCATTGGCCATAGCTGATCACTGCCAGTGTGGGAGATGATCTGGGCACCAAGTATCCCAGCTCGGTGCCCATCCATCTACGGTGAACAAGGAGGTCCGAAGCAACCTCACGTCAGCGCAGCAACTGCCTGTCATCTCTGTGGGTTCCTCTCGGTGCTCCAGATGAGGGCAGGAGCTCCTCCGCCCCTCTGCCAGTGACCGTGGCATCCGAAGAGGCTGCGGTGACTGGGGAAATGCCAGCCGTGGAACTGGCCATTCCCTCCCAGGCAGGGCCATCAAATGCTTCGTGGGCCAGAGGATGGCTGCCAAGGTCATCGAGGCCAACAGGACAGCAGAGTGAAAGTGTCTCAGGTGCCAGTGCTAGCGAGGGGACGGCACCTGGACGTAAGCTTAAATTTATGGCACCTTAGGCACACCACGGGTTTCTCACTGGTGCTTTTATGTTGGGCCATAGTGCTTAGTTGAAGACTTGGTGTGATGTCCAACATTGTTTTTGTTTTGCTTTATGAATTTACTTTTGTTTACTCAATAAATTTTGACATATTGCCATGCCTCATGGTGATTCCTTACTTCTGCAAGTGGGCGGGAAGCCACGATGTTAGGAGTGAGTTGTTTGACATTGAGCTTTATTGACAAAGGCCTTAGTTAATGTTCTTATCCAGGCTGATTTAGCACTCAGGTATTGAGTGTGGTGCCTGCAGCCCTGGCTTGTGCTGCACGTCCATCTATGGTGGACTAGCTGAAGGTTCTATGGTTTAAAGCCTCCCAGGTGTCCCTGCCTCCCTGGAGTACGCCTGGGTCAGCGTCTACACCCTCAGAATTTCCCTGTGCGTGCTCATCCTCGGACTCACTGCTGGACTCATCATGTGCAGCCGGAGCAACTGTGTCCACATCTTCCTCGTCCACTGCGTCCCCCTTTTCCAGCGCAAGATTGTGGAGAGTGCAGCATGCAACCATTATCAGCGACACATGATCTGGGGGGGTACTGGAGTGCGCCCCCTGAGCGGTCCAGGCATCGGAAGCGCATCTTGGGAAGACCGATGGTTCTCTCCACCACAGCCCTTGTGGAGGTGTGGCTCCTATTGTAGTGCTGCTTAGCTTCTGTTCTTGGATGGTGGAGAGGCGTCATGAGCCACCTCCTGAGGAGATAGCACTTGTTACCCAGCAGCCATCCATCAAGCCGGGCTGGAGCACTGAAGAGCCTCGGCACCTGGGAGTGTCTGAGGATGTAGGCGTCATGGGAGCTGCCTGGGTACCTTGCACGGACTTGTAGAATCAGCATCCTGTGATCACACACTATCTGCGTGTTCATGGAGTGGAAGCCCTTCCTGTTGACGAAGGCATTGGGCTCACCTACTGGTGCCTTGATGGCCACATGTGTGCAGTCTATTGCACCCTGGACGCAGGGGAAGCCAGCAATGGCTGTGAAGCCTCTGGCTCGCTCTGTCTGACTGGCATCATCCCAGTAGTAGTGGATGAAAGTCAATGCTCGCCTGGACAGAGCGTCTGTCACCTGCTTGGCACAAGTGTGGACAGCTGATTGAGAGACTCTGCAGAGATCACTCACCAACCCCCGGAAAGAGCCAGAGGCATAGAAGTTGAGGGCAGCTGTGACTTTTAGAGCCACTGGCATGGGGTGCCCACCCACACAGTTGGCACAGATCTCAGGGCCTATCACCTGACAGTTGGAGGTGACTGTCTCCCTTGAGAGACGGAGCCTCCTTTGACACTAGACCTCAGATATATTGAGGTAGCTGCTTCGCCACCTGTAAACCCTGGCAGCAGGATAGTGGTATCATCTGTGGCTCCTTCCGCCTTGCACTTCTTGTTGGCCCTGCGCCCCTTACGCCTGCGCCTCTCCTCCAAAAGGTGGCTCCCCTGGAGGCTGAATATTGTCTCCTGGCCTCGTCCCCTTTCTGGCCCTCCCTTCCTCCTCAGAGGAGATGCTTCCAGTGGAGAGCACAACTCCCATTCCCAGGCTAAGGGAAGGCTTCCTGAAAGCCGCAGGCCCCAGAAATGATCTTTACTGTAGAATCCTGACCAAGGCTTTTACTCCTGTCCTAGCAGCTGGTATGGGTTTTGAAGCCTCCCTACTCGCACAGGCAAGTAAAAGTTACTTTGACACTTAAATACCTCAAACATCACATTCGCAACCCCACTCACCCCTCATATCCCGCCCATGGATGAGATTTATACAAACATGTCCTACCCGCCTGCCCGTTGCACCCGTGCAATGTCCTGAAGATCGCACGGACCGCAAAAACTCGAGAATGATTGCTGCCTCAAGGGCCTTAACTAGCCTGTTAATTGACGGCGGGCGGGCATCCAAACTTATAGAGCGCTCTCCTTCCCAAATATTGCGACGCCACGCGTCAGGGCGCTCACCCGACGTCACCGCGCGTCTTTTTACCTGCGGGCATGCAGGGCCCACCCCTGCACGTCAGTGGGAAAATCATGGCCATTCACTTGCTTGTGTTGTCGCTATTTAGTTTATTGTGGTGTTCACGTGTTGCTCAGAGAATGATTGGTTTTCAGCTTTATATGATCGGTAATAAAAACAGCAGAAATATGTTTATCCATAGATGCTACTTGACCTGATGAATATTTCTACTGCTTTGATTTCAGATTTCCAGTGTACACAGTATTTTGCTTCTGTTTCAGTATAATTGGTGCTGCAACATTACTGCTAGATAATTCTTGACTATGGGACGATTCGACATTGGGGAGTTCCATAAAATTTAACTAAAATGGAAAGCCACAGGGAGAAAATATTTTAAAAAAGAAGTCTGCAAATGCTGTTTTTTGTTGGGAGGCCTACACACAGAATAATGACTCATCTTTCCCCTTTTTAGTTACTGAAAACCTTGTTGCACATTCCTAGAATTTTTTTCTGTTTTTACTTGGGATGAAAAGAGTGAGAAGAATCTGAGAGAGGCAAAAAGAGACAGTCACAGCAGGAGAGCAACAATCGGGAAGAAGAGTGCAGCCATGAAGAAGGTGATTGTCGTATGATTGGGTTGAATGGGAGGGGATAGAAGCATATGCAGCAACAGAACAGCACAATAAAAAACTAATAAACGGCCATGCTGCCACCCTGTTAACAATTAGCGGGTATACTGGTGTCTTTTCTCTTGAGATTAAGTATAGGAAAATCATTTTTAGCAGTTAATGAACTTGCCAAGCTTCAAAAGATATTCGGTAATAAAAAAGGTTAATCAACGCTGTTTCATTTCAGTGGTGTGTACCACTACAGTGCACAGAATAGAAATATGTCTCTGGGGTCAGGGAATGTAGGAAGAGGGTGAGGGTTACTCATTCCGGAAAGTAATTGTGAGGAGGATTCCAGAGGTAATAGCATTGGTTGTGCTGGATGAGGTGAAATTTGTCAGCTAATTGCTGGAAAGACATTATGGAGAAGTTGACCTCTTATATGCCAGGCTCTGAAACTTCTTGACCTGAGTACTCATACATTGACTGGAGTTTTTCTCCCTCCCCCGCCGTGGTGGGTTTCCCTGTGGTGGGGCCAATGAGCCATTGAAATCTCTTCACATCCACGGGACCAGAAGATCCCGCCGGCGGGAGGGGCTGGAAAATTCCAGCCATTGTGTTAGATTCAGGAAAAGACTGACGTAGCCCCATTGAGCTTCAGGAAAGTGAACGTCTCATCCAGGGGTTATTGTGATTATCATTCTTTGGCGTTGGCAGTCTATGTCAGAGCATGTTTAAGGGTATTGGTATGGGCCAGGCTACAATCTTGCTTTGTCCAGTGGTGATGATCACTCAGGGAGTCCAGGCTGTAGTGGCAACATGCACTATATCATGCATGAAGTCTGGAGCTATGGATAGTGATGGTAGAGGCTCTAATTACCTTTCCATCACATGGCTGACCAGAAATCTCTTCTGCTCTTACTGCCTACCATCGGTGTGTGTTGGAAGGATTTGCAGATTGAAAATCAACTTGTTTGACTGCGTTATAAACTCACCTTCCTAGACCAACAAGTCCTTGGTTCGGACTCAAACCTGAAGCTTCTGGCTCAGAGGCAGGTATGTTACCGACTGTGCCACAAGACCTTCTTATGTTTTGCCCAGTCATAGTGCCCAGACACTGGGCAGCTGAGGTCCCTGTTTGTTCTGGAAACTGAAAGTAAATGTGGAATATTTAAGTGACTCTGTAGCCTGTTCAGTAGAATTTAATTAACGGATTATCAAGATCGCTAAATTGTTGGGTTGCCATCTTGACTAGTAGCATCTTAAGTAGCTAGAAGAGGCAGGAAGGATATTTCACCTTTATTGTTTAACTCCTGAAAATTGATAATGAAGGTTAATTCAGTTGACTAGTGTAAACGATGTCTGGGGGTAGAATGTCCCTTTTTACAGTATGATAAATTTCATCTTAATGCAATTATTTGCAAGGAAACATCCTGCATGAGGAATCTGTTTTGGAACAGCTAAGCTTGTGCCTTAGAGGTACCTAAAATCTCTGACATTTTGAAAGATATCGGAGGCGAGTTGGTAAGCTATTAGCCTCGTGTAATATTTTGTGCTCAGTCCTTTCAGCTTGTTTTCCACTGATGTTTGAGTTTGCTCTAATACATGTTGCCAGGGGCTTCATGGGCAGAGAGGACAAAGGGAAGACGGAGACAACGCTATTTACCCCCACGATGGAGAATGAGTGCAAAACAGCAGAGGCCATTATTGCACACAATGGATGTCGGGTGTTAGTAGTGGAGGCTGAATCACTTCCTGAATGTGTTGCCGAGGGCTATCTAATAAAATTGGTCAGCAAGGTTTCTAATAAAAAAGTATATTTTCCAAAGTAAATAATTGAAGAGTGTGCAGAATCAACATTACTGCAATGGCAGAAAATAATTCAAAACTTTGCTATATTTGTAAAGAATTTTATAAGCCTTTTTTTCCTTCTCAATTTTGAAGTTTTTCTAGGTTTTTAATTAAAGGAATAAATGGCTTGCCAATTGATTTAAAATATGAGGCATTCCATTCGGTTTTGAAGGTTTTTTTTCTCTAAGATTGGCTATGTGGGTCCAATAATTGAGTATGCACAGCAGCAATTGTGGAGAAAGAAACAAAGTTAACATTTCCAATCTGTATGACTCTTCTTCAGAGCTGAAAGAGAGTCACACGGACTCGAGATGTTAACTTGGTTTCTCTCTCCGCAGATGCTGCGAGACCTGGTGAGCTTTTCCAGCTTTTTCTGTTTTTATTTCAGATTTTCGGCATCCGCAGTATTTTGCTTTTAATCAAATTTAGAAGCATCAGGTCAGCTTGTATATTATTGGAGCTACAATTTCGCTCTACTAGCTTGGATGATGTGAAACAAAGTACTCCTTTTATTATTCCCATTTTTCCTCAAGGAAATCCAGTTCTGCCTTTACATTTTTGTGTAATTTTAGAGTAATAGCATAATAGGATTCCAGTCAAAAAATCTTTTAAAGACGGGTGCCTTGGTGAGATTTTACCTGATTAACTAGATGAACTATGTGACACCAAAGGAAGTTTGGTCTAGCTTATTAATTTGTGCCCAGTCCAAAGATCCCCAATTGTAATTTATGGAAGCCACATAATCTTCCATGATTATCAAATGACAAGGTGAAAAATTGGAGTCGAGAAGTATAGTAGCTATTCCATTTAGAGGCAAACTCAAACGCACAGTAATTACACTGTAATGCCTGTCAGCAGTACAGATATTCAGGGTTATAGGCTACAGAAAAATTGACTTGTGCTAGGGTCTAGGTTCCACACCTAATTAATCTATTTTTGAGGCTCTCAGGCTGATTACATCTCCATTTGGTATTATAAATACAACAGTACAATGATCATCATCAATAATGTCATGTCTTATCTGTGATTCACTAGATTTAATATTTAACCTTGTACTTTTTAACTGCGTGCTAAACAATTCCACTCTCATACAAAATTATAAATGAACATTGGAAATTTAATACAAATGCAAATGTGGATACAGGATACATAGAGGTTACAACATGGAAATGGGCCATTCTGCCCAAGCAGCCCATGTTGTTGTTTTATCCCCCTAATCCCTTGTGCCTGCCCATTTTCCATGGCCTGAACTTTTCAGGCGGCGGGCGGGCTTGGCAGGAGCGGGCGGGGGCGGTCGCGGAGCTGATCGCTACCCGCGATCGGCTCTGCGCCGCCATTTTACGCGGGCGGGCCAATTAAGGCCCGCCCAGCATAATACGCGAGCCGTGGTGCTCAGCACTACCTGTGCGGGCAGGGGGGAGGAGGGAGAGTTGGGGCCAGCGCCCTTTCACGCACGCATGCGAAAGAGCGCTTCAACCTCCTTGGTTGAAGCTGCCTCAGGGAGATTGAATCGATGTTGAAATAATTAAATAAATGGTTAAAAAATTTATTTAAACCTGTCCCCTCATGTGACTTTGTCATGTGAGATGGGACATGTTTTTATATTGAGGTAAATTTTTTAATTTATTTACTAAAAGCTTTAGGATGAGGTTTCCTAAAAAATGCAAAGGCCACTTGGCCATTTCGCCTGCTCGCCAACCTTAAGGTTGAACGGGCAGCTTTAACAATTAGATCAATTATTGTCTTAATGGCCTTAATAGGCCATTTACATATCGGCGGGCGCACAGCCGGCTCCAGCTCCCGCCCGCCAAACGATATATCGTGCGTCATTTTACGTGTCAGGATGTCGGGCCCAGACCCACACACCGACTGAAAAATCCTGCCCCATATCTCTTTATTCCCCTTGATGTGGTCCCTTCTTTAAGAAATAACTCCAGTACTGCATTCTACTGCCTCATCTCTGTCCTAAGCATCTTACATTTAATCTTATATATCTATGTTTCTTCTTTCTAGGTGCCTCAACAAATATAACCTGTCCCATCCGCTCATGATTTTAAATAGTTCTATCAAATCACTTCCTAATTTCTAATAAGAACAGACCCAATTTTTCAAGTCTTCCCTCAAATTTATACTTCCTTAGATCGGCAGGGTGGTGGTGAATCTGAACTGTCCCTCTCCAGTGCATCAGTATGGTTCCTATAGCGTGGAGCACAAAACTGAGCACTCCAACTGTTCTCTTAAAAAGCTTTTATATAGAGTGCTTATTCCATCTCAAATTTCAAATTTTGTCCTGCTGCAAAACCCAATATTCTATTTGCTTTTTAATGGGTTTATGGGTGCTGCTTTTACTGTTTTGTGAACCTAAATACCTAAATCTCTATACTCGTTTGCCTCATTCAGCTTTCCCTGCTGTATGAAGTGTAATTACTAATTATGTTTTTATCAAAAGTTACCACTTTCTTTTGTGAGTTTGTGAATGCCCAGTAAAGGCTTGTAATATTCATAACTTTAAACATGGAGTGTATTCAGTATGGAATTTTCTGGAACTGCCTTTTCTTTTTAAAAAAACTGAACATGAAAAGGCTGCTAAGATGGCTGCTTAGGGTCAGATGACTTATTGCAATTGTTGCATAGACTCAGAAGTATCTCAAGCCTCTGGAAAGTTCTGAATTGAATGCCTATGGGTGGAGTGCCTCCCTTGAATGGACACAGCTGGACAAAATAATTTGTGGAATTCACACTTCAATTGTTTGTGGACCTACCCAAAACTCAAAATCTATGAACCTCCAGACCCACAGTACACACGCTTGATACATAACAAAAGAGAGCTGCAGAAACCAGTTAATCATAAGTAGGTGTGAATGGCCACCACCAATCTCCCATTGTGTCGCAATAGCTTTGAGTTTCAAATAATTTTGGGTGGACAATATAAGTATTGAACATATGGTCATATGACTGAGACTGACCGCAGATAACAAATCTTATTACCCCAAGAATCAGGGAGAAACCAGTCAGTCTGAAACCCACACAGCAAGAAACAGTAGCAACAAATTCAGCAACATTTATGCCTTAAATCTGGAGACTCCAACATCATAAGGTCTCCCAGCCTGTTCCTTTTCAAGCCTACCAGTACAGAAACTTGACCTCCTGCAAGAAGACGACAAGTAGCTAACTTTGTGACATGCTGAAAATCCATTTCTTTGAGGGAACCCTGCAATATTACTGATATATGACTCTGGCTATTGAATCCACTTAGACTACTCTTCAGGGGTGAAAATGCCTTCTTCAATGGGCCTGCAACACATGCTTTTCCTAACATGAGACAAACATGTGAATTATGAACTATTCTTTCGTTTATGACTTGTAAAAGTGTACCAATTTTTAAAATATATCTTTCTCAAGTGTGCTTGTGTGCATGTATGTGTGTGAGAGAGAGAGAGAGAAAGAGAAAGAGAGAGAGGGAGGGAGAGAGAGTGCCAACTGAGTGATGTAGCATTAGACTTTCAGGTTAAATATCTGAATAATAACCCTTTTTTTATTTAAACCCACAAAAACTTGCTGTTGGTTAGTTAAATTGATCACACACTCAGGAGTTAAGAAACACACATTGTTCTTTCCAAAAACACACTGATTCCAGGCAGCAAGGGAGGGGAATTGATATTTTAGTTCTAACAGAGAAAAATAATTTGCTATGTTCTATTGTTACAGCAGTTGCTGGATTGATGTATAAATTACTATAGATTTGTTATTAAATTGGTATACCTTTGCCTGTACTAGTATCAATAGGAAATCAGTTTTTTTTTTGGAAAAATGCTCTAACATCCTGACCAATAGAATTGCAAGAATCATGGATAATAGAGTAATCTCTTGGAAAGGATTCAAACGTTTCACTTAATGACAAGGATTTAAACAATTTTAAATTGTAAGTTTCAAACTTGCATGTAACCTACTTTTATATACCAAGGTACTGCCAAATAACCTATCAATAAATGATCCTCTTATATAATCTTCTTAACACTATGGTTCCAGTTGTGCCTACACAAATGGACACTAATCCAGTTCCAGTCTGTGCAAAAGCTTTTCACTGGTGCTTTCTGGTGATCACTATGTTTACATTTGCTTTTGGGCAGTGGGCACTTTTACATGTGCCAATTGTGTTGGGACAAAATATGAGTGTCACAATCATTTTGTGACATTAAGTTTATTTAAAAAGAACCCTTCTGAAAGAATTTGGATTTTTTATCCAGGTAAAGAGCATTCCTGTCAGTTGTAAAGTTTCATTACATAACATTTGGCTGTATGAATATCAACTACAAAAAATAGTTGCCTGAGAGCCACTTAAGGGGCACAATGAGTCATCCATGATCTCTCACCCAATTCAATTTAATGTTACCACCTATTGAAGTACACAGAAAACTGTTTATGATGCTATGCATGAGAGCACTTTGTAATATCAGAGTTGTTGATGATGCTGAACTAAGGGAAAGGGAGATTAATGACATTCACAAGGATCTGGCAACACATAAGGACATTTATTCGACTGATCTGTGACATAATCAAAACTGTTATGACATAAATGAACTACTTTTATCCATAGTTTATAGTTTTTCTATGTGTTCTACATAATGTTAGTTAAATCTGTTTCTTGAAGAGAGATACCATTTTAAAATGGCTTCTGCCATTGGATGGTGGAAAGTTGATAATAGGGATGATTTCAACATTTTGCCTGCCCATTCTCCACAGGGCATGACATTAAGATTGCTTCAGCTGACTGCCCTGTTCTCACTGATTTCCAGCTGACTGCCATTTTAGCCTCCACAATATGTTTCATTTGGCTAGCAACAGGCACTAGCCTCATGAGGTCTCCACAAGGTCATTAGGAAATCATGGCAATTTTAATGTAAAACTGGAAAGGCTCTGCCCAGTGCCCAATGCACTTGTAAAATCCAATGAGATTAGCCTCTCTGGGTCACAGCAAATAGTTAATAAGGCTGCTAAACTACAGGTAATAGGATCATAGGATTTTACTATTTGGATACCAGGAGAATTTACAACCTATGGACTGTTTCTTTATGAGAGTTGGTTGTCTTGCTGATTTAAACTCTCACATTTTACCCTGGGTGCCATTATATAACTTTGAATTGATTAAGGAAGGGGTGAAGAAAGAGGTGCAGCAGGCGGATGGAGCTGGAAATGAAAGAAGCTAGTCTGAGGAGGCCATACTAGGAACCTATGGCCTGAGTCATTTTCTGGACCTATCTCAGAGGCAGTGCATCAGTAGACAATGCTTCTCTAATCAGACTGTTCCAGGCCACTGCAACGTCCTGCAACAAGACTTACTGTCTGCTAGAACAGGTACCCACACTTTGCCAGTGCCTGTCAAAGTTATCACAGCTGCATCAAGAAGGTCAACAATGCCTTGCCCACCAGCATTAGACACTTTCTCAATTGATGTCAACAGTCAACACGAGTGAGTGCAGCCATTTGTAATAATGTCTGCTTTCCATCATATCCAGGACACAAAAGACTATGGCCAGAATTTTCATCACAAGGGTAGCAGGAGTCAGGAAAATTCCTGGCTCAGCAAACCCCCCCCCACCATCCCCCCACCTTGGGAGGAAGTGCCGGCAAAGGCAGGATCTTCGTAGACGGGGCGAGGTGGGAGGCTGAGGGTACAGGCTGGAGCCAGGCTTACTGACCCGGGAACCGGGAAAGAGTTCAGAGGTAGCCAGAGGGGCTGCCTGCTATGGAGACAGGCTTTTTAAAATGCTCACCTCGGTGCTGTGGGACATTGTCTCAGTTAAAATGAAAACACAAAGCTCCTCCAGCCCTCACACTACCTCACCCTCCACACACTCCATGCCCAACCCATGTCACCTCATGCTCCCCACCTACCCTATTTGGCCCCTCATACCCCATTGCCAAGTTGTGCCCCCACAACTATCCCCTAAGGCCCCTCATGCCAAACTATGCCCCTCCACCCACCCCCATGACTCCTCATGCCCCCTATGCCACCCTCATGCCCATCTACCCACACCTGCATGACAAGCTATGGAACTCCAACCAATCCTCCAATGGGCATGGAAGTGGCATAGCTTGACAAAAGTGCATGCGGGTTTGGGTGGAGGGGCATAATTTGTCATGGGGGCACAAGAGGCCTTGGGCATGGGTGGAGGGGCATAGCTTAGCATAGGTGGTAGGAGGGGCCACGTTGCGTAAGTGACATGAGGTGGCATGGATGGGGCATGAGGTGTAATCTGGGGTGGGGGACTAACCTTGGCATAGGGGCATGAGGAGGACCTTTGGAACCCAGCTTTCAAAAGGCCCCTCAAGCTGACTAGGGTTCACGACTCCTCGGAGGGGCCATGAACAATGACTCCATGAAAATTGCGGAGGCATAGGGCATTCCTATCGCCGCAATGGAGCCGGCCAAATCGGGAGTGCCAGATGTGGACTTTTGACAGGAACTAGCCCACACCCTTTCAAGGCACTCCTGAGAATCACTCAGCTCGGGAGTGGGGTAGGGAATCCTGGAATCTGCAGTTATTGAAGGGCTCCCGAGTCATTCTGACTCGGTAAAAATTCAGCTCTACGTGCACGTTGTCATTAAGGCACCAAAAAAACCAGACTGTAGCCTTCATAAATAGGATGAGCTGGTACATAGTTGGGAATTGTGGAGGAGCAGAGAGGTTTAGGGATTCATGTGCAGAAATCACGAAAAACTAATGGGCAGGCTGAAAAGTTAATCGAGAAGGGTAATGGACTCATAGATATTTACAGCACAGAAGGAGGCCATTCAGTCTATCGTGTCTCTGCCAGTCAAAGATCTGACTACACTAATCCCATTTTCCAGCTCATGGCCCATAGCCTTTGAGGCTATGGCAATGCAAGTGAATATCTAAATACTTCTTAAATGTTACGAGAGTTTCTGACTCATCCACCCTTTCAGGCAGTGAGTTCCAGACTCCCACCACCCTCTGGGTGAAAAAGTTTCTCCTCAACTCTTCTCTTAGCCTTCTACCTCTTACCTTAAATTTATGCCCCCTGGTTATTGACCCCTCTACTAAAGGAAAAACTGCCTTCTTATCCATCCTATCTATGCCCTCCATTATCTTATACACCTCTATCAGTTCTCCTCTCAACCTTCGCTGCTCCAAGGAAAACAACACCAACCTATCCAATCTTTCCTCATAGCTCAGACCCTCCAGCCGAGGCAGCATCCTGGTAAATCTCCTCTGCACCCCCTCCAGTGCAATCATATCCTTCCTAAATTGTGGTGACCAGAACTGCACGCAGTACTTCAGTTGTGGCCTAACCAGCATTTTATACAGTTCCAGCATAACCTCCCTGCTCTTGTACTCTATGCCTCCGCCAATAAAGGCAAGTATCCCATATGCCTTCTTAACCACACCAGTGGAGTGCTAGTGTTTATCTCAAAGAGCTGGAATACAAAGGTATCGAGGTTTTGCTTCAGCTGTATCAAGCTGTGGTTAGACTGCATCTGGTTTACTGCATTCAGCTCAAGGCACCACACATTAGGCAAGATATAGTGACCTTGGAGGGAGTACAGCACAGATTCACCAGAATGATACCACCGTTAAAAAGATTTAATTAGGGGGACAGTTGCATTGACTATGTTTTTCTTCCCTTGAGTATAAAAGACTAAAGAATGATCTAATTAAAGTGTTTAAGATGATTAAATGATTCGATAGGATAGGTGGAGGAAATTTCCTCCAGTAGGAAGAACAAATAATGGAAATAACCTTAAAATTAGGGCTATGCTGTTCAGGGGTGAAGCACTCACTCACAAAAAGCGTACTTGAATTTCCACCTGTCCCTCCCCAGCGCCCCCAAAGTTGTTGAGGTTAGGTAAATTGAAAATTTCAAAACCAAGATTGATAAATTTTTGTTAGGCAAGAGTATTAAGGGACATGGAACCAAGATGGGAGATGGAGTTAAAATACAAGAACAGCCACAATTTAATTGAATGACAGAAGAAGCTCGAGGGGCTGAATGGCCTAATCCTGTCCCTATATTGCACTCAATTCATGTCTAGATCATCTCCGTTTATTGAAACAGGATCATGCAAGTTTGTGCAATGTTTCCAAGCAGCTGTCATGACACCTTTGTCATGCAACACTCAACTACACACCCCCTCCCCTACTCCAAAAAGCTCATATTTTATCCTTTCAGGAACGTGACAGGATGGCTGCTAGAGATAACCCCTACATAAATGATACATGAAACCCCTCCTTACCCATGCCAGTCTTCAGAATGTAATGAATTTGTAAAGATGGCTGGATGTGCAATTTTCAGCCTCCCTGGGCATTTCTCCCCTCCTTGGCACGGCGTGCTGTTTTGTCTGCCAGAAAGAGAATGCTAGAGTTGCTGAGGGGAAATTGAAAAAGAAAGTGGCAATCTGTAATGTTCCTGCACAAGGAGCGCCTGCTGAGAGCTGGAGAAGAAGCAAGATGAAATCAAGATTGGTGGTGATGAATGTAAATCCAAATATGTAGAATTTGAAGTGAGGAAGGTTTAGGACAGCAGTCTTTTTAGTGTGTGACTGTGAGAGGTCCTTATTGAACTGATCTTAAGACGTCTGCCCCCAGAGGCAGAGTGCCTCATGGCAGAGTCACATGACCATGGCAAGCCAGTTAGTCAGTACAGCACTGCATTTCCAAAACCCAAACATTCCCTTTTTCATACAAAAAAAGATACAAACGTCCCCTTTTTTCCCAGTGCACAAAAGGCACATTTGCCTGCATGATCCTGTGTGACTGTGAGTTTCCCAAGTTACCCACTATATACCCACTGTTCTCATGCATTCACAACTGTTTGGTCTACCATTCAGTCTCTGCATATGCATTGCATGCATAGTCTTTAAACGGTGCAGGTCTCTTAATGGAACGTGGGTGTGTTGACATTGGCTGTTCATCTGGGTGATGTTCCTTACCTGGAGAGTGTCGTTCCCGTGACATTTGTTGCCTTGGTGACTTCCCATGCCTTCAGTCGATGTGTTTCTCCACTCAAGGATCGCCTTGTACACATCAGTGCTAAATTTGCTCAAATTTCTTGAGTCCTTTGGTGGGTTTTACTGCCGCCTCAGCCTTTCCATTCGACTGGGGATAGTGCAGAGACAATGGGCGCAATCATCTCGGGTTTGCACAAAGTGTGGTAGTGGGCGGGAAAAAGGTTGTTTTTCGCAATGGAGGGGTTTTCGTGCCATATGATCCCATTTCTGGCATGTCCTGCCCTCATTAATAAAGCATACATGTTGGATCGCTGGTGAGGTGGCCTCTGATTCACCCATCCTGTCATAACCTCAGCCTGTCAGTAATCTGGGCACTATATTTAAAGGGTGCCCTTGCTCAGAGCCAGCACTCTCTGAGGGATCAGAAGCTGTTGCAAAGTCATGGCTGCCGAAAGGAGGAAACATGCTGCTCCCAAATTTAGTAACACATCCCTTGGGCACCTACTGGATGTAGTGGAGGCCCACTGTGAGCTCCTCTACCTCTGCTCTGGGTGAAGACTAGAAGGCAAGGTCACCAATCCAGCATGGGAGGTGGTGGCAGTGGAGGTCAGTGCCAATGGCCTGCAAAAGAGGACAGCCACCCAGTGCTGAAAGAGATGATCTCCTTCATTCCACCAGGGTAAGTCACTCTTCTCATCACTCTCAACTCACACACTCACAAACTCATCACACAATCACAGGGATCTTACTCACTGCCAGTTCAAGGGACATCATGATTCACTATTGCACACACCTTCATCTGCCCTGTGGATCATGTCCTCATCCCGTCCATGGCAACACTCACCATCCACACATGCCAGACATCCTTCCCACCTGGCTTGGCAGGCGTACTGCTTACACTCCCTCCATCTGTCTTCATGCAGAACAAGCTGAAATACAACAAAAGGGAGAGGCCACAGGCTGGTGGAGGAATGCCTGACATCAAGTTCCTCACAGGCTTTGAAAATAGAGTCATCCAGCTGGCTGGCGAGGTCTGTACTGGTCCTGTGCTGAGGATGAGGACAGCAGTGCTCAACCAAGTGAGGCTCCAGCAGAGCAACATCCATCAGACAACCATGCCGTGAGTGATGTGTCCTGTTTCACAGCCCACTGCCGTACATTAATTATCACTTCTTGCTTTCGTAGGCACATCTGGGGAGCAGCCAAGGTTGTCCACGAGCCAGGTCCTTGACTCAAGCCCCAAAGACACCTCTGAAGAAGAATCTGATGACAGATTGAAGGCCCCTCACAGTGCTCACCCACGCCCTCCACCAGCACAGAGCCACACACCTTGGTGGGACCTAGTTCTAGAGTAGCCTTGGGGTCACAATCTGGTGAGCACATTGCACTGTCTGATCCGCAGCAGGCAGTGGCAGGGTCCCAGGTCCCCGGCACTCAGAGGACTGCTGGAGGCCAGAAATCTGCTGAGTCGAGTCAGATGAAAAGCCTCTGGACTTGGTCGTACCTCAGTTGCTGGAGCTGCAAAGGCAAGTTCAGGAACATCAGGAAGGGATGTCCAGTGCACTCCTCAGATTGTAAGGGAAAGATGGAAGAGTCCATCCGTCTTCAGACTGAGGTGATCGCGCCAGCATGACAAAGCACCGGGGTCAACGCTGATAGGATGGCGGCCGCCATGGAGACCTTGGTCAAGGACATTGGTCCTGCACTGCTGCGCGGGCTTAACTCCATCACTGATGCCATAGTTGGCCTCCAACAATGTCACTGTGAGAGAGGTGTGGGGCAGCTTGATCTCACTCCAGCTTCCCCTTCTCCTGAAGGTGTCAGCCAGTGGCCCTCCGGCACCCACAGGGAGGAGGATCAGCAAGTGCAGACCCTGATACCCGGAGTGTCCGGCCCATCTGAATACCCTCTTCTTGTGAGCTCAGCAGCTGCAGCTCCACAGGCCAAGGATGGGACCACTGCCACACAGCAGGACCCTGAAAGCAGGCTGGGGTCCTCCAGATCTCGGCCCTCCGGAGGACACCTGCCAAGTTCATCACAAACAGTCAGCAGGGCGTCTCGACCTCCGCTGTGGATGTTGGGAGAGCACCAAGACAGGGTTAAGAAAGTTAAAGAGAATTAATTGTACAGTTTGGGCATAGGTGTTAATCACTTGTACATAATGCCCACTATTGTCAATAAACCAAGAATATCTCCCTGCCTATGACTCCTTGTTCTAATGAGCAGTGTTCTTGTCACTCAGATGCGAAACCTTTCTGCTCAAGATAAAGGCAGGTGTCTCAGTCCAGGGCCTCTTCCCTGGGCTGTGTGTAACCTTCAGACCAAAGTGATGGTCCGGCTTCACACTCACTGGACACATTACTGATGCCTGCACCTCGATGGTGCTTGTCATTGCTGCCAGAATGTCGTGGGCAGATGTCACCGAGTTCCGTCATTCTCTCTGGGTGCTGTCAGCACCTTTGAGATGGGGCTGGTCCCCATCGTTTCAGTATCTGTGAGCAGTGACAATGTGCTGCTGAAGAGGTCAGGTGCTGAAGGCTGACAAAGGATGAGGTGCATTTAAAGTTTCACGGCTGCGCCTCTATGATATGACCCTGATCACAGAGTGCAAGTGAGCTGCCCTCAGCCAGACAGGAGTCAGACATTCACACAGGCTGTGTGAAGATCTATGGAGCATCCTCACTGCATGTCATCATCATCTCCTCGAATCTAACGACTATTAGGGCCTCCGTTGCGTCTCCATGACAGGAGCCTGAGCACTGAGGGTATGTGCGCTGCCATCAGCTATGCAGGAGTCAAATGTTCACAGGCGCAAGGTGAGGATGTCAGGACTGTCCTCATTGCATCTCATCATCATTCTCCACAAATCTTGCGACTATGAGGGCCTCCCGAGGGCACCTGTCTCATCTGGCCAGTGTGATGGGCTCATCGCCAGTATCCTCGCCTTGAAGGACCTCATCGTTGTCATCCCCTCCATTGTCCTCCTCATCGGAGAGCACGCAGCACCTCCATCTGCTCCTCGGTCAGGTCCTCCCCCCGTTGCAGTGCCGGGTTGTGGAGCGCGCAGCCAGCGACGACGATACGTGACATCCTCTGGCGATGGTATTGCAGTGCTCCACTGGACCTTTCAAGGCACTGGAATCTCATTTTCAAAATGCCTATTGTTTGCTCTAGGTCAGTCCGGGTCACGGCACGAGCCATGTTATAAATTTGCTCCACTGCAGTCTGGGGCCACTGCACGGGCGTCATCAGCCACATCCTCTGTGGGTAGCCCTTGTCTCCAAGGAGTCAACCCTGCAGCCTCTCTGGATCCTGGAAGATGTCAGGGATCTGAGGAGGTAGGAGTTGTGGATGGTCCCTGGGAATTGTCCGCAGACCCGTCGGATGTATTTGCAGTGGCTGCACACCAGTTGAACATTCAGCGAGTGGAAGCTCTTGAGGTTGACGTAGTGACTGCTTGTTGCCACGGAGATCTAAGCACCATGTGAGTGCAATCAAATGGCACCTTGCACCTGTGGAAAACCAGAGATCTGGACAAATCCCAGTGCTCTTGCTTCCTTGTTTTCCTGATCCCGGGCGAAATGCACAAAGTTCTGTGCCTTCATGAAGATGGTGTCCGTGACCTCCTGGATATACTTGTGTGTGGAGGCTTGTGAGATCCCACACAGGTCACCTGTGGAGCCCTGGAATGAGCCTCTGGTGTAAAAATTGACCGCTGCAGGCACTTTTACAGCCACAGGCAGTGGATGCCCTCCATGTCCCTGTGGCGCCAAATTCTGCAGCAGGTGGCATATGTGACTGATCGGTGCCCTAGACATGTGCAGTCTTTGGCAGCACTGGTTCTCAGTCATCTGCAGGAATGACAGGCACCCTCTCTTGACCCTGGGTCTAGCAAGGCACCTACAAGCAATGGCTTGCTGTGGATATTCAGCTGCGTGCGCAGCAGGCCACACCCCCCCTTCACCTTGAGGGAGGTGCTTGTCCCTTTGTCAAGCCAGGCGCCTCTGCCGCACTCTTCTTCTTTTCTGACCTCTGTAAACCATGAGGCATACCGTTAAATCACCAGGCTCCATGTCCTGATGTTATCCTCCTGCGGGATTAAAGAGAGATATGCGTGGGTTAGCATATCCTAAGAGGTCCTAAGAACCTCTCTTGGTTAAGTCTGAAGGCTCCTTCATGCATGCAGGAGAGTGCTGGCCACCACTTGGGTGCGCTCATTGGCTGTCCAATACCCCACCACCTCCGTCCCACTCCAATTGACCGATTGGCGGCAGCTTCAGCCACTGGACTGCACGTTGTGCTCTCTGCTCAGGCACAGGCATTCTCCTAACCCACACTGCAAAGCTGTGTTGTTAGTTTGATTTATGATGGATACTGGTCCAAACCTTAATAAAGACATTGCAAGGAGCTCTGAGCACCTGCATCAGTGACTGCACCAAGGCCACATTTCGCAAGGGGATTGTACAACTTGCCCAGTCAGCTAATTGCTCTGCTGCCCCCTAAAATGCACATTAATTTGCAGTCTGCGCCCGAGGGGTGGAAAGATCTGGAGCATTTGGTGGCAAATTCATGCTTTGCATTGCTTGAGTGGGCAGAAAAATTTCAGAGGCCCGACTCCAAGCATGTCAATGGAGCTGCTGCTGATCGGTCTCAGCTGCGGAAGAATGACCATTTTCCACTAGCTTCTCCAAGGGCGTGGCTGATTCCCTCCTCCCCCTCCCCCCACCCCCTTGGCATGTGCTTGAGTATTTCCTTCAGTCTGCGCTGCCTTGCCCCCCCACCCCACCCCCGGCCTGATCAACACTGGACCTGGCCCTGGCACTGCAATGAATGCCAGCTGGGAAAAAGCGACTTGCCTGTGCCCTCTGCGAATTCATGGCTCCTCTTCCTTGATGCTCACAAGCACTGTGCAAGGTTGTGTGCACTCAACTCCGTGATCCCCTCAAAGTTCAGGTCACCAGGTGCATGCCCTTCAAAGGGAATCATGAAGCGTGCCATTCTGGAGTCACGCCGATGTGGGCGGTAAATTTGACGTGGGGGGATGATTCCAGCAAGGAGCGCTTATAATGAGATGCAAATCCTTTAAAATGACACTCCCAATGTGCAGCAGTGAGAAATGGGGCCTGCCATTGACAGGTGGAGCAGGCAATCGGAAATTGCTTTCATTGCAGCGTAAAACCGATTTTTGGCCTTCTCGCCACACTGTGTTCCCCCCGCCCGCCATGACATCTGACCCCAATGGGGCCAGAAAATTCTGGCTGATGTGTAGTGCTGAATCTTCCAATCCTTTGCTGAATTCTTCACTTGTGAACTGAGGGCCATCGTCATTCATCACAATGCCTGGAATGCCATAATGACTGAAGTGTGCTTTCAGGCATTCTACTATTTCTCTCGTCATCATTGAAATCAGCTGGTCTAACTCCCAGTAATCAGAATAGCAGTCTACAGTGACAAGATAATCAGTTCCTGCTATAGTGAAGAGGTCTACTCCCAGATTCATCCATGGCCTGTCTGGGAGGTTATGCGTCATCAATGGCTTTCTAGCTTGTTTAGCTTGGTACTCATTACAAGCACTGTACTGGCCTATGTTGTCTTTAATTTCATTGTTCATGTTTGCCCAGTGGATCACTTCTCTTACCTTCCTCAGACTCAATTCAATTCCTTGATGGCTTGCATGGATGCACTTCAGCATCTCTCCTCTCATCTCCTAGGGATGATGACTCCCTTTTCTTTTGTACAAGGTGCCACCTTAGGCTGTCAATTCATCCCAGTATGCCCAATATGCTTGTGGCCACAAGTGTGTCCTTGATGCTCTCAGGTCATCCTTTCATCATCGCTTCCTGTAGCGCTTGTAAAATTGCGTCTTGTTTGGTAGTTCACTTGATTTGAGCAAGGCATTTGTCTGTCAGAGTTAATGTCCCTGCTGGGTTGATGGCTTCCAGATCATGTCTCGCCGCTGCTTCACATTGAATCTGGAAGATCTTGCATTCAGTTGTAGCATCCTCAGCTTTCTTCATGGGGAGCACTGCTCTCAACAGCATGTCTGCAGTGTACGCCTGTGTCCCTTGCTTATATGTGAAGTCCAGGTGATATCTTTGTAAGCGAAGTAACATACTTTGCAGCTCTTTGGAGCAGATAGTAACGGTTTGAGAAAAATGCTCTGAAGGGGCTTGTGGTCAAATTCCACTATTACTTTGTCTCTCCCAAGCAGGTATTAATGAAAATGCTCACAGGCAAAAACAATAGCCAGGCACTCTTTCCCAATCTGAGCATAGCGTCATTCCATATGCGTTAGTGCCCTGGTTGTCCTTGCTGCATCAGAGTTGATCCCAGACCCGTCTTGCTGGTGTCACACGGCAAGATAACTTCCTCATGGACATCATAATACTTCAACACTGGCATTGTCGTCACTAGTTGCTTGATTTTGGTGAACGCTGCTACTTTCTCTGTGTCCCAACACCCCGGCACCTCCTTGACTGTGATCTTGTGTAATGGTTCACACTCTGATGACAAATTAGGCAAATGTTTTGCTAGATAATTCACACATCCAACAAATCATTGCACTGCTTTCATATCTGTTGGTCACTGCTACAGCTCTCACCTTGTCAGGGTCTGGGTGAAGACCTTTTTCTGTTAGTACATGATTTATGTACTTGACTTCAAGCATCTTCAGTTGCAATTCTTCCTTGTTCAGCTTCAGGTTCATCTGGTGAGCTCTCTCTAACAGTCGTATTAAATTCTGATCATGGTCAGCTACAACTTGTTCCATTGTGTCTCCACATCTGTAGACTAGCAGATCATCCACTACGGTTTCTGCTCTGGGAAGATCACTGACTATTTCATGCTGTCTGTGTTGATACTCCTCTGGAGCCATGGAAATGCCAAACAGCATGTGCAACCATCTGTATCTCCTGAATGGTGTCCAGAATATAGTTAGAAAGCTGCTGCCCTCAACCAGCTTCACTTGCCAGTAAGTTGTCACTTTTCTGATTACTGCCCTCCTTTTCAGTTCTTCAATCTTGTCTTTTTGGTTTGACTTGAGGGCAGCAGGAACTCTTCTTGACAGATGCTGAATTGGTCTTACACTCCCATCTACTTCTAAATGATATTCACCTTGTAGACATCCCAAATCTGTAAACACATCTTTGTACACTAGGATCTGTTCTGCCATCAATGGTTTTGTGTGTTGTGACACGTTGTGAATATCTGTTAACATGTTTAGGGTTACCAGGACAAGCTTTGGACTTGCTTCAGCTGAAATGAGTGGCCGTTGCATCCCACTTATGATCTGGAACCCTAGATCTTCCTTCTTGCCATTGCAGTGGGTTGTCAGACTCATTTGTCCCCTCAGTATGAGTATCATGCCATCATATAGCCTCAATATTACTTTTGAGGGCTTGATTTTTAGATTCCCATATTGAGCTACTTTACACAGGTCTGTAAAGGTCATGATGTTGCATGACACACCCGTGTCTATGTGACATTTCTTATTCCTTCTGGGGTCATCATTGTACCAGTTATAAACCATTTGTCTCCTATAGACCTAACAGAACCAACCTGTTGTATCGTGTATGTTGCTTCCTTAGACTCGTCTGCTGATATCTCTGCAGTGGCCATCTGTATCGGCTTGTTTTTCTTCTTTCTGGCCAAGTACTTGTGGGAAAAATGATTTTGCTTCTTGCAGTTAAAACACTGCTTTCCCCATCCTGGACAATTCTTCTCCTGTGCATGTTGTCTTCTGCAGCATTTGCATCCTGCCCTTTGTCTACAAGTGTTCCTGGTCTGTCTCTCAGCATAATGTGTTTCCTGGTCTGCTCTGCCATACTTTTACTCTAGCTGACATTTCACAAGTTCTGCATTTCAATACACATCTATCGCTTTCTTTAGAGTCAGTTTCTCATCTTTCAGTAGACTTGCTCTCACCGAGGGATCTCTCGCACCTAAGACTAATCTATCTTTAATCAGGTCATCTTTTAGCTGTCCGAATTCACATCATTCTGCAAGCGGCATTACTGCCATCATTCAATGGCCTTGTTTACATTCTGAACTCTAGTGCTGAACACACATTGTTCATATGTAGCATTCACTCGGGGTTCAAAATGTGCATTCAAGGCTTTCAAAATCTCTGTCATCTTTTTTTATTACTTGTTAACAGTGTAGCTACTCTTATCAGTTCAGGCTTGTTCATTAAGTCTGTTGCAATCTCATAGTTTTGCCATTGTGAGTGGAAAAATTGCCAGTTTTGCCGTACGTAATTTTTCAATGCTACTGGAGATGGGATTGGATCTGGGTCTGCAATTGCTACCACTGTGAAGACAATAAAGGAAAAGCTGATTGTGTATGGAATGAAGAGAGGCGGTACACTGTGTCCTTCTGGATGGCGGTGAAGAATGTGACAGAGGGGAAGGGATTTATTCCAGTATAATGGTAAAAAGTCTGATGCCAGGTTTTGAGAAAGATGGGACTCACCTTGCTGCTCTCCCGAAGGTATTGAACCTCTTCCTGCATTGAACCCAGGTCATTGGGCTGATGGTCCTGGCATTGAGTATCTCAACCACCTATCTCCAAGTCTTTGGACATTGTACCTGGGAGTACATTCTCTTTAGAATCAGGCAGCCTGCCAGGAATTTATGCAATGAAAATGAGTGGCCATTTTCTTCAACTGAAACCGTGCTATTAAAATCACCTTGGCCTCACTCAGTAGGTGTGAGCTATGTTTGGAGCTCACCCCACATGTGCTCAAATCCCACTTCCAGTTAAAATTCCTCCTTCAGCCACTCTGACCCAGACTGCAATTCATCAGAAAGAAGCCAGTCAAGCTGTAGATTACTAACAGCCGCAACAGCATCGAAAGAAATACAATAGCCCGAATGTTATAAATATTTAGCATGCACCAGCAGGCAATTAATTGACATCACAATCTATTTAGGACAACTTTAACTTAACTAGTTCTGTCAAACCTCCAGGTGGGCTTTGACAGGCCTTTATGCATGTGTTAATATATCTGGCCATAGATTGCAAGGCTAGTCATCTGCATTTTTCAGATTGGTTTTGAAAAGCTGTGTATCAAAGGATGTGAGGAGTCAAATGTTCGCACATTTCTCATATTCTCGTGAGTTACAGCTTTGACTGAACCACAATGGGCACATAGACAAAATCTGAACGTAATCCCTTGACATGTCCTATCATACTAGCAAGACAGTCCCACCAGATGTGGGGGCATGGTGGTTTGCTGTTTGGTGGGAGTGGCCCTGGGAGTCCATCACATTGACTCTGGAACCCAGAATGTCCCCAGACATGAGCAAGAAAACCTCCTTCCAATTACCACCTACTACCCTCTGTCAGCTGGTGAATCAGTGTTGAACACTGGTTGGAAAAAGTACTAGGTAGCAGGGGCACAGAATGTATCCTGGGTGTGGAACTTTAATCAACAACAGTTGATAAGTAGTACTACTACTCACTGATCTGGGTGAGTCTCGAAGGACAAAGCTCCAAAATGGGCTTGTGGCAGGTGGTGAGCCAACTAATATAGGGCAGAAGAAGACCATTCAGCCCACATATTCTGTGCTGGCTCCCTGCAAGAGCAATGCAGCTAGTCACAGACCCCCTCCCTTTCCCCATAGCCCCGCAAATGTTTTCTTTCAAATAATTATATAATTTCCTTTTGAATGCCCGAATCCGCCTCCACCATATTCTCATGTAGTGCATTCCAGATCATAACACTTTCTGCTTACAAATGTTTTTCCTCATGTTGGGTTCTTTTGCCAATCACCTTTAAATCTGTGTCCTCTGGTTCAAGACCATCTGCCATTGAGAACAGTTTATTTCTATTAGCTCTGTCCAGACACCCACTCATGAAAGAATAGTAATTAAAAATCCTCCATTGTCACTTGCTCCAAATTCTGGAATGTCTTTCTTGACAATATTGCGGGAGTAACTTCACATATGGACTCCAGTGGTTCCACCATGTTCACATGGTAACTAGGGATAGTTAATAAATGTTGGCCTTGTAATGCCCATGTTCTGAGAATAAATCACCTTCTTTCTCATCTCCCTGTTAACATCTATGACATGTTAGCCAAGGGCTAACCTCAGTTGTTAATGGTTTAATGAAAAACAAGGCATTACCCTAGATCCTTGACAACGTCTCATGTTGAACATTGTGCCCATCCCTCACGTAAGAACTGACCCCAACACACTCTCTGTGTCAGGTTCATTAAAGAGTAATTGTGGGCTCCTGGCAGTGCCATAGATCAACCCCATTTCAGGTGTGTGGAGGAAGAGAAATGGCCAATGCAGTATTGGGCAGTACTCAGAGCTATAGCAAAATAAGTTAAAAATAATTATATAAGTATATCAGATCTTGTCATTCTGTAATCAATTTCACTTGGATGAGCTGGCCCTAAGATTTTTAAAACACTGCCCTCTGTCACCTTAGCAATGCTGAAGGCCAAGAAAGCCATAATGTTCATGATGTCCAGTGCCTATAATGAGTTGCATAGAATTACATTGAAAACATAACATAAAAACAACCATTCAGCCCAACTAGTCTGTACTTTTGTTTGCACAGTATGCAAGCCCCCTTCTATTCTATGTGCCTTATCGCAGAAGGAAAAAACAGTTCAGGCCAGTACTCTCATTTCCCAGCTTTACTGGTGTTCTATTTTAAGTTATACAAGACCAGCTCAGACCGGTATTATTTCCCAGTTTTTACTGTTTTTTTTCTTCTGGGACCTCAACTTTCCAGCATATCTTTCTAATTCTTTTCACTCATATACTCACCTAGTTTCCTTTTGAAACTATCTAAGCTATTTGCCTGAATCGCTTCATGTGGCAGGGAGTTTCACATTCTTACCACTCTGAGTAAAAAAAAAAAATCCTTTGGATTCAAGCAGAAACCTCTCTACCCTGTACAGCCTATTCATAACTTCATAACATAACCTCAATCAGATCACCACTTTTCTAAAAAAAAATGCCCCAATCTGTCCAATCTTACCTGAATTCTCTAATCTTTCACTTCCGGAATCATTCCTGTAAACATTTTTTTGCACTTTTTTCAATGTTTCTATGTCCTTTTTACAGTGTAGTGACCAGAGCTGTGCACAGAGCTCTATGTGCAACATGATCAGCATCCTATATAAATTTAACATACCTCACTACTTTTCAATTCTATATTTCGTATCACTTTCTACCTCATTTAGTTTCTTATTTTCTATGGTGTGGGTGGTGTTTCTATTTTTCCTAACAAAGTACATCACCATACATCTACCTATGTTAAAGTTAATTTGCTATTTAACTGTTCAGTCTGCAAGTTTTCTATTGTCTTTGTATTATGTTACATTATTACACTCATCCTCCCAGTTTGGTAACATCTGAAAATTTTGATATTCAGACCAAATTATTAATATAAATTTTGGGCAACGTTTTCCCCCTGTCGGGGGGGAAGTGCAGGTGCGAGCGCAGGTGGGCAGGCCTCCAATCGGCGCCCCCAGTCGGGGGCACGCCGCCATTTTAGGTGGGGAGGCCAATTAAGGCCCGTCCAGCGTGATGTCCACCAGGGAGCGCTTTGCAAAGTGCTGCCTCAGGGAGATCGGCTTCGATTCAAAAGTTGAAACAAAGGTAATAAAAAAATTCTCCTGCCATGTCTCCTCATGTGACACTGTCACATGAGTTGGGACATGTCCATAACTTTAATGTAAGCATTTGAAATTAAATACCCTCATGAAACCTCATTCTGCCTGTGGATGAGGTTTCATGCGTTTTCTGAGGCCCGCCTGGGCTCCCAGCCTGCCCGCCAACCCTAAGGTTGGATGGGCAGGTCCACCAATCAGGTTAATAAGTTTTTTGATGGCCTTAATAGGCCGTTGACAGTTCAGCAGGCGCGCAGCCGATTTGGCTGCCCGCCCGCCGAACTGAAAATCTAAATGACGCGGGGTGACATCGGGACGCACGCCCAACATATCCCCACGTCACTTTACATGTTGGCGAGCGGGCCCTGCCCCCGCTTGCCGACTGGATGATGCTGGCGTCTGGGCAACTACCGGCACTAATCTTTGTGTTTTATCCCTTTCGACTTTCCTCCAATCTGAATTACTTTTCTTTTTACTCCAATCTCTGCTTTCTACATTTTAACCAGTTTGCTATCTATTGGTTAAAGATAGAAAATAATTTAAAGCGGCATTACAGTAATTAACATATCATTTAAATAAAGTCAGCCAAACAAGAGTTTGGCATATTTAATAGCCACCATCACTTATGACGGAATGCCCCAATAAGATTGACTCCTTGCCACATTTCCCATTCCTGATCATCTCAGTCGCACCCGATTTCAAGTGGCAGTATGGAGAAACATGCAGTCTGAAATGCAATGCTACAAGGATAAGGAAGTTATGCTATCTGGTCATCTAGACGCTGGCTGAGAATTGTTCTCAAAGCTGCTTCTGCTCCACTGCCACCACAACTTTGTCGGAAGTGCAGTAGATCTCTACTTTTGCATTTGAATGGGAGTTTCGATATAGTTCCAGCCAAGTAATGAGGAACTTCCCAGCCACTACTTCCAGGACCAATAAAGTAAATACCACAATCACAGATAGTTGCCTCAAAACTTCTTCCAAACGTTTACTATATGTTATTGAGGCAATATTTATCCCCATTCTGTGAATGTCTTCAAACGTATGCAATAAAACAATTTCTCTACCCTCCATTATGCAAAGTGTTATTTGAACCAGGTTCTTTGTGGGTAGTCGCACTTAACATTCAGTGTGTTAGCTTCGTTAGCCCCAGTATGCATCATATATTTCAAAACATTAAATGGTCTTTGCCATTCGGGAAATGCTGGAAAGATTGCTGTTTCGATTTCACGTTTCCCCACTTGCAGCTTTTTAACCTTTTTGTCTCTAAGCCATTCATTTTCATGGCTGGAGCTGTTCATTCACCGTTGACTGCAAAATCTGGCCCATTATGAACAACCCTTTAAAATAGTTGTCCCAGAATCCATCTCAGGAAACCTTCATTAACCACAGCTGTCCAATTAAAACTATAATTATTAGTAACTATCCTATTATATAGCCAATTATTCAAAGTATTACCTGCTCCTTGATTTCATGAAGTATCTCTTTGGTCATAACTCTCATGAGAAGGCCCTTATGAAGGCCCAGATATCAACTGTATTACCTTTTATCCACTAACTCCACAATGCTCTGATAGAATTCTAATTAATTTGTTATATGACCTATTTTTTGTAAACCCATGTCGGCTTGAATTTATTGCTCTTCCTCTCACTTGATAGTCTTAAATTATACCTTTTATAATGGACTCCAATATTCTCCCATTATAAATGGCTAACTGCCGATAATCCCCCAAGACCATTGCCTGACCTCTTTTGAAAATAAGAATTTCATTAGCAATTTTTCAGTATTTCTCTGTATCTATGGAGGCTAACAGTACTGCTCATTCTCTTTAGTACAGTCAGATGAACTAATGTATTATGAATCTTGAAGTACTCCAGTTTCTTAATGGCCATTATATTGCTGACTATTATTTTATTCATAAACATAAGTGCCGCAATAAAAACATAAGGGCCTGAATCTTACTTTTGTTGGGCGCACATGATTGGCAGCCCGGAAGTGGACACGAAATGCGCTTCCACCCACGATCGGCCCCCGAACGCAATTTCACGCTGGCTGGCCAATTAACACTGCATAAAGCAATTGCATACTTTTGGTGCTATTGCTGCCATTTTGCATCCAAAATTATATCCATGACCCGCGCACACACTTCTGGTGTGGACCTGAAGTCTGCAGGGGGCGGAGTGCCAGGTCCTGAAGGGCTTGGCCCTGACTTCAAGGATTCTGCACAGACATGGGTGCAATAGTTTCTATCCCCTTTTGCTCACAACGTGATTGGAGAATGAGCAGAGGTGACACAGAGGAGGACAACCAGCTAAAACAGGGTGTGGGAGAAGGGCTTTCAGCAGGAGGCCATGTATGTCCAGGGTCTTCAGGGACTAATTCTTCTCCCTGAACTTCAGCAAGAAACAGTATGCCAGATATCTCCACTTTGCTAAGGATGAACTCACTGAAATCTGCCTCTCCTTACAGCCACAACTGCAGCCTCAGAGCAGGGCAAGTACAGCACTGTCAGTGGCTGCAAAGGTGACTGTGGCTATGAGATTTTGTGTCTGGCTCCTTCTAGGCTGCAGGAGGTGATATTTGCAACGTTTCCCAGTTTGCCATCCACTGTTGTATAAGGGAGGTCACTGAAGCTCAGTGTGCAAACACAGAAGAACATGCTTCATTTTGAAGGGTCAGTCACAAGGGGACATAAGTTCAAGGTGAGGGTCAGGAGGTTTTGGGGGGATGTGAGGAAAAACTTTTTTACCCAGAGGGTGGTGACGGTTTGGAAAGCGCTGCCTGGGAGGGTGGTGGAGGCGGGTTGCCTAACATCCTTTAAAAAGTACCTGGATGGGCACTTGGCACGTCATAACATTCAAGGCTATGGGCCAAGTGCTGGTAAATAGGATTAGGTAAGTAGGTCAGGTGTTTCTCACATGTTGGTGCAGACTCGATGGGCTGAAAGGCCTCTTCTGCACTGTGTGATTCTGTGATTCTGATTCACTTGCCAGAAGGAGAAGGGGGAGCAGGCATGTAAATTTGCGAGGATTGTAGGCTTGAAAAGAGTGAAGGGTGCTTTTGACTGTACACATGTTGCTTTGCAGTTGTTGTATATACATTCTGAGATGTACTACAGCTGGAAATGATTCAACTCCCTCAATGTCCAGCTGGTGTGAGACCACACATCCTGAAGTTCCATGCCTGCTACTGGCAGCAGTCATGATGCCTTCATTCTGCGACTGTCTTTTGTACCATCTGCATTTGGGTCACCAAAACAAACCAGAGGTTGGCTACTGGGTGACAAGGGCTATCTGGGGACCACGTGGCTCAAGACCCTGGTACCTGACCCACACACACTTGGGGCAGTATGCATATAATGAAAATCATGGTGCCATATGGAATGTGATTGAGCTGGAATTTGGGGTGTATAATCAACATTTCCACTCCTGAAACCACTTCAGGGGAACCCTGCATCACTGGCACATCAGGGCATAGCCCTTGCCATCAGATATGGTGAACAACTGAGAAGGAGGAAGATAAGCAGAAAAAGAAGGAAGGAGGCAACCAACGTGTCCCATTTCTAGTTAGGTTGTCCATGATCAACTCATCTGACTGTGGCACCAATAAATGCAACCCTAATTCCCCAGTCCCCAACCGTCCCACACCTTACCTTCCCTCTATTACTGACCAGCCCAGTGACCTCTTGGTCACAATGCTGTAAGAAAAGCCACCACAAAACAAACATCCAGACCAGATTTATAAGTCACTCCATGCCTTACTGCAAACAAAAATCAACTAATCACGCTCGTGTATTCGTTTAGTGTCTGTCTTGTGGATGCTGCTGCCTTTCCAAGTGCTCCTAAACCATGTAACCCCAGCAGTTGCAACGTGGCTGATGGAAAGTTTCTGACCTTTGGTGAGGTGGACTGCAGTTAACCTCGGGGAACAGCCTTGAGCAAATGTGGCTCTAGAAGGCCTGACATCAGATTGCACCATCTTGACATAGCTGGCAGCAGTCTGGCTGACAAGCAACAGCAAGAGCACCTGCTGAGTGGCAGCTGAGGGTTGTTACTCTGAGAGAGGGCAGTTGGTTTGTGTTCCATAGAGCCACTGCCACTCCCTCAGGGCGGTGACTCAGCAGTCCAAGCATCATGTTGGGGGACAGATTGCTGGACAGCTTTGACATTTCTTTGAACACTGATATCTACAGGGATGATGACAGCAGTCTGAGCATGTGCAGCCAGAAGCTGAGCTTGCATATCTTTAGTCTCAGCTTCCACTACAGGATTCAAAAGTCGGGTGGCTTCTGCCTGTGCTGCAATGGAAGCTGAGACATGAATCACCAGATGCAGCTTCATGATTGGCTCTGCAAGTATTGTTATGAAGTTGGCCACCACTTCTACGTTGGAAAGAGTAAGCTCCAAGCTCTGCACAAAGCCCTGTGTCGAGTTGGTACCAGATTCCTCCATAATTCCTGGAATTGATTACAAGCTTTCTGACAGGTCTGGCAATGCACCAAGCATTTCATTGTGCTCACAAATAAACCTTCATCTGTAGCTGGTCCCTTTGAAATCCTCATCTGAGTTCTCTGTAGCAGAACTCAAGCGCAATATCTTCCAGCAAGCTGAGCTTTGTTTTACCCCTGACCCCTGCCTTGACTACAGGCTACCCACCCTGTGTCACCATGTGCAGATCCTACCCCTTAGCTATCCTTTACATGTAGTGTCAAGTACGGAACTGGTGGCTGCAAGTATACGAGTGAATGACGGTGTTTCTTCTTCATCATATCCCTCCTTTTTCCCTTCTTTCTGTTCGACCACTGCATGGCCAGGTTGCAGTACTTGGTTATCTGAAAGGAGAAAGGCACAAGGGTAGAACTGTGGTGAGAGTAAGAAGTGTATGCTTACATCATCTGTAGCTTGTAAATCAGAAGAGATTGTGGGATGAGGGGGAAGTGGGATGTGTGCAGCAGTGTTAGGTATGGACACACTGTCATCTACAATGGTTTCAGCCCCCTGCTGGCCACGGCCTTAGTTGTGGCCACTCCAATAACTGTTTTGCCCATGAAGGGAAGGACATGCAGCCATGCATGTGCCCCACTGATTAGGTGCTGCTGTCTCTGATTGTGTGCCACATTTTCCTGCAAGAGTGAAGGAAATGTGTCAGTGACTGTGGCATAATGTGGTCATTGATGTGGTTGCTTAGCTGGTAGAGTGTGCAAGTTTTAAGATGTCGGTGTTTGCATCAGTGCTAAATGTGTGAAGGTGAGGCATGAGCCTTAACTGACAGAGATTATTGGTAAGTGAGTGATGGGGGTGTGATGAATTGAGCAGCCTCTGAGGATAGTGTCCATTTGGTATGGTAATGGCATATGAAGATACATTCACTGATGAAATGTGAGGTCATTTAACTTCTTGCGGTATTGCATCTACATCTGCGAGGTTAGGCTGGTGACATTGACCGCAACAGCTATCTGATCCCATTGCCTTCACAATGTTTAACGCAATGACCTCCCAGCACCCCTTTGCAATGGAGGACATCTCTCTTCTACTCCGCCTCTTGCACCAAGACCTCTAACGTAGCATTGAGATCTTGGGAGAATGCTCTCGCCCCTATTGTGCCATTAGTCACTCTTCTTGTATGTCAGACACTCTTCTCCAGCTACTTCCAGCGTACAGCACCAGCTCCAGCCAGAATACACTTTTCCTGTAGGGGCTCATTTGCTTTAAGCAGTGAAGGCTAGCTTTAAGCAATGCTAGTCTTGCACAAACTTGGGTCCATTACTGAGACATGAGCCAGGGTTTTACGGCCCCTCCCACCCGGTGCGATATTACGGACCCACCGAACTGAATGGGGATTTAAATGGCTCGCCACATTCGCCGGGGGCAGGGTGACACGTCGTGGCAGGGCCATTAAATCTTGGACATGAAGTCACTGAACAGTATGTTTAAGATAGGGCTGTATGCCAAAACCACTTAAATGTGCAGGCAGCGCAAAGTTTGAATGCTGCCTGGATTGGAAGCAATGGGCATGGGCTAATCACACATCATGACCCCGGCATCCGTTTTTGGGTCTCCCAATTTTGCCCCCAAGACGTTTTTTTCATTAGATTAGTAACCAGATTTAAAATAGGTGTGTTCCACAGTTTAAAAAACTATTATGAGAAAGGGGGATTGCCACACAGGAGAATGTTTTTGGAAATCCTTCAGTGGCATTTTGATGCATGATGTGAAAATTATACCATTTATAAGACAATTCACACTATTCAATGACACTTTAGGAAGTATGTCAAAGCAGCATAACATCTCAGCAGACACAGTTCTTCCTGTGGTGTTAGCTTTCCAATGCTTGCGAGCCCCTTCAGAGATAAAAAAAACCTTATGGAAAAGTTCACTTACCAAGCTATGATTGGAATCTGGGGTTTATTAATTCAACAATTGCCTACTCGGATAGTACAAGGGCTGGGATTTTCCGTGCCCGTTGGCGTCGGGCGTGTTTGGTGGTGTGAGCGGATAATATGACGAGAAGGACAAGAATTGGTTTCATGACATCATAAAACCAGTTTGGAATTGTCTGCTCAGCCCTTCGATGGCGGGCAGCATTTCCCGCCATTAGACGTCAGTAATCACATTGTAATACATCAGCATATCACTATAAGGCTAGCCCGCCGGACTCACCACCCCCCACAATTGCTGGATCGTCCACCCACATGGGCAGGAAAACATGCCGACGTATTTCACAACAGCATGTATAAGGCGTGCACTTGGTGAGCTGCACTTTGCTTGGGACTTCAAGGTTTGTTTGTCTACCTTCCTTCGGTCAGCACTCACAGTCATCAGTGCCAGGCTTCACAGACAGCACCGCATCACTTTTAGGAGGGCTCATGGGCAGGTCTCGACCTACCAGATCAGCCATATGAGGGTGGCTTTTCAATGGCTGCAGGGCTAAAGCTTGCTTGGCGAAGTTGGGGAAGTGGCCTCAGGCAATGGAAGAGGCTGTAGGACGAGAGTTGCACTGGGGAAGGAAGGTATCCCAGGGTGTGTATGGGGGCACATGTCCATCTGTGCAAGTGGCCTCAAGATGGGGAGGGCTGAGGAGGCAGTCTCCAGAGGAGATGAGACCAGATGGACATGTGAGGATATGTGTGTGAGAATAGGTGGTGATGTCCTTTGAGCTGACAATGAGTGAGATGCCAGTGAAAGTATAATGGGCTTGAGTATGATTTTAGAGTGATGATGTGCTTGTCATACCCTGGCAGCACTGATAAGATCATTCATCCTCTAACTGCATTGGATGGCCAACCTCTTCTGTGCAGTATTGGCCTGATCACCACTGCCCATCGCCTACCAAGCTGGAGTGGTAAGGTAGCTGCCCCTCCTGCAGCCAGAGCAGGGGTAGAGGACATCACAGCGGGCTCCACGGCATCCAAAAGGTGCTTGAGGGCTGCAGCCTTCTTGCCTTTCAGGGCCATGTCTTCTTTGCTGCAGTCCTGGGCTGGAAGCACTGAGCACGGCTGTACTTTAAATGTGGTGCCTGGCATGATGAAGCGGTGAGGTGACAGCATGGCAGGTGCATGACAGCCCACCAACAGTGGGAACAGTGTCTATCCTGGGAATGCATAATTAATGTGGCGGGCTTGGGATGATACGGCGTGTAAAACCACCAATGTGGCTGGTGGGTATAATGTCGATTTCCCGCCCGTTACCGCACTTAGTGCAAATCTGGGATGACTCTGCCCAAGGTCTTATACTTTGGTCACTTAATTGGCTGAGAAATTGTTCCCTGGCGTCAGTTTTTACAGATCAAGCTGCTCACAAAGGGATGATGGAAGTCGAAAAACGATGTATCAGTAAAGTGATATTAAGAAAAGGGGATTAGAATGGAGATGTTAGGTTAGGCAGAAAAAAAGGAACTAAAGTTAGAATATGTAGAAGAAAACAGGAGGTGGGAGAAAATGGAGATAAGAAGAAGCAGTGCTTGAATTGTTTTCTTTCTAATGATCTTTACATTGTTTTTGTGCTGTAATGTTCCACTATAGGAATAAAGCTACTTCTCATGTTGAGTAGTTGAATAACTGTAATCTTACTGTGCAGATCGAAGAGCTACCAAGAGGCTGGTCTAAATTATAAGCTATTTCTCCAGACTTACCTAAAACCTAGAGCTTCTATTTTTTTACATAGAAAAGCTCACTGGCATTTTTTTCATCCTTTCTCAATAACTTGTGCCCTTTTATTTACTCAATCGTTGTTGAGTTTTTTATTTGTCTTTTCAATCTTGATTGTGTTTTTTTAGCCTTCCTTCATTTTTCCTAACCCACCTTCTTTGTAGTTTGCTTAAATATGCTGTGCAAGATAATGGTATTGCCCTGCATAGAACTGGTATTCAGCATGGAATTCAGTTTCTTTTTTGATGGTACATATTTAATTTGTAGCATTCCAGGATATATAGAATTGTATCTGTTTAAAAGTATTGGATGTTTACTTAATGGTTTCCCATTTATTAATTTACCTTTCCAATTGTCTCCTCATTGCTTTAAATAGGCCCAGTTAGCATCTGGTACATTAATATGATTATCTTTTGTACCAGCATGAGTTTAATGTTGATATTAATGACATTATAATGACAAGTATACAAATGATTCCTAACCTTCAAATGTCTCCTTCACTTCAGGGTCACTACTAAGCATTAGACTAAGGATAACATCTTCACTGAATCTATTCGTAGCATGTTGCATTGGAAACAGCTCTAAGTCAGTTATTTGAATTTTCCTTCTCTTTAGTCAATGGTTTAATTTTCCATAATTAAAACAATACATAATATAAAACTTTCCTTTCCTTTTACGCATTCCCTATTTGTTAAAATAATTCTTAATCAATTACTTTCTTGACCTAGATGGCTTAATTCCCAATTATTATTTTCTCTTGGCTTTGACATGTCCCAACTGTTAATTGTCCTACTTTTCTTTATTGTTGATAACTCATTCCTTATTTACTTTATATTTTTTTTAAAAATATTTATATTTCATGAGAATTGACCCACCTATCTAGTACTCATTTATTGAGTTTTACCACTCTTTTTATTTTAATAGCCTCATCTCCTGTTTTATGATTATTTATTCCACTCTTCCCTTGTTTTTTTTAAATTTTTCATCTAATGCCTTCTATTTTCCTCCTAATATCTGCTTATTTGGCCTGGTGTCTATTTTATCTTATGTCTCTCTGAAGTACTTTATGACATATTTCTACAGTAGCATTTAGTTGAACAGAATAAGAAAGGCATAGGCCCCAAGGGGATAGGAAAAAGATTTGCTACATTATAAACTTTCATTGCATGTCAGAGATTAACAAGGCATCTAACCACAAGTAGAGAGCGCTTTGCTGATTAATGAATTAAGTTAAAATTAATGACAAGGTTTGTTTGTGAAAAGTCGAATCGCAATGTTACAAGATGAAAGACCATGGAGATTCTCTGGCACGAAAGTCAGACAGCCTACTCTTACCATTATGCTATCAATTGCATGTGCAGGCCGTGGCACCCCTAAATGGCAATAACAGAAGGGAACTAACCTGGCTCCAGGTCAGCAGGAAGCTAGTTGCAGAGTTATACCATCTGCTGGAGAAGTTCTGGACCATAGGGTATCACTGTTCATGACAACCAAGCCCATCATCTGAAGCTTTTTGCACCTGTCTCCTTCCAGACTGTATAGGGGTCAACTGCAGTATCGTCTAGTTTATTGCTTCAAGGTGCATCAAAGAGGTGGCGTAATATTGATCATCATCGCCACTATTTCCAGGCCCTTTCCCATGGAATAGCAACCAGAAATACACAATTCCATTTTTTAAAGTAGCTGGGGGTTGTTCGTGGCAGTCATGGGGCTAACTAGCCAGCAACTTCATGTGTTTCCTCAGCCATCACCACTTTGTCCTCCTCGCCTAGGCACTGTGATTCACATTGTGGTACCTCCTCAAGCTGACTAACTGCACTGTCTGAGGTGTGTGTAACTGGTGGTTGCAAACATTGGTATGAGGAACATCTAATTCTGTGTTGTTCTGAGGTAATGGCACGCTACTTTGTCAGACCTACAATGTTACAAATATTAGATTGCAGGCTCCAAGGCACAACTTCAAACAAAGTTTGCATTGTGAGATACGAGCCTTGATTTTAACTCTTGGTAGACATTGTGTGAGCAGGTGCTAAGGTCTTAGGGAGCCATTCGACCTTATATCTGCATTGGCAGCCATCAGCTCGGTCTCCAGCCTGAGCCTGGTGGGAAGCTCTAGTTTGCCAGTGAGTGAAGAGTAGGATTTCTGGCAGCAGAAGGCCAGGGAACTGAAGGAATGGTCCCCATAGTTAGGTAACTGGTTAGGAGAGGGGTTGGGAGCACTTTGGTGTTGGGAGAGGGGAAGAGGGGAAGACGTCCAATCTTTCCTTGCAGGGCCCCAAGGAGTATTCCTACTTTTTGAGGCCCACAAGAAAAAGTAAAAAAAAAATAAGGTCACTTACTTTTTTGGGTCTCTTCTGTCCTCACATCTGATCCTTGGTAACTGAAACTTTGTTTTTTTATTTCATTGATATTGGTCTTTTTCTTCTAGAAGATTCACATGACCCAGTTAGAGCAAACTTGTTAACTATCGGTCAGGCAGTGTTGGAACAGTAGTTAGCAATTCTATCAGTAACCCCATGCAACTATAATTGAAACACACCTCAGGAGGAAGCAAAAACATAGACCTTTCACTCAATGTTGTATCCACTAAGAGAGTTCTGGGTTCTGTATGAGTGATCAGAAATTTACATGTTCGGATTATCTTTCCAAGCTACCTGTAAGATCCCTAATGTTCAAGTGGGAATTACATTAAAACTATTGTGCCACAGCAATACTTAATAAACCTATCACTATTATATTAGAACAACACATCTGAACAGTCTGGTCAGTATACTTCACATATTTCTTACATAAGAATGTGAAGTATACTGACCAGACTGTTCAGATGTGTTGTTCTAATATAATACATATTTCTTACATAAGTATGTGTGAAATAGGAACAAGAGTAGGCCATTTGATCCTTTGAGCCAGCTCTGCCATTCAATAAGATCATGGCTGATCTTTTGTCTCAGTAACACCTTCCTGTAGTATCCCCATATCCCTTGCCTCCATTAGCATTCACCAAATAATTCAATTTCTGACCTGAATATATTGTCATGGCCACTACAGGCATGCCATATTATGAACCTTCAGTCAATACTTTAAAAAATTGGACATAAACCCACTATTAAGATGGCTGCAAAAATCATGTGATTAATCAGGCGAATACCTGATTAAATACTGACATATGTGAGGGTATCTCACGGTCATTTGTAGAATTCACACATCTCATTGTTTAAGGATGAACCAACATCTAAAAACCTATGGAGTTTCCAGACTGACTGCCTCCATGTTTCATACTGGACAAAAGGGTAGTCCAAAACTAAATGGCCATTATCAACTTCCCATTGTATCACAGTGGCCTTCCCCATCAAAACTAGACTGGGTAATCTCAGAAGTGTTAACATAGCAGTCATGTGATCAACACTGGTTTCAGGGACTGCACCTTTATTACCCAAGGACCTAGCAGATACATGAGAACCATCAGTCATCAGTCAGGCTCAGAACCACTCTCTGAAACTAGCTGCAAGCAATCAAGCAGCCAAAGTTCTTAACTTGTTCCAGTTTCAAAGTTCACCTGAGAATCAACCTCCTAGATATTCAACTACAGGAAATCTTATAAATTGCTGGGAACCCTTTGCTTTACAAGGCCCTCACTTCAATTTTAAATCATTAAATCCAGTGTAGAAACCATAAGCCAGCCATGTAGAAGGCCTACAATCGTAAATCAGAGACTGAATTAATTGTAATCAATAAGAGTGCACTACTTTTATCTGTTTACAAATGTTGTGTGTGTGTTTGTGCATGTGTGTGAGACCAACTTTTTAACATTGCATTAATTGGGGGTAAATGTGTGATAATAAATAATCTTTTAAAATTTAAACTCACAAAAGCTTGCTGCTGAATTATTTAATTAGAATACTCATTCCAAAGGTAAGAAAAGACACACACTTTTCCATACAAAACATACCGATTAAGGGCAGAAAGAAAGTAAATACATTCTGTTTGTGACAATAGTCAGTGACTGAGCATCCGTAGACCTCTGTGGGAGAGAATTCCAAAGGTTCACAATTCTTTGAGTGAAGACATTTCTCCTCATCTCAACCTTAAGTGTCTGATCCTTATTTTAATAATGGTGCACCTAATTCTAGACTCCACAGCCAGTGGAAACCATCTGTCCAGCATCTATCCTGACAAGCATCTTAAGAAATTAATATGATTCAATAGAATTACCTTTCATTCTTCTTAGCTGAAGGGAATATCAACCTAATCTACTCAGTCTATTCTCATAGGACAATCCCTTCAACCCATGAATGAGTCTAGTGAACCTTCATTGCACTCCCTCAATGGCAAGTATATTCTTTTTTAGGTAAGGAGACCAAAATACATTGCTCCAGGTGTGGTCTCGCCAAGGCCCTATACAATCACAGTAAGATTTCTTTACGCTTTTAGTCCAATGCCTTTGGAATAAAAGCTTAAATATGACTTACTTTCCTAACAGCTTGCTGTGACTGCAGCTTAACTTTCTGTGATTCTGAAACAGAGACACATTGTTGAGGCTTTTCGTCTTGCACTCATCAGGACAGATTTGCAAGAATACCAAATCTAAGGGAACAACAATATATACTGCATGAGAAGAGGGTGCTAATTGGTTGGCAAGAGGACTCTGATTAGTAGAGATATTGCCATGGAGAATGCACCAGGAAACAGTTAACTACAAAGCTTTTGTTTAAATTCAAACCAGGCAGGTTGACCCTGATTGGTCAAGGCATTGCCATGGGGAATGTTGTCCCAAAAATTTGAACAACAGGTGAAGCTAGGCATTTCATGCTGCTACTATGCAATAGCATCATGAGTGATATCTCCACTAACAGAATGCTACTGCCAAGCCAAAAAGGCATTCTGCCTATCACACAAATGAGTAATGTGGCATATGAATTTCAGTGCCAGTGTGATGCCATGTATGTAGACCATATGTCCCAACAGGTAGACTATCAAACAGCACTTCCATTTGGCTGCTTGCAACAAGCAAAGTACTGATCGTATTCAGCCAGCCCATGCTTGCAAAACTCAGAATAGAGTGTCCAACATGAGATATGATTTGCAATTGGTCAACACTTGCTAAACAATCCTGATTGTGCTAAGAATTACACTGACAACCAATTTAAGGTTATTAGTCAGGTTTGCAGTGTGACTCACTAATGCATACTAGAAGCTACATGTATTCATATATAAGGCCCTTTCCTTTGCAAATAGAAAGAGCTTGCTCATGCATTGTGCCCTTTTCAACTAAACAAAAACTTTAGGGACAGCCGTTCCCTGGTGCATTCTCCATTGCAATGCCTCTACCAATCAGAGTCCCTTTGCCAACCAATCAGCACCATCTTTACTTGCAGTATAAACTATTATTCACTTTAGATTTGGTATTCTTGTGAATCTGTCCTGGTAAGTGCAAGACTAAAAGCTTCAACAGCATGTCTATTTTTACAGAAATAACCAAGTTCTGTACTACCAAATGACTATTCCTGTGATTCGTGAACAAGGACACTCAGATCCCTCTGAATACCAACATTTTCTTGTCTCACTATTTAAAGAATATTTTGTTTTTCTATTTTTTGTACCAAATTAGATAAATTCATATTTCTCCATGTTATATTCCAAATGCCATGTTCTTCCAGGGAATATTGGAGGCTGGGTCATTGAATATATTCAAGGTTGAGTTAGACAGATTTTTTATCTACAAGGGAGCCAAGGGTTATGGGGAACAGAAAGGAAAGTAGAGTTAAGGCCATGATCAGATCAGCCATAATAAAAACAGAAAGTGCTGGAAAAACTCGGCAGGTTTGACAGCAACTGTGGAGAGAGAAACAGAGTTAACATTTCAAGTCCAATTTGACTTTTCTTTGGAACAGATCAGCTATGATCTTATTGAATGGTGGAGCAGGGTCAAGGGGCCAAATGAATTATATCTGCTCCTCTTTCTTATGTTCTTATTTTCTTATGTTGTCCACTCATTTAGCATGTCTAAGTGTTTTTGCAATCTCTTTTCATCCTCCTTGGAGCCTACTTTCCCAATTAACTTTGTATCATCAGCACAGTTGGATATGTTACTTTTGATCTCTTCATTTAAGTCATTGATAGAGGTCATAAACAACTGAGCCCAAGCACAGATCCTTGCAGTGCGCCGTTAGTTACAGCCTGCCACCCCAAAAATGACCCGTTTATCTTATTCTCTGCCTTCTGTTTTCAATCTTCAGTCCATGCTAATATATTACCCTAATCCTGTGAGCCCTAATTTTGTGTAATAACCTCTTTTGTGGCACCTTATTTTAAACCAAATACATTACATCTACTGGTTCCCCCTTATTCACCGTACAATATCCTCAAAAAACTTTTAGCACACATTTATAAAACATTATTTCCATTTCATAAATCCATGTTAACTCTGCCCAATCATATGATTTTCCAAGTGCCCTGCTAATAATAGATTCTAGTTTTTCCTTGCTGTTAAATGTTATTTAACTGATATTTAAAGGACACCCCCAGCACAGATACCAGCACCTCGGTGGGAATTAGAACATCGGCTAGTGTCCCGGAGCACAGCGGTGAGGGCACTTCACAGTCGTTGGAGGAGCTGGCAGAGACAGAATGCCCATGGCACCAGCAGTCGGAGGACTGCAGGGGACCAACTCAGTTGGTGCCTGATGATGTGCCTCTGGAGTCGTCCGTGACGCAGCAGGCGCAGGAAATGCAGCCGGGTGTGCGGGAGCATCTGGGGGAGATACATGAGGCTATGCTTGGCTTGGTCTCCGTGGTGGAGGAGTCTATGTGGAAGCTCGCTGAAGCTTTGAGCCACATGTCCAAGCGCCATGCGTCCTCCATGGAGAGAGTGGCGACTCTCGTGGAGAGGCTCCTCCAGGAGACCAACCAGGGCTTCCTGGGGATGCACTCGGAACAGCAAACCCTCACATTGGCATTGACCTCAGCTGGTCAGTGCCAATGTGGGAGATGGCCTGGGCAACAAGTTTCCCAGCTCGGTGCCTATCCACCCATGGTGAGCAGGGAGGTCCGAAGTGACCTCACATTGGCACAGCAGCTGCCTGTCATCTCTGCGGGCTCCTCTCAGGGCCCTCTGGATGAGGGAGGCAGTTCCTCCGCCCCTCTGCCAGTGACCATTGCATCCAGTGAGGCTGCGATGACTGGGGAGGTGCCAGCTGTGGAGCTGGCAGCTCCCTCCATGGCAGGGCCAGCACAGGCTCCACGGGCCAGAGGACGACCGCCAAGGTCATCGAGGCCAACAGGACAGTAGAGCCAGCAGGCTGTCTCAGGTGCCACTTCCAGCGAGGGGTCAGCACCAGGACGTAGCACCCAAAAATGTAAACATAATGTACCTTAGGCACACCATTTGTTTATCACCATTGCTTTTGTGTTGGCCCACAATGAAGTTTTTATGAGTTGGTGTGATTTTTAACACCTTTTTCATTTTGTATCATTAAGTTTCTTTGGTTGCAATATTAAGTTCAGACATGACACCATAGCTGAGGTTGGCTTCTTTGTTCTGCTGGTGGATGGTTTCCAATAATGTTATGTGAGCTTTGTGGGAGATTCAGCTTTACTAACAAGGACCTTAGTTAATGTTCCTAACCAGGCAGATTTTGCACTTAGGTCTCGGAAATGGAGCCTATAGCCCAGGCTTGTCCTGGAGGTCCATATGTGGCGTGCTAGCTGAAGGTTCATTGGATTAAGGCCTCCCGGGTATCCCTGCCTCCCTGGAGTATGCCCAGGTCAGTGTCTAAACCCTCAGCATTTCCCTGTGTGTGCTCATCCTCGGACTCACTGCTGGACTCATCGTGTGCATCTGCAGCCACTACGTCGACATCTTCATCATCCACTGCGTCCCCCCTTTCCAGCGCAAGATTGTGGAGAGTGCGGCACGCAACCACTATCAGCGACACATGATCTGGGGGGTATTGGAGTGCCTCTTGAGAAGACCAATGGATCTCTCCACCACAGCCCTTGTGGAGGCGTGGCTCCTATTATACCGCTGCTCAGCTTCAGTTCTTGGGTGGCGGAGAGGGGCCATGAGCCACCTTCTGAGGAGAAAGCCATCCATCAAGCCGGGCTGGAGCACTGAAGCGCCCCGGCACCTGGGAGTGTCTGAGGATGCAGGTGTTGTGGCCTGGGTACCTTGCACAGACTTGAAGAATCAGCATCCTGCGATCACACACTATCTGCACATACATGGAGTGGAAGCCCTTCCTGCTGACAAAGGCACCGGGCTCACCTGCTGGAGCCTTGATGGCCACATGTGTGCAGTCTATTGTACCCTGGACACGGGGGAAGCCAACAATGCCCTTGAAGCCTCTGGCTCGCTGCGTCTGGCTTGCCTGGTCCCAATGGTAGCAGATGGAAGTTGATGCACGCCTGAACAGAGCGTCTGTAACCTGCTTGACACAAGTGTGGACAGCTGATTGGGAGACACCGCAAAGATCACCTACCAACCCCTGGAAGTAGCCAGAGGCATAGAAGCCGAGGGCAGCTGTGACCTTCAGAGCCGCTGGCATGGTGTGTCCACCCACACAGTTCACAGAGATCTCAGGCCCAATCATTTGACAGGTATAGTTGATTGTCTCCCTTGAGAGATGAAGCCTCCTTCGGCACTGCACCCCAGACATATAGAGGTAGCTGCTTTGATGCCTGTATACCCTGGCAGCAGGAAAGTGGGGTCTTCTATGGCCCCTTCCGCCTTGGACTACCTCTTGGCCCTGCACCCCTTGTGCTTGTGCCTGACCTCCCAAAGGTGGCTCCCCTGGAGGCTGAATGCGCAATCCTGGCCTCCTCCCCCTTTTAGCCCTCCCTTCCTCCTCAGAGGAGGTCCGTCCAGTGGACAGTTCAGCTCCCATTCCCAGGCCAAGGGAAGGTTTCCTGAAACCTGCAGGCCCAAAAATGATTCCTCACAGCAGAGTGCTGACCGGAAGGTTGTGAGTCCAGACTAAGCAGCTGGTATGCATTTTGAAGTATTGCAGATCACACAGGCAAGTATCAGTAACTTTGAAACATCAATATTTGACAGAGCACACCCGTGACTCCACTGAGCGCTTTTATTCCGCCCGTGGATGAGGTTTATACAAATGCGTCCTACCCGCCTGCCCGTTGCGCCCATGTGCCAACCAGAATATTGCACGGGTGCTGAAAAATCGCAGTCAATTGGCACCTCAGGGGCCTTAAGTGGCCCATTAATTAATGGCGAGTGCGCATTGGAGAGCATTGCGCGTCCGCCCAACGACATATTGCGATGGCACACGGTGAGGTTGGGATGCTCGCTTGAAGTCACCGTGCGTCATTTTACGTGTGTGTGTGTGGGGGTGGGCCCCGCACACCAACAGAAAATTCTGCCCTTTATCTCCGTAGCCACCTAGTTTAAGTCCTAAGTTGTTGGCTATCAGATTCACGGGATTTGTTGGTTTTTTGTCTCTTCTTTACAAATGCTGATATCCTTAAGTTCCTCATTTTCACTACACATTTGGTTCTGCACTGCTTCTGGAATATTTTTGTGCCTTTACCATGAAGACATATACAAAATATTAATTTATTATCTTTAATATGCCATTTCCTTATTCTCCATTATAATTCCTCCTGTCACTTGCTGTAAGAGATCAACAGGTTTTACAGTTTCTTTGAACTCTTTTGCTGAATTTTAAAATCCTCCAAATTTTCAGACTTACTATTTTTTGAAACATCCTAAACCTTTTCCTTTAGTCTAATATTATCCATAAGTTCTCTCGTTAGCCACAATTGATCTACTTTTCCTGTCTGTTTTATTCCTTCAGGGAATGTATAATTGCTGCATATTATGAATTAATTCTTTCAATAATCGTGATTGCCTATCTACCATCATATCTTTTAATCTAGTTTCCTAATCCACTTTAACCAATTTATCCCACAATACCTACACAGTTTGTTTAGCTTTAAGATCATAGTTGGGTGCTTAACTAAATTACCCCAAACTCAATAAAAAATTCTAACCTATTATGATCTCAAATCCCCAGTGGCAACTTTAACACAAGGGTATTAATTAACCCTGACTCATTGCACAATGCTGATCCCAAATAACCTGTTCCCTAGTTGGTTCCTTGACACACTCATCAAGAAAACCATCTTGAATGCAATTCATTAACTAGTCCTCTGCATTATTGCTGCAAATTTGGTTTACCCAGTCTATGTGAAGATTAAAGTGTCCCATGATTACTATATTTCCCTTATTACATGTGCCTCAAATTACCTGATTTATACACTGACACTATAATTACAGTTAAGTGGCCTATAAAATGTTCCCAATATTGCTTTCTGCCTCTTGTTGCTTCTTAACTCCATCCAAATTGATTCTACACCTTGATTCTCTCAGCTAAGATCCTTTCTTCCTATTGTCCTTATCTATTTTTTAATTATTAGAGCAAACCCTCCTCCTTTTCCATTTAGCCTATCCTAGAGGACCTGGAATATTTAATTCCCAAATTTGGCCAATCTACAATCACACTTCTGAAATGGCTATCAGGTCAAACCCATTAGTTTCCATCTGCACTGTTAATTCATCCATTTTGTTGCGAGTGCCTTGTGCATTCAAATATGGTGCCTTTAGCTTTAATTTGTTTCCATTTTTCCCTGATGTCACCCCAGTCACTGTCTTTGTTAAGCTCTCTGTCCCTTAAATCCTGATTCACTCTGCTTATTTTTACCCAAATCTCTACTCTGCAGTACAGTCTCAACATTTCTCTTGCTGCTTTTGAATTTCTCCTTCCTGAATCCTCGAAACCCACCTTCATTAGTTTAATGCACCATCCTTTGCCCTAGATATTTGATTTGCCAGGATATTGGTTTCAGCCTGGTTTAAGTGGAGCCTAAAACAAAAACAGAATTACCTGGAAAAACTCAGCAGGTCTGGCAGTATCGGCGGAGAAGAAAATAGTTGATGTTTCGAGTCCTTATGACCCTTCAACAGAACTGAGTAATATTAGGAGAGGGGTGAAATATAAGCTGGTTTAAGGTGGGGAGAAGTGGGGGGGGGGTGGTGGGGTGTGGTTGGAGGGACAAGCAAGCAGTGATAGGAGCAGATAATCAAAAGATGTCACAGACAAAAGAATAAAGAGGTGTTGAAGGTGGTGATATTATCTAAATGAATGTGCTAATTAAGAATGGATGGCAGGACACACAAGGTACAGCTCTAGTGGAGGTGGGGTGAAATAAGACTAACAGGGCATAAAAGGTATAGATTTAAAAATAATGGAAATAGCTGGGAAAAGAAAATTCTATATAAATTATTGGAAAAAACAAAAGGGAGGGTGAAGAAGCGGAAAGGGGGTGGGGATGGAGGAGGGAGTTCAAGATCTAAAGTTGTTGAATTCAATATTCATTTAGATAATATCACCACCTTCAACACCTCTTTGTTCTTTTGTCTGTGACATCTTTTGATTATCTGCTCCTATCACTGCTTGCTTGTCCCTACAACCACCCCCCCACCACTTCTCTCCCCACACCACCCCCCCCCCCACCTTAAATCAGCTTATTTTTCACCCCTCTCCTAATATTACTCAGTTCTGTTGAAGGGTCATGAGGACTCGAAACGTCAACTCTTTTCTTCTCCGCCGATGCTACTGAGTTTTTCCAGGTAATTCTGTTTTTGTTTTGGTTTCCAGCATCCGCAGTTTTTTGTTTTTATTTAAGTGGAGCCTAGTCTGAATGGAAAAGCTCCCTCTTGTGCCAGTGCCCCATGAATCAGAACTCCTACCTCCCACACATCTCTTTCAGTTGTGCATCTGATCTTCTAATCTGTTTCTCCGTATGTCAATTTGAATTTGGCTGAGGGAACAATCCGGAGATTATTGCCTGTAAGGCTCTGTGATTTTATTTTGACCTTAGCTTCTCAATTTTTCTCAGTAGAACTTCATTCCTGGTTCTACCTACGTCATTGGTTCCTACATGGACCATGTCAACTGGATCCTCCCTCTCCCACTCCGTTCTTCCCTGGGCGTGAGGAGATGTCCGTAACCAGGGCACAGGGCAGACAACACAAACTTTGGAAACCCTGGTCATGGTTGCAGGAATGGTATCTATTCCCTTGACTATGCTGTCCTCTCCCACGGACAATCCGTTTTGCTCCCCCCACTTGAATGACATCCAGTACAATGATGCCACACTGTATTCGTCAAATCCAAAATCAACATAAAATTAAGCAGACATTGACAGACAAATGCTATTTTGATAGAAATGATGTAAAACACTTTTAATAGTCAAAACAACAATGATAATTCTCACAACTGCCTCAGCATCATCCCCAGCATGAAGGTGACACCACGAGCAGTCTCAAAGTCTTTCAAACTCTGCCTCCAGTATGTAGGACCCCTCACTTTTCCCAATCTGAAGCTGAAATCCATGTCTCCCCAGTTAGGTTTTATTTGTCTTTTTTGGCTCCCCAGCCTTTATCTCTATAGCAATGTCAAGCCACTCGGTCTATTTCTCAGAAGTGATCTCATAGCTAGGAACTCAAATTACAAATTTGTTTCACAGAACTGGCTTAGTTTACTTTTACTGCAAAGTGCAGAGTTCATCACACACCTGGATCAAAGTGTCCAGGTAACTCTCCCCCTCCCTGATGCCCTACAATATCAGTGTCCTCAGCCCAACAATCTTCAGCTGCTTCATCAATGACTTTCCTTCGATCCTAAGGTCAACATTGGGGATGTTCGCTGATGATTGCACAATGTTCAGCAGTATTCGCGACTCCTCAGATACTGAAGCAGTCCATGTCCAAATGCAGCAAGACCTGGACAATATCCAGGCTTGGGCTGACAAATGACAAGTGACATTTACACCACAAAAGTGTCGGGCAATGATCGCCTCCAACAAGACAGAATCTAACCATCACCCCTTGACATTCAATGGCATTACCATCACTGAATCCCCCACTATCAACATCCTGGTGGTTACCATTGACCAGAAACTGAACTGGACTAGCCATATAGATACTATGCCTACAAGAGCAGGTCAGAGGCTAGAAATTCTGCGAGTAATTCACTTCCTGACTCCCCAAAGCCTCTCCACCATCTATAAGGCACAAGTCAAAAGTATGATGGAATATTCTCCACCTGCCTGGGTGAATACAGCTCCAATAACACTCAAGAAGCTTGACACCATCCAGGGCACGCAGCGCGCTTGATTGGCACCCCATCCACAAACATTCACTCCCTCCACCACTGATGCACAGAGGCAGCAGTGTGTACCATCTACAAGATGCAATGCAAGAATTGGCCAAGGCTCCTTAGACAGCACCTTCCAAATCCACGACCACTACCATTGAGAAGGACAAGTGCACCAGACACATGGGAACACCATCACCTGGAAGTTCCCCTCCAAGCCACTCACCATCCTGACTTGGAAATATATTGCCATTCCCTCACTGTCGCTGGGTCAAAATCCTGGAACTCCCTCCCTAACAGCACTGTGGGTGTACCTACACCACGTGGACTGCAGCGGTTCAAGAAGGCAGCTCACTGCCACCTTATCAAGTGCAATTAGGTATGGGCAATAAATGTTGGGTTAGCCAGCGATGCCCACATCCCATGAATTAATTTAAAAAAATTAGTGCTTTGCACTTCACCTCAACAGCTGTGAGTTGAAGTTCCTTATGGTGCAGCCACTACTGCAGATGTGGTTGTACATGACCATGATCTCTCCACAAAGTCCCACATGCTCAACATGTTCTGGCTCAACCCTGCTACCCCTTTAAAACTTAGTTTTATTAATTTAATTATTTAAATGCATTTATTTCATCAACTTAGATTATTTAAATTTTTTTGGCTAATTACTTGACCTTAAATATAGGTAGGGTAAATGTTTATCTGAAACTTACCTCCTGCCGCCCCTGCTTATATGACAACGCGACCTTGCACCTTTTTTTCTCTGGTGACGTTCACCTCTCTCTGTTGCCGCACTTCTGTTTACATCCTTTGGACCACTCCTGTGGTGCTCCTTATCCTGACTTGCCACTGTTGCTCTAACGTGCTTTGTTTTAAATGCTTGGTTCTGCTCTGGCAGTGATCTTACTCTCCCAATGTTCTGTTTCTCACTCTCCCAACTCCCCGACAGCTGAGTTTAGTCAAACTAAAATTCCACTATTTACCCATAATGAGTTAAATTAGCTTCTACCTTTCTGTGTCTTACTAAAATGCAAGAAAAATTGGTTTCTCGTAAACAGATATCCTGGATTAACCCTTAAGGTAATGATAATGTATTCATCAGCACTTCAAATTGCACATTAGATTTCCATTAACTTGCATTAAGACAAGTACTTTCTCACAGTATGTGTTAAATGATTGGTATTCATGATGATGAGTCAAAGATTACAGAGTGTTATGCTTGGTGAACTTAATTAGCCCTCTCTTGCCAATGTTCCCATCGAGAAAAATGGGAGTTCTCTCGTTACTGGCCTGTGTGATTTTTAACACAAAAACAAATTGCAATCAAAAATAGTGGTGGTATTGCGTTGGGAGGGGAGTTGATTTTAAACCTTCCAAAACAAAGGTCTGATAAATCTCATCTATGTTTTGTTATCTTAAGCAAACATCAGCTAGACAGGTCAAACGGACTCTCTCAGCTGTACTTATCCATGTGGTCTTTGTGATATTTGTCTTATGCCTCACAATAACACATTTAATTTCACAGGGCTCAACTGCCTTAAAATTGTAACTGTAATTACCCCTAAAACACTAATGCCACAAAATTGGTCGAGCCCCGAAAGTGGGTGTGGGGTGTTATGACATGGCAGTCGAATTTAAAGTGAGTTTTCTCAGCTTTGGTTCCTGTAGACAGCAACTTGATGCACAGAAGCTGGAAGCTTTTCACACTTGTGTTAAATCTTAGAATGCTTTCTCCTCTTAGACATGGCCTCATCCCTTTTATGCATCTCCCTTTTAATGCAAATTCCGTTGTTCCCATGGCCAGAATCTTCAGCTCGGTGAGTGGTGGCAGGGCCCGCTCGCCGACGCATAAAATGATACGTGGTGACATCAGACGTGCGTCCCGACATCATTGCACGTCATTCCTATTTTCAGTTCGGCGGACACACACCGGAGTCAACTGCGCGCCCGCCGAACTGTCAAAGGCCTATTAGGGCCATTTAAAAACTAATTAAACCACTTAACATAGCTGCTCGTCCAACCTTAATGATGCCGGGCAGGCAAAGAGCCCAGGCGGCCTTTGCATTTTTCATGAAACCTCATCCACAGGTGGGATGAAGTTTCAAAAATGATTTATAAGTGAAATAAAGATTTTCATTAAAGTTCATAGACACGTCCCAGCTCATGTGACACTTTCATGTTAGGGGACATGTCCTAAAGCCCAACTCCCCCCCTCCCGCCCCCCCAACCCCACCCCCGACGGGGAGAAAATTCTCCCCTATGTGTTTTTGCAACTCTGCTTCTCCCATAATATAAATCTTTTCATAGTGCTAATTTTATCAGTAACTGTTGGGGAAAATAAACATACTATTTAGCTTAGCTTCTTCTGGTTAGGTGTAACACCTTACCATCTCTTTGAAATTCAAACTACTCCGGTTTATCTAAAAATGCAAATTTTCCTTACACCTCACATTCTAAAACTTCAGCCATGTTTACGTATTTAGCATTTCAAACCTAGCTTTCTTTTCGATGACTCAAAGCCTCCAGACCAGCTGTCTCTAATTCAATTAATTCCCACTATTAACCCACCTTTCAATAAATCGCAATAATATCATGAGAATTAGTATATTTTCATGACACGGGGATGGCTTTGTCTGTTGCTTCCACCGGATGCAAACATTGTGCTGCTGACTCATTTAAATGATTTTAATATGCAGTCAGCGCTAAGCGAGCTGTTGAATGATTACACTCCTGAGCAGGTGGCTTAAAAATATAAGAGGCTAACATGATCAGAGCAGGTCTTGTGGCACAGTGGGTAGTATCCCTGCCTCTGAGCCAGAAGTGCCAGGTTCAAGTCCTGAAGAACAACATGAATTAAATGAGCCAGTGCTACTTAAAGCCAGCCTGCAACCTTTAAAGGGGAGGTACATTGTGACTGACTTTGGGTGTCATTCTACAAGCACAACATGGCAGAGAGCAGGTTCCAAGATTTTCCAATTCTGCGTTGGAAAGCCTGGTGGAGAGCAGGGGAGCTGTCCTCTCCAGGAGGCCCATCAGGCAAACTTTGTAAAGGCAGCGGGACCCAATAGCTGTGTTGGTCAATGCTGGGTATCTGCACTGAGGACCTGAATACAATGCAGAAAGAAGGTTAATGGCCTCACACAAGTGGTCAAGGCCAGTGAATGCACCTTCAAATGCCATATCTCAGTAACTGCAGCACTAGCCTCACACCCTGTTCAATTCATCACTCACCTACCAACAACCTCTATCAATCAGGACTATGTTTTAGTCTATATTGGCCATCCCAACAAAACAGATTCATTTTGTCATTTATTTTGGCACTCAAAAGTAATGTTAATTAACAGGGCATACATTACTGAACTTATGTATCATGTTAGGTTGATTAAACCCTGCCATTGAATGATCAGCGAAACATACTGATATGCGTGTCCTTTCCAGGACAATATTCTGAGTTTAAAAAATATTCCATGACCAGAATTTTATCTCCCACGGGCGGGCGCGCACCCGACCTGAACGGACGTGAAATAGCACAAAATAACATCGGGTGAGCATCCGGACGTCATCACGCATTTGCAATATTTCGCTCGGTGGACGCGCTTCCGACTGCTTGCCCACAAATAAGTGACCCATTAACGATGCAACCAACAGTGATCTTATGTGGCCCGTCCACATTTACAGTTCTCCCAGGCGGCATTCCCAGTTTTGCTTAAACCTCAGTCCAGGCCGGGATGAAAACTCTGTGGGGAAATAAAATTTTTGCAGCATTTGCGTCATGTCCTTTAGTCTGTGGGGGTCTGCAGCTCCCTGGGGCAGCTGCCTGCCTTCAGGGAGCTCTCTCGGACTGCTCACCCGCACCCTTGGTTACGTTGGCGCCCGCCCTCTTCCCACCTCGACCCCGGCAGCACTGAGCATTTCAGCGCACATTTCACGCTGGCTGGCTGTTAATTGGCCAGCTAGCACGGAATCGTGGTCAAGAGTAGTTCACGGCCAGTGGCCCGTTTCCTGTCCACTCCTAGGCCTGCCGATTGCGTGCGCCCGAAAACCGAAAAATTCAAGCCCATAATTCTGTCAGCTCATGTTATGTTGTTAACGTTTTTACTTGCACATTAACAATTCATTTTTGTGTGAAGAAACTATTTTATAAAAATGCAATTTCTAAGCATGTGGAGATTAACAGCAGAAATAAATCAGCCAAGTTTAAAAGCCCCTTAATAGGATACTTTAAATCGAACCCAATTGTTCATCTCTTCTTGCTAGTAGTTACTAAAGTTCTCCACTTCCTTGTGTATTATTGATTGATTAATACTTCATCTATTTTGACACCTAAGTTTACAAATGGATAGAAATAAAGAAGTTTATCATTGATTGTCTATTATCTCTTTTATGCAAAAATGTTAATGATGAACATTTTAACCCGACTCAGAAAATGTACATCAATCATAAAGATTTTCTATCACTTATCACTATTATGATAACAAGCCATTTTGTTTGTAATTTTTAGCCAGAGGCATTTTGAAAGATTTGTTTTCCTCAATGTTGATAATGATGTGGGTCAGCAGTAGCCTTGCCATCTGAGAACTGGAGAAACCACGTTGGTAGATTAAGTAGCTAAAAGGTTGGAGCTCAGCATCCCCACTGTGAATAATCCAATGAGATAACATAAATTGAAATAGATTTCAAAGGTTGGGTTTGAAGTGAGACCTCACAGGAATGAAAAGGACTCCTTCTTCTTGTTGTATGTATATATTTCACTCCACAGATCAAAGCAAGCGAATCTTGATTTTTTTCTTCCATATCCCAAGGCCTAAGTTCTGTGCTCTGATTTGAAGTGAATGATAATTGCTTTTGGCATTAAACCAAGCAAAGAAAAAAGACTGGCAACTGCTGGTGAACATAACATTTTCTGTTAGCTCCAAAACAGAGCAAAGGGGCTAAACGTAGATTTGCTCTTGTTTTTGGGCACGTGGATGTGATCCATAATCAGTCCCCATTCAGTCCTGTTGAGGCAGGCAGCATGCAAGCTTTGTGTTGCCTCCTTATTTGAATGATTGTAGTGTTCAGCCGAGTGCAACCGGCATTGCCGGCTAACCGCATGCTCAACAGGAGACTGAGCAGTGGCATAGCATCTTTTCATGACATTTCTTGTACGCCTTACCACCAGCTGCTCTTGCTGTTCAATGCACCATATCCCTATCACACACTTATCTGCAGTCCCTTGCACTGAAGACTCATGCCGAGCTCCACTTGACCCTCACGTACCTTCCAGTGCTACACCCTGGCCTCACAACCACATGTCACTGGTTCCACATACCTCCAGCCATTCAGCTGTGGTGGACACATCACCCAAACAACTGTATCACTGACAAAATTCCCTCTCATTTGCAGGACAAGGTGACCCACACAGGAGGAGCAGAATGAGAGAGGGGGAGAAGAGAGAGAGCAAGAGAGCGAGAGACAAGTAAGCTGCATATCATGTGACCATGAAATTCTTGCTTTCCACCCCACCTCCCTTCCCTCACTTCAACCCTCTCCTTCTGAATTATTGCTTCCAGCTACCGAAGAACCACTATCTGGCCAACCAAACGTGCCTGAGGATGAAGGCCCAGGAGAAATGTGCACCTCTGAGGAAGATGCACTGTCAGTTGGTCTGACACAGCCTCCAGCTCAGATACTGACACTGCACCTACCTTAGAAAGTAGCATAGAGTTGGGATCAGCACAAATGCTGTCATTCTGAGTGTGGCAGCAGGTTCATGCATTCCCTTGGGAGGTTGCCTCAGCAACCTGTTGAAGTGTTGACTGCTGTGTGAGCAGTCCCTTTGAGCACATAGATCAGCAGCACTGAGTCACTGGGTACAGATGAGCAGTAGCTAGGCCAAGGGGAAAGGACAATTCATTTGCCAACTCACCAGAGGATGAAGTTGCAGATGAGTTCTGCTACAGGGAACTCAGATAAGGTCTTTGATGGGGCGACGTACAGGGGAATGCTGATGAGCATGCACACTAGATTCTTGGTCAATTGGCTCCGAGAGAGTTGGTACAGTGGTTTGCAGAGTTTTGAGCCCATTCTTTCCAGTGTGGAAATGATGTTCAACTCCAGATGAACATCTGCAGACTGAACCAGGATTCAGCGTCTGATAGTTTAGATGTCAAATTCCATTGCAGCACAGGAAAATGCATGAGATCCATGCTTTCTGTCTTACCGTCTCAGACTACTACCATCATGACTGCACGTCTCCATGCTCAATGGCACATGAAGGCTTACACAGCAGTTCGGCAATCAATGCTTCAACAGATTGCTGGGGCATGCTCCCAGGGGAATGTTAGTGGCTCCGAGGTGCACAAATATTCTCTCAAAATGACAATGGGTATAATTTTATGGCCCTGGGCGTGGTGGTGGGGGGGGCGGGGCCAGAAAATACAGTGAGCCATTCAAAGCTTCATTGACTTTGGCGGGACTGGAAGATCCCACCAGCAGGAGGGGCGGCAAAATTTCACCCCATATTTGTGCTCCCACCACTATTCCACTAGTGACCCTGTCTTAGGCTGTCAGTCAGTCTACCCTGGCTGCTGCAGCCAATGCTGAAGTGGTGCAGTCCAAAGTCGGGCCCTCAGAACTCTGAGCCAGAACTAGCCTGAAGCACGATGCCTGCCATTTAGAGGGCAAACGGCTTCTGTATTGCAGGTCCCCCTGGCACTACAGAGCTGAATTTTGCGGCCAAGGACTTAGCTTTTTTTTAAACAGCAGCATACTTCTTAAGGTGAATTTGTAGCACAATTGCTTCCATTACTGTTGTCCTCTGCTGATGCTTACTAAACTACTCCTGTCATTGCCTGTCCTCATTTTGAACTGGAGTTAAAATAAGGGCCCTGTGGCACGTGTTGCATAGCTCACACAATAAATAGCAGTGCCAATGTTTGTTTATATTTAATGCATAGATAAGGAATTGGCTGAAGGCTGAAAGCTAATACAGACACTATAGAACTCAAATAGCTCCTGGCATCAAACATCCACAAAAGCACATTTATTTTTTCATGCCCAACCTACCTCTGTACTACATAGAGAGCACTACATACAAAATACATGGTTCTCCAGGGAGCTAGTTACTGAGTTAAGTCATCAAAATGGAAGGGCAATGCTATGTGAGCACAACTTTACGTGTGGCTCTAGTGTGACATACATCCTAGATTCTTATGCTTCAGGGTTGTTTCTAGCTACCACAGGGATTTTAACAGGAATGAGCCATTTCTTGGGCAAAATGCAGTGCAATATGAGAAAGGAACTGCAAAAGTTTGGATCTGTTATGCGCAGTTTGGCACTGAACTTCATTAGCATATCCTTCCCTTCCTTGATACTGCCAGTTTCCCAAGGATGTAGAGCTCATCAACTGCACCCATGTGCTATTTAAGCTTTGCCAAGACTTCAGAATTCAACAGAATCTCTGCCGGTGCACTACATACAGAATATCACAATGTCAGTGCATTGTAAGAACATCTTGTAATGGTAACCTTGCTGGACGTTTCTTTAATGGTGCACAGTGAACTGTGGGGTTGTCATTCTTGGATGTTGTTCCTGGTTGCACTTGGGATTTTGTCTGCCATCTTTGGGATTTCACCATATGATTCATTCGCTCATCTAGACTGTTAGATCTAGGGTAATGAGAAGAAGAAATTGCCTGATCGATATTCCACTTCTCACACATATCCTGAAATGGCTTTCCCATAAATTGTGGACTGTTACCTGTAATGATCTCTGTAGGTACACCAGATGAACTGAAAATAGCATTTTAAAGTGTGCGCAACAATTATGCTTGACATATAGTGTAATTGTCAAGTGATGGGGTACTTGGTAAAGTAGTCGATGATGATGATGAAGTCAGTGCCATGGACATGAAAGAGACCGAATGCAATTTTGGACCAAGGTTGGGTAGAAACTTCATCTGGAATCAATGGTTCTTGGTGCTGACTTGACATATGTTCCTGACATGCCTCGCACTTCTTGAACAGAAGAACATAAGAACTAAGAGCAGGAGTAGGCAATTCAGCCCCTTGAGCCTGTCCCACCATTCAATACGATCATGGCTGATCTCATTTCGGCCTCAACTCCAATTTCCCACCCTCTCCCCATAACCTTTCAGTCCGTTACTAATTAAAAATCTGTTTATATCCTCCTTAAATTTATTCAGCGCCCCAACATCCATTGCATTCTGAGATAGTGAATTCCACAGATTCACGACCCTTTGAGAAAAGTAATTCCTCCTCATCTCTGATTTAAATCTACCGCCCCTTAGCCTAAAACTATGGCCTCTCGTTCTAGAATGCCCCACAACGGGAAACATCCACTCCACATCTACTTTGTCTATCCCCTTTAGCATCTTATATGCCTCAGTTAGATCTCCTCTCATCTTCTAAACTCTAGCGAGTATAGGCCTAAACTGCTCAATCTCTCCTCATAAGACAAGCACTGCATCTCTGGAATTAACCTTCCCTGAACCGCCTCCAATGCAACTACATCCTTCCTCAAGTAAGGGGACCAAAACTATGCACAGTACTCCAGGTGAGGTCTCACCAATGCCTTGTACAGTTGCAACAACACTTCCCTATTTTTATACTCTATTCCTTTAGCAATAACTTCCAAAATTCCATCTGCCTTCCTTATTACCTGCTGTACCTGCATACTAGCGTTCAGCAATTCATGCACGAGGACACCCAGGTCCCTCTGTGCTGAAGTATTCTGAAGTTTCTCTCCATTTAAATAATATGTCGCCTTTTTATTCTTCTGACCAAAATGGATAACCTCACACTTATGCACGTTAAGCTCCATCTGCCAAATTTTGACCCATTCATCTAACCTGTCCATATCCATTTGTAAATTTCTTATTTCTTCATTGCAACTTACTTTCCCACCTATTTTGGTGTCATCTGTAAATTTAGTTATAGTACCTTCCATCTCTTAATCCAAGTCATTAATATAGATTGTAAATAGTTGGGGCCCAAGGACTGAACCCTGTGGCACCCCACTAGTTACAGCTTGCCATCTAGAAAACGACCCAATAACCGACTCTCTGCTTTTTATTGGTTAGCCAATCCTCAATCCAAGCTAACATATTACTCCTAACTCTGTGTGATCTTATATTGTGTATTAATCTTTTGTGCAGTACCTTATCAAAGGCCTTCTGGAAGTCCAGATATACTACATCTACAGGATCCCCATTATCCACTTTGCTTGACACATCTTCAAAGAACTCTAGCAAATTAGTCAAACATGATTTACTCTTCATAAAACCATGCTGACTCTGATGGCTTGCACTTTGACTTTCCAAATGCCCCATTACTACTTCCTTAATAATGGATTCCAACAATTTCCCAATGACAGACATTAAACTAACTGGTCTATAATTTCCTACTTTCTGCCTCCCCCCACTTTTTGAATAAGGGCGTTATATTAGCATTTTTCCAATCCACTGGAACCTTTCCAGAACCCAGGGAATTTTGGAATATTATAGCCAATGCATCCACTATCTCCGCTGCTACTTCCTTCAAGACCCTGGGATGTAGGCCATCAGGTCCTGGGGGCTTGTCACCTTTAATCCCAATAGTTTGATCAGTACTTTTTCTCTAGCAATGGTGATTGTTCTAAGTTCCTCCTTCTCTATACCCTCTGCAATACCTGTTACTATTGGGGTGGTACTAGTGTCCTCCACCGTGAAAACTGAGGCAAAATATTGATTAAGCATCTCTGCCATTTCTGCTTTCCCGACTATTAACTCCCCAGTCTCGTCCTCCAAGGGACCAACATTCACTTTAGCTACTCTCTTTCCTTTTATACACTTGTAGAAACTTTTGCTATCAATTTTTACATTTTGTGCTAGTTTTCCTTCATAATTTACCTTTGCTCTTTTTATTATTTTTTTCGTAACCCTTTGTTGATCTTTAAAAGTTTCCCAATCTTCTAGCCTGCCACTGACCTTTGCAATTTGGTATGCCTTAGTTTTTGCCTTTATGTAATCTCTAACTTCCTTGCTTAGCCATGGATGATTTTTCCCCCTCTTATCATCTTTCTTCCTCTTCGGAATATATTTTACTTGGGAGGAATTGAATGTCTCCTTAAATATCTGCCACTGTTCATCAACTGTCCTACCTTGTAGTCTTCCTGCCCAGTCCACTAGGGCCAAATCTGCCCTCATGCCTATGTAGTTACCTTTGTTTAACTCCAGAACATTAGTGTGGGACTCAAGTTTCTTGCTCTCAAACTGAACTTGAAATTCTAGCTTGCTATGACTTCCAATGTCATTGTTCATACCCGGCCAATAGGCTTTCTCTCCTGAAAGTATTCTCATCTGATCAATGCTCATGTGCGAGTGATAAAGTTATTGAAGAATACCTGGCCACAAAGATTCTGGTATGATGACCTGCCTGCGTTTAAAAATGACTCCCCAGGAGATGCCTAGCATCTTGATAAGGCCAAGATGGCCTCATATGTTGAATTGAATCAGGCCATCTATCGACGGTGATTTTCCATAGTTTCTGTAGTGTAGAATCTTTTGCCATTTCTTCTTGTAGCTGCTTGCATTTGCATTGCACAAAATGTACCAAATCAGTTGACAGACTTGCATTCTCCTGTAAGCGTAACATTGTAGCTCCATTGAAATTGCCAATTTTGTCAAAACTGTTATGATCCCCAGCTGAGGTTACCACTGGACAAGCTTGATCCAGGGTGGAACCCAGTTTGATAGATCCTAACTTTTTATTGTTTGCTTAGTTATGTGGAGACCGGCTACTGAACAGAGTCACCGGAGTCAGCTAATGAGCTTATAACAAAAGTGTAAAGCATTTATTAAACAAGAAAAGATGATCTATATTACAATACTCCATCCTTCACCCACAACTATACCTTTACAGATACATGCAGATTTGTAAGGATAACACAAGTTACAAAGGCTATCATATACTCTAATGTTCACAGTAAGTACACAGTCCATGTAAACCAATTGGTGACCTGTAGCCAGGCACACCACACTCTAAAGCCAAGTGACAGATGCCATCCCAGACAGGTGCTATAGATCTCCCCTCAGCTTCCCCCAAATGTTTATCACACTGTGAGCCAACCAGTCTCACTGAACTCTGTCTTTTACGGGAGAGTTTCCAATCTCCACTCTTAAATGACTCACTTTGGAATCTTCTCCCAAGCTGACACTTTCTCTCAGATGCCTTCCACAGGAGTTCACCTCCAGGGTTTTGAACTCTCCTTCCTATGTTCCTCTCCCCTGGGTCACCACATGCATTCAAGCTGTCTTTCATGCACACTCTCTCACCAGCTCAGCTGTCAACAGTACACCACTGCTTCACATGCCCATAGCAAAGAGTTATAGAACTTTAGTTGTCTCTTTGGACCTTCTGACCTTTTGTAAGCTGTTCTTGCGTTAAATCTGCTTTCTGCAGCTTTGTCCCTTTAAATCCAAAGCTTGGAGTCCTTGTCTCTGCCCCTTACTCTTCACTTAACAGGACCTTTTCTAAGTTCCTGTCCTTCCTTTGACTAGAAGTTCTGCTTAGGACTTTCTCATGTTCCACTTTCCTGGATTTTGGGATTTTTTTCTTTAGCTTGGGACTGGATTTCTGTCTCCTTTGCTCCAGTCTCTCCCTGGCAGCAATTTTCAACCAATTTTAGCTTGGACCTGGCAGCAGAGCCTTCTAGGCTGCTTCTTCTTGGTAGCTGTCTTCAAAACAAACTGAACTTGAACAGCTTCCAAAGCAACCTGCTGTTTCTAGTTTCTTCTGTGTGTGTGTCCGTGGGAGGGACCTTCCTCTCTAGATTCCTGTTGCTAGGCAAAAGCCCAGGGTTTTTTCTTACTTGGGTTTGCTTTACTTAGCTTAGAGTTGTAAAACCCTCATTAGAAATGCAGGCACCTTTTAAAATGAAAGTAAAACTTAACTTGACCTTTCCTTAACACACAGATACAGAAATACAAAACAAACTTAAACATTAAAGCTGAAACTCATTTCTAATACCCACAAATACAAATATAACTTCCTTAAGCTATCTCTATTTCCTAACAAAACATTGATGTTAAGTCATAAACTGAGGTGATAGTAGTATCTGAGGTTGATATGCTGTGTGAGGTCCGACTGATTCCATGGATTGTCACTAGTGAGAGGTCACAGCATGCTGGCAGACCTACAATAACTGGGCCTTTAATTTCTATGATGTAGAACATCTGTGACACCTAGGAGGATTGATTGTACATGCATTCTGAGACTATGGATCCTGCACATGGAATTAGTGAATCATTGTACACTGAGAATTGAGCAGTGCTAGGTTTCACCATGGTCTTCCATGTCTGTGGATGCATGTCTTATAGAATTTTCAGGGATAGTATGTTGGCAGTTGCCCCTGTGTCAATGTTAGCCAATAATGAATAGTTACCACCTTTCTTAGCCAGATAATTTGAATCTTGGCAAACACCTCAGATGGTGTGACGACACCTATGATTTCACGTGATTGATGGCGTGAAACATGTGTTCACCGCTCTTCGTCTCATCATGCACATCATCATTAATTTCTAGTTTGTCAATTATCTTAAGTATACATTTCTGATGGGATACCACATGGTCATTCCTACTGATTGAAGGTACCCATTGTGTACAGTCTGTTTGAATCAGTGCATGGCTCTTTGTAGCTGTAACAGCCTTTTCTCTAGTGCACTACCGCTGCCAATGGCCCTTTCTGCCACCCGCCTTGCAGTATTGATGGAAAGCTGGGCATTTCCTTGGTAAATGCAAAAGTCCACACCTTGCTAGGTTTGAGTGTTTGACTGAGGGCGTCAACAATTGGGCTTGTACTTAGGACCCGTAAGCTTTGTCAAACTGTGAAAATCACTTTGTACTTACATCTATCCTTGGGTAGCTCTTCGATGCTATACATTTTGGGCTTGTCTAGAAGATTTTTCTAGAACACTTCCATGGGAGTGGATGCAATCATCAACTCAATAATTCTGTCTGCTAGCTCTGCGTTTGAAAAATCACACTACGTATCCTTTCCTCTGCATCTGCTGATGAAGTGGTCTATGGATTCTGTAGGCTGTTCTCAAAATGACAGGAACTCTCGCCGATGAATATGGAAGTTTAACTGATTCTGAACTGGTCTTCCAATGTAGTCCATAACTTTTGGGGATCCTTTAGCTCTTCTTCTGTTAATTCCGACAAGTTCAGCCTGTGTAGACTTTCATTCCCAGTTTCTAGGTGAATTTTTATGGCTTGCTTGTCTGGTTTATACCTATACACAAACAACAATTAAATTTAAGAGAGGACTTGTAAGATGTGACATTTCCTAGAGAACTTATCTCATTCAATTTGTGTTTCTTGGAAAAGCAATGATATTCAGCATTGCTGAATCGTTTAGGATTTTTTCCATTTTAATACATATTTTTTAGATAATTGCTGTGCAAGATTATAGCTAATTTATGAACTGAATACAGATGGACTGAGAATAGAATGATACTTCAGAATAGTGGGTAATATTGAATAAGTTAATCCAGTAAAACAAAAATCTCCTTATTTGTTTTGATCCTTCAATAGGAAACCTAACAGTTTAGAATCTTTAATTTGGTCTATTCTGAGTAAAGCTGTTATTTAAAATGGGTATTAACCTCTCTAAGACCTATCATCTTTTCTATGGAAAAATTAGCATCCTGACAAGCTACTTTGGATTTATTAGATGCTAATACCTTTGGAGTCATTAGTACGAAAGGAAACAGAATGTCATTAAGATTCAATTACTTTTGATGAACAAAGTAATTTAAAAGAGGCAACTCAAGCTACAGATTTGTATTTCTTTAAATATTATTTGCATTCATTGACCTATAAATCAATACTAAAAATGGTTAATAAATTAATAACAAGAGAGGATTATTTCTTTGCATTTTATTGAATAGTTGCTATCTTGGAATATCTCATCGATTTTAGTTGATATTGAACAGCAGTGACTGAAATGAACAATGTTATTGAACCAGACTTGAATAAAACAATTGTATGTGGCATCTAATGTGTGGCCTCAGGCTGCTCATATGTATACTGATAGAAGAGTCTGGAATTTTCATGTTAGGAATACTTCAGGGATTGCAGGAGCATGCTAACTATGATATCGTCCTCTTACAAATAGTCAGCTACCACTCTCTAAAACCATGCTTAATTGAATACAAGTTTTCTGTTTTGTCTACTTAAGCCAATAAACAATCCATTCTTGTTATTAATTTTGCTTTTATTAGTTTGTTACCTATTTTTAGCATTGATTTATAAATAAATGCTAGATCCATTTTATGAAACTAGGTAAGCGATAAAGGGTGTTTTAGTGCTAAGGGGGAAATGAAAACCAGATGCATGTGGATTCAAATAGGAAACTTTAGAAGTGTTGGGAACACAGTGGATGGTCACAAGAATGCAAGAAATAGGAGCAAGGGTAGACCATATGGCCCATCGAGCCTCCTCTGCCATTCAATATGATAATGGCCGACCTTGGGCCTCAACTCCACTTTTCCACCCACTCCCATGTTCAACAACATGTTTAAAGATCTTACAGCTAGGAAAAAGTGGTGGGGAGTGGGGGGCAGGGCTTGTGGGGTTGTTGTACAGAAAGAGCCTTAGTAGTCAAGGGGAGGCTTTCTAAGAAATGGACTGGTGATGGGAATTCTGAAAGGACCTTGCATGGCTAGAGGAACAACCACGGTTTATAATTTTGAAAAAATACATAGAAGGATTTGAACAAAAAGCTACTTTTAAGACTGGGTTTTTAAAAGCTGTGCATATTCTCAAGAGTTACTATAAGTGACTGAAAAGAGAAATGTGGTTAGTATGCAAAAGAAAAGTTTCATCCAGATACTAAATAGTAAACAATTCCTTAGCTTGTCTGGATAATTGTAAACCCCTTCCTATCTATTTTGTTGGAGGAATCTTTGATCCCTGTCTGTCTGTGAAACAAGCTTTTCTCCTCTCCCCAAAATTTTTCACCAGCTGCCTAAATTTAATTTCTTCAATGCTCTCCAAGATCCGCAAAGCTACTTGCAGCAGTGATGGCTAAAAAGTCTCATTTAGCACTTTCGATTTGAGAGTTCCCAGCAGGATTTAGACTTCCTTGATAACTGGGGTTTGTATCTCCACATTCACCTGTTTAGTCCGACCAGCTCCAAATGAAAGCTCTTAGCTTTTAGCATTTGTTTCCAATCTTCTGAGCATTTTGTCTAAGATCAAGAGTATTATCTGCTCTATCATGTTGATTCTGACTGCCAAATCTTGTTCTTTTCCCTTTGGTTGAGTGGACCTTGATGCTCAATTTGGCTTAATGCACATGCAACATGAAATCTTCTCTGTGATTGGTGGAACTCTAGGCAGCTTTGGTCTAACAACAATAGCAGAAGAAGAGTTAAATGTGCCAGAATGGAAAAAAGAATACCTGAGCATCAAGCCAGGGTCACTGCCAGGGTGACAGTGGAGAATGCAGACCAAGGCAGACTCATGTTCGCACCTTTTTTTGTGGAAGATTTCTGTTCAAATGCTGTGGATCGTGAGCTGTGGATATTTGCTGTTTGCAGGATATTCCCAGAAGTAGATATTTTGAGGTCAATGTTTAAACACGTTACTGGATGCCTGGAGTTTCTGCAGATATTCAAAGAAAAGGAGAGTGAAGTGCCACTGTTGAGGGTCCACGAGGTACAGGGGCAACCAAGTGTGTGGCCCACCTGAGGTAAATATGGGCACCTGGTGACTACTTGCAGCACAATCATAGAATAGAATCATAGAGGATTACAAGGAGACTAAGTGCTGCAACCTAAGCGCTGTATGGTTAGGCTGGGCATTTCTACAGGGCCTGACCAAAGTGCAGCTTCAGTTAGGTGCAGGTGGCAAGGATTAAGTCAGTGCACAAGGAAGATGCAGTAAAGGAGGCCATCTCAAAGGATACTAACAATCCTCCTCTCACCAAGATCTGCTGTGAAAACACCATGATAAAGGAGGAGACTGATTCCTGGGATGGCAGGGTTGTTGTATGAGGAGAGATTGGGCCAACTAGGCCTGTATTCACTGGAGTTTATAAGAATGAGAGGAGATTTCATTGAGACATATAAAATTCTGCAGACTAGATGCAGGGATGATATTTCCTCTGGCTGGCAGTGTCTAGAAAAGGGGTCACAGTCTCAGGACACAGGGTAGGCCATTTAGGACTGAGGTGAGGAGAAGCTTCTTCACTCAGGGGGTGGTGAACCTATGGAAGTCTTTACCACAGAAGGCTGTGGAGACATAAGAACATAAGAAATAGGAACAGGAGTAGACTATTCGGCCCCTCAAACCTGGTCTGCCATTCAATAAGATCATGGCTGATCTGTTTGTGTTTTGATTCCACATTCCCATCTACCCTCAATAACCTTTCACTCACTTGCCTCACAAGGATCTATCTACCTCTGCCTTAAAAATATTCAATGACCCCACCTCCACCACCTTCTGAGGCAGAGAGTTCCAAATTTGCACAACCCTCTGAGAGAAAAAAACTCTCCTCATCTCTGTCCTAAACGGACGTTCCCTAATTTTAAAACAGGGCCCCCTAGTTCTGGACTCACCCACAAGAGGAAATATTGTTTCCATGTCCACCTTGCCAATACCATTCAGGATCTTCTATACTTCATTCAAATCACCCCTCACTCTTCTAAACTCCAGTAGAAGCAAGCCCAGTCTGTCTAGCCTTTCCTCATAAGACAACCCACTCATTCCAGGTATCAATCTAGTAAACCTCCTCTGAACTGCCTCCAATGCATTTACATCCTTCCTTAAATAAGGAGACCAAAACTGCACATAATATTTGAGATGTGGTCTCACCAATGCCCTGCATAACTGAAGCATAACATCCTTACTTTTATGTTCAATCCCTCTGGGAAGAAGGGATAGCATTCCATTAGACTTCTTAATTACTTGTTGTACCGGCACACTAAATTTTTGTGACTCATGTACAAGAATGCCCAGATCCCTCTGCGCCTCAAGGCCAAGTTACTGAATATATTTAAGAAGGAAATAGATAGATTTCTGGGTTCTGAAGGCATCGAGGGGTATTGGGAGAGCACAGGAGTACGGCGTTGAGCTAGAGGACTAGAGGACCAGCCATGATCATATTGGGTGGGTAGCTGGCTCGAATGGCTGAATTACCTACTCCTGCTCCTACTTTCTATGTTTCTATGGGCAGAATTTTATGTCTCATGGGCAGGTGCGCGCTAGGCCCAATCGGGCGTAAAATAGCATGCGCTGACGTTGGGTGAACGTCTTAACATCATCGTGCACTCGCGTGATATTTTGCTTGATGGGTGTGAGCGGGTGCCGGAGACACACCCGCCATTAATTAACTTTTAATGGCCACTTAAGGCCATTAACAGTCCAATTGATGGCAATTTTTCATTGCCTGTGCGATTTCACGCTTGTCACACGGGCAAAACGGGCAGGTGACCAGCCGACATTTTCAAAAACCTCATCCAATGGCGGGATAGAAAGGGTCAGCAGCATTACCAGTGCGAGTAGTGAGGAGTTTGGTAAGTAGTTTGCAGCTGGCAACATATTGATACTTGGCAGCTTCATCTCTGTTTGGGTCTTCATTCTTAGCATTTCCAGGCTTCATTTCAGGACTCAGTTGTACCTGCAAGGCGCCTGGAGGATTTAGACTGTGTGGACCCTTCCGGGTATCAGACAGCCTTCCGTTACCCTGGTAATGGGAATTGTGGTCTCCGCTGGAGGCACCTCCTCTGAGGAGGAAGAGAGGGGCAGAAGGGAGAGGAGATCAGGTGTCCCAATGCAGCATCCAGGGGAGGGACCTGTGGGTGGAGAGGTGCAGGCACAAGGGGCACAGGGCCAGCAGGTAGTCCAAGGTGGAAGGGGCCGCAGAAGATGCCACTATCCAGCTGCCAGGGTTTACAGGTGGTGATGCAGCTACCTCAATATGCCTAATGGATGACTCCAGAGGCTCATCATCAGCTGTCAACTGAGCATCGTTCTGGTCCCCAGCAGCCCTCCGACTGCCAGCACCCTGAACACACTCTGACTCTGCCTGCACCTCAAGCGAGTGTGAAGTGCCCTCACTAATGTGCTCCGAGCTACTAGACACCGAACTAATGCCCACTGAGGTGCTGGTACTGCACGGTGCTTGCTTCTGAGAGCAGTCGTGACGTGGGTGCAACAGAAGCTCGGTGGTCCTCTGGTGTCAGGGGTGGCCCTTCAGGGTTGGCAGAGCAAGCGCCTGCCACCAAACCTAAAAGGGGAACAAGGGTGCGCCATTAGTTAAAGTCATCACACTGTCACTGTGCATGCCAGGTACCCTGGTGAGACAGTGGAGATCTGCATCATGGCGCCATCGTCTTTCAATAATTAATGGGGACTCCATGTTCGAGGCTCACATCAATGAAGAGACTGCACTAGAACGGTTGCACAATCCGAAAGTCTCACCTCTGTGCACTGCGCTCTTACCTTCATCTGGCACCCCCACCTCTCCACACCTGGTTGCATGGGAGCATGCTGACTCTCGAGCTCCAGAGTGTTTTGCTTGAACCTGCTGAGCAGCAGCAGTTTGGGCGGCCCTCCGCCAGTATGTTCCCTCTCTCCCTAGTTATGGGTCGTCTTCCCCTAAAAGAACAGAGAAGCATTGATTAGTCCACTCTCTACCTGCAGCACCATTGCAGCCTGGCCAACCCCAGCTGAGGAACACCTCCCAGGGCACATCCGAGTCATGGCCCTCGAGCCGCAAAGCACTCAGTCCAAGCAGCCAGGGCTCACCCACTTGGCCAGCTCTGTGTCCTTGACAGTTGGCACTCAGACTCTAGCACCCCTGAAGTCCACGGGCGTCAGCCATGCCTTAAAACTTCTGCAGACTGACCCATGCCAACACGGTGCTGACCCTTCCTGAGCGCAGCAGGTCATTGAAGCGCTTCTGGCACTTCACCCACATGCATCGCACCACATCATGACTGCTCATCATTGCTGCCACCTCCTCCCATGTCTTCTTGGTGAGGTGCAGTGGCCTCCTCCTACCATCTCTGGGGACAAGGGTGTCCCTCCTGGCAGCGAGGCACTCGTCGGAAAAGCGGGGTGGGGGGGGGAGCCGAGTGCCCACCCAACCTGCCCCAAGGTCAACACTGGCAGGATGGCAGCCACCATAGAGACCTTGGTCCAGGACATCGCTCCTGCACTGCTGCGCAGGCTCAACTCCATCACTGACACCATAGTTGGCCTCCAACACTGTGTACACGAGAGAGCGGGGCAGCTTGATCACACTCCAGCTACCCCTTTTCAGCCACAGAACAGGAATTGATGATTGTGTCTCTTATTTTTCAGTAGCTTAGTAGATAATTTGTATAATGGGAAAGGCCTGGAGTTTCTCCATTGGGTGCAATTTGCAAACAGGGCGCTTAATGTTCCAAAATTGCACAGATTTTAAAATGTTTTTTCTCAGGTTTCCTCTCAAACTCATTTGCATAGCTCCAAACAAAATCTGCCATAAGCCGGAGCAACTGAGCATTCTTTTAGAATGTAATACTTTAAAATTATTCCTAGATATGTTTAAGTGGTAACCTTTTGCAAGTTGAGTAATGCAGCTGAAAATCGGTTTCTCACCAAAAATAAGCATTTTTAATCAGAGTGTCTAGTTTACTGCCTGTGAATAACCCAATTTTAAATAGCTGAAAATGACTTTCAAAACTATACAGAATCACTTGCTAGTCATATTGGTGTACAGGAATACACTTCTTGGTATATTAAAAGAATTATATTCAAAAGCTTTTAAAATATGCTTGTTATCCTCGTGCCTAAAAGAAGCTTAACATTAAGAGCCTCCTTGAAGGCCTGAAATGGGTACAGTCACAATGCTGATAAATTATATCTGGGGATGTGGCCCTTTTTTTGTGTGTAGGGCTGGCTTCTAGTGCAATCTTTTGAAACCAGCACACATATTTGCAGAAACTTGATTTGCACTTTGCACTTAAAATTCTTTGATCTTTTGTGTTGGTTTACCCGACTTCAGGTGAATTACCCTGAAAAACCAATACAGCCTGAAGAAACTCCTGCCCACAATTTTATTTGATCATAATTTTCCACAGGCAAATAACAAATGAATAGTACCAGTGGTGACTCTAATGCTCTTTACCCTGCTTCCTAATGAATATATTGTATTACAGATAATATCCAGGACTAAATTATTCTGCTTAGTTGCTTTCCCGTTATTACATCCAGAATAACCTATCCATTACTAATTGTCTTTTGAGGCTAAAAGACCATCAGAAGATATGCTGATATTTAAGTGATTCACAGTGACGCTGACAGTCACAATCTTGGAACCTAGGTTCAAATTTGTTCCCTAATCAAGGAAATGGCAAGAGGCCTGATAACAACTTTTGTCTTCAGTATTCGTATTATTGTTTGGGGAATAAAAATGTACCGTAAGAAATCCAAAGCATCACTTTTATCTCTGCACAAAACCTGTGAGAATTTGTCAGCTTTGAAAATTAAGGCAATGCGAAGCTGTGAAGTGTGAATTTGAATCATCGAGATGTTATGTCAGCAGTTTACATAGAATAAGTTAGCAATGAGTAGATTAGGTTAAAATATTTGGACATTGTTTTGTATGGTTTCAACCAATATGTTCATCCAAAGGCCAAAGGAAGGGTTAGTTTGAATCACAAGTGTATGGTATAACACTGCTGTAAAAATGTAAGCAATTTTCTGTACTGTTAGATTGCTGCAGTCAATTAAGATGACTGCTTTTAAAGGAGAAGTCATTTCTCAATATGTTGGATGGAAAAACACATCCTATCATAGCTGGACTCAGCGTGATGGTGTGAAACTGAATTGCAACAAAGCCATTTGAATCTTACAAACACTAAAAGGGGCTCTTGATTCACTCATCAAATGTTTATACCTCCAGTGGCTAGGAATTTCCATAATTTGTACAATGGAAAAAAGCTAGTATACAATGTTATAAGGTTATGGTTTATAGTTTTACACTGGTATTTATAAATTAATCTTCGCATTGTTGGTGAGAATTGATGCCAGTATTGCCTTTTACCGGCAATAACTTTACCTGACTAAAATTTCCTAATATTTATATTCCCAACAATATAATATCCCATTAATTAATGTAACAGCACATTACACGGGCATTAAAGGTTTAATTTGCTACATAGACAATTCTAATGTATCCAAAATTCAGGATTATTATGACTTGTTTTGTAGTGGAATTGAATGCTAAGCAGTTCTATGGAAAGGACAAAGTGGCGTATATGGTAAGTCACACTATGACAGTAGGGAGGTCTAGGCCAAGAAATTCAATCGCATTGTGCCATTTTACAGCTCAAAAATGGGCTCCCAAGAGTCCAATGTACATATATGCGCTTATTCTATATGAAAGGAGCAATATTAAATTGGACTCTTCTCTGAGTGTCTTCTTAGGCTGCTAGTTAAGTTCTGAGTCTTTTAAAAAATCTTTTTGTGTCTAATAATGCATTCTGACTTTAACAACTTTTTGCTGGTCCTGGGACACACAAAGTCTTGAAAACAGTTCTATCCCAGTCATGGGTAGTTTGGTAGGGTTGCCTTTGGGGTAAGAGGTCGAGGATGATCACTCATGAAAACAGGAGAGAGCAGGAGTCGGTTGGAGAAGTAGGAGGAGTAGGAGAGCCCAATGCAGGAAACCATAACCACAGTTGGTCTTCACTAAGAGGTAATGAGGGGAGCTTCAGCACTCCACCTAGCAGCCTATCACTGAGTTATTTAATTTATTGCAACAACAACTCAATCCTCAAGCCAGGGCAAATACAGCACGGTCAGTGGCTATTGAGGCCATTGCAGCCCTTAACACTCCCAACACTGACCCTTTGAACCAATGTAGCTACCACCTGAACTTCCATGTGAAGTACCTTAGGAGCTGTCAGCAGAGGCTGCATCATGGTAGGAACAACTATCGTGTTCAAGGATTCAATTACTCTCACTATCTCAAACAGAATGATTTCCATGCTCCTTGTGTGATGTCCTGGCACAAATTGGAGCTGGGTTTTTTCAAGCTCAGAGCCATTATGTGCAAACTCACTGACAAACTGTCCTATGTACCTAACATTTCCTGCTGTATATCCATTAGCCTTCTTTAGTAGTCAGGGCCCTCAAATCCAGTATCTGAGTCCTCCTCTGCAGTAATCTGAGGTGTAATACACCTTTAAGAGAATGTGAACAGATTGATCACGTGGCTGTAAGACCCAATAGCCATGTAGCGCAGGATATCATGCTAATGTTAGTCTAGAGTAGGGTCTGGTTGGAGAGGCACACATCATGTTAATGCTCTGTTGTCTGTAAATAAATAGCATGTGTTTCATTTCATATTGGTCTCTGCGTCGACAGTATATTGTAATTGACTCACCTGCTGACAGATAAGCATGCAACCGATTCGCGAGCAAAGTGACCCCATAGCAGACATAACATCCTCTAATCTCACTGACTGGCCAAAAAAGAGATCTATCTCCATTGTGTTGTACAGCCTACATTACTGCTTTCGAATGGAATCTTTCCTTCATAACTTTCTTGACCTGACCATGTTTTTTATACCTCCATTACCAACCTTGTTGGAGACTTCAGAATGTTGCTCCAGGTCAGCTTCTCCAAAGCATCAAGTCAGCAGTTTGGGTGCCAAATGTAAAAGAAGAATTTGCATTTATACAGTTGCCAGAATTGTCCCAGATTTGTACCAAGTGTGGTAGCGGGCGGGTAAAATGATGTTTACCCGTTGGCCGCAATGGCAGGTTTTCATGCCGTACTGTTCCAAACATTTCCGTAAGCATTTCTTGGAAACTTGCCATTTCCATGGTGGGTGGGCTCTCATGCACCCGCCATGCCATCACCTCATCGCATCATCTTGCCAGGCACCACATTTAAAGTACAACTGTGCTCAGTGCTTCCTGCTGAGGGCTGCAGCAAAGAAGCCATGGCCCTGAAAGGCAAGAAGGCTGCAGCCCTCAAGCACCTTTTGGATGCCGTGGAGCCCGCTGTGATGTCCTCTACCCCCACTCTGGCCGCAAGAGGGGCAGCTACATTACCACCCTGGCTTGGTAGACGATGGCAGTGGGGTTCAGTGCCAATGCTGCACAGAAGAACTTGGCCATCCAATGCAGATAGAGGATGAAAGATCTCATCCGTGCAGTCAGGGTATGGCAACCATCTCATCACTGTAAACTCACACACTCAAGCACATCACACATTCACTGGCATCTCAATCACTGTCAGCTCAAAGGACATCACTGTCCATCCTCACACACAGACCCTCACATTTCCATCTGGCCTTATCTTCTCTGGAGACTGCCTCCTCAGCCCTCACCATCTTGAGGCCACTTGCACAGATCAACATGTGCCCCAACACATACTCTGGGATACCCTCCTTCCCCAGTACAGCCCTCACCCTGCAGCCTCTTCCCTTGCCTGAGGCCACATCCCCCCCCTTCTGCAAGCAAGAACTTGCCCTGCAGCCATTGAAAAGCCACCCACATGTGGCTGATCTGGTAGGTAGAGACCTGCCCGTGAGCCCTACCAAAAGTGATGTGGTGCTGTCTGTGAAGCCTGGCGCTGATGACTGCGAGTGCTGACCAAAGCAAGGTGGGCAAACAAACCTCGAAGTCCCAGTGAAGTGCAGCCTGCCAAGTGCACGCTCTAGATATGCTGTTGTGAAACATGTCGGTGTGTTTTCCCGCCTACGTGGGTGGACAATCCAGTGGTTGGGGTGATGAGTCTGGCGGGCTGGCCTTATAATGATATGCTGATGTCGTATAACGAGGAGACCACGGCCCGCCATCGGCAGGCAGAGCAGATGATCACAAACTGGTTTCACAACATCGTGAAACCGATTTTTGGCCTTCTCACCATATTGTCCACTCACGCCACTGAACACACCCGATGCCAGCAGGCACAGAAAACCCCGGCCAGTGTACTTCATGACACCCAAAGTCAGTGAAGTACTTGCAAAGAGCAGTGTAATGTAATTCCTAATGAGGCCAGAACAGCATTAGCTCCAAAATCTTCACTTGTCACAGCTGCTTTCATACCACAGCTACATTTCTGTTCATTATTAGGACTGATCGCACTTAATAGGAGCTTCATGCCCAAATATGTTCACATACTTTTATGCCAATGATTTGTTTTGCAAGTAAAATTCACAGCCAGCAACTGTATCATGGCTGCAGTGGGGACTATTAAATTTCTTTCATCATTCAAGGCATTGCTGTCAACTCCTGATGGCTTCAGCAGTAAGTCTTTCTAAGCAGCCTAATGCTCAAAGGCCAAAACATTGTGTCTATGAGTCTAAAGTGTCTGCATTTTCTGTCTACTTACAAAAAGGAATAAACAAAATAACTTGCCTGAATGAGTGCAGGTCCAACAAGACTCAAGAGGCTCAAGCCCGCCCAGGATAAAGCAGTCTGCTTGATTGGCACCCCATCCACCACCTTAAACATTCACTGCCACTTGCATTCTCCCTGCAAGTCCCAGACCATCCTGACTTGGAACTATATCGCCATTATTGTCATTGGGTAAAAATCCTGGAACTCCCTCTCTAACTGCACAGTGGGTATACCTACATCATGCGGATTGCTTTCAGCAGTGATTCAAGAAGATGGTTCACCACCACCTTATCAAAGACACTTATGGAAAGGCAATAAACCCCAGCCTTGTCAATAATGTCCACATCTCATGAATGAATAAAAAAAATTAAACTCACTTAATATAAACTCATTGAGCTAAAGATTTGAGGGGCCTGGTTTCTATGTGTGCAGATCGCAATGTCCGATTACTCCATGTCTGCTTGAGGTGATGCAGGCAATGTGCAAACACCATGCTGCCTGCTCATCCCCCTGATTGTGTGGGTAGCCCAGTGCAAAGTAAGCTGCTGAGATGTTGCACACACAGCAACCAACCTAGGGTCATGTGAAGTTAGCAGGAGTTAAAGCTGACCTGCACTTCCTTTCAGCTTTGACAGGCGCTTTACCCAAACAATTTGCAATGCACTCATTGGAACTCATCCCTCTCAGAGGTTTGCAGATAACATGTGGGGAAGTCTCTTGGAGGAAATGTTGCTGCAAATCATTGGTGGCACTGACGGAGGCCGCTGAAACTCCCATCACCGGAAACATCCTGGATGACGATAAGTTCCTGCTTTAAGTATCTTCTCGAATCCAATTTCAACCTCATCCCACAATCTGGCACAGCCCTCTTGCTTTCCAACCAAACACCCTTTGGTCAGCCCAACCCTCTGATGGCAGTGATATTGTCACTGGGCTAGTATTCCCTGGTTCAAAGTCCACCATGGCAGATGGTGGAATTTGAATTCAATAAAAATCTGGAATTAAAATCTGATGATGACCACAAAACCATTGTTGATTGTTGTAAAAACCCATCTGGTTCAATAATGTCCTTTAGGGAGGGAAATCTGCTGTCCTTACCTGGCCTGGCTGACATGTGACTCCAGACCCACAGCAATGTGGTTGACACTTAAATGCCCTCTGAATAAGGGCAATTAGGAAGGGGCAATAAATGCTGGCCTAGCCCACATCCCATGAACGAACAAAAAAAACTGCAACCTGGCCATCCAATGAAACCTCACGGTGAAGGGGGCAAACATTGACATACACCTGACAAAGAAGGATCGTCACTAGATCTGACACTCAAAGTCAGCAGCTCTGATATTCGCACCGCATTTACATTACAGGCAATTATAGAGGTGAGATCAGCATGTAGTGAGTCAACCAGGCATCAGGAGGTTGCAGCCAGGCCAGGAGAAAGAGTAGAGCATGTACCAGCTCCCCAGGGGGTGAAGATGCAGATGCATTCTGCTGCAAAGGACTCAGAGTGGACTTTGGTGGGATGGTGCCCAGAAGGCTGATGGGCACGCACACTTAAATGCTTGGTGCATTGGCAGGCCATAATTTTGTTATGCTTCCAGGTGAGGAGGAATGAGCTGGCTCCCCTTTTTTATTCAACCCCCTTGGTTGGTCACAACAAGGTTAATCTGAAAAGGAGACCTTCCCTCATGGGTACCTTTTCCCAGTCCAAATATATTTATGTCTTAGGGGAAGCCAATTTAACCAGGCTTTCTTGAGGCAAAGAAATAGTAAGTTTATTAATTACTAAAAAACCCAAGAAAACACACATACACACAGGTCAGAAATGAGAAGTTGAGTCCAAAAATAAATGTTATAAACAATATACAAATCAATCTTTGGTCTGTCCATGAACAGTAGATGGTGAAATGTTGTAACCGTTAAGTTGGGTGACTTGGGTAGAGTTGACTTTGGCAGTTGAAGACACTTCGTTCTGTAGATTGGCTGAGGGAGCTGTTCTATTTTCTTTTTTAATGTGGCTTTGCTTACTTGCCTCCATTCACAGAGAGAGAGAAAGGCTTTTTACCTGTAAGCTGCAGGGATATGTCTAGTTGATGTTCTTCTGCTATGACGCTTACAGCACACATTGGCACAACTGGAACACACAAGTCACGTTTGCAGCTGGCTTTTTAACCCCTTTTCTTGTGTATCACTCAAAGGGAATAACAAACATGCTTTTTGCCCAGAATCTGCTTTCACTCAACTCAGACCATTTCCAAACTGAGATATAATTCAACAGGCGATGGTTTCTGCTGAGATGTGGTAATCAGTCTCTATTGTCTTCACAACCACAGGAGATTAAAGTTCAGTCTTTTGCATTGCATCTCTTCCTTTCAATTGTCTCTGTCTGAAGTAGGCCTTGACAACTTTTTAGGTGCAACATTCCATGGTCTTTGGACTAGTTGGTCAAGTATAATCCACATAAGAGTTTTCCAGCAAGTGGTTACATTCTCAGCCAGCTTTTGCTTGTATGTCTTTTTTAAAGAACACTCCTTACTTAAAAAGATCAATATGCCCATACGTAATTCAGGGCTATGATCCGCTGTTGCGGCATATCGTAATTGCGGACAGAGGGCTCAAGGTGGCTTGCTGGTTCTCAAAGCAATCCAGCAATTTGATTACTAGGATTTCAAACACGCTTCCCTGGGGGAGAGGCAATGGCTCTGTGGTACACAACCTGGGCCCCACACGCCGACACGTAAAATGACATGCGGTGGCATCGGACAAGCATCCCAATGTCACCACGTGCCATCGCAATATTTAGGTGGGTGGGCACACGATGTTCTCCGATGTGCTTCCGCCATTAATTAATCATGTAGTTAAGATACCTTGAGGCAACAATTGACTGCAATTTTTCAGGGTCACAGGGGCGCAATGGGCAGGCGGGTAGGACACATTTGTATAAACCTCATCCATGGGCAGGATAAGAGGGGTGAGTGGGGTCGCGAGTGTTATCTGTCAGATATTTAAGTGTGAAAGTTGCTGATACTTGCCTGTGTGAGCAGGAATACTTCAAAACTCATACCAGCTGCTTGGACAGGAGTAACAGCCTTCAGGTCAGGACTCTACAGTAAAGATAATTTTTGGAGCCTACAAGGTTCAGGAAGCCTTCCCTTAGCCTGGGAATGGGAGTTGTGCTCTCCTCTGGAGGCACCTCCTCTGAGGAGGAAGGGACGGCCAGAAGTAGGAGGACGCCAAAAATCCAAATTCAGCCTCCATGGGAGCCATCTTTGGGAGTACAGATGCAGGCACAAGGGGCACAGGGCCAACAGGATGTCCAAGGCAGAAGGGGCCGCACAAGATGCCACTATCCTGTTGCCAGGGTATACAGGTGGTGAAGCAGCTACCTCAATATGTCTGAGGTGCAGTGCCGAAGGAGGCTCCGTCTCTCAAGGGAGACAGTCAGCTTTTTCTGTCAGATGATTGGGCCTGAGATCTCCGTGAACTGTGTGGGTGGACACCCCATGCCAGTGGCGCAAAATGTCACAGCTGCCCTCAACTTCTATGCCTCCGGCTCTTTCCAGGGGTCAGTGGGCGATCTTTGCGGAGTCTTCCCATCAGCTGTCCACACTTATGTCAAGCAGGTGACAGACGCCCTGTTCAGGCGAGCATTGACTTTCATCCACTACCGTTGGGACCAGGCAAGTTAGATACAGTGAGCCAGAGGCTTTGTGGCCATTGCTGGCTTCCCTGTGTCCAGGGTGCTATAGACTACACACTTGTGGCCATCAAGGCGCCAGCAGGGGAGCCCGGTGCCTTCATCAACAGGAAGGGCTTCCACTCCATGAACGTGCAGATAGTGTGTGATCACAGGAAGCTGATTCTACAAGTCCATGCAAGGTACCCAGGCAGCTTCCATGACGCTTACATCTCAGACACTCCCAGGTGCCGAGGCTCTTCAGTGCTCCAGCACAGCTGGAAAGATGGCTGCTGGGTGACAAAGACTATCCCCTCTGAAGGTGGCTCATGACGCCTCTCCACCATCCAAGAACAGAGACTGAGCAGCGGTACAATAGGAGCCACATCTCCACAAGGGCTGTGGTAGAGAGAACCATCGGTCTTCTCAAGATGTGCTTCTGATGCCTGGACCGCTCAGGGGGCGCACTACAATGCCCCCCAGATCGTTTGTCATTGATAATGGTTGCATGCTGTGCTCTCCACAATCTGGTGCTGGAAAGGGGTGACGCAGTGGACGAGGAAGATGTGGACACAGTTGCTCCAGATGCACACGATGAGTCCAGCAGTGAGTCCGAGGATGAGCACGTACAGGAGAACGCTGAGGGGGTAGACGCTGACCCGGGCATGCTCCAGGGAAGCAAGGACACCCGGGAGGCTTTAATCCAAAGAACCTTCAGCTAGCACACCACAGATGGACCTTCAACACATGCCAGGGCTGCAGGCTCCATACTCGATACCTGAGTGCTAAATCAGCCTGGATAGGAACATTAACTAAGGCCCTTGTCAATAAAGCTCAATGTCAAACAACTCACTCCTAACATCGTGGCTTCCTGTCCACTTGCAGAATTGAGGCATGGCAACATATCAAAATTTATTGAGTAAACAAAAGTAACTTCAGAAACCAAAAATAAAAGTTGTTGCACATCAAATCAAGTCTTAAATGAACTAATATGGTACAACATAAAAGCACCAGTGAGAAACCCGTGGTGTGCCTAAGGTGCCTTAGATTTACACTTACGGGTGCCAAGTCCAGGAGCTGTCCCCTCACTGGCACTAGCATCTGAGACAGCTTGCTCACTGTACTGTCCTGTTTGCCTCAATGACCATGGCACCGTCCTCTGGCATGTGGAGCCTTTGATGGCCCCGTCTGGGAGGGAATGACCAGTTCCACAACTGGCATCTTCCCAGTCGCTGCAGCCTCAGCGGGTGCCATGGTTACTGGCAGAGGGGCAGAGGAGCTGCTGCCCTCATCCGGAGCACCCTGAAAGGAGCCCGCAGAGATGACAGGCAGCTGCTGCAGCAACGTGAGGTCGCTTCGGACCTCCCTGCTCACCGTAGATGGATGGGCACCGACCTGGGATACTTGGTGCCCAAACCATCTCCCACATCGACAATGACCAGCTGAGGTCAATGTTGCTGTGAGGGCTTGCAGATCCGAGCGCAACCCCAAAAGGCCCTGATTGGTCTCCTGGAGGAGCCTCTCCACGAGAGTCGCCACTCTCACCGTGGAGGAAGCATGGCGCTCAGCCATGAGGCTCATTGCATCGCTGATGCTCCGTGTGGACTCCTCCAGCACAGGCACCATGCCATGCATTGCCTCATGTATCTCTGCCAGATCCTCCCACATATCCTGCTTCAATTCCAGTGTTTGCTGCCTCACAGACCACTCCAGAGACACATCATCAGCCACCGACCGAGCATGTGCCTGGTTCCCAGCAGTCCTCCGTCTGCTGGCGCCCTGGGCACTCTCTTCACGAGTGTGAAGTGCCCTCACCGCCGTGCCCCAGGACACTAGCCAAGGATCTAATTCCCACCGAGGCGCTAGTATCTGCGATGGTGCCTGCCTGGCTGAGATGGTGTGATGCTGGTGAGTGGATTTCCTCTGGGCCCTCAGGTGTGAGAGGTGGCTTCTCTGCCTCTTCCTCTCGGCCCAGCTCCAGTGATGCTGAAAGGAAGAACAAGGACATTTGATTAGTTACAGTGCAGACAATGTCAACTTGCATGCCGGTCCCTCGGATCATAATGCACTCATCCTTCCATAATTAATGGTCAACCCATGTTGCAAACTTCAGTCACTGAGCATTCAGCAGTGCCATGGCTTTTGGGACACTCATGGTGACCTTAGTGCTCGGCAAACATACGTCCTCGCGGCACCCCAGCTTCACCGCCACCGGCGGACCTGGGCGCATGACGCCTCTCCAGATTCATGGCCTCCTGCTCGAATTGAGTCATGATGGCCAACTGGGCCTGGCCTCCGCCAGTCCACATCCGCTCGGCAGAATTGTGCGCAGTCTTCTCCTGGGAAGGTGAGAAGAGCATTGATTAATCCAGCCTGTACCTGAATTCCCATCGCATCCCTGCCACCCCAACCAGAGTGGGACATTGCAGGACTCCAGTGCTTCGTCACCCCGTAGCTGCCACACACTCACACAAAGAAACCAGGGCTGAATCCCCTCCACTCCTTGCCCAAATGCTGCCTCCTTCACATGTGGCACCACAATGTGTAACCTTGCAAAGCAAGGAGGCACAAGCACATGGAACACAAAGGCCAGCAGATGGATTGGTGCCCTGCCACCTGGAAGCTCCCCTCCCAGCATGTCAGCACCCTGACTTTGACATGCTTCCCAGTTCCAGCACTCTGCCTAGGTGCAGGTCCTTGAGTTTCACCCTCATTCTATACTCCGGGTGTCAGTGTCACATATGCTGCGGGTGCAGAACCGTCTCAGGGTGAACTAGGCATGGGCAATATCTGCTGGCCCACCCAGCAAGGGAAACATGCCGTGAAGGATTCAATGCTGTTACTGCACTCAGAGTTGCTTGGGGGGGTGGTAGGTGGGTTGGGGGGTGCTGGGGGGAAAGGGCGACGGCTGCATTAAGTAACCTCAGCCAACATGGTACTCACCCTTCCCGAGCGCAGGAGGTCGTTGAACCTTTTACGGCACTGGACCCATGTGCGTCGCACCATATCATGGGAGCTCACACTCTTCACCACCTCCTCCCACGCACGTTTGGTCAGGTGGGGAGGCCTCCGCTTCCCATCCCTCGGAAGGAGGACCTCCCGCCGTGCTGCCACCTCCTCCAGGAGGGCAGTTAGGCACTCATCCAAGAAACGAGGGGCACACTTCCCCGCTGCCCTACCCTCTGGCCTACCCTCCGGCCTGGCCTGCCTCACTGGCCTACCCTCCAGACTTGCGTGCTGCACAGTAGCCCTCTGCTGAGCTCTTCTGCCAGCCATTGTGAGCAGCCTTGCAAAGGCTTGCAGGCCTTCATTTAAACAGGCCAGGTCGCCATTGGTCTGTGCACGCCCACCACCGTCCGCCCACTCCCTCTATCCTCAGGTGGCGAGAAATACGCTGGGTGGGCCTTAATTGGCCTGCCCGCGTAAAATGGCGGCGCGGGCCCAATTGCGGGCGGCGATCGGGTCTGTGCCCGCCTGCGCCTGCTCCCGCTTGGTCCGCCCGACATGGGAAAATTCTCCCCCTGCTGTCCTCTCTCAGGATGATTGCATTTGTCCTTCCACCATTGCTCCTTCTCCAGCGTTTCTGCTGATTCCTCTCAGCCAGCCAGCCCAGGCTGCTGCAACCTATGCTAAAATGGTGGAGACCAGAGCCAGGCCCTCAAGCCTAGAGTTGCTCAAGGTCATCTTACAAGGCCATCTGAAGCCTCCCCCACTGAAAGTCAGCAGCCTTCCACTAGCCATATTGCAGCCACTGAGATAGCACTGTGCACAAGCACTAATCTAGACAAATGCCTCGTGCAAGACAGTCACTCAGGGAAAGGACAAGAGTGAATAGTTTTGTGTGTATTTTTGGAAGTGTAGCTGATAATGGAGTTTTTTTTGTGGTGTCTTTTATTTCAGGATTTTGGCCAAGATTGCCCTTTGTGAGGGTTGGAAAGATGGCAAAATGTGGAGCGATGGTGACATGGGGATGATTTCAGGGCAACCGGTGTCTGATGAGCCATCATAAACAGTCCTTTCAGAGCAATGATGTCCCCAAATCTTCCTTCCTCCTCTCCTCCTCTTCCTCCTCCTAAGGTTGTGGCTGAAGACCTGGTGGCACAAGTTGCACCCTCATGAGAGCAAGGTTGTGTAGAATGCAGCCGATCAACATGAGTTTGGAGACATGCATCAGCGAATATTGTAGCGCTATCCTTGGGTAGTCCACACAGCAGAACCATAAATACTGATTCACCCCACAGCGTTCCTGGTGGTAGAGTGGCTCTCATTATATACACACTGTCCACATGCAGTGGGGAGTCATGAGTCATAGCCTTGTCACCAAGCAGCCACCCACTGGTTCATTGCTGGCTGATGTAAGATAAAAGAATTATGGCTATTGCCAATAGCGGGTATTCACCAACATGATGCTCTGCATATGGTCACACCCATACTGCACATTAAGGGAGTGGTATCCTTTGTGGTTCCGGTACATCTCCCCATTGAGTTGTGATGCCTGCAGGGCCACATGCCTGCAATTGATGACTCCCTGTAACACTGGGGATCGTGCCACTCAGGTAAAGCCAGGTGCCTGTTCCTCCTGCTTAGAGGGAAGTCTATGAATTCCCCCTTCCTCACGTACAGGGCCTCAGTGACCTCCCTGATGCAGCAATGCGTGGCGAGCTGAGATATGTTGGCGATGTTACTGGCTCCAGCTGCAAGGACCCTGTGGTGCAGAAATTGAGGGCCACTGTGGCTACAGATCCGGTTAGAGGAGGAGACATAGTTCAGTGACATCTCCTTGGTGAATTGTAGCCACCTCAGACACTGCTCCTGATGCTCTCTGGAGACCCTCGCTGGGCATGGCTACCTGTTCAGAGGCCTCCTCCTCCTCCCTCTGCACACATCTACCCCTCTGCTGCCTGTATTCTATCTCTCTGTTGTGCTGCAGCCCAAGAGGGACTGCATGTGCCCCCTTAAGAGATAACAGTATCTCTGTTCAGAGGCCTTCAAAATACACTGAACGCCTTGCAAAGGTCCTTTCTGACTCCGACAATTTGGCAGACTTCCTCGAATAACACAGTATACGGCATTTCCACTAACTTGGCAGAAACAAAAGTCAAATACCCACCTCACCTGAAGGCTTGATGCTGGTGCTTTTAAATAGCACTAGCTTAGTGTCTGAGTATTTAAGGCAAGGTATTTCAAGACCTGCGAGCTCCAAAATGGCAGGCTGAGCACCAAATCAGTTGACTGACATCACAATCTGCCCACTCTGCACGCTTCTGGCATATTCATGGCACAGCCACGCTAAGATGTCGATTGTCATGGGCCGCGCCAGAAATGTACTGACCACCACTTTCAACCCCTCTGAGCTTCCAAAATGCTGCCACCAGCAGCGTTATGGAGCCTAAATTTTGCAGCCATTATGCTGCCTGGTTTATTTTCTGCTATTTTCTATTTCCCTTGATCCATGCCTTTGGCATTTAAAGGGCTCTGTGCATCACCCGCACTTACAAAAGCCCACCATTTAAAATAATACCAACTGGGTTAGTCTTATTTTTCCTAAGTGAAGTAACTCTGGATTTATTACTTTCTTACCAGCAATTGAACTATCCTTGGTTCAGTATGATATAAACTGTACCTTTATCATTTTCACAACTTTGATGTTAATATCTAAAAATAATACCAAATTTTCAAAATTGAAGGTCATTTCCCCTTAGCATGAACTAATTAGTCTTCAATTAAATAGCATAGAAATAGTTATTTTTGTAGATGGACCATTTTCTTTGGAAGCAGCAGCCTGCTGTTATATCTTCTGGTGCTGAAACTCTCATCCATGCCTTTGTAACCTCTAAACCTGACTATTGTAACATTCTCTCTGCTGATTTCTCATCCTCCACTCTATATAAACTTGCAGTCATGCAAAACTCTGTTGTTCATATACTAGCTTCCACCAAGTCCCGTCCACCTATTATCTGTATGCTGACTGAACTACATTAGCTCCTTATTGATGCCTCAATTTTAAAAGTCTCATCTTTGCTTTCAAATTGCTCCATGACCTTGTCCCTCCTTATCTCTGAAGCCTTCTGTAACCTCTGTGATCTCTGTGTTCTTTCAAATGTGCATCAATGGAACTCTGCCTTCAGCTGCACAGGTGTTAGGCTCCGGAATTCTCTTCCTAAACTTCTCAACCTCTCTTCCTTCCTTTCTATCCTACTCTAATTCCTTAAAACCTATCTCTTTGCCCAAGGTTTTGGTCAGTTGTCCTAATATTTCCTTATGTGGCTCAGTGCCAAATTTGGTTTGATATTACTCCTATGAACTACCTTGGGACATGTCATTACTTTAGAGATACCTGCATTCCTCTAATTCTGCCCTCTTGAGCATCTCTGATTTTAACTGCTCTACTGGTGGCCATATCTTCAGCTGCTGGAATTCCCTCCCTAAACCTCTCCACCTCTCTAGCTCTTTTCCCTCCTACCTCTTTGACGAAACCTTTGGTCATCTGCGCTGACATAGTGCCAAACCTTGCTTTATAATGCTCCTGTGAAGTGCCTTGGGTGCTTTGTCATGTTAAATGCAAGCTATTATATAATTGTAAGTTGTTATTGTTGCTAAGTAAACTGCCTGAAATGTAATGCTATTCAAAATGGAGCTCTGCTAGGAAGGAGCAAAATCTTCAAATATTTGAACTTCTGTTTAGTTTGTCATGACATAATTGTTGCTATGAGCCATTGCCTTTAAAAAATAGATTGATAGAAAAGCATCCAGCTGGGCCAAATATCACTTCTTCACATACCAGTGATATACTAAATAACGCTGGCATAATAATAACTCACAGCAGGTCAAACCCAGAGCTATAAGAAATCCAATACATCTATGTATAGTGCCTTCACAATGATGCATTTCATGTTGTGTTGTGGCTCTACCAAGCTACAAAAAAGTCAACCTTTGACAAGCATTTCTTTTCAAGGTCATGTTGTTGGTAATGCTGTTCCAATCATGCCTGTACTGCCTGTAAATGGTTGTAAACTCATGAGCAAAAAGTTTTCATCAGCTGCATTGACAGCTCTCCTATTCAAAGTAATTTCATATTTTATTATGCCCTGCTAGACCACACTTCCGAATACACTTTGATAAGTGTACTCCGTATTTAGCCTGACATATGATCAGGAAATGCCAGGGGTAAAATTGTTCTTGTGTTAAATCAAATCAAATCCCCTAAGTGTGCATTTAACGTGCAGTGATTTGATTTTGCCTTTGGCAGCTGATTTAGCGCCTGATGAACTATATGGTCTAATGCTCATCTGTGCTAAACTGTAGTAGGCTCAGGCCATTTTGATAGTCGGGCTGCATTACCCTCTCACTGGTGTGCTGCCCATCAGTTTTCAGATGCTGATGGATAGCCCAGCAATGAGTGAGGCAGATATTTCACTGGGCCCATCATCATAAAAAGAGAGGCTGCTCCTCTGAAAGGAAACTGTACTCTCTTAAGTCGAGGACATTGATTTAGTCTTACAGAGATGAAGCTAAAGAGCAGCAGTGTCTCAAGCAGGGGCACCAAGATTTCCCAGTGCAGCCTGGAGATATTAGTGCAGCTTCCCCTTCACCAAGACTAGAATTCTTAGAACTGATGGATGCAATCAGCTTCACCCCATGGACATGGCTTTAGTGCAAGAAGTAGTTTAATGGTCAGCCAATGGGAAAGAATAATTTCTTCTCATGTCTCTTTCTCAGCAGCACACCTTGCTACTTTACTCCATGCCCGCATAGAGTAACCTAAACACTCCCACCGTTTCTGCACCTGCTTGAGCTATGCCCATGTTCTGCTTAGTCTCAGCTGAACTATCAGCAGTCATACTTGTCCTTACAGCAGGCAGCATATCGCTGTTACTTCATTGCACTTGGAAAGTTATCTATTCTCATCATTTATCTGCCACTTTCCTGCCTCATTACACCTCCTCTTTCTGCTCACTGCTTGCTCAATGTCACATTTCAGCATGCATTAGAACAAATTTCAAGCCTTTGATGGAGCCACTCATTATTAAGCTCCTCTTTCTTTCCAGGCAAGTTGATGCACAATGCCCAGGACTGCTGTCAAACAGGAGGAGTAACAGCTCAGATCCAAGTCCTTGTGCAATGGAGCAAGAAACCCTCACCATTTGGGACACAGACCTGCCTCAATGCATCAGGGCTAGAGAGGTATCATCGATGCAGATCAATTATTTGTTGTTTTTCATTTTACTTGTCATTTATGTCCAACTATTTCAGGGAGCTGGGCAAATGTTCTGGGGGCAGTGGGACCGTTTCTGGGGACGGTGGGACCTGTACAAGGCAGATGGGTTGCACCTGAACCAGAGTGGGACCAACATCCTTTCAGAGAGCTTTGCTAGTGCTGTTGGGGAGGGTTTAAACTAACTTCGCAGGGGGATGGGATCCTGAGAGGAGGTTCAGCAGGGGGAGATGCACAGCCAAAATTAGAAGAGAGAGCAGATGAGTCTGGAAGGCATAGAACTTATAGACCAGTTAAGGCACAAGGGAGTTTGGCAAGGTTGGTTGGTATTTATTTTAATGCAAGGAGTCTGACGAATAAGGCAGATGAGTTGAGGGCATAAATTATCACATGGAAGTATGATGTCATTGCTGTCACAGAGACATGGTTGAGAGAGGGGCAGGATTGGCAGCTCATTATTCCAGGATACAGAGTCTTCAGGTGAGACAGGGAAGGAGGTAAAAGAGGAGGGGGTATTGCAATATTGATCAAGGAATCAATTACAGCAGTAAGAAGGGATGACATCTTAGAAGGCTCCTCAAATGAAGCCATATGGGTAGAACTTAAAAACAAAAAAGGATCAATCACATTGCTGGGAGTGTACTATACACCCCCAAACAGTCAGAGAGAAATAGAAGAGCAGATATGTAGGCAAACTTCAGAGAAGTGTAAAAATAATAGGGTAGTAATAGTGGGGAATTTCAACTTCTCCAACATTAACTGGGTTAGTCATAGTGTGATAGATTTAGAGGGAACAGAATTCTTAAAATGCATCCAGGAGAGCTTTTTAAGCCAGTACATAGAAGGTCCTACAAGAGAGGGGGTGGCTCAGGGCTTAATTTTAGGGAATGAAGCCAGTCAAGTGGTAGAGGTATCAGTGAGGGAGCATTTTGCAGATAGCGATTATAACTCTGTTAGATCCAGGGTAGTTATGGAAAAGGACAAGGATGGGCCAGAAATCAGAGTTCTAATTTGGGGGAAGGCCAATTTTAATAAGATCAGATTTGATTTGGCCAGAGTGGACTGGGAGCAGCTACTTTTAGGTAAATCTGCGTCAGAGCAGTGGGACTCATTCAAGAAGGAATAGGGAGAGTACAGGGCCAACCTATTCCAGTAAAGATCAAGGGTGGGACCAACAAATCCAGGGAACCCTGGATGTCGAGGGATATACAGGATTGGATAAAGAGAAAAAGGGAAGCTTATGGCAGATACTGAGGGCGCAAAACAGCGGAAGCCCTAGAGGAGTATAGAATGTGTAGGGGGGAGCTTAAAAAGGAAATTAGGGGAACAAAAAGGGGGCATGAGAAAACATTGGCAGGTAAAATAAAGGAAAATCCAAAGTTATTTTACAAGTACATTAAGAGTAAGAGGATAACTAGGGAAAGAATAGGGCCCATTAAGGACCATAGTGGTAATTTGTGTGTGGAGCCAGAAGATGTTGGTAGGGTTCTAAATGAATACTTTGTGTCGGTGTTCACAAGTGAGAGGGACAACGTGGGTATGGAAATCAGGCAGGACTGTGATATAATTAAAGAAATTAGCATAGAAAGGGAGGAGGTTCTAAGTGGTCTGGCAGGCTTAAAAGTAGATAAATCTCCAGGCCCAGATGAAATGTATCCCAGGCTGCTGAGTGAGGCAAGGGAGGGTGTAGAAGGGGCGCTGGCAATAATTTTCAATACCTCTTTGGCCACAGGAGAGGTACCAGAGGACTGGAGGACAGCCACTGTGGTATCGTTATTCAAGAAAGAGGAAGGAATAAACCAGGGAACTACAAGCCAGTCAGTCTAACCTCAGTGGTGGGGAAAATATTGGAAGCAATTCTGAGGGACAGAATTAATCTACACTTGGAAAGGCAAGGATTAATCAAGGACAGTCAGCATGGTTTTGTTAAGGGGAGATCAGGTCTGACCAATTTGATTAAACTTTTCGAAGAGGTGACCAGGTGTGTAGATGAGGGCAGTGCATTTGAAGTCCAAGTCTACTTGGACTTCAGCAAGGTTTCTGATAAGGTCCCACATGGGAGACAGATCAAAAACGTAAGAGCCCATGGGATCCAAGGCAATTTGGCAAATTGGATCCAGAATTGGCTGAGTGGCAGGAAGCAGAGGGTGATGGTCAAGGGGTGTTTTTGTGATTGGATGCCTGTGTCCAGTGGGGTTCCACAGGGATCGGTGTTGGGTCCCTTGCTGTTTGTGATATATATAAATGATTTAGACTTGAATGTAGGAGGGTTGATCAGTAAGTTCGTGGATGACATGAAAATTGGTGGAGTGGTAAATAGTGAGGAAGATAGCCTTAGATTACAGGAGGATATAGGCAGGCTGGTTAGATGGGCTGATCAGTGGCAAATAGAATTTAATCCGAATAAGTGTGAAGTGATGCACTTGAGCAGGACAAACAAGGCACGGGAATACACAATGAATGGTCGGACCCTGGGAAGTACCGAGGATCAGAGGGACCTTGATGTGCATGTCCACCGGTCCCTTAAGGAAGCGGGACAGATAGATAAGGTGGTTAAGAAGGCATATGGGATACTTGCCTTTATTAGCCGAGGCATAGAATATAACAGCAGGGAGGTTATGCTGGAACAGTATAAAATGCTGGTAAGGCCACAGCTAGAGTATTGCATGCAGTTCTGGAATCCGCATTATAGGAAGGATGTGATTGCACTAGTGAGAGTGCAGAGGAGATTTACCAGGATGTTGCCTGGGCTGGAGAGTTTTAGTTATGAGGAGAGATTGGATAGACTGGGGTTATTTTCTCTGGAGCAGAGGAGATTAAAGGGGGACATGATTGAGGTATATAAAATTATGAGGGGGATAGATAGGATAGACAGGAAGGAACTTTTCCCTTTGGTGGAGCGATCAATAACCAGGGGGCATAGATTTAAGGTAAGGGGCAGGAGGTTTAGAGGGGATGTGAGGAAGAATTTTTTCACCCAGAGGGTGGTGGGAATCTGGCACTCACTGCCTGAATGGGTGGTAGAGGCAGAAACCCTCATAACATTTAAGAAATATTTGGATGTGCACTTGCGATGCCATGGCATATAAAGCTAAAGGCTTAGCGCTGGAAAATGGGATTAGAATAGTTAGGTACTTGTTGGATAGGTGCAGACTCAATGGGCGGATGGGCCTTTTTCTGTGCTGCAGACCTCTATGACTCTAAATGTGGTGCCTCACGACTCATGCATCTCTGAGGTTCTCTAAGCTGACCAGTACTTGTTGATCATTGATCCTCTCTTCTACATGTGCGCTTTTTTGCAGAATCATGCCCTCCTGAAGCAGTGGAGCAAAGCCAGCCTTCTCAACTTCAACACATACCAGCTCAGAGATCACTCCAAGTGGGAATGATAATAAGTTAAAGGGGTCTGTAGAGGGTGGAATGGGTTGCAGAGGACAGAGGTGATGGAGTGTGAGCTTTAGTAGAAGTCATGCTGAAGAGGGTAGAGATAAAAATCATCAGAAAATGGATCCACTAGACAACTTGTCAAGGAACTGCCGCATCATGAGAGTATGTAGGAGTCCACCTCTATCAAAATAAAACACTAACAGAAGAATAGAAGGGCTCAAACAATAATTCAATGGTATTGTGAAAAATGTTCATTCTGTTTCTTCTTAATTTTGTTTAAAATCTTATTTAGAACTTTAAACACTTCAATTATTAAGAAAAGTGGCAGGCAAGTTTTTTAAAGGAACATTTTAAGTGATTCAATTGGTTCATCAACACAACATGATAAACAATTATTTACATAAGGAATGCCATTATCTAAACTTCATATGATCAATTTCCATCTGAAATGTTTACTTAAGAATAGTACCAAAACATTTGCAAGACTTTTCATAATATGTACATACAAACGAATGAGTTTGGAGCAGGCGTAGGCCACTCCAGCCTGCCCCACCATTCAATAAGATCATGGCTGATCTGATTTTAACCTCAACTCCACATTCCCAACCTACCCTGATAACATTTCAACCCCTTGCTTATCAAGAATCTATCTAGCTCTGCCTGAAAAATATTCAAAGACTCTGTCTCCGTTGCCTTTTGATGAAGAGAGTTCCAAAGACTCACGGCCCTCTGAGAGAAAAAAATTGCTCCTCATCTCTGTCTTAAATCGGCGACCCCTTATTTTAAAACTGTAACCCTCTGGTTCTAGGTTCTCCTACAAGAGAAAACATCCTCTCCACAGCCACCCTGTCAAGACCCCTCAGGATCTTATATGTTTCAATCAAGTTGCCTCTTACTCTTCTAAACTCCAGTGTCCAACCTTTCCTCATAAGACAACCTTCCCATTCCAGGTATTAGTCTAGTAAACCTTCTCTGAACTACTTCCAACATATTGACATCCTTCCTGAAATAAGGAGACTAATACTGTAACAGTATTCCAGATGTGGTCTCACCAATGCCCTGTATAACTGAAGCATAACCTCTCTACTTTTGTATTCAATTCCACTCTCAATAAAAGATAACATTCTATTAGCTTTCCTTACTACTTGCTGTACCTGCATACTAATCTTTTGTGATTCATGCACTAGGACACCCAGCTCGCTCTGCATCTCAGAGTTCTGAAATTTTTCACTATTTAGATAGTAAGCTTATTTTTTATTTTTCCTGGGAAAATGGACAATTTCACATTTTTCCACATTTACTCCATTTGTCAAATCTTTGCTCACTCACTTAATGGTTAAAATTTTCCAGTCCTTCCCACAACAGGAATTGTTGGGGGTGGGACAGAAAATTTGATGGACCAGCCAAAGGTCCGTTGCTTTCGGGCGGGATTATCTGATCCCATGGCGGGCAGGACTGGAAAATCCTGGCTAATCTATTTATATCCCTTTGTAGCCTCCTTATGTCCTCTTCACAACTTACTTTCCTACCTATCTTTGTGTCACCAGCAAACTTAGCAATCACACCTTCGGTCCCTTCATCCAAGTCATTTATATAAATTGTAAAAAGTTGAGATCTCAGCACTGATCCCTGTGGCACACCACTTGTTACACCTTGCCAACCAGAAAATGACCCATTTGTGCATACCCTCTATTTCCTGTTAGCTAGCCAATCTTTTATCTGTGCCAATATGTTACCCACTACACCATGAGCTTTTATTTTTCGCAATAATCTTTGATGTGGTACCTTATCAAATGCCCTATGGAATTTTAAGTGCAGTACATCCACTGGTTCCCCTTTATCCACAGCACATGTTATTTCTTCAAAGAACTCCAATAAATTGGTTAAACATGGTTTCCCTTTCACAAAACCATATTGAATTTATCTAAGTGCCCTGCTATAACATCTTTAATAATAGCTTCTAACATTTTCCCTATGACAGACGTTAAACTAACTGGTCTGTAGTTTCCTGCTTTCTTTCTCCTTCCCTTTTTGAATAAAGGAGTTACATTCGCTACTTTCCAATCTAATGGAACCTTCCCTGAATCTATGGAATTTTGGAAAATTAAAATCAACGCAGCAACTATCTCACTAGCCACTTCTTAGATTGACAGGTTGCGTATTTTTGTCAATTGTGTTAAGGATAGTAACCTGCATAACTATTGCTAAAAATTGAATCTCATAGGTCTGCTTCTTGAATGCAACAGAACTTCTCTCCGTCATAAATAATTTTCTCTACAAGGTTAATAAGCAATCTTGCATTTGCCCAATTTGAGCTATGCTTCTTAATATCATTGAACAGTTTAATATTTGATATGAACAGTCAGACTTCTGAAAATGGAAATGTGTGATGAAGGTAAATATTCAGCTTTTGTCAGCTTTATTCATCACATACAAATGAAACATATTTGTTTCCTAATATAGTCCTGTTATTGTGAGGATATCAGCTCCTAATGTGATGTCATCATGTTAATGAGGCCTTTGTGAATCCCTACCTGCTTTGCATAATTTACATTAAGACATAAAGTACTTCACTAACCAGCAAACCAGCTGATCCTAATCGTGCTAGGCTGCAGGATCCATCGTTGCAGTTTTTTGCGTTCCTTCCTGAATTTACCACCACAACCTTTCAGCAGGTATATATGTGACTGAAATCTTCCTAACATCAACACTATTCACTGCTTCCTTCTTTAATATTGATGTTATCAGTTCAAAAAAATGCAAACAGCATCAGCCATCTCTCTAAAAACAAATATTATCTTCATATTTATGGGAAGAATTCTTGTAGTCAGAACATCTTAATATTAAAAACAAATGTGAAAATGTCACTCTATGTTTAACGTCTTAAAGGATTAGCTGAGATTCTTGATTCAAAGAATCCTTTTATTTTGTAGGGAAAAAAAATCATGTGCCAGAATTTACCATCTTGCCCTTGTTCATTTACTTTTCATGAGATTTGGCACTGGAAGTTGGTGCATATGTTAAATGGAAATGAGGTGGCATCCTCTACAGGGCAACTGGGATTTTTTGAACAGGGAAACCAATCAGATTGAAGGATTGTGAAATGAACAATTCAAGGTCTGGACTAAAGAAATGTAAGTTAGAATTCAATGTCAAATCAGGTGTAGAAAGTGAAATAAAGCGAGGGAAAGAAAGATTTGATTGAAAGAGAGAAAAAGAGACAAAGAGAAAGGAAAATAAAATGTAATTTCATGCTTTTAAAATCTCCAAAAATTAAAACCTGAAGGAATAAGATTCCACACTTGTAAAAATGCTGGTCTAGCCAGTAACGCCGATATTCCATGAATGATTCAAAAAAGTAAATTTTCAGTGCAAGAGAAGTTGTTTGTGAGTATTAAAACTTGTCACAGTGTTAAAAAAGGACCTTAGACTGAATGGGCCAGACCTAACTTTCTGTGGTGAATTTAGATTGTATCTAATGTGTAAGTACAAGAACTTCACAGCATTCAAAATATTTGAATAGTAATCAGGCAGAATGGTGATGTGTTCGGGGAGTTGACAGGCAGAACTGTGCAACTCAGATCCTCAGGCATGAATACTGCAAAATCTTGAATAAATTCATGTGCCTGGTCGAAAGATTGGTTTTCAGTGTTTAACTGATCTAACAAGCCTCCATCATTATATGGCACTTCTGGAGGGTTTTGTGTGAGACATTTGCATTTCTTCTCAATACTTTTATTTTGAGTTTGTTTGCTCTTCAAACTGTTAACAAGAAGTGCACAGAATTAGCATGTAAGCCTTATGCTCATGAATAAGTAGGAGGAATAAGAAGGTCAGATACTTCTTGGAAAATAATTTAGGGTGATATTTTAACTCATTAAAAACCCACCCACTGGCACTGTTAAAATTGGGACATAAGAACCTGTATGCAGTGTATGCTATTTAGTTCCATTGCAGCCAATGGAGTTAAATATTAGGTATTCTGTTTAATGGGCAGCTGACCTGACATGGTCTCTATTGATCCACTGGTTGAGATGAATTTCATCCCCAAGATAGTCAATAATCAGTCTAACAGGGGTTTCAGGAGAAACTGTTAGGTGACAATTTGGAACTCGCTATTACATGGAAAAGTTGAGGTGAATAACATAGATACATTTAAGGAAAAGCTGGTTAAGTACACGAGGGAGAAAGAGACAGAAGGAAACGCTGATAGGGTGAGGTGAAGTAGAGTGGGAGGAGGTTCATGTGGAACATCAACACTGTCATAGTCCTGTTGGGCTGAATGGTCTATTTCTGCACTGTAAGTTGTATTCAATGTCCAGGTATTTGAGCACAACCACACATCTGCCCACGCCCAAAGTTGCTGTGCAATTTGTGCATAATTCACGGTAAGTGCCATTAATCTCACCATTGTTTGGACAGTAAATTTTGGCCCAACACATTTGTTAAATTGTATTCAATTTTTTTTGTTGAAAAATGGTGTATTTCCCAGCTGCGCAAGGCATCTGAAGTAAGCTGTCCATCCCTGCTTGGTTTCTGCTTTACGCTGTCAAACAAAAACACATCCATTGCAGTGAGTGAGAGCCAGGGATTTAGACTGTCTGAGTGTAAGACCCACGGAAATAAAGCTATTAGCCAGGGGTTCAGAGCACCAGTCGTGTGATTTCACACAGCCTGAAGTGGCAGCTGCTGTTAGCAATGAAAGGGCTCTGGGACACACTCCTGTAAAGTTACAGAATAGTCCAGTGTAACCTAGCATGCCTCTTGGGAACTGGGCAAACTGATTCTTTTTAAGTAATGTTGAACAAATTATTATTTCAGCTGTACCACCTTGGCAATTTTCCACTGCCTTCATCAGCCACCCTGAGTGGGATTGACAATTTGTATTAAATTTGAGGTAGTTTTGTGCTGCATAGGCTCAGGCCATTAGGCTCAAACTCATTTGACAGAGCAGGCTGACAAACCTTTCATCACATCAGTCTAGGATGATTTAGAATAGGAGTTTGCTCCCATATGGGGGCCAGTACAGAGGCGTATAGCCAATTAAATGGGATTAGTGGCCAATTAAGGACAATCGTCAGAGGCTGCAGGCTCCCTGAGGCATCGGAGTCCAGACCAGCTGCCAGGAAGCGACCTCCTGGTGGCAGATAGGGGAGCCAGCTCTCCATGCAGGCTTTGAGGCCCTCCACTGTCTGGCTGGCCAGAGATGCGGCCCCAGGCTACCCAGTATAGAGCTCCCCCTCCACAATAGTGGCCTGGCTGCGGAGACCATTTTCTAATTTAATACGTTTAGAAACTGCAAGATGGCACCCCAAAATGGAGGCAGCTCTCTCTCTCTTACCTGAAATGGCAGACTGCTGCTTTTCCTGAGCTGGAAGGCCTCCTATTGGCCATCCAGCATCGAGAGTCCGCTTAGCTGCCATCCTTAGTTGGCAGCGAGCCCATCCCCTAGTCATTTTTTGTTCAATTCGGGGAAATCACAGCCAGGTGACTATTTTCCACACAGTGCAGGGGTTGTGACACAAGTTGACCTGAAGTTGGGGTCATGACTTCTAAGGCAAAATCCTGCACAGGTGTGTCAGAGTGAAAGGCAAGTCTTTAACATTGACTGGGATTTAATGTGGAGAAGGTGGCCCCACTCATTGGCTAGAAAATCAAGGGTGAGCCAGCCACCACCTACCAGCTACAATAGTATTGTATGTGCTTCAGGAAATTAGTTGCCTGATGTTCTGGCTTCTTCCCTTCTGGGCAGGATGATCAGAGTGGTCAGCAGCAATTCAGTCCCAACAGCGCTACTGGGAGCAGTGGGAACTGCTGGGACTGCAGAAGGGCCTGGACCAGGAGTATCACTGGAGGCCCAGAGTTCAAGTGAGTGGGTTGGTCTCGCCAAGGCCAGTCAGGCAGGCCCTGGTGAGAGGGTGCCGATTGAGAGGCAGAGGAGGAAGGGGTCTTACAGCTGGGGAGGTCCTTGCCACTGGGGCAGCCCTCGCTGGGGCACAGGGTGCCAGATCAGAAGGAACCCTCCTCCACCGCTTCTCAACTCTGCCCCCCACACCCCGAGCCCACAGGCTGGTCATCAAGGTATACCTGGCAGCCTCATGTGACATGCTTCCCCACTCCCGCCCGCTGCAGGTAAAATACCAGTGGCAGGAGGAATAAGCCCTTAAGCGACCATTAAGTGGCCTAACAGAGATTGGAAAGTAATGGGCATGGCACCCACAGCCACCCCACCCAATTTTATGCCTCACTCTCCCCACCTCCACCTGCGTGCCCACTCCAGGGAGTGGGAGCGGGTTGTAAATTTCTGACCATTACCTCGTACCTATTTGTTGTCATTTGAATTTTTTAACCATTACCTTATTTCCCGACTAATCTCTTAATTAGATTTTAATTCCAGTCAGCATGTAAGCAATTACATCGTTCCATTCCTTAGCTACTTCTATTGAGAGTGATAGCACAGCATTACTGCAAGTGATACTGTGTTACTAGAAAACTTCATTCTGATGCACAGTCCATTCAACAGTGAAATATTCACACCGTGCAACGCGTCCCTATGATTTTCAGCCAAGTTATTGGAGCATTACTGATCCTGAACACACTGGAGGCTGCTAAATTGGTGCCTGCTTTGACAAGGGACATATTTATCTTTTTTCAATGCGCTCGTCTTTGAGCGTTGCACGTCAGTTAAGCAGAGCTGGCAGGTGCTGAGTGACAATGGACATAAAATCGCACTGAATGACCAGTGAAAACTCCATTAATTCTATGGCACAGGAAGATAGTCAAGAACTCAGTCTGTAAAATTTCATCTGTTGTATAGATAAATGGACAATTCTCAGTCAGGCCAGTAGCAAAGTGTGTGACGATGCATTCTGGGATGTAACAAAAATATATAGTATAGACAAATAAAATTTTCCGCTTAATTGCTTATCTTACGGATTCTCATTGAAATCTACCTCTCTTGTTTGATATATTTCAGAATATCTATTATTTAAAATTGCATTAAAAACAAATTTTACAATTATATGAGAAGAACCATTTGCACATTTTGAAAATAGCTAAAACGTATTTGAAGCTTTAATGATAAAGTGTTATTTTAGGTGAGGGAGCTGTGATATTGGTTGCTCCTAATACTGTGAGGAGACATTGTCACCATTATATTTTAGCTATATCCTTTTGTGATTTATTTTATAGTTACAGTCTCTCAACAATCTTCCTTCAGCAAGCAAATTTCAATAATTTTTGCTCGTCTTGTGCTTCAGAAAATATTTTGTTTCTTTTCATAATGTATTAGTACCTTCCTCTCAATAAGAAGATAAGAATATAAGAGCATAAGAAATAGGAGCAGGAGTAGACCATTCGGCACCTCGAGTCTTCTCCACCAGTCATGGTGGGGCTAATCTGACGCAGCCTTCACTCCGCTTTCCTGTCTGCCCCCCATAACCCTCGACTCCCTAAAAAGCTGACTAATTCAGCTTTGGATATATTCAATGACCCAGCCTCCACTCGCTAGGTGAGAGGATTCTAAACACTCTGAGTGAAGACATTCCTCCTCATCTCCATTTTAAATGGGAGACCCTTTATTCTGAAACTGTGCCCAATAGATTCAAGGTTCCACAAGAAAGGGAAACATTCTCTCAGCATCTAGCCCCCTCAGAATCTTATATGTTTCAATAAGATCACTTTTCCACATGCCACCTCTCTATGTGTCCTTCACTCAAGGAAGCTGAGCATTGAAAACTATAAAGTAATTTCCAATCAAAACATGCCACACTGTCACAGGTTTGAGCTATTCAATGAAGGAGACTGTATCTGCTTATTTTTTCTTCTCCCCAACATGGAATGAAATGCTTCACCTAGCAGGATGCCTCCAGATTGATGGAACTTATTACAGTTGAGGTTGACTGGCTCCAGTGTTTGCTGAAACCTGTTTTCTTCTACTTGCAACAGCATGGTTGCATAATAATCAATTACGTAATATTGGGAATTGAATTCACTTTTTCTTCCTCCTAGTGCACATATAATTTAACAATTTACCTTGAACATTTTTTTAATGTCACCTGGAGATGAGTTCATTTTGTTTTTGCGTTTTGACTTTTTTTAACTGACGCTATAAAATACTCACTAGCACAAACAACTGTCTGTAAATTCATTACTGTCTTTCACACCCTGTCTCTCCCACCGCTGCTGTTCCTTCTGGTTTCTGGATCTTATTGTTGTCACTGTCTAATTAAGACTGCCACCTCCTGCTGATACCCATGAATGCCCAGGATTAATTGAGATCTGGAAACCAGTCTAACAATGAAGGAGTCTTTCATGGGCTATCGAGTTCCCAGCATACACACAACTCTTCTTCCTCTTGCCATTTTAATTATGCAAAAAAATCATAATATTTTGAGCTAAGGGGCTTGATGCCAATCTTACCTGCCCAGTGGAAACTGCAGCTAAAGTTCCCCAAGTTATTTACTCCCAGAAAGCCATCAGGAACTCGGTGTTCTGAAATTTAACCTGCTCCACTGAGCAGATGGCAAGGCCATCCACCTAAAGCTGGCAAGGTCCTTCTTTATATATGCATAGTGATAACAGGCCATTCCTGATGATAATCACAATTAACTCAATCTAACATAAATCATATGTGGAATATACAACAAGACTAAGAGCTTATTGAAAAATAAAGCACAAAATGGCATTGAGCACACAGAGTTTATTTCCCATGGAAACCAAAGCTCTATCATGTACTTTATTGTTGCTACACAGTCATTGAAAACCTCTGAATACACCTAAACGTAAATTAATGTCTTGGTCTGGATTTTAACACACTGGCCAGAATTTTCTCGTCGGTGTATGGGGACGGGCCCTGCACGCCGACGCGTGAAATGCCGCTCGGTGATGTCGGGTGAGTGTCCCGGTGTCACCGCTGTTCCATCGTGATATTTATTTAGGTGGGCGGGCACACAATTTTCTCCAATGCACACTCGCAATTAATTAATCACCCAGTTAAGGCCCTTGAGGCAGCAATTGACTGCCATTTTTCGGGGCCCGTGCGATCTTCAGGACATCGCACGGGCACAACAGGCAGGCGGGTAGGAGACATTTGTATAAACCGCATCCACAGGTGGGATATGAGGGGTGAGTGGGGCCGCGAGTGTTATCTGTTAGATATTTAACTGTGAAAGTTACTGATACTTGCCAGTGTGAGCAGGAATACTTCAAAACTCTTCACAGCTGCTTGGACAGGAGTAACAGCCTTCAGGTCAGGACTCGACAGTAAAGATCATTTCTAGGACCTGCAGATTTCAGGAAGCCTTCCCTTAGCCTGGGAATGGGAGTTGTGCTCTCCTCTGGAGGCACCTCCTCTGAGGAGGAAGGGAAGGCCAGAAGGGGGCGGAGGCCAGGAGTCCACACTCAGCCTCCAGAGGAGCCACCTTTGGGAGGAGAGGAGCAGGCACAAGGGGCACAGGGCCAACAGGAAGTCCAAGGTGGAAGGGGCCGCACAAGATGCCACTATCCTGCTGCCAGGGTATACAGGCGGCGAAGCAGCTATCTCAATATGTCTGAGGTGCAGTGCTGAAGGAGGCTCCGACTGTCAAGGGAGACAGTCACCTCCATCTGTCAGATGATAGGCCCTGAGATCTGCGCCAACTGTGTAGGTGGGCACCCCATGCCAGTGCCGCTGAAGGTCACAGCTGCCCTCAACTTCCATGCCTCTAGCTCTTCCAGGGGTCGGTGGGTGATCTTGGCAGTGTCTCCCAGTCAGCTGTCCACACGTGTCAAGCAGGTCACAGACGCTCTGATCAGGCGAGCATTGACTTTCATCCACAACCGCTGCGATCAGGCCAGCCAGACACAGTGAGCCAGAGGCTTCGCGGCCATTGCTGGCTTCCCCCGCGTCCAGGGTGCAATAGACTGTACACATGTGGCCATCAAGGCGCCAGCAGCTGAGCCCGGTGCCTTCGTCAACAGGAAGGGCTTCCACTCCATGAACGTGCAGATAGTGTGTGATCACAGGATGCTGATTCTACAAGTCTGTGCAAGGTACCCAGGCAGCTCTCACAACGTTTACATCCTCAGACACTCCCAGGTACTGAGGCTCTTCAGTCTTCCAGCTCGGCTGGATGGATGGCAGCTGGGTGTTCAGGGTTATCCCCTCAAAAGGTGGCTCATGACGCCTCTCCACCATCCAAGAACAGAGACTGAGCAGCGGTACAATAGGAGCCACACTTCCAAAAGGGCTGTGGTAGAGAGAGCCATCGGTCTTCTCAAGATGCACTTCCGATGCCTGGACTGCTCAGGGGGCGCACTCCAGTATCCCCCAGATTGCGTGCCGCTGATAGTGGTTGCATGCTGCGCTCTCCACAATCTTGTGCTGGAAAGGGGTAGCACAGTTGACGAAGAAGATGTAGGCACAGTTGCTCTGGCTGCACACAATGAGTCCAGCAGTGAGTCCGAGGATGAGCACGCACAGGAGAATGCTAAGGGAGTAGACGCTGACCCGGGCATACTCCAGGGAGGCAAGGACACCCGGGAGGCTTTAATCCAATGGACCTTCAGCTAGCACACCACAGATGGACCTCCAACACAATCCAGGGTTGCAGGCTCTATACTCGATACCTGAGAGCAACATCTGCCTGGATACGAACATTAACTAAGAGCCTTGTCAATAAAGCTCAATGTCACACAACTCACTTATAACATCATGGGTAACTGTCCACCTGCAGAAGAAAGGAGTCACCCTAAGTCATGCTTCCATATCAAAATTTAATGATATACCAAAATGAAGTTCAGAAAAAAAAAAGTTACGAAGGTGTTGCACATCACACCAAGTGTTCATGAACTAATAGTGGGGCAACATAAAGGTACCAGTGAGAAACCCGTGATGTGCCTAAGGTGCCTTAAATTTATGCTTATGGATGCTACGTCTAGGTGCTGTCCCCTCACTGGCACTGGCATCTGAGACAGCCTGCTCACTGTGCTGTCCTGTCAGCCTCGATGACCTTGGCGGCCGTCCTCTGGCTCGTGGAGCCTTTGATGGCCCTGCCTGGGAGGGAGTGGCCAGTTCCACAGCTGGCATCTCCCCAGTCGCCGCAACCTCATCCAATGCCACGGTCACTGGCAGAGGGGCGGAGGAGCTTCTGCCGTCTTCCAGAGCACCCAGAGAGGAGCTTGCAGAGATGACGGGCAGCTGCTGCGCTGAGTGAGGTTGCTTCGGACCTCCCTGCTCACCGTAGATGGATGGGCACAGACCTGGGATACTTGGTGCCCAAACCATCTCCCACACTGGCACTGACTAGCTGAGGTCAATGCCGCTGTGAGGGCTTGCATGTCTGAGCGCAGGAGGCCCTGATTGGTCTCCTGGAGGAGCCTCTCCACATGAGTCACCACTCTCTCCATGGAGGAAGCATGGCGCTCAGCCATGAGGCTCATTGCATCGCTGATGTTCCGTGTGGACTCCTCCAGCACGGGCACCATGCCACGCATTGCCTCATGTATCTCTGCCAGATCCTCCCACATCCCCTGCTTCAATTCCAGCGTTTGCTGCCTCACGGATTACTGCAGAGACACATCATCAGCCACCGACCAAGCATGTGCCTGGTCCCCTGCAGTCCTCCTATTGCTGGCACCATGGGCACTCTGTCTCTGCCCGCACCTCAAACGAGTGTGAAATTCCCTCACTGCTGTGCCCTGGGACACTAGCCAAGGAACTAATTCCCACCGAGGTGCTAGTATCTGCGCTGGTGCCTGCCTGGCAGAGATGGTGTATCGCTGGTGAGTCAAAATGTTCAGGGCCTTCAGGTGTGAGAGGTGGCCCCTCTGCGTCCTCCTCCCGGCCCATGCTGAAAGGAAGAACAAGGACATTTGATTAGTTAAAGTGGAGACTATGTCAATGTGCATCCCTATCCCCCGAATCATTATGCGCTCATCCTTCCATAATTAATGGTCAACCCATGTTGCAAACTTCAATCACTGAGCATTCAGCAGTGCCATGGCTTTTGGGACACACATGGTGACCTCAGTGCTCGGCAAACATGCCTTCTCGTGGCACCCCAGCCTCACCGCCACCGGTGGACGTGGGCGCATGGCACCTCTGCAGATCCATGGCCTCCTGCTCGAATTGAGTCATGATGGCCAACTGGGCCTGGCCTCCGCCAGTCCGCATCCGCTCGACGGCATTGTGTATGGTCTTCTTTTGAAAAGGAGAGAAGAGCATTGATCAGTCCAGCCTGTACCTGGATTCCCATTGCATCCCTGCCACCCCAACCAGAGTGGGACATTGCAGGGCTCCGGTGCTTCATCACTTCGCAGATGCCACACACTCACACAAAGAAGCCGGGGCTGACCACCATCCCCCCCCCACCCCCCAACCACCCTCTTGCCCAACTGCTGCCTCCACCACATTTGGCACCACAAGGTCTAACCTAGCAAAGCAAGGAGGCACAAGCACATGGAACACAAAGGCCAGCAGATGGATTGGTGCCCTGCCACCTGGAAGCTCCCCTCCCAGCATGTCAGCACCTTGACTTTGACATGCTTCACAGTTCCAGCACTCTGCCTAGGTGCAGATCCTTGCGTTTGCCCCAGACTCTGGGTGTCAGTGTCACACATGCTGCAAGTGCAGAACCCATCTCAGCACTACCCTCTCAGGGTGAACTAGGCATGGGCAATATCTGCTGGCCCACCCAGCGAGGGAAACATGCCGTGAAGGATTCAATGCTGTAACTGCACTCAGAGTTTAGGGGGGGGCGGGCCCTTGGGGGGAAAGGCTGACGGCTGCATTAAGTGACCTCTGCCAACATGGTACTCACCCTTCCCGAGTGCAGGAGGTCATTGAATCTCTTGCGGCACTGGATCCACGTGTGTCGCACCACATCATGGGAGCTGACTGTCTCAGCCACCTCCTCCCAGACACATTTGATCAGGTGGGGGGACCTCCGCCTCCCATCCCTCGGAAGCAGGACCTCCCGCCATGCTGTCAGCTCCTCCAGGAGGGCATCTAGGCACTCATCCGAAAACCAAGGGGCACACTGCCCCGCTGGCCTGCCCTCCGGCCTGGCCTGCCCTCCGGCCTGGCTTGCCCCGCTGCTCTGCCCTCTGGCCTGACCGGTTCCGCTGCCCTACCCTCCGGATTGGCCTGCTCACTAGACACCCTCTGTTGAGCCCTTCTACTTGCCAAGGCTGCCAGCGCTTCATTTAAACAGGCCGCCGAGTCGCCATTGGACCTGGTGGTCATTGCACTCCCGCCACCGCCCGCCCACTCCCGCTATCCTCGGGATAGATGCATTATGCTGGGCGGGCCTTAATTGGCTCGCCCGTGTAAAATGGTGGCACTGGCCCAATTGGGTCCACGCCCACCCGTGCCCGCTCCCGCTCGGCCCACCCGACATGGGGAAAATTCTCCCCATTATGGTTACGCAAATGCAATTGTGGAAATATTTCAATTTTTAATACAACCATTCCAATGCCATAATAATACATTCAAACATACAGCAAATATATTGTAGATCTCAGTGTGGAGAAATAAAGAAAATGTTTACAAACTAGCCACAAAACTCCAGTAATATGATTTTCAGTCCTGTTGCACTTATTATTTTGGTGTAAATGTACAGTTCATTCAAAATTTGTGTTCTTTCAGGCAATGCCCAATAGCATTGTATTTAGATCACAAAGACTGAAGTAGTTAAAGAAGGTGGCTCAGCACCACCTTCTCAAAGGCAATTAAGGATAAACAATAAATACAGGCCTTATCAGGGATGCATACTTACCCATCAATTAATTAAACAAGTATTCTTCAACTGAATCGATCACTGGGGCATGGAACTTTGCTAATAGATGTCAAAGGGTTTCAATGGAGATTTTGTGCGATTGGCATAAAAGGTTGAAGAAATTTGGGTGGAGCACAAAAATCAGTATCAGTCATGTATAATCCAATTCTCTCAACCTTTGGTTGAAAGTTATCATTATGTTGTTGTTTCTATGCAAGTTTTCAGGGAATTCCAAGCCAAATGATGAAACACAAAAAGCAAGAAAGCTGTATGTTGCAAATCTCATGACAGCTGTCGTGTCACATGATAATTACAATGGAACTTGCATTTAATTGCAACATTAATGTTGGAAAAGGTTCCAAAGTGCTCACATCAGCAAATGAATATTAGTTTTCCTTTTTGAAATCCATTCTGAATTTTTGTTCAGTGAAGTTGAGTATATCAGGCATAGGATTTTCATGTATTTCATGGTTTTTCCATAAATCACATTTTCAGAAATCCATAAATGGCATATAATGTTATATTCATATTTTTAAAATAAAATATTGAATATGTCTATAAAAATAAAAATGGGTAGAAACCAATAAATGATCATATAAAGTTTTCTAAGAAGTGCAGTTCAATTCATTAAAGCATTAACAAGGTGTAATTTCACATCAAAATGGATTACAAAGTATTAATATGGAAGAAGGCAATATAATGAAAATTGAAGAACCACCAACTTACAATTCTCTCTTCATTTCAATCACACTCAATATCTTCTTGAGCTGTGTAATGTGTGGAGCATGTCCAGAAGCTGAATGATCACCAGATCACAAAACATCAAGGGCAGAACCCCAACCTTGGTGGGGGTACACAGTAGGGGCAGGCGAGGGGGGTCGGGAAGCCGACCTGCGCCCGCAATTGGCACCACACTGCGATTAAAGCCCGCCCAGCGTGAAATGTGAGCAGCAGCACTGAGCGCTGCATGTGCGGGGGGGAGGGAGGAAGTCGAGCAGGCCAAGTGCAAACTTTGCGCGTGCACACGGGTGAGCGCTTCATAATCTAGAGATAAAAACAAAAAAGTGCGGATGCTGGAAATCCAAAACAAAAAATAAAAAATAAAAAATACCTGGAAAAACTCAGCAGGTCTGGCAGCATCAGCGGAGAAGAGTACAGTTGACGTTTCGAGTCCTCATGACCCTTCAACAGAACTAAGTACAAATAGGAGAGGGGTGAAATATAAGCTGGTTTAAGGGGGAGTGGGGGGCGGGGGTGGGGGGAGTAGTGGGGGTGGGGGTGGTTGTTGGGACAAGCAAGCAGTGATAGGAGGAGATAACCAAAAGATGTCACAGACAAAAGAACAAAGAGGTGTTGAAGGTGGTGATATTATCTAAAAGAATGTGCTAATTAAGAATGGATGGCAGGACAAGCAAGGTACAGATAGCTCTAGTGGGGGTGGGGTGAAATAAGACTAAAAGGGCACAAAAAGTATAGATTTAAAAATAATGGAAATAGGTGAGAAAAGAAAAATCTATATAAATTATTGGAAAAAACAAAAAGGAGGGGGAAGAAACAGAAAGGGGGTTGGGATGGAGGAGGGAGTTCAAGATCTAAAATTGTTGAACTCAATATTCAGTCCGGAAGGCTGTAAAGGGCCTAGTCGGAAGATGAGGTGCTGTTCCTCCAGTTTGCATTGAGCTTCACTGGAACAATGCAGCAAACCAAGGACAGACATGTGGGCAAGAGAGCAGGGTGGAGTGTTAAAATGGCAAGCGACAGGGAGGTCTGGGTGATGCTTGCGGACAGACCGAAGGTATTCTGCAAAGCGGTCACCCAGTCTGCATTTGGTCTCTCCAATGTAGAGGAAACCGCATTGAGAGCAACAAATACAGTAGACTAAGTTGAAGGAAGTGCAAGTGAAATTGTCCACCAATATCCATCACAAGCCTACCAACTTCCACAGCTACCTCGACTACAGCTCCTCACACCCCGCTTTCTGTAAGGACTCCATCCCATTCTCTCAGTTCCTTCGCCTCCGTCGCATCTGTTCTGATGATGTTACCTTCAAAAACAGTTCCTCTGACATGTCCTCCTTCTTCCTTGACCGAGGTTTTCCACCCATGGTAGTTGACAGGGCCTTCAACCGTGTCCGGCCCATCTCCCGTGCATCCGCCCTCACGTCTTCTCCTCCCTCCCAGAAACATGATAGGCTCCCCCTTGTCCTCACTTATCACCCCACCAGCCTCTGTATTCAAAGGATCATCCTCCGCCATTTCCGCCAACTCCAGCATGATGCCACCACAAAACACATCTTCCCTTCACCCCACCCCGGCTGCATTCCGTAGGGATCGTTCCCTCCGGGACACCCTGGTCCACTCCTCCATCACCCCCTACTCCTCAACCCCCTCCTACGGCACCTCCCCATGCGAACGCAAGATATGCAACACCTGTCCCTTCTCTTCCTCTCTCCTCACCGTCCAAGGGCCCAAACACTCCTTTCAAGTGAAGCAGCATTTCACTTGCACTTCCTTCAATTTAGTCTACTGCATTTGTTGCTCTCAATGCGGTTTCCTCTACATTGGAGAGACCAAACGCAGACTGGGTGACCGCTTTGCAGAACACCTGCGGTCTGTCCGTAAGAAAGACCCAAACCTCCCTGTCGCTTGCCATTTTAACACTCCACCCTGCTCTCTTGCCCACATGTCTGTCCTTGGCTTGCTGCATTGTTCCAGTGAAGCTCAGTGCAAACTGGAGGAACAGCACCTCATCTTCCGACTAGGCACTTTACAGCCTTCCGGACTGAATATTGAGTTCAACAATTTTAGATCTTGAACTCCCTCCTCCATCCCAACCCCCTTTCCGTTTCTTCCCCCTCCTTTTTGTTTTTTCCAATAATTTATATAGATTGTTCTTTTCTCACCTATTTCCATTATTTTTAAATCTATACTTTTTATGCCCTTTTAGTCTTATTTCACCCCACCCCCACTAGAGCTGTACTTTGAGTGTCCTGCCATCCATTCTTAATTAGCACATTCTCTTAGATAATATCACCACCTTCAACACCTCTTTGTTCTTTTGTCCGTGACATCTTTTGGTTATCTCCTCCTATCACTGCTTGCTTGTCCCAACAACCACCCCCCCAACTTCTCCACCCCCCCTCCGCCCCCTTAAACCAGCTTATATTTCACCCCTTTCCTATTTGTACTTCGTTCTTGTTGAAGGGTCATGAGGACTCGAAACGTCAACTGTACTCTTCTCCGCCGATGCTGCCAGACCTGCTGAGTTTTTCCAGGTATTTTTTATTTTTTATTTTTTGTTTTCACTTCATAATCTCCCTGATGCACAGGGCTGCCCCAAGAGATATTTTTTAAAATTTTAAAAATAAAAATGCTATGAAACATGTTGCCTCATGTGACTCCGTCAACCATTGCATTGGACGGGAGTGAAACTGTTAATTTAATTAATTACTTAATAACCTTAACAGGCCTTTTAATTGTTGGCGGGCACTGGCTGAACTATCGCGCAACTGCGCTTTGACTTTGTCATGCTTGGCTGACGTCAATGCGTGTAATTTCATGCTTGAGTGGGTCGGGCGTGCGTCCGCTGAGCTAAAATTTCTGTCCCAAGTTTGTTACAGATACAGGAACCTTCCTTGTGGGAAGGTTCCATTGCAAAACTGTAACAAGCATCTAAATATGGAGCCATCTTGCCTGTTTGCTATGTGAGATGAGCACATGGCGATCAAAGCACTGGACTAATCAAAGTCAGAGCCTGTAAGATGCATAGGATCCTAATTTAAATAAATTATCCTGCACTTTAAATGTTGCTGATTTGCATTCCTGTTACCAGCTCATCTATTTTATCCAATAAGATGGGTAGTACACTTCCAACCGAAAATGTACCCACTTCCTGCCTCCAATATTGGGATCTTAGGCGACCATTTAATGTCGGAAAGCCAGATGCTGCAGAGCCAAATTTCTAGGTCAATGCTTTTACAAGATCAGGAGAGCCAAAAACAAGAAGAAAACTCAATTGAAGACCATAATCCAACAGGAATCAAAGGCTCCAGGGGAGGAAGAAAAGGAAACCAGGAAAAATATTTGCAGCTGACATGTGAAAATGTAATTATGCTAAACACTTTGTATTATTTTACTTTTACTATACAACTTATTAAATACTCGTGTTAACAAGGCATGGTGAAACTCTCTTTCTATCAGCAATGTACAAATAAGCATCTGATTTGCTTTCTGTTTAAAATAAAACTAATTTGTGATAAGATGATCAATATGTTTATCTTTGTATCATCACAAATACTATTGTTTTTAAATCAAAGACAGCTCAAATGCATGGGAATATACATTGATAAGCGAAATAGCCAACATAATGCAAAGTACGATTTGGATGAGGAAAATTGAGTGGTTTGAGTGGATATAAAATTGATGGCATTTCTACTTAAGCCTACCATCCAGCTGCAGTCCATTAGACAACAGCATCTGCAGTGAATTTGTAAGTTTTGGAATTATGTTCAACTTTAACAGCGTCAGTACTCACATAAATCATTACATCAGCCAGAGGCAATCAGGGAGCACCAAGTACAGCGCAAGAGGAAATCTAAATCTGAATGGCAATTTTACCAGATCACCCTATAATAAATTAGGGATGGGCAATAAATGCTGGCCTAGCCAGCGGCGCCCACATACCATGAACAAACATTAAATAAAATAAAAGTTGTTATGTGGCCTAATAACTGTAATTATCAGTAATAAAAGGTTAGCATTACAAATACAATACTTATAAGATTTTTATGTTTTGGGAGTGCCTCTTTAATTTAAGGTAAATGGAGGAATTAAGATGGTCATGTGGTCTGCTCTGAACTCTGCCTGATAACAAGCCTGGGTGGCGTAGTTGCTAAAGGTTAAAGGGGACCCAGGTTGTCTTACTGGAAAAAAGGTGCAGGATGCATGTACCTGTAGTCAATAGCAAGAACAGTTGTGTTGACTGTGGGTGGACTATTAGTCTCCAAGGTCGGGATTTTCTGGCCCAGTCGTGAGAGGACCTGCTGCAGGAGATTTGGTGGCCCAGCCAAAAGTCCATTGAGTTTTGGTGGGTCTGGACAATCCTGGCAGGGGTGGGGCCAGAAAATCCCGGCCCAATTCTCACAGGGAAGTCTTTGGAATGTCAGGTTTTATAAACAGTTATACTTTAGACTGTACATTTAATTTCAATAAAGAATGAAGTTGGGGTTGAGGGGCCTGGACGATAGCTAATCGGCATTTCTACCTGCATACATGGCCCATGTGATTTATCTTGCTACAGAAATGAGCTTTGGAAAGGGAAAAATCCACAGGAAGCCATTGTAGTATCAGGTTACAGGGTTTCTAAGATATCCCTGAAACTCACAGACACAAGTCCGTCTGCAGCCATCTGAGAAGCAGAGGTCAGAAGACAAAGGCAGCCGGTTCCCCACCTGAAGCAGAGAAAGTGCTGACCCTATTTTTCATCACATAGAATGTGGGTGGGAGTTCATCCTCAGATTGAAGAGACAGTTTGTGAGGATTTAAATGAGGCTAGAAGATGTGCTCAGCTTGGGCTAGAGGAAAGAAATCTTCAGTGTAACCCGCACAATGAAAGTCAGTTTTGGGATTAGAAGTTACCCATCTGGGAAAGAGAAATGAACCCAGAAAGAAAAAACAGTAAAAAACAGGGATATAAGAATAATGGCCCAAACTGGTTTTGTATACCTTAAAATGGAACACCAGTAAAAACTGGGAAATAAGAGTACTAGTCCAAACTGCTTCCTTCTGGGAAAGCAAACCAGTGGGAGCTGAGGATAGCTTTGGACTAATTCCTGGAGAATGAAGTGTTTTATTATGGGACATTGTAATGTACAAACATAGTAGAAGGTTTGTGGTTGTGTAAAAAGTTAAATGGGGAGTTTCTTTTCTGTAGTTTACTGTGTAAGTTGCCTATAAAATAGTGTCTAGTTAAGGTTGCTTTTGGTTTGTTTGTTACAGTAAATGTCTTAAAACTTGAACTCTTGTGTTATCCTTTCATTTGGTCACTGGAAGTTCAAATATCTTTTTAAAAGTTAACCATTTCCACGGAGACCGTAACAATGGACTATAAAATAAATGATTTAAATACACAAAATAATGTAAACACAATTTTCAAAAATTATAGTTCATCCCCTGAATAATATTAATACAAAACACACATTTTTAAAAGTTACATTTCTTCATGATATTTTCTAGGATCGAGTTAACATCAAACCATTCAGTTAACATGGCTCTGCAACTGAAGTCCTTGTGACTTCTATATAACTACCATGGCAATTTTCCAGTTCTGTTTCATAATGCTCATTTAATGCAACTCAAAGTCTAACATAGTCAGTTGGTAGTGTTGAGAAAGGGTTAATGTTTGTGTTGCTTAGCACCAATATTGAATTAGTACAGATACATATGTCGTAACATGGCAATATATCTTCCTACACATCGTTACAGACTGGTGGGATCTGTCAGTTTTAAACATGGAAAATGTTATCAAAGCAGTCATTTTCCAATGACATGTTAGCAAGTTACATCCTTCTTGTTTAGGTAATTGCAGTTTTGATTAAAATCAGCCAGAATGGATGAGCGATCTTCTAACATTTTGCAGGCTGCATAATAAATAAGTGTCATAGTATGTTATTACATATCCACTTGACTTGCACAAGCAGTGTTGTCCTATCCAAATATTTCTACCATTTGGATTATATTAAGGCAGGATACTTAGTTTACAGATTTTACTTTCAGTCCTTAGTCAAGTACTTATGATAAATTCATTTTCCTGCTTTATTTTGAAACCCAATTGAAAGCTGCTTAGTCAGAGTTCCCAGTGATCCACTTCTTCGGATATTCTTTGTAAAACATATTTCATGAAGACTCTGATGGCACTGATCTTTTCAAAATTAGCAATTAATTTTAGTCAGGGAAACATACCAAGTGCATTCTATGAGAGAGCTATTTCTAATCATTTTGCCCTATATTAGCCATTTGTTGGGTACTTGTACTTTATTAGATGAGAATTCTATTCTCTTTGAAGGTTCATGTGGAGAGTAAGAATAACTAATAAGGGTGACCTTTGGATCAGATTGAAAAGAATACTTGTCAAAACTTGTCTTCTTTGATTAGGTCATACTGGAGTACGAGACTTTAATTGATTCAGTGTGATTCAAATGACAATAAGCTGAAGAAGGGGAGAAGATTACACACTCTAAGGAAATAACAAAGGTCCCAACAGGATTGAAAGCTCAACATGGTTTCCATTTGGGCTGATCAGTTCCAGTTGAAGATAAATACAATGTACTGCAGATATAAAGTAAAAATATGAGGCATATACATTCTATGCATGGGATGAAAGTTAGCCCACACAGTACAATACCAGACTGCTATAATAAGGCAATACACTTTCACTTATCCATTAATGTGTAGCTGGAGCTACTTATTAACCAAAGCCTTGGAAGTGCAAACCAATGGGATGATTTGTACTGAGAAGAGAGAATGGATTTTTCAAAACTATTTTCAATGGATCATTCAAAGTTCCTTCTTTCTATGCCTCAAAAATAATTCTTACATTTTTATGTCTTTTTACATATATACTACCTAAATATGCACTCACCATCCCAGCGAGGTTGCCTATGTAACACAAGAGTGAGGATTGAATCTAGGATATTGCTGGTTTATAAACAAAAGAAAACTACTGCAGATGCTGGAAATATGAAATAAAGACAGAGCATGCTGGAAATGGTTAGCAGGTCAGACAGCATTTGTGGAGAGAGAAGTAGAGTTAGCATTTTAGATTGATCTATTTGTCAGAATTGACCTTCCTGGTTGATTGTTTGGTGCTCCAGGTGTTGTATTTCTGCATTTGGGCAGAGTCTGGAGAATTGATTTCAATATCCAAAGAACTGATGTGTCAAAAGCTATTTTTTGTTAATTTACCCCAATCCTAAATATAGTGGGGGTGGAATTTCCACAGGCATTCTAATGATCTTCAGCCATGACTTTGGTGGGATATTAACGGTTACCCCAGAAAGCAAAGCTATTGCTCAAGCGCTGTGAAATATTTCTAACATTTGTCAGATGAAAATAAAGGTTTCAGAGACTCAGCAGCTTAATCCAGCTGCAAATACATAAAATATATTAAAAATTGTGATGAAACTCAAAATGCAAATACTTACCTTGATTTAAAGTCAGACGCTAGGAACTTCAATTTCCAGTGGGCCTCAGGCCTTCTGCGCTTGTGTCAGCTGGGAAATGGCTGCACATGCTCAGTTCATCCATTTTCATGTCTTTAGGCTGAAAACTGGCTGTGTGAAAATGGGCAGAAGAAAAGGAAGAAAAGAAGTGAAACAGTGTGAAACTGCAGGTCAGGCGATCTGGAACCAAAGTGCCATTCCGGGGAAGGTGTCCCAGGGAGCAAGACATGGGGAGGGGGACAGGGAAAGGCCCCAGAAGGAAGTCCCAGGAAGGAACAAAGACAAGGATCAGAAAGAGGCCCCAGAAGTAAAGTTAAAAGAAAGGAGCAGAGAAATAGGCTCTGAGTTAAAGAGGAAGAGCTATGGGGAGCTGACTTGAAGCAACGTGGGCTCAAGAGAAGCCCAGAAGATCTGAGAGGGTTGCTGAAGAATGGTGGTTCTGTGCAAAGGAGCAAAGGTACCCTCTTGGAGCAGTAGTTTTCTGCTTGGCATGGCCAAAGACCTGAAAGTGTGCTTGCAAAGTGAAGCTTGAGTGTACTCACCGATCCAGGGGAGAGGGATCTCGGAAGGCAAGATTGAAACCTTGGAGGTGGACCCTTGTTCAAGCCATCCAAGCGGGTATGACATTTGGACAGAATTCCAAGATGAGTTCTTCAAATGTGGAGATTGGAATCCCTCATGAGAAAGATGAAGTTTCAGTGAGGCTGGTTGGCTCACAATGTGACAAACTTCTGAGTGGGCTGTTGAGAAATCCATGGAATCTGCTTTGGTCACATCTGTCATTTACTTTGGAGCATGGTGTGCCTGACCACAGGTCACCTGTTAATTCACATGTACCTCATCTTTACCCTGAATATTAGAATATAGGACAGATATTATAAATTGTTTTATCTTTCTGAATTGTATAGTCTGTAAAGGTATTGCTAGGGTAAAGCAATAGTGTGATTTGAATAATTTTCTTCTGTTGGTGTTAAGAGCTTCCCAACGTTTTTGTCTGGTGTTAGTATAATTCAATTTTTCTTGTTTAATAAATGTTTTGCTCTTTGTGTTATAAGTTCATCAGCAGGCTCCTGTGGATTTGTTCAGTAACTTTCCACCACAGTTTCTAAAAAAAAACAAAGTTAGGATCTATCAAGCCAGGTTTCACTCTGGGATTGACTTTCCCAGAATTAACATCAGCTGGGATCATAAAAAATACAGTTAAAAGGCTAAGTTATAGTAGTAACAGTAGAAGGCAGAGAAAATGAGAAAGATTAAGAGAGATGAGCAAAATGTTTTCATTATTTGGTTTCGTTCAATAGAATCGGTCAGTGTAATTAAATGTAATTTACCTAGTGTACATTTGTACCCAAAAATTTCACGTATCAAAAGTCATGTGTCTATAAGGCAAAAAAATTGCCATTATCTCAACTATTTGTTCTTTGTACGTGGCTCAAAGGTTGGTGTGGGAGAAATTGGTTTCAGTTTATGGGGCACTGGCATCAGTACTGGTGTAAAAGGGGGCTGTTCCAGTGGGATGGCTTCACGTGAGCCATGCTGGGACCAGTGTCCTGGTGAATCAAATAACTAGGGCTGAAGAGAGGGCTTTAAACTAAAAAGAGGGGGGGACTGGAGAGGGGATAACTAGGTTTACAAAGCAAAAGGATATGGCAGCATTGCAGGGCAGCTACTTAGGTAATGATACCCAGAGTGTGACAGGAAGGGACAGAGTGTACAAGCATAAAAAAAACAGCAGCAAATAGGGTCAAAGTGGGAAAAATGTTAAAATGGCAAAATTAATGGCTCTTTACTTAAATGCACATAGGGTAGAATTTTGCCATCGGCGAGCAGGAGGCGGGGTCCATTCGCCGACACGTAAAATGACGTGGGATGACGTTGGGCGGAACCCCCGATGTCATCCCGTCCCATTTAAATTTTCAGGAAGGCGGGCCCGCCGACCTGTCAATGGCCAATTGAGGCCATTGACGGTATCATTTAAACAATTAAAGGACCTGCCCGTCCAACCTTAAGGTTGGCGGGCAGGCCAGGAGCCCCGGCAGCAAATAGAGAAAACGTGAAACCTCATCCACAGGCGGGATGAGGTTTCATGCAGGGTGATAATAATTTTAATAAAGTTAATCTGTAAATTATGAACATGTCCCATCTCATGTGACATTGTCACATGAGGGGAACATGTTAGGGAATTTTTATTTCTATTTTTAATATTTTTCAAAGTGTAAGCGATCTCCCTGAGGCAGCACTTAGCCTCAGGGAGATGTGTGCTCTTTTGTGCACATGTGCGAAAGAGCGCACTCTCACTTGTAGGGAATCCTCCCCGCCCGCACAGGAAGCACATAGCGCTTCCCGCTAGACCTCACGCTGGGCGGGCCTTAATTGGCCCGCCCACATAAAATGGCAGTGCGGCCCGCTTGGCTGGTGGGGATCGGCTCCCCGTCCACCGGAGATTGGGTCGGGCCTACCCACACGACAGGCAGAAAATTCTACCCATATTATTCAGAACAAAATAAATAAATTAACAGCACAAATAAAGGTTAATGGGTATGATCTAATAGCCATTACGGGGACATGGTTACAAGGAGATCAAAGCTGGGATCTAACTATTCAGGAGTATGTGATTTTCCGAAAGGACAGGCAGGAAAGAAAGGTGGTGGGGTAGCTTTGTTAGTACGAGATGGAATAAATATGATAGCAAGAAATGATCTTGGACCAGAAGATATGGAATCAATTTGGATGGAGGTAAGAAATAACAAGGGGAAGAAGACACTGATGGGAGTAGTCTTCAGGCCCCCTAACAGTAGCTATACTGTAGGACAGAGAATAAATCAGGAAACAATGAGGGCATGTAAAAAAGGCCTTTTAATTAATCATGGGTGACTTTAATTTCCATGTAGATTAGGAACATCAAATTGGCAGAGGTAGCCACTGGAAAGAATTCATACGGGCAGTTTCCTAGAACAATGTGTTGTGGACCCAACCAGGGATCAGGCTAATTTGGATCTGGTAATGTGTAATAAGGCAGGTTTAATAATTTATCCCAGAGTAAAAGATCTCCTAGAAAACAGTGACCATAACATGGTGGAATTTAGCATTCAGTTTGAGAGTGAGAAACTTAGTTCGGAAACAACTGTGCTAAACTTAAACAAGAGTAATTACAATGGAATGAAGGCAGAGTTGGCTGGAGTGGACTGGGAAAGGAGTTTAGCAGAAAAAATGGTTGATGAACAATGGCAGACGTTTAAGAAAATAGTTTGTGATTCACAACAAAGATATATCCCAGTGAGGAAGAAGGATTGTAGGAAGGGGATAAGCTAACCATGGTTAACCAAGGAAGTTAAGGATAGTGTCAAAGTGAAAGAAAAAACATACAATGTGGCAAAGATTAGTGGTAAGCCAGAGGATTGGGAAAGTTTTAAAAACCAACGGAAGATGACCAAAAATGTAATGAAGAGGGAGAAAGTAAACTTTGAGGGTAAACTAGCAAGTAATATGAAAACTGACAGTAAGAGCTTCTTTAAATATATAATAAGGAAGTGAGCGGTCAAAGTCTATATAGGCCCCTTAGAGAATGAGGCTGGGGATATAATAATGGGGAACCAGGAAATGGCAGAGGAGTTAAATAAATACTTTGCATCAGTCTTCATGGTAGAAGACACTAATAGCATTCCAAAAATACTAAATAATCATGGGGCAAAAATTGGGGGAGGAAATAAATGCAATAACTGTCACTAGAGAGAAAGTACTAGGGAAACTAATGGGACTCAAGGCCGATAAGTCACCTGGACCTGATGGATTGCATCCTAGGATATTAAAGGGAATAGCTGCAGAGAAAGTGGATGCACTGATAGTGATCTTCCAAGAATCCTTAGATTCTGGAAAAGTCCCAGAGGATTGGAAAGCTGCCAATGTAGCACCTTTATTCAAAAACGGAGGGAGACAAAAAACATGTAACTATAGGCCAGTTAACTTAACATTTGTCATTGGGGAAATGTTAGAGTCTATTATAAAGAATGTAATAGCAGAGTATTTAGAAATGCATGATATAATCAAACTGAGTCAGCATAGATTCATGACGGGGAAATCATGCCTGACAAATTTATTAGAATTCTTTGAGGAGGTAACAAGCAGGATAGATAAAGGAGAACCAGTAGATGTAATATATTTGGATTTTCAAAAGGCGTTCAATAAGGTACCGCACATAAGGCTACTTAATAAGACAAGAGCCCATGTTGTTGGGGGTAGTATAATAGCATGGATAGAGGACTGGCTAACTAATTGGAGACAGAGAGTTGGGATACAGGGCGCATTTTCAGGACGGCAATTTGCCACAGGGGTCAGTTGTGGGGCCACAATTATTTACAATGTATATTAATGACTTGAATGAGGGAAATGAATGTACTATCGCCAAGTTTGCGGATGATGCAAAAATAGATGGGAAGGCAAGTGGAGAGGATGACACAGAGTCTACAGAGGGATATAGACAGGTTAAGTGAGTGGGCAAAGACATAGCAGATGGATTATAATATGGGAAATTGCACTTTGGCAAGAAGAATAAAGGAGCTGAATATTACTTAAATGGAGAAAGACTGAAGAAAGCTGCAGCACAGGGGGATTTGGGGGTCCTCATGCATGAATTCTAAAAAGCTAGCATACAAGTTCAGCAGGTAATAAGTAAGGCGAATGGAATGTTGGTCTTTATTTCAAAGGGAATGCAGTATAAAAATAAGGAAGTTTTGCTAAAACTATACAAGGCACTAGTTAGATCACACCTGGAATACTGTGAACAGCTTTGGTCCCCTTATCTAAGGAAAGATATACTGGCACTGGAGGCAGTCCAGCGAAGGTTCATGGAAGGATTTTCTTATGAGGAGAGGTTGAGTAGGTTGGGCCTGTACTCACTGGAGTTTTGAAGAATGAGAGGCGACCTTATTGAAACATATAAGATTCTTAGGGGGCTTGACAGGGTAGATGCTGAGAGGTTGTTTCCCTTTGAGGGTAAGTCTAGGACCAGAGGGCATAATCTCAGAGTGAGGGGTCACCCATTTAAGACAGGGGTGAGGAGGAATTTCTCCTCTCAGAGGGTTGTTAATCTGTGGAATTCTTTACCACGGAGGGCTGTAGAGGTTGGGCCGTTAAGTATATTCAAGGCTGAGATAGATAGATTTTTAATCAGTCAGGGAATTAAGGGTTATGGGGGATAAGGCAGGAAAGTGGAGTTGAGGATTATCAGATCAGCCATGATCTCATTGAGTGGCAGAGCAGACTCGATGGTCCGAATGGACTACTTCTGCACCTACATCTTATGGTCTTATGTTTTATATCTCAGATCTATGCAGGGATGACAGTTTCTTTGTGTATAACAGGTTTAATTCACAATGTTTTAAAATGCCTATTCCATGCTTCTACCTCTTGCTTCCAGCTCTTTCTACAGTTTATTTACTTTGCCATAAGTCCAAAACCAGGCTTAACCAATCAAGCACAGTGAACATCAATAGGAAACAGAATCAAACCCAGACAATTGAATATTATATCTTCTCCCCTTTGTAAAACAAAAGACCTCAGTTCAAATTAAATCATCCTAAACAACAAGCAGATGTAAATTGAGTCATTTTTTAGAGTTCAGCTTGTCCATTTTCTCCAAGTACAGTAAGTTCTAACTTAAAGTTGTGGTTGCATTCATGAAAATCACAACTTTAAGTGAAATAACTATGAGGGAATCAACGCTAAAGCCAGAGTTATATTCCTTCAGACATTTCTTGCCCAGAAAAATCAACGTCAAGTTGAAATGCTGTAATGTACATATGCAGCACTATGCATTCCTAGCTGGAATAACTTGAAAAATAAAATATATCACTGAATATAACAGAAATACCACATAAATTCTCTCAGGAGAGGCAGTGGCTGAGTGGTATTTTCACTAGACTAGTAACCCAGAGGCCCAGGGTAATGTTCTGGAGACCTTGGTTCAAATCCCAATATATTCAATAAAAATCTGTGTCTAATGATGACCATAAGACCATTGTTGATTGTCCTAAAAACCCATCTGATTCATTAGTACCCTTTAGGGAAGGAAAGCTGCTGTCCTTACCAGGTCTGTCTTACATGTGACTCCAGTCCCACAGCAATGTGGCTGACTCTTAATTGCCCTCTGAAATGGCCTAGCAAGCCACTCAGTTGTATCAAACTGCTACAAAGACAGACCATCAGCCTAGGAGAGCTGTCTCACAGACTAGTCAAGCAACAGCCTGATATATTCATGGAATCATACCTGACAGACAATGTCCCAGACACCATCATGATCCCTGGATATGTCTTGTACAGCAACAAGGACAGAGATGGCAGCACAGTGGTATACAGTTGGGAGGGAATTGCCCTGGGAGTCATCAACATCAACTCCAGACCTGATGAAGTATCACAGCATCAGGTCAAATGTGGGCAAGGAAACCTCCTGCTGATTACCACATACCGCCTTCCTCAGGCGATGAATTAGTACTACGCCATGTTGAACACCATGTGGAGGAAGCACTGAGGTGGCAAGGGTGCAGAATGTACTCTGGGTGGGGGACTTTCATGTCTATCACCTTGGTAGCATCACTAATGACTGAGCTGGACAAATCCTAAATGACATGACTGGGTCTGTGGCAGGTGGTGAGGGAACCAACAAGAGGGAAAAACATACTTGACCTCATCTCACCAATCTGCCTGCTGCAGATGCATCTGTCCATGACAGTATCAGTCGGAGTGACCACCGCACAGTCATTGTGGAAATGAAGTCCTGCCTTCACATGGAGGAAACCATCCATCATGTTGTTTGGCACTACAACTATGCTAAATGATTTCGAACAGATCTAGCAACTCAAGACTGGGCATCCCTGAGGTGCTGTGGGTCATCAGCGGCAGCAGAATTGTACTCAACCACAAACAGTAAGCTCATGGCCTGGTATATTCCTCACTCTACCATTACCACCAAGGCAGGGGATCAACCCTGGTTCATTGAAGAGTGCAAGAGGGCATGCCAGGAGCAGCACCTAAAAATGAGGTGTCAACCTAGTGACAGTACGACACAGGATGACTTACGTGCCAAACAGCATAAGCAGCAAGAGATAGACAGAGCTAAGTGATTCCACAACCAATGGATCAAGTCTAAGCTCTGCAGCCCTGCCACATCCAGTTGTGAATGGAGGTGGATAAAAAAACAACTCACTGGAGGAGGAGGATTCACAAATACCACCATTATCAATGATGGGAGAGCCCAGGACATCAGTGGGAAAGATAAGGCTGAAGCATTCACAACAACCTTCAACCAGAAGTGCCGAGTGGATGATCTATCTCAGCCTCCTCCGGAGGTTCCCAGCATTACAGAAGCCAGTCTTCAGCCAATTTGATTCACTCCACATGCTATCAAGAAACGGCTGAAGGCAATGTAAATTGCAAAGGCTATGGGCCCTAACAACATTCCAAGGACAAAAGAGCTGAACTACTGAGGTGAGAGTGACTGCCCTTGACATCAAGGCCACATTTGACCGAATGTGGCATCAAGGGGCCCAAATAAAACTGGAGTCAATGGGAATTGGGGGAAAGCTCTTGCTGTTGGAGTCATACTGAGCACAAAGGAAGATGACTATGGTTGTTGGAGGTCAATCATCTCAGTTTCAGGGCATCACTGCAGGAATTTCTCAGGGTAGAGTCCTAGGCCCAAACATCTTCAGCTGCTTCCTCAATGACCTTCGCTCCATCATAAGGTCGGAAGTGGGAATGTTGGCTGATGATTGCACAATGTTCGGCAGTATTCATAACTCCTCACCTACTGAAACAGTCCATGTCCAAATGTAGCAAGACCTGGACAATATCCAGGCTTGGGCTGACAAATGGGCAAGTAACATTCGCGGCACACAAGTGTCAGGCAATGACCATCTCCAACAAGAGAGAATCTAACCGTTACCCCTTGACAATCAATGACATTACCATCGCTGAATCCCCCACTATTAACATTCTGGGGGTTAACATTGACCAGAAACTGAACTGGACTGGCCATATAAATACTGTGGCTACAAGAGCAGGTCAGAGGCTGGGAATCCTGCAGCGGGTAACTCACCTCCTGACTCCCCAAAACCTGTCCACCATCTACAAGGCATAAGTCAGGAGTGTGATGCCTGGATGAGTGCAGCTCCAATAACACTCAAGAAGCTTGACACCATCCAGGACAAAGCAGCCCGCTTGATTGGCACCCCATCCACAAACATTCACTTCCTCCACCACTGACGCACAATGGCAGCAGCGTGTTACATCTACAAGATGCACTGCAGGAACGCACCAAGCCTCCTTAGACAGCACCTCAAACCCAGGCCGCTACAATCAAGATGGATGAGTGCAGCAGACAAATAGGAACACCACCACCTGGAAGATCCCCTCCGAGCCACTCACCATCCGGACTTGGAAATATATCGCTGTTCCTTCACTGTTGCTGGGTCAAAATCCTAACAGCACTGTGCGTGTACCTAAACAACATGGACAGCAGCGGTTCAAGAAGGCAGCTCACCAACACCTTCTCAAGGGTAATTAGGGATGGGCAATAAATGCCGGCCTAAACAGCAATGCCCATATCCCATGAACGAATAAAAAAAACTAAATCATCTAAACAAGCCATGAGTAGCACAGCTTCTATCTTACCCGCAGCACTCCTGAAACTCAGCTCAACATTTTTGCTTCCTTTCCCTTCCCACTCCACCTGTCTGTCTGGCTGTCTCTGTCCTTTCCCACTCTGACTCTGTCTTTCTGTCTCCAAAGCTCAAGACAGGGCCCAGAGCCCTTCCTGACACAGTTTGCAGAGTTTGAGCCCCAGTCCCATGGGGTGCTGTGCAAGAAGCCAGGGGAGCGCGATGGAGCCGGCAGGTCATGCAAAGAGCCAGTGGAGCCATGAAAGAAGCCAGTGGGGATACAGCAGAAGCTGGGGTGTTGGGGGGTGGGGGTGTGTGGCGCGCAAGAAGTCATGGCCCCAGAAGAAGTTGGCGGGGCGGGGTGGTGTTGTCCATTCCCTCCACCACTCCCCCCGCCTTGACCTGGGCTATTCACAGTTCATCACATGATTGACAGCCGACAGCTTCCTGTCCCTGCCCTGCACTGCTGCTCCCAGTTCTCAGGCCTTGCTCTGACCCTGCAGCCTAGGCCTCTGGTGACTGCAGCGGTGGTTACTGCAACATGGGGGCAGCTGGCCCAGAGCTCAGTGCAGGGACGCATGGCTAGAGTGCAGATGACGTTAAATCGAAAATGGCAATGCAAATCAAATAAAAGTGCTAAGAGTAACCAACATTCAAGCAAAATTACTTTGGCCAGGATTTTTCCCTCGGCGATTTGGGGGCGGGGCCCACTCGCCGAGGGGAACATGACGAGGGATGACATCGAGAGGCACCCCCGACATCATCCCTGTCCCTTTAAATTTTTAGGAAGGTGGGTGGACAGCAAAATCAGCTGTCCGCCCACCGACCTGTCAATGGCCAATATGTTTATGCATATGTTTTCAACTTGGCAGATGTTTGTTCCAAATTTAATTGTTGAGTACCTTTATTTAAATATCTGAAAGTATGTTCTCCTATTACAGTGATAGAAGCACCCATGTCTACTTCCATTTTTAAGGGTTTACCATTCACTTGCACTGTGACAGTAATTGGCTCTGTCTTCCCAACTTTCATGTTGCATAATGAATAAATGTCAGAATTGGTGTTTTCTGGCTCTTCTACGCTATATAATTCATTGGATTTCGATTGTTGCCTGGAAGCCTGTTTAAATCTCGCTTTGCAATGTTTCAATATGTGTCCACTTCTGTCCAATCGTTAGGAGCATGATTGCTTTCATGTCGATAAAAATTAGCTTTTGGCTTTTTTGCTAAAAGTTTTCACTTTTTTCACAAATTTTCGGTTAGCAAGGGCTGTGGCTGTCCCGGCTTTTCGCATCACTTTTGGCTGAGTGTTCCCACCCAATTAGGAGAATGGCACCATTTTGCACCCCTTGAGTCACTTGTGAATCCCTTACAGTGCTTTCCATCGCAAGCACTATTTCCAATCAAGATCAACTTGAGACAGCAATCTTCACTGATTAGTGTCATCCTGCAGGTCACATACCAAATGATCCCTAAGCATGTCATTCAGGGTTTCATGCAAATGACAATATTCCGTTAGTTGTTTTAATTTCACCACATTGGTAGCAATGGTCTCTCCCGAGGCTCTAATCTGCAAATTGAGCCTGAACCTCTGCATTGTGACTGAGGGCTTGGATTGAAAATGTCCCTTAACGAGGTCTACTAATTCACTGAAAGTCCTCGAATCTGGGGCACTGGGGGCCATCAGGATTCACACTAACCTGTAGGTTTTGCTCCCACAAATACTCAGGTGAATCACTCTCCTTTTTTTCTCCCCTGTGATTTTGTTGGCGTGAAAGAAGAACACAAGATGTTCTATATATTGAGACCAGTCATCTGTGGCTGGTTCAAAGGGATCGATTCTGCCCAACCGTGGCATCTCGGATAAGTATATCTTCCTTTATTTTTAATTATCTTAGATACTCACAATTGCTGGGTGATGTACAGCACCGGATCTGATTTATCCTTGTTGCCAGTTTGTTATAGAGTTGATTTTTCAGGCAACTTTTCTTAGTGGACACATTTAACTTTATTTACAAGCCAGCAGCAACAACTACATGTGTGCATCAAACTCTATAACTAAAGAAGAACTCCCTGCTAGAGGTTCCCTGAGCTGCTAACTCATTGGTTTACACAGATCATCTGATCTTATCATACAGGATCATTTTTAAAGCTACAGTCCTATGTTTATCAGAACTATAATTACGACAGTCATTCACCTGAAATATTAACTCTTTATCTTTCACCACAGCTGCTATCTAACCTGCTGAGTATTTCCCACATTCTGTTTTTATTTCAGATTTCCACCATTTGCAGTATTTTGCTTTCATATTTTGTTTAATTCACTGTCATTTCACTCCCAGGAATGCTCACCTTGAAGACGTTCTGCTCTTCTCTCCAATGGGATTTCCGTTTATCTCTTCTTTCTCTTTCATCTTGATTGCTTTATGCTTCCCTTCTAGTGCTTGATCAGTTATGGAGTCATAGAGTAATAGAGTCATAGAGGCCTACAGCACAGAAAAAGGCTCATTGGCCCATCGAGCCTGCGCTGGTCATTATCTACCAAAATTCAATTTTACAGCCAGATCTCTTTCCTCAGCAACTGTCTCCCACTGCGACATAGTCTAGATGGGTTCCAAATGAAATTCCACTCATGATTGCAGATATCTCTAAGATATTCAGTGTTTGTGTTGCCACATCCTGAGATCCATGCTGAACAACATGTTCTACCATGTGCATACTCTGGATCTCTCTCTTCAGCAGCGCTGATTCACTCTATTTCAAAGCTCTCCGGGTCCACTGTGTTCCATTTCATCATGGCGCTTTAATAAAAATATATTTTTTCTTCTTTTCAAGTGTCAAGGATCGCTTTGGCTCCAACAATTCTTGGATACCAATGCTCCTCCAGATCCTTCTTCCCCTTCACTTTTCACTGGCCACATCCCTTCTTCTAATCTCACCCCTTGCTGTGTTTTCACTCTCCACACTGACCTTCCTCTCTCTGACCCTGAACAATCTGTCCACAGCAAAGCCCTCAGCTTCAAACCTTTACGCCCACACCCCAATGAATTTGGAGCACAGCATGATTCTGAGCTCTTCTTCCATTACCTTCACATCTCTGATCACTTCTTTGGCTAAAGTCTTCATCCCCCACCCACACAGTGGACCCTTTCTCCCTGTCTACAGAGCTCTTGTTCCATCTGGACCCCTCCTTTGGGCCTCTTACCCTCTACAGATCTTTTTGTTTTTTGGAACTGACAGCATAATATCATCTGCCTCAATTTCTCTGATCCCCTCATTCACTCTAACTTACCTTGCTCTGAACTTGCAGTACTCCATTCTCTCAGGTCCAATCATAACATTGTAGTTAAACTTGCTGAGAACGATGGTACTGTTGTTGTTTGGCCTCCAACCTCATAATACCCAAATTCTGAACAGCCCTCTTCTACCTCCTCCCAAGACCCACAAACAGGGCTGCCTGGTAGACCCATCACTTCAGCATGTTCTTGGTCCATAAAGCTGATTTCCTCCTATTTCCACTCTATTTTTCTGCCTGGTTCAGTCTCTTCACATCTACATGTGCAACTCTCCTGATACTCTCCACCACTTTAACAGCTCCCAGTTTCCTGGACATAACCATCTCCTTTTCACCATGGACATCCAATCCTTCTACACCTCCATTCTCCACAGTCTGAGGGCTCTCTGCTTCTTCCTTGAATGGAGGCCCAACCAGTCTCCATCCACCACCATCCTCCTCCACCTGGCTGAACTGGTTTTAACATTGAACAACTTCTCCTTCACCTCCACCCACTTTTTGTAAATAATATGTGTTGTTATGGGTAACTGCATGGGCCCTAGCTTCTAGCCACCCCTGCCTGCTTGTGGAATATGTGGAACATTTTTTGTCTGAGTCCTACTCAGAAGCCCTCCACTTCACCTCTATTTCATTAAATTGATGACTGAATTGGTTCTGTTTCCTGCTCTCCCTGAACTGAAAATGTTTAATTTCCACCCTTCCCTCACCTTCACATTGCCCATCTCTGCATCTTCCATTCCTTTCTTGGCTTTTTTGTTTCTATTCCTGGGTATAGCCTATCGACCAATATCCACTATAAGCACTGAGTCCTACAGCTACCTTGATTATATTTCCTCCTGCCCCACTTCCTGTAAAAGCTCTCTTCCATTCCCCCAACTTCTCCATCTCCATTGCAACTATTCTGAAGATGTAATCTTACATACCAGTGGTTCCATTATGTCTTCCTTTTTCCTTATGTGAGGACGCTCCCCCATTGTGGTTGACAGGGTCCTCGACCGTATCTGTTCCATTTCCTATACTTTCCCTCTCACCCCTTCCAAGAACCACTATAGGGTTCCCCTTGTCCTCACTTTCCACCCCATTAGTTTCCTTTTTCAACAGGTCCACCAATTACACCACCTCCAGCGTGATTCCACTCTTCCCTTTCAGCATTCCTGAGGGACCGTTCCCTCCTCAATAATCTGCTCAACCCCCCAGTCATCAACAACACCTCCTCCCTTTCCCATGTCAGCTTTCTATGCAAATGCAGGAGATGCAACACCTGCTCTTTTACTTCCTCCCGTCCCACTGTCCAGGGCCCCAAACTCCTTTGAGTTGAAACAGCAATTCATTTGCACTTCTTTCGATTTAGTATACTGTATTCGCTGTTCATAATACATTCTCCTCCACCTTGGGAAGGTCAAATAAAGATTGGGTCACCAGTTTGCCGAACATCTCTGTTTATACGGCACCCATGACCCCAAGATTCCGGTCAGCTGGAACTTTAATTCTCCATCCCAATGCCCATTATGACCTCCCTTGTTTCTTGTTCTTTTTGTCCAAACATAAACCAAACATGAACTTTATTCATAAAATTTGTAAAAGTACATTATGTAATAGTTCAAATTTGACATTACATAAAAAATAATACAGACCAGTTTCTTTCAATACCGTACAAGAGATGCCTCACTACACTTGCCATCACAGCATATTTCCAGTGTATATTTACATTTCATGTCAAACATTCTTTGGTGCATACAACCTGAGGTGTTACACAATTTTCCATCCTCTCAGTGTACTATGGTGGGATGGCCTCAGAGAGTGGCCTTTCCCCTCTGTTTTCCAGTTCCAATGAAACTCAATGTAAGCTCGAGAACTCAGCATTAAGTTCAAAAGTTTCAGATCAGATCCTCTGCTCCCTTTTTGTTGGACTGCAGCGCTAGTAATCATTCCGCTTTTGCTGTTTACAGCTCCTTTAAACCCATCCTTTGTTTCTTGTCCTATTACCATCTCCTTTCACTTTGCACTATCATCCTTTTTGTCATTTAATCTCCTTTGTCTTTCACCACATGACAGACCTTCCCTTTTTTCCTTTCCCTCCTCTCCACCTTCCCTGATTCTGTAGCTGTTAAAAACCTGTTACAGCTCTATTTTCCTTCAATCTTGATGAAAGGCCATTGACCTGAAATAATAACTCTCTTTTTCTCTCCTCGGTGCTACCTGATTTACTGAATATTTCCAGCATTTCCTCTTCAGTTAAGTTGGAGTTTTATATTTCTAGTTACTTTACAGTTAAATTTTGAACTATGTTTCCATGCTTTCCAGGAGAGAGATATATAAAAAGAGAAAGATAGAGCCATAACTAATTGTAGTGGAAGACAAAAAGAAAAAAAATCACTGGAAAGAGAGACACAAATTTTTCCTAACACATTGAAAAATGAGAAACACCACAGATGATTAACTATATTATTTATAATATATTTTGCATTTCGGGCTATAATAGTCCCGCCAATATAAATTGGCATAAACTCTGACATACCAACATTCCCAGGAGACATTTGCTAGTATTTCAGTAGTAAACTAATTCTGAATTCAAAGTAGCTTTATTATTTATATTTATAGGAGATTCTAAGAATGGAGGTATTAGTAGAGCTATTTATCTTGCTTTTTAGGTTTAACAAATGATTATCAGTGTTTTGTCATATGTAGTTGTTCTTTTTTAAAAAATTATCTTACTAAAAGTATATTAAGCTGCTGCAGTAGTGGAATTTTGTTTAATCATGATACAATATAAACTAGGTATCCCAACAATATTTTATGATCCTATCATAAGGTAACTTTGAGTGTAATCAATGAACTTTGCAGATCCTAAGACTAAGGACCTCCTCTAATTGAAAGGATAACACATAATTCATTATCATAATGCTCCTGACTGAAGCTTGTGAAAGGGATAACAATCCCTTTGATTTCCTACTTTTTTATCTTACCTTGCCTATTGTAAGATATCTTAAAGAATGAAAATGACTGTGCCATCTAAAGGTGATTAATCTCCTTTTTGCTCAATTTAAGAAAATTGCATGTGATGAAATCAAATATATTTCATGCACATTTATGAACATCTATTGCTGCTTCTATAAATGCTGATAACGAAAGAATGTAAATGATCATTTGGATGTAAATGGTATGAGCAAAGGAGCTCTAAATGCACTACAAGTTTTGCATGATATAAAATATTTACAGTACATTTTTTAGCATATTGGTTCATTTAGACCTTTTCCATATTTCTGAATTTTTTTGAGAACAAGTATTGAGAACTGTGCTTCTTACTCCTGAGTGTAGCTTTTTTTTGAAGTGTCTTAACTACAATATTTCACAGCTCAGGTGGTGCCTGATGAAGGAAGGAATGCCATGAAGATCAACAAGCACCAGACCACATTTGCAGACCTTGGTGTATCCACCTGCCAGTGAATGGGGTCAACTGTCTCTGCTTCCTTAGCAGCAACGAGAGTTCTGTTGTCTGTAACAAGGACAGCTGTAGCAAGTTTTAACATGGAGATAAGACTGCCAGTGATTGTCAAGGTCAACAACACCCTGAGCTATTGGCTCATTCCTTGCCAGCATGGCAATATGTGGTATCTTACGTTTCAAACAGGCAAATGATGTGTAGGGTGCAAGGGGTGTTATAACTGGCTTCAGCATCTTACATAAATCAATGTAAAGGTCAGTTGGGTGGTCTGTGCAATGGGTGGTCAATCCAGTGCTATCCTTGAACAAAATTGAAGTTCAACCCACACTCTCTGCTTCAATCACTAACTCTGGTTCTGCATACCATAGTCTCACAACTCCCTATGCAAGAAATCTTCTCCTGAGTGCTGTTCTAAATCACTTATGCCTCTATTCAAGGAAATATAGTCCACATACTCTAATTTAATTTCTTCCTTGAAGAATTCCATTGATTGTTGGGGGTTTTGTTTTTGGTAGTGGAATGGAATGAAAAAAAAAGTATTTGTATTGTGAATGATAAAATTGAAGCAACAAATAGTTACCTTTGTTATACACTATAAAAATGCTTCATATCTTAAAAACCTCCGTTAAGCTTCCTCTTAGCCTTCTTTGCTTCTTTGGAAATAGTCTCTATATTTATAGCTTTAATGTCCTTCCTAAAATAAAATGTCCAAATCTGTAGACATTATTATAATTGTTGCCTAGTCAATGTATTGTACAATTAATCATTATTTCTGTACTCTGTGTTGTGTCCCCTTATTTATAGTGTTATGAAGCTTGTGGAGACCAATAACTTAAAAAAAAATTTGAATCCCCAGTGACTAGCTTAAAGGAATCATACAGCAAGATTTCAAGCTTTAAGACTTTTACTGCAACAAATTAAAATCAACATTGATTAAACATTACTTATTAGGCAACCAATGCTCTAAACTACAAAAAATACGTCCCTTATTGGTGTTTTAACACACTCAAAACTCCCATTCTGCAGTTATAGTTTATCGCACACCCTCCAACTATTGCTGTCTGTATAAGAACCAGTCCAAAGTTACTCCCAAATTCCAGAGCATCATGTTTTCCCTTAAACTGAAAGAGACTGTTCAAAGCATAACCATTTTATAAAACCTCACATTTGTAACAATAGAAACCAAAATGATTCAGAATTTCTATCAGCACTTGTACTTTCAAACAGTTACTTATTTGAAACCCCAAGATTTCTCTGTTCAACTTATCCTTCCACTCCAATTACTTCTCTTTCTCTCAAAACCGACAACCTCACAATTTGCATCAGCCACCTGACTTGCCTCTTCTACTAGAAAGGAAGGTTTGCATTTATAAAGCACGATTCACAACCTCAGTATGTCCCAAAGTGTTTTATAACCAACAAAGTGTTTTTGGACTGTAGAGACTGTTGTACTATGGGAAAAACAGCAGTCAGTTTGCACACAGACAGGACCCATGAACAGCAATGAGATAAATGATCAAATAATCTGTTTCAGTGGTGTTGGTTGATGGATAAATATTGGCTAGGACACTAGGGAGAACTTCTTTGCTATTCCTCAAATAATGTCATGTGATACTTTACATCCATCTGAGAGGGTAGACTGAACTTCAAGTTAATGCTTTGTTTGAAGTGTAACGGGAGAAATCATCTGGACCCATTGGTGGCAGGTGCCATGTGGCCGGGGGTGGTGGGGGTGGGGGATTGGTGGGGGTTGGGGGGTGGCCCAATTCGGCCTGAGGGACAGAAATCGGTTTCATGCCAGTGTGAAAGCACAGCGGGGTCATCTGAGGGTGTCCGCTGTGGCGGAATGCAAATCCCGCTGGAGGCTGGGATGCAAAGCAAAGCCCAGCTGGAATTGCCCCCTCACGCCTGATTTACCGTGATGCCGATGTGGAAACACGCCAGCTCAGAACACGTCTGGACAAGCTCTGACGTGCAGAAGACGGGACTCACCTTTTGGGCCTTGCTCAGATCATGGACATCCTAGGAGAAGATGATGATGGAGCCCTACAGCTACCGGGCCCTGGAGGAGCATGTGCATCGCATGCTGGGAGGATTCTCATGGACATAGCTCCACCGCGAAGCAGCTCTTGGAAGGTGGGATGTCTCTGTTGATGCTTCAGGTCTGCTTCAGAACATCACGGCCTTGTCCAAGGGCTGCTACGGATGATCAGCAAGGAGGGTCGAAAGGAAAGTCCAGCTTGAGTGGGAGAGGAAGGTGTACCGGTGAGGGGGTGGGAGAGGAAGGTCTAGGTTTGACTGGGAGAGGAAGGTATAAAGGGGGAAGGGGGAGGGGGGAATGGGAGAGGAAGGTCTGGGTGTGATGGGGAGAGGAAGGCATAATGGGGGGAGGGGGATGGGGGAATGGGAGAGGAAGGTCTGGGTGTGACCGGGAGAGAAAGGCGTACCGGGAGGTGAGGCTGTGAGGTTGTGAGTTGGGGGATGAAGGTATTGGGGTGGGCTGTGGGGGGGGGGGGGTGGTGGTGGTGTTGGGGGGGGGGTAGTGGGGGGAAGGGGGGGAATGTGGTGGTGAGGTTGGAGGGAGGGGCAAAGGTGTGGGAGGTCTGAGGTTCAGAGGGAGGGGCGAAGGTGTCGGGGGTGAGGATGAGAGGGAAGAGGTGGGAGTATGGGGCAAGGAGGATGTAACGGGGAGAATGCAGCAAGTGGGGAGGAAGGTGTAAAGGAGGGAGTTGGGGAGGAGGAATTTGGAGATGGAAGATGTCTGTGGTGAGGAAGGAATAAGGATGGAGGAGGGAGTAAGGCAGGGGGATGTCCAGGTGAGCATGCAAAGGAGGGGTCTGTGGAATGAATGACTGCCTCCTGGGGAGAGAATTGAGGGTGAGCATGGTAGGAGGGAATAGTGAGAGTGAGAGGAGGTAGCAGGAGCCAGTTGGGTGGGAGAGTGAGGATGCATCGATAGCGATAGAAGGGACAGTGAGGGTGGCTGCTTGGGGCTCAGAGGCAGGCACAGATCCTGGGGGTGGGAAGGAAGTGGTCTAGTAGGTCAATGTGGATGGGGTGGGATTCTCAGGATGATAGGGATCGTGCACATTCGCCTGGACATCGTGGGATGACAAGGGCTTGGGTTGGTAGGTGATGGTGAGGAGGTGGACTGTGATGCCAGGGGGTCGACAGTGATGGGGAAAAGGCATGGGTGACATGGGGAGGGGAAAGAATGGGGGAGCTAACAATATACTTGACCATGACCATTGTTGTCAAAATCAAAAGTGGGCGGAGCCTCGTGTTGGACAGGCACAGGTGCCGCATGGGAGTGTGATCTGTGGGTGGGCCGAGATGCAGATCAGCTCAGATAGACAACTGAAAAAGAACCCCAGCAGGCAGCATTGAAAATGCTCAGGGCATTGAGATGAGTGTGATGGAGGAAGGCTCCATGTGCTTGGGAGAGTGCTTGCATGAGTTTCTGAAAGATACTGCCACACATACACTTCTGCCCCCAGAATCACTCAGGGCCTGGCTACGTGCAGCTGAACTGCTGTGGGGTGAAGGGGGGTGGTGGATGCAGTGGGAGGACTCATGAAACCTGTCAATGAAGCTGAAAGACAACATTTCACATTATTCAATGAAAGTGAATATATTTTCAGATTATAAAGTGACAAAAAGTGTTCACCCAAGCAAACACGTGATCAGAATTTCTTAACTTTTCTAGGCCAGACACTTCTTCTAGGTGCTACCCTGACATCCTCAGCAGGGTTGGAGACAGACTGTGTAATGGTTGGCCCTGTTGTCTCTGATGACTTTGATGTGCATCCTCTGGAGAGCCGAGGCCTTGAGGGCCCCAGCTTGCTCTGGCTGTCCTCCTGTGGCTCCCTCTGTGGTAACAGAGGACAAGGTTGAGGGGTCACAGGCAAAGGGGACTCAGAGGGAGTAGACAGCCTCTGACATTCCTAAGCAGATGACCTAGACGTAACCAGCTGCCATTCCTCCTCCCTCCGATTGCCCGAGGGTTCTGGCCTGACTCTGTGAGGGGAAGGAGCACCTTGAGGAGCATTGAGGTGCCCCATTACCCTCTCACATTGCCACTGCAGTAACTCACTCATGGCTACCGTGATGGAGTGCAGGTCTGCACGCATCTCCACGTTCTGCTGGACCAGGGGCACCATAGCGTCTACCATCCCTGCCATGGAGATCTCCATATGTGCACATGTGGGCACCACTTCATCAGAGAGCAGGCGGACGCATTCCTCTGACTCGCGTGCCACTCTGTTGGGGGCTTGCAACAGCTCTGCATGATGTTCCTCCACCTTCTGCTGACTCTCCAGGATGAGTTGGAAGGCCAAATCCAGAGGCTCATCATCTGACTCGGACCTCACAAATATCTCTTCCCCAGCAGTCCTCCAAGTGCCGGGGAGCTTGGCCGAACCTGTAGCTCCTGCTTCAGACACACGTCCTTGTGGTGACCACCAGATTGTGAACCTGATCCTGCTCTAGATCTAGGTCCCACCGAGGTGTGTGTCTCTGTGCTGGTGGAGGGTGTGGGTAAGCACTGTGACGGGTCTTCCAGGCTGCTTATTTCCAGCTCTTCACTGGAGGAGGTGTCCTCTTGGCTGGAGGTGAGGACATGGATGGAACTGAGGGATTGGCTAGCTGAGGGCGTTGGTCACTTGGCAGAGCTCCCTGCGAACTAAAATAGAGATGATTAGCATGTGGCAGCACAGTCAAAAGCAGGAGAGAGAGCACTCACAATTGTGCTAAGAGGGGGATGATTTGGTGCAGGATCCTCACATGGGTGTTTGCCGCCGACCTTGTGTCACCGCAGACACGGTCCACATCCTCACCAGTCAGTGTAATGACATGCTCCTCAAAGTGAGTGAGGGGCCTAATGTGGATTCCGGTTTGGGACATCTCCCTGCTGTCATGAGCCAGGTTCTCTTGCATAAAAACGGATGGGGAGAGTGTGAGCAGGATGCATGGCACTGCATGGGATGTTTGTGTGGTGAGCGGAGCCATGGACAGGATGAGGATGTGAGCTCCAGAGGATATGAGCCTGATGGAGATGTGAGGGTGTATGTGAGAGTTAGTGGTGATGTCCCTTGAGGTGTGAGATCCCTGTGGATGTGTGATGGGTTCCTGAGTGTGTGAGTTGACAGTGATGAGGTGGTTGACTTACACTGGCAGAGCGGGTGGGACCATTCATCCTCTTCCTGCACTGGTTGGCTGACCTCCTCTGTGCTCCGGCGGTGCTGACTGCCACTGCCACCTCCCAGGCCAGATTGGTGATGCTGGTGGACCTCCTGCGGCCAGAGCGGGGGTAGAGGACATAACGGCGGCCTTCCACTGCATCCAGCAGATGCCCCAGTGAGGCGTCACTAAATTTGAGGGCTGCCATCACCTTTGATTTTGGGGCCAGCTATCACCTGGAGCAGTCCTGGTCTGTAGACAAGTAGGTTGTGCTCTGGTGCACTTTAATTATGGCATCTGACGCGAGGAAGCACTGAGGTCACAGCGTGGCGGGCAAACTGAGCTGGCCAGCTATCTGGTGTGTTTACCGTGAATGCATTATTAATGAGGTGGGACGTGCTGGGAGTGGGACGACACTGTGCGAAAACCCGCTATTGCTGCTGGGGGGGGTCAAGTGACTTGTTTCACACCATGGCTGAAGATTGAAAAATTGTGCCCTGCTATCTTTCCTCTGTCTTCTTTCAATAGCCTTATGGTGCATGCCAAGAAGGGACAGTGACTTATCTAGCTTAAATTCTGATAATTTTTATTAGCTGATTAATTTTCTACAGGTAGCTCTATCAATTGTTCTATATTCTTCTCTTCTTCTCTAGTACAATTATGTTCTTATTCCCACTATTGTCTGTATGAATTGATGCAAGATTAAAATTAATATCATTGCCATCCCTTCATCATTCACAACTATGTCCCTCCTTCATCTCTGTGTGGGCCTATCCTCTAACTGTTGTATTATTTTTAAAAATGCATATTTAATATTTCCTTTGATATTATTTGGTAGTCCTTTTCATCCCTCCTTTGACCTTACTAACATTCCTTTTCACTTCTGTATTCTGCCTTCCATGCCCCTTGAGAATTTTTTTGCTATCATTATCTAGAAATTCATCATATGTTTTCTTTTTAAGTTCCACAAATCATTTTATTTTGATGCACCCTATTTATCGCCCTGTAAATAAAAATACTTTTCACTCTATGCAAATCACATTTGAAAGTTTTGTCCATCTGTTTGTTAACCTGTCTGCCCAATTAATTTGGCTCACTTATCTTATTCTTATCTTGCTAAACTTTGCCTTTTTCCAGTCCAGCACTCTTATCATTGGCATTTCATTGGTTCGGATTTTGCAGGGTGAGTGGGGTGCAGAGTAGACGGTGAAATGTTGGCATTCACCATCATTACCCACTCTGAAGCTGATTGCACCTTCAGGATGCCAGGCATGTGCAGATTAGCACAGAAGCCACAAAATTGCAGCCCGTTACTCAGTTCCCCAAAACATTTAAAAAAATCTTTTTGTACCTTCACCCATGTGTATGTCATGACATTTATTTCACTCTATGTTAAAGAAGGAACCGGATTTATTTTAGTGCTTATGTTCCTGATTGGAGGGTCTGTGAAAATTCTTTAATGCGTTTGGCTGATGGACAGTGAGGAACGTTGTTTTATCACTGCACCGTGACGGAGGTGAAATTTTCACCAGGGAGGTATTAGCAACTTTATTGTCAGTGGTGGACGCCCTTTCTTCATCACCACTGACCGCAAAATCCAGCTCATTATCTTTTCCTGAGGGGACCCTCAGGTTCCAGTGCACTGCTAGAATCCTTCATGATTTTCCCTTGATGCTTCTCCAGAAAATGTTATAATCATGAATTATTTAGTCCCCAGTCCTGTCCAAACGTATGCCATATCTCTATGATACCCCTTATCGCATCCCTCCATAGAATTATTACTACTTCTAAGTCTAAAATTTCATTTTGAATGCTTTGTGCATTTACATAATACTGTTAAATCTTGACTCCAAGATGTTAGAATGCTGACTTTATTCTTTTTCTTAGGGCGGGATTTTCTGCACCCACCCTCCGCCGGGATCTTCCGGTCCCGCTGCAAGTCAATGGATCTCCGGCTGGGGCACTGCCTCGTCCGCAGCGAGTCCTGCCTGTGACAGGGCCGGAAGATCCCAGCCTTGGTTTTCTCAGTTAGTTTTTTGCTATAACTGTCCCTTCTGTAGCAACGTTTTTGTCTCTCGTCACCTCATGCCCTTTTCCTCTGACAGTATTTTCTTTCCGTTTATTTCCATTAAGTTTCTGCCTCTTATTTCAATTGTTTTATTAATCCTTGTGCCTTTGTTTATTCTCAAACCTAGGATTTTCTCATCCTGTGCCATAACAGGTTAAATTCCCCCTCCTCGCTGCTTTTTTTCTCTAAAATCCATATCATCGGGTTCTAATACAAACCATGACTTTTAGCGACTAAGCTGTCTTTTCCCTGGCACAGGGAAGTAACATACCCACATGGGCCTCCTAGTCATAACTGAGAAAAGAAATTAATTGACGTATGTAGAAAGGACAAGTGTTTTATGAGTATAAACATTTCAGTTGCACTATTCATGAATTAGTTTTTAAATGTCTTTGGCTGAAGGAAGGATACATTACTTTCTCAATTGACTGCCTTTATCTAAGCCAGCAGCTCATGATATTCAGGGCTGCAGGAGTCTGTTGACCTTTACCAGTGCTTTCGCAGTTAACAGTGACAGACGGCAACACAAAGCTCCCTTGCAACTTAATCTTGTCATCATCCTATTTCTTCTTTAACGGTTATGCAACAATGGCTGCTGTTGATGAGTTTACAGCAGAAATCTGATAATATAGACTCCAGCTCTAGATTCTATTTTTATTCCATTTAGAATCACCATATAATAGCTGTCTCCCTTTTTATTACAAAAATCGTTGTTTTCATTCCCCAGGGTTACATTCCTTTTGTGCTGTCACAGCCGACACAGTCCATTAATACTTTATAAAGTCATTCTCAGGGAGGATAGTATGTCAAAGTCACATGGTGTAACTGATTCTGCATCTCTAGTCACTGCCTAATTCATTTTGTCTATGTTCTGGACCACAGGTTTCTTGTAGAAATTTTAATAATCAGAGCTATTTCCACGGTGAATTGTCATTTAATCAGTGAGTGACTTACTGAAGCTTTAACACTGCTTGAAAGATAAATGGCCTGTTCCTTGTAAAATTATCAGCCAGGAGGCTGAAATAATGCAAAGTGAAAAATAATGTCAGCAGGTAGGGATGGCCTGTAAAATAGTAAAGAGAACACAAGAACACAAGAATTAAGAGCAGGAGTAGGCCACTTGGCCCTTTGAGCCCGCTCCACCATTCGCTAAGATCATGGTTGATCTGGTTGTGGCTTCAAGTCTACTTTCCTGTCCGGCCCCCATAACCCTTGACTCCTTTGTTGATCAAAAATCTATATAACTCAGTCTTGAATATGTTCAATGACCCAGGCTCCACTGCTCTCTGGGGAAGAGAAATCCACAGACTAATGACCCTCCAGGAGAAAAAAAAATCTTCGTGTCAGTCTTAAATGGGTGAACCCTAATTTTTAAACTGCATCCCTTAATTCTAGCCTCCTCCACAAGAGGAAACATCCTCTTAGCATCCACGGTGTCAAGTCCCCTCAGGATCTTATATGTTTCAATAAGCTCCCCTTTCATTCTTCTCAGTTCCAGTGGGTATAGGCTCAACCTGCACAACCTTTTCTCATAAAGTAACCCCTTCATCACAGGAGTCAGTTGAGTGAACGTCCTCTGAACTGCTTTGAATGCAATTATATCCTTTCTTAAGCAAGGAGACCAAAACCATACACAGTACTCCAGATGCAGTGTAACCAAGGCCCTGTACATCTGCAGCAACACTTCCCTATTTTTATACTCAATTCACCTTACAATAAACACCAACATTTCATTTGGATCCTTAATCATTTGCTGCACCTGCATACCTACTTTTTTGTAATTCATGTACCAAGAAGCACAGAATGCTTTGTGCCAGAGTTCTGCTGCCGCTTTCCATTTAAATAGTATACTACTTTTCTATTCTTCCTGTCAAAGTGGGCAAGTTCACATTTTCCCACATTATACTCCATTGCCAAATTATTGCCCATCACTTAATCTATCCAAATCCCTTTGTAGGCTCTTTATGTCATCTTGACAATTTACTTTCCCACCTATCTTTGTGCCATCAGCAAATTTAGCTACCATATGTTCAGTCTCTTTATCGAAGTCATTGATATAGATTGTAAATAGTTGAGGCCCCAGCAATAATCCTTATGGCACTCCACTAATTACAGCTTGCCAACCTGAAAATTACCCATTTATCTCTATTATCTGCTTTCTGTTGGCTAACCAATCTTCTATCCATGCTAATATGTTACCCCCCCTGCCCTCCCACCTCCACCCTTCCACCATTTGACTCTTATTTTGTGTAGTAACCTTTGATGTGTGTCACATCAAATACCTTTTGGAAATCCAAGTACACCACATCTACAGGTTCTCCTTTATCTAACTTGCTGATCCTTTCTCAAAGAACTCTAATAAATTATTCAAACATGACTTCCTTATCACAAAGCCACATTGACTCTGCATGATTGTATAATGATTTTCAAATTGTCCTGTTATTACCTCCTTAATAATGGATTCTAGCATTTTCCCTATGACAGATGTTTGGCTTACTGGCTTATACTTTCCTGCTTTCTGTCTCTCTCCTTTCTTGAATAGAGATGATACAATAGCAAGTTTGCAATCATCTGCAACCTTTCTGGAATCTATTGAATTTTGGAAGGTCACAGCTAATGCATCTACTATCCCTGTAGCCACTTCTTTTAAGACCCTGGGATGCAGAACATCAGGTCCAAGGAACTTGTCAACCTTTAGTTCTATTAATTTTACCAATGTCTTTTCCCTAGTGATTGTGATTGTTTTAAGTTCCTCCCTCCCTCCCTTTTACCTCTTAATTTTCTAGTATGCTTTTTGTGTCTTCTACATTGAAGGCAAACATAAAATACCTGTTCAATGCTTCCACCATTTCCTTGTTTCTTATTATTAACTCCTCAGTCTCACCCTCTAAGGGGCCGGCACTCACTTTAGTTATTCTTTTTCTTTTCAATTGCTTGTAGAAACTCTGACTATCTGTTTTTATATATCTAGCTAGCTTTCTCTAATAGTCTAATTTCTCTCTCCATTTATTTTTAGTCATTCTTTGCTGGTTTCTAAAACCTGTCCAATCTTCTGACTAACCATTGCAGTATTGTACATGTTTTCTTTCAATTTAATACTATCCTTAACTTTCTTAGTTAGCCACAGACATTCTCATAGACTATCTTTCTCAATGGAAGATATCTTTACTGAGAGTTCTTACATACCTCCTTAAATGCCTGGCACCGCTTCTCTACTATCCTGCCCTTTGACCTGTTTTCCCAGTTCACTTTAACCAATTCTACCCTTGTAATTCACTTAATTATAATAATGGTCTTAGACTTGTACTCCTCACTTTCAAACTGAATGTAAAATATTATCATGTTATGATTACTGTTGCCTAGAGACTCCTTTACTATGAGGTCATTAATTAATCCTGCCTCATTGCACATACCAACCCTAAAATAGCCTGCTCCCTGGTTGGCACTAGAACATACTACTCTAGAAAAAAATGACCTACCCTGAATACACTCTATGACCTCATCTTCCAGACTACCTTTGCCAATCTGATTCATCCAATTTATATGATGGTTAAAATCACTCATGATTATTGCAGTATGTTTCTTTAGAAACTACCATTATTTCTTCCTGTATACTCTGCCCAACAGTGTAGCTAATGTTAGGGGGCCTATGAACTACTCCCATAAGTGACTTCTTACCTTTGCTATTTCTTATCTCTACCCAAACTTATTCTACACCTTGACCTTCTGAACTAAGGTCATCTCTCACTACTGTACTAATGTTGTCTTTAATTAATAGAGCAACCCCACCACCTTTTCCTAGTTCCCTGTCCTTCCAGAATGTCAAATACCCCAGCATATTTAGATCCTAGCCCTGGTCGCCTTGCAACCATGGCAGAATTTTACACTGATAGGGCGGGCGTGGGCTCAACCTGATCAGACGTGAAATTGTGTAAGATGACATCGGTCAAGCAGTCCAATGTTATCCCGTGCTCACGCGATATTTCGGTCACTAGGTGCACGCAAAAGTCAGAAGCTGGCCCACGGACAACTAAGAGGGCAACTAAGCCCATTAATGGTGCAATTGTCTGTCATTTTCTGGAGCCCATACAACCTAATGGTTAGTGGACAGGCGAATCGACCAGGTGGCCTTTGCACTTTTCAACAAACCTCATTCACGGATGGGATGAGATTTCCGTGATGAAATAAAATATAAATAAATTTCCGTGGACAGCATTTTCATAACTTAAATTTCCAGGTGGCTGATTATGGTGCATGGACACTTTCTTTCAGCTTTTGAAACCTTTATTTTTGTTGTTCCAGGTCTTTGGCTCCCTGAGGCAGCTCTCTGCCTTCAGGAAACTTTCTGTCAATGCTGGCCCGTGCCCACATTGACATCATCACCTGCCCTCTTCTCAACCCCATCCCGGAAGCGCTGAACTTTTCAGCGCGTGTGAAATCGTGGTCGGGGGTTGACCACGGCTGACGGTCCGTTTCCCGGCTGATCCCGGACCCACTGATTGCACCTGCCCACCGAGCTGAAAATTCAGGCCATGGGCAGAATTTTTCCCTCGGATGGTGTGCAGGCCCCACTGGCTCGGCGGCAGGCGGCCAGCCAACCCCTGCCACTGAAGTGGGGCCCGCCGCCATTTTATGTGGGCGGGCCAATTAAGGCCCGCCCAGCGGCATCCCCGACAGGAAGCACTATGTACTTCCTGTGTGGGGGGGAGGAAGGATTCCTCATCTGTCAAAGTGCGCTCTTTCGTGCATGCGCGCGAAAGAGCGCACTGCTCCCTGAGGCAAAGTGCTGCCTCAGGGAGATCGTGACAGGTAAGTTAAGTGTAAAAATAGAAACATTAAAAAATTATTAACATCTCCCCCTCATGTGACAATGTCACACAAGATGGGACATGTTAATAAAACACACATAAACTTTATTACTTTTTTACAAAATGGACATGAAACTTCATCCCGCCAGTGGATGAAGTTTCATGAATAACCTGGAGCCTGCTGGGTCTCCTGGCCTGCCCGCCAGCCTTAAGGTTGGCCGGGCAGGTCTTTAATTACTTTAATTAGCCTTTCAATGGTCTCAATTGGCCATTGACAGGTTGGTGGGCAGACAGCTGATTTTGCTGTCCGCCCGTCTTCCTAAAAATTTAAAGGGACTGGGATGACGTCGGGGATTCCTCCCAATGTTATCCCACGTCATTTTCCCCTCGGTGAGCGGGCCCCGCCCCCAAATCGCTGAGGGGAAAATCCTGGCCCATGTCTCTGAAATAGCTATCAGGTCATATATATTTATTTCTATCAATTCAGAAATTTTGAAATGAAAGAAATAAAAGAGACAGAAAGCTGACAAGAGTTACATAACATTTGTAAAATGTAAGGCAATGAAGAAGCGTGAATTCTGAATGGCTGGACAAAGAGAAAATGTATGTTATACAGAAAGAGAAGAAGTAACAAGAATACCTTAGCACGCAAGTCACATTAAAATCAATAGGATCAATACAAACCTTTCAGGAAACACTAATTTTATAAAAATTGCTAAAATAGGTAAATGTTCTGTTAACAATCATACTTCACCTTGCAGGAAATTGGGCGAGGATATACTCAGCATATATATTTTGGTGAGGCACATTTACTATAACTCCCTAATCACTATCATCTAGTGTTATTTGAACATTTATAAAACAATTGTACATTATCAACAATACCTCATTAAATCCTATTCTTAAATGACTTTAATCAGATCAGTTCAAGTATAGTTCATTAATTAATATCTATGAATCTGACTCAATTTCTAAGAACCAATTTTAGATATTTTTAAATGATTATGTAGAGCCCACTTTAAAAAAAAAATCCGTAAACCATGTTTTAGACAGGTAATAAAAGGGAATGTGAAGCATGTAGAGGAAACACAACGTGTGTGATATACTGGCATTAGATTAAAATAATTCAAAATACTGCCTTGCGGAGAAACATTTTAATGGTTTATGTAGGTCTTGAATAATTCCAAACTCACCTTCAAAACTGTCTAGTTTTTCACCATGATAACACTTCCACTGATCACAAGAACATTTTCACTTTTTCATCTATCTGTATTTTAACAGGAAAAATCTGCTATGTATCCACAAAGCAGTTTAATATGCAATGTATTAGGACGGAATGCAATCTGTATGTTAACATTCTTTACAAATTTATCTAAAATACAAACAAGCAAGATAGTTTGTTGTTTCTTCGTTGTTTGTTTCACTTATTTTTTTGGTATTACAGAAAAAGTAACATGCTATCAGGAATCAAACAAGTTTGAAATATTTGGACTATGATCAAAGTATGCTCAGTATGTCTGTTGAAAAGTATGTATTTAATACCATCAGTAAACAGGCTGAAAGTTGTTATTAATGTAGGTGGTGTGAAGGCGTTAAATGTACGTACGCATATATGGAATTTGTAACTGAAGCTTTACAAAAGCTTCACCAAAGAACTTCATTAGGCCATAATGAATCCATTTTCTCTGGAGCAACTAACTCTCAGAGAGCTGATAGAGCACAAAGAGAACTTAAGAAAATTTACTTTACCATTTCTGATACTTTCATTAATTTTGTATCTCAAAGGCATTTGGTATTCTCCGGTGTTTGGTTCATTTGAAAACGCCTTAATCTCAGATAATAGTAGAGTCCCTGCCACTGGTGAACCACAAGCACAAAACAAGCCTTGGCAATTTTTACTAACTTCCCTCGTGAATGTCAACAGCGCTCGGATACTCAAGTGCTAATCTATGGTGATTTTTTGGTGTCTCTGATACAAATTCAATTCCTTTAAGATGACCTTTAAAACTTACCTCTTTAATCAAGCTATTGGTCAAATATCACTTAATATCCCCACAACTGGTTCAGTCTCAAATCCTGTTTGATCACACTCTTGTGAAACATCTTGAAATGTTTTACTATGTTAAATGCACGATATAAATACAAGTTTTTGTTATTGGAAATCTATTTCTGTTTGATTGTTTTGAACATATCTGATAGATTCCATCTGCAGTTCTCAATATTATTGGTTATATGGCTCTTTGCTTTTGAAAGCATTGCCCTTTCCTCCGATTCATTTTGAATGTTTTGTAAATAAACCGACTCTTGTTAATTAAACGGGCACTTGTGACTTACTGATGTTCTTTGTTTAAAATTTGTTCAGCTGTTGCCTTGTGTGAGAAATATGCTTTTTGTAAACAGTGGCGGCTGGATGCAGCAAATTGGAAAACCAGATTTAGGGCCGGATAGTTGTGAAAGAGGTGGGAAGGTCGAGGCGGGAAACTTCCTAATGCAGCAGACCTGTTTCCTTTAAAAAGGCCCCTGCCTGCTGTATTTTCGCTCAGGGGAGGTGAGGGTGGGATGGAGTTGAGCCTGTCACCTCCGGAGGCAGGCCTGAGGCAACAATGGAGGTGGGTGGATGGCGAGGCTAGCAGGCTAGAATGCCTACTTCCACTTAATGGCACATCAAACCAGTTTTAATGATGAATGTCAGGCCCTCAAAACCTTACCCCTTAACTCCACCCACTCACACCCACCAGCACCCTGCCATGCCCCCATGCCCCCATGCCACCACTGGAATTGCAAAAACAGACAGCTATGTTTTATTTTCCTATGTTACATCAGATTGCCTGTCAATCAATATATTCCAGCAGCTCTAACTGAAAGGTGCAGATATTTTATTACTTTCAAAGGGCTGGGCATTTAAATTACTTCAGATCATGACACTGAGTTCCCAAGCACTGTTTTGTTAAGTTTTGAATACACAATAGAAACTTCTCCAAAGTGACAAGCACTCCAATGCATCTCAACACTTACACAATGCTGGTGAATGTAATGTGCAACTTACCTTTGCTGGGCAGATCCCTATAGTCAATCACTGCAATAAAAACATATCTAACTTACAATACAGCATCTAGATATCGAAACTGAAAGAATGGATTTTTTCTTTTGCATTTGTCAATGAAAGAATTCCAGGAGCAGGTGACTGATTTTTTTTTTTTTGGTCCACGACTTTGGACTGGGATTTCTCCATGTTTCACAACTCATCTCAAGTGCTATGGACTATGTATTCTTACAGAAGGGGCTCAACTACACAAAAATTGGACTGCCCATCTCCCGCAATGGAGCTGGCAAGGGTGGGAGTGCTGTCTGTGAGCAGACTACCCATACCCTTATCCCATGCCAGTAAAAATGGTCAGAAATGGGAATGGGACAGAAATCCCGGAATCGGGTCCCACCTGCCATTTTTAAAGGACTCCCAAGTCAACCAGACTTGGCAAAAATCCAAGCCTTAAACTCTGCTACCCAATTTCAGAAAATCATTTTGTTGATCCAGTTATATTGACAGAAAAAAAGGCAAAGCATTTGCCAACATTGAAACATGTATAACATTAAAGGGATATTTAAAGCAACAACAAAAGCACATCAAATTGAGAGTGATCATACCATTAATAACCATTAATGGGTTAGATTTAGCGGTAGCAGGCTACCCCTGCCCTTCAAGGAGTCAGCCAAAGGCCCTTGGCACCTATGGTGAGGAGAACCAGCAGGTACACACCCCAGGGCTCCAGGTTACTCTGGAAATGTCTGGCCCGTCTGAATCCCCTCTTCTTGTGATCTCAGCAGCTCCAGCTCCACAGGCCGAGGAGGGTGCCACTGTCACACAGCATGACCCTGAAAGCAGGCCGGGACCCTCCAGGTCTCGGCCCTCCAGAGGACTCCTGCCAAGGTCATCACAGGCAGAGCATGGCAGCCGGCAGGCTCCCTCCACCTCCGCTATAGCTGTCTGGGGAGCGCCAAGGTGTAGCGGCAGGGTTAGGTAAGTTAAGAAGGTGTTGTTATACAGCCTGGGCACGGGTGTTAATCATTTGTACATACTTTTCACTATTGTCAATAAACTCCCAAGAATGTCACCCTGCCTATGGCTCCTTGCTTTGATGAGCAGTGTTTGTGTCACTCAGATGTGAAACTTTTCTGCACAAGATAAAGGCAGTTTTCTCAGTCCAGGGCCTCTTCCCTGTGCTCTGTGCAGCCTTCAGACCACAGTGATGGTCCAGCCTCACACTACCTGGACACATTACTGATGCCTGCACCTCGATGGTGCCTGTCATTGCTGCCAGAATGTTGTGGGCAGGTGTCACAGAGTTCCGTCATTCTCCCTGTGTGCTCTCAGCACCTTTAAGGTGGGTCAGGCCCCCATCTCAGCATCTGTGACCAGTGATGCTGTGCTCCTGAAGGGCTCAGGTGTTGAAGGTGGACAAAGGATCAGATGCTTTTAAAGTTTCATGGCTGTGTCTCTATGATATGACCCTGATCACAGAGTCCAAGCGAGCTGCCCTCAGTCAGGCAGGAGTCAAATATTCTCAAAGGCTATGTGAAGATCTATAAAGTGTCCTCACTGTGTGTCATCATCATCCTCCTGCAATCGAGCAACTATTAGGGCCTCCACTGCATCTCCATGACAGGAGCAATATCACGGAGGGTATGTGCACTACCAAAAGCCAGACTGGAGTCAAATGTTCATAGGTGCGATGTGAGGATCTATGGTGCCTCCTCACTGCAGCTTGTCATCATCCTCCACAAATCTAGCCGCTATGAGAGCCTCCCGAGCACGCCTGCCTCTTCTGGCCAGTGCAAGGGTCTCATCTTTGTCATCATCATCTTCAAGGACGTCCTCACCCTCTTCCCCATCGGCGTCCTCCTCATCAGAGGAGACCTCCAGCTCCACCATTTCCTCTTTAGCTAGCTCCTCTCTCTGTTGCAGCACCAGGTTGTAATGGGCGCAGCAGGTGATGACGATGTGTACTCTGCCGACGGTATTGCAGGGCTCCACCAGGCTGGTCCAGGAACCTCATTTTCAGCATCCCTATGGTTTGGTTTACCAAGTTGTGAGTTGCAGCATGAGACTCGTTATTCCTTCACTCTGTAGCAGTCTGAGGCCGCCGCATCATCAGCCACATCCTCTGCGGGTATCCCTTGCCCTTGAGAAGCCATCCCTGCAGCTCCTGTGGGCCCTGGAAGATATCAGTGATCTGTGGCCGACTGAGAATGAAGGAGTCGTGGACACTCCCTGGAAACCGTGTGCAGATCTGCAGGATGTGTTTGTGGTGGTCGCACACCAGCTGCACATTCAGCAAATGAAAGCCCTTGCGGTTGACATAGTTGACTCTGTTGCAATGGAGATCTGAGCACCATGTGAGTGCAGTCGATGGCACCCTGCACCTGAGAGAATCCCTAGATCTGGGCAAATCCAATTGCTCTTGCATCCTGGCTGTCCTGGTCCCGGGCGAAATGCACAAAGTAGTGTGCCCTCGTAAAGATGACATCCATGACCTCATAGATGCAATTGTGTGTGGCAGATTGTGATATCCCACAGAGGTCACCTGTGGAGTCCTGAAAGGAGCCATTGGTGTACAAATTGAGCGCAGTGGTCACTTTCACAGCCACAGGCAGTGGATGCCCTCCATGTCCCTGTGGCAACAAATCCTGCAGCAGCTGGCAGATGTGACCAACTGACTCCCTAGACTTGCGCAATCTTCAGTGACACTTGTTCTCGGTCGTCTGTAGGAATGAAAGGCGGTGTCTATAGACCCTGGGTCTAGCTAAGCGCCGACTAATATTCACTGCTGATGCCATGCCTCTGTTGGCCTTGTCCTTCTAGCTGCAGGAGTTTGCCACTCTGGAGGGTGCTACCGAAGATTACTTGTGGATTAGCTGTGGTGCATCTTTCATATGGCACACAACTGCCAGTGGGTTGGTGGTGAAGATTGGCAGCATGTGAATGCCACCTGCATCCCAATTACTATCAAAGCATTTTTTTCTCCTTGTGCAGGACAAGTTAATGCACAGCAGGCATGAGAGAGAGGTTAGAAGGGGGCATGCCCAATCTCTGCCCCTTCACACCAATCGAAGAGCAGGCTTCCGGGCTGACAGGGTAGGATCAGGACTGTGAATGTGGAGATGGTGAGGCCGCCCAGTGTTGAACCATGCTTAATGTCTTCACATAGAAACCTAAGGGTTATGCTCGGTGCTATGTTGGAAGCAGCCCGAACAGTCACTCATTTTCTCCTCTTCTATTACAGATGCCAGCAAGAGGAGGGTTAGGCCAGATGCTGAACACCAGTCTAGCTCCATCTCCAGCCCACAGAGGATCGAGGATGATGGCGACGATGATGATATTTCACCTGTAGAGCTGTCGACTGCATCCTCCACCAGCCCGGACAAACACACCTCGGTGGGTACTCGAACTAGTTCAGACCGGGTCTGACATTCCGGTGGTCACCGCATGGACATGTGTCCACAGCAGGAGGAGGCAGGGACAGCCAAGCTCACTGGTACTCGGAGAACTGCTGGGGAAGAACCCTTTGTGAAGTCTGAGGCAGATGATGATCCTCTGGAAGCGGTCCTAGAAAAGATGCTAGACATGCAGTAAGAGGTGCAGAAGCATAAGGCAGAGGTGTTAGAGGCCCTCAACAGAGCACGTGAGCTGGGGGAGTTTGTCCACCTGTCCTCTAGTGAAGTATACCGAAATGTGCATGGATCAAGGTCTCCATGAGGAAGGCGGCGGACGCCATGCAGAACCTGGTCCAGCAGAACGCCCAGTTTCTGCTGGAGATGCATGCAGACCTGCAGTCCATCGCTGTAGCCATGGGTGAGATTTCGCAGTGGCTACGCAAGTGGGGGACGGGGGCACCTTAATCTCCCTCCAGATGCCCCTTTTCCTCAAGGAGTCAGGCAAGGGCCCTCAGGCACCCAAAGGGAGGAGGAGCATCAAGCAGACATCCTGGGACCTCAACTCAGGACTCTCTGAGGATGTCCAGCCCTTCTGAATTCCCTTTGCCTGTTACTCCATCTGCTCTGGCCTCTGGGACTGCAGAGCGTGCATCTGCCCAACCCAGGCCTTGCGGATCCAGAGGACGCCTACCAAGTTAATCAAAGGCAACAGGGCATAGTGGTCAGCAGGCTGCCTCCACCCTTGCTGTGGATGTCGGGGAAGCACCTCAGTGCTGTGGCAGGGAATGTAAAATTAAGAAGTTCTGATTTCACTGTGATAGCACAGGTTCATTGTTGATGCACAGTTGTTAATATATGAAAAGTTGCACTTTAAGGAGGTCAGACGTGTTTTTATTGTGTCACTAGTTTTAAAGCTTGTGTTTACCCCCAAAATTCAAGGGGGCACCCGGGTTGGGTCTATGATCTCCAGAATCATGTGTGTGCAGGGAGGTATCGATCTTTGCCATGGCCCTTAACAAGTCGTGTGTGAGAAGCCTCCACCCCACGCTGATCCTTTGTCCTTCACACCCTCTTCAGTCCAAACACCTTTGCATAGTCACAAATATTTGCTGGGCTTCCTGTTCAGTTGCCCAGTTGAGCTGACCTGCAGCTCCGCCCACCTGATGACCCTGCTCCCATTCAGCATTTTGATATCTGCGCTTGTGGTAATCTGATGTGTAATATACCTTTAAGAAGAATGTGATAATGGAAGATCACATGATCTTCTTAGTATCCAATAGCAGAGAAGCGCTGTCTACCTTTGTAGTGAGTAGTCTAGAGTTAGAGTCAGTAATGTAGAGACAGGGTTTGAGTTGTAAGCACACAAGTGTAGCTGAGTTCCTTTGTAAATAAATAAAATGTGTTCTACATAAGAACTGTCTGCTGATCTATTCTGTCTATGGTATCACCTCGGCCATCCCGAAACAATCATGCAGCCCGGATCCATTAGTCCAACTAAACTAGTGGCCAGGATCTAACAGGACTACCAGGTACTGGGTAGGTTCGCAGCAGCTTTGGTGTGGGTGTCCTTTGAAACTTGCTCCAATACCTTGTACCCTCCACCCGTTACCCATACCCTCCCCCACATCACCATTAACCCCGCCCCTCACCCCCTGCCCAGTGTCACAGTCAACATTCCTATGGCCCACAGTCACCCTGAACACTGCCCCCCATTTAACCTTTGGCCCATCACAGTCAATGTCCATGTACCCTCCCTCCCTGAAGAGCTCACCCCACTCGTGGAAATGTCCACCCTCATCCTTCCCACCCCAAAGAACCGTTTATCATTTCATCTCCCCCCAAACAACCCTAACCGCTCCTTCACCTGTCATCACAGGACCCTGATCCTCCCACAATACCACATACCATTGCCCCCATTAACAGTCATTATTCCACCCTACAATGAAACTCCTCATTTTGCCCTCCAGGATTCATCAATCAATTCTGCAGATCCCTCGCTCTGAACCCTACCCTCTGCTCTCGCTCCACTTTCCACCTGTACCCTCCCACTGATTATCCCCCTCTCCATCTGCACCTTCCCACTCACTATCTCCCTCTCCATCTGTACCCCTCACTCACTATCCCCCTCTCCATCTACACCCTCCCACTCACTATCCCCCTCTCCATCTGCACCCTCCCCACTCACTATCCCCCTCTCCATCTGCACCTTCCCACTCACTATCCCCCTCTCCATCTGCACCCTCCCCACTCACTATCCCCCTCTCCACCTCCCCACTCACTATCCCCCTCTCCACCTGTACCCCTCACTCACTATCCCCCTCTCCACCTGTACCCTCCCCACTCACTATCCCCCTCTCCACCTGCACCCACCCCACTCACTATCCCCCTCTCCACCTGCACCCCTCACTCACTATCCCCCTCTCCACCTGCACTCCTCATTCACTATCCCCCTCTCCACCTGTACCCCTCACTCACTATCCCCCTCTCCATCTGCACCCACCCACTCACTATCCCCCTCTCCACCCTCCCACTCACTACCCCCTCTCCACCTGTAACCCCCACTCACTATCCCCCTCTCCGCCCTCCCACTCACTACCCCTCTCTCCGCCTGCATCCCTCACTCAATATCCCCCTCTCCACCTGCACCCTCCCACTCACTATCCCCCTCTCCACCTGCACCCCTCACTCACTATCCCCCTCTCCATCTGCACCCTCCCACTCACTATCCCCCTCTCCGCCTGCACCCTCCCCACTCACTATCCCCCTCTCCACCTGCACCCCTCACTCACTATCCCCCTCTCCATCTACACCCTCCCCACTCACTATCCCCCTTTCCACCTGCACCCCTCACTCACTATCCCCCTCTCCACCTGCACCCCTCACTCACTATCCCTCTCTCCATCTACACCCTCCCCACTCACTATCCCCCTCTCCACCTGTAACCCCCACTCACTATCCCCCTCTCCGCCCTCCCACTCACTACCCCCCTCTCCGCCTGCATCCCTCACTTACTATCCCCCTCTCCACCTGCACCCTCCCACTCACTATCCCCCTCTCCACCTGCACCCCTCACTCACTATCCCCCTCTCCATCTGCACCCTCCCACTCACTATCCCCCTCTCCGCCTGCACCCTCCCCACTCACTATCCCCCTCTCCACCTGCACCCCTCACTCACTATCCCCCTCTCCATCTACACCCTCCCCACTCACTATCCCCCTTTCCACCTGCACCCCTCACTCACTATCCCCCTCTCCACCTGCACCCCTCACTCACTATCCCTCTCTCCATCTACACCCTCCCCACTCACTATCCCCCTCTCCACCTGTAACCCCCACTCACTATCCCCCTCTCCGCCCTCCCACTCACTACCCCCCTCTCCGCCTGCATCCCTCACTTACTATCCCCCTCTCCACCTGCACCCTCCCACTCACTATCCCCCTCTCCACCTGCACCCCTCACTCACTATCCCCCTCTCCATCTGCACCCTCCCACTCACTATCCCCCTCTCCACCCGCACTCCCCACTCACTATCCCCCTCTCCACCTGTAACCCCCACTCACTATCCCCCTCTCCATCTGCACCCTCCCCACTCACTATCCCCCTCTCCGCCTGCACCCTCCCCACTCACTATCCCCCTCTCCACCTGCACCCCTCACTCACTATCCCCCTCCCCATCTACACCCTCCCCACTCACTATCGCCCTTTCCACCTGCACCCCTCACTCACTATCCCCCTCTCCACCTGCACCCCTCACTCACTATCCTCCTCTCCATCTACACCCTCCCCACTCACTATCCCCCTCTCCACCTGTAACCCCCACTCACTATCCCCCTCTCCACCTGTAACCCCCACTCACTATCCCCCTCTCCGCCCTCCCACTCACTACCCCTCTCTCCGCCTGCATCCCTCACTTACTATCCCCCTCTCCACCTGCACCCTCCCACTCACTATCCCCCTCTCCACCTGCACCCCTCACTCACTATCCCCCTCTCCATCTGCACCCTCCCACTCACTATCCCCCTCTCCACCCGCACTCCCCACTCACTATCCCCCTCTCCACCTGTAACCCCCACTCACTATCCCCCTCTCCATCTGCACCCTCCCCACTCACTATCCCCCTCTCCACCTGCACCCTACCCACTCACTATCCCCCTCTCCACCTGCACCCCTCACTCACTATCCCCCTCTCCATCTACACCCTCCCACTCACTATCCCCCTCTCCACCTACACCCTCCCACTCACTATCCCCCTCTCCACCTACACCCTCCCACTCACTATCCCCCTCTCCGCCTGCACCCTCCCCACTCACTATCCCCCTCTCCACCTGCACCCTCCCACTCACTATCCCCCTCTCCATCTACACCCTCCCCACTCACTATCCCCCTCTCCACCCGTACTCCTCACTCACTATCCCCTTCTCCACCTGCACCCCTCGCTCACTATCCCCCTCTCTGCCCTCCCACTCACTATCCCCCTCTCCATCTGCACCCTCCCACTCACTATCCCCCTCTCCGCCTGCACCCTCCCCACTCACTATCCCCCTCTCCGCCTGCACCCTCCCCACTCACTATCCCCCTCTCTGCCTGCACCCTCCCCACTCACTTTCCCCCTCTCCATCTACACCCTCCCACTCACTATCCCCCTCTCCGCCTGCACACCCCCACTCACTATCCCCCTCTCCACCTGCACCTCCCCACTCACTACCCCCTCTCCACCTGCACCCTCCCCACTCACTATCCCCCTCTCCACCTGCACCCTCCCCACTCACTATCCCCCTCTCCTCCTGCACCCTCCCCACTCACTATCCCCCTCTCCATCTGCACCCTCCCACTCACTATCCCTCTCTCCACCTGCACCTTCCCACTCACTATCCCCCTCTCCATCTGCAACCCCCACTCACTATCCCCCTCTCCGCCTGCACCCTCCCCACTCACTATCCCCCTTTCCACCTGCACCACCCTCACTCACTATCCCCCTCTCCACCCCCCCACTCACTATCCCCCTCTCCGCCTGCACCCTCCCCACTCACTATCCCCTTCTCCGCCTGCACCCTCCCCACTCACTATCCCCCTCTCCACCTGCACCACCCTCACTCACTATCCCCCTCTCCACCCCCCCACTCACTATCCCCTTCTCCGCCTGCACCCTCCCCACTCACTATCCCCCTCTCCACCTGCACCACCCTCACTCACTATCCCCCTCTCCACCCCCCCACTCACTATCCCCCTCTCCGTCTGCACCCTCCCACACTATCCCCCTCTCCACCTGCACCACCCACTCACTATCCCCTTCTCCGCCTGCACCCCCAACTCACCATCCGCTCTCAACCCGCACCCCCCTACTCATGGCCCCCTTCTTCCCCTTTGCCCTTCCCATACTCCCACTCTATTCCCCAACTGCATTGATTCAAGGCCCCTCAAGCCTTGAATCTCCCCCCTCCTTTTGGCCTCCACACCTCTTTGTGCCTCTCCTCCCTATCTTCTTCTCCCACCCACCACAAAGACCATCAATGTGCTACATTACCTGCTGCAGCCATACACCAGCTGCTCAATGGTCCACCTGCTTTTTGCGAAGTATCTGTTGTTTGTCTTAACTAAGTTGGCAACCTTAGAAAATAAACACATTAATAGCTTTCCAAAAGTCCCAAATAAAGAAGGGATTTTAACTTCAGGCAACCAGTAGCTGGAGTGCACCTGTCACCAATGGGACCCAATGTATGTTGAGGTCTTATTCACCTGCACTGGCCGCTGGCTAGCTGTGGGCATCCAATCACTGCTTTAAAGCAGATGGCTGATTGGGATGGGTGGAAAATCGGTCGACTCATGCACAATCTGGCAGGCATTAGGGTCCGCTTTTAACTCTCTGAAAACCCATTCACTTACATAGGGTTAAATTCAGTCCCTCAGAATCTGGGAAGCGAGGTGTGATGCGTGGAGCCAATAATGGGAGGGAGGAGACGGTTTTTTTTAATCATTCATGAAATGTGGATGTCACTGGCTAGGCCAGTATTTTTATTGCCCATCCCTAATTGCCCTTGGGAAGGTGATGGTGAGCCACCTTCTTGAAGCACTGCAGCCCATGTGGTGTAGGTACACCCACAGCGCTGTTAGGAAGGGAGTTCCAGGATTTTGATCTAGCAACAGTGAAGGAACAGCGATATAATTCCAAGTCAGGATGCTGCGTGGTTTGGAGGGGAATTTTCAGGTAGTGGTGTTCCCATGCATCTGCCGCCCTTGTCCTTCTAGTTGGTAGAGTCACGGGTTTGGAAGATGCTGTTGAAGGAGCCTTGGTGTGTTGCTGCAGTGCTGCCACTCTGTGTCAGTGGTAGAGGGAATGGATGTTGAAGGTGGTGGATGCCAGATATGCATTGCGCAATCCTGACCACACAAAAATAAAAGTTAGAAATAAAGTTTGACAATTTTATGAGCAGTCTCCAGTGGTCCCTTTAAGGACTGTTGATTAGGTAGCTTAACATTGGTGTAAAAATGGTATTCTTCGTACACACACACAATCAATCCATTTAGGAGTGATCTTAACTAAGGAGCCAAAAAAGGATCCTGGGGAAGATTACGAAAAAACATGAAGAACTTATACAGCTATTAAAAGTGCCAGCTTGAGGCAAACATGTTAAGGATCTTAAGCACAATGAGAAAAGTACTTTTTTGAATAATGTAACAGTTAAAGAGGTAGAATAGAGACTCAAATCATGTGAAGTTTACAGAATGTGGAGGAGGGGAGGCCATTCTGTAAGAAATAGCTGTTTAGTGAATTTATAATATCTTTTTAAAAATTGAATATTTTTGAACTAGCGCTCAATCTCTCTGTCTTTCTTTTTCCCTTGTTAAGAAAAATTCTTTAGCAGTCTGCTAGAGATAATGCAGACGCAGGATAGCAGTCAGGGTAGATTTACGTTTTCATTATGGAGCCTGTTATCTGACTCAACATAGAAGCTGGCCTTTGTGTAGGCATTGCTAGGCTTGATAAGGTACGACCTCCGGCTCACTTAACTAAACAACTGTCTAAAGAGAAATCTGTCCTTCCAAGACATAAGCAGAGAGATGACCTCATGGATCTGGGCTGGAATGGGAGGGGATACATTGGGTCTCTGCCCCTTGATAATTGGACAAATGGATGGGAAGGTTTAATTGAACTTCACTCCTCTTGGATGGTATCATGTGATCTGCCAATGTTAATGCCACCTGACAATTGCTAACATTGATACTTCAATTTTTATCTCTGCCAAGAACTGGTACTCAGTAGATGAGGGGATCGGGTGTAATGCATCCAAGCTTGCTGATGAGAAAAGAAATGTAAGCTGTGAGGAGGACACAAAGATGTTGCAAAGTGATATAGTCAGGTTAAGTGAGAAGGCAAGAAGGTGTAAAATGGAGTATAAAGTAGACAAATAGGAAATTACCCATTCAGTAGAAAGAATAGAAAAGCAGAATATTTTCTAAGAGCTGAGAACTAGTAAATGTTGGTATTCTGAGGAATTTGGGTGTCTTTGTGCATAAATCACAGAAAGTTAACACACAGGTACAGCAAGCAATTAGGAAAGCAAATGGTATGTTAACCTTTATTACAAGGAGTTTGGCAAAGGAAGCTGTGCTGCAATTCTATAGAGCTTTGGTGAGATCGCTCCGGGGGTGCTGTGTACAATTTTGGTCTCCTTTATGAATGACACAGGCCTGAAGGCTGTCAAAAACTTTGCCAATCACAGAAGAACAATCTCTAGAAATGCCTGCATTGACAGTGAGGTGGCAAATAAAATCTCCAGAGCAAGCTCAGCATTTGCCCATTTATGCAAGAGATTATGGAGGAAATTAGGTATCAAACTTACAACAAAACTTGTTGTATACAAAGCAGTGGTAATTCCCAACCCCCTATATGCCTGTGTGAGACATAGACTGCATACTTCAGATATATTAAGTGGTTGGATAGGTTCCACATGAGATGTATTCAGATCTTTGTGGGCATCAAATGGGAGGACAAAGTGCTCAACACTAAGGCATTTCAAAGAGCAGAAATGTCTGGAATTCAAGCACTCATCAGCATACCCCAGCTCAGATAGAGTGCCCATGTAATATGTGACTGATGATAAAATCCTTAAAGCAGTCCCGTATTCACAACGTAAACTTTGACACCGCTGCGAGGCAGGCTGAGATTAAGGTTTAAGGACATCATGAATGTGAACCTCAGGAAATGTGGTCTGCCCACCACACACTGGAAGAAAAATGCACAGGAAAGAAATGTAGCATTAGGGTGTTCAGGGCTGGAAAAGTTGATATGTGGGACTGGAGAAACAGTATCGCCCACATGATGATGTAAGAGAGAGTCATATGACTAAGAGTCTAGAAGGAGAAAGCTCATGGGCCGTAACTTCCAACTAGTGTCGGAAAGAGATGACCTGCAGGAATTAGAAGAAATAAATACATACTTACCTGCTCTTGAAAATCATGCTGACATTTTCAATCGAAAGACTCCTCACAGGCCCCAGCGAAGTGCAGCTCCGGTGGATTCATGGAGGCCACGCCCCCTTTTAAACGGCGCCATTGAAATTGCCAGGGAAAAGGTCAGTGTCGAAGGTATGTGGAAAGGAATGTGGCGGGGGTTGGAGGCTGGGGGTGAAGGGTTTGGGCGTCGGCGGTCAGGGGGCATGGGGGGTCAGAGGTCAGGGGTGGGAGGGGTGATGGGTTGGAAATTGGGGGGGTGGGGGGGCAGAGGTTGGCGAGGAGTGGTCAGGAGTGCAGGGGGAGTCCTGTGGAGGGGGGGGGGAATCGGGGTGTGAGAGGACTCCCATGGGGGAGCCCCGTGGGGGTCGGTCTGGGTGTTTGCAATAGTTTGCCAGAAGTTAGAAGAGGTTTTAATTCTTCTAACTCTTCTGAGTAACTACTGGTGTAAACCTGGCGGAACCATCTGAAGTTAGCGATTTATACTGCATTTTCAGATGGTTCCCAGAGCAGGGCAATTGTCCAGAGGAAGTTACACTTTTGGCAATTGCCGTGCAAACCCTTATCTGGGAACTTCCGCAAGTGTTTCCCCCAACGCATCTAAATCCGTCACTGGGGAGCTCGGAAATTGTGGCCCCATGGTTTAGACTCATTAACACCTATAGTCTTGTACATCTGCAATAGTTATGTTTTTACAACAAACCACTTATTGTTCAGACATATCTATGTCTCCACAACCATCCTTAGCCAGTCCAAACCAACATACAGCAAGAATTACCTGGGGAGCAATCTCAAGTAGTGGTGTTGTTTCCTTTGAACAGCAAAGAATACAGGCAGCAAAGGACAAAAGGCAAGCTAGAAAGACCAGGCGGTCCCAAGAACAATCAGACAATTCACCTTGCCCGCACTGTGGAAAACCATGCAGGTCTGCATTTGGACTCCACAACCATGTTAGAATGCACAACAAATGATTCTACGCACGCAGTAAGTGGTCATCTTCGATAACAAAAGGAAACCAACAACAACCACGGCCTAAGGAACAATCGACTTGCCTCTGAAGGACTGCAGTAAAGGTTCATCAGCTTGGTTTCTAGGGATGAGAGGGTTGTCCTATGAGGAAAGATTGAGTAAAATGAGATTATCTTCTCTGGAGTTCAGTAGAAGGAGAGGTGATCTCATTGAAAGTTATACAATTCTTAGAGGGCTAGACATGGTAGATGTTGAGAGACATTTTCCCCTGGCAGGAGAATCTGGAAGTAGGGGTCACAGGCAAAGGAGAGAACTGAGATTAGGAAAAAAATTCTTCACTCAGGGGGTTGTGAAGTTTTGCAATTCTCTACCTCAGGGGGCTGTGGAGACTCAGTCAGTGAGGCTATTTTGGACATCAAAGACAATCAACAGATATGGTAATAGGATGGGAAAGTGGAATTGAAGATCAGCTGTGACTTTATTGAATGGTCGAGCAGGCTTTAGGGGCCATATGGCACACTCCTGATCCTATATCTTATGCTCCTATGTTCTTAAACATGCAGTAGTATAGATGCTGCCTACATGAGCCTTGGCCTTTCTAAACAACTCTGCAGTCCCTCAGGCTCTAAATCTATTAGTAACCAACAGTGGAGGGACATTTTGCTATTACATTATTTAATTAGTTTAACAGTGCATGTGTTCTAGATGAATACTGTGTAGTTGTATAAAAAATAGGGTTAGTATAAAGAATTCTTAGATATAATCTTAATGGACTTCCCTTTGGATCTGCGATGATTCACAATCAGTTCTAATTACCTTCTTAAGACGACATCAATAACATTCTTCTAAAGATGAGACAAGGTTGACAGAGTCACAGATTCAATCAAACACAATAGAAAACAAATCAATATTCAGCAAAACTCGGGCAAGACAAGCGCAGCAACAAATTGAAGCTGAGACAGAACAGTTAATAGAACGTATCTTTTCAGACACTTATAAACTCAGTGAAATATAGCTAATAATTTATTATTTTTTCCATTTTAAGTTAGCTCGATCATATTAGAGCAACATTAGAGTCTGTCTCACTTGTATCTATTTCTTGTTCCATTGTTAAGTGTTTCACATTTTCCTGGGCCAAGCGGTTGATAGCTCTGCTGAAAAGTAATTTGTGAAATAATTGATTCACATGTGGACTGCTAAATAGTCAGTGAAATGGACAACACAGATTATGTGTTTCATAATGAAGATTGAAGTAGGAAAACTATATCAAAAACAGCTCTTAAAACCAATCCTATCATGGTAAAAATAGATTATGATCAATGCACACTGCTGTAGCCAACATCAACCAGGGGCGGAATTGTGTGGAGGTGATGGGAGACTTGGCTGCCAGCAGAAGAGCCAGTGAGACCCCCATGTTGCCTCTTTTTGAGAATTCCTGTCACATCTGGTGCCACTCAAGAACTTAACACACCAACAGCAGGCCTTCCCCCACGATCAAGGACCCCGGAATTGGAAATTCCCCCCGAGAAGAACTGCTGGCCAATTAGAGGCTGGCAGCTCTTTTGACTCAGCACAAGGGAGGCAGTGGCTGCTGCTAGTTCCACAACTACCCAAGGTCTCGGATGAAGGAGGATCCCAGGCACAGGTGAGTGATGGTTGGGAGGGAGGGTGGGGTGGAAGTTGTCGGGGAGGAGGGTGAGAGGGGTTGGCAACAAATTCAGGGAGGTGGCCTTTAGCGGGACCTTCCCACTTCCCATGCCTGGTTCCTCCATCAGGCACTGAACGATGGATCCCCCCAGGGAGCCGACAAGCGAACATGCCAGGGCTTGCTTGTCATGGTCCCTGCATGGCATGCCACCTGCCTGATGCTGGGTTAATACCAGCAGTGGCAGGATGAGGCCCTTGAGTGGCATTAACTGTCTATTTAAAGGCCTTAATTGGTGGTGGGGTGGGAAGGCCTTCTATGGGCCTTCCCAACACGGACTTAATCAGGCCAAAAGGCCCACTCGCCACTCCCCCACTCAATTAAATATCCCCCCACCACCAAACTCACCATGTGGGAAGGCATTAAATTCAGCCCCTGGTTTCTGGAGATTTGCTCCATTTTTGGGATTATTGGAAAACATATGGGAGGAGAATTAGAGATGCATGTAACAAGGGGGCTACAGTATTCTTGGGGGACTTTAATCTACATATTGACTGGGCAAACCAGTTTATCAATAATACTGTGGTGGATGAATTCCTGGAGTGTGTACAAGATGGTTTTTTTGTACCAGTACGTTGAGGAACCAACTAGGGAACAGGCTATCCTAGATTCGGTACTGTGCAATGAGGATGGGTTGATTGATCATCTTGTTGTGCAGTGTCCTTTGGGGAGCAGTGACCATAACATGATAGAATTCTTCATTTGGATGGAAAATGAATTGGTCCAATCTGAAACTGGGGTCCTAAAGCTAAAGAAAGGAAATTACGAAGGTATGAGGGGTGAGTTGGCTACAATAGGTTGGGGAACTTGAATAGGCAATAGCTAATACTTAAGGAACGAATGTATGCATTGCAACAGTTGTACATTCCTTTCTGGCGCAAAAACGCAACAGGAAAAGTGGCCTAACCACAGCTAACATTAGACATTCAGGATAGTATTAGATCTAAAGAGGAGTCACAAAAGTTGCGAGAAAAAGTAGCAAGCCTGAGGATTGGGAGCAGTTTAGAAATCAGCAAAGGAGGACCAAGAGATTGATTAAGAGGGGAAAAATAATGTATGAGAGTAAACTTGCAAGGAATATAAAAACAGAGTGTGAAAGCTTCTATAGGTATGTAAAAAGAAAAAGATTAGTCAAATATATAGCTCCCTTACAGTCTAAAACAGGAGAAGTTATAATCAAGAATAAGGAAATGGCAGAGCAATTACATTATTTTAGTTCATGGAGGAAACACAAATAACTTCCCAGGAATTCTATGGAACCAATGGTCTAGTTAGAAGGAGGAATTGAAGGAAATTAGTATTACTAAAAAATAGTGCTGTAGAACTTAATGGGACTGAAAGCCAATAAATCCTCAGGGCCTGATAATCTACATCCCAGGGCACTAAGCGGGGTGGCCATGGAAATAGTGGATGCGTTGGTTGACATCTTCAAAAATTCTATAGATTTTGGAATAGTCCCGGCAGATTGAGGGATGGGGGGAGGCAAATGTAAGCTTACTATTTAAGAAAGGAGGGAGGGAGAAAACAGGGAATTACAGGCCAGTTAGCCTAACATCAATAGTGGGGAAAATGCTAGAGTCTATTATAAAGGATGTAAGAACAGGACACTTAGAAAATATCAACAGGATTAGCCAAAGTCTACATGGATTTATGAAATGGAAATCATGTTTGACAAATCCACTGAGTTCTTTAGCAGAATAAATAATGGAGAACCAGAAGATGTGGTATATTTAGATTTTCAGAAAGCTTTTGATAAAGTTCAGGTTAGTGTGCAAAATTAAAGCACATGGGATTGGAGGTAATATATTGGCATGGATTGAGAATTGGTTAGCAGACAGGAAAGAGAGAGTAGGGATAAATGGGTTTTTTTTTGGAGTGGCAGGTGGTGACTAGTGGGGTACCGTGGGGATCAGTGCTTGGGACCCAGCTATTCACAATATATATCAATGATTTGTCTGCCTGAGTGAGGCATATTCCACTGAGCCTAACTTCTGGGTTGGGACTTAGCTCATTTGAATCCACTGCTGGAAAAGGTGAGAATTCCTGAACAGCTGCAATAATCAATGGTGAGGAATAAAGCAACTGCACTTCAAAGGGTGGGTGTCAAAAGTGATTAAGAGTGGTGCACTGGATCATAGGACTGAATTTCTCCACCATCCCCAATCAACACTGCCTATCTGACTGATAAGAATGTGGCAATTTGGGAGTGGGGGTAAAGCTGGCAGAGGGGTTATTCGCACCATATTGCCAGTGCATTCTCACTCCGGCCATTTTAGTTGCTTGAATGAAGGCATGGCAGTGAAACTTTAGCAGACCAAGAGGAGGAGCTGGTTGATTTGGAAACAAATAGCTTGACCAAAAAGATGAGTTTTTAATAGCTTTTTAAAAATGAGAAGGAGTGAAGGGTAGTTTAAAGAAGTAGTTCTAGACAGAGGGCTTTGCACCTTAAAAGTTCTGCCTGGAATATAGGGAGGAGGATACACAGAAGGCCAGATGCACAGGGCTGAAAAGTGTGGAAGGGAACTGAATAACAAAACAAAACATTAGCAGAAGATTGACGGCACTGGCTGGAATGAGGCAGATTTTAGAAAGGTGGGAAGCAAGCTAACTGCAGTGAGGTGGCAAGAATGACTAGTGTACATAAAAGTAAGGATGCTATGCTTCAGTTATATACGGTATTGATAAGACCACATCTCGAATACTGTGTACAGTTTGGTATTATTTAAGGAAGGATTTAAATGCATTGGAGGAGGTTCAGGGGAGGTTTACTAGATTGATACCTGGAATGAGCAGGTTGTCCTATGAGGAAAGGTTGAACAGACTGGACTTGTTTCCACTGGAATTTAGAAGAGTGAGGAGTGACTTGATTGGAGTATATAAGATCCTGAAAGGCTTTGACAAGGTGGACGTGGAAAGGATGTTTCCTCTTGTGGGTGAGTCCAGAACTAGGGGGCACTGTTTTAAAATTAGGGGTCGCCCTTATAGGACAGAGATGAGGAGAAATTTTTTCCCTCAGGGGCTTGTGCGACTTTGGAACTCTCTGCCTCAAGAAGTGTTGGAGGCGGGGTCATTGAATATTTTTAAGGCAGAGATAGATAGATTCTTGTTAGGCAAGGGGATCAAAGGTTATCGGGATAAATGGGAATGTGGAATTCAAAACACAAACAGATCAGCCATGATCTTATTGAATGGGGGAGCAGGCACGAGGGGCCAAATGGCCTATGTCTGCTCCTAACTTGTATGTCCATATGTTAAACAGGACTATAGATCAATACTTTGGTAATTTATAAAAGCAATATTTAATCTTCATAAATCGCTGGCTATGCCTCGGCTGGAGTAGAATTTAAGGTGGAGCAGCATGTGAATTAGGTGTAGGTTTGGAGTCATTGGGAGGGGGTGGGGGGAGAGTGGGAGCAGTTGGGGGGGTGGGGTGGGGTGGTGTTAAAATGACCAAAAAAGTAAGTGCATTGAGAAACTGGCTCCAACCCACCAACTTAATGGTCTTGCTCGGGTATGCTGCGCTGGGTGTGCGTAACCCCCTGAAAACAGGTGGGTTAGCTACTTAAATATGGTAATCGCTCAATTACAGCAATATTTCAACACAGGGCTAGATTTTAATTTTCTGACCCCGTTACATTTACATAGTACGAAGCACAGAATACCCCTACAGATATCCAAAAACAACTTGACTGATATTAACCACCTGAGTGCTAACCGACATTCAAAACCTAAGACCCTTTAGCCAATACGTAATCGGGATTTGAAGAGGCACAGAGTTCTGAAATCAATATCTTCATTTATGCCTGACCCCAAAACAAAAAAGAAAATCAGGACCCTAATCCCCAAGTAGCCTTTCCCCAGTAAAGACAGGTTTTGACTATAACTAGGTCACCTAAATATTACCCACCACACAGGAAAGGACAATGTCATTGCTGATGCATTATCCAGAGCTTAATCCTCAGAAATGCAGCAGGGAACTGACACTGTACCTGTTAGCTGTGTGTTTGGCTTACCAGTGTGAACGAGAGAATGAATGTATACCTTGTTACTTTGTTTTCTTTTGTAAGACCACATGAAAAAAATGAAATAGAATTTATTTTTTTACCCTAGAGGGCAATATGATTATTATATCAATATGACATGAAAAGAAATACAAAAATTGTATGTATCAATACTTTATTTTTTTTGCTATTTTTAAAATGGACTTTCCAAACCAAAAAGATGGTTGCTACAAGTCACATGACCACAGGATAAGTAATTTGTTCTGGAAGCTACCAACAGGAGTTACAAGAACAAGAGAATCTTCCTTTCATTATTGTGGAACATCATGCCCAATTATAATCATGAAACCAGGGGTCTCGTAGATTTAAATTTAAGCCTGCAGAGCTGTTAACAGATTCGTCCCACACTGGGGACTGTCCAGGTCCATTTCAAAAGGGGATTATTGAGGGGACAATGGCTGTCACTTGCATCTGGATAACCTTATCCCTCTAGCGGAGTCAAAGGGTCTGCCTAGACCATGGCTTTCCGACACAAGAACCTCAATATGGACGGAACTCTTTCAAAAGCTAATGGCAGGGACATTATCAGTCTTGAAACCAAAAGCCAGTTCCAGACAATAAATAAATGCCCCTTTTGATATCATTGTGGAGCAAGAAGGTCACATGACTTGTCTGACCATTTTGAAATATCTATATTCCTTTGAGAACTGAGAAACACTCAGTCTGCTGTTTTAACACCAACTGGAAAGAACTCCAGCAGGTCTGCCTGTGAACCAAGCAGCCAGCCACCATTTCTAAACTCCTCGAAGCCTGTTTGATTCTAAAAGTCTCCGATCAATGCCTGCCAAGTGGTCTAAGCACAGAAAGCCCATCATGCTGCAGGGTCATTCGTTTCAAGGGTCTTTCATGTTGCTATCTCCCACCAGGACCTCATCTGGACTGAACTCCGCCACAAAGGAAACACCCTCTGCACTTTGACTTCCCAGACTTTGGAATCACATGAACTAATATTCGCTTCTGTGGTTCTTTTATTGTTGTTGTTGTCCATAGCTGTAGATCTTCCTCTTTTCTATACCCCGCCCCTTATGTTTGTGTGTGTGGGTGTGTGTGTCTGTCTGAGGTTGCAAACACTTTCGTCGGCTGGGTTTCAATGTGAAGAAATTTGCCTTCTGAGTTAATCATAATGCGAGTTTGCTGCAAATGACTATTAAATTGGATGACACAAACTGAGGAACAGGGGAAACACACCACAGCCTATTTAAAAATAATTCAAAAATACCTCTGCTTATGGACAGACAGGGAGAGGATAAAGAAGTTCAGTTTCCCTCTCTCCCATCTGTAACAAATGCCTCTGTAGAGTTGATACTGCAGGTTGTATGGCCTCACAGGAAGTTTCTGTCCTCTGCAGACAGGAGAAAGAAGCTAGCCTCAGTTAATAAGAAGACATAGTTGGAAATCACTGTGGTCGTCAGCATCAGGAGTGTAATGACACTCTCCTGGATATATCGCGGAAAGGTTTAATGAGCTGATCAAGTCAGGAAAAGTGACTGCAATGTTACACTCAAGATGCGACTATCTCAGAGAATCGCTTGATGGATGCAGGATGAAAGCATCCTGGCAGATCCCTGGAAACCTAACAAACTTTTTGTGGTTGCAGATGAGCTGATCACTGATGGAGTGAAGTCACTTTCTGTTAATGAAGGCTACAGGGTGATACGGGGGCCTCTTGATTGCCACATGTGTATAAAGCCTGTTCATTCTGACTCATCAGTTGAGAAGTGCAGATAAGTTCTGGCCCTGACAAAAATGGTATTGGTCACTTGTGAGATGCGCTTGTGGGCAGCAGATTGCATGATGCTGCAAATATCATCCACAGATCCCTGGAAGGAACCAGAGGCAAAAAAAATCCAGGAAGAAGGCATCATCACAAGGCACTGTGACATCTACCCATTCATGGTTGAGGTGGATTCCTCAGTATGAGATCTGTGGAGGATTACCTCTTCTTGTGTTTAGTGCTATGTTCTCCAGCAACAGGGAAAGTTTAGACCTATGAGTGAGTACGATGGCATGTGTTCACCCAATGGATGCAGTGCATTCAGTGACGCTGATGATCAGACGTGAAACTTGATAAGGTTGAGGATGGGTGGGAGTGGTGGATGAATGGATGGGGATGTGAGGAAGTGCAGAGAAAGAGAAGGATGAGTGCAGTTGAAAGGTGTGAGGTGTGGTGGAATAGGCTTGAGAAGGCAGAGCGAGTTAGGAGGATGCTTATGGTAGGATGTAGGGCCAAGAGCAAATATCCTCAACTTTCCTGACCTGATTGCATTATTAAAGCGTCCCTGCACTGAATCCAGGAGTGTGGCACTCTGCTCCTTCTTCTGACTTCCTCAGTCATTTCCAACCATTCCTTCATTGTGACAGCAGCAGGTTTCTTCCTCTTATTGCTGGGAAGAGCATCTCTCTCCAGTTCTTCACCGTCCCCAGCAGTGTATCCAAGGCAGGAATCATTGAAGCAGGCCACGACCTTTAAATTTCATGACTCCATTCTGAAATGTCTTCCTCTCTTGCCTGAACCCTCAACTCCTCCAAATCCCATCTTTGAATTTTCCCTTTAACTACTGGTGTTGAGTTCCATTTATGCAGTTCTCCACCATGCCCAATACCATGCATTCAACCTCAAACCTAGATGCAAAATGACAATGATATGACTACATTAAAATGTCAAAGACACACAGACAGATGTGCTGAAATTTATTCTAGGTTTCCACGTAATATCAGAGGCTGTGATCCCAACTCTGGAGTTAATAATGGGGCCCTAGTTTCTGACTGCAGGCACCACATTTAGGACAAGTGTCAAGGACTTGGAGAGGATGCACAGGAGAGCTACTGGAATGATACCAGGGATGAGGTCCTTAAATATGTGAACAAATTAGAGGAGATGGGATTGTTCTCCTTTGATCAGAGAAAGTTAAGAGGAGGTTTAATAAATGTGTTCAAAATCGTGAAATGAAGAAGAAGATTAGAAGGGATAAAAACAGAACATGAAAAAAAACTTAGCACATTTTATAATAGTAAGGACCTTTATTAGTAGAGATATCAAAAAAACAAATGTATTTAAAAATAGTTGTGAAAGTTAGAGTATCGGAGAATTAAAGAAACTTGTGGAACAATGAACTAGAAAAGGAATTGCTTCTGAAGCATGAGTGCACAGAAGGTGTGTAAGGCAGCTTTAGGTGTGCACCCTAGGCTGGTGAATGTAGTCAGAGAAATGCTAGCAGAGGCTTTAGTCATAGCTTTTTAACCCACCTTAATATACAAAATTGTGCTATGCAGCTAAAGAGTAGCAATGTAACAATTTTGCTGGAGATGTTGAATTATAATTATGAGGTGAGATTTGAGATACTGCGACTATGTCCATTGGAACAGGAAAGGCTAATAAGGGGAGCTTTAATGGAGATTTTTAAAATAATAAATTAAAATTACAGTTTTCATAGAGACCGTAGAGAAAATGTCTTCTTTTCGATAGGGAATCGTTGTTGAAGGGTCATCAATTTAAATTGATTACTAAGAGAACCAGGAATGATGTGAGGAAAAATGTATTTGTGCAGTTGGCTCTTGGAGCATTTAATGCTTTACCACAGAAATGCTTGAAACAAATGCTAAGAGAGAAAATTGGATAAATACTTGAAATCAAAAATATAAGGCTATAGGGGTGATCAGGGGAGTGGTGTTGCTTTAGCAAAGACTCAATGCAGAAACAGTGAGCAAAATGGCTTCCTTCTGTGTGGTAAACCTCTAAGGTATTTCATTGAAATGCAGTAGTGATGGCCAGTGAGTGTGAAAATGAAGGCAAACCTAAGGTAAACAATAGATACGAACAATGAACATGGGGACAATTTCACACTTCTACCCCCCACACCACCCCCCCAACTCCTATTGCCTTTGAACTATAATACTGACAGTGAACTCCCCATTATGGGACAAGGATAATAGCTACGATGACCCCTTAATTTTGTCTCAAACTCTGCCTCCTCTCTCCTGTTATGAGCAAACAGATATGAAAGGGGAACATCATGAGACAGGAAACATTAGAACAAGGTGCCAAGAAATACATTGCTTCAGATGAATGTATGAATATGCAGCTGGCATAATGCGTAGTGGTTGATTCAATGTGCAGCACTCTATTATGGCAACATGACATTGTGGAAGAAAAGAGAATTAGCATGCCTGTTCGTACAGGAAGAACAACAATGGGCAAAGTTCCCTACATCCTTTGTATTATCTGCAAAATTTAGAAATATGCCATGTACAGTCTAGGCACTTATATATTAAAAAGGGCAATCATCTTAACAATAAGTTCTGGGGGGAACCAGTGCCACTTCCCTCTAGACTAAAAAATAACTATTCACCATTATGCTCCACATTCTACCCCTTATCCAATTACGTATCCACTCAACCACTACCCCTTTAATCATGTGGGTTTCAATTTTGCAGTTTTGTGGTGCCTTATCAAGCGCCTTTTGAAACTTCACATACAAAGCATCAGCTACAGTACCCTCATCAATCTTTTCCATTACTTTAATAAAGAGCTCAATCAAGTTAGTCAAACACAATTTGCCTTTAACAAAACTGTGGTGTTATTAGCCCATATTTTCACAAGGGTCAATTAACTTTTTCCTGGATTATTGTCTCTAAAGCCACAGATCTCAGGCTATATGGTCTGTAGTTACTTGGGTTTACCCTTTCCCCTTTTTTGAACAGGCGCATAACATTGCAGTTCTCTAGTCCTCTGGCACACTCCCATATCTAAGGATGTTTGGAAGATGCTCACATATCCACATAGGGTCCATGAGGCCCTCCATACGAAGCATCCTTTACTGTGACTTGAGCCAGGACTTGAGCACAAAATCTAGGCTGACACTCCACTGCAGTACTGAGGGAATGATGCACTGTCAGTTCAGATGAGACATTAAACCAAAGCCTTGTCTTCCACCTCAGGTGGACTTTTTTTATTCTTTCATGGGATGTGGGTATAATTGGCAAGGTCAGCATTTGTTGGCCATCCTGAATAGCCCTTGAGAACATAAAAAAATCTCATGGACGTATTTTGAAGAAGAGCAGGGGAGTTATCCCCGGTGTTGTGGCCAATATTTCTCCTTCAACCAACAACACAAAAACAGATTATCTGGTGTTGATGACGTTGCTGTTTGTGGGAGTTTGCTGTGTGCTAATTGGCTGCCACATTTCCAACATGACAACACTTCAAAAAAAAGTACTTCATTGGCTGCAAAGTACTTTGGGACATCTGGTAGTCATGAAAGGCACTAAACGAATGCAAATCTGTCTTTTTTTTTGACATTGGCAGCATTCTCTTCTTAAGTGAAAGCACATGGAAAGTGTTCATTGGAACCTCAGCCCCTGCCTCACAAGAGGATCTCCTTTTTGGTCCCTATAGGGTCAAACCCTGCCTGTGACAATATATATATACATATATATTATATATATGTTTAGAAATGACTTTGGGTTTCCTATTATGTTACCTGCTAATCTATTCTCATATACTCTCTTTCCCCCTTGTATTTCCTTTTTCAGTCCTCTGTACTTTTTGTATTCAGCCTTGTTCTCTACTGAATAATGTTCCTGATACTGACCATAAGCTTCCTGTTTCAGTCTCATTTCAATCTCTACGGCCTGCATTTTGTGGGGTGTGGCAGTGGAATAACATTCTCTGTTTGTCATACTTACAGCTCCACAAAGAAATTTCACAGACTTTGGGGCAACAATCTCCAGTTCCCAGAGATGATTTCCAGCATGGCACATTCTACAGGGGATCTGTGGCATGTGTGAACAGGGCAAGCAATAACATGCCTCTTCAATCTGATTGAAAAATCCTCATTATGACACGCAGAGCCTAACCAGGAAGTGTAAATGATTTAGTATGAAATTCAGATTGGTAGCGTCCATCTTATGGTTCTGTTTTGTATCTAAATTTTCATCTGTGATGCATGCACACTTATGGAATGAGTTGCACTGAACGCCATATTGGTGAGGCACTCATGTGGGCATATTGCATGGCCACTAGAAGTATGCAGGACAAAGGAAGCAAAACTGATTTGACGCTAAAGGTGCCATTTTGGAGCTCAACAGTCCAGCTAATGCTCTCTCTTTAACCTCATATAGGTAAACACTCATTATGTGCTATATAAATAATCACCAACTACTTACAGGCTAACTGCTGGTCGATTTCTTCTGGGTCATGCTTTGATTCAGCAAGTGTTTGGTACTTCTATAGTTGTTTGTAGTTGCCAAAGTTACAGTGAATTTTATGGCAGGTGTTCAATGAATATTTGCTCACTTCAAGGCTTCTGCACAAGCTAGTTAGTCCCAGATATGGATGCACTAGTAGACATTACACTTGGAATACAGAATGACTTGGAGGTTGAATAGAGGTCACGCAGAGCAAGACAAGTTGCTTGTGAGGGAGGTGGAGGAGGAGCTGGGGAAGGGCTCTCAGCACCAGGCCACATCCACCCAGGATGTTTAGAGAGGAATTCTCCTATCTGAACTTCAGCAACGAACAATTTGTGAGACATCCTTGCTTCAGTAAGAATGCCTCCTCTGAAACCTGCCACCCGCTGCAGCCATAACTACCGTCTGAGAGCAGGGCAAGGCATTTACAGTCGCTGTGAGAGTGACTGTGAAGATGATCAACTGGTTCCTTCCAGGCTGCGGCTGGTTATATTTCCAACATCTCACAGCCTTTCATCCACTGCATTTGTTTTGGGACATAAATCAAGCATGGATATCAAAATCATCCCTTGGGGCTTCGCATTTCACACAGCCTTACGGAGACTGGCTTCCCATGTGGTTTATAAGAAGTAAGTGATACTTAGATCTTGCTCACCCAAAACAGGAACAACAAAACCTGGCAAGCATAAAACTGCCTGTAGTGGCCTCAGAGAAATAATTCTAACTTTTGTTTTGCCCGGCATTAATGTAGGTCTTTAACAGATTATTCTGTAGTTGTTCATGGAAAAGTAAAAGTGATTTTTTTCAACTTGATGCTCTTAAAATTTCTGAGGATGGGAAAATTGAAACATTACTTTAATGCTATTATGGCTATGGACACACCCATTCGAAATGGAAAAAAGTACTGATACTTTTTTAATGCTTAATATATGTTCTTTTCACAGGGACAAAACATTATACCTATTAAATATAATTGAAAACCTCTCATTTATGAATCCAGAAATCCTTTGAGGTGCCCACTGAAAATATGGAGAATGAAATCCAGGCATAACAGTTTATTAAAATACACAGATTTTTATCAGTCACATTTCTTTTTACAGAAGTATGAGATAAAACCCTCAAACCATTTGCTTACATATTAAAGATGAAATGATTGTAAAGAAATAGAAAATACTTCAGTACAATAGAGGCTGTGATCTAGTTTTCATTTTTTTTTACATTGCAATTGAAAACCAAATTATAGAAACATTGATTTAAGTATAAGATTTGACTTTGTATTTGGTTTGAACAGACTGGAAAAGGATCATTAAAATAGCATTTAATTATAAAAGAAACACCACAATTTCTGATTCACACAATTGTATCACCGATGTAAACACAAAAAAGATGTTGGAAAGGAGTTCAGTGACACTAGATTTAACTTTTAACAAGTTTTAAAAGAGCAAATTTACTAGTTATGTAACTTACTTGAACTGAAATTTTTGAAATCAACTTTGCTGTCAATTTTGGCCACTCCCTTACCTTCACATGATCCATCTCTGACTCTTCCCTTTCTTGATTTCTCTATTGCAATTTTTGAGAGGAGGATGTTCATCAATATCTATTATAAACCCACTGATCTGGACTTTCGTGTTAGAGATGGGTAATGGGAAGCGGGAAATTTCCCAGCTCAGAGCACCTGCCTCAGGAAATAGTGCCTCGAAAGGTACGATTTTAATTCCGGGAGGAGCGGGTACATTCTGCAGTCAGCCCACCGACCCCGGAAGCAGTTTGCAGGTGGCCACAGAGGCTGCCAATTGCCAAGGTGGACTGGTTTAAAGGCCAGCCTGTGTTCAATGGGACTTCATCCCTGTTGGTTTGTTCAATATTAGGCTCTCTAGCCCCCACCTCTCACACCCCCTTATCCCCCAAACACTCCCATGCCCCATCCATGTCAATCAATGTCCCCACCCACCCCCATGATCCCTTATAGCCCCATATCAACTTAGTGTCAACCCATACCTCCCACACACCACCTTTGCCCTTACTCTCCATGCCAACTTATGCAGTATCCACCATGGGCAGTCCACAGGAGCCATGCCCAGATGAAATAAGATAAAATTCTAAGTATCTATTATAAACATGATATAAAAGAACACTTTCATTCATGGAAGCCCATTAAATGCATTTAATCTTAATCCCTTATGAAACAAACATTTGTATTCGTAACCCCACATCAAAGACAGCTAATGCTTTAATAACTTCTTGGATCTGTCCATCAAATTGTGAACTTACAACCCTCCACTGTGATAATGACAGGTTGTGGAAGCAGTTAAGCAGCAAAAACGCTATAAAGGCAGACCTTAGGGTAATATCAATGAACAGCTATTAAAATTGCTAGAACCAACTTTTTCACCCTGAGGCACAGGCAGGCAGCTTATAAGAAAAATTAGAGGGGAGGAGATTTAAATAACTTGACAGCTTGACAGTTCTGCATACCATATCTGTCCTTCATTAGCATTTACATCTCCAGCATGAAGGTGTGGAACACATACTGTGGGCTGAGGCTGTTCCTTGTGCTTGCCTTGTGCACTGAGTTTAAATGGCCCAGCTGACTTCATGTTTCCTTCATGTGCTCTTCACACCCCGCCCTTTTTCCCCTCCCCATGAAAATGGAGTGTACCATAAATGGGGGTGGGACTTTAGGACCCAAGTCCTGTCTGCCATTTTTAAAGGTACCCAGAGTACCTTTGTGAAAATCCAGCCCTTTGACTTCCACAACCACCTTGATTAGGCTTCTTCCCATGTTCTTCCTGTAAGTACTCTATTCCATTCTCCCAGTTTCTCTGTCTCTGTCACATTAATTCTAACGATGCCACTGTCCATACCAGTGCTTCTGATATGTCTTCTTTTTTCCCTCAGCTAAAGAACCCCCTCCACCATGGTTATCAAGGCCTTCAATCATGTTCGCCCCATTTCCAGCATTTCTGCTGTTACCCCTTTTACTCCCTCCCAGACTCATAATAGTCTCCCCTTACCCTCACCCTCCACCCCACCTGCCTCCATGTTCAACAGGTCATCTTACACCATTTTCACCACCTCCAGCATAACCCCGCCACTAAAAACATCATCCTACCTCCCCTTTCAGCATTCCAAAGGGACCATTTCCTCTGCCAAACCCTGATCCTCTCTTCAGTCACCGCACCCCCCACCATTCCTCTTCCCAAGGTGCCTTCCCATGTAAGCACAAGTGATGAAACACCTGCCCTTTCACCTCCTCCTTTCTCATTGTCCAAGGCCCCGAAAGTTGTTGCCAGGGAGAGTAGCGATCTACTTGTACTCTTTCAATTTTGTATAGTGTATTCGCTGCTTATGATGTGTAGTCTCCTTTACTTTGGGGAATAGCAGGTGCAGATTTGGCGATTGCTTTGATGAAAACTTCCATTCAATCTGCAAACATGATCCTGAGCTTCAGGTCGCTTGCCATCTTAATTCTTCCTCCCATTCCAAGTCTGACTTCTCTGACCTCAGCCTCCTGCATGGTCCCAGTGAAATTCAATAGAAGCTTGAGAAATAGCTCCTTACCTAATGATTGGGCACATTACAACCTTCCAGACTCAACATTGATTCCAATAGCTTCAGATCAGAACCAGGTGAGAGTTGGGCAATTAAAAACTTAAAACATCTGAAACTGTGGCGCTCACTGTTACAGTGCATAGTAGGTATTCTGCTTCTATGTCCAGCCAGCATTAAAATAATTACCAAAACAATTGTTTGTAGAATTGAACAGGAGGAATCCTAGCCCCAGGTCACTGTGGAGCTTATCAATGAGCCAGGTAGGCTGTTCAATCATCAACAGTACCATGAAGAACTACGGACCTCAAATATTGGATTACTGCATCTGTCACAGTGGATTAATTTAGTTCTAATCTTCCATTGCCAATCTATCAAATGGAGACATAATATGTGATTATTGTAAGCTGTCACTGAATGAATGTTGAATATATGCAGTCATGATACCTTAGTACAAATTCCAATACATTTTTCTGAACAACATTGTTCACATTAGGATAGTGAGATTGTAGGGATATAGACTTAAAGACATTAGACATACTGAAACCTTGATGACAAAATCTAGATACACCAAAATTCACTGGGGTGGTGGTGGTGGTGGTTAAGGTGAGGGAACAGGAACGTTGTCTGTTGTAACTTTGGCAGAAGATCGTTTCTATGGACTACTTGAGGATCTGGGGCTTCTGCTTATGGTGGCCAATTGGGAGAACCATTGAGGAAATTTCCAGCGGTTAAGTTTAGTGGGCATTTTTTCCATGAGGCCTGTTTATACTTGTTAATGTCACACTTTACACTTGATGACGTATCACCTCCATACTTGAGAGTTCGAACTGTTTGGAAAAGTCCTGAGAGGTCCTTTGAATTTCCCCAGCACTTTATAAACGCAGAACACAGAATTGTAAATATTTTCAGATGGTCACCCATGTCCTCAATATATTCAGCATTTATCAGATGGGAACAGAGGTCCTTATACATGAACAAATATGCATATACTATTGTCCCTCATGGCCCTAAGAATTGGATTTATACCCAAATAGCATATATCAAGTTCTATTAAGGTTAAAATGATGATTACCAATTACTGCAGTGTTAAAAAGCCGAAGAAAATATTTGAGAAGAAAAGGACTATTTAGCCTGCTTGCTGTCAGTAGGGTAGGCTGGCACAAAATGAACACAGCATTGCTGCTGCCATGGTATTGCACTTGTAACTTGTAATGTGCTGGCACCAGTGCATTCATAGAATGTATTGTGCCAAAAGAAACAGCAAAAAAAAATGAGTTTAATATGTAAATGCTAAAGCAAACAAATATGTCAGATTTTAAAAAATGAAACTGCAAAAATTGAAAAGAACACCGAAAACAAGAAGTAAGGAAAGAAAGACAGATGAAATGTGTTGACTCTCAAAGCCTTCTGAACTGGTCCACCGTCATCTTAGTGCATCTGAAAATGGGTGATAAATATGACCTTGCCAGTGTTATCCAAATCCTGAGAACAAGTAATTTCAAAATAACAAAAAATAGGTTTGAACCAAGAACAAGAAAAAGGAAATTAAGAGATTTCAAAACAGAATAATTTGGAACAGTGAAAGGCCAGTTACTATAGGCTTGTATTTGTCAGTTTCTTCTCAATATCAAGATGAATAAGATTAATTTAGGGATGAGTAAGCCACCTCACCTAATAGATTCAGATTCATTCACTCAGAATCAACTAAAATCAACCTGCTTCAGGTCCAAATATATTCTGTAAAGATTATTGTTTTCATCTTAAAATCAATGGTCAAATGAAAACATGGCTCTGCTTCAAAGTCAGATAAAAAAAACATATTCCATCACAATTAAATATATTCCAGATTAACTGAGCCAGAACCAACCAACTCTTGTTTGGTTAAGTTCCATTGAACCATCCAATTCTGGACTAGGTCTAGTTTGCAATCTTCCTTAAAATAGAGCTGCCCTCTTTAACGAGAAACAGAAGTGTTTCTTCTTGTTAAGGTTAGTCTGCTTTCAGGTCGGGCCATTTTGACTCTTGTGTGAAATGGGTTACAGCAAACTGGCAGCCAATTTACATTTCTCTCAATTTGAAGTCAATGGAAATAAATGGCAGGAGATATCTAAAACAGGCAGCCTACCTTGACAAAATGAATGTAAAACAGGAAACTGACAGTAAGCTAAACTATTAGACCCCAAAGTGTAGTATTAAGGTGTTGAGGACTGAAAGGGTTAATGTAGGACTGGGGAAACAGTACCGCCCACATGATGACACAAAGGTAGTCACATGACTAGTAGCAGTCTGGTCGTCATCTGAATGGAGATAGTTATTGGCTTGGACTGAAGTAGCCTATTGTCTTGTATATCTGTACATAGTTACGTTCTACAATTAATAGTCACTGTTCAGACTCTATGGATGGAATTTTACTTGCCCGCTGGTGTCGGGCGTCATGGCAGGCATGAGCGGACAATATGGCAGGAAGGCCAAAAATAGGTTTCACGCCATCGTGAAACCAGTTTGCAAACATCCACTCTGCCGTCACACATCAGGAACTTCATTATAACGAATTTGCATATCATTATAAGCCTAGCTTGCCAGAATCATTCCCCCACGCTGGATCATCCGAGCACGTCAGCGTGATTGCATGCCAATGTGTTTCACAACAGTATTGATAAGGTGTGCACCTGGTGAGCTGCACTTCGAGGGGAACTCGGAGGTGAGTGCAAGATAATGTTGCACAGCACTCGTGAGGGTTGCCTGTTGGACCTCAAGGTTGAGGAGTGCATTCAGGTGTGGACATAGGCTAGTCGCATTTTCGCGGCTAGCTAACAGTCCGGTACCAGGGCAAAGGCTGCACTGCAGTTGAGATAAGTTGGGGCGGGGCAAGGACTGCACTGCAGTTGAAGGTAGTGCACAAGTATGTGTGGGTGTGGGGGAGGGAAGTGGACATTCATTAGGGAAACCTTGTATAAAGTGACCATTCCTCCACAGCTGAGACAGTTCAGGTGCAGCCACATAGGTACAGGCCTAGCTAGCATCTATCTTTTATTCTCCTCTCAGTCAGCTGCAGACCACATAAGACCAAAACTTCAACTGTCCATATGTGATATTTCTAGGTTTAAGACGCCTGTAAGCTGATATCAAAATGGCCTCCTCTATACCTTCCTCTCCATGGCAACAGGAAACACCTTGGCTTTGTATCCAAATGCTAATCAGCTATCTCTGATTACAACAGTCTTTAATTTTAGAAAGAAAGGGACAGGTTCCAGCACAACTGTCTACAACCTGATATTGATAACACCTTTCAGGATCTTAGGAGACTTGGGGTCTTCTCTTTGTAGACTTAGAACCAGCTGTAATTGTCCCCAAGTTTAAAATAACCAGCACCTCAGTAACACAATCTAACTCTCCCTTCAAGCTTTAACAATTAAGCCATCCAAGCTTACTGTCAAACTAGACTCCAGCATAGGTCACATGATTGCTTTCATTTACCCAAAATTTAAAGATACAATGACAAACTATAACACTCTTATAAACTAACAGATATAGTCCTAAAACACATCACTAAAACTAAATCATATAAAGCTCATGATTCTAACACTAACTTGCTAGGAATGTTTGATGAGATAACAAAGAGGGTTGATGAGGGTAATACAGTTGATGTGGTGTACATGGACTTCCAAAAGGCATTTGATAAAGTGCTGTATAACAGACTTGTAAGCAAAAATTAGAGCTCAATAAAAGGGACAGTAGTGACATGGATATGAAATTGGCTGAGTGACAGGAAACAGAGAGCAGTAGCTACTGGATGTTTTTCAGATTCGAGGAAGGTTTATAGTGGATCATCGCTTGGTAATACAGAACTTGAGCATTGCTGAAAAAAGAGACATGCTGTCAAAGATTTTCATCTTGCACTCATCAGGACAGATTTGCAAGAATACCAAATCTCAAAGGGAACAACAATTCATGTGCTGCACATGAAGAGGGTGCTGATTGGCTCTCAAGTGATTGTTAGAGGAGTTGCCATGGTGAATGGACCAGGGAACAGTTAACTGTCAAGCCTTTGTTTGAATTTAAACCAGGCAGGACAACCCTGTTTTGTCAAGGCACTGCCATGTAGAATGAACAAAGGAATGGCAATCCCCCACACTTTTGCTTGGTTGAAAAAGGCACAATGTGTGGACATGTTTTTTCTGTTTGTAAAGGACATGGCCTGTGTGTGAACATATGTATCTTCTAGCACGTGTAAGTGGGTCATACTGCGGGCCCGACTGATTATATTAAATTAGTTTTCAGTGTAATTCTCAGCACAATCAGGACTTTTTAGCAAGTGTTGTCCAATCACAGAATCACGTTTAATGTTGGACACTCTGTTCTGAGTTTTGCAAACTTGGGCTGGTTGAGTATAGTCAGTGTTTTGCCTATTGCGAGCAGCCGAAAGGCCGTGCTGTTTGATATGATCTGCCAGTCATTGGGAAGTGTGGCCTAGTTACCTGACGTCACATCAACACTGCAATTCATATATCACAATACTCATTTCTGTGGTAGGCAGAGTGTCTTTTTAGCTTGATGGCAGCACATCCTGTTCATGAAGCATACCACTCGTGCTGATACTGCATAGTAGCAGCGTCAAATGGCTAGATTCACCTGTTGCTCAAATTTTTGAGACATCTTACCCTTCCAGGGTAATCCGAGGTAGAAAGGTCTTTTTTTAGGACCTATCATGGCAGCCTCATTCATGAGTCTGGGTAATATATAGTGAGCACTGATCCGATCAGGGTAACCATTGTCCCGCAGGATAGCTTTGATACACCTTATTTCAGCATCAAGCTTGCATGGTGAGCAAATGGCTTGGGTCCTATTTGTGAGGTTGCCAGTAAGGCCAACTTTATAGTGCATGGAACTGTAGGAATCCCAATGCTTATTTTGACTAGTGAAAGTGGGCTTGTGGTAGGTAGTACTAGAGAACCCATTGGTAGATTTCTCAACAAGCGCATTGAAGAAAGGGAGCTCATTTGACTGCTCCAGTTCAAAGGTGGATTTGAGCACAGGATGGAGTCCATTAAGGTGTGTAAGGAAATTCTTACATGCAGCTACAGATCCAAATGTGTCATCTATGTATCGGAAATATGCAAGAGGTAGGAGGTAAGGGGTCATCCCACCAAAGATGCAATTCTCTTGGGAACTGACAAAGATGTTAGCGAGAGCTGGGTGTAGAGAAGATCCCATGGCAACACAATCTATTTGAGCATTTGGTGTCATTAAAACTGAACTCAACTATGTGAATTGCTGAGTTCATAAGTTCAATGCAATGACGCCGCATCTAGATTGCCATGATATAGTGGTGTGGTGCAAACGTCTATAGCTTCTTTGAGCGGTACATTGGTGAATAGGCTAGCAATGTCAAATAAGCACATGGCATTGCTATCAATATGCAACTCCTGTATGTTCTTTGCAAAGATGAAGGAATCCTTCACCAAGTATATGGAAAACATGATCAGAACTAGCTGTAGCAACTCGCTCAACCAGTAATAGGTAAGCTAGATCGTAAAGGGACATCACTTTTGTGTGCCTTGGGCAGCCCATACATATGTGGACGCAGTGAGCCGTGAGGACGAATCCTATCATATAAACCACCCGGCAGCTCATTACTCTTGCACTAGTCCAGCAAGCATTTCTGTAACTTGCTTTCGAGCAGGGCTGTGCGGTCATGCTTAGCTGCAGGTCCCATGGATACGAATTTGGATCCGTCATTAAGGACAGCGTTCATTTTGTTGACATAGTCATGCTTGTTAAGGATGGTTACTCCAGTCCCTTTGTCAGGCTTATAGATGTGTGTGTCTGGATTGGCCTTGAGGCCTCGCAATGCTACCAGACATTCATGTTGAATGTGAAAATCTGCCAACTTTTTGGGTATTCAGCAATATGCATGTGCCAGATCAGGTAGGTGCACTTCCAAGGACTCAGTGCCTTCATTGGATGCTGGTGTGTGGTGGAATAGCTGGAAATAGAAGAGTTCAAATTCAGCAAATGCTTCTTCCCATTTGATGTGGGATGAAGGTACACCAAAATTGAAGCCATGCATGAGAATAAACTCCTCGCTTTCAGAGAGTAGATGGTCAGAGAGATTTACAATGTGCTTGGTGGTATCATTAATTGTGCTGCTAAACCACATCTGCTTAAGTGAGTTAACAGTACTGGCATTTTTCAAGCAGGTATTGTTTATGTTAAGGTTACCAATTTACCCCATGCTCTACAGTGCGCTTGGTCTGAGGTGTACAAACTTCTTTCATTATTTGATTGATCCGTTTGTGGTCCTATATTGCCTCAATTAATGGTGGCACCATAAACAATACCCACTTGAAACACGATGTCAAGCCAAAAAGATGTTCTATCTACCACACAAATGAATAAAGTGGCACATGAATTTCGTGTCAATGTGATCCCAGGTAAGTTGGTTTGTACATCCCAATGACTGAGGGATCATATCAAACAATATGCGCTCCGGCTGTTCACAAGCAAATTACTGACCGTACCCAACCAGCCCGTGCTTGCTAAACTCAGAACAAAGTATCCAACCTTAGATACGATTCTGCAATTGAATAACACTTACTAAACAATTCTGATTGTGCTAAGAATTTCACTGACAACCAATTTAAGATTATCAGTCGGGATTGCAGCGTGACTCACTTATGCATGCTAGAAGCTACATATATCTACACACAGGGCCATATCATTTGCAAACAGAAAGAACTTTTCCATGCATTGTGGCTTTTTCAATTAAACAAAACAGTCATTCCATGGTTCATTTCCCATTGCAATGCGTTGACCAATCAGTTTTGACCTGCCTGGTTTGATTGGCAGTTAACTGTAGCCTGGTGTATTCTCCATTGCAACACCTCTACCAATCAGAGTTCACTTGCCAACCAATCAGCACTCTCTTCTCATGCAGTATAAGTTGTTGTTCCCTTTGAAATTTGATATTCTTGCAAATCTGTCCTGATGTATACAAGATGAAAAGCTTCAACAGCATGTCTTATTTATAGTGGAGTTCCCCAGGGCTTGGTGTTAGGACTCCTGCTTTTCCTGATACGTATAAATGACCTAGACCATTAATGCACAGTACACAATTTCAAAATTTGTTGATGCCACAAAACTTGGAAGTATTGTGAACTGTAAGGAGGATAATGTAGAACTGCAAATGGACATAGGCAGGTTGGTGCAATGGGTGGATGCATGGTAGATGAAATTTAATGCAGAGAACTGTGAAGTGATTTCATTTTGGTAGGAAGAATGCAGAGATACAATATAAGATAATGGATACAATTTTAAAGGGGATGCAGGAGCAGAAGAACCTGGGTGGATATGTGTATAAATCATTGAAGGTGGAAGGACAGGTTGAGAGAACAGTGAATAAAACACACAGAAGCCTAGGCTTTATTAATAGGGGCTTAGAACACAAAAGCAAGGAAATTATACAACACTTGTTCGGCCTCTACTGGAGCATTGAGTCCAGTTCTGGATATTACACTTTAGGAAGGATGTGAAGGCATGAGAGAGGTTGCAAATGAGATTCATAAGGATGATTCAGGGATAAAGAACTTGAGTTACATGGATAGATTGAAGTTGGGACTGTTTTCCTTAGAGAAGAAAAGGTTGGGAAGAGATTTGATGGAGGTATTCAAAATCATGAGGGGTCTGGATAGAGTAGATAGGGAGAAACTACTCCCATTGCTGGAAGGATTGAGAACCAGAGGGCACAGATTTGAGGTAATTGGCAAAAGAAGTAATGTGACATGAGAAAAAACTTTTTCACACAGTGAGTGGTTAGGATCCGGAATACACTGCCTGAGAGTGTGGTGGAGGCTGGTTCAATGGAGGCATTCAAGAGGGAATTGGATTATTACCTGAAAAGCAGGGCTATGAGGGGAAGGCGAGGGAATGGCACTAGGCCAATTGCTCCTACAGACAGCCAGCATGGACATGATGGGCTGAATGGCCTCCTTCTGTGCTAGAACCATTCTGTGATTGTGCATTGCCCCACAATTAATTGCTGCGCCTCCAACAGACCACGCTCTGCACTTCCCCTGCCGTGTGAGGCAAGTGCAAGGGAAGTACTTCCCTACTCTGTTAAAGGCACCATGTAAACGTAAGTTGTTTTTAAGTTAAATTCTTTCAAAAAAAAAACATTCTCTGGAGTCAGGAGGTGCAGGAGTGCTCCCCAAAGCCCTTGCAATCCTGCTTCCTCCCCCCTAACATTGCTCACTTTAATCAGCTGTCTCAGAGTTTTCCTGAGGGTGGCTGCTGGGGAAGCAGGCGGCCAAAATTCATTTTTCTTGTGAGACGATCTGCCTGTGGATTCCACTCCATCTTGTCACCTTCTGAGAGTTGACAGAGGCACTGGATGGGAAATCGAAGATTGGTGAAGGACAACATAAATGAAAGCTAATCAATCACAGATAGATTGATTAACTTATGTTTGTTGTTCTTCCATTACTTGAAGGGAATCACTAAAATTTTCAGGGCAGTTATCTTTAGTTGGGTCACTCTGTCAGAGCAGCACAATTTGGCTCTGTGTTCTGTCTCCTTCTGGGGAATCTTGGTGGGTAGGCAACCACGCAGAATATTTAAATAATCCAAAAATTACAATTGCAATAGTTGTCAGATCATTCTATGCCCAAAATCATCTATTAGATTCACCTGGTGTATTCTTTTTTTTCATTTTTGAGTTGTTGTTCATTTTATCTGGTTAATTGTTTAACTTTTATCTGCAGAATTCCTGCCCAGGCCAAAGGAACATTGGAGTCACTAATGCAGCATTGGGACCACTGTACATTGGATACAGACTGTACCTATGATGCTGTAATGATATAAGGTTAACTAGCATATATAAATGGCTCTCCCAGTGTGTAATGAGGCTGCACTGGCTGGTTATCAGGTGCCAGCAGCTTTTGGATACTTTCAAAAATGTTCCTTTTTTAATGGCTTGCAGTAAAAAGGCCTGATTTGCTGGTTAGTCTTTGAAAACCATGATGTTGGAAGTCCTGCAAACAAAGGATGGCCCAATGTGTGGGAGAAAGCCTTCCAGCGATCAGACTTTTGCTGGCCTCATGTGAAGTATCTGTTGCTGAGCGTCCAAGACGGGTGCCTAAGGCTCATTATGGAGCTTTCTCTAAATCAGTATCAGAACAGGGCCATTTATGAGCCTCGTGCACGATGTGTCACATGCTTTACACAGTGACAGCATTCGGGACTAGTACCACAAGATGACCTTAGAGCCCGGTGCCTATCTAAGGCACCTGCGCCTAATGCACAGCAGCACTTTTGGGTTCATTATTGATTTCTTTGTGTACTGAAGTATTGAGTCTTCAACGTTTTATTTGACTTCCATTCTTTAAAAACCAATCACTGCTGGATTCAAGCCAATATTATAATTTCTTAAGCTAATTAGTAATACATGGGGTCAGGATGGGAGGATGGTGGGGGAGTTAGGTCAGTGGATGTTTTTCAGAATGGACCTCAATTTGTGTCTATTGAGGTTCAATCGACTTAAAAAATAGAGGTGATGAGGCTCTGCAGGATTAATCCTAGCAATTGTACCTTACATGCTGTTCAAAAGCAAAATTATATAGTAGCAAAATCCGTTCCTCTGAAACTGAAATCCCAGCATAGTGCTCTACTGATTGTGCCATGCTTTAATTCCTGCTGCTATCAGCAGTGGTACTACTGACCACGTAAATTAGTGCAAGTGTACCATGCGTTGTACTGTGGCTTAAGCCAACACTGTAACTAATTAATTTCCACCTACTGCTTTGAATAGATTTCCTTTCAACATGTAAATCAATTGCGAAGACATGATCAAAAAAGGTAGTAAACTCATGCAGAAAGTTGAGACACAAGGACCTTGTACTGCAATTGTTGTAACGTCATTCTGTAAAAGAGATAGAATTCCCATTCACAAGCCAAAAATATAAAGAATTAGAGAGCTGTAATTCAAGGTCACTTTCAATAGCAGTTACAATGCATCATGTTTTCAGCTGGCAAATATAGCTGCAAACACAGATTTTTCCCACCATTAGCACTATTCAGAAAAGCCAACATTTGATTGATGCTGGGATGAGTAGGTGCACAGAATGTGGTGGTTGTGACCTTGTTGATTAATGCTCTTTAGGTAATTGGTTTAGAAAAATACATTAACATTATACCGTGAGCCTGTCAGAGTATTTATTGAACAACAATGTAATTTTGTATCACATTGCAACATATTGATTTACATTGGTAACCTGTACTTTGAAATGGTCAAGCCAGGATTTAAATAGATATTTGACATGTTTATAAAGATGGTATGAAAGCACCAGGGGTTCATTTCATTCAGGGAGTAACACTTCAAACTCAGCTCCCTTCCATAGCAAATCATTAGGAGTTTAAATTACGCTGTGAGTTTGGGGATCTTGTGAAACCAGCAATTCCCACATGGAGGTAGAAGGCCATTTTTTGCAGAGCAATCTATCCCCTTCTGTGAAGTGGATCACCTGTTGATTGATATGGAATAGAACTAATGCCAGTGGTGGAGAGTATGTGCATGGGACGACTAACAGAAATAATTTGCTTAAGAACAGACAGTTTGGACAAGAAAAGAAAACAACTTCCAAAGAGATTTAGAGATATATGTACATACTCACTAAAGTAGTCAGGTACAAAAAATAATTATAAAGGCTAACATTCCAGAGCCTTTATAAGTATAGGCCTAGAATATAAATAGGAGGAAGTTTTGCTAGAGCTGTACTAAACCCTGGTTAAACTGGTACTAGGTATAGAGCTGGGCACTAATCTTAGAAAGGATATGTGTCATTGGAAGAATGCAATATAGATTCACCAAGATATTACCAGGGCTCCAAGGGTTAGATTATGAGGAGAGATTACATAGACTAGGCTTGTATTCCATGGCCCACAAATAATCATACTTTGATTTGTATCTCTCTGTTATTCACTGTGATCACTGTTATTGAGATTGTAGTGAGGTTAATCAATACCCACTCCCTCCTTATAAACAGACATATTCCTCTTTTGAGCTTTATTCTAATTTATGCCATATTGTGCTAGAAATAGTTAGATAATTAATTGAAATGGGAAGCAATTCAGAGAAGTGACCAAAGAAGATTATGGGCAGGCATGGATAAATATCAGCTGTTTTAAATCGAAGCACACATTTTGCATCCCCACCTCGGACCCCCCCCAACCACTTCCCCCCAGACCTGGGACTGCCCCCGCCACCTCGGACCCCGCCCCCCCAGACCACGGACAACTCTCCAACCTGGGACCACACTCCCCCCTACCCCGGACCCCTGCCCAGACCTCAGGTGCCCCCCAGACCTTGAAGCAACAAAAACAGCCCCCTTCTGGTTGGGCTGTTCATAATTGATTTATCTGAGTGCAATACCAGTAAACTGAACGCCAATTCCTCATTCACCACCAGTCCTACACCTTACCTTCCCTCTATTACTGAACATCCGTGTGTCTGCTTGGTCACAATACAAAAATGAAAACCATCACAAAATAATCATTCTAAACCAAATTATAAATCAAATCATGCCATAATGTATATTAACATTAACTACTCATTTTGTGCATTCGCTTAGTGCCTGTCTTTTGTGTGTTTTGTCTGCCCCACTGCTCCTACACAGAGCTACCCCAGTGGCTGCAGTATCATTGGTGGAAGACTGCTGACTTTCAGCTGGGGAGATTGCAGTTGGCCTTGCAGGACAATCTCGAGTAGTTTTGGCTTTGGACTGTACTGCCTTCGCATGGGTTGCAACAGGACTCATCCTTGAGGAAGACCACACTTTTATGTTCCATGGAGCCATGCCACTACCCATGGGCAAAGTCTCAGCAATCCCGGGGTGGAATTTCCCATGCCCCTTGACGCGGGAAGGTGTCGTGAAACCAGTTTGCGATTGTCTACTCTGCCCATCAATGGCAGGCCACGTTTCCCATCGCCAGATGTTGGGAACTTCATTGTAATGTAACCCCTGCATATCATTATAAGCCCTGCTCGCCAGGATCACCCCCCTGCACTGGATCACTCGGGCACGCCAGTGTGATTGTACGCTGATGTGTTTCACAATTGGACATACGTGACGTGCACCTGGCGAGCTGCACTTCGAAGGGAACTTGGAGGTGAGTGCACAATGACATTGAGGGCACAGGCAAGTTGCCTTTTCCCACCTGGCTGACAGTGCGGTGCCGGGGCAAGGGCTGCACTATGGTTGGGGGGAGTTGGGCGGGTCGAGGGCTGCACTGCAGTTGATGGTGTTGTTCAAGAACGTGCGGGGTGGTGGGGGGAAGGGGGAGGGAAGCGGGCCATGCATCAGGGAAACCTTGAATAAAGTGACCATTCCTCTGCAGCTGAGACAGCTCAGGTGCAGCCACATTGACATACGTGGAGTTGGGCCTCTAGCTTATCTTCCCACTCGAGCAACTCAGAGGCATGAAAGCATCACCAAGTGCTCCAAAGCTTTTCACCCATGGGCACAGACTGCAAACTAAGAGGGTTTTAGTGGACTGCAGAACAATTGGATGACTGGCCAAGTTGTACAATCTCCTTGCTAAAGCTGGCCATGGGGAAGTCACTGGTGGAGGTGCTCACAGCCCCTTGCAATGTCATCATCCCAGTTTGGACCAGTCTCCCTCATGATTCAAGCTAACAGTGCAGCCTTGCAGTGTGGGTTAGGAGAATTGCTGTGCCTGAGCTGAGAGCACAGCAGGCAGTCCAAATGGGCAAAGCTGCCGCCAGTCAGTCAGGTAGAGTGGGGGTGGGTGGAGGGTGAGGTTTCAGGCAGCCATGCAGCACACTAAACTCTGGCCATCCAAGTGGTGGCCAGAACTCTCTGGGATGCGTTAAGTGGCCTTCAGACTTAACCAAGAGAGGTTCTTAGTATACCCATGCTAACCCATTCATCACTCATTCATCCTGCAGGAGGAGTACATCAGGATCATGGGGCCTGGTGACCTAGCTGTATGCCTCATGGCTTACAGAGAGCGGAGTCAAAGGAGAAGGGGGCGATGGAGGTGTCTGGCTGGACAGAGGGAGGAGCAGCACCCTCAGGAAGAAGGGGTGGCTGGGGCTCCTGCATATGCTGCTGAAGAGTCACAGTGAGATGTCACTAGTTGGTGCCTAGCTGGACCCAGGGTCTGTAGACGGCACTTGTCATTCCTGCAGATGACTAAGAACCAGTGTCAATGAAGACTGCGTATTTCCAGGGAACTGGTTAGTCACATCTGCAACCTGTTGCAGGATTTGGTGCCATGGGGACATGGACGGCATCCGCTGCCAGTGGTCATGAAATTTTCACACTTCCACTCGCTGAACGTTCAGCTGGTGTGTGAGCACAACAAACTCATCCTACAGGTCTGCGCACAGTTTCCAGGGAGTGTCCGCAACTCCGACATTCTCAGCAGGTCTTAGATCCATAACGTCTTCCAGAGCCCAGAGACACTGCAGGGTTTGCTCCTTGGGGACAAGGGATACTCGTAGAGGCCGTGGTGAATGACACCCTGTGTGGCAGCCTCAGAGTGCAGCAGAGAGAAGGCACAGCAAGGCTCAGGCTGCAACTCACACCTTGGTGGAGCAAACCATTGGCATGTTGAAAATGAGGTTTCAGTTCCTGGACCGGTCTGGTGGAGCCCAGCAATACAGTCCACAGAGGATGTCACACATCATCATCACCTGTTGCACCCTTCACAACCTGGCACTGCAACGGGCAGAGGAACTGGCTGTGGAGGAGATGGAGGAGCTGCACATTTCCTCCAATGAGGAGGATGTCAATGGGGATGACAATGATGAGCTCCTCAGAGGCAAGGATGATGGCGATGAGGCCATCGCACTGGCCAGACGAGGCAGGTGAGCTCGGGAGGCCCTCATAGCTGCTAGGTTCATGGAGGATGATGACGACATGCAATGAGGAGATGCCATAAGATCCTCACATTGCATGTATGAATGATTGACCCCTGTCTGGCTAATGGCAGCGCACATACCCTCTGTGATAAGCCTCCTGTCATGGAGATGCAGCGGATGCCCATAGTCTCTACATTCCAGGAGGATGATGACAACATGCAATGGGGACACTCCATAGATCCTCACACAGCTTATGTGAATGTCTGACTCCTGTCTGGCTGATGGTACTTCGCTTGCTCAATGGGCAGGGTCATATCATAAAGATGCAGTGGGGAAACTTTAACTTCTCCTGATCCTATGGCATCCTTCGTGAGCTGAACCCTTCAGGACCACGCTGTCACCGGACACAGGTGCTGATGAGGTGGAGGGGCCAGCCGCACCTCAAAGGTGCTGAGAGTAAACAGAGAGAATGACGGAACTCTGTGCCCCGGCCCAGGACATTCTGGCAGCAATGATAACCCCATCGAGGTGCAGGCATGACTGATGTGTCCAGTGACAGTGAAGGCCACCATCAGTGTGCTGGGAAGGTTGCACAAAGCACAGGGAAGTGGCTCTGGACTGAGACGCCAGCCTATCTTGGGCAGGGACCAAGGTTTCACATCTGAGTGACACAAATACTTCTCATCAGAACAAGGAGCCATAGGCAGGGAGACATTCTTGGGAGTTTATTAACAATAGTGAACATTATGTACAAGTGATCAACACCCGTGGTCAGGCTGTGCAATTACATCTTAACCCTCCTAACCCTGCTGCTACATCTTGGTGCCTTCCCCCCACTCCGCCCCGACATCCACAGGGAGGTGGAGGCAGCCTGCTGAGTGCTAGGCTCGGTCTGTGATGACCTTGTTAGGCGTCCTCTGCAGGGCTGATACCTGGAGTGCCCTGGCTTGTGTGGCAGTGGCACCTCCTCCGCCTGTGAAGCTGGAGCTGCTGGGGTCACAGGAAAAGGGGATTCAGATGGGCCGGACACTGCCAGAGTTACCTCGGTGAATGGCCCCTGGATGTGCACCTGCTGATCCTCCTCCCTATGGGTGCCCGAAGACTTCTGGCTGAGCCCTTGAGGAGAAGGGGAAGTTGGAGTGAGATCGAGCTGCCCCGCACCACTCTTGCTTTGACACTGTTGGAGGCCAACTATGGCATCAGTGATGGAGTTCAGCCCGCACAGCAGTGCAGGACCGATTTCCTGGACCAAGGTCTCCATGGCAGCTGCTATCGACCAGTGTTGACTTTGGTGCATTGGCATGCCGGCGCTATCACCTCAGACTGAAGGCAGACGGACTCCTCTACCGTGCCTTGAAATCTGAGGAGTGCAGCGGACAACCCTTCCTGATGTTCCTGAGCCTGCCTTTGCAGCTCCAGCAACTGAGGTATGACCGAGCCCAGATGCTCAACATTTGACTTGGACTCAGCAGATTTTGTTCTCCAGCAGTCCTCCGAGTGCCGGACACCTGGGAAGTCCCTGCCGCCGCCTGCTGTGGATCAGACAGTGCGATGTGCTCACCAGATTGTGATCCTGAGGCTACTCTAAAGTTTGGTCCCACTGAGGTGTGTGACTCTGTGCTGTGTGGGTGAGCACTGTGACAGGTCTTCAGTGAGGGTTTCAGCAGATTCGCCTTCTGAGGTGTCTTCAGGGCTTAAATCGAAGACTTGGGTTGTGGACACCATTGGCTGTTTCCCAGATGTGCCTGTGAAAGCCAGGAGAGATAATTAGTGCATGGCAGTGGCCTGTGAAACAGGACACATCACTCACAGGTCTGATGAATGTTTTGCTGGACCCTCACCTGATTAACTACCACCCATCTCATCATCAGCACAGGAACAGTCCAGATCTTCATTGGCCAGCTGATTGACTCTATATTCAAAGTCAATGAGGACCTTGATTTCAGGCATTCCTCCATCAGTCTGTGACCTCTCCCTTTTGTTGTATGCCAGCTTGGCCTGCTTGAATACAAATGGAGAGAGCGTAAGCAGGATGCCTGCCAACCAGATGATAAGTATGCCTGGTATGTGTGGGTGGTGAGTGGTGCCATGGATGGGATGAGGACAATGAAGGTGTGTGTGAGACAGTGAATGGTGATGTCCCTTGAACTGTGGATCCCTGTGGATATGTGATGGGTTTGTGAGTGTGTGAGTTGATCGTGATGAGAAGAGTGATTACCCAGGCGGAACGGAGGAGATCATTCATCCTCTTGTGGCACTGGGTGGCTGTCCTCTTTTGCAGGGTGTTGCTGACCACTGCTGCACTGCCTCCCAAGCTGGATTGGTGACCTTGCTTGTTGGCCTTCGCCCAGAGCAGGGGTAGAGGACATCGCAGTGGGCGTCCACTGTGCCCTGTAAGTGCTCAAGGGAGCCGTCACTAAATCTGGGGGCAGATTGTTTCCTCCTTTTGGCAGCTATCAGTTTGCAACAGCTATCGCTTTGCAAGGACAGCCCTTAAATATGGTGCCCAGTTTACTGAAGACCTGATGTGAGGTTGGGGCTGGCGAATGAGAGGACACCCTGCCAGCAAGTCGGTGAGTTTCCCGGGAATGCATGATTTTTGAGGTGGGATTGGGACAATACTGCGTGAAAAGTTACCATTTCGGCCAGCGGGTAAAACACCCTTTTTCCCACCCGCTACCGCATTGAGTGAAAATCTGGGATGATTCTGCCCCTAGTAAGATTTTGGAGGACAGATTGCGACTGCTATGATACTCTGCAAACATCTTTGAATGCTGGTATCAGCAGTTATTGTGGCAGCAGTCTGCGCATGCGTGGCAAACTGAATTTGCATGGAACAAGCCTGAACTTGGACTGCAGCAGCCATATAATGGTTGGCTTTCCCTTTTGCTGCAAAGGAAGCTTGGAGATCAGCCATCAGGGACTGCAATATGGTCAGGGCACAAGTGTTCTTATGGGGCTGGCTACAGCTTCCATGCTGGATGGGTTCCAAGTCCTGTCCAAACCCCTGTGCCAAGTTTCAATCGGACTCCTCCATGCTCCCTGACATTGCAAGCATGATTGCTTATAGGCCAGCCAATGTAAAGCATTTAATTTTGCCTTTCCCATCAACACACCTTCGACCTTTTGTTTATGACATCTTTTGCAATCTCTCCTTTGCCTCCACCTATCACTGGCCTTCTATCCAGCTTCATCTGTCCCACCCCCCTTAAATGGTATATATTTCACCACATTTCTACTTCTCTTTAACTCTGAAGAATAGTTATCTGGGCTCGAAACGTTAACTCTGTCTTTCTCGCCACAGATGCTGTCAGACCTGCTAAGTTTTTCTAGCAATTTTTGTTTTTGTTTCAGATTTCCAGAATCCGCAGTATTTTGCTTTTAGCTTTTTTCTGTAGCCCACCTCATTGAATAGTGCAAAGGCTATGGGCCCTGAAAATATTCCGGCAATAGCACTTGTGCTCCAGAACTTGCCATGCCCCTAGTCAAGCTGTTCCAGTACAGCTACAACAGTAGCATCTACCCAGCAACGTGGAAAATTGCCCCGGTATGTCCTGTACACAAAAAGCAGGACAAATCCAACCCGGCCAATTACCGTCCCATCAGTCTACTCTCCATCATCAGTAAAGTAATGGAAGGGGCCATCAACAGTGCTATCAAGTGGCACTTGCTTAGCAATAACCTGCTTACTGATGCCCAGTTTGGGTTCTGCAAGGGCCACTCAGCTCCTGACCTCATTACAGCCTTGGCTCAAACATGGACAAAAGAGCTGAACTCCTGAGGTGAGGTGAGAGTGACTGCCCTTGAGGTCAAGGCCGCATTTGACCGAGTGTGGCAATAAGGAGCCCTAGCAAAACTAGGGAGTCAATGGAAATCGGGGGAAAACTCTCCACTGGTTGGAGTTATACCAACCACAAAGGATGATGGTTGTGGTTGCTGGAGATTAGTCATCTCAGCTCCAGGACATCACTGCAGGAGTTCCTCAGGGTAGTGTCCTTGACCGAGCCATCTTCAGCTGCTTCATCCATGACCTTCCTTCCATCGTAAGGTCAGAAGTGGGGATGTTCACTGATGATTGTACAATGTTCAGCACCACTCGTGACTCCTCAGATACTAACGCACTCCATGTCCAAATGCAGCAAGATCTGGACAATGTCCAGGCTTGGGTTGACAAGTGGCAAGTAACATTTGTGGCACACAAGTGCCAGGCAATGACGATCTCCAACAAGAGAGAAGCTAACCATGACTCTTTGACATTCAATGGCATTACCATCACTGAATCCCCCACTATTATCATCCTGGGGGTTACCATTGACTAGAAACTGAATTGGACTAGCCATATAAATACTGTGGCTACAAGAGCAGATGAGGTGCTAGGAATTGAGCGGCGAATAACTCACCTCCTGACTCCCCAAAGTCTGTCCACCATTTACAAGGCACAAGTCAAGAGTGCGATGAAATACTCCCCACTTGCCTGGATGAGTGCAGCTCCCACAACACTCAAGAAGCTTGCCACCATCCAGGACAAAGCAGCCCACTTGACTGGCACTATACCCATAAATATTCACTCCCCCCCCACCACCGACACACAGTAGCAGCAGTCTGTGCCATCTACAAGGTGTACTGCAGGAATTCACCAAGGCTCCTTAGACAGCACCTTCAAAACCCACGACCACTACTATTTAGAAGCACAAGGGCAGCAGATAGATGGGAACACCACCACCTGGAATTTCCCCTCCAAGTCACTCCTCATCCTGACTTGGAAATATATCACTGTTCCTTCACTGTCGCTGGGTTAAAACCCTAGAACTCCCTTCCTAACAGCTCTGTGGGTGCACCTACACCACATGGACTGCAGCGGTTCAAGAAGGCAGCTCACCACCACCTTCTCAATGGCAGTTAGGGATGGGCAATAAATGTTGATCCAGCCAGAGAAGCCCACATCCCATGAATGAAAAAAATCTTGTTCCTCTGAACTTGAGAGCAACCTTGCTCCTGAGGGAGCTTGCACCTACACTGTCTTTGTCCTTTGCCTTGGCTGCAGGCCACTTGTGAATGCGTACACCATCTGCACTTTCAAAATCAGAAGAGATTGTGGGTTGAAGGCAAGTGAGATTTGAGAAGCAAGTCAGGTATGAGGATGCTGGCATCTTTTATGACCTCAGGCCCATCGCATCCATGCCTGTTTCAATGGGCTATCCTCCAGGAGGGAGTCGGACCTCATGGAGTTGCTGGCCAATCAAAGGCCGCTAGCTCTGCACACCCACAGTACCAAGCATGAGTGGTGGCCATTACTGGTGCTGCAGATAGGACAGGAGGCAACGTTCAGTGATGGACCCAGCCCTCAATCCAAGATCTCTCTGGGGCCAGGTTGACAGGCCCCAGCAATGGGCGTTTGTGGGCATCTTGGATAGGGCAGGGGGAAGGGTGGACATGGGGAGGTAAGACTGTTTGTGGGAGGCCTCAGATTGGCTCAGGGAGCCTGGGAAGGAGGCACCCCCCTCCCACCCCCACTTTTTCACTGACCAGCATGCTGAGCTGTGCATTGGGCACAGGTCTTTCCCGTCGCCCATTATATCGGAGCGGCAGTGGGATGAGGCCCTTGGTGTGCAGTAATTGTCCGCTTAAGGGCCTCAGTTGGACAATGGGAGGGCAACCCACCCAACACCTCTCCCGCTGCCCATAAAGTCATGGCGGGGTGGGGTGGGTGGACTAGTGACAGGTTTGCCACCAATCACACACTGTCCTAATTTATGGGCCCACCCACCTATTTTCCCACCTGCAGGTGGCCTGCAAAATTCAGCCTTCTATATGCTAAATAAATCTGCAAACCAGGCATGGTTTGGAAGCTCAGAATCATGCAGCATAGTATTCAGCAGAGCAGTGTGAATGCAATGGATCAACAGAGCCACAGAACTACAATAGTGTCTTTACCGCATTAGCCCCGTACATGTGGTTTGCCCCCATTTGGGACACCAAACTGCCCTATCCAGAAGGAAGGTGTTCAGAATACCTGAGAGATTGGCTCCTGCAATTCTGCAGTCTCCAGCACCTGTTGGATATGGATCAAAATATTGTGAAAGGCTTCAGATTTGAGGAGATAAAGCTATCCAATACGGTGACCTGGAAGAAGACACAAGCATTATAAATGCAGGCAATACCGACACTAACTGCCACTGGAATGATCTCCCAGTCATGACTGTTATCTTTATGGCTGTCTCCTGCAGGTGAAACAGCTTTTAAGTGCTTCTGTGCTTCAAAGAGCAGCTGTCCTTTGACAGGATCTTACACTTCACCGCCGGTGGGTTTGAAGGGGTTGACATGTAAAATCCAATGGGCACCAAGCCCAGAGCCTAGCCACCCACCCCTGCTTCCGCAGCAATTATACATGTGACAGGGGAGCCGACAGGTGACCTGCCCACCCTCAGGCCAATCGAAGCCTTTATGGCCACTTAAGGGCTCTTCCTGCCACAATGGGTATTTTATCCATGGCAGAGGGAAGCCTCATGCCAGGTGTGAAGCCTGGCATCTTTAACTGCATGAGGCTATACCAGGCAAAGGAGGAGGGGCCCAACTTTGGTGCCCCTGGGCCCATCAGAGGCCCCTCCCAAGGTCATCCTCCCTCCTTTATCTTCTCTCCCTGGCCTATCAGACATGACTCCCCAGCCCCCTCACTCAGGCTGACAGATCTTAGCGATACCCCCTGCCTCCACAACCTCAACCCAAGTACTTAACTCACATCTGGCTCCTGGCTCCTCAATACCCAGGACGGAATCCAATCCCGACAGTGGCCACTGTATCCAGTGGGGCCAATGGCACCAGAGAGCTGTTGGCCATCAGAGCGACCAGCAGCTTTCTGAGGCAGGACTTTATCCCCAGGTAGGTCGGAAGGCCCGCCTCAGACCAATTAACACGCCTCACAGCGTTCACCAGCTGTGGGACAGTTGTCCAGAGCTGGGTGGACACACATTGACATTTTAGCCTGTAAAATTAGCCCATTGTCTTTTTTCCCCTGAATCCGCTCTCTCACTTTCTCTGTGACTCCAGGATCTCTTTCTCAGCTTCACTTTGTAAGTCTATTTTAAATTTTTACTAGCTTGTATTTTTCTCATATGCAGGCACTGAATCTCCCTTTCCTTCAAATTTGAGTGAAAAACCTTTCAGCCAAAATGCTAGAAGCCAAAGAAAATATATTCCTTGGTACACCTGACTAAATAACATTAATAGATGCTCAGAATGCCCAGTCCAAGTCCAATTCATGGCATCACAGCGCTGTGCAAAACGATCACCTTGGAGTCATTTTCCAGCCTCGACACCTTTGGGCAAGATCCCGGGCAGGGAAGGGAAATTTGGAGAGCTGTTAACGCGACAATGCCCCCGCCAGTGTTGGGGCCAGAAACTTCCGCCCATTGCTTTTGTGGCTGGGTCAAGGCCTTTGAGTAAAAACCTTACTGAATATATATAAAAATCAATGACATTGTATTTAATGTAATATTTGGAATTTTTGGATTGTTTTTATTTTAATTAAAGTCTTACTTTGGCTGTTATAAATTTCGGTTACAGGAGAAACAATGGGGGGTGAATAAAAGTTTGGGAAGTATCTTAAGTATATTCTGAAAACCCAATAATCAAGTGTCATAGGTTTTTACATCATAAATGTGGACAAAGAAATTTATAAAGGCAGAAGTTGACACAAGAATTGTAACAAAAGCAAAACAGGAAAACAATTGGCATGAACACAAAGGGCGGAATTTTACAGCCCCTCCTGCCGGTGGGATGTTCTGGTCCCTCCGAAGTCAATGGGCATTTGAGTGGCTCGTTGCATTTTCCGGCCCCGCCCCAGCCACAATGGGGCCGTAAAACTCCGCCCAAAGTGCATGGAGACATAAGACATTTAATATAGTTTAGAGAGACAGAAAAACAGGCAGGCAGGGTCAAGATATTTCTTTAAAGGAAACGAGGCATAAATTTAAATTGGTGAAGAAATAAAAATTAAGAAATATTTTTCTTCACCGTGTTAAATGTTTAGGGTTGTCTGTCAGTTGGGACAATGGAGTTAAAAAATTTGGGAACGTAAAATTGAGCTGGATTTTATATTTAGATAACTGGAGCTCCTACTTTGAAGGACAAAATTTCTCCTTTTTCATCTCTCAAGAGGCAGCTTTGCTCAGTAGGCAGCGCACTGTGTCACAAAATGTCCATGCAACTTAGACTGACATTTCATGAAGCACTGAGGGAATGCTGCAATGTTGGTGTCTCTTCTTGAAATATTGAGGCCTCATTTGCTTATTTCTGTGGTTCAAACGGGCATGAAAAACTGTACGACACTTTGACGAAAAGTAAGAAGCTCTGACGGTGTCCTGATCCTCAACAAATGTCACCAAAAACAGATTAGCTGCTCAATTATTTCACTTGCTATTCGTGGAATTCATGGTGTGCAAATTGCCTGTTGAATTTGCAAACAAAAATCAGTGACTGCACTTCAGAACTGGTTGTGAAACACTTTAGTTATCCTGGGATCATATTAAAGCACTATATGAATGCAAATCTTTTTCTGCTTTCTTTACTTCTCCTATGTTCGTATGTTCTAAGGAAATCACAGTATGAATAATATAAGTTGTGTTTATGATTTCTTTGAGTGTGAAGTCAATTTATTTTAGGTAAGAGGAGCATGATTTTACTGGACTGTGAAATAATGTGGAGAATGTCTCCTGCATGACTTTTTCTTATGGAAATTTTGGCTCATAGTCAGAAAAGTGGATAGTGGGAGTGCAGATTATGCAGGTTTTGAAAATCCTTTTAATGGAAACTGTCCCAGTGAAATCGTTTTAATTGGCAACCTTAGATTACTTTTAAAATTGTTTCCACAGCTCGCAAAATAGACCACTGATGATAGAGTATAATTTCAAAACTTTTATCTAGTTATCTAATAACAATCATCATAGGTAAATACAACTGTAGAAAAATAGACCAGAATGATGTGAATACATTTGTTTATGGCTATTTACTTATTTCAGGCAATATGAAGTGAAATACAGTGCTCTTAGCACATATTGCCATGATTTGTTTCGAACAGCCTAGTTAATGACTGCTAGCTTAAATGGATACAGAAGGAAAATCCTGAAATTGCATGTATGAATATTTGCATACAAATGCATTTGGAACAGACCCAAAATGGGCTCATGTTTCCATTAAAAAGCATACACAGAAATTGCCTTCTAATGTGCTAACTTTGTCACAAAGTTACTTCAAGATCCAAACCTTCAAAATTGAGAAACTCTTAACATCCATCAGAATCCTCTGCCCTCAAAAAAAAAAGCAAAAGGCTGTGGAGCTGTTTTGTTACCACTTTACTCAATTAATTGTTCCAATGGCTTGCTTTAAACTGAATTGCTAAAATATATTTCCGACATTTAGTCCTTAATGCATTCTCCGATATAAACACAATACATCTTAATTTCAATTATACCCATAACTCACAATTAATATAATCCAAAATAGCTGCACCCAACTAAAAAAATGTTTCTCAGCCAGTTTTAGGATCTCCAAAAACATTTACGAAAGTTAAAAAATCTAGCAATAGAAATGTAGATTCAGATAATTCTGTGAATATATTTCACCAGTAATGTGTGTACTGTCAGCTTAAGCTTTTCTACGTCTCACGGGACAGAATACTTTAAAGGGGGAGAGGTTTTCTGGATCCAAAGGGAATTTAAAGCTGCTGTATTTTGAGGAGGGTTAAGCCATGTTCTAGGCAAACAACTGGTCTTGGAACACTAGAGTGTTTTCCCTTCGATTTACTTGGGCATTTAGGCATAATGTACGTACCTTAAATCAAAACTCTTATTCTTGTATTGGTCTCCAGTGGATCTTACTGCGAGTAAAATTTTCATGCGCATAGCACAACATATATTTCCACTGCTATCCAGGGTACCAAAATGACATAGTTTCCAGTCTGCAGTGTCACTGTATAAATGCAAAATCATATTTTTATCCAAATTCGTATCGGGCAAGCCTTTAATCCGTCTATGATGCTTTCAGCAATAGTTGATAGCTGGATATTTCATTTCTGCTCTTAGGAAATTTTAGTCACATTTTCACACAATATTAAATTTGAATTTTATGCTGTGTTCAGAAAGCATTAATCCTGAAGAAGTGATCTGGATCTCTGTTTCTTCAATTCCATTTGGTAAAATTCAGCATCAAAAATGTGCACAATTTTTGTTACAGATGCTATTGGCATCTTAATCACAAGAGCTGTAAATGAAATTCAGAGTTCCAATGGTTAAATCACACCTTAGACATGTGGTGTTAGATTAACCTCTTGAAGCTTATTAATATTCATAAGATGGGCCATACCAAATAAATTAGATGTCACAGCTAACAGGCAGCAGGACAAACAGTAGTAGTAATTTTACACATATGCCTGGCTGCCTTGTGTGCTGCACACATTAAAATTGATCCCACTGTGGGGAGGGGAAATGGAGAAAAAAGGGCTTCTTTATTTTTTTTTATATTCGTTCATGGGAAGTGGGCTGGCTAGGCCATCATTTATTGTCCTTGAGAAGGTGGTGGTGTGCTGCCTTCTTGAACCGCTGCAGTCAATGTGATATAGGAATACCCACAGTGCTGTTCTGGGTGTGTCACTGCCATTTCCAGTGCCTATATGCTAGATGGTCCATCTGGTTTCTTTCCTTTTAAACTTCATTGTGGCGTTGAGACAACTGAATGGCATTCAGGGAGCATTGAAGAGTCAGCCACATTGCTGTGGGTCTGGAGTCACATGTAGGCCAGACCACGAAGGATGGCAGACTTCCTTCCCTAAAGGACATTAATGACCCAGTTGGGTCTTTACAACAATCAACATTAGTTTCATGGTCACCATTGGACTAGCTTTTAATTCCAGATTTATCAATTGTAACAAGGTTCATTGTTACTGCCTGCCAGCTACTGTGGTGGGATTTGAACCCATATCCTCAGACCATTAGCCTGGGTCTCTGGATTACTGCCAAGTGACATTAGCACTATGCCACCATCTCGCCCCCATATTCAATTCAAAATGACAAATTTACCATTAGGGGATCATTTTCAGCCCATCTGGCCTTTAAAATTGAGCGTATTAGCTAATTCTCCCATTTCCATGGCAATCACCCTGACCACCATTTTAACTGGCCACTGTATATAAGTGGCAAACAAGCAGGAGCTGCCTGAGTAGTTTGACAGGGGTTCTGTGCTGCTGTGAGGGCCTAGGTGCAAATTCAATTGAGCAGTTCAGAAGCCTTGCCCAACGCCTAATTCACTGAATAAAAGCTTGCAGAGTGACTTCAAATCATATGTGATGACATGAAAGGTTATAGAGTGGATCCTTTGGAGCTCTGACAGCTCCCTTCAGGTCCCTGGATAGGTCAGGGATGGGCCAGGATGGTTTCCAATACTATTGGACCAAGATAGTGGCAAAGATTTAGTGACCTAATGCTCGATGCACAATTTCACCTGGACTCGGCAGGTGAGGAGCCTGTGGAGACTGAGGATCCTGACCCATGTGTACCCAGTGGTCCAGGAGTGAAGATGATCAGTGATGCCCCTTTGAAATATACCCATTGACTCTAGCGGTAACGATGAAGCCTCAACAAAGCTGTTGTGAACCTTTTTTTTGTTTACAGGATGTGGGTGTCTCTAGCAAGGTCTATTAGAGAGGGAATTCAAGGGTTTTGACCTGGCTGTGATGAAGAAATGGTGATATATTTCCAAATTAGGATGGCATTTGACTTGGTGGAGAATTTGCGCATGTTAGTGCTCCCATGCACCTGTTATCCCTTGTTCTTATAGGCGGTAGAGATCATGGGTTTGGAAGATGCTATGAAAGGAACTGTTCCTGGAAGTTGTGAACTCAAAGACTGACAGATAAAAGAAATGAAGAAAGAATAAAACTGTTATTCAGCTAATAATAGCAATGAACTGTGTTACAATTATGAGGTTTTATAAGGTTGTTATTTTTTAGACTGTCTTTAAAGTTAGGTAAAAAAAATGAAGGGGATCATGTGACTATTCTGGATCCTGCCTGACAACAAGCCTGGCTTGGTCAAGGGACTGGCTGAGCAACGTGCAAAGTTCTCACACCTGGAACAAAGGGTAAGGGCAGCTGTGCTAACAGTAAATAGACTTGCTGGCTCCAAGCTTTTGGGGCAGAAGGAAAAGAGAGAGAGGAAAAGAACAACAGTTGTTGTGGTCAGCAGAGAGAAAAGGCTGCAGGTTCTTTGTGAGCTACTGGACACAGGAGGAAGACAATCTCTAATCTCTTTCTGCAGTCATCTAAGGAATCTGAGAGATTCATCCTGGTGTAGCCAGGAGGGGAAGCAGAATCATTTGAGTGGGCCTCATTGCTGGCAGTAGGTTTGGACAACTCTCTGAAAACTGAATGAAGCACCTAGAGGAACTTACTTGAAGTTACTGGTGATAAACAGGAAAATGTGAACCCCTTCCTCTAGCCTTCAGTCCAGTCTGTGTATGGCCTCTGGCATCTCTGCATGATGTTCCCCTGCCTGTCTCTGCATCCCCAACAGGTCTCTTAAGGATGAGTTCAGAAGCTCATCATCTGCATGGGGCTAAGCATGGGCCTGGTCTCCAGCATTCCTCTGAATGTCAGAGACCTTGGCTGTTATTTCCTCCACCAGCCATGGACCCGTATCTGTGATGTGCTCACTAGATTGTGACCCCAAGCCAACTCTGGAACATGCACCCTCCGAGGTCAATGTATCTGCACTTATGGGGGATGCAGTTGAATGCCATGACAGCGCATCCTCTGAGGCTTCTGAGGGATCCTTCTCAGGGGTGGGGTTAGGAATGAAGCTATGTCTGGTCTCCATTGTGGGCCTCCCCCTTTTCTTGCTGTTTCCTATAATGGAGAAGTGAAAGACTTAATGGATACCTAAGCAGGCTCCTTGATTAAAGAAAGGTGTTACTCCGTAGGCACATCCAGAAACTACAGACTGGAGGCAGCCTCACTGGCTTCCTGGGGGAATTCTATCTCAACCTCAGCACAGGCACTGTCCTGCTCCTCCCCGGCAATCTCGGCAGCCTGCTCCTCAAAATGGGTGAGGACTCGAATGTCTGGAATGCCACGTCTGGTCAATTGGCCCACTCCCTCTTATTGTGGGCGTTTTTGTCCTGCAGGAAGACAGAAAATTGAGTGTCATCCCAATGTGTTCATGAGCAGCTTAGGAGCATGCATACCTATGGCAGCTGAAGAGCCCTCTCCGGTAAATGATTAACAAGCAGGAACTCCTGCAACTGATAGAAGGTTAAAAGCATGAATTGGCAGGCACACATTCAGTGCACATGTCCCATCTGCTGCTGAATCCTGCAACTCACACTCCTGTCTGACATCCCTGTGCACTCACACACTTACACTGCCTGATGCCCTTATGAGTGTCACTTTGCAGTGAGTAGATGGTGCCACTTACACTGGTGGAGCACAGCAGATCATTTGTCCTCTTCCTGCGCTACTGGGTGGTCCTTTGGGAGGCTCCATGGGCGCTAACCTCTGCTGAGACCTTCACCTAGGCTGCCATGGTCAGACGAGAGGGCCTTCTGCTGCTATCCCTGGGAAACAGTACCTCCCGCCTTTCCTGGCAGCCTGGAGGAGAATCTCTAGGGAGGCTTTGCTGAAACATGGGGCCACACGTTATCTGGCGTGTGGCACCTTGGTCTGGGCAGAATCCGGGGCTCCTGGCTTGCAGTGAGTGAATGCCAGTCCGGGTGCTCTTTAAATATGGCACACGGACCTTCGACCTCATAAGGTAATAGCGGGGATGGCGACTTCCTGTCAGCCTACAACGTGGCACTGGGCGAACTCCTCATTACATGTGTAATGAGCTGAACAGCTGAACACATGGTCAGCCATCACGCCCCCAGTGGTAATCACTCTCACATCCGCACTTTCCACTGAACTTAGACATGAGAAAGGAAGATTTCACCCAAATTTTTTTTTGCAAGTCACCTGTGCAGTGATACGGGGGTATCTATGGGTGTTGCCTAAATGGGCTTCCAGAATGCATTTACTAAGGTACTGTGGAAAAGATTATCAGCAACACTGAATATGCACAGAATTGGAGGTAACCTTGTGACATGAAATGATAATTGTTTGGGAACTGAGAGCCAGAGAGGAGGAATAGAAGGAACTTTCTCTAATAAGCAGGTGTAACATGCAGTGTTCTGCATGGATCTGTAAAAAGAAAAAGAAATTCTTGCATTTATATACACCTTTCATGATCTCAGAACATTCCAAAGCAACTTACAGCCAGGTAAGTGCTTTTGAAGGGCATGAGTATTGTGAAGTAAACAAATATGCCAATGTTCACATAGCAATATCCTGGAGATAGCAATGGGATAATGACCAGATAATGGGCTAAAAATTGAATATAGTGGGCGCTGGGATCATGATGCATGATCACCCCTCCCCCGATTAAATTGGTGCAGGCTAGCACATAAGCTCTGTCAGCTCATCTCCATGATCAGGGGTACAGCTCAGGGTGAAACATGCTGATAATTGGCTGCACACTCAGCAGCGGCCGGTCCGTGTGAGGCCAGTTAAATCTCGTCTATACTTCTTAAAGCCAAGAAAGGAGGCCCTCTGGATCAGATATCTACTTGCAAAAGGAATGGGAACAGCCACATAAGGAATCTGGCCCTGAGGATCTGGCTACAGTGCATCTTCACATACCATCTCCTACTCATTGCACCACCAATGTCACACATTACTCAATGCATGGCACATCCATTACTCACTCATCAGCAATCTCTAATAATCAGGACTGGGTATCAGCAGTCTTCCACCAGCCATATTGCAGCCACTGGGATAGCACTGTATAGGAGCTCTAGGCCAGGCAAAGGCATGGAAGGCAGGCACTAAGGGAATGTACAAAGATGACTTCTGACTCAAAGTTCAGTTTTTGTGTATAATTGAAAGTGTTGTTGGATAAAGTTGTTATGGAATGGTTGTTTGTAGTGTCTTTTACTTTGGCCAAGAGAACATTGTGATGGCCCATAGCAGGGGAATGAAAAGATAGAGAATTGTGGAGCAGTTTTGATATTAGGAATGTTTTCAGGATATCTGGAATCTGATGCGATCAGTAAATATCAAGCAATCGATATTTACTCCGGTACAGTACAACTGAGGTAACAAGGATTTTCTATTCTTTACTCATTCATAAAAGCACTGAGCAGTTTTCAGATCATGGACTCTGCTGTACCAACTTCACCTAATGGACCTAACGGACAGATTTATGGACTGAACGTTGAATTCAACAACTTCAGACCATGAACTCTGTCAGACCTGCTGAGTTTTCCAACATTTTCTGTTTTTATTTCTGATTTTCAGCATCTGCAGTATTTTATTTTTATTCTTATTATTTTTATTCTTGGTTCTAGCATGGTTCTTGTTGCACAAGTTGATGATGGCTTGGAGATGGCAGGTACATCTGACTGGTGCAGGATAAAAGATCATGGCTGCTGCCAGGAGAGTGAGTGTTCACCATCATGATGCTCTGTGCAAGGTCGCACACCAACAGCATGTTCAGTGCCTGGGATCTTTTGTGGTTCCGGTACATCTCTCCATTCCCACATCCATGGGAATCCTGCTACCCTGGAAAAAACCATGTGCCCACTCCTTCTGCTTCTCTCTGATTAGAGAGAAGAAAATAAAGTCCCTGCTCTTAAGGCCTCGGTGGCCTACCGGATATAGCAATGCATGGCAAGCTGAAAGATATTGGTGATGTCACCAGCTCCAGCCTGGAAAGTTCCACAGATTTAGAACTTAAGGACCACAGTCGCCTTGATGGCCACTGGCAGCACCATCCATGCCCTGCTCTGTGGCTTTAGATTTGGTTGATGGAGCTGGCACAGTTCAGTGCCCACCTCCATTGTGAAATGCCCTGGCTGAATTGGAGATAGGAGAAGTGCTTGCTAAAGACCCCAGATGGGTATGACCTTCTATTGAAAGCTCTCCTCCCTCTTCACACAGCTTCCCCTCGCAGCTGCCTGTACTAGAGTGTGTACTGTACTGCTGTGGCCTAAGGGGAACTGCTAGTATAGCCCCCATGACTGAGAGGAAGCTTTCTCTTCAGAGTCTTTTAAAGTCCCTTGGACACCTTGCAAAGATTCAGTTACCACTGTCTTCTGACTCAAAGAACTTGTGTGGGCCCCTGCAACAATGCAGTGCACAGAACCTCCAATAACTCTGTAGTAGAAAAAGAAAGTCAAGGGCATCTCGTCTGAATGTCTCATTCTGGCACTTATAAATAGCGCTAGTGGGAGGAATGGGGAGAGGAGAATCCCAAGTGTAGCTAAATACATATTTAGCTGTGCATGTTTAAGCAAAGGTGCTAATAGGACCTGTGAGGTCAAAAATGCTGACTCTGCATACTTCTGGCACATGCACGACAGACACACACTATCACCCTTCCTAACATGGCATTCAGTACAGCTCCTATGGTGTAAGCAGCCAGAAACAGACCTCCTGCATTTTTTAATTGCTGGGCTCCCATAGTATCGAAACCAAATTTTACGGAGCCAAATTTTGCAGCCAATTGCTTTTAGTAATATAGGTCCAGGGATAAATGTTGACCAAGACACTGGGTGAATTCCCCTGCTCTTTTCCAAATAGTCTGTAGGATTTTTTACATCCACTTGAGAGGGCAGACGTGGCCTCTGTTTATAGATGGCACCACAGACACTGCGGCACTGCCTCCGAACTGCACTTAGTACTCAGTTCAGGTGTCAACCTCAAATTTGTGCTGAAGTCTCTTGTAATGGGACTTAAACTCATAACCTTCTGAGGCCAAGGCAAGAGCGCTACCACTGAACTACAGCTGATATCTATTGTACTGGAGGTGTCAGCTTTTTACCATATTTGGCAATGACTTGATTGAAGGAATAGAGAGCTGTGTATCTATGTTTTCACATGACACAAAGTTAGGAGTAATAATAGGTTGTGTAGATGAGAGCAGGATGTTACAAAGGAACAATAAGTGGGCAAAAGTAAGGCAAAGCTCCCTTGGATCCAAGAAATATTTTCATAATGATGAGTGACAAAGAACTACAAAGGAACAAAAGGATTTACTAAAACCATCGCACTGGCATAAGAAATAATCAATAAAGCAAATAAAATGTTGGTTTTTACTTCAAGGAGATTGAAACACAGAAGTGAGGATTTAATGCTTCAGTTATACAGTGCCTTCGTCAGACCCTATCTGGTGAACTGTGTTTGGTCTTGGGCACTATATATTGGCCTTGAAGGGCATACTGTACCCATTCATCAAAACTAGATCAAGGTTGAAAGATTTAAATTATAAGAATGCGTTGTCCAAACTTGGAGTTGAGGAGCAAATCTATCACCTTCCAACTTAATGGCACAGCAGGAACTGAGGGTGAATGGCCCATGGTCTTCCTATGTTCCAAAAGTTAAACTTAGCTGTATTGAATTATGTTTATGTAATATTTTACCAAGACAAACAATATATACACCAATTAATGTTTTGGGGGATTTCTGATGACGCTGTACCTTTTTAATTGAACAAATCCTGGACTCTGCTGTGGTATACAGGTCGAGTATCTTTAATCGAAAACCCTCGGGGCCGATTGCATTCCAGATTTCAGATCATTTTGGTTTTCGGATACCGCATATAAATGTACATTACAATAGCCGAAGCCTAGGCTAGCTATAATCTAAAGTAAATAAAATGGCTAGAAAAGTAAGATGTATCACTGACTAGTAAATACAGGGTACCTGTAATAAGTTTCTTTTTGACATGTTCACCACGAAAATCACAAGGTAAATTGTGCAAACAAACAATTAGACTTCCCGCGCTAAAGGACGATGAGATTCAAAAAAAACGTGTGTTTTTTGGATGTGTTCGGTTTTCAGAATCTGTGGATAAAGGATACTAGACCTGTGTGTACTTTCAATTAACTACAACTTTGTATCTCACTCACAATGGCTTACTGTCTGCATTCAAGTCATGTTGTTGAGGTCACTGTGTCTATTTTCAGTAACAGAAAAAAGAACTGAGAGTGACTGAATACAGTATAACCTGCATGAAATCACATTATCAGGTTTCTTCAATGAAAGTCTTAAGTAATTAATTATTTTTTCTTTAAATGTTCTTTGGCATTTCAAACTGTGAGGTGGCATCTTGTTGGCTCATTGAATAAATTATTCAAATAAATAATCCATCTAGAAAGATTAGTAATGTTATCAGAAAATAAAACAGTTGGCTGTAATATGCAGATCTGTGTAAAATGTGCCGTTTGATTTATGCAGGTCATTGTGTCCTTTACTGCTATTGATACTTTGAACTACAAACATTTAATGCTATAATTAAATGATATTTGTGCAGCAGAACTACATAGGTATCTTTATCGAAAGTAATAAGCTGCCTTCTCTTTAACTTTAGAGCAACATTATGGCCTGGAAATTAGCCTGTTTTCAGGCCCAGGTTCAGCATACGTGTGCACTTGAATCAAGAAGTCTGAGGATCGATTGAAATTGGTCCTTGGGTTTTATCAGCACATTTGATATGAATTCCTAGCACCTGTCGAACTGCCATAGGCTTCTTGCCTGAGCAAAGCCATCAGTGTTATGTCACTTGCTTTGACAGCTGCGGCCCTCAAGTAAGTTCAAGAAGGGGTTGGGGTATTAAAGCGGGCTTTGGGTGGAGGGGTGGGAACAATGGCAAGTCCTGGGGAGGTAGAGGAGCAGTCTTGCTACCTTAGCACCCGAGAATAGGCTTTCCAAGCAACATTTTTTTTTAACTTACCTGGAGTTGGCAGCTGTGGGGATTGCCAAAGAATCCAGATGCTTAAATAAAGGGCCCCATGGATTTGGCAACTGGGCTAATCTCTGCGTAGATTGGCTGTAGTGTCACTGCTAAATATTTTGTGCCATTTTACACCTGAGAAAGGGACACATTGCATAACAACTTCTACTCCTATGTTTTAATATATAGCTAGATGTATTATTTTTTAATTCTGTACAGAGTTAAAGAAACGTATCATGAACTTAGGCAGTAGGATCATATATAACTGTTTCTTCTTTGTGGGCGCTAGGAAAATGACACATTACGCATATTAAGGTGCACCTAATGTTTGGAAAAATGTTAACATTGTTTAGTCAGGTATTTACGTAGCATGATGTTCTTCACATACACTAGCATACTCCACCATTCTGCAGTTTTAACTTTGTGCATGCATTAATTAAAGGAATTATCAGCCACTCCACCTGCATCCACTCTAATTTCAAGGATGAATTGTAAATGTTAATAAGACCTGTTCGAACCAGGTCACAAATATTTACTGCAACACTGATGTGCAGAAGAATACCAGAAAATTAGGGCATGGGCAGGAAATGGAGGAAAATGAGATATCTTCAAGTATGCAAGTGTCAGTCCAATACCTCCAGAAATAAAAAATTCTTCAAGCAAACAGTTTCAAGTAAACCTCACTCTGAGGCTAATGGCTGATTTGGAAAACAAGTTTTCTGGTGATCCAGAATCCGGTGAAAGTGATAGTTACTGTCCCCTATTCTTTTGAAATATTTTAGGCTTATGTCATGGCCAGTGCGGGCATATCATATTAACTTGTATACATCACAGCCATTTGTGGAATTCATACATCTCATTGATTAAGAATGGGCCTTAACATCTGAGGAAGACAGAGTTTCCAGACTGCCTGTCTCCATGTTTCATACTAGAGAAAACGGAGCATCAAAACTCAATGGCCTCTATCAACCTCCCATTGTATCACGATGGCCTCCCCCACCCAAACTAGGCTGGGTGGCCTCAGAATTGTTAATCCAGAAGTCCATGTCCAAATGCAGCAAGACCTGGACAATATCCAGGCTTGGGCTGACAAGTGACAAGTAACATTCATATCATACAAGTGCCAGGCAATGACCATCTCCATCAAGAGAAAAACCAAACCATCGCCCCTTGACATTCAATGGCATTACCATCACTGAATCCCCCAACCATCAATATCCAAGGGGGAACTACGGTTGACCAGAAACTGGACTTGGCTAGCCAAATAAATACTGCGGCTGCAAGAGCAGGTCAGAGGCTAGGAATCCTGTGGCGAGTACTCACCTGCTGAGTCCCCAAAGTGTGTCCACCATCTACAAGGCACAGTCAGGAATGTGATGGAATACTCTCCACTTGCCTGGATGAGTGCAACTCCAACAGTACTCAAGAAGCTTGACACCATTGAGGACAAAGCAGCCCGCTTGATTGGCACCCCATTCACAAACATTTACTCCCTCTACCACCGACGCTCAGTAGTAGCAGTGTGTACCATCTACAAGGTGCACTGCAGGAACTCACCAAGTGTCCTTAGATAGTACCTTTCAAACTCATGACCACTACCATCTAGGAGGACAAGGGCAGCAGACATATGGGGACACCACCATCTGGAAGTTCACCTCCAAGCCACTCACCATCCTGCCTTGGAAATATATTGCTGTTCCTTCACTGTCCCTGTGAGTGTACCTATACCACATTGACTGCAGCAGTTCAAGAAGGCAGCTCGCCATGACCTTCTCGAGGGCTATTAGGGATGGGCAATAAATGTTGGCCTAGCCAGCGATGCCCATATCCCATGAATGAATATAAAAAGTCATATGACTGAAGTTGGTTTCAGGTACTGTGAACCTATTACCCTAGGACCCAGCAGATGCATGGGAACAGTCAGTTGTCAGCCAGTTTGAGAACCAGACCCTGAAACTAGCTGCAAGTCATCAAGCAGCCAAAGTACTTAGCCTGCTCCAGTTTCAAAGTTCACTTGAGAGCCAACTTCTTAGATATTGGACTAAAAGAAACCTTGCGACCTGCTATGAACCCTTCGCTTTACAAGACCCTCACTTCAACTTTAAATAGTGAAATCCATTCAAGAAACCACAGGCCTGCCACATGGGGGACCAGAAATCAAAAATTAGAGGCTGAATTAACTGTAGTCTGTAAAAGCTCACTACCTTTTTCTGTATCCAAACTTTGTGTATGTCTGTGTGTGTGTGCATGCCTGAGACCAAGTGTGTATATGACATTGCGTTAATTAAGGGTAAGTGTTTGAGAATAAATAACCTTCTTTATTTTTAAACTCACAAAAGCTTACTGCTGTATTATTTAATTGGAATGCACAATGGGCAGTAAGAGAGAAAATACATTCTGTCCACGGCACTTATATTGGTGTCTTTGCACATCTCAATCTAGCAGACTGGTGGCTGATGAAATTTAAGGCAGAGAAATGTGAAGCTTGCATTTTGGTTGGAAGAATGAGGAGAGACAATATAAACTTGAAGGATACAATTCTAAACAGAATTCAGGAACAGGGAAACCTGGTGGTATACATGCATAGATCATTGAAGATGACAGGGTAGGTTGTGAAAATGAGATCAGAAAGGGATAACAGCTTTATAAATCAAGGCATAGAGCACAAAAGCAAGGAAGTTAACATAACCTTTAAAGGACATTGGTTTGGCCTCAACTGGAAAATTATATTCAATTCTAGGTATCGGTCATTAGGAAGGATATAAAGTCTTTGGAGAGGGTGCAAAGGATATTTAGGAGAATGGTTCTCAGGATGAGGGATTTCAGTGTTCAGGATAGATTGGAGAAGCTGGGTTGTTCTCCTTAGGAGAGAAAAGGTTAAGAAGAGATAACACTTGGTAGTGTAGAACTTGAGTATTGCTGAAAAAAAGAGAATATTGTCGAAACTGCTCATCTTGTACTCATCAGGACAGAATCATAAGAACATCAATTTTCAAAGGGAACAACAATTTATCCTGCATGACAAAGGGGTGCTAGGTCCCTGTTCATTCTACATGGCAACACCTCGACCAATCAGAGAACGCTTGACAACCAATCAGCACTCTCTTCTAATGCAACATTAATTGTCATTCCCTTTGAAATTTAATATTCTTGTGATCCTGTCCAGGTGAGCGCAAGGGAAAAGTTTTCGACAACATGTCTCCCTTTTCAGCAATTGTTAAGAGGTTTGATCGGGATGTTCAAAACTATGAAGGGTCTAGAGAGAGCAGATATAGAGAAATTGTTCCCTTTGGTGGAGGGTTCAAGGACCAGAAGACACTGATTTAAAGTGATTGGCAAAAGAACCAAAGATAAAATGAGAGAACTTTTTTATGCTGCGAGTAGTTAGGATCTGGAATGCACTGCCTGAAAAGAAGGTGGGAGCAGTGGATTTCAAAAGGGAATTAGATAAGACCATAAGAAATAGAAGCAGGAGTGACTCATTTGATCCCTGAAGCCTGCTCCGCCAGTCAATAAGATCATGGCTGACCTGATTGTAGCCTTTACTCCACATTCTTGACTGCACCTATAAAACTTGACTGCCTTATAGATCAAAAATCCATCTAACTCAGCCTTGAATTTATTCAATGACCCATCCTCCACTGACCTCTCAAGAAGAGAATTCCAAAGATTAATGATCTTGGTGAGAGGAATTTCCTCCTCATCTCAGTCTTAAATGGGACAGCCCTTATTTTGAAACTGTGCTCCTAGTTCTAGATTCACACACGAAGGGAAACATCCCACTCAGCAGCTACCCTGTCCAGCACCCTTATAATCTTATGTGTTTCAGTAATATCATCTCTCAGTCTTCTAAACTCCAATAAGTATAGGCCCAATCTGTTCAACCTAACCTCGTAAGCCAATGCCTTCATCCAAGGAATCAACCAGGTGAACCTTCTCTGAAATGCCTCCAAATGCAAGTATATCACTCCTTAAATAAGGGGACTAAACTGTATGCAGCGCTCCAGGTGTGGTCTCGTGAATGTCAGTTGTAGCAAGACTCCCCTACATTTATACGCCATCCTCTTTGCATAAAGGTCAACATTCCATTTTGAAGATAAAAAAATGTGCAGAGGCCGGAGAAAGAGATAAGCTGAATTGCTGTTGCAGAACATGTGATGGAGGTGAACGGCAAGCTTTTTTTGTATTTTAGAAAGGTCAGGCAGGAGGTGGGGCGGCATCATTTGTTAGGGAGGCTAGCTACAATGCAGCTCTACGCTGGAAATGGTATTGGCTCTCTTTGGTTGAAACTAAAGGAAAGCAGAGGGAAAAATAATAATACTGGGACTAGGAACATAGGAACATTGGGACGGGGGAGGCTATTCAGCCCATCGAGCCTGTTCCACCATTCAATTAGATTGTGGTTGATCATCGACATCAACACCACTTTTCCAGATTTTCTCCATACCCCTTGATGTTATTAGTCTCCAGAAATCTATCAATTTCTGTTTTGAACATGCTCAATGATTGAGCTTCCACAGCCCTTTGGGGTAGGGAATTCCAAAAATTCACCTCCCTTTGAGTGAAGAAATTCCTCTTCGTCTGAGTTTTAAATGGCCTGCCCCTCATCCTGAGATTATGTCCTCTGGTTTTAGACTCACCAGCCAGTGGAAACATCTTATCTACATCCTCCTATCACACCCTGTAAGAATTTTGTAAGTTTCAATGAGGTCACCCTCATTCTTCGAAACTCTAGGGAATACAAACCCAGCCTACTCAATCTCTCCTCGTAAGACAATCCTACCATCCCAGGGATTAATGTGGTGAATCTCCATTGCGCTCCCTCTATGACAAGTATATCCCTTCTTAAATAAGGAGACCAAAACTACCCATTACTTCGGGTGAGGTCTCACCAAGGCTTTATATAACTGCAGCAAGACATCTTTACTCCTGTACTCAAACCCCCTTGTGATGAAGGCAACATGCCATTTGCTCTACCTGCATGCTTCCTTTTAGTGACTCATGAACAAGGACACCCAGGTCCCTTTGGACACCTGTGCTTCCCAACCTCTCACCATTTAAGAAATATTTTGCCTCTCTTCTTTTTCTACAAAGTGAATAACTTCACACTTATGCACATTATATTCCATCTGCCATGTTCTTGCCCATTCACTTAGCCTATCCAAATCTTCATGAAGCCTCCTTGCTTCCTCCTCACAACTTGTGTTCCCACGCAGTTTGGTGTCATCAGTAAATTTGGAAATATTACAATTGGTCCCCATATCCAAATCGTTTATATAAATTGTGAACAGCTGTGGACCTAGCAATGATCCTTGTGGTACCACATTAGTAACAGCCTGCCATCCTGAGAATGATCCATTTATTCCTACTCTCTGCTTCCTGTCTGATAACCAATTCTCAATCCATACCAGCCCCCAATCCCATTTTATTCACTAACCTCCTGTGTGGGACCTTATCAAAAGCCTTCTCCAAATCCAAATACACCAAACCAAATACCACCGTTCAATCTAGTTAAATTTTCAAGTACTACCTCTTTCCCAATCCTAATTTCTTTTACTTCCTCACAAGTCCCTTGGCCGCGTGGTATTTCTGGGAAATTTTCTGTATCTTCTTCCATGAGGACAGATGCAAAGTAACTGTTTAATTTCTCCACCATTTCACTGTCTTAGCTAACCTTCTCCTTTTCACCTACCTAAAGAAGGTTTTACTGTCTGCCTTTATGTTCCTTGCTAGTTTGCATTCATATTCTTTTTCCCCTTTCTTAATCAGTTTCTTGGTCCTCCTTTGCTGGGTTCTAAATTGTTCCCAATCCTCAGGCTTACCACTTTTTCTGGCATCTTTATAAGCCACTTGCTTTTATTTAATGCAATCTGTAACTTCTTTCATTAACTACAGTTGATTTATCTTTCCCTTTGGGTGTTTGTGCCTTAGAGGAATGTATGCCTGTTGTAGACCATGTAGTATTTCTTTAAATAGCAGCCATTACCTGTCTACCATCAAATCTTTTTGCATATTTTCCCAATCCACCATAGCCAACTGGCCCTTCATACCCTCATAATTTCCTTTCTTCAGATTTCAGACCCTAGTTTCAGAATGAACTATATTGCATTCAAACTTAATGCAAAATTCTACCATATTATGGTCACTATTTCCCAAAGGCTCCTTTACAGCAAGTTTATTAATTAGCCCTTTCTCATTATACAACACTAAATCCAAAATAACCCAATCCCTAGTTGGGTTCTCAATATACTGCTCCAGAAATCCATCTCATACACACTCCAGGAATTCCTCCTACTGGACATTAGTGCTGATTTGATTAACCCAGTCTATTTGTAAATTGAAGTCACCCATTATTACTGTATTACCCATGCTACATGCATCTCTAATTTTCCGATTTATACCATGCTCAACATTAGGACTACAATTTGGTAGCCTATAAACAATGTTTTCTGCCCCTTGCTGTTTCTTAGCTTCACCCAAATTGATTCTACATCTTGATTCTTCAATCGAAGATCCTCTCTTATTAATGTGCTGATCTTGCCCCTTATTAACGGTGTTATCCCACCTCCTTTTCCTTTTTACCTATCGCTCCTAAATGCCGAATTTCCTTGGGTATTAAATTCCCAATCTTGGTCACCCTGAGCCACATCTTCATAATAGCAATTAAATCATACCCATTTACCTCAATTTGTGCATTCAAATTATCAACCTTTTTGTGAATGCAATGTGCATTGAGATAGAGTGCCTTTAATTCTGCTTTTTCAACATTATTCTCTATTCTGATCCCATTTTATGCTTGTTTTTAATGCTTTTTCTGTCTTCTATTTTTTCTTTCTATTTTCCTACTTCCTTTGACCAGTTTTGCTTCCCTCGAATCTGAGCTCCCTCTCAGGTTCCCATTCCCCCAGCCATCCCTTCCCAGCAGACTATATGAAACAGGTCACCAAGTAATGAAAGGGGTGCTGATGTGCTTTTGATAAGATGAAAGATAATAAGAGAGATGAATGCCAAGTACTCAGTAGTACTCCTGGGGATTTCAATTTTCTTCATTGTGACTGGAATGATAATGGCACAGTCACAAGAGAGTGGGAACTTATTGAAATTGTAAGGGACTCATTTCTAAAATATTAAGGAAACTACAGAATGTAATGCATTTTGAATTTAGTTCTAATGAATTGGAACCATGAGCAAAATTGAAGTAAAGAAACATTTGGGATCAAGTGATGATAATGTCCTGACATTCAGTTGTGAAAGGCATTAGGGAGAGAAAGAAAGCATGCAACAACCCCAAATGTTCAAGAAAGGAAAATACTAGCGAGATCTCTAAAGATAGGCTGAGGAATGCCAAGAAACTGGTAAGAGTTGCCATGGGAGGAAGCTCGTTGGAAGAAAAATTTTTCAAGTCTGCCAGGAGTAAATAAAAGATGCAAAGACAAAGACAATGATGACATGACAATGGGGAAATGATGTCGGAAGATAGAGAAATTGCTGAAGTTCTTAACCATTCAATGCTGAATGTTGACTGAAGAAAAGTAAGTTACAAGAGAAGACATTTTGGTGAGGCTGTTGAAGCTTAATTTCAATCCTTCTTAGGGAGTCCCTCGGGATCAAAGGTATCTTGCGTCTACTTGGTTCGATGGGTTCTGAGATGGCTGAGAAGTCCAATGTGCAATATGTAGACTATGCCACTTGTGTGCAGGTGGCATTTGAAAGGTTGGGTAGAAAGCGGTCTCTCTGATGCTTTGACTTTGTCTCTGCATGTTCCTAACTGATGTGTTTGGTGGCTTCCCAAATGAACCTTCTTCATTCGGTCATAGGTCAGGGACTCCAATGATTCACCAGGAATGTTTGACCTCTTCTGGCATGCTTTGAGGACATCCCTAAAACGTTTCCACTGTCCTGCTGGGAGTTTTCTGCTGTGGCTGAGTTCTAAGTAGAGCAGTTACTTTGGGAGTCTGGTGGCAGGCGAACAAGTGACATGCCCTGCGCAGTAGAACTGGTTTTGAATGATTAGTGCCTCGATGCTGGGAATGTTTGCTTGGAATAAGACGTTGCTGTTCAACAGCCATTTGTGCCATTGGATTTGGAGGATTTTGCAAAGGTACTGTTAGGAGTACACCTCCAGTGCTTTAAGCTGCCTGGTGTATGCTGTCCAAATCTCTGAAACATATAGGTGTGTGGGGATTACTGCTTCCTGGTGAACCATGACATAATCTTGGATTTCAGCTCCTGGTCCTCAAATAACCTTTCCTCAGTTGGCAAAAGACTGAGCTGCCACTTTGGACGCATTGATGAATTTTGCATCTATGTTTGCGTTCATCGAGAGGAGGCTCCTGAGATATGGGAAATGGTCTAGATTTTTCAGGATCTTGCCATTGATCTTAATCAATGGGGGAGGTTTTGTACTGTGAGAGCTGGCTGGAAGAAGACTTTCGTTTTCCTGATGCTTTGTGAAAGACTCATTTTCTCATATGCCACACAGAAGGAGCCGACAATGACCTGGAGTTCAGCTTCTGAGTGAGCGCACACACAAATATTATCTGTGTACTGGAGCTGAATGACTGAAATTGGAGTGATTTTGGTTTTCGATTAACGGCATCGTAGGTTGAACAGTTTCCCGTCAGTTTTGTAAATTATCTCCATGGCTGTGGGTAGTTTGCTGAAGTTGAGGTGTAGTATTGTAGTGAGGAAGGGGTAGAAGAGGGTTGCTGTAATGTCACAGCCTTGTTTGACCCCAGTCTTCACTGAGATAGGGATTGCAGCGATAAGGCTCCTGCATTTGCCAACTTTCAACTTAGCCTTTTTAAGGGATTGGCTGCAGCAATTCTAATTCCTCTTGTGATTCTAAATCTACAACAAATATCAGAGGTGATATTGCCTGTGCGGGAAAGGAAGCTATTGCTGGAGATTCTATAGCTTTGATCAAATACGTAAGAGTGGAACCAGTTGATGACAGATTTACTGAGCTGGACAATGGAGGAAGGGTGTTGGAAATTATTCCGTAACCTCCGTGGTGGTGTCTTGATAATTATCCTTGGTAGTTTAGTTGTCTTTCTCAATAAAACAAACCTCAATTATTGTTGTGCAGATAAACATTGCCAGCTTATAACAATGTGCAGCGAAGTTTACATTGAGAGTTACATTCATATCAGCTATTCTGGGCTTACGCTTAGTTAATACCCACATATATAAATCATATTATATATATATATTAAAATAAAGCTTTTAAAGTGAATAATCAAATGTTCAAAGCAACTTTCAGTGATATTTCTTGAATAGTATTCTAGTTGCACACTACAAGTGTGCACTGTTTTGGAAATTAAATCTAACAAACTACAAGTGAAAAATACTTAATAAAATAATAGTTCAGGCATTGTATGCCACCAAGCTCACAAGTCAGTCACAATGCTCTGTTCTGATATCTCCACATCACAGAACTGAGCTGCTTGAGCCCACTGGTCTGAGCCATGGGTAGGTTATTTATAATAACTACTGAGAGGTTGGTATCCATCTTCACGACTGGATAAGGAAGTATGATGGTGTGCAATATCTAACATACCACAGTGTGCAGATTGAAAGGCATGAAAAAATGAAGAGAAAAAGATAAGTTAAGCAAAACATTAACTATAAAATTATGCTCAGTCCTTTTTTCCAACAATTTTGTTTTCCATAATATTTCCTATTGATCCGATTGTTTAGTCTTGGCAAGAATTGTGTACCAATTCAAATATGCAGTTCAGGGCTGATTATAATACAGATATCCAAAGGCTTACAATTGATTGCCATAATTACACAATTCAATGGTTTTCCTATATTAAATCTAACACATGAGATTTAAGGCACACCATCACAAGAAATGACATGGAACCGCTATTTTTAATTTTGTTCTTGAATTTTAAACAATATTAGGTGAAAATATGCAGTGAAGTGTAGACTAATCATTCCTTCACAAGATGTCTTTAGAAGTGTTCATGCAACAGGGATGACAGCATGAATGAGTTGATCAGATACAACCAACTTGAATTGATCTTTTCCTATGTTGTGACTTGCTCCATGATGAGTGAACATATTGCATGTCAACAGTTTTGGGTGGGAGAATTTTGTATATTCTTTCTCAAAAAGTAGCGGTAAATTTTCTATTTTGTTTAGCTGCTTTTCTTTGTCTTCTGAAAGATCAGTATTTCCCTACTTGTATAAAATTTGACCTCCAGTCAACCTCCATTTAAATGGGCTGGTGGATTAGCAAGACATAAGTCCAGAAATTTTGGCATGCCCATTTCTGAGCACAGATAAGCTACAAAGTTTTATCTCTGCACCTGAATGGTGGCCTGATCCACCCCTGATGTAAGACCCAAGGGTTCATTTCCATGAATCAGACAAGCTGCAGATTAAACACCATTGAAGATCAGGCCAAAGTTGGCTTTGCAGTGGCCCTGGCATAAATGAGGCTGGAGGGAGTGATAGAGTTTCAGGCCAGAGGCAGGGAATATGCAGTGATCGACGAACAGTAGCTGAATAAAGGGGATTGGTAGTCAGGATGGGGGCAGAAGCTTGCATTCATTTTATGTGGGTTTGGGGGAAGACTCCACGTTTGTGTTAAACATGCCAATTAGCACCATGACAGGTGGTGCCTTCAACAATCTAGGTTCCATGCTTTGGAATCCCCTCTCTAAACTACACTGCCACTCCACCTCATTCCCTCTACTCCTGTAAGATCCTCTTTGAAGCCCACCTCTTTGGATAAGAGTCACCCCCTCCTAATCGCTTCTTCAATGTCCATTTTCCTAACATATGAAATGGATTGCATTCTATGTTGAAGGTGCAATATGACTGCAAATTTTTATTAATGTAGTACAAGTTATTCCATGAACTTCCTGATGCTTAGCATCTTTAAACACAAATTATTGAAATTACATTAACCACCTCCATTGATTTATTTCTCCATCTTGTGCTCTAAAGCTAAATAAAAAATTGTACTGAGCAATTGTACTGAGAAACTCCGCAAATTAGTAGTGCAGGTAAACATATTCACTAATCATCATTTCATCCTGGACCTCATAGAAAAGACTACTGATTTGTAACTCGATCCCTTTGGGTCAATATTTATTTAAAACATCCTTCTCTCTGCTTAGAATTCTAAGCCTATAAACAACTTCCATCATTTTGTGCAAAGCAATTAGGGCATTTCCACAGTTGTTATCATCTACATTGGAGTACCAAGTAGATGACGGGGAGGAAGAATGAGTCTTCATGAATATTTTTATAAAAATGATGCATTTTAATCATGTTTTACAGTGTGCCTTTAGAAGAAAGGACAAGCAACAATTATTCCTGCTCCATGTAAAAATAATAATTATCATACCTAGTCATCTTCCATATTTTTAGCATCTATTCAAGTGTTTGATCTACCATTAGTTCAAAATTTTATGACCATTCCTTTCTAGGTTCACTCTTTGAACAGAGAAGGTCAAGAAGACACCTGGGTACCATCTATGTCTAGTTGGAAAAAGAATTTACAGCAGCATGTATTCTCAGAGATTGTTATAATTATTAACTGCTGCCTTTCAACGTTGAGGTTACAAGGTTACCATGACATTGATACACACACACAGACGCAATCAGGGAAATCTGTCCCGTACAGCTGCATTTGCAGCACTAAACTATATCATTAGAGAACCAGTTTATATATTTCATGCATTTAAAGATGAAGCTACATTCTCAAGTGTTTGTAGATATGGAAATAAATGCTAACTTCCATCCAGTTGCAAAGTAATTGTCAAACTGGCTGGTTTTTAAATTCAACTGGAAAGAAATATAATTGCATTTTGCTGCCTCTGCCTTCAACCACACCTCCCACTGGGTTATATGGTTATAAGAACTACTGATCTGCCACCATACATCCATCAAGCCATGTTTGCGGCTCTTTCTAATTTCACAACTTCTTTAAACACCTGTTTAACATCTCAAAAACAATGTATTTTGTGTGCACTCTCATGAACCTTTCACTTGACATTGTTCCATCCTCAAATCCAGATTTCCTTCTCTCAAATCAGTTGAGAACATCAAGGCAAGACTATGTGTTACTTCAACAAATATAAATCCTGCTGCATGTGTTTATCTCATTTCATATTTAAATTTACATGTTGAAAATAGAAAAAGATACAACCGGACAGCACAGTTAAATAATATTAAATAAAGTTGGCAATATATCTCTTGAGGGACGATAATTGGCACCTTATTGTATCCCTGATAAGCTTCAATTATTGAAATATACTGTCTTCCAGCTGCAAAGCATGTCCTCGCTGACTTTATGCTCTGTTCATAGTAATTCCATCTGTACCGCGATCTGCATATATTTGGAACTCACTTTTTAATATTTTTTGTAAGGATAAAGTGCACGTAATTAATTTCTGTTCCGTGATTCACCTATACAACGTGTCCTTCACTGATTTTATGATTTTGAGGTGCGATTTATCTTTGTATGATGGTAAATGTTTCTCTAATCATTTATTCCTGAACATTTATTTTCTATTTGTTGAGCAGTTCTTCAGGGGAATAAAGGATGCTTATTACCTTATTCTGGTTTGCTGGTTTCAGAGTGTAGCATGACAAGAAAGATTGTTAATACCATAGACTGCACTTCCCAGGAGAACTGATGGAAGTAATTTATCGCTTTATGTTTTGTGGTTGTGTCTAGTCAACAACAGAGACAGTGCAACTAAAATAAATTATTTTCTAAAACTGCTATCACATGCAACTTTCAGTTGTTCAAGTTCCTCAGTGTTTGTGGGATTCTTGTTGCTCTTGTGAGTTTTTTTTTTATATTCTGTTTTTGTTAATCCAGATATATAAACTGCAACAGGGGTGGGTTGGCATTTTACTTTCCTTAGCATGAAAGATCTGTCACTCACATATGTGCAGGCACAGAAGAATAGCTTTCAGGTGGTTGAGTGCTGGTGATACAGTGCCACCAGAGGGATATTCTTGACTTAATTGGTAGCCCTCTTGGTGCAGATGGATTCAAGTTGCACTGCAGAGACTTTGGCGCATATGTTGACTGACACCCCAGCACAGTACTAAGGAAGTGCTGCACTGTCAAAGGCACTGTCTTTCAGATAAAATGTTAAACTGAAGTCCCATATGGCCGCTAATTTAGATATAAATATTCCATGGCACTATTCAAAGATGAGCAGGGGATTTCTCCTGGCCTCTAGGCTAACATTGAGCCATCAGCTAATTTCATTTAAATGGTTAATCTGGTCATTTATCTCTCTGTGTGTTATTTAGTTGCCACATTTCCCTATCTTATAACTGTGATTCCAATTGGAAAGTAATTAATTGGCTTGTGAAAGGTACTGAATTAATACAAATTGGTACTGAATTAATGCAAATATAGTAATTGTTCAAGGTGGGTTTAAAAAATTAATAATAACCAATGAATAACAATGCAAATATTATCTGGACAAAAATGAAATATTTTAAGCACAATATTTCAGCATCTCAGCAACACTTTTCCTAATTGTGCAATGATCTAAAATTAAAGATGCAAATTGAACAGACCCCACTGAGCCAGTTTATGCTTGTACCGACAGCTTGAAAGAGCTACATTATCTAGCTATAACTAAAAAAAAACTCAATCACAATTTAACACAAGGAACTGAATTCCCCTGTTCTTATTACAGAGTGAATTAGCTTAGAAATCCTGTGACGTATAGGGCAGAATTTTACACCAGTGGGATTTCCCGGTCCTGACGAAGTTAATGGACTTTTGAACGTCTCGCTGCATTTTCCAGCCCCGCCTCTGCTGCGTCGAGGCCGTAAAATTCCGCCAATAGTGATTAGGCTGAATTTCAAAGTTTCTATTGAAGTAGCGGGGTTGGCTGCCACTCTGGAAGCCACCATAGTCCTTTTAAGCTGTTCCTGGGGTATAATCTCCTGGGCTGTCTCTGAGTTGTTCTACAAACCATGGTAAACCTCCCATATGTGTTGCAAATATGGGCAGTGGTCTCCTTCCATCATTTCAACCAAATGTACGGAATTTGTCTCCAATGACTGCCCATGACAGTAATGTTTTCTAATTGTTTCTCTCTGAAGTCAAGGCTCCCGAAATCTAGGTCCCTAAACTCTTCAGTTGACATATTTTCCCAATAGCCTTTGCAGAGGAAAGTCAGCCTTCCGAGACACGGATACTCAGAAAAGTCTAAGTAAACTCTTTGAGGTCCATAGACCCTGATAAGTGTATATGATTATTTAGGGAAGAGACGCTATGAACTTAAGGACAAGTAAAATCTATTCAACATCCTGGGGGTTACCATTGACCAGAAACTGAACTGGACTAGCCATATAAATACTGTTGCTACAACAGCAGGTCAGACGCTAGGAATTCTGTGGAGAGTGATTCACCTCCTGTCTCCCCAAAGGCAGTCACCATCTACAAGGCATAAGTCAGGAGTGTGATGGAATATTCTCCAGTTGCCCCCTCAACATTCACCCCCACACCACAGACAGTGGAGTAGTGTGAACCATCTGCAAGATGCACCGCAGCAGCTCACCAAAGCTCCTTCGACAGCACCTTCCAAACATGTGACCTCTACCACTAAGAAGGACAAGGGCAGCAGGCGCATGGGAACACCATGAACTGGAAGTTCCCCTCCAAGCCACACACCATCCTGACTTAGAAATATATCGCCATCCCTTCACTGGCGCTGGGTAAAAATCCTGGAACTCCTAACAGGACTGTGGTTGTATCTATACCACATGGACTGCAGTGTTTCAAGGAGGTGGCTCACCACCACCTTCTCTAAGGCAATTATAGATGGGTAACAAATGCTGACCTACAAAAGAATAAATAGAAAACAAATCAACCTCTTAAATCTGCTCCACCATTCAACTAGATCAACGCTGCTTTACATCTTAACTCCCTTTAAGTGTTTTGGTTCCATATCCTTTAATACCCCTGCCTAACAAAAATCCATCAATGTCAGCGTTGAAATTTTCAATCGAGCTAGCCTCAACAATTTTTGGGGAAAAGAGTTCTAAATTTCTTCTATTCTCTGTGTATAGAAGTGCTTCCTAACATCTCTTCTGAACAGACTTTCTCTAACTTTAATTTTATGTCCCCTTTTACTGGACACCCCTGCCAGGAGTAATAGTTTCTCCCTATCTAGTCTTTCAAATCCTTTAATCATTTTAAACAATTCAATGAGGTAATTCCTTAATCTTCTATATCTGGGGGAATACAAGCTTGTTTATGCAACCTTTTCTCTTCCTTCTGGGACATTATTCTTGAGAGAGACCAACTTCTCCCATGTCCTTATCCCCCTCTCTGGATAACAGTAGACAAATTTACATTGAAAAATAATGTCCTCAATGCAAACCTGTACTTTGTATACAATTGAGTAAAATCACCAGAGAAAGTCCTGACTGAACCTCCAAAGCATGAAACAGATTGTTATGGAAGCAAAGTACTGTAATATCAACCTTTAGCAGAGGCAAACAAAAGCAGCCTCCTCAACATAGAATACTTTCTTACAGTTTATATTACTACCTGTATGGTGGCAATAATTATTCGGGACAGAACTTGGGTGAAGTGCCAGATTAGCCACACACACACCCCTGAACCAATTTACAGGAGGCGACCGCACTTACAGTAAGACTGAAAGAGAATTGATGCTTTATTAGAGGATAAGACAAGCGAAAGGATTTGAGGCTACCTTGAAGAACCCATTTTACTCTGTTTAGTGTCCCAATTCCGCTCCAAAATGAACATTAATTCAGAGCAAAACCCAACCCAAATCTTCACTTGTGATGGCAAATCTTACTTTAAAGCCCTGGATATCATGTGCACTTGGATGTGAATAAATTATCATATTTCATTAACAAAAGGTAATCTAAACCTCCAGCTAGCCTGAAAAGTATTAGCTTAATTCTATTGCTCTTTAATTGTATTAATTTGGATTCTTGAATTGTAGAACAATGTTTGCTATTTCATATCGCTAGGTAATTATTTGAATAAATCTTGGCATTCTTTACATGCAAAATAACAGCTCAAAGTACTTTTCCCTTCACTTAATTTTGTAAGTTTACTTTCTTCCAATATCTAATACAAAGAATTTGTTCTTTCACCTGCATCAACTCTGCATCTAAATTGAATGCCAGGAGTATTACAGATTGGTTCACTCAATTTTACTGTCAGATTGTCTGACTCATTTTGGGAAATCTTTGTTCGGATAATAAAAGGAAAAAGAGAATATTTTTAATCACCTCTATTTGGTGTACTGATATGCTGAGTTTATTTAGATTTTATATCAATATAGTATTAAATATAGTATATAGAAGTTTAAAACGAAACACAGCCACTGATAATGTTATATATCCTGTTCCTTAAGGTAGCCACGATTTACAACAGGCAATTTATCTGAAGGGTTCCTTTAATATGATATTTGAAATAGGAGCATTGCTACCCATGTACCTCACCATCATTGGTTCATTTAGAATAAACGATAGGATAGAAATAAGAAGAGATCAGAGTGTAGAAATAGGGAAACTGAAATGTTTGCAAAGATTTTGCACTAAAATGTTTCCTGACATCTATTTAAAAGACTGGGTTGGTCTGCTACTGCCTATGTATAGGAGTCAACATCATTACATACTACATAGTGATAGCTGATGATATTTGACACTGCTTTTAATGTTGGTCACCAGTATTAAGTATTAGCCAATGCAGTTAGGCAGCTAAAAGGGAATAAAAACAGGAGACAGTCATCGAGGCACAAGGCACCAGATGGGATACGAGCTGTCAGTTCGACAGTGCAGCACGGGAAATGAGCCAGCAGTTAATAGAGAATTAAGAAATGCAATGATTGATATTAGATTCTATCCCTAGGGAGCAAACTGTTCTTTTCTAAAGGGTTTTATTACTGTATCTATCGCACCAAGGTTAGTGTGTGGTTATCTTGTTACTCCTTTAATTGTGTATTCTATTATGAAGAAAACAACAGAAAGGTTTGGAATAATGTGCTGCATTTTGTGGTAAGGTTGAAGCTTTAAGTGGCTGGCCAGTCAAATGACGCAAAGTGTGGTGGCCATCCAATCGAGGGCCTGAGGCAGGAAGTCAGGCGGTGAGCGTGGCGTCAGCTGATGTTGGGGCAGATGCTGCTGCCATATTTAAAGGGCTGGCAGCCCTGCTTTCACTGCTGCCTGAACAAAGGAGTCCTGCTCTTATCTGCTGCCTGCAACCATCCTGCTGGCTGCTACTCCATGACTGCTGCCTTCAACCAACCAAGGGACTTTAGGCTACAACAAAAATGGCAGAACGAAGACCACGGGTGGCCCCAAGGTTCAGCGATGCCTCCCTGTAGATTCTGCTCCAACCAAGGGCAAGACAGGAGGTCCCCTTCTCAAGGCCTGCTTGAAGATCACTCATGTTGAGCCATGGCAGGTATTACACTTTTCTGCATCTGCTGCATGGACTCCTCACAGGTGAAAGTAACTGTGTCTTCAATGGATAGCCCTTGTCTCAAAGTATCCATCCCTGAAGGTGCACAGGGGGTCGGAAAAGCTGCAGCACCTGGAAATGCCTTAACATGTAGGCGTGTGGCTGCTTTTCAGGAACCGAGTACACACCAGAAGCATTCGCTTTAGGTGGTTGCAGAGCAGTTGGATATTGATGGAATTGAAGCCCTTCCTGTTGATGAAGGCGTCTGTCTAGTACATGGGAGCCTTGATGGCTACATGCATGCAAGCAATGACATCTTGTATCTGCAGGAATCCTTCGATAGCCCCAAAGCTGACTGACCTCTCCGCTTGACTGTGCAAATCAGTTCAGAAGCGCGCATAGTCACCAGCCATCATATGTGTGGCATTTGTCGACTCTTTGATGCAGCAATGGGCTTCAAAACAGGAGATCCCACACATTTTCCTAATGGAGCCATCCGAGGCATGTAATTTGAGAGACACAGTGCTCTTTAGCGCTACTGGCATTGGGTTTGCACCAACCCCCATGGGTCTCAGTTTGTCCTGCACCATGGCGCAGAGATCAGTGACAGCCTCCATGGAGAGGCGCTGTCTTTGCTGACACTGGCACTCGGACATTTGGAGAACGTTGAGCCTTGGGTGACTCCCTCCTGTGGACAGCTTCTTTGCTGACGACACAAAACTAGGTGGGAATGTGAGTGGTGAGGAGGATGTAAAGAGGCTTCAGGGTGATTTAGACAAACTGAGTGAGTGGGCAAATACACGGCAGATACAGGATAACGTGGATAAGTGTGAAGGTATCCACTTCGGTAGGAAAAAAGGCAGAGTATTACATAAATGGTGGTAGATTGGGAAACATTGATCTACAAAGGGGCCTGAGTGTGCTTGTACACCGATCACTGAAAGCAAGCCTGCAGGTGCAATAAGCAGTTTGAAAGGCAAATGGTATGTTGGCCTTCACTGCAAGAGGACTTGAGTACAGGAGCAGGGATGTCTTACTGCAGCTGTATAGGGCCTTAGTAAGTGCACACCTGGAGTATTGTGTGTAGTTTTGATTTCCTTACCTAAAAAGGGGTATACTTGCCACAGATGGAGAGCAGCGAAGGTTCACCAAAATGATTCCTGGGATGGCAGGATTGTTGTATGAGGAGAGATTGGGTTGTCCAGGCCAGTATTCACTGGAGTTGAGAAGAATGAGAGGGGATCTCATTGAAAGGCATAAAATTCTGACAGGGCTGGACAGACTGGATGTAGGGATGATGTTTCTTCTTGCTGGGGAGTCTAGAACAAGGGGCCACAGCCTCAGGATATGGGGTAGACCATTTAGGACTGGGATGAGGAGAAATTTTTTCATTCAGCGGCTGGTGAACCTATGGAATTCCCTACCACAGAAGGCTATGGAGGCCAAGTCACTGAAGATATTTAAGAAGGAAATAGATAGATTTCTAGAATCTAAAGGTGTCAAGGGATCTGGGGAGAGAAGGGGAGTATGGTGTTGGGATAGAGGATCAACCATGATCATATTGAATGATGGAGCAGGCTCGAGGGGCCGAATGACCTATTCCTGCCCCTATTTTCTATGTTTCTATATTTCTTCTACATGATGGTGGCTGTGGGCATGCCCCTCTGCAGCCTCCTGTGCCAGCTCCACTCTAAGATTGGCTGTCTTGCTGGTCCTGAGGTTGCTGATGTGCCCTGTCCAGTGCCTGAATCCACCTCCCTCAGAGCTGCCCCTCTTCCTCAATGGGTCCTTGAGACCAGAGTGGATAAGGTCCATAGCAGCCTTTTAAATCCTCCTGCTCTGTGACAACTGGAATACATTGTGGTTCCTCTGCTATTTCTTACAATTGACATTGCTATAAGTGTGTTCCGGAAGGAACTAATACCATGTTACTATTTTGTCTCTAATATGTTTTTACTACTGCAGGCACATTGTACTGGTACTAATTTGATGATGTAGTTACCATGGTATTGCATGAGTAACATAAGTGTGGCATACACTGGGATTAGAAGCGTTTAAATTAGTATATTACTTCCAATTCGTATGCAGAGATATTCATTGATTTTTGGACAGCATTCAAAAGGGCTTCAATGACTGTGGTCTTCAAGGAGGCCTGCAGCTTGGGGCAGAATTTTCAGTCTGACGTGCAGGGGACAGGCGCGGTGAAGTCGGACGAGCTTCCCGACGTCACCGGCGCCATCGCAATATTTCGCTGGGCGGGCGCACGATGAAGTCCAACGTGCGCCCGGCATTAATTAGCGAGCTAGTTAAGGCCCTTTAGTCTTCAATCAGAGGCGGTTTTTAGGCGCCCGTGCGATTTTCGGGTCGGTGCATGGGCGCAACGGGCAAGCGGGTAAGAGACTTTTCTATGAACCTCATCCACGGGCGGGATAAGATGGCTCAGTGGGGTCGTCAATCTGGTCTGTGGAGTGTTTCTTGGAGAAGTTTCTTGCCTGTGTGATCTGCAGTAGTTCAGAACACATTCCAGCAGCTTTCTGTGTACTTTGAACCCTCAGGTCAGCACTCTAATCTTTAGCAGGCCTGTAGCTTTCCAGAGGCCTCCCCTTGGCCTGGGTATGGGATCTGACATGTCCACTGGAGGCAGCTCCTCTGAGGAGGAAGGGAGGGCTAGAAGGGGGAGGAGGCCAGGAGTGCACATTCAGCCTCCAGGGGAGCCACCTTTGGGAGGACAGGCACAGGCACAAGGGGCGCAGAGCCAAGAGGTTGTCCAAGGTGGAAGGGACCACAGAAGATGCCACTATCCTGCTGCCAGGGTATACAGGCGGCGAAGCAGATACCTCAAAATGACTGAGGTGCAGCGCCGAAGGAGGCTCCATCTCTCAAGGGATACAGTCAACTATATCTGTCAAATGATTGGCCCTGAGATATCCCCTAACTGTGTGGACAGACACCCCATGCCAGTCACTCTAAAGGTCACAGCTGCCCTCAGCTTCTATGCCTCTGGCTCCTTCCAGGGCTCTGTGGGTGATCTTTTCGGTGTCTCCCAATCAGTTGTCCACACTTGTGTCAAACAGGTCACAGTCGCTCTGTTCAGACGGGCATCGACCTTCATCCACTTCCGTTGGGACCAGGCAAGCCAGACACAGCGAGCCAGAGGCTTTGCGGCCATTGCTGGCTTCCCCCGTGTCCAGGGTGCTATAGACTGCACACATGTGGCCATCAAGGCGCCAGCAGGTGAGTCCGGTGCCTTCGTCAACAGGAAGGACTTCCACTCCATGAACATGCAGATAGTGTGTGATCACAGGATGCTGATTCTACAAGTCTGTGCAAGGTACCCAGGCAGCTCCCAGACACTCCCAGGTACCGGGTCTCTCCAGTGCTCCAGCCCGGCTGGATGGATGGCTTCTGGGTGTCAAGGGCTATCCCCTCAGAAGGTGGCTCATGACGCCTCTCCATCATCCAAGAACAGAAGCTGAGCAGCGGTATAATAGGAGCCACACCTCCACAAGGGATGTGGTGGAGAGAGCCAATGGTCTTCCCAAGGTACACTTCCGATGCCTGGACCATTCAGGGGGTGCACTCCAGTACCCCCCAGATCATGTGTAATGGTGGTTGCATGCTGCGCTCTACACAATCTTGCGCTGGAACTGGGGGACACAGTGGACAATGAAGACATCGACGCAGTGGCTGCGGTGGCACACGATGAGTCCAGCAGTGATTCTGTGGATGAGCAGGCACAAGGGATTGCGGAGGGCATAGACGCTGACCTGGGACTATACCAGGGAGACGGGACAGCTGGGAGGCATTAATCCAACGAACCTTCAGCTAGTACAACACAAATGGATCAGCAGGACCAGCCTTACCTGGCTTATCCATACTCGGCACCTAAGTGCAAATTCTGCCAGGTTACCAGCAGGAACTAAGGGCTTTGGACATAAATTTGAAAGTCCAAACAAGCACTCATGACAGTTTTCTTAAACATGCACGTGCAGAACAAACTAGCCACCCTCAGCCATGGGTCACACATCTGAATTTTAATTTTCAAATCAGATGTTCTCCCAATTGTAAATCAATACTGTAAGCAAGCAAAAATAAATTCTAAGGACCTAATCTCAGGCCAACACAAAAGCACCAGTGAGAAACCCATGGTGTGCCTAATGTTCCTTCCATTTCTGTTTCCGGGTGCTACGTCTTGGTGCTGCCCCATCCCTGGGAGTGGCATCTGAGACAGGCTGCTGACTCTGCTGTCCTGTCGGCCTCAATGACCTTGGTGGTCATCCTCTGGCCCGTGGAGCCTGTGCTGGGCCTGCCTGGTTGGGATCTGCCGGTTCCACAGCTGGCATCTCCCCAGTCGTCGCAGCCTCACCGGATGATACTGTCACTGAGGGAGGAGCAGAGGAGCTGGTGCCCTCATCCGGAGCGCCCTGAGAGGAGCCCGAAGAGATGACAGACAGCTGCTGTGCCAATGTGAGGTCGCCCCAGACCTCCCTGCTCACCGTGGATGGATGGGCAATGAGCTGGGAAGCTTGAAGCCCACACCATCTCCCAGACTGGCATTGACCAGCTGTGGCTAATGCTGCTGTGAGGGCTTGCAGGTCCGAGCATAACCCCAGGAGAAGCTGTTTGTTCTCCTGGAAGCCCCTCTCCATGAGAGTCGCCACTGTCTCCATGGAGGAATCATGACGCTCTGTCCTGAGGCTCATTGCATCAGTGATGCTCCGCGTGGACTCCTCCACCATGGACACCAAGCGAAGCACAGCCTCATGTATCTTCCCCAGATGCTCCCGCCCGCCTGGCCGCATTTCCTGCAGCTGCTGCATCGTGGACGACGCCAGAGGCACATCATCAGGCACCGACTGAGCATGTGCCTGGTCCCCTGCAGTCCTCCGACTGCTGGCACCATCAGCACTCTCTGTTTCTGCCAGCTCCTCCAGCAATTGTGAAGTGCCCTCTCCACTGTGCCCCGGGACACTAACCGATGTTCCAATGCCCACCGAGGTGCTAGTATCTGCGCTGCTGCCTGCCTCGCAGAAATGGTGTAACGCAGGTGACACTTGAGGGCCCTCAGGTGTGAGCGGGGGCATCTGCAGCTCCTCCTGCTGGCCATGCTCTGATGATGCTGAAATGAACAACAAAGACAGTGGATCAGTTGGCGTGCACACAGTGACAAACTTCATCCCTTTCCCCCTGGCTCATTATGCGCTCAACCTTCCAGAACCAATGGATACGAACATTGGTGGGGTGGTAAATAGTGAGGAGGATAGCCTTACATTGCAGGAGGATATTGTCGGGCTGATCAGATGGGCTGATGAATGCCAAATGGAATTTAATGTGGATAAGTGTGAGGTGATGCACTTGGGCAGGACAAACAAGGCACGGGAATACACGAAAAATGGTAGGACAGTGGGAAGTAATGAGGATTGGAGGGACCTTGGTGTGCTTGTTGACTGATCCCTTCCTGGGGGACCAACGCCTCCCGCCGTGCTGCCACCTCCTCGAGGAGGGCAGCAAGGCAGTCATTAGAAAAGCAAGGGGCGCATTGGCCCCCTGCTGGCCTACCCCGCAGCCTGCCCTGCTCCTGTGGCAGACCCTGCAGCCTGCCCTGCTCCTTTGCCCTTCCCTCCAGCCTGGCCTTCTCAGCTGACTCCCTGTGGTGTGCCCTCCAACTGGCCATTGTCACCAACCTACAGGAGGCTGCCAGGCCTTCTTTTAAACAGACTGCCGGGTCGCCATTGGACCCGGCGGCCTGGGCACGCCCACCGCCGCCTGCACACTCCCGCTATCCACGGGAGTCGGCAAATACGCTGGGCAGGCCTTAATTGGCCCACCTGCGTAAAACGGCGGCGCGGACCTGATCACGGGCGATGATCGGGTCCGCACCCACCCGCACCCGCTCCCGCTCTCCACCCCCCTACAACGGAAAATTCTGCCTTTGATTTGCCTCCCCCAACACCCCCCACTACCCTACCTCAGGTACTGGGATGGACCATTTAAATAACTGAACCCCAAAACATTGGTGCCTTAAGATCACTGGAGGTGAAATGCACTTTGTGTGTTCTCTACATGCCTAGTGCCCAGCCACAGAAACATGGCCCTACCCTTTTCATACGTTTTTCACAGTGCACTTGGAATGTTACTTTAAAAAATCCAAGGCAGCACCTTTGTCTTTTGAATCCATATTTGGTATGGTTTTCAGGATTACCATTATTTAGATGAAAAGTAATCTTCAAATTTATTCCTGGCAATCAATTCCCAATATCATTATGCATTATATCAAAGGCTAATGGCTCTATAATTGTCATGGGTATCTATTGTCAATGGACACCATGTTCACCTCTTTCCAATCCTCTTCATTGTCTCAGTTATTCCCCTGGGGCAAATATGTCTGCCCTGGTAATTTATTTATTTTGCATCGTTTAAACCCGTATGGGATTTCCGCCTTGATCATATCAAAGCTGTTTATTCTGCTTGGATTGCAACAATTTGGGACTCAACTTTTCCTTTAAATTAAGCTTTTGGCCCCACTGAACAAAGCACCACTGTGTGAATTGATGCATTAGTCAGTAAACAATTACTTCCTCAAGTATTCATTCTTTGATAAGTTGGGACAGATAATTGCATATGTCTTCTATGCTAACGTAGAGGAAGCCAGCGGCATGGAAGTTGAGCACTGTGGTCACCTTGACTGAATAGGCCATTTTGATGCTGGACTTTGTCTGCATCAAAGAAGGTGATACCTCTTTGCTGAATTTAATTGGTAGATGTCACCAGTACATCTGTAGCACCATCTGATATATATCTGCACAGTTGTCACTGTTAGGAAGAGGAAATGAAGAAATTTGAGCTTTTCAGCCTTCAGATATAACTCAGATGTACTCTTCTGAACTTATCTCGATCCTCTCCCATTATACCCAGTCAGAGGAGCACAGTGAAAGCAATCCCCATAATTTAAAAAGTATTTTGTAACAAACAGAAAAGCCTAGAGCCCCAGATAGCCTAGCTAGGAAGGATCTCTTTCACTTAGCAGAAAGGGTGGTGGGAGAAGGAACTGTGTGCAGTTGGGAAGAGATTAATGACCTTATTCACTCTGGCAAGGTAGGTGTAACACCAGACCCTCAGGACAGGCTTCTGGGTATTTAACCTCCAACAGGCACTCCAGCTGGGGAGCCTGAGGGTGCATGCTGTTCCTGAACATAGGATGAATGTGTACCCAGGGTACTTACTGAGCTCCTCAGCAAGGCTCAGTGCCTGTGTGATGTTGAGGACCTGCCAGCAATGATACGTACAGCTTCTTATGAAGTGAAATCATAAGATCATAAGCAGGAGTAAACTATTTGGCCCATCAAGCCTGCTCCACCGTTTGATAAGATCATGGCTGATCTGATTGTGGCCTTAACTCCTTTTTCCTGCCTTACCTCCGTAACCCTTAACTCCCTTGTCAATCAAAAATCTGCCTAACTCAGCCTTGAACATATTCAATGACCCAGCCTTCACTGCTCTGTGGAAGAATATTCCAAAGACTAACAAGAGAAGAAATTTTTCCTCATCTTCGTCTTGGACGGGAGACCTCTTATTTTTAAACTGTGCCCCTTAGTTCTAGATTCCCCCACGAAAGAAAACATCCTCTCAGCATCTACCCTGTCAAGTCTCCTCAGAATCTTATATGTTTCAATAAGATCACCTCTCATTCTTCTAAACTCCAATGAGTGAAGGCCCAACCTGCTCAACCTTTCAGCAAAAGACAAGCTCTTCATTCCAGGAATCAATCTAGTGTGCCTTCTCTGAACTGCTTCCAATGCAAGTACGTCCCTCCTTAAGTAATGAGACAAAAACTTGTGCACAGTACACCAGGTATGGTCTCACCAATGCCCTGTACAGTTGTAGCAGGACTTCTCCACATTTATACTCCGTCCCCTTGCAATAAAGGCTGAGATTCCATTTGTCTTAGTTACTTGCTGTACCTGCATGCTGACTTTGTGATTCATAATGACATTTAGACAGCATTCTGCCGTCTCTCGTCATTTGAATAATATTCTACTTTTCTATTCTCCCTGCCCAACTGGACAGCCTCACATTTTCCCATACTACACTCTATCTACCAAACTTTTGCCTGCTCATTTTCCTATCTATATCCCTTTGCAGACTCTTTGTCTCCTCTCCAAGGTTTGCTTTCCTACCGAACTTTGTATCATCAGCATATTTGGCTTCAAACAGTTTATCCCTTCATCAAAGTCATATAGATCGTAAATAGTTGAGGCCCCAGCACTGATCCCTGTGGCAGCCCAATAGTTGCAGTTTGCCATCCTGAAAATGCTACATTTACAATCGCTCTCTGTTTTCTGTTAGTTAGCCACTCCTATATCATACTAATGTATCGCCCCCAGAACCATAAACAACTTTTTATGTGGCACCCTCCTCGATGTCTTTTGGAAATCCAAATACACTGCATCTACCGGTTCCCCTTTATCCACCCTGCTTTTGTGACTACAGTCAGGGCAACCCAGAAAGAAAAATCAATAAATCTTGGGAAATGACTGGTACTGGTCCGAACTGGTCTTGAATACCTAAAATCGAACTCCAGTTAGGACCAGCAGCAGGCATTTCCAAGTCTTACTGGTTTATCCTTCTTGGAAGGTGACCATTGTTGCAAGGTATGCGATCTTCGCGAAAAGGACACAAACCTCTTTAACCACCTGCATGGATAGGCACAGTGTCTTGTGGCAGTGGTTCTCTGATATGACCAGGTAACTCTGTCTTTGGTGGTTCAGCCTATGCTGAGGATTTGGCCTTTGTTATCTTCTTGTTCCCCGTCTCTCTCCTCTGCCACTCTCAGGCCCAGGACTCCACCCTTCCTGCAGAGGATATTATTCCCCATGGCCACTGAACCCAAAATCTGAGAATTGTGCTCTCATTGTCAACTGCCGCCTTCCTTGCACTCAGTCGGATTCTCAATAATGACTAGAAGCCATGCCCCTTCCACTTATGCTCACGCAATGCCAGGAGGCTGATGACCCACTGAACTGCCCGAATGCTTAGTGACCACTCTCCCTGCAAACTGCGCTGACCTGATGGCACCTGTATGCCAAAGGCTGAGTGCCCATCTCAGCTGTTCTCTCTTTTATGCACCCATCTAATTTACTGGGATGCCCAACAAAAGGCGACTGAATCCATGCTGTCTATCTGCCTTCATGTACCTGCGATGGCCCTGACCCAGCAAGCAGCTCATGTGCCACAATCAAAATGTCAATATGTTCTTCAAAAAGATCTCAATGAGCTCTTCAACAAACTTAATTGCATTCATTAGTGGTTTGGGTGAGGTCTTGGGGCTGGCAGTGAGAGCATCAGCAGGAAACCAGTACGCTGGCCAATGCACTTTTGTCACTCACCCACCTCTGTCCCCGCCCCTTTTGGGACTAAATACTCAGCCCTATTTCTCTTTCTTCCCCAACAATTAGCAGATAGCATAATCTGATTCAATTGTGTCAAACAATTTCAAATCACACTGCTCCATGAACAAAGGTCACTCTTCCATAAAGGGCTTGTTTTTATACCTGACACTTATCTGTTTATAAAATCATTTAATTCTGAAGACTAAAACTGCAATGGGAACACATCAAAACACATCATTCGGTGTTAAAGCAACAAATCCACACTGAAAGAAAAGAATCAAAACAATAATCTTTACAATTCGTAATTAAATGACAATATTAAACACCAACCAACAGCCTTCCAGGTAAAGTTTTTAAAGCTTTGTTTGATAAGACAAGCGTTGATAGATGCTTCAAGTTTACTGTAGAGCTTTACTCTCAGAATTATGATGGAATGATCAGGTTTCACAATCATGGTGCTGCTTTTACACGTGCGCTGACAACCATCATAACTTTAGAAAAAACAGGTGTTATCCTGTTTCGAAAAGGTACACCCAGTTATAATTCAAACACTGGAACTGTGATCACGCCAAAGAAATATAGATTAATGAAAAACACAGTCCAAGAGTTGCAAGCATTACACTGTAACAGCTTGTGTCACTGGTTTTTCAGCTTCTTGTATTTTTTCTGTAGCGTAATGTTTTTGCTGCTCACTACAATGAACAGTATTCTCTCTCCCTAAGTTTGCATATTGAATCAAGTTAAAAACATTGTTTTACATTTAAATAAATGAAGATTGAGAATAGGCCACCAAATCCATCTGTGCTCACTGTAGTGATTGTAGGTAAAACCTTTCCGACTGTTTTTGGGGTCACGTGATTGTACTGACGAATCAGCCCTAAGCGCGGGTAATCTTAGGGGTGGAGTTTTCTAGTCATGGACCTGGTTCAAGCATGCAGCTTCTTCAAGAGGTCTGTAAATAATGTTATCTGTTTCAAGTAAGAAACCTGTCTGGTACAAGTTTATTACAATTGGCAATGAGGATAAATAGCTCTGACACTGCACCTCGCCTCATGGACGTGAGTACATCAATTCTTAAGAAAAGTATACTCATCAGTCATGCCACTCTTCAGCAGAATCAACCCTTATGACTCCTCCATGAAAGACTGGAGCCAGTACATAGAGCCCCCAGGTTTTTATTTCATGGCGAGTGAAATAACAGCAGAGGAGAAGCAGAAAGCAATTCTTTTAAGTGTCTGTGGTAGTAAGACACATAACCTTATCAGTAGTCTAATGGCCCCGAACATGCCCAATTCTAAATCTTTTAATGAGCTAGTAGACCTCATGAGGACACATTTTCAGCCGAAGCCATCGATAATTATGCAGAGATTTAAGTTCAACCCCAGAGTCAGGGCCCTGGGTGAGTCAGTCACAACTTATATAATGAAGTAGAAGCAGTTGACTGAGCATTGCTACTTCGGAGATACACTCAATGACATGTTGCGAGATAGTTTGGTTTGCGACATACACGACGATGCCATTCAGTGCAGTTTACTTGCAGAAGTTAATTTTGAGCTGAAGCGCACCCATGGAAATAGCGCAATGGAGGGTGCTGAGAAGGACTCACAGGCTTTGCAGGTTGTGCAACATGTCACCGTTCTTCAGTTGGGGTGTGAATCTATCACTGAGTGTGGTACAAAAACCAGAGAGACAGCCGTGAAGCGGGAGACAGCCTCTACTGCTCGAAAAACAAAGAGGCATTCTGGAAGCATCTCAACAGTGATTCAGAAATTAATTTGTTAATGATGTGGGGGTAACCATGTACCAGAAACCTGCAGATTTAAAGAGGCGGAATGCCAGTATTGTCACTAAAAAAGGCATGAAATAAAGCAATGCAGGGCTAAATTAAGACAGCCAGTCAGACAGCAGACCAAGATGATTGAAGTGCACAAAATAACTGAACCAATGATCATTGTAACAGATGAAGGATCTGGTCTCCTGGGCCATGGTTGGTTACAAAAAATTAAGCTTAACTGGTCAGAAATTTTTCAAGTGAGAACAGAAGGAATTCCTGAGCTGTTAAGGAAGTACAATAGCATATCTCTTGACGAATTGGGAAAGATAAAAGGCCTACAAGCAAAAATATGTGTAGACTCGGAGGCAACATCCTGGTTTTTTAAGGCCAGACCCGTGCCTCCTGCCCTAAAGGAGCAGATGGATACAGAATTGTGCCAGTTAGAAATGCTAGGCATAATCCAGCCAGCCCAATTTTCAGAATGGACATTGCTCATAGCCCTGTGATGAAACCAGGTCAAACTATTCACACTTGTAGAGACTACAAATTAATTGTGAACAAGGCTGCTAAATTAGATAAATATCCTATCCCGAGGATTGAAGATTTATATGCTAAGCTAGCCAGAGGAAAATCCTACACTGAACTGACATGAGCCATGCATACCAACAGCTAGAGATGGACAGCACATCTAGAGGGTATGTAACCATCAACACGCGCAAGGACCTGTACCAATATACACACTTACCCTTTGGCATATCACCTACATGTGCAATCTTCCAAAGGACCATGGAAAGCCTATTTCAAGGACTTCCCCGAGTAGTAGTGAACCTGGATGATGTCCTGATCACGGGATCAATGGAAGTCGAACGTTTGGCCAAACTAGAAAAGGTTTTAAGATTTTTGGAAGCTGGCGTATGATTGAAGAAAGAGAAGTGTACTTTCCAAGCAAGTGGAGTCACTTATTTGGGTCATCGAGTGGATGTCCAAGGGTTGTATCCAGTAGAGGAGAAAGTCAGGGCAATCAAGGAGGTGCCTACCAATGTCACTGAACTCAAGTCTTTTTTGGGCATGATAAATTATTACGGTCACTTCTTGCCAAATTTGTCAACAGTGTTAGCCCCTTTACACTTATTATTGAAAAAGAACCATAGATGGCCATGGAAGATGCAACAAGACGAAGCCTTCGTAAAAGTCAAGAAGCTATTATCACTCATCATGTCCATTAGTACATTAAGCACCATCAAAAGAATTAGCATTAACCTGTGATGCATCGCCCTGCGGTGTGGTAGCGGTATTGTCACACAGGATGGAAGGTGGTTCTGAAAGGCCAATAGGCTATGCCTCCAGATCCCTCTCTGCAGCCAAGGAGGGTTACTCACAACTTGAAAAAGAAGGTTTATCGGTAATATTTGGAGTAAAGAAATGCCATCAATATCTGCATGGTCGACATTTCACCATAGCGTCAGATCCCAAGCCACTAATGGGCCTATTTAGTCAAGAGAAAGCCATTCCACTGATAGCTTCTGCCAGAAGTCAACGATGGGCTTTGATTTTGTCAGTGTATGAGTATACGTTTAAGCATCATCCTGGTGTGCATATTGCAGATGCAGACACACTCAGTCGTCCTCCGTTACCAGATAGCATTGTGTATTCTCCAGTGCCACAAGACGTTGTACTTGTGTTGAATTTCCTGGACTCTTTGCCAGTCTGTGCGAAGCAAATAAAGAACTGGACAAACCCAGATCCCATTTTATCAAAAGTCCGAGACCAGGTGTTACAAGAATGGTCAAATGCACCAGTCTCTGAAGAAATGAGACCATCCTATGCCCGTAAAACTGAGTTAAGTTGTCAAGATGGAATCTTGTGAGGATCAAAAGTCATCATCCCTTCGCAACGAAGAGAACCACTCTTGACAGAGCTGCATAGTGCGCATCCAGGCATTTCGAAGATGAGGATGCTTACGCAAATCTATGCCTGGTGGCCAGGTATAGACAGTGATATAGAAATACTGGTTAAACACTGTCTCCAGTATCAGCAACAACAAAAGTTGCCCATTTCAGCTCCATTTCATGCATGGGGGTGGCCTGGTCGACCCTGGGTTAGACGACATATAGACCATGTAGGTCTGCCTTTAGGTACCATGTTTTTATTCATCATTGATGCGCATTCTAAGTGGATGGATGTATATAAAGTTAGATCACCTACATCGTGTGCAACTATTGGAAAGCTGCACCAATGTTTTAGTGTACATGGCCTACCAGAAGTCATTGTTTGGGATAACGGTGCTGCCTTCACTAGTACGGAATTTCAGAGATTCATAAGCTTAAAAGGAATTAAACATATTAAAACAGCACCATATAATCCCTCATCCAATGGGTTAGCAGAAAGAGTAATGCAAACCCTCAAAACAGGAATGAAGGAGCAATCCGAAGGAACGTTAGCAACTCGAATTTCATGTTTTCTTCTCAATTAGCGAACGACTCCTCAGGCAACTGTGGGTTCAACACCATCTGAATTACTGATGAAACACTGCCTTCATACAAGGTTAAGTCTGGTGTTTCCAAACTTAAAGGGGAAGGTGGAGGAGAACTAGAGTAGTCAGAAAGTGAATTTAGCAAAGCTTGAAAATTTACCATCTTCGCCTTTTGTTCTGCAGATCTTTTCCCAATGATTGGCCTTTCCACAAGATCTGCAGATTGATCCAAATGCAGAACACTTCCATCTGGCCTGTGAATTCATATAGCCATCCACAGCTCCTGCACGTCCTTTTCTCTGATTGGTGTACATATTTTTTGATGTTGCTGCACTGCAGCAACCCTGCTGCCTTTCTCTTGGCTCAACTGAAGGCTGGCCATTTGGGTAGTCAATGTTTTCACCCATCTGCTCGTGGCAGTGTCTACAGCCTGTGATATTGTGAGATCGTCCTTCCTGATAAGCATTTTCTGTCCTTCAGGGTGTGCAGAACCCCAAATTAGTTGATCTATCAGTCTTTCATCTATGTCCTTAAACTTACATTTCCTAGCTGCATTTTGTTACAAAGTTATCAATCGGCTCGCCTAATTCTCGTCTGAGACCTTGAAATTCATACCAGTAGATCTGAATTCGGCTGGAAATGGGCGCTAAATTTTTCAAAAATCTCGTCTGGGTCTTTGCTGTCCTCTTCTGTAAGCTCCCAGCCATTAAGTAAATTCAATCCTATATCCCTGCCCACAGAAGGATATAGCTGACCCTCTTCTCTTCATTGCTGATGCTGTGGTGGGACCCACCAAGGGGGATGCAGTGGGCCAGGCAAATGTTCATTGACTTTCAGCGGGATCAAAAGATCCCAAGGCAGGTGTGGCCAGAAAATCCTGGCCAGAGTCTTGATTCAAAATCTCATCTGAAAAACAGCACCTCTAATGCACAGCAGTCCCAAGTACTGCCCTGGAATGTCAGCTTTGATTTTTGTGTTCAAGTCCTGGAGCAGGACTTGAGCTCACAACCTTCTAACTCAGGCAAGAGTGCTGACAACTGAGCCACAGCTGACAGCACAGTTAACTCAGTGAATGCAAAGAATAGTTGTTTGGGTACCTACATGGAAAGAGGTGACTATTATTATGAATAATGCATAATTTTAAGTTGTATTTAAAAAATGTATTTGTGCACTTAGAAAGGTAAAAATAGTTTAAGTTTCATTGAAGTTTTGTTTATGAACTTTGGTTCCTGGGACTCTGGATAGACTTGTGACTAAAACGTTTCAGGTTTGTATGTACACATTTTTAAAGAGGTCTTGCAACCTCTGAAGATAAAGAGATGGGTTAAAAGGATCTGAAAGTTCAGTGATTCTGAAAAAAGAGTCGAAATGTTTTACTGTTTCCCAGTGACAGTGGGTCCAGTGACACAGTCACAGAAAAGACAGGAGTTGAGAGAGGGGGTGAGGAGGTGTTGGCGTTCAGTGTGTGTCAGAGAGAGAAGTCAACAGTTTTATGCTCTCTGAGAAGGAAAATTCCAAGGCGAATGGGACAGTAGTTAACTGAATAATCAGCTATAGGGCTCAGTGAAGTGATCAGTTTAGCAGAGGTGCTACTGGAAGACTAAGTTTAGGAAACTCATTTGTTTGCTCTGCAGTTGAAGAAACAGTGAGTTTAGAGTGTGGTTTTTGCATATCTTGGAGAGAGATATGAATTGGGTGAGAAGTTGCAAGTGAAAAATATTTGTAACTGTGCCAATCCCAAGTGAGAAGCCTTTGTGTTAAGCTAGTGGTAACTCTTCATTGATTTGTGTGTCTGTAAAGATATTGCTGGGGTAAAGGAATAGTGGGAGTTTGAATCTTGTGTTTGTATTGAGATCTTTGCAACAGTTTTGCCTGGTGTCTCACTTTCCTTTTTTTAATAAATTTTTATTCTTTGTATTAAGTCCATCAGCAGACTCCTGTGAATTTGTTCAGTAACTTTCCTCCACGGTTTCTTTAAAAAAAGTGTTTAGGATCTATCTAGCCAGGTTTCACTCTGGGATTTGACTTGTCCAGTATTGACAGCAGCTGGGATCATAACACTATCTGGGAACAAAATAGGACTTGGTTGTAAAGCCATTGTGACTACTTCTTATCTCCTAATCCCTTGCTGTTTTCTTTTTCAAGATTGTTTCTATTGATTAATCCATTATTGACACTAAACTCTGAGATTTCCAAGATCAACCTTTTATCCCATTCTATACATTTGCCCCTTTCCTATCCCTTGCACAAGCATATTCAGTGATTCCATTAAAATATTGGTCACCTCCTTTTATAGTCTTTTATAAGGTTCTTCTCAGAGTCAATTGCCTTTTCTTTTTCTTTAGCAATCTTTTGTTCCTTTCTAGATCTATTAGTTTTTCTCCCTCTTGCTTTCTAAAGTCTCGCAGTGAATGGAGAAGACAAACTTTGTAAATACTGACACAAAGGTGGATTTTAATCGACACGGTGGTAGGCCTGTCCACTGACTGGAAAGCTGGTGGCAACCCCACTGTGATCATTCCAAGATGCCCCTAGCCAGATTTAGTGCCAGTCAACAGTTACATTGTTAGTGCCAGGAGTCCCGCCTCTGAGAGTTGCCGGTCAATCAGAGACCAGCAGGTCTTCAGTACTGGCAGTGCCACCAGTAGTAGTGGCCACTGCCAGTACTGCAGGAGGTCCAAGCTGCAGGATCATCGCTGAAGCCCGGAGTGAAGGTAAGTTTTTTCAAATTTATTCTTTCATGGATGTGGGCATCACTAGCAAGGCCAGCACTTGTTGCCCATTCCTAATAGCCCTCAAACTGAATGGCTTACTAGGGCATTTCAGAGGGCAGTTAAGAGTCAACCACATTACTGTGGATCTGGAGTCACATGCAGACCAGATCAGGTAAGGATGGCAGATTTCCTTCCCTAAAGGGCATTAATGAACCAGATGGGTTTTAATGGCAATCAACAATGGTTTAATGGTCACCATTACTGGGACTAGCTTTTTGTCTCTAAGGTAAGGTAGGCTCATTGGCGCCAGTCAGGGTGTCCTCAGCGAGGGGGCAAGGAGCTTAGATTTAAAGGCAGTCAGGAGCCTTCAGCCATAGGTGACCCTTGCCTCTGGTGGGTTTTTCCATTGGAATGGGCTTCCAAAGTAGAAAGGCCGCCTCCACCAGGCTGCAGGCATCTGCCAGAAATTATTGGCAAGTTGCCCACATGGTGTGGCCTTGCTCCCATCACTGGTTGAATACTGGCAGCGATGGCATTAAGCCCTTAAGTTGTCATTTAAGGGCCTCAATTGGCCTTCTAGGCAGGAAGGCCGTCCTCAGTCTTTCCCACCCCGGAGTTATTCAAGGGGAGTTGGGAAGGCTGAGGGATTGCAACCTTCCCGCCTACTGCTATAGGTTCCCCGCTGCTCCTCCACATCCCAGCTTGCCTTCAGGGGATTGGTCATTAGTTATCATATTCATCCTGAAAGTTATTAACTGCTGATTAAAAGAAAAACGTCCTTTTGCTTTCACGTCCTTCCTCTCCTCTTTTTTTTTGTCCATTCACGGGATGTGGGAGTCACTGACTAGGCCAGTGTTTATTGCCCACCCCGAATTGCCCTTGAGAAGGTGGTGGTGAGCTGCCTTGTTGAACTCCTGCAGTCCGTGTGATGTAGCCCACAGTGCTGTTAGGGAGGGATTTTGATCCAGTGACAGTGAAGGAATGGCAATATATTTCAAAGTCAGGATGGTGAGTGTCTTGGAGTGGAATTTCCAGGTGGTGGTGTTCCCATGTGTCTGTTGCCCATGTCCTTATAGATGGTAGCTGTCATGGGTTTGGAAGGTGCTGTCTAAGGGGCCTTGGTGAGTTTCTGCAGTGCATCTTGTAGATGGTACACACTGCTGTCACTGTTTGTCAGGGGTGGAGGAAATGAATGTTTGTGGATGGTGTGCCAACCAAGCGGGCTGCTTTGACCTGGATGGTGTCAAGCTTCTTGAGTGTTGTTGGAGCTGCACTCATTCAGGCAAGTGGGGAGTATTCCATCACATTCCTGATTGTGCCTCGTAGATGGTGGACGGGCTTTGAGGAGTCAGGAGGTGAACGACTCGCTGCAGGATTCCTAGTTTCTGATCTGTGTCATGAAAATATAATAGTTTTCACAATATTATTGTGATTTATTGTAAAAGTGGGTTAATAGTGGGGTTTGGATTAGTTTCTCTGTGTGTATGTGTGTGTGGGATTTAATTGAATTGGAGACAGTTGGTCTGGAGGCTGAGTTATCAACAAGAAACCAGGTTTTAAATGCTAAATACGTAAACGTGGCTGAAGTATTTCTTAGAAAAATTAGGTTAGTTTTAATTTCAGAGAATTGGTAAGTGTTACACCTAGCCAGAAGCAGCTAAGCCAAACAGTGTGTTTATTTTTCTCAAAAGTTACTGATAAAATTAGCACTATGAAAAGATTTATATTATGAGAGAGGTAAAGTTCCAAAGACATATTGGGATAATGGAATTTGCATTAAAAAGGGAGAAACACATATAAAGGAGATGAGGGTGTGTGTAACAGGAGAAGGTTTCTAAGATCTAACACAAGTGTAAAAGGCTTCCAGCCTCTGTGCATCAAGTTGCTTTTGACAGGAACCGAAGATGAGAAAACTCACTCTGAAACCCACTGCCCAGGGTATTGTGTTGCTTTGCCTGGGTCTGTTTAAATCCATTTGTTTTTACTGTTGCCTTAAAGGAGGTGTAACTGGGAGCCAGATTAATTAGGGGTTTTAGGAGTAATTTGTAAACCTATGTATGTGCTTGAAACCTTTTCTTTTGTTAATAAATGTTTAATTTAGTTTTCTAAAAACCTCTGATGTCGTGGTAGTCTTATTATTTCTGAAATCAGGGCACGCATCTTGAAATAAAATACAAATTGCTAAAACAGTTGTCACTGCATGATTAAGTTTCCCTCGTGGATTTGATCCACCTGGCACACATCATCATAACACCTGTTCTTGTGGCCACAGTATTTATATAGTCCTGTTCAGTTTCTAGTCAATGGTAAACCCTAGGATGTTGATAGTGGGGGATTCAGTGATGGTAATGCCATTGAATGTCAAGGGGTGACGGCTAGATTCTCTCTTGTTGGAGATGGCCATTGCCTGGCACTTGTGTGGCATGAATGTTGCTTGCCATTTGTCAACCCGAGCCTGGATATTGTCCAGGTCTTGCCGCATTTGGACTGCTTCACTATCTGAGGAGTCATGAATGATGCTGAACATTGTGCAATGATCAGTGAACATCCCCACTTCTGACCTTATGATGGAAGGAAGGTCATTGATGAAGCAACTGAAGATGGTTGGGCCTAGGACACTACCCTGAGTAACTCCTGCAGTGATGCCCTGGAACTGAGATGATTGACCTACAACAACCACGACCATCTTCCTTCCCACTATGTATGACTCCAACCAGGGGACAGTTTTTCCTCCTGATTGCCATTGGCTCCAGTTTTGCTAGTGCTCCCTGATGCCACACTTGGTCAAATGTGGCCTTAATGTCAAGGGCAGTCACTCTCATCTCACCTCTTGAGTTCAGCTCTTTTGTCAATGTTTGAACCAAGGCTGTAATGAGGTCAGGAGCTGCGGAACCCTGGCGGAACCCAAACTGGGCATCAGTGACCAGGTTATTGCTAAGCAAGTGCTGCTTGATAGCACTGTTGATGACCCCTTCCATCCTTTCACTGATGATCGAGTGTGGCCTGATGGGGTGGTAGTTGGCCAGGTTGGATTTTTCCTGCATTTTGTATACAGGACATAACTGGACAATTTTTCACATTGCTGGGTAGACACCAGTGTTGTAGCTATACTAGAACAGCTTGGCTAGGAGCGTACCAAGTTCTAGAGCACAAGTCTTCAGTACTATTGCCCGAATATTTTCAGGGCCCATAGCTTTTGCAGTATCCAATACCTTCAACTGTTCCTTGATATCACATGGAGTGAATCGAATTGGCTGAAGACTGGCATCTGTGATGCTGGGGACTTCCAGAGGAGGCAGAGTTAGATCATCCAATTGGCACTTCTGGCTGAAGATTCTTGCAAATGCTTCAGCCTTATCTTTTGTACTGATGTATTGGGCTTCCCCATCATTGAGGATGGGGATATTTGTGGAACATCCTCCTCCAGTGAGTTGTTTAATTGTCCACCACTATTCACAACAGGAAGTAGTCAGATTGCAGAGCTTAGATCTGATCTGTTGGTTTTGGAATTGCTTAGCTCTGTCTAGCGCATGCTGCTTATGCTCTTTGACACACAAGTAGTCCTGTGTTGTAGCATCACCAGGTTGACACCTCATTTTTAGGTGTGCCTGATACTGCTCCTGGCATGCCTTCCTGCACTCTTCATTGAGCCAGGGTAGATCCCCTGGCTTGTTGGTAATGTTCGACTGGGGAATATGCCGGGCCATAAGGTTACAGATTGTGTTTGAGTACAGTTCTGTTGCTGCTGATAGCCCACATTGTCTCATGGTTGCCCAGCCTTGAGTTGCTAGATCTGTTTGATATCTATCCCAATTAGCATGGTGGTAGTGCCACACAACACGGTGGCAGGTATCCTCAATCCGCTTTGCTGGTATACGATCAACAGGTTTCAATTAGCCTCTAATGCCTTTCTGAAGAGGCCATTTTCAAGTCTTACTTTTAACAATGAATGCTGGCATGTTATTTTGCAATGACTATCAAAGCCAATCTTACATCTGTACACATCCACTCATCCACACAGAACTGGGGTCCAGAGTAAAATGGCTGACTCAGAAAAGCCTTGGACTCAAAGTTGATGTAGTTCTGGGCTGTCAGGCAATGCTATTCACAAATACACTCACTGAGCCAATGGAAGCTGAAGTAGATTATTTATTCAGTAAGCTGAATAAATGAGAACACAGCAGTGCTCCTTTAGTGGGAACATTTCACGTTGTAAGGACATGCTGTAAACTGACAATTCAAGGCAATGATGTGAAAACTGTAACATAATTTTTGAAATCAGAGGCTGGTGACAAGCACTTGGAACTTCACTCTACTTTTTAAAGATAGCATAAATATTGTAAAAGCGGTGGGACCTTCCTAATTTTCACATTTGTTTTATCCTTTGAAATCTTGCAATTTAAATCTCTCATCCTTCTACAACTTATATTAGCTGTGGCAGTTCAGTGAACATGCTATATAGCAATGCGGGTCTGCACTCTTTTAATAAGTACTATAACTGATAAAATCAAATGTGCCTGAAAATAGTACTGCTTGAAGTTTGTACTGTCAGCTCAGTCCCATGAATCAAGAGTGGAGGCAGCACAACCTGTGCTATCTGACTACAGCTGACTTAGGAGTCTGGAAAATTGGGCTTGAGTAATGCGCTTGAAGATGGCCAACACCCTTTAAAAAGCAGGTGTGCTTTCTCTGCAGACAGAAGGAAAACGTTCTCAAAGGCACAAAAGGGCTGGGATAAGTTCAGAGGGGACACTTAGGTTCTTGGAAGCAGCTTTGGAGACCCTGATCCAGATGTTGACAGTAGGAGTGAGATCCTGTTCCCATCGCAGTAAGTTGTTCAACCAACACCAGTGTTGGAGGAGTCGCCGAGGTCAACACCAGACCTGCCACATAAGAGCTTTACCTCTCACCAATATATCTCTTCTCACATTAGCACCACCTGCAGCCACACTACTCAAAATACTGCCGTCCTCCACGCCCCTTCACTTCTTACAATCACTGCATGACGCCACTCTACTCACATAATCTGCACCTCCTACTCACACAGCTCAATTCCCCAAACCTTAGCGTTTTCACACAACATACAATTACGTAAAGTTGAGATGTCATTGCACCTACTCAGTTACTCAGCTCTCTCTTCACTGAAAAGTAACTCTTGTCCTTCTCAGTCAGTTAGGATGCTGAATATTTTGATGCTGCTGTGTCACTTAGGATGAGGAGACCAGCCTTCCTGATCAATTTGATCTGAACCTTTCTTTTTATTCTTTCACGGGATGTGGGTGTCGTGGCTAGGTCAGCATTTACTGCCCATCCCAAACTGCCCTTGAGAAGATGGCAGTGAGCCATCTTCATGACCCGTCGCAGGCCATGTGGGGCAGGTATACCCATAACATTACTAGGAAGGGAGTTCCAGGGTTTTGATCCAATGCCAGTGCAGGAATGCCAATATATTTCCAAGCCAGGATGGTATGCGGCTTGGAGAAGAACTTGCAGTTGGTGGTGTTCCAATGTATCTGCTGCCTTTTCCTTCTACGTAGTAGAGGTCGAGGGTTTGGAAAGTGCTGTCGAAGGAGCCTTGGTGTGTTGCTGCAGTGCATCTTGTAGATGGTATGTATTGCTGTCACTGTGCGTTGGTGGTGGAGGAAGTGAATGTTGAAAGTGGTTGATGAGGTGCCAATCAGGCGAACTGGTTTGTCCTGGATGGTGTTGAGCTTCTTGAGGGTCGTTGGACTTGAACTCATCCAGGCAAGTGGAGAATAGTCCATCACACTCCTGCCTTGTGCCTTGTTGATGGCTGAGAGGTTTCAGGGAGTCAGGAAGTGAGTTACCTGCTGCAGAATTTCCAGCCCCTGACCTGCTCTTGTAACCATAGTATTTACATGGCTTGTCCAATTCAGTTTCTGGTCAATGGTAACCCCCCAGGATGTTGATAGTGGAGGATTCAGCAATGGTAATTCCATTGAATGTCAAGGGGAGATGGTTGGATTCTCTCTTGTTGGAGATGTTCATTGACTGGCACTTATGGGATGTGAATATTACTTGCCACCTATCTGACCAAGCCTGGATATTGTCCAGGCATTGTTGCACATGGACACAGACTGCTTCAGTATCTGAGGAGTTGTGAATGGTGCTGAACATTGTGGAATCATGAGCAAATATTCCCACTTCTGACCTTATGATGGAAAGAGGGTTATTGCTTGCACATGAGCAGGGGAGAGAGCTCATTGCGAGTGAGACATAGCCAGAGTGAGTGTGGTATTGGCAATTTGGTGCACAGTGGGAATTCGGTGCAGAAGGGAAGAGGTGCTCTTTGTATTTTTTCTTTGCTATCCAACTTCTTAAATCTTCAGAGAGTGGTCTTGCCCTGCTGCAGCAGTAGAGGCTACAGGGAGAGGAATGACTGGTTAGTAGTGGGTAAGGTCGGGTAAGTATTTACTACTTTTATTGCTTATGATTTAAGGTCTTTTTGTGGTTTATAGTTTGTATATTCTGTAGTAATGAGGATCAGGAAAGAGGGATCCTAGAGTAATTGATTTAAAATGTTTAATTTAAAGGGATAAGTCAAGGCAGGAGAGCTCAAAGCCATGGTGTGCTCCTCGTGCTCCATGTGGGAATCCGGGAACATTTCCAGTGCCCGGGACCAGCATGTGTGCAGGACATGTGTCCAGCTGCAGCTCCTGGAAGCTCGGGTTTCAGAGCTGGAACAGCATCTGGGGATACTGTGGAGCATCTGTGAGTCTGAGAGCATCATGGGTAGCACGTTTAGAGAGGTGGTCACACCGCAGCTGAAGGGACTTGAGGAAGGAAGGGAATGGGTGACCACCAGGCAGTCCAAGAGAAACAGACAGGTAGTTCAGGAGTCCCCTGGGGTCCTGCTCGCAAATCGGTATTCTATTTTGGAGGCTGAGGGTGCTGGTTCCTCCAGGGAGTGCAAACAGAGCCAAGCTTCAGGCACCATAAGCAGCCTGTCTGTACAGGAGGGGAGGAAGAGAGGAAGAGCAATTGTAATAGGGGATTCTATAGTCAGGGGAACAGATAGGCGCTACTGTGGCTGTCAACGTGACTCCAGGATGGTGTGTTGCCTCCCTGGTGCCAGGGTCCGGGATGTCACTGAACGGCTGCAGGGCATCCTGATGGGATAGGGTGATAAGGCAGAGGTCATGGTACATGTTGGTACCAATGACATAGGTAGAAAGAGGGATGAGGTCTTGCATCAAGAATTCAGGGAGTTAGGCAGTGGACTAAAAAGCAAGACCTCTCGGGTTGTAATCTCTGGATTACTCCCAGTGCCACGTGCTAGCGAGCTCAGAAATAGGAGAATAGCGCAGATGAATACGTGGCTTAAGAGTTGGTGTAGGAGGGCGGGTTTTAGATTCCTGGACCACTGGGACCGTTTCTGGGGAAGATGGGACCTGTACAAGCGGGACGGTCTACATCTGAACCAGAGCGGGACTAACTTCCTTGTGGGCGGGTTTGCTAGTGCTGTTGGGAGGAGTTTAAACTAATTCGGCAGGGGGAGGGGACACAGAATGTTAGCAGAATAGGGACATGTCATAATACAGTAAAACAATAAAGTCAGAGGGGGTACAGCTGCATTAAGCTTCAAGGGAGTAAGGCAAGGCTGGATGGCCTCTACTTTAATGTAGGAGTATTACAGGTAAAATGGATGAGTTAAGGGTGAGGATTGACACGTGGAATTGTGATATAGTAGCCATCACAGAGACATGGTTGAGGGAGGGGCAGGATTGGCAGCTCAACATTCCGGGATATGGAATCTTCAGGTGAGACAGGGGTAAAAGAGGAGGAGGCATTGCATTATTAGTTAAGGAGTCAATTACTGCAGTAAGGAGAGATGATATCTTGGAGGGGGCAACGAATGAAGCTTTGTGGGTAGAGCTTAGGAATAAAAAAGGGGCAGCCACATTGTTAGATGTTTATTATAGACCCCCAGATAGTCAACGGGAAATTGAGGAGCAAATATGTGCACAATTTGCAGAGGTGTGTAAAAACAATAACAATAGGGTAATTATATTAGGTGATTTCAACTTTCCCAACATTAATTGAGATAGACATAGTGTTAAGGGCTTGGATGGAGTGAATTTCTTGAAATGTGTACAGGAGAACTTTTCAGGTCAATATGTAGAGGGTCCAACAAGGGACGACGCGGTGCTGGACCTAATTCTGGGGAATGAAGCCGGACAGGTGGCTGAGGTGGTGGTGGGGGAGCATTTTAGTGATAGCGACCACAACATGGTACAATTTAAAAACAAAAAGCTAAAAGCTACTGCGGATGCTGGAAATCCAAAACAAAAACAGAATTACCTGGAAAAACTCAGCAGGTCTGGCAGCATCGGCGGAGAAGAAATCAGTTAACGTTTCGAGCCTTCATGGCCCTTCGGCAGAACTGAAGCATAGTTAGGAGAAAGGAGAAATATAAACTGGTTTAAGGTGGGGGGGGGCGGCGGGGGGGGGAGAGAGAAGTTGAGGGTGTGGTGATTGTGGAGATAAGCAAGCCATGATAGGAGCAGATAATCAAAAGATGTCACAGACAAAAGGATCAAAGAGGTGTTGAAGGTGGTGATATTTGTCTAAGAAAAGTGCTAATTAAGAATGGAAGACAGGATACTCAAAGTACAGCTCTAGTGGGGGTGGGGTGGACAGACTAACAAGGTTTTAGTTTTAGATTTATAAATAATGGAAATAGGTGGGGAAAGAAGAATCTATATAAATTATTGAAAAAAAGGGGGAGGGGGGAGAAACGGGGTGGGGATGGGGGGAGGGGGAGTTTAAGATCTAAAGTTGTTGAATTCAATATTCAGCCTGGAAGGCTGTAAAGTGCCTAGTCGAAAGATGAGGTGCTGTTCCTCCAGTTTGCGTTGGGCTTCACTGGAACAATGCAGCAAGCCAAGGACAGACATGTGGGCAAGAGAACAGGGTGGAGTGTTAAAATGGCAAGCGACAGGGAGGTTTGGGTCTTTCTTGCGGACAGACCGCAGGTGTTCCGCAAAACGGTCGCCCAGTTTGCGTTTGGTCTCTCCAATGTAGAGGAGACCGCATTGGGAGCAACGAATGTAGTAGACTAAGTTAGGGGAAATGCAAGTGAAATGCTGCTTCACTTGAAAGGAGTGTTTGGGCCCTTGGACGGTGAGGAGAGAGGAAGTGAAGGGGCAGGTGTTGCAATTTAAGCTTGTTATGGACAAATAAATAGACAAGTTGCAAAAAAATGTTTTGGATTGGGGGAGAGCGGAGTTTAGTAAAATAAGGCAGGATCTGGCCAAGGTAGACTGGGAACAGCTACTTGTGGGGAAATCTGCAGAAGAGCAGTGGGGGGCGATCAAAAAGAAAATGGGGAGGGTACAGGCTCAACATGTTCCCTCTAGGGTGATAGGAAGGAGTAACAAGCCCAGAGAATCATGGATGACCAGAGATATTCAGGATATGATGAGAAGGAAAAGAGAGGCTTTTAGCAGGTACAAGGGGGGAAAATCAGCGGAGGCATTAGTGGAGTACAGAAAGTGCAGGGTGGAGCTTAAGAAAGCAATCAGGAGAGCAAAGAGCGGATATGAGAAAGCTCTGGCTGGTGAAAGTAGGGAAAAGCCCAAAATATTCTATAAGTATATCAATGGGAAGAGGATAACCAGGGAAAGAGTAGGGCCCATTAGGGACAAAGGGGGCAATCTGTGGGTAGAGCCAGAGGACATCGGTAGAGTGTTGAACGAATACTTCACATCCATCTTCACCCAAGAGAATGAGGATGAAGGTATATAACTCAGGGAGAGAGACTGCGAGGTTCTTGAGCAAATTGATATAGGGAGGGATAAGGAATTGAAGGTTTTGGCAGGCTTAAAAGTGGACAAATCTCCAGGTCCGGACGATTTGTGTCCCAGAATCTGAGGGAGGCAAGGGAGGAAATCGCAGGGGCTCTGACCCAAATTTTTAATTCCTCCCTGGCCACGGGGGAGGTGCCAGAGGACTGGAGAACTGCTAATGTGATTCTGCTATTTAAGAAGGATTGTAGAGATAAGCCAGGGAACTACAGACCAGTGAGACTCACATCAGTGCTAGGGAAACTATTGGAGAAAATTCTGAAGGAGAGAATCGATCTCCACTTGGAGGCAAGGTTTGATCAGGGGTAGTCAGCATGGCTTTGTCAGAGGGAGATTGTGCCTAACAAATTTGACTGAATTTTTTGAGGAGGTGACCAGGTGTGTAGATGAGGGTAGTACAGTTGATGTAGTTTATATGGATTTCAGCAAAGCCTTTGACAAGGTCCCACATGGGAGACTTATAAATAAGGCAAATGCACATGGGATACAGGGTAATTTGATAAGGTGGATGCAAAATTGGCTCAGTTGTAGGAGACAGAGGATGATGACAGAAGGCTGCTTTAGTGACTGGAAGTGATTGTGGCGTACCACAGGGATCTGTGCTGGGGTCCCCTATTATTTGTCATTTATATAAACAACATATATGACCATGTGGGGTGTAGGATTAGTAAGTTTGCGGATGACACAAAGATTGGCCGGGTGGTTAACAATGAAGTTGAGTGCCTTGGACTACAGGAAGATATAGACGGGATAGTCAAATGGGCAGATGAGTGGCAGATGGAATTTACCCCTGAAAAGTGTGAGGTGATACACTTTGTAAGGAGTAATTTGACAAAGAAGTATTCAATGAATGGCATGACACTAGGAAGTTCTGAGGAACAAAGGGGCCTTAGCATGTGTGTCCATCGATCTCTGAAGGTGGAGGGGCATGTTAGTGGAGTGGTGAAAAAGGCATATGGGACACTTGCCTTTATCAATCGAGACATAGATTACAAAAGTAGGGAGGTCATTTTGGAGTTGTATAGAACCTTGGTGAGGCCACAGCTGGAGTACTGTGTGCAGTTCTGGTCTACACATTATAGGAAGGATGTGATTGCACTGGAGGGGGTGCAGAGGAGATTCACCAGGATGTTGCCTGGGATGAAACATTTAAGTTATGAAGAGAAGTTGGATAGACTTGGGTTGTTTTCGTTGGAGCAGAGAAGACTGAGGGGTGACCTGATCGAGGTGTACAAGATTATGAAGGGCAAGGACAGGGTGGATAGGGAGCAGCTGTTCCCCTTAGTTGAAGGGTCAGTCATGAGGGGACACAAGGTGAGGGGCAGGAGATTTAGGAAGGATGTGAGGAAAACCGTTTTTACCCAGAGGGTGGTGACAGTCTGGAATGCGCTGCCTGGGAGGGTGGTGGAGTTGGGTTGCCTCACATCCTTTAAAAGGTACCTGGATGAACACTTGGCTATGGGCCAAGTGCTGGTAAATGGGATTAGGTAGGTAGGTAGGTAGGTCAGGTGTTTCTCACATGTTGGTGCAGGCTCGATGGGCTGAAGGGCCTCTTCTGCACTGTGTGAATCTGTGATTCTGTGATTCTGTGATGCAGCAGCTAAAGATGGTTGGGCCGAGGACACGAACCTGAGGAATGTCCTGGGACTGAGATGATTGACCTCAAACAACCACAACCACCTTCCTTTCTGCTACGTATGTCCCCAACCTGTGGAGAGTTTCCTCTTTAACCCCATTGACTCCAGTTTTGCTAGGGCTCCTTGATGCCACACTTGGTCAAATGCGGCCTTGACGTCAAGGGCAGACACTCTCACCTCACCTCTCGAGTTCAGCTCTTTTGTCCATGCTCGGACAAAGGCTGTAATGAGGTCAGGAGCTGAGTGGACCTGGCGGAACCCAAAATGAGGATCATTGAGCAGGTTTTTGTTGAGCAAGTGCTGCTTGATAGCACTGTTGATGACATCATCCATCACTTTGTTGATGATCAAGAGTAGACTAATGGGGCAGGAATTGGCTGAGTTGGATTTGTCCTGCTTTTTGTGCACCGTAAGACCATGAGACGTAGGAGCAGAAGTAGACCATTCGGCCCATTGAGTCTGCTCCGCCATTCAATGAGATCATGGCTGATCTGATAACCCTCAACTTCACTTTCCTGCCTTTCCCTATAACTCTTGATTCCCTTACTGATTAAAAATCTGTCTATCTCAGCCTTGAATATACTTAACGACCCAGCCTCTACAGCGCACTGTGAGAATTCTGCAGATTGACTACCCTCTGAAAGAAGAAATTCCTCCCCATCTCTGGTTTAAGTGGGCACCCCTTACTCTGAGATTATGCCCACTGGTACTAGACTCTCCCACAAGAGGAAACAACCTCTCAGCATCTACCCTGTCAAGCCTCCTAAGAATCTTATATGTTTCAATAAGGTCACCTCTCATTCTTCTAAATTCCAATGAGTACAGGCCCAGCCTACTCAACCTCTCCTCAGAAGAAAATCCCTCCATACCCAGGATCAACCTAGTGAACCTTCTCTGGACTGCCTGAAATGCCAATATATCTTTCCTTAGATAAGGGGGCTAAAATTGTTCACAGTATTCTAAATGTGGTCTAACTAGTACCTTGTATAGTTTTAGCAAGACTTCCCTATTTTTATACTCCATTCTCTTTGAAATAAAGGCCAACATTCCATTTGCCTTCCCTATTATCTGTTGAACTTGTATGTTAGCTTTTTGGGACTCATGCACAAGGACTCCAAAATCCCCCTATGCTGCTGCTTTCTGCAGTCTTTCTCCATTTAAATAATATTCAGCTCCTCTACTCTTCCTGCCAAAGTACATAACCTCACATTTTCCTACATTATATTCCATCTGCCAAGTTTTTGCCCCCTCACTTAACTTGTCTATATCCCTCTGTAGACTCCTTAGAGAGAGTTTTCTCCCCATTGGGAGCACTGAGCGGGAGCGGGAGTGGGCGCGGGCGGGCGAGCAGCCGATCGCCGACCACAATTGGCTGCGCGCCACCATTTTACATGGGCCAGGCCAGTTAAGGCCCACCCAGCGTGACGCGCACCCGGAAGCGCTGAGTGTTCTTGTGCGGGCAGGGGGAGGAGGCTGAGTCGGGGTCTGAGATCCAGTCGCGCCCGCCCAACTGAAGATCGGAATGACGTGCAGTGACGTCAGGATGCACGCCCAACATCACCGCAAGTCATTTTACGCGTCAGTGAGTGGGGCCTGCCCCCACACACCAACCAGAAGATTCAGGCCCTTGCGTCATCCTCACCACATACCTTCCCACCTATTTTTGTGTCATCCGCAAACTTGGCGATAGTACATTCACTTCCCTCACCCAAGTCATTAATATATATTGTAAATAATTGAGGCCCCAGAACTGATCCCTATGGCACTCCAATAGTTACAGGTTGCCATCCCGAAAATCCCAAGAATATCCCAACTCTTTGTCTTCTATTAGTTAGCCAATCATCTATCCATGCTACTATACTACACCCAACACCATGGGCTCTTATCTTATTAAGTAGCCTTATGTGCGGTACCTTATCAAACACCTTTTGGAAATCCAAATACATTACCTATACTGGTCCCCCTTTATCTATCCTGCTTGTTACCTCCTCAAAGAATTCCAATAAATTTGTTAGTCATGATTTTCCCTTCATGAAGCCATGCAGACTCTGTTTGATTAGATTATCTATTTCTAAATGGTCTGCTATTACATGCTTTATAATAGACCCCAACAATTTCCCAATGACAGATGTTAAGCTAATGGTCCTATAGTTACCTGTTTTTTGTCTCCCTCCCTTTTTGAATTAGGTGTTACATTGGCCGTTCTCCAATCCTCTGGAATTTTTCCAGAATCTAAGGATCCTTGGAAAATTATTACCAGTACACCCACTATCTCTGTAGCTACTTCTTTAATATCCTAGGATGCAACGCATTGGGTCCAGGGGACTTATTGGCCTTTAGCCCCATTAGTTTCCCTAGTACTTTTTCTCCAGTGATAGTTATTGTATTTATTCCCCACCACCCCCCCTTTGCCCCATGACTATTCAGTATTTTTGAAATGCTATTAGTATCTTCTACCATGAAGACTGAAGCAAAGTATTTATTCTACTTCTCTGCCATTTCCTGGTTCCCCATTATTATTTCCCCAGCCTCATTCTCGAAGGGGCCTATGTTCACTTTGGCCTCTCTCTTCCTTTTTATATATTTAAAGAAGCTCTTACTGTCCGTTTTTATATTACTTGCTAGTTTATTTTCTCTCTCTTTATTATTTTTTGGTCATCTTCTGTTGGTTTTTAAAACTTTTCCAATCCCCTGTCTCACCACTAATCTTTTCCACATTGTATGCTTTTTCTTTCAATTTGATACTATCCTTAACTTCCTTGGTTAACCATGGTTGGTTTTGTCCTCTTCCTTGAATCTTTCTTCCTCATTGGGTTATATCTTTGTTGAGAGTCATGAACTATTTTCTTAAAAGTCTGCCATTGTTGATCAACTGTCTTTTCTGCTAAACTCCTTTCCCAGTCCACCCCAGCCAACTCTGCCCTCATTCCATTGTAATTACCCTTATTTAAGTTTAGCACAGTTGTTTCCAACCCAAGTTTCTCAATCTCAAACTGAATGCTAAATTCTACCATATTATGGTCACTGTGTGCTAGGGGATCTTGTACTCGTAGATCATTTATTATACCTGCCTCATTACACATTACCAGATCCAAAATAGCCTGATCCCTGGTTGGATCACAACATATTGTTCTAAGAAAATGCCCTGAATACACTCCATGAATTCTTGCTCGTGTCTACCTCTGCCAATTTGATTTTCCAAGTCTACATGAAGATTAAAGTCACCCATGATTAATGTACTGCCTTTTTACATGCCCTCATTATCTCCTGGTTTATTCTCTATCCTACAGTATAGCTATTGTCAGGGGGTCTATAGACTACTCCAACCAGTGTCTTCTTCCCTTTGTTATTTCTTACCTCCACTCATATGGATCCTACATCTTCTGATCCAGGATCCTTTCTTGCTATTCTACTTATTCCATCTCATACTAACAAAGCTACCCCACCACCCTTTCCTTCCTGTCTGTCCTTTTGAAAAGTCACATACCCCTGAATATTTAGTTCCCAACTTTGATTTCCTTGTAACCACGTCTCTGTAATTGCTATAAGATCATACCCATTAACCTCTATTTGTACAGTTAATTTATTTATTTTGTTCCAAATACTACATGCATTTAAATAAAGATCCATTAATTTTGACTTTTTATCATTTTTTACCCTTTTGACCATATTTGCTGCTGTTTTTTTAAGTTTGTACACTCTGTCCCTTCCTGTCACACTCTGGGTAATGTTACCTAAATAGCTTCCCTGCAAGGCTGCTATGTCCTTTTACTTTGTAAACCTACATATCCCCTTTCCAGAACCCTTCCCCCCTCTATTTAGTTTAAAGCCCTCTCTCCAGCCCTAGTTATTTGGTTTGCCAGGACACTGGTCCCAGCACAGTTCAAGTGAAGACTGTCCCACTGGAACAGCTCCCTTCTACCCCAGTACTGGTGCTAGTGCCCCATGAACTGAAACGCATTCCTCCATGGACAGTGCATACCTGGTCAATTTTCCACATTGCAGGGGAAATGCCACTGTAGCTATACTGGAACAGCTTGGCTAAAGGTACAGCTAGTTATGGAGCACAAATCTTCGGTACTATTGCTGAAATGTTGTCAGGGCCCATAGCCTTTGCAGTATCCAGTGCCTTCAGCCATTTCTTGATATCATGTGGAATGAATTGAATTGGCTGAAGACTGGCAGGTGTGATGCTGGGAACCCCAGGGGGAGGCTGAGCTGTATCATCCATTAGGCATTTCTAGCTGAAGATGGTCGTAAATGTTTCAGTCGTGTCTTTCGTATGTAGGCCTGTGTTCTAGCTTCAGCAGGTTGGAACCTCATTTTTTGGTCTGCCTGAAGCTGCACCTGGCATGTTCTACTGCACTCCTTATTGAACCAGGGTTGATCCCTGGCATGATGGTAGAGTGGGGGATATGCAGGGCTATGAGGTTACAGGTTGTTGTTGAAAACAATTCTGCTGTTGCTGATGGCCACAGCATCTCATGGATGCCTAATTTTGTGCTTCGATATCTGTTCTGAATCTAGCAGAGTGGTAGTGTGACACTACCAATGGAGGGTATCTTGAGTTTAAAGATGAAACTTTGTTTGCATAAGGGCTGTGCAGTTTTCACTTCTACAATACTATAATGGACAGGTAGATTGATGAGGGGAGCAGGCTTTTCCCGCTGATTGGTTTTGTCACCATCCGTTGCCGGCCTATATGTCCTTCAGTGCTCCAGCAGCTCGGTCAGTAGTGATGCTACTGAATCCCTCTTGGTGCTGGACATTGAAGTCATCCACCCAGAGTACATCCTGAGCCCTTGCCACCCTTGGTGCTTCTTGCAGGTGGTATTCAAAATGGACGGGTATTAATTTAATCAGCTGAGGGAGCAATAGCTGGTAATCAGCTGGAGGTTTCCTGGCCCATGTTTGATCTGATGCCTTGAGACTTTATAAGGTCTGGAGTCAACACTGAGGACTCCCAGGGCCACTTCCTCCTGACTGCACATGACTATGCTGCAATCTCTGGTGGATCTGTCCTGTTGGTAGGTAAGGACATACCCAGGGATGGAGACGGAGGAGTCTAGGACATTGTCTGTAAGGTGTGATTTGGTTGAGTAGAACCATGTCAAACTGTTGCTTTACTCATCTGTGAGACAGCTCTCCCAATTTTAGCCCGAGTCCCCAGATGTTAGCGAGGGCAACTTTGCAGGGTCGTCTGGGCAGAGTGTGCCTTTGTCATTTCCAGTATCTCAATCAACGATGGGTGGACCGTCCAGTTTTATTCTTGAAATTATCTGTACAGTTTGATACAGCTGAGCGTTGCTCAGTCAATTCAGAGGGCAGCTAAAAGTCAACCACATTAATGTGGCCCTGGAGTCACATGTAGGCCAGCCCAAGTAAGGATCACAGATTTTCTTTCTTAAAGGGCATCATCGAACCAGATAGATTTTTATGACAATCCAATAGTTTTATGGCTAACTTTCATGAGGCAAGCTTTTACTCCAGATTTATCAATTAAAATTACATTCCACCAGCTGCCGTGGGTCAGTTTTTGAACTCATGCCTCCAGAGCATGAATTTAGGCATCTGCATTACTGGCGCAGTGACACTACCATTATACAATCATTCCCACATGCTGTCAACATGTTTGACTTTTGTGTTTAACTATGGAGAAAAACAAAAACTGTCTGAAGGATTTTCTGTTTTATTTAATTTTAGAAAGGAACAGAAACGCCACACACCTGTCACAGCTGCCTTGAATATTCAGTTCTTTCTGTATAAAATCTATAAGGATTTTTGATGCTTGGACCAAATGTGGAAAAATATAGGCTTCTCTTTTGTATGCTCATGGAAAACGTTGGGCTAAGTATGCTCGCGTTCTACCAGATTATTAATGTATAAGGCTGCATCATCAGACACGTGTGCGGAGTAAACGTTTTTACTCATAGAAGTGTGTTCCTCTCAGAACACAACTGCTAAGTAATTAATTCCAAAATATTGACATCCAATTAGAGAGCATAGTGAGCAATTTTTGGACTGCTTCCTGACCACATGTACTGAAATTATTCAGTTTGAAATGGCTCCAGTCTCACAGAAGATGTTGTGGATCCAAGTTTTAACAATGCTTTGTTTACACTGCATTTCCATTACTAGGTTACCTTGAAGATCACAACTCAAGTTGCAGTAATTCATTTTTTACTTTCTTTTGCACTACTGTACAATCAACCTACTTCTACTTGTCTAGGTTACGCTAATAGACTTAAGAGAAACTTTGCAGTTAAAACTATTGTTAAATTAATGAGTTATTAAACTAACAACAGGTGTAGGAGAATATTTCAGACAGGTTAAAAGAAAAGAATCATAGTTAATTTTAATCCCTAGACTATTTACATCATCAGTATCACCATAGAAAGTCTTCTCTGGCATTTTAACATAGTTGTCATTTTTTTTTAGTGAGGCTTCTAATTAATTTTGCAGTGGGGTGATTCATACAGCTGTATTTCAATTGTAGCCCATTCATAACTGCTAAAGATTATTTCTCACTCAGGACTACATGACAATCACTAATGAGATCATTTGTTAGTGGTCTCAGTTTGGTGTCATGTCTCGGGTGGTTCACTAAAGCAGAAAGCAAAATGAAAGACTCAGAATAGGTTATATCAGGTTATTTTAAAAATGAATCAATAGAATTTTACAGCACACAAATAAACCATCTGGCCCATTAGCTGGTTATTTGAAAGTGTTATCCAATCTAGTCCCACACCCCAGTTTTGTTGCCAATATTGCAAATTAGACCTCTTCAAGTACATGTCCAATTCCCTTGCAAATGCTTGTACGGAACCTGACTGCATTACCCTTTCAGGTAGTGTGTTTCAGATCTTAGTAACCTCACTGTATGAAGAAATTTCTCACCATGTCCTAATTTGAAAGACTGGATTAAGCATGCAATTTTTGGTCTGTGTTGCTGATTACCATCATTTGAACTTGTCCATTGATGCTGAACAAACACTTGCAGGTTTAACATTAAAGTACTCATTAGACAGAATTTGCAAAGGGCAGTATATGTGGGCTCCTAGCACTCACTTCCACTAAAGGTGCAGAGTGCTCTGGCTGGTACATAGTGACGCTTTGCAGGGTGATTCGTGGACTCAGGGAGAAGGTGCACAGGATTTCGGATGCGGCACTGGAGTTCCAGAGGATGAAGAATGTCCTGTACCAATAGGGTCACCTTGTTCACTTTGTCCTCTCGTCCTTCTGTCCTACAGCAGCTAGGTGCTGCTCTGCCTGGCCTCAGGTCCATCTCCCATTCCTTAGCCAGACCAAGGAGAAACTCCTAGCAAGATAACCATAAGCCAGCACTCCCTTTCTCCTGGTAACTCCGACAAGGTAAAGTAGCATAGCAGTTACTCTGTTTAGCTGATGTCCTGAGAGAATTTCCAGAATAAATGTTATTGGGTGAAGTCTTGACCAAGTGACTGATGTGTTTCAGAGATCCTTTTCACAGCTCCAGTAACAATGGTCATGAAATGGTGAGTATCCCTTTAAATGGTGTGACCATCTTTTAGTAATGATTGAACTCAACATCAACATTGTTTATTCTCAAACAGTTGATCACTGTTAGGAGAGGCCATTAATTATAGCAACAGCTGCCAACCTTCAATGAGTGCTAGGAGGCATTTTAAGTGGCAATCAGTTGTTTAACAAGCCTTCAAACAGACCTTTCTAGCACTGATTTCAACTTTATTACCAAGGTGCTGTCTTGTGCTAAATGTAAGTGAAACTGATGTTTCAGCTTAAGATCCCACCCTGACTATCCTTTTACCCCTATTGTGCTGCTAGAGAGGGAGTTCCAAGATTTTTACACAGCAACAGTGAAGGAAAGGTGATATATTTCCAAGTTATGATGTTGAGGGACTCGTGGCAAGTTATGATGGTGTGGGAATTTGCAGGTGGTGATGTTCACATGCAGCTGCTGCCCTCTCCTTCCTGCTGGTAGAGGCTGCAGGTTTGGAAGGTGCAGTCGAAGGAGTAAGTTGCTGCAGTGCATCCTATAGATGGTACACTCTGAAGGCATGGTGTAGATGGGAGTGCCAATCAAGCAAGCTGCTTTGTCCTGGATGGTGTTGAGCTTCTTGAGTGTTGCAGAGCTGAACCTACCTAGGCAAGTGGAGAGTTTTGCATCACACTCCTGACTTGTGCCTTGTAGATGGTGGACCAGCTTTGGGGGTCAGGAAGTGAGTTACTTGCTGCAGAATTCCCAGCTTATGCCCTGTTCTTGTAGCCACAGTATTTATGTGGCTGGTCCAGTTTAGTTTCTGGTAAATGGCACCCCCTTGATGTTGATTGTGGGGGGATCTGTTAAGGGGAGGTGATTAAACTCTGTCTCTCTTGCTGGTGATAGTCGTTGCCTGGCATTTATGTGATGTGAATGTTACTGCCAAAGCCTCAATGTTGTCCAAGCCTTGCTGTATGTAGGCATCGATTACTTCCTTACCTGAGGAATTGCAAATGGAACTGAACACTGCAAACATTATTAAACATCTCCCTTCTGACCTTCTGATGGAAGACAGGTCATTCAAGCAGCTGAAGGTGGTTGGGCCTAAGACACTATGCTGTGGAACTCTGCAGTGATGTCCTGTAGCTGAGATGATTACTCTCCATTTTCCTTTGTGCTAGATTTGGCTCCAAACAGTGGACAGTTTTCCCCTTATTCCTGTTGGCTTCAACCTTATTAGAGCTTCTTGATGCCCCATTCTGTCAAATGATGCCTTTATGTCTAGGCCAGTGAATCTCACCTGACCTCTGAAGTTTGGGTTGAGAAGTGGGCCTAAGGCTGCTCTTGTTGGCAGAGGGAGCAGCTTGGCAATTTTAGCATAAGCAGACCCCTAATTGGCCGCTAGTGGGCCCGCCGTTCAATTAAGATTGGCAGGCAGGCTCCTGATGTTACCTGCCCAATCAGAGGGCTGGCATCTCTGAAGTCTCAGCAGCCCACTGGCACAGATGGGCACTGCTGAGGCAGGCAAACGATCCAGTGCCTACAGGAGGCAATCTAAATTTTCTTTTTAAAAAATTTGCAGCGCTCTGAGAAAATTGTTGATGCAGTGGGAGTTGTCTTCCCTGCCTGAGGCCCCCTCTTTATTCCATTAGACCTACCCTCCTGGGATGCTGCATGAGGAGGCTGCCTCCAATTAGCTAGCTGGAGCTTCACTCCGCCATCAGCAAAATGCCCAAAGCACCATAAAATGGCCCTTAATTGGGCCTTTACTTACTTAAGTTTACAAATCCACATCTGGTCCCGCTGATCCGGCATGGCTTCCAGTGGTCTTACCTGCCCCCCACCCCACCTCCCAATCTCTCCGGGGACTTGTCACACCCTGGGCTATATGTGAATTTGTGTTGTGCATATTCATTTCTTTAAAGTCAGACTCATTTTTCATTTATAAATGCACTGTAACCTCTCAAATCCGGAAGTCCGAAATCCAGAAACACCAGTTGTCCAGAATTCTTTCCAGTCAGCTGAGCAACATTCAGACTTGCCACTTACAGTGCTGCAACAAATTGCCAGTAACTGTAACTCAGTCACTGACTTCTGTCTGGAGTGCAAGTAAACATTGTCATGTGGCTGAGCTGGGAATGTGAGTGGCAAGTTCAGACTTTGCTGTGTTTCTGCTCCTGTCTGCCTGTTGTACAGGCTTTTTACCCTAGGCTGGAGACTCTGAATCTGGGAGGGGTTGGGGGGGACAGCGCAGTGGGAGGGTGGTTGTGCGAGCTAGTGTTTGTGTGCACGTGTGCATGTGTACAATGGGGTCATACTGGAAGATAGTTTGGGAAGCACTGGTGTAGAGGATACAGATTTGATAAGGACATGGTGAGAAAACTGCAAGTGTCTTCAAATGTATACTATGAATGCACTGGGATTTACAAACCTTAAAGGACGTTTATAAAACAGTGTACTGCTTAACTGTTGACAAAGCTCAATTTTATTCTGGACCCCTGTGCATTAGTATGTCAACCATATTTTCAAATGAATGGATTTGAAATGCACACTTTCATGTCTAAGTACTAGTTTTGGCAATTTTATGGCGCTGTACATATTTATATCTGGTTCACATGCTTGTGGTTAGGCATTCTAACGTGACTGTTTAATCCAGAAAATTCCAAAATCCAGAAATACTTTAGTCCAAAACATTTGAGATTGGAGAGATTACAACTAATAGACCACCCTTAATGGCTTTGTTAGAAGTGATAGCCTACAATTAAGCCCTACAGATGGGAAAGTGCCAGGCTAGCAGTGCATTAACTGATGGCCAAGGTGGCAGTTAGCCATTACAATTTTTGTAAATGACCCCAGCTTAGAGGAGGAAATGAGTTAACAGCTCTGTTAAAACAGTGGACAAAGGAATGTCATACTTGGCAAAAGTAATTCTGGCCCTTTAACATCCAAACTCATATGAATGCAATTAGGCACCAGAGAATTACTTGCACTCAGAGAACTAGATGCTTGTAGTAGTCACCATTTTGAACATATGAGTAAAGAGAAAATAGGTAAAAAACTGTAATCTATTTTGTTGCCAATCATGGTTTAAAAATGAGTACATTCACTTCTTTTTAAATTGTTTTGATATCTGTCATGCTCTCTGTGATCATAAATCTCACTTTCTGCATCTCCTTGATGTTCTAACCAGTTAGATGTTGAGTAATCCATTTGTGAGAAATGCTTACACTACATTTTCAAATATGGGAAATTAGCTTTTTGGTGGAAAAACTGCCTTTATCACCGTTCACTGGTCTCTTTTTAGGCATGAATTTTTGTGAAATGTTCAAGGGATATTTCACATATATCTTGATTAAAAATTATTGGTGTTGCACTGCATAACTCAGCTGGCCTCTTTATTTACTGATCTATAACAATCTACACTGCGGTATTAAAAAGATATTCTCAAACCAAGTATGTAAAACCTTTCTCAAAGGTTGAAGTGATTTGATTAAGTAGGTTGAACTGAGAATAAACATTTTCTCATCCTGTTGTGCAGTCTGGTTGAACAAGGTCAAAAAGATGCACGTATCCAAATCTAAACAGGTTTCCTGAAATTTTTATACTCAGAAGACTAAATCAAGTGGCATACTTCAGATTTGCTTGTTGTGCTATTTTGTTTCAGTAGTATTGCTTTGAGTTAATTTTTTAAAATCAATGATCTGTGTTAATTCAATAATTAATGAAACTCTGGAAAAAGAACTGTAAAAAGAAAACAATCGCTATGCAGGGGCAGTTGTGCAGTTATATTACTGAAACTGAGCTGTAGCTGTAGTAACATTTTTAGCCTTTTAACAAAAGAACTTCTGGAACTAGGTAGTACAAGTTACAAGAATGGAGTGGTGAAAGCTGTCGTTGAGATGTCCTTTTGGAAGTTAAAGCTATTTATCTTGGTTAAAGCAGCTTCCTGTTAGAAATGTAAATTTAGGGGAAAAAATTAATTTTTGCACCGGTCCAAATCCTATTTTTAAACTTAAATTATAATGATCCCATTTTTGTTTCTTCAGTGCTGAATTTCATCATTTTGTTATGAAATTGTATTTAACTTGTCTTTAGTTTTTAACCTGCTTAGGTCAGACCTAAGCTCATCAAAAACGAAGGACAGGATTTTCCCAGCCCCGGTGTGGTTAATGCAGAACTGTGTCGGGATGATTCTCCAAGGCACTACTGCTGCCTGGGACGTTTCTCAGCAGCAGCACCTGATGCAGGGAGGCTGCCTGCCAAAATGAGGCAGATGGCCTGTGTAAATATTTAAAGATCCTGCTAGATTTGATTCTTCAGGCCCATTGGTATTTTGCTAATGGCGGAGCGGTACCCCATCATGTAGGGTGGCAGCCTACTTCGTGGTTTAGAAGAATCTCTCCTCAATAATTTGTGATCTTAGAGGTCTGGCAGTTCACAATATTGCTGAGCTATGTCTTCCTGTGCAACCTCTAGTCCCTTGTTCCCTTCTTCATCTCCCTCTTCCACTTCTTCCTCCTCAGGCAGCTCCAAGTCAAGTCCTCTTTTTAATTGACAACATTCACTCTAGACTGCACCGAAGGACTCACCCGGACCTGTTCAGATATGTGACACCAAGGTATGAAGGTTTCAATAACAGCACTCTTGTTGTTGCATGACATTATATCAGTTCTCCATATTTGTACTCGGGTTCCTGACAAGTATCATGAGCCAGTTGCTGACAGAATACCCCCTTGCTCCCCAGTATCCAGCCTTGTTAGGTGATGATCTGGGCAGTTCAGTAGGGTTATTGAGAACTACTGCAGAATGAAAGTGTCATTACTCTGCCAGGAAACTGGGCATAGTGTTGTGTGGTTTGTGACCTGCATCACAAACAGATTGAATGTTGAGTGAATAGACATCCTCCCTGTTGTAAAATAGTGTTGGTCTATGATGAGGAACATGCCGGACCACAAATAAAATCCATGATGCTCAGCACCTGTGGGAATCCAACAATGCCAGTAAACTCCAATTCTCTTTTTTCCTCCTTTGGGAAGCTAATGAACTGTTGTGACTGCCCAGAAATTGCCAGATTACCATGCATAAAATTGTAGAGTCATGGTGACTGTCACTGCCATAGGAAGTGCAGTACATGCACTGGCTTTGGTCACCATTTCTCTCCCCAATATATGGCGCACATAAGTAACATTCTCCTGGTTGAAGTATAACCACTTGTAGGAGGATGTATTTAATTAGGATAAAGACATTGGAGGGAGATGTAGAGTAACAGGTTAACATCAGAAGCACATGATGCTGATGTAATGATGATGTAACAGCACATGATTGAGTAACAGAGACCTGGAGGGAGCAGAAGATCCAATGACATGCAGAGATCCCAATATGCTTATAGTAGCTGTAAATAAAGAGTACTGATTCTAACAAGCTATAGTCTCTAGCAGCTTACTTTGGGGGAATAGACACACCCCAAAGAACCCCTGTATAGGTCCTGAACACATGATAAAACATGGTGGTAGCAGTGGTGGCAGTGGACAGCAATTAAAAGACCCAGAAAAAAAACCCCACAAGAAGCAACTATAGACCTGACAAGTCAAGAGATCCTTAAAAAGATGGGTGAAAGGAACAGATTCAAAACTCACCAAAAAGTCTAAGCTGCGGGTGCAGCAGATGCAAACTGAGAGACCCAGAGGCACTACAGCAGTGAGAATGGACCAGAATCAACAAGCAACACCAGTGAAGCAGCAACTATTCTGGGCCTTGATATGAGCAAGGAACCACACTACCACTCCCAAAACAATTCTGGATTGCTGAAGCCCCGCAATAGGCTCAGCATTGGAACAACTCGGGAAAGAGGCTTTCCAGATATAAAACTGCTTCTGATTTGCACAACAAAGAACAAAGTGATCAAGCCAGTACATTAATCTATGCAATTGGAGCTATTTCCGACAACATTATAGCGAGGCAGGGAGTCGATGAAACTTCAACTTCTTACAAACAAGTCCTGAAAACATTTGCTTCATATTTCAGTGTTTGCAAAAATTTAATTATAGAAAGGGCAAAATTTAACAAATGAAAACAAAGACAAGGCAAGAGCAGGCATTTGTTCATCAACAATCCATACAGTCTGGCATAAAATTGTGACTAGAAGATATTGAGGGAAGAATTGGTTTGTGATTGCATAGTAATTTGGTTTTAGATGAATCTCTATCAGATAAACTTGCAGTGGGAGAGGAGGCCCAGTCGTCATGGTCCATGTAGGTGCCAACGACATAGGCAGGACAAAGAAGAAGGTTCTGCATCGTCAGTAAGAGGACCTAGGCACCAAATTAAGAAGCAGAACCTCAAACATCATAATCTCTGGATTATTACCTGAGCTACGTGCAAATTGGCATAGGACAAATCAGATTGGGGAGATGAATGTGTGGCTCAAAGACTAGTGTGGGAGAAGTGGGTTCTGGTTCGTGAGGCACTGGCACCAGTAATGAGAAAAGCAGGATCTGTACCGTTGGGATGGCCTACACCTGAACCGTGCTGGGACTGGTGTTCTTGCAAGCCACATAATAGGGAAATAGAGAGGGTTTTAAACTAAATCGTGGGGTCAAGGGATCAAATTTGGGAAGATGCGGTAAATCAAAGAGCAGAGACAAGACAAAAGGAAAAATTATTATTACAGGAAATGAAAAACAGACCATGACAGGAAGGGATTGCCAGTACAGATTTAACAGTAAAGCAACAGATGAAACTAGAGGTTGCAAAAAGAATAGAAGGATAAAACTAAAAGCTCTGAATCTGAATGCATGTAGCATTTGAAACAAAACAGATGGACTGAGAAATAAATAATGATGATTTGATGGCCATTAGGGAGACATGGCTGCAGGAGGACATGGATTGGGACCTGAATAGTGAAGGGTACAAGATATTTAGGAAGGACAGGAAGTGAGGAAAAGGTGGAGGGATGGCTTTGTTAGTTAATGATGTTATTAGCACAATAGAGAGGGATGACCTAAGTTCAGGAAACCAGGATGTGGAAACGGTTTGGGTAAGAATGAGGAATGGTAAAGGTAAGGAGGCACTTGTGGGAGTCATGTACAGGCCCTCTAACGGTTACCACATGGTAGGGTGAAGCATAAAGGGAGAAATATTTGGAGCTTGTCAGAAAGGTACAGTGATAATCATGGGAGATTTTAATTTACATATAGACTGGAAAAGTCAGATGGGCAAAGATAGCCTAGATGAGGAGTACATTGAATGTTTTCAGGATAGTTTCTTAGAACAGCATGTCTTGGAGCCAATCAGAGAGCAGGCCATACTGGACCTGGTATTGTGCAATGAGATGGGCATAATTAATGATCTCTAAGTGAAGGCATATGTAGGGAGCAGCAACCATAATATGATTGAATTTTACATTGTTTTAGGGAGAGACAATAGTGGGTCTGAGACTAAGTTTTTAAACTTAAATAAGGGCAATTATGAGGGTATGAAAGCTGAGTTGACTAAAGTGAATTGGAAAATTAGGTTAAGGGATAGGTCAATAGAGATGCAGTGGCTAATATTTAAGGAAATATTTCAGAATACACAGAATAGATACATTCCAATGAGCAAGAAAAAGTCCAAGGGATGGACACATCATCTGTGGGGTTAACTAGAAAGGTTAAAGATAGTATCAAACTTAAAGAAAAGCATATAACTATGCAAAGATAATTGGAAGGCCAGAAGATTGGACAGAATATAAGGAACAGCAAACAATGACTAAAAGACTAATAAGGAGAGAAAAAAATAGAGTATGAGAGAAAACTAGCCAGAAATTTAAAAACAGGTAGTAAGAGTTTTTATAAATATTTAAAAAAGAAAATAGTTAACAAAGTGAGCTACAGAGAAAGCTCTATAGCTCTGACAAAGGGTCATATGGACTCAAAATGTCAACTCTGTTCCTCTCTCCACAGATGCTGTCAGACCTGCTGAGTTTTTCCAGCATTTTCTGTTTTTGTTTCAGATTTCCAGCATCTGCAGTATTTTGCTTCTAACAAAGTGAGTGTTGGTCCTATTGAAAGTGAGTCTGGAGAATTGAAAATGGAAAACAAGGAGATGGCAGATGAATTGAACAGGTATTTTGCATCAGTTTTCACTATAGGGGATACAAGTAACATCCCAGAAGCAGGAAATGGAAGTGGGGAAGGAAGTCAGGAAAATTATTGTCACCAGAGAAGTGGTACTGAGTAAATTGTTGGAGCTGCAGGTTGACAAGTGCCCAGGTCTTGGTGGAGTTCATCCTAGGCTGTTAAAAGAAGTGTCTAGTGAGATAGTTGATACATTGGTTTAAATTTTCCGAAACTCCCTAGATTCAGGGAAGGTCCTATTAGGTTGGAGGATAGCAAATGTAACTCTATTATTCAAAAAAGGAGGGAGACAGAAAGCGGGAAACTGCAGGTCAGTTAGCTTAACATCTGTCACAGGGAAAATATTAGAAGACATTATTAAAGAAGTTATAGCAGGGCACTTGGATAAGCTCAAGGTGATCAGACAGAATCAACATGGTTTTGTAAAAGGGAAATTGTGTTTAACCAACTTATTGGAGTTCTTTGAGGAAGTAACATGTGCTGTGGATAAAGGGGAACCTGGTGGGTGTACTGTACTTAGGTTTCCAGAAGGCATTTGATAAAGTGCTGCATGAAAAGCTATTGCGGAAAATAAAAGCTAGGGGGTAACATATTAGCATGGTTAGCAGATTGGCTGGCTAACAGGAAGCAGAGAGTAGGCATAAATGTGTCTTTTTCAGGTTGGCAAGATGTAACGAGTGGCATGCCACAGGGATCAGTGATGGGACCTCAAATGACTTGGATGAAGGGATGGTTACCAAATTTGCTGATGACACAAAGATAGGTAGGAAAGTAAGTTGTGAAGAGGACATAAGGAGCCTACAAACAGATATAGGTAGGTTAAGTGAGTGGGAAAAGATCTGGCAGATGGAGTATAATGTGGGAAAATGGGCAATTGTCCATTTTGGCAGGAAGAATAAAAACAAAGCTTATTATCTAAATGGCAAGAGATTGCAGAGCTCTGAGGTGCAGAGGGATCTGGGTGACCTGGTGCATGAATCACAAAAGGCTAGCACGCAAGTACAGCAAGTAATTAGGAAAGATAATAGAGTGTTATCATTTATTGTGAGGGGAATGGAATACAAAAGCAGGGAAGTCATGTTTTAGTTGTACAGGGTACTAGTGAGACCACATTTGGAGTACTGTGTACAGTATTGGTCACCTTATTTAAGGAAGGATGCAAATGCGTTGAAAACAGTTCAGAGAAGGTTTACCAGACTATTCCTGGAATGGGTGGGTTGTCTTATGAGGAAAGATTGGACAGACTAGGCTCGTATCCGCTGGAGTTTAGAATAGTAAGAGGTGACATGATTGAAACATATAAGATCCTTAGGGGTCTTGACAGGGTGGATGTGGAGAGGATGTCTCCTCTTGTGGGAGAATCTAGAACTAGGGGCACTGTTTAAAAATAAGGGATCGCCCAATTAAAACAGAAATGAGATGAAATTTTTTCACTCAGAGTCGTGAGTCTTTGGAAGTCTCTTCCTGAAAAGCTGGTGGAAGCAGAATGAATAATTTTAAGGCAGAGTGGATCGATTCTTGGTAAGCAAAGGGTTGATAGGCTATCTGAGGTAGGTGGGATGCAGATTTCAGGTTATTACCAGGTCAACCATGATCTTTTTAAATGGCGGAGCAGGCTCAAGGGGCTGAATGGCCTACTCCTGCTCCTTGTTCTTATGTTTGTATTATAAAAATGCTAGTGATAGTATGAGATTTAGGGGAAAGATACAACTGGGAGATGATTAAAAATCTATGATTGACAAAACGGTGCTGGTCATTGTTTGAGCTTACAGGCAGCTATAGTGTAAATATCAATCAAAATTGGTTACAGCTGCAACAATGACTTCGTATGTAATCTTCAAAGTACACTCTGAGTTTTGACCCTTGAGATTTGCTGCAGTCAAACAAGGAGCAGATCACAGATTTAGCTTCCATAATAACATAGCAGATCCTATCTAAAATAATGCTTCCTGCACCCTTTGTCATCTGTTGTGAGTTGTGAAGGTACATTAATGCCAGTGGATATTGTGCTACTTGTTATAGTGAAGTAAATGTCTGTGTGAGGAGGACATAAACCTATCTGCCATTTACAAAACATCAGTCTGTATGCTTCCAGATGCTGTGATTCAGACTGTTTTGGCCCGATATTGGTAGGAGGGTGCAGGGAAGCACAGAGAAACTACAGCAAGGACAAGGGAGACCTGTCCAATTTAACAGGAGAACCTAAGTACAATATGTTTGCTGTTTTCTGTCCAACAGATAATCTTATTAACAGACCTTCTGGCTGCCAGGCAGGAAAACCATTATCTCAGCTGGGCATCTTGGTGACCACCAGAAGGAAGGAGGGAGAAAATGTTCTGGGATTGGTGTGGAGGACAGAGACCATCGTGGGGGGAGGAAATGAGAGATCAGGGCTTGGGCAAGGAGATCAGCAATCAGGGCAGGAGGAGACAGAGGCCACAACTGGCAGATGGAAGATCGAAAACTTCTTTAAGGGGCTGTGGGAGGGCTCTTATTTCCTGGTCCAATGTGAATACTGTAAAAAGCACTCACCAACTTATCCAGCAGCTCTCACTGCCCTTTTCTTGCTGGGATTCCCAAGACCCTGGAAATCAACCTGGCAACTTTTAACTTTAAAATTGGAAGTCTGATTTAAATCAATTAATGAGGAGCCCACCTCTTGATGGCAGGGTAATTGCATGGCACTGAGAAAGGAGAAGGGAAATATGCATTGAACATAGGCCAGTCAGCTTAACATTGCCAATAGGAAAAATAATGGGGCTGGATTTTACCAGCCATCTCGGGATGTTCTGGGAGGTGGGGTGTGGGGGAGCCATAAAATGGTGGAGATGGCAAGCCTGTCCCTTCCTGTCACCATGCCACCTTGCCAATGCCGGAGAAGATGGTGGAAAGCTCTCCTGCCAAAGGCCAATTGAGCCACTTGGGTAACCAGTTAAGGGCCTCTTCCCACTCTAGCATTTAGCCAGCAGTGAAGGAATCCCCCACCTCGTGGGGGGCCATCAAGTAAACCCTGGTGGCCTCCTGGTGGATTGGAGGAGTGCCCTCCTTTCTATGCACTCTTTGGCCCACAGATGGCCCCTGGTGGCAATTGACATCCCCATTGCAATGGTACTGCCTGCCATCTCACCGGCGGCCTCAGCCCACTTACCTGGTTTTGAGGCCGCAGCTCCATTGCGTCATTGTCCTCCTACTGCGAAGCCCCACCAGTGGCCACCACTCCTAGCAGTGCTGCTGAGGCTGTCAGTTGGTGAGCAGTTCTTGAGGGCAGGCAGCCACCCCGGCAGCAGCCAATTAATTGGCTGCCGCTGACAAGATTCGGTCCTGGGTCTTTTTTTTTTCATTCATTCACGGGCTGTGGGCTTCGCTGGCTGGGCCAGCATTTATTGCCCATTCCTAGTTGCCCTTGAGAAGGTGGTGGTGAGCTGCCTTCTTGAACCACTGCAGTCCATGTGGTGTAGGCACACTCACTCTGCTGTTAAGGAGGGGGTTCCAGGATTCTGACCCAGCATTTGTGAAGGAATGGCGATATATTTCCAAGTCAGGATGGTGAGTGACTTCAGGGGAACTTCTAGGTGGTGATGTTCCCATCTATCTGCTGCCCCCGTCTTTCTAGATGGTAGTGGTCGTGGTTTTGGAAGGTGCGGTCGAAGGACCCTTGATGAATTCCTGCAGTGCATCTTGTAGATGGTACACGCTGCTGCTGCTGTGCATCAGTGGTGGAGGGAGTGAGTGCTGACCATCAAAGCGGGGTTGCCATGCTCTCACTCTCGGGCACATCAGCAGGGCCCCACCACCACAACTAAATTCCAACCTTGGAATTCTTACTAAAGGAGAAAATGTAAAAACGTCCAGAAACCAAAAATATAATAATGCATAGTCAGTATGGATTTCAAAAGGGAAGTTTCCCTTGACCAACCTCATGAAGAGATAACCGAGGGACTTGACAAAGGAAATGCAATAAATGTCATTTATCTGGATTTTCAAAAAAGCCTATAATGAGTTACCACGTAATAGACTAAGGATTAAGGTCAGAGAATGTGGGATAAGGGGACAAGTAACAGAATGGATTTTATTTGTCTTCAAGATAGAAAGCAGACTGTAGGAGTAAAGAATAGCTACTCAGAATGGCAGAAGGTGACAGGTGCTGTTCAACAAGCATCAATGCTGGGCCCATTATTCGCAATTTGTATTAACAATTTGAACTTTGAAATCAAAAACATATTTCTAAATTTGCGGGAGTGAGGAATCATCAACACTGAAGAGGACTACAATATATTACAGGAGGACATTAATAAACTTGCAGAGTAGGCAAAAAATTGACAAATGAGTATTACATTTTGGCAAGAAAAATAAGGAGGTTGCATGTTACTTGGAAAATAACAATGGGCTAGAGGAACAAAGGGATGTCAGAGACCAAATATAGCAATTACTAAAAGTTGTGCCACAGGTTAGTAAGGCCATAAAAAAGGCAAATCAAGCACTGGGGTTTATTTCTAATGAATAGAATTATAAAAAATAGCATATTGCTAAACTTGCATTGAACCTCAGTTGTACCTGGAGTATTGTGTACAATTCGTGTTGCCATATTAAAAAAAATATATAGAGCCACTGGAGAGGGTGCCAAAAAAAGATTTACAAGGATATGTATGATAAATGGAGGCACATACCTATCAGGAGAGAATGAACAACCTGGGCCTCCTTTCTCTTGAAAATTTGCAGTTAAGGTGTGACCTGATAGAGGTCTTCAAAATTAAGAAAGGTTTTGATAGATTAGACAGAGATAGAATGTTAAAAGCAAAAAACTGCAGATGCTGGAAATCCAAAACAAAAACAAAAACAAAAATACCTGGAAAAACTCAGCAGGTCTGGCAGCGTCTGCGGAGAGGAACACAGTTAACGTTTCGAGTCCGAATGACCCTTCAACAGAAGTAAGTAAAAATAGTAGAGAGGTGAAATATAAGCTGGTTTAAGGGGGGTTGGGACAAGTAGAGCTGGATAGAGAGCCAGTGATAGGTGGAGATAACCAAAAGATGCCACAGACAAAAGGCCAAAGAGGTGTTGAAGGTGGTGATTATTATCTAAAGAAATGTGCTAATTAAGGGTAGAAAGCAGGACAAGCAAGGTATAGATAGCCCTAGTACGGGTGGGGTGGGGTGAAGGAATCGAAAAAGGCTATAAGGTAGAGATAAAACAATGGATGGAAATATATTTAAAAATAATGGAAATAGGCGGGAAAAGAAAAATCTATATAAATTATTGGAAAAAAAGGGGGGGATCGGAAAGGGGTGGGGATGGAGGAGAGAGTTCATGATCTAAAATTTTTTGATTTTTTTCACCCCACCCCACCCCCACTAGGGCTATCTGTACCTTGCTTGTCGTGCTTTGTACCCTTAATTAGCACATTCCTTAGATAATATCACCACCTTCAACACCTCTTTGTCCTTTTGTCTGTGACATCTTCTGGCTATCTCCACCTATCACTGGCCCTCTATCCAGCTCTACTTGTCCCACCGCACACCCCCCCCCCCCCCCCCCCCCACCCCCACCCCTTAAACTAGCTTATATTTAACCTCTCTTCTATTTTTACTTAGTTCTGTTGAAGGGTCATTCGGACTCGAAACGTTAACTGTGTTCCTCTCCACAGAGAGAATGTTTCCACTTTAGAGAAGACCAATGCTAGAGGGCATCAATATAAGATAGTTACCAAGAAATCAAATAGGAAATTCAGAAGAAACTTCTTCACCCAAAGTGCGGTGAGAATGTGGAACTTGCTACCACAGGGAGTGGTTGAACTGGATCATAGATGCATTTAAGGAGAGGCTAGGCAAGCATATGAGGAAGAAGGGAATAGAGGTTTAGAATGGTAGATTTAGATGAAGAAAGATGGGGGTTTTTTTTAGAATATTTTTTAGAATGCTGTGATTGTCTCAGCTGCTGTGGTGCATTTTGTCACAGCTGTCAAAATGTGAGCAGAGTTTTCAGAGCAGGTTGTTGGATGTGGGCTGTTCTGAATCCTCCACAGTGAGATGGAAGCTCTTTTTTTTCAGATTTGTTGTCACAAAGCATCAACCAGTCAAGCAAAAGCCTCAAGAGAGTTGGGTAATTGTAAAAATGTTAACTTAACACAGCCTGATGGAGGTATGCCTTCCACTGAGTATACTCTTCATTTGTTCTGTTTGTGATACATATAGTTGAAACTTTACATGAATCTTGGGAGTTTAGATGAACGGGACAGAATGCATTGTTTAATGCATCTGAAAAATCCAAGTTGTACATAGTGGGCTGCACTGGGAAGGATGTAATATCCACTTTTCTGTAGTGGTTGGGAATGTTTCGAAAAAAATATTTTTATATACTTTCATTAAGCGATATTAATGTGTATAATGTTATTGGAAATTATTTTTAAATTGGACTTGTAGGGCCTGTGTCTATGTGTGTGTCCATGGGCAGGGTCATCTGGTCGGCTAGTGGGGTCGGGGCCCGTTCGCCAACGCGTAAAATGATGGGGAATGACGTTGGGTGGAACTCCCGACATCACCCCCCATCATTTCCATTTTAAGGTCAGCGGGGGAGCAGCCGAGTCAGCTGTGCACCCGCTGGCCTGTCAACAGCCTATTGAGGCCATTGAAAAACTAATTAGAGTCATTAATGGACCTGCCCGTCTAACCTTCAGGTTGGCAGGCAGGTCAGGAGCCCTGGCGGGCTTTGTAAAAAGCATGAAACCTCATCCACGGGCGGGATGAGGTTTCATGAGGATATTTAAATTTTTATTAAAAGTTTCAATATCTGTGTGCTCTTCCGTGCGCATGCGCAAAAGAGCGCACTCCTGGCTGAGGGAATTCCCCCCCCCCACCACCCGCATAGAGAACGCGTTGCACTTCTGAGCAGACATCACACTAGGCGGGCCTTAATTGGCCTCCCCACGTAAAATGTTGCCCCCCCCCCCACCGATTGGGGGCACCAATTGGAGGTGCGCCCACTCCCGCACTTCCTCCTCGATGGGTGGAGAATTTTTCCCTATGTGTGGCTTAACTGGATTAAGGCCAGCTAGTCTGGGTGTTTTGATGTATAGTAGTTTGAGATATTAATTAGACAAACGTAAGGATAGAAGGTAAAGAGTACATTTGCATTTGTTGAATAAACGATTCAAAAGAATGGGTGAAATCTTGCACCTAGCTGGGAGATGCCAAGGAATGCGTTTATATTACTAATAAAATTGGTGGAATGAAAGGATTATTATTAGGAGAGGTAAAATTTTAAAAAGCCTAGTAATACAATGGAAAATTTACATTCAAAGGGGAAGCCAGGTGTAAACAGAAAGGAGTTTGTGTGTGTGGGAAAGGCATTTCACATCTAACCAGCCTGTAAGCCTACAACTGTCTGCAAAGGAACCAAATTACAAGTGACCTCATTTTGAGCTCTTAAGGTCAAATGTGCTTTGTCTGGTGTCTGTTTAAAGTCTATAGGTTATTGGTGCCTTGGTGAAGATTTACCTGGGAGTGATTAATTTGGGAATTTGTTTAAAAGTTATTATCGTAGTAATTTGTAGATGTGTATGTGTTAAAATTTGTTGTTAAATTAATAAATGTTTAATTTAGCTTTATATAATAAAAAACCTCTGAAGGCTTGGTGGTTTTATTCCTGAATTCAGAGCTGCATCTCAAACATACCAATTGAAAATATAGGTTATGACAGTTGTTCAAGTTTCCCTTTGGGATTTAAACAACTCAACCTTTACCAACTGCAGTGTCATAACAGTACTTTGAATAGCTGGTTCAGAGTGTCCAAACAGCTGCTTGTTACCGTCTGAGCACTTTTATTAACATACCCAGAACAAGGTCAATAACAGGACTCTATTTTTCTATTTTATTCCAATGACATTTTGAAGCCAAGAGCAAGTCATGTTTCAGTTCACTTAGGGTTGCAGGGTAATACCAAGGCAGGAGAGGGCTCAGAAGACATATGGGAGTGGGAGGAAGGAAGAAGGAGAGTGGGAGATGGAAGGGTGGAGGATGAGGGTCTGGGTAAGGATAAGAGAGGATGAAGACGAGGGAATGAGCTGACAAAGGGGTGATGGGGAGAAATGGAGAGGAGTAGCATGTTAAGGAGCAAAGTAAGGCATAGGATTGAGGATAGGGAGACTGTGGGACCAGGAGGGAGAACATAAGAAGACAAAGCAGAAAGAGGAGACTGGGAGTAGGGGAAAGAGACACAGAGAAGGGTGAATTTTCTTCTGTGGAGATTTGCCAGTAAAGCATTTTCTGCTCGTTTTGGTGTTGGGAACTATTTTCTCATTTCTGTTGGGAGGGCATTGTTCAGTTGCGGGGGGGGGGGGGAGGGGGGGATGTTGGTGGGGGTGAGTAGTTGTCAGTGGGGAGTAGCTGTCAGTGTGCCATATTCTCCTGAGTAGGGAGTTGTCCATTTTCTCTTCAGTGGGAGATGATTAATATACAGTGGGGGATTGTTGCCAAGAGGTGGGAGGAGGAGTAGGTAAATGTTTCATGAGACCAGTGCACAGAAAGTCTTCGATCGAACACGTTCAATTTGCTGGCAGGTGAGACTTCCCAATGGAACATGGGAAATGTGGACTCAGTATTCAATGACTGACACAAGGGAAGTAGTAATGGCACAAAGTGCAAAGAGTATGCAATGAAATCAGTTTCCAGTGCGCTTCAGAATTTTGCTTTTTGTGGGCTGCTTTAAGAACTATGCAATAAGAGCAAAGTAGTATGTTTTTATTTAATCAATATGATTGCTCAGACTTTGACATATCTGCCATCATTGGTATGAAGTGAATTTTGAGCTGAAATTTTATTCATTTTCTGCATGAAATAAGTCATTTTCTCTATTGCCTGTACTATACTTGACTGCTTCCCAGCAATCTGCCAGTTCTGCTCCTGAACTGGCTGATTTGCTGACCTTTCAATTTTCTCTTTCTTCTTCCTCATTCAACACTTATACATGGGATATTCAGCTGCTGCTGTGCAAAGAAATAATAGGGGCTAAAGGGGCTCTTCACAAAACAGTGTTTGGCATTTCTTTTGCGTGTTTCCACATCCCCTCATTGTTAACCTGTGACTCTTTGTAAGAAGAATGACACATGATCCTTTTCGTCTTTTCAGCTCACAAATGAAAAAGAAAGTTGCCAAATGTTTTAAGAGCCCAGTGAAAGACATTCGTGCATACGATTGTCAGTGCAAAGCTATTACAATTTCACATTGGTCATGTACCTCTGGAATCAGGGCCTCCCCTAACTCCTCGGGGTGTAAGTTCACACTACTTCAATTTGACACAACATGGAGTGTAAATCCAGTACTGTGGTTACAAGTGCCTGGATGATCGATCTAAATGTTTAGGGAGAGGAATGGAATTCCTGTTTTCTAACGCTTCAGGCTAAAATTTGAAAAGCACCATTTTTTGGGTGCAAAGGTCACAATTCACCACCTGCCCACACTAGTGCAGTCCAAAAGGCCAATTGTAAATTTTGTGCTGCTCTTCTTTTGAATGATTGTGATGTGCAGCCCAGCATGACCCACGCTATTGGCTGGCTGCACACACAACACAGGACCTAAAGTGTGTGAGGCTAGCAAATGTTCAAATTGCCCTCCACCTCTTAAAGGTAGACTGCCCCTTTTAAAGGGAAGCTGCACTGGTTAACTGAAGACCACAAATAACTCATACAGACAAACTGAAGGAACATGGAACACCATGTCAGGGAAGAGTGCTCCAAGATTCCCAGATTCCTTGGAGGCACCAGTGTCAGAAGTGGACTCAAAGAGTGAGGCAATGTTTCCATGGGCTCAGGATGCAGGAGCTGCTCACTCCGCATTCTCCAGAGTGGGTGGAAGAAGGTGGTAATGGAGGTAAATGCCCAGAGTCTGGCCCTAAGGACTTGGCAGCAGTGCCAGGAGAGGTTTAATAGCATAACACACATGATCAGGGAGTGTAAATGCAGCTTCACATCACCTCTCATACTCACCAAATAACCATCCTCTCAGGCTGATGGTATCAGTCTTCCTCACATCTCCATTTATTCATCCACCACTCCCACTCACTCTCATCCTGCTGCAATTTCATGCCTCTCCCTCATAGTCATCCTCACAAATATGCTCCATCCATTGGGCGAACACATGACATTGCACCCATTTGTGTGCATGTTCTTTCCCCCATTGAGGGAGAAGAGAGCACAGTGCATGAGGGAAAGAACCAGATGTGGGTCTCTACAGGGGAGTGGCATTGGAGATTAGTGGTTTTGGCATTCCTGACCACCAGAACTGTGGAAACAGGGAGCTTCCAGCTGCCTAATAACACAATTAAATATCAGCGATCCACATGTCGTACAACATTCAGTCATGTTGTCTTGGTTTCAGCAGCAAGTGAAATATGATCAGGTACAAAATGATAACTGCATCATTCTTACATTGTCAACCCTTATTCACATCTTTTATCTCCATCATGGTCTTCACATTTTCACCAGCAGTTGGAGGAGGTCACATGACAATTCTTCAGAGGAGCTGATACCTCCTGAGGGTGCTCTGTCACAGGGCTCATGCAGACAATGCACCAGCTCAGGTACTTCTGCTTCAATAATTGCAGAAAGCAGGTCTGTCAGGCATGGGTAGCGCTCTTGGTTCTGCATCACAAGGCTCTGGTTTTATTCCAGAGACTTGGGCACAGAATGTAGGCTGGCCTACAGTGGGTACTGAGTGAGTACTAGATTGTCAGAGAAGTTGTCTTTTGAAGAAGACATCAAACCAAGGCCATATCTACCCTCTCAAGTAGATATAAACAATCCCATGTCACTACTTTGAAGAATGGCAGGGAGTTCTCGCTGGTGTCCTGGCTAATATTTGTCCTACAACCAACATCAGTAAAACAGATTATCTTTTTATAACCATACTGCTGTTGTGGGAGTTTACTGTGCACAAATTGGGTGCCATACTTCCTATGCTACAATAGCAACTATATATCAAATCCATTTGGATCTGCTGAGGCAATATTACTTACCAAATAAATGCATGTTATTTTTTTCTAATATTTTGCGACACTATGGAAGTAAAATATGAAAATAAATTCAGCTTAATATAGAGAGCAGGGTAAATGGCAGAGTGGGTCTCATTAAGCATCAGAAATGGGGCTGGATTTTACATTCCCCAACCAGCAGGTGTGATGGCGGAGGATAAGTAAAATCCAACGGGGTGCCTTCCTGCTGCTTACCCATCTGCCCCGACCTGTCTGAAAATTTAGGTGGGGGAGGAGTCGGGTGACCCACCTGACTTCGGGCCTAGTGATGCCCGTCGGTGGCCAATTAATGGAATTGAAAGTCTCATCCAGCAGCTGCTGCTATTTTACCCCTGGCAGGGAGAGGCTTATGCCAGGCGGGTAGCCCGGCAGCATTGGCTGCGCATGATGGTCTCCGGCAAGGGTGGGGGAATGGCTCCCAGTGCCATTGGAGGCATTGCCTTATTGCAATTAAAGCTGCTCCGAGGGTTAAATTTCAGTGGGGCAACCATCAGGATTGTGGGTGGTCCCCCCACCACTCGCCTGATTTTTTAGGCAGGAACCATAGCCCCCCATAAAATATAGCCCCCTGTGTTTCAGATCCTGAAATACACTTGAGTAACCCCTTGGGTGTTCTAACCAATATCATCAGAGTTCATGCTTTCATATTTATTTCATACTGCTAGCTAGTCATACAACAAAGTAGAGCATACTTCACTGGACAATGGCAATATTTATATAGGAGAGAACGAGACAAATGTTTGTTCTGGGCTGCAGTTAATACTTTTTTTTTTACTATAAAAAGTGACAAGGACATCATTGGAAACCCTTGACACTTTACAAACTTACTGCAGAGGATTTTCAGGCTTGCAGTGTAAGGATGCTTCTGCCTGCATTCTGTTATTTGCCAGTGCAATGCTCTTTCTAGGCTGACCTCAGTGGAAAATCTGGCACTCTGTATCGTGCAGTATAACAGGTCAGCAGGATACTGAATGCAATTGACAGTAGTATCTTAGCACACTGATTATTTAGACTTCTACAAATCTATGTTATGTGGTGAAAGCTATACATCTCCTTTTCCTATCGGCACTTTACAATGGAAATTAAGTTAACAGGAAAATCTTAAGATTGAGTTAAGAAAAATTTAACAGCGCTTTGTATATATTTACAAAATATCTGATGTAGGCTTAGGAATGCAAGTGAGAGTTTAATTTTTAAAACTACAACTTCAACAAAAAGGGATTAAAGGCGGCAGTGGACATAGATTTATGGCGTAATTTCACAAAATGTTTGGGAAGACTGTGTTAATTAGGACTGTCAAATAGTGTGCAACATAGTATGGGGAAAATAAACTGCACACCTAGGAGATTTGACAGAATCACATAGCAACAAACTCTCTTAGTTAATATAAGCTTGAATTATACAGTCATCTGCAAATTATGTAGCAAGCTTGCTGCTCATCATGGAAAATCATACTTTTTAGATCAAAGCTTTATCTACAATGTACATGAGTTAAATTCTCATTTACAGCATATGATAAAACAAAAAAATACATATGCACACATATTGTGCAGATTTCCCCTTATTATTAGGCCTGGCCCATAAACCCTAAATGATGTACAGTTCAAGCTTCTTCTTAAGGGGAGGCTGGAAAATATTATAATTTAGGCCTTCTTCTTGAAGAGTTGTCTCCTTGGATAGCTTCGAGAGTTTCACATAGTTTGCAGTTGTAGGTACATGTGTTCCTCTGTGATTTAACATTAACCAATAGAACTAGTTTGCAGAATTGCACTGGTTTCTATACAGAAGGTCCCAATAGGACCACCATACGTAAAGCTCTGTGTTCCAAGCCTAATGCATCAAATCTATCTTGACAGTTGACAAAAAGCTATGACATATCCTTTTCATCAGATACCTTCAATATTCCACAATAGTAGGGTTATAACAGTAGGTAAATTTTTAACATTTCTCATCTGAATATTTGAACTACTTTCCTTCTCGCTTCAGAAATGCCTGAACACTATCTTAAAACCTTTTGCTGAAGGGACTTGCAGTTCAAAAATGAATCTATTTCAACTATTCTTTGCTAAATTAGCTTAAGTTTCTTGTTTCATGATTGATTAGAGCTGGGAATAGTTGTATAAATGAGCTACAGTTAAAGATTACAGGTTTGTAGCCTAAACACCAATGATCTGGTTCAGTAGGCAGAGCAGCTTTCATAGATCTGCAGAATGCAGATCTGAAGCTGGGAATGAGAAACAGGGAGTTATTTTTTGCTGAGGTCACAAACTCCTCAGGAACAAATTCACATTTAAAACGTAGTCTCAGTTGCTTCGATAGCTCCTCTGTGATGATGACGGGAACAAAATAAATACAAAAAAAGCATAAAAATTATGTGACTTATATAAATTGCACTGCAACGGTATAATGATCTATCTGAGTACTAAATGTAACATAAATGTAGAAATATCCATTATTTAGAGCAGGATGAATGAAAATTCAAACGGCATCGTCATCCAACTAGATGACTGAGAGTTAATATTATCAAGAATGGCTCACATGTATTAGGTACATCAGCACAGAACACTCACAGTGACCAAAATAATTAGTCAGCTCAATGAATGAAATCATTTTAAAATGTTGCCAGAGTCTATTCTTTCATATTTATTTCACACTACTAGCTATTCATGTCAAGACAGTATTCCTTAAATGATCATCGACTGATGCAGTATAGAAGGCTAAGTAGCATGCTGGGGCATTGAATGTTATTTTCAATCATTATCCAATATAGATATTGTATCTCATTTCAAACTTATTGTGCTTCTTTATAAAACAAATATGTGTGCGTGTGCATGAGCGTGTGTGTGTGTGTATGTGTGTGTGTTGAAATGGGGGGAGCAGAATAAAATGTGGTAAAGTCCTTGTTCTCAGTGCATGGGCAGTCAGTAGGTGGAGCTGATTGTCCACCTGTTGTTACAGACGTACCTGATTTTCATTCCATGGTGGTTATATATGTCAAAATCAGGATGCTGTATGATTTGGAGGTGATGGTGCTCCAGTCACATTACTGCCCTTGTCCTACTCCATGGTTACCGAGGAGATAGGTGTTGTTGAAGTAACGTTGGCAAGTTACTGCAGTGCAGTTTGTAGCCAGAGTGAGCCAGCGATGAAGGTGTGGATATTGACTCCAATGGAGAGGGTGCCAATCAGCTGAACTGTTCCATCTTGGAGGGTGTTGAGCCTAATGGGTGCTGTTGTGCCTGCACCAAAAATGGTGCATGGTGGGATTTCCATTACATCCCCGATTTGAGACTCATAGATGCTGGAGAAGCACAAAGGAATCAAGGGGCGAGTTACTCATTGCTGAATAACAGGTCTCCACCTGGCTCTTGTCATTTATTATCAGCTAAAGCCAAAATGTTGTTTATGCCCTGTTACAGGCTGACATGGACAGCTCCACTAACAGGAAGGTTGTGAAGGGATCTGAACATTGCCAAATCATCAGCAAATTACTTGACTCCTGACCTTATGAAAGAGGGAAGATCACAGATGAACTAGAACCAGCTGAAGATAGATGGATACTTACCTGAGGAACTCCTGGAGCAATACCCTAGGCTTATAATGATTTGTCCCCAATAATAATGACCATCTTCCTTCATATTAGAAATGAATCCACCCACTGCTTTGACCCCCCTTTGATTTCAGTTTTTCTAGAGCTCCCTGGTACGTTACTCACGTGAATGCTCATCCTTCCTGTGGCGTTTTGATTTTGTGTCCATGTTTAGATCAAGGCTGTGATGAGGTCTGGGGCTGAGTGTTACAATTGGAACTAGAAATAAGCATCAGTGGTGAGCAGTTATTGGTAGGTATGGAACACTTGACAGCACTATGGATGCCTCTTTCTATCAACTTATTGAAATTTAGCTGGAATTACCTTGCTTTATGTAGACAGGACATACTGTGTAGTCTTCCACATTGTCAGGTAAATGCCTGTGTCATAATTGCTTGAGCATAGTTTCGATGGCTAGCTCTGGTGCAGGTCTTTGACATTATGACCAGAGATGTTGTCAGGATCCATAGGCTTTGTTATTATCAATATCATATGAGGTGAACTGAAATGGCTGAAAACTGGAATTAATGATGATGGGGATCTCAGGAGGGTTACATCTATAAGACAGCACATGTAGAATGCTAGAATGGTATAATATTATTGATAGTGAGATGAGAAATTAAGATTATTATGTCATTAAGACATATTGGAGTTAGTGCTTCTTTTTCATCCAAAACGGTACCAATCTGCTAAATAAATCAGGTGAGTACCTATGATATTTAACATAGGTGTGCTTAATTTCCTGGTATTATAAGATTCATTTTAACTTCTAATAAGCCTGCCATTGTCTGTAATCCATATAAAAAATAAGTGACATGACAATCAGCATTTATTTTATTGTAGTTCTGTGCACTGACTTTAAGTTAATTTGGCTTGTCAAGGTTGTCCAAGTAATCACAGCCTAGTTTTAATTGCAATGTACTACTTGACTATGTAAGGGGTCTAAGAGATTAACACCAGCAAAGGGAAAATTTTACTTGACTGACATTGAATTTTCTGAGGAGCTAACGGAGTAGACAGTGGTAATGTAGTTGATGTAATTTATCTGAATTTATAAAAGCCTTTGATAAGGTGCCCCATAATAGATTAATGAATAAGGCCAGAGAATGTGGAGTCAGGGAACAAATGGCAGAATGGATTGTGAGTTAGCTTTAAGGCAGAAAGCAGAGAGTGGGAGTAGAGGATTGTTATTCAGAGTGGCAGAAGGTGGGAGATGGTGATCAGTGATCAAGGATCAGTGCTAGGACTATTGCTGTTCACAAATGATATTAATGATTTGGATTTTGGAATCAAAAAACAATTTCTAAATTTGCAGATGATGCCAAATTGGGTGAGTGGCGGTGGGACAGTCAATGTTGAGGAAAACTGTAACATGTTACAGGAGGATATTAATAAACTTGCCGAATGGGCAAATAATTAGCAAATGAAGTTCAATACAGATAAATGTGAAGTGGTACATTTTCATAGGAAAAATAGGGAGGTCACTTATTACTTGGAAGGTGCAAGTTCAGGTGGGGTAGAGGAACAAAGGGATCTCGGAGTAGAAATACACCAATCGCTACAAGTTGTGCTACAGATTAGCAAGGCCATAAAAAAAGTAAACTAAGCACCAGCCTTTATTTATAGAGGGATAGAATTGAAAAGTTGTGAAGTTATGCTAAACTGTATTGTGTGCAGTTCTGGTCGCCATATTTGAAAAAAAATAGAGGCACTGGAGTGAGTACAGAGAAGATTTACAAGGATGATGCCAGAAATGTGTGGTTATACATATCAGGAAAGGGTTGACAGGCTGTGTTTCTTGAAAAAAAGAAGGTTGAGGGGTAACCTAATCAGTGTCGTTGACATTATGGGCAGAATTTTGAGGTCGGTGGGCGGGTGCAGTCGGCAGGACTGGGAGAGGCCGGGAAACAGTCCACATCCCGCAATCGGCCCCTAGCCACAATTTTACACTGGCGGGCCAATTGAGGCCTGCCCAACATGAAGCTGGCTCTTTACTGGTCAGGAAGGGCCAAGCAGGGCCTGTCAGCCACCGGGTCCAATGGTGACCCAGTGGCCGGTTTATAAATGGCCCAGGCAGTGCCAGAAAGGCAGCAATGGAAGGATGTCTTTCTGTGTTGTTTTGATGGAGTCGAGTGCTGCTGGAGATGCCAGGCAGGAGGGCAAGTCAGGTGGGCACTTGGCCCCCCCACTTTTTGGATGAGTGCCTTGCAGTCCTGCTGGAGGAGATGGCTGTCAGGAGGGAGGAGGAGGCCACTGTACCTCACCAAGAGGGAATGGGAGGAGGTGGCAGTGCTGGTGAGCAGCCTTGACATGGTGCGGCGAACATGGGTGCAGTGCCAACTCGACACGGCTGGTTTTCACTTATACCTGCGTCACACCCATTCACTAAAGCAGGCATCACAGGTACCAGCACCTCGGTGGGCATTAGCTCGGTGGCTAGAATGTTGGTGCACATTGGTGAGGGCACTTCACACCCATTTGAGGTGCAGGTGGAGGTAGAGAGTGCCCAGGGCGACGGCAGTTGGAGGACTGCTTGGGACCAGGATGATGCTCAGTCGAAGGCTGATAATGAGCCTTTGGGGTCGTCCATTATGCAGCAGATGCTGGATGTCCAGTGAGATGTGTGGGAGGACCTGGCAGTGATCCATGTGGGTCTGCGAGCCACGGTCTCCGTTGTGGAGCAGTCCATACGGAACATGAGCTTCCTCCATTGGGAGAGTGATGAATCTCATGGAGAGGCAGCTCCAGGGACAGAATCAGGCGTTCCTGGGGTTGCGCTTGGACCTGCAAGTCCTCACACAGGCAATGACCTCAGGTAGTCAGGGCCAGTGTGGGAGATGGATGAGGCACTCAATATCCCAGCTAGGTGCCCGTCCATCCATGGTGAGCAGGGAGGTCCGCATGAGCGACCTCATGTTGGCGCATGAGCTGCTTGTCATCTCTGTGGGCCCTCTCAGGGAGCTCTAGATGGCAGTAGCAGCTCCACCGCCCCTCTGCCACTGCCTGTGGCATCTGATAATGCTGTGATGACTGGGGGGATGCCAGCTGTGACATTGGCCGCTCCCTCTAAGGCGAGGCAAGAAAATGGTCCACTGGCCAGAGGACGACTGCCAAGGTCATCAAGGCCAACAAGACACCAGAGTCAGCCAACTACCTCCAATGCCAGTGCCAGCGAGGCAGGGGCACCAAGACATAGTACCGGCAGGCGTACGTTTAAGGCACCATGAGCACGAGAGGGACAGTTCATGGGTGATTTCCTGTTCATTTATGTTTGGTTTAGATGTCTGCCGGTGAGGACGTTGACACCAGTAACTGTAATATCATAATGATTTCAAGTGATGATAACATTAAATTTGCTTTGGTTCTGATGACCTAAGTATGCTTCATATTTTTCCTTTCTGTGCAGGATATGCCAATATGTAATGCTGGTCATGAGTGGCTGGATACTTCATTACACAGGCATTGAGTTGCCTTTGGGTGCAAATGAAAGGGTCATTTCAGACATCCGGGATGGAAGCGGCAGCCCTGGCATGTGGTGGAAGCTGATCTTTGGTAGACTAGCTGAAGGAGCGTTGGATAAAAGTGTCCCTGGTGTCCCTGCCTCCCTGGAGGTTACTGAGGTCTGCCTCCATGTCCTCAGTGTTCTTCGCACCATGCTCCTCTTCTGACTCACTGCTGGATTTGTCATCTGGGGCCTGTGCAGCTGCATCAAGATCCTCTTCCTCCAGGCTCCCTTGCCAGTGCCAGATTGTGGAGAGCGCAGCATGCAACCACTATCAGTGACACCTGCTCTGGGGGGTATTGTAGTGTGCCCCCTGAATGGTCCAGACATCGGAAGCACAACTTCAGATGATCTATGGTCCTCTCTATCACCGCCCTTGCGAAGGTATGACTCGTATTGTAACACTGCTCTGCCTCTGTTGTTGGATGGCAGAGAGGCTTCATGAGCCACCTTTTCAACTGAAAGCCCTTATCACCCAGCAGCTATCCATCCAGTCAGGCTGGAGCACTGAAGAGCCTCGGCACCTGGGAGCGTCTCAGGATGTAAGCATCATGGGAGCGGATAGGGTACCTTGCAGAGACTTGCAGAATCTGCGTCCTGTGATCATACACTATCTGCACGTTCATGGAGTGGAAGCCCTTCCTGTTGATGAAGGCACCTGGCTGACCTTCTGGCGTTTTGATGGCCACATGTGTGCAGTCGATTGCACCCTGGATGCTGGGGAAGCCAGCAATTGCTGCAAAGCCGCTGGCTTGCTCTGCCTGGCTGGCCTTATCCGTACAGTAAAGAATAAAGGTCAGTACCCACCTGAACAGAGCTTCTGTCACCAGCTTGACACAACTGTGGACAGCTGATTGGGAGACTCCACAAAGATCCCCCACTGACCCCTGGAAAGAGCTGGAGGCATAGAAGTTGAGGGCCACTGTGACCTTCAGAGCCACTGGCATGGGGTGTCCACCCACGCAGTGGGAGCTGATCTCAGGCCCAATTATCTGACAAATGGAGGTCACTGTCTCCCTTGAGAGATGGCGCCTCCTTCAGCACTGCACCTCAGGCATATTGAGGCAGCTGCACCACCGCCTTTAAACCCTGGCAGCAGGATAGTGGCGTCTTCTGCAGCCCCTTCTGTCTTGGACTACCTGCTGGCCCTGCTCCCCTTGTGCCTGTGCCTCTCCTCCAATGGGTTCCTCCTCTAGAAGCTGCACTGGGACACATGGCCCCCTCTCCCTTCTGCCCCTCTCTTCCTCCTCAGAAGAAATGCCACCAGCGGAGGTCATCATCCCCATTCCCAGGGTATGCGAAGGTTGTCTGATACCTGGAAGGGACCACACAGTATGAAACCTTGAGGGGCCTTGGAGACACCAAAGAGACCTGAAATGAAGCTGGAAATGCTAACAATGAAGCCCCGAACAGAGATGAAACCGTCAAGTACCAATATCTCACCAACAGCAAACTATGTATCAAACTCCTCACTACTTAAACTGGCAATGCTGCTCATTCTTTTTATCCTGCCCGTGGATTAGGTTTTTGAAGTTGTTGGCTGGCCACCTGCTGTTTTGCTCATGCGACGAGTGCGAAATCACACGGGCAATGAAAAATCGCCATCAGTTGGCTTTTTAATGGCCTTAAGTGGCCTCTTAATTAATGGTGAGTGCGGCTCCGGTGCCCGCTCATCTCTGCTGACCGAAATGTCGCGCAGGTGCGTGATGACATCGGGATGCTCACCCAACATCACCGCGCGTTACTTTACACCCGGTCGGGTCAGGCGCGCGCCCACAGGACATAAAATTCTGCCCTACGAAAAGTTTTGATGGAGTGGATACAGAGATAGAGGTAGCAGGGTGATTTAAGACCGCAGCAGGGGTCATCCCTGCTCTTTTGTGAGTCAGGTCAGGATCCCACATTCAGTGTTACAAGTCATGACGGAGAGCTAGAACCTTGAGGAACAATGGCTGCTTACAGATGGAGGATCCTTTGGGAAGAGAACTTATGTTTCCTTTACATGAGAAAGGCAATGGGAAGCCATCTCATGTATTCTTTCCCCTCATTATAGTACTCATTGAAATTGAAAATGGAAGGGTCCTTTGGGCAACTGAAGAGGAAAGTGTAAGACCGTGAGGTGTGGAGAAATGAGCAGAGGACCTGGCCTTAGACAGACCACTACTACAATACAGGGAGAATGTTTCCTCTTATAGGGAAGACCATAACTAGAGGCCATTAATATGAGATTGTCACTAAGATCTCAAATAGGGAATTCAGAAGAACCTTCTTTACTCAAAAAATGGTGAAAATATGGAACTCACTGCTGTTGTGCTGTATATCTTAGGTTAAAAGAAAACTGTACCAGTGTTACAATTAGATATATGTTGAAGTAAGTTGGAGGCTGGAAGGTGAGTTGGTGAATCTCTGTGTAAAATTAATTTCAACCATTATAAATCTATTTCATTTTTCTTTAATATTAGATTAATAGAAACACTAAAAACAATAGCTTACATATTGCTGTTAGTGTTAAGCAGAGTAACCAACAATATCAAGAATATTCTATACAGTCTGCTCATTGTCAGTTGTTATGCTGTTATAAAACTTCTGTTTAGAGAATTTTCAGCACAAGTGCCAATGCATTCACTCATGGCCTGTAATAGGTCAATTAATGTGTTGGAGTTGACAAATTTGATAGTGAAGTGCTCCATAATGCAGTACTCTTGTTTGATGCAATCACATCACTTAAAAGGAATAGATATTGTCAGAGAGGATATGGTCAGGAAAATGAAATATTAATTTATAGGTGAGCTGCTGCAAGTTTTTTGGCATATTTATAGAATCACATATTCATTACAATGTAGGAGGAGGCCATTCAACCCATCCAGCCCATGCGGCTCACTGTAGATCAATTCAGTCAGTCCCATTGCCCAGCTCTATCTCAATAGCCTCAATTTCCCTCAACTTCCTTTTGAAACATTGATTGGTTATGAGGGTGGTGGAAGCTGAGTGGCATCAAGTTCCAGTTCATTAGCACTTGCTGTGTAAAAAAGTTCTCCCTCACATCCCCCCTGCATCTCTGTCCTGGAGGAGCCTGCCCGTTCATGTTGGAGAGGTGGGCGTGAGCTGAAAATGGGCCCGTCACATCTGGAGGCAGGACTGAGATGGCAACAGAGCCAGGTGCCTAGCGAGGAGGGCAGATTAGAAGGGCCACCTCCATTTACTGGGTCATTGGTTTGGTTGTAATCAAAGTTGTTAGGTCCTCTAGCACTCACCCTTACCCCAGCTCACCTCCAGCCACCATGCATGCCCCCTGCCCCTTCATATCCTCCATGCATCCTCATTTCCTTCATATCCTCTTATCCCTCCATGTTCCCATGCTCCTCCCATACCCCTTCCATTACTCCCATGCCCTTTCATGTCCCTTATACATCATCCATAGCTGCTCTTCAAGTATCCACTATGTACAAACAACGAGCCCTTGGTAAGTCTTTGAAATACTCCTGAAACTGACAAAATGAGCAAATAGACTTTGAAAATGTCCTTTGAAGATAACTGCTAATCTTACAATGTTCAAGCTGTCTAAACTGGCCCCTGCTGAGCTGAGTCCATTAGCCATTCTTGGAGCTCAGCCAGGCAATCATATTGAGCCCATCTAGCAACTCTATTCACAGAAGCAGCTTGAACAGGTGGCTAGACATCTGTTTTTCAGATAGCTTCATTATGAATGCTTGTCTGAGCTCTAAGAATTACTAATTGATTCAGTTCAGCAATGATCTGTTTATTCCATTGCAAAGGGGAGTGCTAACCTTGTGTGATTTATTACCTTGTAATAACCTGATCTTTCTTTTGAAGAGTTTTTTCAATGCCTTTGTGCTTATTTGGACAAGGTTAAGAAGTGTGAAGTGGATTGAAGGTTTCCTCAATGGCACTTTCACTGCCTGTGTTTGATTGATGGCTTTATGAGAAGTAAGAGGGGTAATGTTTTCCAAAGGGAATGTTGAATTCCTTTTTTTGTTTCCTGAATCGACATTAGGGTACCCTCACAGTTTATGACTCCTCTGTGGTGCCATGAACCATGCCTCCTACCAAAATATCTCCTTGAAAGTGAGGGGGGAAGGGTGGTGCTGGGGTCTGAAGTTCCCACCCCTAAAATGGAGCCGGCAAGGAGTGGCACGTGTGGGCTTGCTATCGACGTCCTTATCCAACATGCTGGCAAAAATTGCCAGAAACAGGAATGGGAGTAGGAATCCCGGAATTTCCCCTCAATTTTAAAGGCCTCGTGATTCAGCCCAACTACAAATCCAGGCCAATATCTCTATTTTATGAAACCAAGATTCTATTTGCTTTTTAACTATTCTAACAATATAGCTTGCCATATTCAAAATGCAAATGAACCCCCAGGTTTACATTGACTCACTATTTTCTGTCCTTAAACTTTTTTTTTATTCAACTTGACACTGTTCATCCCATTCTATGAACCTGTCAAACACTTGCTTTAAATCCATAATGACAACATCAACTGCATTCCCTTTATCAACTTTCTCTGCTACTTCAACAGAAAATTCAATTAGATTAGTCAAGCACAGTTTGCCTTTTACAAATCGAAAGGGTCTATTCTTGGCCCCTTCCTATTTCTCATCTGCCTGTTGCCTTTTGGTGTAGGCAAGGCGTTTGTCATTAGCACACATGTGAAAACTTTCTACTCACCACCACCTCTCTTAACTCCTCCACTTTTGCTAAATTATCCAACATTTAGTACTGGATGAGCAGAAATTCCCTCCAATTAAATATTGGTAAGACTGAAGCAATTGCTTTAGGTCCTTGTTCTGAACTTCATTCCCAATAACCATCTCCATCTCTCTTCCTGACATCAGTCATAGATTGAGCCAATCTGCCCGCAACCTTGGTGTCACATTTGATCCTGAGATGAGTTTCTGAACTCATATTCGTGCCATCTCTAAGCCTGCCTTTTTTTCCACCTTCATATCTCTCGGCTTTGTCCCGATCTCAGCTCATCTGCTGCTGAAACCCTAATCCATGCCTCTGTTCACATTAATCTGGACTATTCCAATGCACACATACCCTCCATAAACTTGAGAGCATCCAAAACTCTGCTGCCCGTGATTTAACTCGCAGCAAGTCATAATAGCGTATCACTTCTGTGTTTGCTGACCTCCATTGGCTCCCAGTCAAGCAATCTCTTGATTTTTAAAAATTCTCCTCCTTGTCTTCAAATCCTTCCATGGCCTTGCACCCCACCCTGCACCCCCCCCACCCCCTCCCCCCCAACTCCGACCCCATCTCTATAACCTCCTCCAACCCCACAAAACTCTCCAAGATATCTGCATTCCTTTAATTCTGGCATCTTGTGCATTCCAAATCATACTTGGTCCACCATTGGTGGCTGTGCCTTCAGTTGTCTAGGCCCCAATCTCTGGAATTCCCTCCCTACTCCTATTCACCTCTCTACCTTACTTTCCTCCTTTAAGTTGCTTCTTAAAACCTAATCTCGTTGACAAAACTTTTGGTCATCTGACCTAATTTCTCCTTTGTGGCTGGGTGTCGTATGTTGTTTTGTAATGTTCCTGTGAAGGACTTTGGGGCATTTAATTATATTAAAGGTGCTATATAAATCTAAATTGTTGCTGTTGTTCTCTTTGATTCCATTTTCCTTTCATCCCATTTAAGTTAGTCCTCTCTGAATTCAGAATTTCGATTTTAAATTGTAGAATCCTAGAGTTTTGTACATTGTGTGACCATATTCACTGGCACTGGACTTGGAAAAAGAGGAGCAGCAGAAGAAATAATGTTGTCAACTAGCATACCCATCTTCCTGTCAAATCTCATTTTTCAATTCGCATCTATTGTACTTGGCAAGCTATATGGTAATGACAGTACAGGTATACCTAAAGTTCCTGATGTTTAGCTAGTGGCAGTGGCAGAACTGTGCCATCTCCTTCAAAAAAAATCCCAAATACCTGTACAGCACTGCTTTGGGTTTTCAAAGAGTTAACCCTGTAATGTAGGACAAGAGACATCTATAGGCCAAATAGGGTAGGGGCTGCAGATGCCTACCCTGGAGGAGAGCTGAGTCACCATAGCTGTCAGTTTCTTTCTAGGTATGACAAGTGAGTTTTGCATTTCAAATTGTGTATTGATTGTTATTGTGTGTTCATGATGCTGACTCATCATGCTCCTTGAAATAGCCTAGCAAGCTATTGAGTTGTAAAAACAATTGCCTCTGAAGGCCTATCTTGCCGAAGCTAGTGATGGGCAATAAATGTGCCTGTGTGAAATCACCCACATCCTCAAAATGAATATAACAAAATTCCTTGAATAAAGAGCTGTTAGCTAATGTATTTCTGACTTCATCTTTGGTCACTCCAGCAAACCTGAGAGAGTCTTTGGTTTTGTGGTAGAATTCCTCCTGCTTATGAGTCAGAAGGTGCAATGCTTGAACCCAGACAATCTTAATGATTGGAGACTGAAGCTCTAGCTCTGAGTTCTAGGCTGTTATTCAGCAGGATACTTGTTTCTGGTGGGTGTGGGCAGTCCTCCCTCACAGTTGGGTTGCAGGAAACCATAAAACTCCTCCACCATATAGGACTGTTGGCTGGTACACGCATGGTTAGAGCCATGGAAAGAACATTTGCATTTTGTCAGCGTCTGAATCCTTCCACTACTTTTCAGTATTCTCTAAGGAAAGAGTGTGAAGATAAGAAAGAAACAGCTCTAAATAAGTGCTATATTGTGGCCACAGTCTAATTGGCTTGACTTATATGAACCAGTTGGGTTTTTACAATAATCAAGACCTTTCATGATCATTATTTTTAGGTGCTAGCCCACATATTACTAGGTTCATTAAATTCAATTTCCGAGCATAATTTAGATATGATGTCAACTTTTAATCTTTTGGCGATTATTCCAACTCTTAAAAATAATACACTACTATGAGATAACATTATTAACACCAGTACATTGTTCAGCACTGAGGATTGCATAGTATACTTGGATAGTAATTACTATTCAATGGAGTCTAAATCAAAATCTGTATCTGTTAATTTAAGTGCATCACAATATCTCAACATTAGCTGGGATTTGCATAATAATGCACTGGCAGAGTCATTTTCAATGGCTGAGCATGGTTATATTTACAATTTATCTTTAGTATAACACAGATAGGTTTCTGGTATGCATTTATCCTTCTATGATGTGAGCACAAGAAGTACAACTTCATCATTTCATTGACTTAGCATTGTAGCATTAGGTAGTTCTGCATTCCTAAAGGATGCTTGGCATCACCTTGGGGGGTGTGTGTGATAGGTCATCACTCATTTTTGCTATATTCTTTATTCATTTGTCTTCTCATGCCACAATTTCTTTACCTTGTGTGTATTTTACTTATTTTGGATTCCATTGCCTAGGCTATTAACAATTAGTTGTGGCACAATTCTCTTTAGCTTTTGAAGACCTGTTTGAAAGCTAAACTTCATATGCCACAACTATTAAGTTCCTTTAACATTTAATCTTTCTGAAAATCTTTCAAAAACTTTCCTGAAATCTGCTTTGGATGTGAAAAATACAGCCTTGGGCAGAATCTTGCCCTGGTCGGGCGGGCTCAGTGGGGGCGATCGAGAAGCCAAATGCTGCCCACGGATTGAGGCCAGACCGCCATTTCACGCTGGCGGGCCATTTAAGGTCCACTCAGCGTGAAACGTGAGTGCCAGTGCTCAGCGCTGCCTGTGCGGGTGGGGGGGTGGTGGGTGTGCACGAGCGGGGTGAGCCCGACCTTCACGCATGCGCATAAGTGCACATTTCATAATCCCCCTGAGGCACAGAGCTGCCTCAGGGAGATGAAGCATTTTCAACAGAAGAAAAAAATAAATGAATAATGTGATAACATGTCCTCTCATATGACTCTGTTTCATGAGCAGGGGCATGTTATTAATAAAAATTTTAATTTTTAATTTTACTTTTATTTGCTTTAGGAAACCTCATCCTGCCCGTGGATGAGGTTTCCTAAAAAGTGCAAAGGCCGCTTGGCTTTTTCACCTGTCTGCCAACCGTAAGGTTGGATGGGCAGCAAAAAATTTAAGTTAAAAGCAAAAAACTGCGGATGCTGGAAATCCAAAACAAAAATAAAAATATCTGGAAAAACTCAGCAGGTCTGGCAGCATCTGCGGAGAGGGCTATCTGTACCTTGCTTGTCCTGCTTTCTACCCTTAATTAGCACATTCCTTAGATAATATCACCACCTTCAACACCTCTTTGTCCTTTTGTCTGTGACATCTTTTGGCTATCTCCACCTATCACTGGCCCTCTACCCAGCTCTACCTGTCCCACCCCCCCTTAAACCAGCTTATATTTCACCTCTTTTCTATTTTTCCTTAGTTCTGATGAAGAGTCATACGGACTCGAAACTTTAACCGTGTTCCTCTCTGCAGATGCTGCCAGACCTGCTGAGTTTTTCCAGGTAATTTTATTTTTGTTTTAAAAAATTTAAGATAATAACCTTAACAGGCCTTTTAATTATCAACGGGTACGCGGCCGCCTACCGAAATATCACGCGACTGCACGTTGACGTTGGGACGCTTGCCCGACATCAATGTGTGTAATTCTACGCTCGAGTGGGTCAGGCTCGCACCTGCTTGCCGAGCTGAAAATGTTGCCCCTTAAAAACTGTAGAATATCACAGTGAAAAGCCTTTTAAAGGACAAAGCCATTCATGAGCAATCTTAAAGTAGTGCTTCAAGTGCCTGGACAGATCAAGGCAGCCTAACTACCAACCCCACTCCGAGCCCTTAGTTTCTAGCTTAATTGTCATCTGATGCATGCTCCATAATTTTGCACAGGATGAAGTCCCAGCTTGCAAGTTGATGTCTAGGATAGAAAGGCTAACGGAGGTTAGGAAAATTAAATTGGTGATGAACAATTGAACAGCGGTATTTGTGATACAGCAAGGATAACCATGCTTTCAGGCAGTGTATTCCAGGTCATGACTGATTGGGCAGAATTTTGCCGTCGGCGAGCAGGGGGCGGGGCCCATTCGCCGACATGTAAAATGATGCACAGTGACGTTGGGCGGAACCCCCGACCCATCCCGCCCCATTTAAATTTTCAGGAAGGTGGGGGCACTGCAAAATCAGCTGCGGGCCCACTGACCTGTCAATGGTCAATTGAGGCCACTGACAGGATCATTTAAACAAATAAAGGACCTGCCCGGCAGGATGAGGTTTCATGCAGGGTTTAAAGAAGTTTAATAAAGTTATAGTGTAAATTATGAACATGTCCCATCTCATGTGACATTGTCACATGAGGGGGACACGTTAGGGAATTTTTTTTTTCTATTTTTAATCTTTTTCAAAGTGGAAGCGATCTCCTTGAGGCAGCACTTAGCCTCAGGGAGATGTGCGCTCTATCGTGTGCATGCGTGAAAGAGTGCACTCTCGCTTTTGGGGAATTCCCCCCCCCTACCATCCGCACAAGAAGCGCATAGCACTTCCCGCCGGACATCACGCTGGGTGGGCCTTAATTGGCCCACTCACGTAAAATGGCGGTGCTGCCCTCTTCTCTGGCAGGGATCGGCTCCCCGCCCACCGGAGATTGGGTCGGGCCCACCCGCCCAACAGGCAGAAAATTCTGCCCATTGTGTTCATTTTTTTTCTCATCTCGCCTCTGGTTTGTTTGCCAATTACCTCACATCTGTCTCCTCTGGCTACTGACTCTTCTGCCAGCGGAAACAGTTTCACTTTATTTACTCTATCAAAACCTTCATGATTATGAACATCTCTGCAAAATCTCCCCTAACTTTCTCTGCTCTAAAGAGAACAACCACAGTTTCTCTGGTCTCTCCATGTAAATAATCTCCTGGTACCATTCTAGTTGTACTGCTCTGTACCCGCTCATGGCTTGACATACTTTCTAAAGTGTGGCACCCATAATTGAACACAATACACCAACTGGGGTCCAGTCATTGTCTTATAAAAGTTTAGCATTGATTCCTTACTTTGCGCTCTATGTACTGGGTATTAAGTTCTTGGTGTGGGGAGGAATGGGGTTGGGGTGGGGGTCCATTCATGCACAGGAAACCCAGAGGTAAGTCCAATAAGCCTATAAACAGATTTTTAACCAGAGACTACATTAACATATTGGTTCTGAGTTTCACAATCAATTAGCTTGAGTGGACATGATAATGACCCAAATGAGTTAATTTCAACTCCAGTATTTAAAAGGGCATTGCAAATATGAAATTTGATGAGTTTTGGATTTGGGAGCAGAACAATGAATTGACAGAATGGAATGCACATATTCTAAGGTTATGCCCTTGCTTTAGTGTCACCCTAGATGTGATGCTGGGGCTTGTAAGCGTCCACAAAGAGATACTGTCCCTTACTAATGGGAGGAAGAAGTCTGTCAGTGATTAACATATTGAAATCGACAGCCCTCCTAAGAGGGTTGCTCGCAGCAGCCTAACGCACTGCAATTAAATATGGAATTTGATGGGTTAGTACTAGCTTCCTGACGCGCTGTCAATTTCATTGCTTTTAACCCCAACCACAACATGCTCCCAAGTCCATGCACTCCTGAAAGTTAAAATTCAGCCCTATGCCTCTATTAATAAAGCCAAGTACTCCACATGCCTTTGGAACAACCTACTGAACTTGCCCTGCCACCTTCAAAGGTGTACATTTGCCCCTGGATCTCTTTGTTCTTGCACCCTCTTTAGAATTTAGTTTATAAAGTCTCTCCTCATTCTTCTCATCAAAATTAATCACTTCACACTTCCATGTGTTAGAATTCATCTGCCACTTCACCAATCTGTCTATATCCTCCTGAGGTCTGTTACTATTCCCCTCATTGTTCACTACATTTCAGAGGTTTCTGCAAGTCCAGGTCATTTATATAAACTAAAAAACAGTGATCCAAACATTGACCACTGGGAAACATCATTGCACATTTCTCTGAAGCCTGAAAAACAGGCATTCACCACAGCTTTCTGCTTTTTGTCCCTTAGACAATTTCTTATCTGTGCAGCTACCCCTTTAATGTCATTAAATTCAAGTTCGCCAATAAGTCTGTTGTGTGTTATTTTATCGAACAGCTTTAGAAAATCCATTCATGTGATTTAATATTGAGAGTTTAAGTTGCATAGGACCATATCTTAATCAAATATTTCCATTACCCATTGTTTAAAGTACTTAAGGATATACTATTGGCACTTGTGTATTGATGCAAAGTAAGTTTGGCTGCATATTAATATGAACGTGCCAACATAACTGAAGATCTATTGTTAATATGTCTCCATTGTGCATTAAAGTATGAGACCACATAGACATCCACAAAATCTGACTGCACAATCCTGGTGCAAAGTTTTTCCTACCCAGTGTGCATATTGGGAAATTCTGAGCATGCAGTCCGTGATAGAAAGTAATTTCCCATATTAGTTTACAGACGGCAAGGCTCTGCATTGAGAGTGTACAATCAGAAATGTTGCATGCAGTATTTGGAGCCCACATCTGCTTAGCACTTCTGGCCTGATTTTAGCTCCGTACAAGTAGCATGTCTTGAGCAGGTTAAAATCTTGCTTGAAGTTCATTATAAAAATGTCCTGGTGTTTCATTGAGCAAATTTCTGTGCACTTTAAGTGGACACATCTTTGGGCAAGATTTTACCAGCCCTTGGTTAGCGGGTTAGGAGGTGGTAAATCCGGTAAATCCCAAGGAGCCATGTCGGGAGGACTATCTGACAGTGGGGCCGAAGGGTCGTTTTCACAGTGGTGGGGTGGCAGTGGCCAGCTGACCAGAGGTGGGTGGCTAACTTAAATAAGTAAAGGACCAATTGACAGCCATTTATCTGAGCTGCCAACATTTAGCCAGCGGCGGAGCAGCCCCCTGCCATTTGGGGAGGCTACCAGCTGCCTGGGTTTCCCCGAATCGCCAAGGCCTGCCTGCCAGCTTGGCCCCAGCATGAAATAAGTTTCTCCCTCCTGTGAGGGCGCCTCAAAATGGAGGCACCCTCTCATTGTCCTTGCAGTCCCAGCAGCGGCCACCTCTCTCAGCGGAGCTGCTGAGGCTGCAGAGCTTCCAGTCCTCTGATTGGACCGACAGTGAAGAGCCAGTTCACTGTCCCTAATGGATAAATTTAAAGGATCAGGGGAAATTGCAGGGAAATGAGATTAAAAGGATTACAACCTTTCAAGGAACTGGTGAAAACACAATGGCCCAAAAGGACTCCTATGTTGTAAAAGTGATTTTCTAAACATGATTTATATTCTAGTTTAAATTGTCTTGAAAGAGTTGTGAAAAATGTTCAACACCATAAAGCCAGTTTTCCATGGAGTCAGGAACTCTCTGCAGACCTTTAAAAATGTTGGGTGAGACCTGGATGTGGAAGTCCTGCCCCCATTATGGACAGATCTAATTTTTGTCAGCAGGGGTAAGTGGTGGGGTGTGATTCACACAGGAGGGAAAACTTGGGCCGGATTTTCACAGAGTTGTGGAAACTCCGCGGACATTCAAAAATGGCCGATGGGGCATGATTCTGGAATTCCTGCTCCCATTCCCAACACCCCCAATTTTCACTGATGTGCCAGAAGGGTGCAGACAGTGAGCCCACACCCTTCTCCCACGCTGGTGAACTCGATAGTGGGAGGTTGCTACCCCTAGCCCCTCACAATTTTCATGAAGTCAGGCCAGCTTCTGGTTCACATCCCATCAGAGGAGTTGTGAACCATAGTCTGGGTGTGGGAACCTTTTGAAAGATAATTTGTCCTTTATGCCAACTCACGTCCCCATCCACCCCCAATGACCCCTCAGAGCCTCCATTCAAACTCATAGCACTTCCATGCCCATTCCCCCAGTATACAATCTGTACAGAAACAAGGAACCCTGTAGTAACAATGGCATATATGGCAATGCTTAAAAAACAATTATTCATAACTTGCTTACAAAATGCTTCTGCAACAATCCTATAAAAGTGCCAATCAACCAGCCATTTAAAGTATAAATAACAGAAAGAATAAGCACTTGACGCTTCTTTATCTTGTACAAATAAACATTGAGCCATTGACAAAATAGATCTAAGGAAAAAAATCAGCTGTCAATCAAGCAATGTTTTCTCTCCTGTGCATCTGTTTCAACAGCGTAATGGAAGTCTCGGCTCTGAACTGAGTGGAGTGTATGAGTTGGTATGTAGCTAGCATTGAGGTATGAGGCAGCATGGGGTTGGGTGCTGGATAGGCTATGGGAGATGAGTGGGGGGGGGCCTGTGGGGGTGTGAGGGGCGAGGGCTAGAATGCATGATATCATCTAAAACAACTGGGACAGCATCCCAGAGAACTGAGGCTGGCCTTCTAACCAGTCAGCCTTGGCAATTGCCCACTCCCATGCCTAGGATCTGCTTCTGGGGTCATCCGACCCAATGCTATCCCATCCTACTGCCCCAAAGTGAAAGGTAAGTCTAATGGATCCTTTAAACCAAGGCAGATCTGGTGAGTCATGAAGTTTCCCAACTCGAGTTAGCCATAGAGGAATTCCAGATAATAGAGTCTTTTTCAAAATTCTTTGCACCTTTGATGATCATAGCATAGACTTCTTCCTGCTCATGGAATTCTGTTTCATTGGTTTTAAAGGAACTAAACATCCTAGAACAGCTCCCCAGGTCCTTCTGCCTTCAACTGAAGTAGACTGCCTTCTTTGAACAACACTTCCAATCGAACCATTAGGTTTGCAAACATGTTGTTAACTGATTTTATCTTTGAGGCAGATAGAGAGTGAACTGCCAACTGCTGGCATTTGGATGGACTTTGAACCTTGTAACACTTGACTTGAATATCAAACAGGATGGCCATAAAATGTACCCTAAGTGGTCATTATGTGCCTTCAAGCTATCACACACGCACACGCACGCGCACGTGCACACACGCACACACACTGTTTCACAGTTAGGAAAAAATTCAGTGACAATTAACATAGAGTCCCGGATTTTCACTGAGTCGGGATGACTCGGGAACTCTTTAAAAATGGTGGGCGGGTCCTGGTTGCAGGATTCCCAACCCCATTCCAAGACTGCCTGATTTCTGAGAGTGCTTTTAGAAGGTGCGGGCTGATTCCTGTCAATCGCTCACATCTGGCACTCCAGACCTGGCTGGCTCCATTGCGGAGATAGGTATGCCCTACTCCTCCGCAATTTTAATGGAGTTTGGGCAGATTTTTAGAGTTGCGGGTCACAGCACCTCAAAGAAGTGGAGCTTTTAAGAAGTGAGTTCAAAAGATCCTCCTCATGTCTCCTATTTCAAGTGCTGCCCATCCACCCTCCCCTGCCATGGCCCCTCATGCCCCCTGTGCCAAGCTATGGCACTTCCATGCCCATTGACACACTATACACTGTCTCGAACCAATGAACCCAGTAGTGACAGTAGGATGTGTAAAAAAAAAAGTTTTGAACAAAAGTAATTCATTCATAACTTTCTCCCATGTTGAAGAAAAGGCATTTCACCACAAGCTAATAAAAGAGGCAATCATCCAGACCCTTTAAAGTATCAATGACAAAAACCACTTAACATTGTGAAAACAAACGAGTTGTAGGTTGATGCATACAATCCCACATTAGCCCGTTATGTGTTGATGTGTCCTGTAGTTTATCTGTAAAGTCGGTGATGGTTTAGCAGAAATGATTTACTTTTGCAGGTTTTGTCTCTGGCTGAAGAGGCTGGAAAGCATTGTGACTGTGATCACTTAATTTTTCTTGATGTTCCTTTATAGAGGGCCAGACAACACTGCTGCTTTACTCAGCAGTGCAGTTCTAGGGATCAGACAGGATTACTCCAGATTGTTAGGCAGGAAAGAAGCAAATGCATCACTAGGCATGCAGGAATCAGGTGAACAAAATTTGAAACTGCCTTTCTTTGCCCAACCTCAATAGACCAGCAGATTCAGTAAGAGAATCAATCAATGAATTTCTAAGTTGCTACTTTATACTTCACAACTAGACTGACACAGATCAGATTTCTGTCCTGTCTTCACAGATGTAAACCTGGAACATCATGGCCTTTGTGACATACTCAAAGTGCTACTGAATTATAATGTTTTAATGTAGATAATTTGTGAATTAAACTCCAGTGCCATTGCTCATATACAGCTTGGGACATACGTGGGGGAATGTAATATTTAGGTAAAGAATAGTGCATGGGAAAAGGAGCAGAGTAGCTTTGTAGAGAATGCAACATGTGGCCAAACTTATTCAATACATGTGGGAGAAAGGAATAGGAGGATTTGTTGAAAGGGTTAGATGAAGTACGGTGGAAAAAGGCTTGTGTGAAGTACAAAGATCATCATAGGTCAGATAGACTAAATGGTCTGTTCCTGTGTTGTAAATTATATGTAAAAAAATTAACACAGCAGTTGTGCAAAGTGGGAACTGGGGCAGGAAAGAAATGGAATATGAGGTATCAATCAAAGCAAGATGGAACAGGATTTATTACCTGATGACTTGAAGACTAAAGTCCAAGCTCCAAGGTGAACAGATGTGAACTGGAACTGAGACAAAGAATGGAAATGTTCATGGGAATGTGACGAGGTAACCCTAGGATTGAACCAGAGAGGAGGTATTGGCATGCTCCAATATATTACAGATTTTCTGTCAATACTTTACATTTTTAAAAATCACAAAAGGCGATAAAAATATGGCTGCCTAAGGATCGCCTAACACCTGTTGTGGATTGAAACGCTTCCCTGCCTCAAGAGGGAATAAAAGGAAATTTCCAAATTGATGTTGACTCAATGCCTTTTCCTGAAACTGATTCAAAAGGGTAATTTCAAATTGAATGGGTCGTTCAGATACAAAGGCACTAGCTGCCTCAAATTCAAAGGCGTGAAAGTCATCACACAGGATATAAATTCAACCTAGCCACCCACATCATTTGAAAAAGGACTTTGGATTCGTAACTGGTCACGTGGTGAGATAGCCATGTTTGTTGCCTGCTTATAAAACAGCAAAAAACTGTTCTACAGGCATACATCATCAGGCAGCCATCGAACTGGCTTCCAATCAACTAAGCAGCCAAGGTAATAGAAAAATCATACATTGAAAGTAGGAGAAGGACTCTCCCCAACCTATTCCAACTTCAAGTTCACCTGAGAACCAAACTCCTGGAAAGTCGAATACAAGAGGCTTCATTGCTTACTGAAAATCCTCTGCTTTACAAGACCTTCACTTCAACCAAAACATCAACTCACCTAAGAAACTATAGGCCTGCCATGAAAGAGATTGCAAAAATCATAAATCGTAATTGTGTTGTCTTCCCTCATCTGTAACTAATCTTTGTGTGTGTGTTAGTGTGGGTGAGTGGGTGAGTGAGACATTGCATTTTTAAACCCCTGGTGTAAGTGTGTGATAATAAATAAACATCCTTATTTTAAAGATTCACAAAAAGCTTGCTGCTGGAACTATTTAAGTTGGGACAATCACTGTGAGGGTAAGGGAACACACACACCCCACGTACAAAACACACTGATCGTGGGCAGTAGGAAAACACATGTATTCTTATGGGAAACGTTCCTAGAACTGAATCTAGGAATGGAGATGTTCCTGAGGCTGAAATGTTCCTGGACCTGACTTGGGCAAAAGGGCTCCTGAGCTGCATTCAGGAGCAGAGTCTAGAGCAGGAGCTGAAAAAAGAGGAAGATAATGTAATTTTAAAAAATTCTAAATGAAACTATTAAAAGCTGTAACAATATAAGCTGGATGTAACTAAAAACACAAAACAATCTAACTGTATTAATATTAACTATTTGTGCCAGAACCCTGATCCTTAACGGGTGATTGACACGACAGGATTATGTTCTTCCAAACCAGTACGAGCAGATACCTTTAAGCCCCCCAGTTCTAAAGTTCAAGAAGTGACAGGGAGTTTATCAGGTTTTACATATACTCTCTGTGCTGATCAAGCATTTCAGGAGTAAATCTGGAAAACACAGTTGAGGGAGGTCCTTCCTTATAGAATATTTGTTTGGGCTTATATTGGGCTACCTCAGCAGTGCAAAGCTCCTAAGCTTCCAAGACTTTGTGCTTGCAAAATACCGTGCAATATATTCTGAGTATTTTCTGCATTCTGACTGAACTGTTGCTTTTTGATCAGCTCTCATCCACTGTGTGTTTGCACCCCGGCAGAAAATCACCACTTTTCAGCTCCCACTTTCTTTTGTTCTACATTGTTTTGTCTGAGTGAACCATTCTAACTGAGTCTTTTTCGGGATAGATTATTCCTACCTATTACCCTGCTACAATTTCTTTTTGCCCTAACACCATTACTTTTTTTAAAAATCAATTTTCTTACCAGGTGGATTCAACGCAATGCAATATTCAGTTGCTTTTGATTGAAGATCTAATCATCCCCAAGCTTGTTTTGTCTTAATTATCTATTGAAGCATAATACAGAGCTAGTTGATATTTTGTCTTGATAACTCAAAATGTGCCTAGAGAATTTCAGCACCGTAGTATGCTCTAGCAAGCAGTGCTGATCAAAAGATAGGATTCTATTAATGCGTTATCGACAGTACAAGAAAAATGGAGTCTTGTGTCTCCTTCATGCCATTTTTTATCTCACATCAAGCAATATCCTGCAGCATTTTTCGTTCAATAATAGTCTCTATGCAGCAACAATAGAAGTCATTACTCTGGATAAATTACTTTATATACCCCAATAATTGCTGTTTAGGTCCAAGGGGAAAGTAGCCAGCTCAGTATTTAATATTGACCATAAAATATTTAAACCCTCAAGACATCAGTTGGAATTATATAGAAAAGTAAGCTGTGACTAAAGTATTTGCTTTACTCCAATGCATTAAAGCTGATTGAATAGATTTTAAAATCACAACATATCTATTCTGAGACAACCCTATTGCCAACAGTAAATTAAATTATAAATTGTGTCTTTTTTCAGGATACCTGTAAATTTTAATTTTTCAGTTTAGTAATTTGATAATAGTTTCCAGGAATGTTTCAGGAATGAATTATTGCCATATTCATATCCATTGGGCAGAATCATCTGGTCGTGTTGGTGGTGAGCATCATGGCGGATGTGAGTGGACAATATGGCAAGAAGGCCAAAACTCAGATTTAAGCTGTCCTGGGACTAGTTTGCGATCATCTGCTCCACCCATCAATGGTGGACTGCGTTTCCAGCCGCTGCATGTAGGGAACCTTATTTCAATATTTTAGCATCTCATTATAAGCCCTGCACAGCGGAATCATGCCCCCATGCTGGATCATCCAGGCAAGTCCGCATGATTGCACGCCGACAAGTTTCACAACTGTACATAAGCGAAGTGCACCTGGCAAGCTGTACTTCTCTTGGAACTTCCATGTTTGTTTGCCTACCTTGCTTCAGGCAGCACTTGTGGTTGTCAGTGCCAGGCTTAACAGGTAGCATCACATCACTTTTAGGGGGGCTCACGGGCAGATGTCTACCTACCAGACCAGCCTTACGGTGAGGGTGGCTTTTCAACAGCTGCAGGTCTGGGGCTCTCTTGGGGAAGGGGGAGAAGTGGCCTCAGGCAAGGGAAGGGGCTGCAGGGCACGGCTGTACTGGGGAAGGGGAGCATCCCAGGGTGTGTGTGGGGATGCAGATTGATCTATGCAAGGGGCCTCAAGAAGGTGAGGGCTGAGGAGGCAGTCTCCAGAGGAGATGAGGCCAGATGGAGGTACATGTGAGAGAGTGAGTGGTGATATCCCTTGAGCTGGCAGTGCACGAGATGTCAGGGAATGTGTGATGGGCTTATGAGTGGGTGAGTTGAGATTGATGAGATGGTTGCCTTACCCTGGCGGCACATATGAGATCATTCATCGGTTTTCTGCACTGGATGACTAACCTCTTCTGTGCAACGTTGGCACTGACCACCACTGCCACCGCCTCCCAAGCAGGAATGGTGAGACTAATGGGCTTCCAGCAGAGATGAGACAGACGACATCACGGGGGTTTCCATGGCATCCAGAAGGCGGCCCAGGGATGCGTCATTGAATCAGGGCGCTGCAGTCTTCTAGGCTTTTGGGGCCATGTCTTCACCGGAGCAATCCTGGGCTACAGGATTGAGAAGTGTGCGCACGGCTGCAGTTTAAACATGGCACCTGGCATTAGGAAGCAGCGAGGTAATGATGTGGTGGGCCAATTGGAGTCCACCTGCCAGCAATCTGCCACGTTTCCTGTGGTTACATAATTAATGAGGCGGGAAGGGGATGATACGGCGTGAAAACCCACCATTGCAGACGAGGTAAAATGTCTTTTTTCACACCCACTACGGCATTTAGTGCAAATCTGAGATGATTCCACCCATTATCTTTGCTCCAGCTTCATTAAAATTAAAGTCACTGTGATGTTGCCAAAGAATTTTTAGAAATTAATTCTCAGGATATGCATTTCATTTGCAAGGCTGCATTTATTACACATCCCTAATTGCCCTGAGAAGAAGGTGGTGAGCTCCCTTTTTGAACCACTGCACCCTGTTGATGAAGATAATCCCACAGTGCTATTGAATCCAGGATTTTGACCCAGGGATGATGAATGAAAAACAATATATGTTTATCAGGATGGTATGTGACTAGGAGGGGAACTTAGAGGTGATGGTATTCCCATGAACCTACTGCCCTTATCATTCTAGCTGGTGGAGTTTGTGTGTTTGGGAGATTTTGCCAAAGAAGCATTGGCAAGTTACTGCAGTGTATCCTGGAGATATACTGCACTGCAGCCAAGGTGCACAAGCGATGGTGGAGGTGGATATCTAGGTTAGTGGATGAGATGGCTGACCAAGTGCGTTGCTTTATCAGGGGTAGTGTCAATCTCTTGCCTATTTTTGCAGCTGTATTCAACCAGGCAGATAGAGAGTACCTTTCAGTAGTAAGGAGGTGAGCAACCCTCCACAGAATATCTAGCCTTTCACCAGCCCTAGTAGGAATGGCAGTTATGCGGCTGGTCAGGTTGAGTTTCTGGCCAAAGGGCAGCCATCAGGATGATTATGGTAGGCGATTCAGCAATGGCAATGTCAGCGAATCCCAGGGGGAGGTTATTGGTTCCATCTTGTTGGAGATGGTCATTACCTGGTATTTGTGTGGTATGAATGTATGTGCTCCTTTTCAGCCCAAGTCTTGGTGTTGCCCAAGTCTTGCTACATGTTAACGTGGACTGCTTCATTATCTGAGGAATTGTAAATGGTTCTGAACATAGTACAATCACCAACAAGCAACCCATCTCTGATTTTCTGGTGGAGGGAAGGTCATTGATGGAGTAGCTAAAGATAGTTAAGCTGAAGATGCTGCCCTGAGGAACTTCCGCAGCGATATCTTTGGGATGCGGTGATTGACTGCCAATAACAACAATCATCTTCCTTTGTGGCAGGTATAGCTCTAGCCAGCTAGACAGTTTCCTCCCTATATCATTGATTTTCACTTTATCAGGGCGCCATGTGGCTAGATGCTGTCCTGATGTCAAGTGTGATCTGGGACTCAAGTCTCAGATCTGGAATTCAGATTCTGCGTCCATGTTTGGACCAAGGCTATATTCAAATCTGGAGCCTATTGATCCTGGCAAAATCCAAACTGAACATCAGTGAGCAGCTTCTAATTGAGTAAGTGCTACCTGATAGCATTGTTTTTACTCCTCCCATCACTGTGCTGATGATGGAAGTTGGCTGATAAGAGTGCAACTTGGCTGGATTAGATTTGTCCTGCTTTTTGTGGACAGTACATACCAGGGCCATTTTCCACATTATCGGGTAAGTGCCAGTGTTGTAGCTGTGCCTGAATATCTAAGCTGGAGGTCTAGCTAGTTCTGACCAGCTCAGACCTTGAGTACTACTCTCAAGATGTTATTGGGGTTTATAGTCTTTTCTATGTCCACGGCGCTCAGCCTTTTCTTGATGTCACATCAAGTGAGTTGAATTGGCTGTGCACTGTTATTTGTGATGGTGGTGACTTCAGAAGGAGGATCATCTATGTGACATTTCTGATGGGAAATAGTTGTAAATTCTTCAACCTTGTCTTTTGCACTTATGTGCTGAGCTCCACCATTGTTGAAGGTGGAAATATTCATGAACTTTCCTCCTCCAGTTACTTGCTTAATAGTCCACTGCTGATCATGGCTGCACATGACAGAGCTTGGGCTTAATCTGCTGCTTGTGTCTTGGCTTAGCTCTGTCTATAGCATGCTGCCTTCACTGCATGTAGGCGGTCCTATGATGCAACTTCACCAGGTTGGCACCTTATTTTGAGGTGCACTGGATGGTGCTCTCTGCATTCTCTTGTACAATTCCTATTGAACCAGAATAAAAACAATGTACTTCAGATGCTAGAGATCTGAAATAAAAACAGAAAGTACTGGAAAAATCTCAGCAGGTATGACAGCATTTGTGGACAGAGAAACAGAGTTAACTTTTCGTGTCCAATATGACTCTTCTTCGGAACATTAGCACTATCTATATTCATGTAGTGCCTTTATTTTGGTAAAATATCTCCAGTACATCATAGAAATACTAGGGCAAGAGCAGACTCAGCTAGATTGTAATTGTAATGACTTGATGGAGCAGGCAGGTTTCAACAAGAAACAGATAAACATTATTACAGAGAGCTTTTTAGGTGCTACATGCTCGATCAGGCCTCTTGTCAGGAAAATTGAACCCCCCCAGATTACCCACCCTGAGGGCTCATTGGTCAAAGCCTCCAAGAACATCATGTGATCCCTGACAGAGAGCAGGAGAGGTTATATCTTCAGTTGCTACATTTCCTTCCCCTTTAGTTTTTTTACTGTTTCTATTTACAGGGAATATTTGAACATCGAACCAATAAACATGACAAAAGCAACAGTTTCTTTACTTTCACAACGGCCTCTTCCCATTGTGAATTCTACGACCAATGGTGATTCTTTTTTAACAAGTGCGATGGTGCCAACACAGTTGACAAGTTTGTCATGAAGCGGCTATGGTAGTCGATCCTACCTAGGAAGGACTTGAGTTTGATTACATCGGACGGTGAGGGTGCATCTTTTATTGTCCGAACTTTCTCTTCCATCAGATGCAGACCCATGGCGCCCACCCTGTGACCCAGATAAGTAACTTCTGGCACTTGAAATGTGCATTTTTCCTTCTTTAATCAAACGCCAGCTTCCATGATCCATTTTAGCGCCTCCTCCAGGTTGGCCAACTGTTCTGTTACAGTTGACCCTGTGATCAGAATAACATCTAGGTATACTACCACTCAGGGAAGTCCTTGCAAAAGACTCTCCATTGTTCTTTGGCAGGTTGAGCAGGCAGACAATACTCCAAAGGGTAGGTGAGTGTACTGATAAAAGCCCTTGTGTGTGTTAATAGTCACATATTCTCTAGATGTGCTATCCAGTTCTAATTGTTGGTAGGCAGGGCTCATATCCAATTTTGTATAGGATTTGCCTCCAGCCAGCTTTCAATATAAATCATCTATTCTTGAAATGGAGTGCCTGTCTAGCTTTGCTGTCTTATTTACAGTCAATTTATAGTTCCCACAAATACGTTTGGTTTGGTCAGGCTTCATCACTGGAATTATGGGTATATTCTGAGAATTGGACAGGTTGGATGATGCCCAGCTTTTCTAACTGGCACAGTTCTGTATCCGCCTTCTCCTTCAATGCATAAGAAACAGGTCTAGCCTTAAAGAAATGTGGTGTCGCCTGAGGATCCACATATATATTTTTTTGCATGCCTTTTAACTTCCCTAATCCATCCAGAAATACATTGTCGTATTTCCTTAGCAGTTCAGGAAATCCTCCTGTTTTCAGGTGAAATATCTCAGACCAGTCAAGCTTGATCTTCTGTAACCAGTCTCGAGCTAAAAGACTGGGTCCTTCTCCTTTCACTATTATCACAGGCAGCTGGGCTGTCTGTTGCCTGTAGGGCACTGGTACTGTGGTGATGCCGTTTACATGAATAGATTCTCCAGTGTGTCTTTAATTTAGTGGTTATCCGCTCCAAATTTAATGGCTGGCTACCTTCATTAAGGTATTAGAATGTGTGCTCTCCCACCACTGTAGTTGAGGCTCCCTTATCCACCTCCGTTATTAATGGCTTCCCATTAACTTAGATTGTGACAATGATAGGTTTGGCTTTTGCAGCAGTGATGTTATACAGGGAATAGATGTTGGCAGCTTCAGGTTCTGCTGTATTTTTTAAATCAATCATGTTGGTTTGCTGTTTTATGGGCTGTTTTGGCTTTGCCCTGCATTGCCTTACTTCATGACCTTTCTTATGGCAATAATGCCATTCTGCCTCCTTGAATCTACAGGTATCCAGTCCATGGTCACCCCGACATCTATAACAAATTAGCCTTGGAGTCACTGCTGAAGTATTTCTACTAGGCCTTTTCATGTTTCTAACAGCAGACATTGCCTCTCGCTTTGATGCTGTGGGTCTGGTTCTCATGCCATGGTCGTGGTAGGTTGCCACCCCACGTGAAGAACGGTGCCATGTTGTGTGTGTTGCAAAGCCTGCAAGTTGCTCGCAGCACTTTCCATGGTGAGGGAGATTTCCAGGGTGTACTTCAAGTCGATGCGACCTCTGCGAGTAAATGGCGCTGAATGGTGTTGTCCTGAATTCCACAAACTAATTGACACCACAGGTGTCAATTACGAAGGTATAATAATTTTTAGAATATTTTCTGGTTTGTTGTAAAGTAGGTTTATTGGTGTCTGTGGATGGTTCTGTCTGTGTGATTTAATTACATTTGGAGTCAGGTGGACTGCAAGCTTGAAATTATCAGAAGGATCTAGGTGTAGAAATGTACTTGAAATGCTAATGAGTAAACATGGATTCATTCTTAGCATGTAAGGTGTGAAGGGAATTTGCATTTTTAGATAAGTGAAGGGATTTTTTGGATTTCAAAGGGATATTAGTATGTTTCCAACTAGCTAGCTAAGTAAGGCTAAGCAGTATGTTTATTTTCAACAAAGGTTACTGACAATATTGGCAGCATGAAAGCTTTTATATTATGGGAAAGGTACAGTTCCAAAGATACGTGGAACAATGGAATTTACATATTAAAGAGAGAGAGAAACATATATAAAGGAGAATGCAAGGCTATGTTGGAGGCCATGTAAAATCTAACGGGAGTGTGTGAAATAGCCTTGAAGAAGCCTCCAGCCATTTAAGCATAAGTCTGTTATGTCCAGTAACTGAAGTTGGAGAAAGCCATTTGGAATTCTACTGTCAATTGGGTACTGTGTTAACTGGCTGTTTTTTAAAATCTAAAATTTATATTAGACTGTTGCCTTAAAGGGGTGTGTAACTGGGAGTCAGGCTGATTAGGAATTTTAGGATTTGTTATAGTATTAGGTAATTGTTGTCTTATGTATGTGCTTGGAATCTTTTCTTTTGTTAATAAATATTTTAATTTAATTTTTTTAAATCTTTAATGGTCTTGATAGACTCATTGCTTCTGAATTCAGTGCACACATCTTCACATAATAAATACAAATTGCAAAACCATTGTGATAGCGTGGCCATGTTTCCCTTGTAGATTTGGTCCACCTGGCACAATTCATCTGCCATGCCATAACACACAGCATATCATTTAATGTGTCCCTGAAGTTGCAATGTTCTGTCAACTGCTTCAGTTTTGCTACATAGGTTGCGAAGAACTCTCCCGCGGCCGTAACTCTGAAATTTAAAATGCTACATTATTATGGATGGCCTTGGTTGGAAATGCGTTTTCACAAGGTCCACTAATTTATTAAAGGACTTAGAATTGGACGCGTTTGGGGCCATCAGGCTGTGGATAAGATTGTATGTCTTACTACCACATACACTCAGAAGGATAGCTTTCTGCTTTTCCTCCATGGTAATTTTGTTCGCTATGAAATAAAAACCAAGGCTCATGCTGGCTCCAGTCTTCCATAGTCACGTCATAAGGATTGGTTCTGCTGATGAGTGGTATGGCCGGTGAGTAGTTTCTTTTTCTTAAGATTTGATGTTCTCACATTAAAAAGGTGAGGTGCAGTGCCAGAGCTATTTTACCCTCGTCACCAAATGTAATTACTTGGTGGAATGGACAGTTTCAATAAGAAACAGGTAAACTTTATTACAGAGAGCTTTTCAGGTGCTACATGCTCGATCAGGACTCTCATCAGGAAGCCCCACCTCCTGGATTGCCTGCGCTTAGGGCTCATTGGTCAGCGCCTCCAAGAACATCATGTGACCCCTGATAGACAGCAGGAGAGGCTATAGCTTCAGTTACTATAGTAACGAAAGAATAACCTGCTGCCGTTTTGTCAAGACTTACACATGAGCAATTACTGCTTGAGGAAGCACTGGTTTCCAGGTGGATGAGCTTTAAGTTTCTAATATTAGCAAAGAAGCTACAGAACTGTCAGCTCTTTTATAACATTTTTAAAAAAGTTAAAAGAAGGTGAGCAGTATTTTGCACATGCATGAAAGTGCACACATACAAACTTTGCTTCTTCCAATTAGAGCAGGTTTTGGAGCCAACATCACAACTCAGAGCTACTGCTTCATATTACTCTAAAGTAAGCACTGATGTTTAGTCCATATCTGGAGTATAATTGGGTATTAAATGCAATTAGAACATCATCATCATTGTGAGTTAACATATCCTAGAGCTATATAAACATATAAAAAATGTTGTTTAAAATACAATTTAAGGCTGTTACAATAATCAGTTAAGCGTGTATGGTGTTGTGTAATTATGCCTAATTTTGTACATTAATTAACAGTTGCACAATTATGTGAATGATGCCAGAATATGCTTCACAAACCATTGTTAAAAAGTGATGGGGAGGAGGGGGAAGATACAATCATCTCAGATATGAACATTGAAGTGAGGTACATTTCTGCTGCCAGTGAAGATCATTTCTCCATGGTCATCATACCTGATCGAGTTTCCTGCGGACTGGCTTTGAAATAGTGAAAGTATTTATTTTTGCCCTTCTTAATAAAACATAGTGAATGTAAAGAAGGCTGAACAGTCTACAGGATAAAACAATACAATTGTGCACAGAGGCATCTGGGGTATGATTTTAACCAGGTAAGTTTTGGTTTTCAGTTTTAATCTCATTCACTGAAGCCAAACGCAGACAGGGGTACATTTAACTCCCGGGCCTCATTATAGTCACACCAGTGTGTTTCCCAGTGAAATGGCTAACCCGACCGATTGGAAACTGACTTCACTTCTGGTTGGTAATTTCCAGCAGGTCAGCCAATGGCCTATACTTAAAGAGGAAATGCGCCTCTTAAAATGTGGTTGCATTACCTTGTGGTTTCTTTGGTTTCCAAAGTACTGGAGGAAGAATCTTTCCTTTGTTGTGGTGGGAAAGACTTTAGAGACACTAATTGTCACTTGTAAAGGCATTAATGAAAGTCAGCATGGAATTATTAAAGGCAAATCTTGTTTGATGAATTGATTGAATTCTTTGATGAAGTAAAGGGTTGATGAGGGAAGTGAGATCGATGCTTGTGGATTTTTATCAAAAGGTGTCTGACAAAGTATTACATAATGGTCTTGTAAGAAAATTAAAATCCACAAGATTAAAGGGACAGTAGCAGTGATAGGGAATTGGCTAAGGGACAGAACGCAGAGTAGCAGTGAACCATAATTTTTCAACTTGGGGGAAAGTATATAGTGAAGATTCGCAGGGGCCAGTGTGAGGATGACTGTTTCTTTCTGTTGTGTCATAATGACCTGGACCGGGCATTATTTCAAAGCTGGCAGTTGACATGGCACCTGGAAATGTAAGTGAGCAGTGGGAGGGATATCAACAGACTTCAGGCATACATAGATTGGTGAAATTGGTAGACATATTGCAGATGTAATTTAACACAGAGAAGTGTGTACATTGGTAGGGAGAATGGGATTTTGAAGGTGGCAGGACAAGTCAAGATGCTGGAAAAAAAAAGCATATGTGATTTTTGCTTTTATCAGTAGAAGCAGAAAGTACAAAAACATGGAGGTTATGCTAAAACTTCATGGAAAACTAATTAGGCCTCAGCTGGACTACTGATGGTGTCCCTAAACAGGGTGAAGAATAAAATGTTGCTGTACAAGATAAGAGCTCATGGTGTTGGGGGAGATAATATTAATATAGATAGAGGATTGCCGAACAAACAGGAAACAGAGTTGGGATAAATAGGTCATTTTCAACATGGCAAACTATAACTAAATCAGTGTTATAGAGATCAGTGCTGGGATCTCAGCTATTTACAATCTATATTAAAGGCTTGAATGAAGGGACTGACTATATTGTGGCCAAATATGCCAATGATGCAAAAATAGGTAGGAAAACAAGTTGTGTGGGGGATTCAGTCTGTAAAGAGATATAGATAGATTAAGAGTGTGGGCAAAAAAATTGGCAGATGGTTTATAATGTGAGCAAATTTGAGATTGTCTACAGTGGCAGGAAGAATAGAAAAGCAGTATGTTATTTAAATGGAGAGAAACTGCAGAATGTTGTGATAAAGAGGGATCTGGGTGGCCTGGTTCAAGAATCACAAAAAGTTAGCAAGTAATTAGGAAGGCAAATTAAATGTTGGTGTTTATTGCAAGGGGTATGGAATATACAAACATACAAAATAGGAGCAGAAGTAGACCATTCGGCCCCTCAAGCCTGCTCTGCCATTCAATAAGATCATGGCTGATCTGTTTGCGTTTTGAGTTCCACATTCCCATCTACCCCTGATAACCTTTGATTCCCTTGCCTAACAAGAATCTATCTCCCTCTGCCTTAAAAATATTCCGTGACCCTGCCTCCACCACCTTCTGAGGCAGAGAGTTCCAAAGTCGCACAACCTTCTGAGAGAAAAAAATTCTCCTCATCTCTGCCCTAAAAGGGCAACCCCTTATCTTAAAACAGTGCCCCCTAGTTCTGGACTCACCCACAAGAGGAAACATCCTTTCCACGTCCATCTTGTCAAGGCCATTCAGGATCTTATATACTTCAATCAGGTCATCCCTCACTCTTTTTTAAACTCCAGTGGAAACAAGCATAAAAGGAGGGAAGCCTTGTGTGTAGGGCACTGGTGAGACCACATCTAGAGCATTATGTACAGTTTTGGTCTCCTTACTTAAGCAGGGATATACCTGTGTTGGAAGCAGTTCAGAGAAGGTTCATTCGACTGATTCCTGGGATGAAGGGATTGTCTTATGAGGAAAAGCTGAACAGGTTGGGTTTATATTCATTGGAGTTTTGAAGAATGAGATTTGATCTTATTGAAAAATATCGGATTCTGAGGCGGTTGGGGGAGACATGGTGGGGCAGGGAGCTTGACATGTTAGATGCTGAGAAGTTCCCCTTGTGGGGGAATTAAGGACAATGAGCATCGTTTAAAAATAAGGGGTCTCTGATTTAAGACAGAGATGAGGAGAAGTTTCTTCTCTGAGAGGGTCACTAGTCTTTGGAATTCTCTTTCCCAGAGAGCAGTGGAGGCTTGGTCATTATATATATTCAAGCCTGACTTAGACAGATTTCTGATCAATAAAGGAATCAAGAGTTATGGGGGCAGGAATGAAAGTGGCGTTAAGGCCACAATCAGATTATCCATGATCTTACTGAACGGTGAAGCAGGTTCAAGGGGTCGATTGGCCTCCTCTTGCTCTTATTTATTATGATCATATGATCTTATGAAAAGATTTATAAAAATGTTGCCCAGGTCAGGGACTTCAGTAACATGGACAGACTGATGAAGTTTGGTTTGTTCTACTTAGGGCAGAGAAGTTAAGAGAAGATTTGATAGAGATGTTCAAAATCTGGAATAGTTTTGATTGAGTAAATAGAGAGAAACTGTTTCCCATGGCAGAAAGGTATAACCAGTGGAGACAGATTTAAGATAATTGGCAAAAAAACTCGCGATGACGTGAGGAAAATATACTGTGTAGTAAGTTAAACTGACTGAAAGGGTGGTGGAAGCAGATCCAAGATGAACTTCTGAAAGGAAATTGTATAAATACTTGAAGGGAATATGTTTTACAGTGCTATTGGGACAGGGCCAGGGCTGGAATTTTATGGCCCTTCCCGCCGACAGGATTTTCTGTTCCAGCCAAAGTTTTTTGAACAGTTCACCGCATTTGATGGCCCCGTCCAGTCCACGATGGGGCCATAAAATTCTGCTCAGGGAGTGGGAATAACTGGATAGCTCTTTCAAATAACTGTCAGAAATGCGATGGGCCGAATGACCTCCTTCCGTGCTGTGATTCTATGAATCTGTAATTCTATGAAATGACTTTCAGGTAAGCCTCCAGGTGGAGGTGCTTGTGGAAGAATTCAGGGCAAGGAGGGATTTGCTATTCCTCAGCAGTGCCAGGAATGTATCTAATGTCCATATATATATATATATAAAGTATGTTTCAACTAGGTAAGGAGGAGTCGAATGGCTCTCCTCTTTTCCCTCTCCTCGTTTGGCTGCAACAGTTTGTTTTTTGTTTTGCAAAGGATACACTTGCTGATTTAGTGAATACTTAACTGTTTATGTGCTGTGATCATAAAAGAACCAAACAGACAGGTTTTTTTTAAGTTTAACAAAGAAAAAGGTTAGTTTTATTATACTTAAACTGAGCTAAGTAAAATAATAAAATATGCTCCAACTTTTACATACACACACTTGAAGTTCACATACACGCAAATACAGACTACAAAGTGGGGAAGGATATATTGGCCAAATTAGAGTCCAGAAAAGTTAAAAGATTGGTGACTCAGATGGCTTCAGTCTGAATTTGGTGGTCTTATGACTATCCTTCAGTGGTCCGATGCTTCCAGTTGAAAGAAGTAGTTGGCAGAGTTGGTTGTTCCTCAGGCGATGGTAATGCTGGGTTGAATTCTTTTAAGAAATCTATGCCTGCAACAAGAGTGTCCCTAGATGGACACAGCAAACAGGGCTCAAAGCTTGTGAGGAGGGTTGAAGAGAGATAGAGGCAGGACAGGCCACACTTGGGTCTACTCTCTCAGTGTCTCAGCTGCTTGTCCTCAGTTCTGCTGAGAAAACATATGGATAAAACTTACAAAGGGCTGACTTATCATGCGATATTCCCTTGCCAATTGCCATGGCGATCCAATAAGGTCATTGTCAGTGTATTCCAAGGGTAATTTAACTAGATTATGTCTGAGAAGCTCTCTTAGCCAGGGTCCCATTGCCCAAGTGATTAGGCTTGATGGTTGATCTCCAAAAGTTAATACCACAGGTGATTGCCTTAATGTCTTTTTTTTTATTCATTCATGGGCTGTGGGCTTTGCTGGCTGGGCCAGCATTTATTGTCCATCCCTAGTTGCCCTTAAGAAGGTGGTGGTGAGCTGCCTTCTTGAGCCGCTGCAGTCCATGTGGTGAAGGCACACCCACAGTGCTGTTAGGAAGGGAGTTCCAGGACTTTGACCCAGCAATAGTGAAGGAACGGCAATATATTTCCAAGTCAGGATGGTGAGTGACTTGGAAGAGAATGTCTAGGTGGTGGTGTTCCCATGTATCTGCTGCCCATGTCCTTCTAGATGGTAGTGGTTGTGGGTTTGGAAGATGCTGTCGAAAGAGCCTTGGTTAATTCCTTCAGTGCATCTTGTAGATGGTACACACTGCTGTTACTGTACAGCAGTGCTGGAGGGAGTGAATGTTTGTGGATGTGGTGCCAATCAAGCGGGCTGCTTTGTCCTGGATGGTGTCAAGTTTCTTGAGTGTTGTTGGAGCTGCATTCATCCAGGCAAGCGGGAGTATTCCATTACACTCCTGACTTGTGCCTTGTAGATGGTGGACAGACTTTGGGGAGTCAGGAGGTGAGTTACTCATCACTCAATTCCTAGCCTCTGACCTGCACTTGTAGCCACAGTATTTATATGGCTAGTCCAGTCCAGTTTCTGGTCAATGGTAACCCCCAGGATGTTGATAGTGGGGGATCCAGTGGCGGTAATGCCATTGAACATCAAGAGGTAACGGCTAGATTCTCTCTTGTTAGAGATAGTCATTGCTTGACACTTGTGTGGTGCGAAAGTTACTTGCCACTTGTCAGCCCAAGCCTGGATATTGTCCAGGTCTTGCTACATTTGGACATGGACTGCTTCAGAATCTGAGGAATCACGAATGGTGCTGAATATTATACAATCATCAGCGAACATCAACACTTCTGACCTTATGATGGAAGGAAAATCATTGATAAAGGAGCTGAAGATGGTTGGGCCAAGGACACTATCCTGAGGAATTCCAGCAGTGATGTCCTGGAACTGAGATGACTGACCTCCAACAACCACAACCATCTTCCTTTGTGCTAGACATGAATCCAAACTGTGGAGAGTTTTTCCTCTGATTCCCATTGACTTCAATTTTGCTAGGGCTCCTTGATGCCACACTTGGTCAAATGTGGCTATGATGTCAAGGGCAGTCACTCTCACCTCACCTAGGGAGTTCAGCTCTTTTGTCCATGTTTGAACCAAGGCTTTAATGAGCTCAGGAGCTGAGTGGTCCTGGGGGAACCCAAGCTTGCAGTCAGTGAGTAGGTTATTGCTAAGCAAGGGTCAATAGGACAGGCGATGTAAGTTCTTCATAGTCTCCAGGAGCATAAATTTCCCCCCCCTTATGGGGGGGAAGTTCAGGAGCGGGCGCATGGAGGCGCGCCTCCAATCGGCACCCCTGATTGGGGGCGCACCACTATTTTACATGGGTGTGCCAATTAAGGCCTGCCCAGCAAGACGTCTGCCAGGAAGTGCTATGTACTCCCTGTGTGTGGTTTGGGGGGCGGGGGGGGGGGGGAATTCCCTGAACCCAAAGTGCGCTCTTTCGCGCATGCGCACTCATCTCCCTGAGGCCAAGTGCTGGCTCAGGGAGATTGGCTCCACATTTAAAAATGCTAAAAACAGAAAAACAAAAATTCCATGATATGTCCCCTCATGTGACACTGTCACATGAGTTGGTACATGTCCATCACTGTCGGTTAAACTTTTATTAAATTTTTAAAAACCTACATGAAACCTCATCCTGCCCATGGATGAGATTTCATGCTTTCTCTGAAACCCGCCAGGGCTCCCGGCCTGCCCGGTTGGATGGGCAGCCCTGTCAATTACGTAAATTGTTGTATTAATGGCCTCAATGGACTGTTGACAGGTCACAGACGCACATCTGATTGGGCTGAGCCCCTGCCGACCTGAAAATTGAAATGACGCAGGGTGACGTCGGGAGTTCTGCCCGGCGTCATCTCATGTCATTTTACGTCTCGGCAAGCGGGCCCCGCCTCCCGCTCACCGATCAGGAAATCCTGGCCCAGGAGTTTATTGTTTTTGCTGTGTTTTGCAGACATGCTGGGCAGAATTTTACAGCCACGTTGTGGGAGGGGTGAGGCCATAAAATGCTTCAAGCCATCCAGAAGTCCATTGACTTCAGCAGGACTGGAAAATCCCACTGGCGGGAGAGGCCTATAAAATTCTGCCAATGCTGCCTCCATTCCAATTTATTGGAATGTGGAATATATGGCGATGCAAATTGGGTAGCCATCTTGGACTTTGATCTCAAGTTATCTTTAGTCTCGGTGTTTAAAAATTATGTTTTTAAAAGTTTGATTTATGTTTCCAGCCAGTGGATTAACATTCTTTTTTTGGCATAACACACATCATCATGGCACATAGATTTAAGAAGAATGATATCATCATTTGATGATCACTAGAAGTACAACATCATATGCTTCTAAGGGATAGCAGCATGCCATCACTAGAAGGGAAGTGTGTCATGTGATCCAATCTCAGTATCACTTTGGCCTGTGAGCAGAAAACAGCACACACAGCTCTGTGCTGATGTCCTCAAGCTTTCTACCCATGCATGCATATTTTCATGTGCTGAGTTTAAATAAATGAGCACACAACATGTTTGCACAATTCCTTTTGAGTGATTGGTGCCTTTATATCGTTATAAAAATACAACAATATCCACAAGAGTTCAAGAATTGTTGTGCTATATTATTAAATCTGTAGGGGCACAGTGACCAAGGTTTTCTGGCGGTTGGGTTGTGTGCTTGATCTTACCTGCAATTGACACAAGCAACTCCAGGGCAGCCTTATTTCAATGTTTTTGGCAGGGTACATTCTTTTTTCTTTATTTGTTCATCAAATGTGGATGTCGTTGGCTAGGCCAGTATTTGTTGCTACCCCTAATTGCCCTTGAGAACTTAAATAAGATAAGTGAAAGATGGCACATTTTGGTAGGAAGAATTAGGAGGCCATATATTCCTTAGAAAATAAGGCCTAAGGGTATTCAGCATTCAGCATTCAGCACAATTGATGATCTGATTACAAATTATGCTGGTTTAGCGAAGTGAAGTCAAACTTCTTGTCAAATTCATTTGCATATCAACAAATGTAAAATCTTCCATGTACCAGTGCAACTTGTCAGCGTTTTTAAAACATAGCCTTTCCTTACAAAAAAATTTGCATTAAAAAGTATTCCATGATATATGTAGGAGTGGTAACCTGGTGCAATATTATTAATTCAGTTGAAAGTGGGTTTATTATGAAAGATTAAGCATTTTTAATCAGTATGTCTGGCCTAGTCCAGTACCTCTGAGTAACATAATTTAAACAACTGAAAAAAACCTATATAAAACCAATTACTAGTTAAGTTGGTGTATAGTAGTCAGTTTCTTAGTAAATTAAAAATATATTTAAAAGCTTTTAAAAGGTGTCCTTGTGCCTAAAAAAAGGAGTAATTTTAAAGACCTCGTCAAAGGCCTGTAAAGGGGTGCAATTCACAGAAACTCGTTATGGTGATGAATTTGATTTGGGGGCATGGCCATGATTGGGGATAGGGCCGACTTCCAGCACAAAAAATTGCAGAAACTCCATAAACATTGAATGTAATTTGCTTGAAATTTCTCAGTCCGCTGTGCTGGTTTGGCCACTTTTGTGTGAATTGCACTGGGAACACCATTACAACCTAACGAGACTCCTGAAGGCATGACTGAGTGGGTAGAGGAGCAAAGAGATCTGTGAGTACAAATGCACAAATCCCTAAAAGTAGTGACACAGCAGCTCAAAGGAGCAGACAGATTCATAGAGAAACAAAGACCAGGCACACTAAATTAGCAAAATCTAGTGGTGTAGAACCACCAAAGTATTTAATTTGTGTCTAAATCTATTCATCATCTTGCCTTGGCCCTTCAAATTATTTCTGTCATTTTGCTTTCCTTAGCAATGGTACATGACAATTAAATGCTGCTGTAAGTAGTGTTTAACATTTCCAATGTGGTGACAGAAAATGTGTGCCATGTCCATCGCTTCATCATTATTGCCTCATTTAATTTTTTTGTGTTTTGCACCTGTACCTTTATTGCAGGTCTTTCTGGCACCTAATGCAAGTGACACAGGAAAAGCCTTATAACTGCATAAATGAGCATGTAACCGGTGGACTGAGTTTCACTACCCCCACCACCCCATCCCCTGTTTTCTGTCCCTGCCCTCTGAGCAACACTGCAAAACTGGTGTAAGCCGGCAGGAAATTTGTGCACAGAAATTACCAGCAGCAATGACCTATAAACAGAGCCATTGCGAGGCTGTAGAAAATGGAATCAGAATCCTCAAGAGATTTTGCCACAAAATTCCTGCAGAAATCCTTAAGATTGCAAAGATGTGAGGCACCAAATGCATCATCTGAAATGTTATGGGAAAGACTTTTCTATTATTGTATTTTTCCAATAAGAAGATGTAAGTTTGGGAATGTTAGTGGAAACAACAGAAAAGTTTTATGGTAGCAGTTTCTTTAAACTTTAGCATTAATAGCACTCTCACATGACCTTTCCATATTTACACCCACAAGTGGATGCACAGAATTATGTAAATGAAATCATTTACAGGATTTACGTAATCTTGGTTACTATAAGGGGTCAGTTAGCAGCCACTGATGTAAAGTAGTGCTGAGGATATCACAAGTGTATATATTGAGATCAATTACTTAAAATAGCTTAATTAACAGTAAATGATCACAAGAATAACTTATGAATCTTCCTGTCACGGCTTATTGTAAACTGCAAGCTGACTAGATTATTGAATCTTTCACTGAGGTATTAGAAGTATCACTGAATACTAGGTGCCTTATGAGTATCTGCTTACAACCAAGTCTCAGCAGATTTATCTGTACTTGTTCCATGAAGGGGATTTACCTGAAAGGATTGCATCTGCTCTCTACACGGATGTTAAATGTTCCCTGTACGTTTATTTAAACTGAGACCCCATATGTCTGATCAAGTGGATTTTATAGATACCTTAGCAGAAGAGAAGTGAGTTCTCCTGGCCAAAACCCCTTACTCAATCACCAGCAATACAGATAAACTGATCATTCTTTTAACTGCTATGTGGGCTTTGTTTTGTCATGTGCAGCTTGGCTACATAACAGAGTGGCAGGATTTCAAAAAGTAATTCATTGTAAAGTCCTTTGCAATGTCTTGAGGATGGGATACGTTGTCATAGGAACATACGACTTAGGAGCAGGAGTAGGAGTAGGCCATTTGGCCCTTCGAGCTTGCTCTGCCATTTAAGGTCATGGCTGATCTCACTGTAGTCTCAACTCTACCTACCTATCTGCCCCCCATAGCTCTTGAGTCCCTTGTCTACCATAACTCTATCTAAATCAGCCTTGAATAAATTCAATGATCCAGCTTCCACTGCTTCCTGGGGAATAGAATTCCACAGACTAATGACCCGCTGAGAGAAAAAAAAAATTCTCCTAATCACCATCTTAAAAGGGAGATATCTTATTCTTAAACTGTGTTCCCTGGTTCTAGACTCCCCACAAGTGGAAACATCCTCCAGGTATCCACCTTATCAAATCCCCTCAGGAGCTTATGGCTGGAATTTTCCCATCCCGCCTGTGGTGGGTTTCATGGAGGGGGGGAGCGGAAAATCCAGCAGCAGAAAAAAAGTCACAAATTGGCCATCGTAAAAACAAGTTCCAATTCTCCCGACAGGGTGTTCATAGCGGGTCGGTTATCCCGCTGTCTAGTGGCGCGAATTCTATTTGCATTCATTAGCATGTCATGAATACTCATTAAAACAGCTGCTCACTGGAATCTTACCAGACCTTCCAATCTTCCGTCATGCCAGCAGGAAATTATCTCTGTGTCAAACCCGTTTGAAAAGGGGTGGCGTGCACAAGTTGGACCTCAGTTCATTGGTAACTTTGAGGTGGGTGGAACATATCTGCCATAGCACTGCACCCGTCTTGTGATGAATGCCACTCTCTTGAGGCTGTAGAGTTGGACTGCTCCTTCTCTTTGCTTTCATTGTCCCGAGGAACGCCACTGTGCTGTGGTACTCATGCAGGCTTCCACTTCCAGAGATTTGCACTTCAACCAGAGCTGGGTTGTGAGACGAGGGTCAGGTTGACGAACATGATGGGGGCAAAGGGAAAGGATGGTGGTGGGATGGCAGTGAGAGGGAAGGGCGAACACGATGGGGGCCTTTCTGGGGTCACCCTCTAACCTCTTATTGCCGCAGGAGCCTGCTTAGAAAGAAAGGAGGAAGACCTCCTTGCATTGAAAGCCACTTAAAGCCAATGGTTTAATTGGCACTGTTAAAGGGCTACTCAGAACTCAGTGGCTTCACATCACAGTCGCTGCATCTCAAGAGTAACACATAGGAATGTAGAATTTGGGAATGCAGGCAATAGTGAGGGAGGCACAACTGTATCATATATGGAGTTCCATCAATGAAGGTTTGATACGTGTTCACCAGATGCACCCATGATACATTAATTGCTGACAGGTTCCAGGAAGAGTAAAGTTAAGTGAGGGAATATGGCTACTCTCTCTTCGCCCTCAAAGCCATTTTCTCTCAACACAGGGGAAGTTCACCCAGTTGCAACGAGAACGAGTCCTGTATTCACACTTGCCTCATGAATTGCCAGGCCATGATCTTTGCTTTGGTCCATGGGGCCCTGTGAGTGAGCTCACTCTGGGAACTGAGAGCCCACATAGGAACAAGAGCGATGCGAGACAACACATGAAGCCTTTGCCGCCATTTAATGATGCAAACAATGCTGTGACTGAGATGTGGACATGCCTAGGGATCTCCTCCTCTCGTGCATGCCTTTTCTTCTGGCACTACCCCTGGGGACACACACATGCCACTAAATTATCAATGCTGATGAGCCCTTGTCAGTGGTGTTCTTTGAGGAAGGAGAATTAGAAATGCTAACATCACACACTTCCAATAAAGATTTAAAAACATCTCCCTGACATCACACAAGGGTTGCAGATACTAGTCCAACTGAGGCTGAAATCACAGCAATATAAATCTCACAGTGAGACACTATCACTCAGTGGGAGGAAGGCTAAACCTCGAAATAAGAGGATTCCAACGTACAAAATCACAACGCCTTCAACTGACAGGAACATTCACATAACCATCAAATGTATTCACAAAAGTGCAATTTATTTACATATCTAGCATACCCATGACCGAAAAGTGACATCAATTTTTCTTAACTTCCCTAACTCCAGCGCAACCTTTGGATGCAACCGCAGTGGAGGTGGAGGCAAGCCTGCTGACTGCTACATCCTGATGTCTGTGGTGACCTTGGCAGATGTCATCTGTTGGCCTGAAGCCTAGAGGGTTCCGGCCTGATAAGGGTCACCTGCTCAGAGGCAGAAGCATCCTTGGTATCCTGAGAAGTTGGAGTGGATTGGGTCACAGGCAGAGGGGGCTGTGATCAGCTGCACAGCCTTGGAGTGTCCTGAGAGGAGGCCCCTGGGGTGTCCAGCTGATGCTCCTTCTCCCTGTGGGTGCCTGAGGAGCCCATCCTGACTCCTGCAGAAGATGGTGCACCTGGAGGGAGGTCAAGAGGCCTCGACCCCATGTCGCCTACATCCTGATGGTGCACACCAGCGTGTGTGACCATGGAGTGCAGGGCCGAGCACAAAACTGGCAGGACTTGCTGGACCAAGGTCTCCATGGTGATCACCAGCGTTCCCATGGTGCCCTTGAGGCACTTGCATATCGGAGCATTACATCAGGCCGAACACGGATGGACCCCTCCATCGTTTGCTCTAGTCTTCTGAATGACTGTTAAATCTCTGCCTGATGTTCCACTGCCTGTCTTTGCATCTCCGGTATTGATTTGGCGGCTGCTTCCAGAGGCTCATCATCTGACTCGTACTGAGCGGGTGGCTGGCCTCCAGCAGCCCTCTGAGTGCCGGAGACCTGGGCTGTCCCTGCCTCTGACTGTTGCGGGATCGTGTCAGTGAGGTGTTCTCCAGAAAGTGAGCCCGAGCCTAATCTACATCTGTGCCTCACCGATGTGTGTGTCTCTGAGCTGATGGAGGGTGCATGTAAGTGCCATGACAGTTCTTCCGGAGCTTCCTCCTTGGATGAGGTCTGGGGGCTCGCACTGGTGGTGCTGGACTGGCTTGAGGGCCTTAATCTGCTGGCGTATAAAAAATAGCGTTTCAGCTAATGAGCATGAGCTAGACAGAGACTGCATATGACCCACTATGAAAGTCAGGATTTGATGAAGTGATGGAGCTGTGATCCGTGCTAGGTTTGTGGGAGAGGTCGATCTCTCCTTCCCCACAGGAACAATTCCTGTCCTCCCCAGCCAGCTCGGCTGCAGCATCCTTGAACTCAGTGAGGGCAATGCTATCAGCCGTCCCTCCCCTGGTCTGCAATTTTTCGTGCCTATGGTGCGCTGGCTTGGCCTGTATGAAGAAGAAAGAAAGGCATGTGGTGAGATGGGATGTAGCAGAGGTTGGGTAAGATGCATGCCCCCTGTGTGTGGTGAGCATTCCCCCGAAGGGCCAGAGGATGGAGTGTGAGCAACATGTTAGATGGGATGGTGGTGATGTGAAAGTCTTGGTGAGAGAATGAGTGTTGATAAGTGTCACACGCTAATGGTTGCATGAAACCCTTGAAGAGAGGAGCCGTTTGAGTGCATGATGCCATGATGAGAGTTGATATTGGAGGGTGTTGAAGGATGACTGACCCTGGCAGAGTGGAGGAGATCATTCATCCTCTTCCTGCACTGGGTGACATTTCGGGCGCAGTTGCCTGCCGCAATGGCCTGCTCTGCGACGGTGTCCCAGGCCCAAGAGGTGAGGCTGCTGCGTTTCCTGCAGCCATCCCTGGGATAGGCCGATCCTGTGCACTCGCATCCCTCTGATCAAGGGCTGGAGGGCCTGGTGTGTGAAGCGGGATGCTGCCTTCCTGTTCAGGCTCTCGGCCTTCCTCTTCTCGCTGCCAGACATCTCTGGCAGGTTGGAGAGAGTGAGATTGTGTGTTGGTCTGGCCTTTAAATATGGCGCCTGGACCTCCGAACCCGCCAGCTGATGCATGCGCAAGTCCGCGCTTGAAAATCTCCCTGAGGCACAGAAGTGCCTCAGGGAAATGAACAGTTTTCAAAATAAAAAATAAAGGTCAAATGGACTGATAGGCGCTTCTGGATAATTAGTGAGGCTCCAAGCGCAGAATCGAGCGTGAGCTGCCGCCATTACGGGTAGCAGGCCGAGCGTGAGCTGCCGAAACTGCCCGCTACCGCACTTACTTTCATTATGGGAAAATTCCACCCAATATGCTTCAATCAGGTCACCTGTCTTTCTACTAAACTCCAATTGGTAAACTCCAACCTGTTCAATCTTTCTTCATAAGATAAGCCCTTTATCCCAGGAGTCAGCCTAATGGACTTTCTCTGAACTGCTTTTAATATAATTATATCGTTATTCAAATAAGGACACCAGAACTGTACACAGTATTCCAGATGCGGTTTCACCAAGGCCTTGTACAGCTGCAGTAAAACAACCCTACTTCTACATTCCATTTCCTTTGCAATAAGTAGTGACATGCCATTTGCCTTCCTAATCACTTACTGCACCTATGTACTAACTTTTTGTGATTCATGTACCAGAGACTGAATTTTGCCCTTGTCGGGTGGGCTCAGCGGAGGCGGGCAGGGGCGGTTGGGAAGACGGCCGCCTCTTGCGATCGGGGCCGGACCGCAATTTTACACTGGCGGGCCAATTAAGGCCCGCCCAGTATGAAACACGAGCGGCAGCGCTCAGCGCTGCCTGTGTTTGGGGGTGGGGGGCTGGGGGGGAGGGCGAGTGTGAACTTCGCACATGCTCGCATGAAAATCTCCTTGAGGCACAGAGATGCCTCAGGGAAATAAACAGCTTTCAAAATAAAAAATAGAGATATTAAAACTGTTATAAAACATGTCTCCTCATGTGACTCTGTCACATGAGCAGGGACATATTATTAATTAAATTTTAAAATTTTAATTTTATTTTTATTTGCTTTGGAAACCTCATCCAGCCGATGGATGAGGTTTCCAAAAAAAATGCAAAGGCCGCTTGGCCTAACCGTAAGGTTGGACAGGCAGTGAAAAATTTCTTTTAATTACCTTTTTAATTGCCTTTTAATTGTCGGCGGGTGCGCTGCCGACTCTGGCGCGCGCCTGCCAAACAAAATAACGCGCAAGTGTGTGATGATGTTGGGATGCTTACCTGAGGTCATCGCGCGTCATTTTACGCTTGGTCGGATCAGGCGTGCACCCACCCGAAGAGCTAAAATTTCAGCCCCAGGACACTGTACAACCGAGTTCTGCAATCTTTCACCATTTAAATACTATACTGCTTTTCTATTCTTCCTGCCAAAAGGAAGCCTAGAATTTGTTATGTAGATGAAGCCTTACTTTTCTGTAGGAATTGCAGAATGTGTTTACATTTTTAGAATAGCCTGTTAGCCGATTATAGATACCATTTACAAAAGAAGATTTTTTAAATATTCAGGGTTAAGAAAAGACCATTCCATCAATTATCAGCTTAATATGAGTACAAATCTGAATACATCTCCCTTCCAAATCCTTTCTGTGGAAAACAAAATAGCAATGTTTCATCACAGAGAATGAACTACTTTTTCTTCTGTCCAGCTCAAGCCAACAGAACACTTTATCAAGGCAAGAATCAAAAAACAGGAATAAAGAAGGCTGGAAACTTTTGCAGAGCTTGTAGAGTTTGAGAATATATCAGAATCAATCTTGCTGGCCAGCTATTTTACTTCTTAGTATTGGTTAATGTACCAGCTTGTACAATTCTATCTATATCTGAATGTAGAGATTTGGTGATTGCTTGTCTTACAGATGTTGGGTCAGTCACCTTATAATGAAATATTATCATCACCAAAGAGAACACACCTCACCTTACTGATGCAGGTGAATTCATTTTAACACTGTAACAAGTGGGAACAAATTTCATGGAACTAAAGTACAAGTTACTTAATTTGAAATGAAAACAGGCAATGCTGGAAATACTAAGTAGGTCTGACAGCATCTGTGGAGAGAAACAGAGTCAACAAGCTGGATTATTGTTTTGGGGTCAGGACCCCGGTGTCGGGGCTAAATCCCTGTTCCAACAAATAGTTATCCAACATCAGTTTCAAAGGAATGGGCAATTAATGGTCAGAAGACAAAAACAAAAAACGTTGAAAAAGCTCAGCAGGTTTGACATCATCTGTGGAGAGAAAGACAGAGTTAATGTTTCCAGTCCTTATCACCCACCTCCAGTATTCTCCCTCCACTTGGACCCCTCCCTCTGGCCTCTTACCTGCTCTTGATCTTTTCATTAAGAACTGTCAGCATGACATCGGCCATCTCAATTTCTCAGCTGCTCTCACCCACTCTAACCTGTCTCCTCCTGAACTTGCCGCACACTGTTCCCTCAGGTCCAACCCTGACTTTGTTATCAAACCTGCCAACAAGGGTGGTGCTGTTGTTGTCTGGTGTACTGACCTCTACCTCGCAGAGGCAGAGCACCAACTTTCAGAAACATCCTCCTACCTCCCCTGGACCATGACCCCACCACCAAACATCGAGCCATTGTTTCCAGGACTGTCAGTGACTTCATCTCCTTTGGAGATCTTCCCTCCAAAGCTTCCAACTTCATAGTCTCCCAACCTCGGACAGCCCACATCTACCTCTTCCCCAAAATCCACAAACAGGACTGTCCCAGTAGAACGATCATTTTAGCTTATTCCTGCCCCGGGGAACTCACTTCTCCCTGTCTTGACTCTGTTCTCGTTCCCCTTGTCCAGTCTCTTCCCACCTACATCTGTGATTCCTCTGATGCCCTACATCATTTCAACTATTTCAGTTCCCTGGCCCTAACTGCCCCCTCTTCACCATGGACGTCCAATTCCTCTACACCTCCATCCCCAACCAGGATGGTCTGAGGGCTCTCCACTTCTTCCTTGAGCAGAGGCCTAAACAATCCCCATCCACCACTACTCTCCTCCGTCTGGCTGAACTTGTTCTCTCATTGAACAATTTCTCCTTAAACTTGTCTCACTTCCTCCAAATAAAAGGTGTGGCTATGGGTAACTGCATGGGCCCCAGTTATGCCTGTCTCTTTATAGGGTATGTGGAACATTCCTTGTTCCAGTCCTACTCAGGCCCCCTCCCACAACTCTTTCTCCGGTACATCGATGACTGTTTCGGTGCCGCTTCATGCTCTCGTCTGGATCTGGAAAAATGTATCAATTTTGCTTCCAATTTCTACCCCTCCATCACTTTCACATAGTCCATCTCTGACACTTCCCTTCCCTTCCTTGACCTCTCTGTCTCAATTTCTGGTGATAGACTGTCCATCAATATTCATTACAAGCCCACCAACTCCCACAGCTGCCTTGACTACAGCTCTTCACACCCTGCTTCCTATAAGGACTCCATCCCATTCTCTCAGTCCCTTCGCCTCCGTTGCATCTGTTCCGATGATGCCACTTTCCAAAACAGTGCTTCTGACATGTCTCCCTTCTTCCTTAACCGAGGTTTCCCACCCACGGTGGTTGACAGGACCCTCAACCGTGTCCGACCCATCTCCCGCTCCTCTGACCTCACACCTTCCTCTCCTTCCCAGAACCATGATAGGATCCCCCTTGTCCTCACTTTTCACCCCACCAGCCTCCACGTTCAAAGGATCATCCTCTGCCATTTCTACCAACTCTAGCATGATGCCACCACCAAACACATCTTCCCTTCACCCCCTGTCAGCATTCCGTAGGGTCCCATTCCCTCTGGGACACCCTGGTCCACTCCTCCATCAGCCCCAACACCTCAAACCCCTCCCACGCCACCCTCCCATGCAACCACAGAGGGTGCAACACCTGCCCCTTTACTTCCCCCCTCCTCACCGCCCAAGGGCCCAAACACTCCTTTCAGGTGAAGCAGCATTTTACTTGCACTTTCCTCAATTTCATTTACTGCATTCGCTGCTCCCAATGTGGTCTCCTCTACATTGGAGAGACCAAACGCAGACTGAGTGACTGCTTTGCGGAACACCTTCGGTCTGTCCGCAAGCATGGCCCAAACCTCCCTGTCGCTTGCCATTTCAACACACCATCCTGCTCTCATGCCCACATGTCCGTCCTTGGCCTGCTACAATGTTCCAGTGAAGCCCAATGTAAACTGGAAGAACAGCACCTCATCTTACAGCCTTCCAGACTTAACATTGAGTTCAACAACTTCAGGCCATGAACTCTCTCCTCCATCCCCACCCCTTTTTGATCCCCCCTTTTTCCTATATTAATTTTTATTTTTAAAATTTTTTTCCACTTATTTTCATTATTATTATTTTAAAAATTTATTTCCATTTTTATTCATTGTTTTATCCCCACCTTTTAGCCTATTTTCGGTCTTTTTTCCCACCACAGACCCCTCCCCCAACCCCACCCCAACCCCACTTTTTACAAACGTTTAACAAATAAAATGTCCACTGCTGCCAGACCACCATTGTGGTGGGAGATCGTCTCCACAGGGTGACCTGTGGCCACAGCTATGATCATGTAGGATGCTGGCTGTGGGTGTAGGGGCCTCATTGATCCTGGAATGCTGCCCACGGGTACTGCCCAACACCCCCACCCCACTGCCAAGCTGGGCCTTCAGCAGGCCACTTCCAGGCATCTGTCAGGCCTCAGGACATCACATCAAGCTTGCAGGTCGGCTGGAAAATTCCAGTTGACCCCTGATCTTTGGTTTTAATAGGTCTTTTAATTTATGCTAACAAGCTAGTCATTGCTTGGGAGTGGGAAGCTGTCACTCTGCCTGCCTTCAGTGGAATTTGAATATACAGCCCAACATGTCAGGTCGATAACCCTTCATTGGAACATTAACTGCTTCTCTCCACATATGCTGCTGGAGCTGCTGAGTATTTCCAGCATTATTTGTTTTTATTACAATTTTCCTGCATCTGCAGTACTTTGCTCTTATTTAATTGGAGGTTTTGACGTCCATAATCACACACAACCTGAGTAATGAGATTTTGGTAGAGAAAAAAAACAGTGAGATGCTTTTTTTCCTGTGATCTGAACTGTGTTTAACTGCAGCCCCAATTTTAACCAGTGAGGGAGTCTGGTGGACCAGCTGAGGCAGGTTGTCCTGAACTTGGCAATGTTCAACCCAGGAGGTTTTAACTCCTGGTCCCCATCTGCATAACCTCATTCAGTCTCCTGTCCAGAAGCAGTGGGAAATGGCAGCCAATTATTGAGCAATAGTGCATTATTAGCTAGCAGGAGACCACCCACTCAACTAAGTTGCAGCATACATGCTCCTCCTAGCTCCACAAAGAAAGTCAAAACATTATTATCATGTCTGGTCTCTTTTGGCCCCAACTCCTCTTCTTGCTTGGTTGGTCTGGCACAAAAGCCACAATGACTGCTCTGTGCAAGCCTCTGGTTAAAATAGCATTTTGTGCATCTGACCATTATCACCCCCACTTAACACTCTTCTGCTCATCGTGAGGTGGGTATGTCCAGGCATATTGATATCAGCTGTGATCAATGCCATAAGCACTTGTTCAAATATTAGGATGGTAAAATTCAACTCAACACTGCCAATTACCTGAATCTGAAAAATGGTGAAGAACATACTGTCAATATTAAATTAGATTTACTGTAGATTTAATATTGCTATAGATTTATTAGTCTATTTGATGCCACCTGTGGTAAATAGGAGTGCTATGTACATTTAAGGGAGTGCAGTTAGTTGACCATGTGACTGTATTGACCAATCGCTGCACAGCAGAGGCTTCTTGAGTAACTGTAAGTCGAGAGCTGGAGGTGATTGAAGAAGCACGCATTGTGTTAGTGCTCTGTTTTTAGTTCCAATAAGCCACCAGTGTTTGATTAGTTAATTGGCCACTTTGCCTGTATTGTTTTAAGCACCAATTAATGTGTGAATATCAAGGGTGCAGCTCGCATTCGCTGGACAAAGTGAACCTGATAACCAAAGACATAAAACGACCAATGCTTAATCTGCATATTTAAAGAAGGGTCCTGATAGTTTCCAGCAGCTCTCCTTCCTGTTTATTCAGTGGAGTGAGGTTAAAAATCAGCCAGTGCAATTGGGAACCCATTTTAAAATTCATTGCCACCCTGTTGTTTTATCAGGGGTAAGGAAACTCAGCAGTGAAAGGAAGGCCATGAGGACTGATCTATATTATTATTGCAAGATCATCCATTCCAATTGCTCAGAAGAAACCATTCAGTTTGGCATGATACACAGATGAGTTTTACGTATCTCAGTCTTATAAAGGTAAAGTGTGGGCGGCACTAAAGCAAAGTGAAACATCCAAATGAAAGTTGAAAATAAATCATCCTTTACCACAAGGTTAATCGCAAAGGTTTGCTCCTAATACTGCAGAACCATCCACAGCTAAAACAATCATCTTACCTGAAGTAAATGTGATTGATTCCAAAAGACTTTGCCTAGTGTTAATGGGTGGTAACACCATCAAAATAGGGTTACTTACCTCCTCATTCACACCAGTGATGTGGCCTGTTGTTGGCTGCTTAGAATGCCTGCCTGTCTCAGTAATAGGCCCCTTTTTATTTGCAATTCAGAGACCTAGGACAGCAATAAGATGTAGTCACCATTTTAGGTCAGAATTGGGGATCCTGTGCCATGTACACATCAACCAGTAGTGGAATCAAAGTGGCTCAACAACTGTAAGCATTGCGTTATACTTCCTTATTTTAAAACTGTTCCTCGAGGGACCATAAAATCTGGGCTGCTGAGACCCCACCCCCACAATAGTGACCTGTCTTCCCACACTTTATCTTCCAGTGGCTGACCTGGTCCCATCTTCATGCTTCTTTCTGGTACCAGGCCACCTGTTTAGCCCCTCTTATCTCAGGTGCCAAATTTAAATGTCAAGGGTCTCTATGCCGTCAGAACAGGTGGCCAATCAGTGCGTTCCATTGATCGGTCGCCCAGCACCCCCAGCCGCTCGGTTACCCAGTGCCCTCTGCACTTCAGTGATACAGGGCAGCCCACTGTTTAATTGTATAGCACGCTCTGACATTCAGTTGCCCAAAAAGTCAAAATGTAAAATGAGCAATCTGCAAGAGAAGAAGAAATTCTACGTAAACATTTACACATCCATTAAAACAACTTTTAAAACCCAGTAACAAAACCACGAGCCTATATTATCCCTTGAAAGATATTGTTTGTTTGTCAGGCCATATATGCTTCAGTTTTTTCATTTGGTTCTATATCAACCACTTTATAGGAAATACAGATTTCTCCGCAGTCAATGAGACTTGCTAATGGGAGCAGATGTGTCATAAAGAGTATATTTTAGCACCTGCATCCAAATCAATAATTTATAGTCAGACATGTTATTTTGGGATTATCAAACCTTAACCATTATTAAAAATTTCAGGCTGAGAAATATCTGAAATTTATCTTGTCACTGGAATCTAAAATATGCCTGACCATGTTCACCGAATGCAACCTATCTCTAGAAATAGCTGTGAAATTTGAACACCATCATTCATATCCTCAACAGGAAAACCTAACATAAATCTGGGCCAATATGCACTCTTAGTGAACTGATTAATCTTAGACTACTACATCATGCTGGATTAAAAGCATTTATAATCCTTAGGTTTAGTGGAATCAAAGCTGCAAAAGAAATACTGACAGCAAGATGAACAGTATTTTGATGCACAAAGCATTCCTTTATTCCACTTCATCAATTGACTAATATATTTAGAATTATTCTGGTAGCTGCTCTTAAAATACAAGTGGCATATCAGCAACTCTTTCTACAGCAATGTATTTCAATTACCTCTGAAAATATAGTTAGCCTTACTGCACTATAATGCATTTATTTTCTATAGTGTCATTGCTTTTACAGAATATGTTTATCTTGTTAGGAGTGTATTTGATCATTCTACATTACTCTAGGCATCTAGTAATTTGTAGCGGCTGTTATAGGAAGAATGCAGAGTGACCTAGCCATTTCCTCAGTATTTAGCTCTATTATGCCATTGTGATGTTAGAACTATGTGCATTAAAGCGGATTGTGTTAATGCAATGTTGCTCACATGACTGCAAATAATTTGTAGCAATTAAATAATCTGGAGGGGAGCCATTATAATAAATATCAGCAGATATTTATCTGTGATATGTTAAATAGTTGAACTTCTGTGTTTGGATATGCTGTCAGAAATGACAGTATTACTATGTTTAACTGGAAAAACTTTGTTTTTATGTGTGATTGTCATGTAATAAAATCAATCTCTCTAAAACATTATCTCATATTAAATTAACTTGCAAAATGGTTTTCACATCAAGTAAGAGATAACATTTGTAACTATACCATGAAATATTCTACGCGTAGTTTGTTCAGGTAAAGCTGAGGACAGTAATAATGTTTAATTGACAATTCCTCTCAGTCTTCAGAAGCGATTTCTGCTGATTTATGTAGGAGGGAATTAACAGCAATTATTTTAGGATTGTTGACAATCAGATAAAGCCTTGGTATTGTGCAGATGTAGATAATTTTGACTAAAATATGTCACAACTGTAAGTATCTTTGAGGTGATGAGAGGTGCTCAAGTATTGCTTATTCCATAAAAAAAGTCAGTACGAGTGGTGATAAACAGCTAGTCAAACGCAATGCGATTTTCTATGCTTTGTTACTGATGTATTGCAGCTTCGAAGGGTATGCATTAGGAAGGAGATTCCAAATGAAAATATTCTGAGAACTTGATGTATACATGTAGGATTTTTCTATAAAATATGAATGTTGCATATCTATATTATTTATAGACTGCTTAATCAAATTAATATTATAAATGAAGCATATCATAGGATCATAGGACTTAGGAACAGGAGGAGGCCATTCAGCCCTTCAAGCTTGCACCACCATTTATTAAGAACATGGCTGATCAGGTTGTGTCTCAACTCCACTTTCCTGTCTGCCCCTCTCACCGCCCCCCGCCCCCCCCCCCCCCCACCCCCCACCCCCCACCCCCAGCCCCACGTAACCCTTGACTGCATTGAAAGAATTACTGTCAATAGCTCCAGGCTACAGCATAAATGTAGAAGTGTATGCTACCACAGTTCAGTTGGCTGGATGACCAGTGTGGATCAGATTGGTACCAACAGCGTGCAGCATGAGGTTTGATCCCCGTTACAGATAGAGTGGATTTCCTAGCTTCCTCCTTGCCCTACCCAGGGTGGAGATCATGGTCCTATGGATTGGACCTGCCTTCAGGTAGAGAACTCAAGAAGAAGAAGAGTGGACTGTGCACCCTGGGATGTAGGGATGTAAAAGATTGCAAAGATGAAGCGATGCTAGACCATGAAGAAAATTTATAATGAGAATGAACATTTCAAAGTCATTACATCTGGAAATAGGGAACGTGCAAAGGTTTGCAGTGGTGAGAGGTGTATATAGGACAGGAACTGGCAAATAATGGAGTTTGAGTTTGTAAGGGTCAAGCTGGGAAGGTAGCAAGGAAAGTGTTAAAAAAACTCAATAGTATTTTTGTTGGTAGGGTTCCACCTATAATTTTGTTTCATTGATATTCTTCTGAAATACCTTCACTCTTATGAACCTCCAGTTCTTTGCAGTTCTCAACATTTCAGCTTCTTTTTTAGATTTCTTGCTTCATTATGTGAGTGGGAGTATTTTCACATTTAAAAAATTATTCCAACAAAGTTTATGCTCCCTGAACATGATTCATGTCTCAGTAAGATTTACTTGATAAGCCATTTTGTTTTGGTTATTGCCAGTGAAAACAAAACAAAAAAAGGTCCAGGTCACTAACTTCTGCCTATTGTTGTTTGTTCTGTGTGTTGGATAACTGAGCTTGCTGTTAGGGTAGAGTTTGGAAAAAAAGTAGAAAATCATGGTGTTTCATTGACCAATGAACAAGCACGTTTCGGGGCATTTACTGCAGATTATCGATAGAATCATGTTTCCATTTTCTGTTTTAATTTTATATTTGCACCCTTGTGCCTTAGTTGAATCCATTATAACAGAAGGAAGAAATGCCTAATAATATGTAACTGTACTCAACTAAAACCTGACCTGAGCATATCCTGAGCCCAGTCAAGTTTCACCTATTCATACATGTTTGAGTGAATTATAATGGTGAGAGAATTTCACTGCATTTGCTGACAGCTGGGAAAATTGAAGAACTCAGTGTGCAAGAATACTCAGATTCCAACACAAGATATATTTCAAAACAGAGAGACATCAAGCAGAAATCAGTTACCATTGTTGCTAAATAAAATTGCTAATGTTACATTTTGGAGACGTGAAATTAATATCATAGTTAAAGGTTGTCATGGCAATGTTGAGGTGTATTTAACTCAAAGATATCAAATAATAATTGAGAAATAGGTGTATTAATCTGGAAAATATATAGTACATTCCAAGGACAAAGCAGAAAATATATGAAAAATGCATCTTTTGCCGACTCAAGCTGACAAGTTATTAAATAGTAGGGATTGCTCTTGGATTCTGTATTTTTTATATAAATCAATGTCGGGGCTATGTTAAATTCAGATTAAACAGCACAATACTGAAGGCAGCAAGATGATATGATTCAACTTGATAAACAAGTATTTCCTCATGGCCTTGTCAGGAACAATAAGAAAAGAAATGAAAATCTGCACAGTATGAAGTTACATTAACTCCAGAACAGACAGAAGAGTTTTTGTACATGGATAGAATGAACTAGCTCAAGAAATATTTGATATCTTGTTTAAAGGGCTTAACGAATACAAGTGATATGATGGAGCAGTAACAGAAACAAAATTATTTAGTAGAACAGTGCAAACGTTATTTGACAAAACATACTTGCTTTTGAATCAAATGCTATGAACATATGAAAGTTAAATATTTTGCCCAGATTAATAAAAACATTGGAAATTTACATTAGTGTGCAAAATAGAAAGTTTGAAGCTTTTAACAGTAGGCAAAAATGAGAATATGTGTTCTGCATTATAATCCCTGACTAAATAATTTAGTAAAAGTGTTAATATGCCTGTTGGACATTCTGAAGGAAGACAATGGGTGGGATTTTTCTCACCCGCCCGCCCACCGCAGGGATCTTCCGCTCCTGCCGCAAGTCGATGGACTTCTGGCTGGGGCGCCGCCTCACCCACGTGGTGTCCCACCCACAACAGGGCCGGAAAATCCTGGCCATTGGCTTGGAGATGTGCAAAACTGTTGCAAGGCGGTGGGCAGAATCGTCCCAGATTTGCACTAAGTGTGATAGCGGGCGGGGTAAAACGATACTTTACCCGCCAGCTACGATGGCATGTTTTCACGCTGTTTCATCCCAAACCCGCCATATTAGTTATGCATCCCCAGGAAACACACCATTTAAATGGCAGGCAGGCTCTCATTCGCCCACCACGTCATCACCTCGCCAATTCGTCACGCCGGGTGCCATATTTAAAGTCCAGCTGCGCGCATACATCTCCGTGTTTCCAGTCCACGATTACAGCAGGGAAGATGTCCACGAAAGGCAAAAAGACTTCAGCCCCCAGGTTTAGTGACACATCACTGGAAAGCTCTTTGGATGCCGTGGAAGCCTGCCACGGTGTCCTCTACCCCCACTCTGGACGCAGATGGACAGCAGCATGACTGACCAGGCTTGGGAGGTGGTGGCAGTGGTGATCAGTGCCACTGCTGCACAGAAGAGGTTGGCCATCCAACGCAGATAGAGGATGAATGACCTTATTGGTGCAGCCAGGGTATGGCAACCATCTCATCACTCAAACCCGCACAGTCAAACCTATCAGATGTTCACTGGCACCTCACTCACTGCCAGCTCAAGGGGCATGGAAACATAGAAAGTAGGAGCAGGAGTAGGCCATTCGGACCTTCGAGCCTGCTCCGCCACTCAATATGATCATGGCTGATCCTCTATATCAATGCTATATTCCCGCTTTCTCTCCATACCCATTGATGTCCCTAATATCCAAACATTTATCAATTTCTTTCTTGAATATACTCAGTGACCTGGCCTCCACAGCCCTCTGTGGTAGAGAATTCCACAGGTTGACCACCCTGAGTGAAGAAACTTTTCCTCATCTCAGTCCTAACTGGCCTGCCCCGTATCCTGAGACTGTGGCCCCTGGTTCTAGACTCCTCAACCAGGGGAAACATCCTCCCTCATCCAGTCTGTCTATCCCTGTTAGAATTTTAAACATTTTAATCAGATCCCCTTTCATTCTTCTAAACTCTAGTGAATACTTGCCCAGTCAAACTAAACTCCCCTCATACGCCAGTACAGCCATTCCCGGTATCAGCCTAGTGAACCTTCGCTGCACTCCCTCTATGCCAAGTATATCCTTTCTTAGGTAGGGAGACCAAAACTGCACATAGTACTCCAGGTGTGGTCTCACCAAAGCCCTGTATAATGGCAATGAGACACTCTACTTCTGAACTTAAATCCTCTTGCAATGAAGGCCAACATACCATTTGCCTTCCTAATTGCTTGCTGCACCTGCCTATTTACTTTCATTGACTGGTGTACAAGGACACCCAGATCCCTTTGTACATCCACATTTCCCAATATGTCACCATTTAAATAATACTCTGCCTTTCTATTTTTTACAGCAAAGCGTATAACTTCACATTTATCCACGTTATACTGCATCTACCATGTGTTTGCCCACACACACAACTTGTTTAAATTGCCCTGAAGCTTCCTTGTATCCTCCTCACAACTCACAACCCCGCCCAGTTTTCTGTCATCAGCAAACTTGGAAATATTGCATTTGGTTCCTTCATCCAAGTCATTTATATATATCGTGAATAGCTGGGGCCCAAGCACTGATCCCTGCGGTACACCACTAGTCACTGCCTGCCACCCGGAAAAAGACCCATTTATTCACACTCTCTGTTTCCGGTCTGTCAACCAATTCTCAATCCATGCCAGTATATTACCCCCAATCCCACGTGCTTTAATTTTTCCCACTAGCCTCTTATGTGGGACCTTGTCAAAAGCCTTCTTGAAATCCAAATACACCACATCCACTGGTTCTCCCTTATCTATTCTACTAGATACATCCTCAAAAAACTCCAGTAGATTAGTTAAGCATGATTTCCCTTTCATAAACCCATGCTGACTTTGTCTAATCCCGTTAATGCTTTCCAAGTGTTCTGTTACCGCGTCTTTTATAATAGACTCTAGCATTTTCCCCACTACTGGTGTTAGGCTAATTGGTTTGTAATTCTCTGTTTTTTCTCTCCCTCCTTTTTTAAATAATGGTGTTACATTTGCCACCATCCAATCTGTAGGAACTGCTCCAGAGTCTATAGAATTTTGGAAGATGACCACCAATGCATCCAACATTTCCAGGGCCACATCCTTTAGTACGCTGGGATATAGATTATCAGGCCCTGGGGATTTTTCAGCATTTAACCCCAGTAATTTTTCTAGCATCATTTTTTTTTTACTAATACTGATTTTCTTCAACTCCTCCCTCTCACTAGACCCTTGGTTCCCTAATGTTTTTGGGAAATTATTTGTGTCCTCTTTTGTGAAGACAGAACCAAAATATGTGCTCAATTCTTCTGCCATTTCCTTGTTCCCCATTATAACTTCCCCCATTTCTGACTGTAAGGGACCTACATTTGTCTTCCCTAACCTTTTTCTCCTCACATATTTATTGAAGCTTTTACAGTCAGTTTTTATGTTCCTTGCAAGTTTACTCTGATACTCCATTTTCCCTTTCTTGATCAATCTTTTTGTCCACTTATGCTGAATTCTAAACTGCTCCCAATCCTCACACTTGCTGCTTTTTCTGGCAAATTTATACGTCTCCTCTTTGGATCTAATACTATCCCTAATTTCTTTTGTAAGCCACCTTTCCTGTTTTATTTTTGCACCAGGCAGGAATGAATAATTGTTGTAATTCGTACATACGCTCCTTAAATATTAGCCATTGCCTACTCACTGTCAACCCTTTTAGTAAGGTTCCCCAGTCCATCATTGCCAACTTGCTTCTCATACCCTCTAGTTCCCTTTATTTAGATTTAAGGCCCTAGTTTCGGATTCAACTTCTTCACTCTCCATCCTAATGAACAATTCTATCATTTTATGGTAGCTCTTCCCCAGGGGAACCCGCACAACAAGAATGGTAATTGATCCTTTCCCATTGCACAATACCCAGTCTAGGATAGCCTGCTCTCTAGATGGTTCTTCAATGTATTGGTCTAAAAAACCATCATGTACACACTCCAGGAAATCCTCCTCCCCAATATTATTGCTAGTTATTTGTAGATAAAAGTCACCCATGATTACAGTTGTACCCGTATTGCATGCGTCTCTAATTTCCTGCTTAATGCCTTCCCTTATATCTCCATTACTGTTTGGGGGCCTCTAGACAACCCCCACTAATGTTTTCTGCCCCTTGGTATTTCTTATCTCCACCCAAACAGATTCCACGTCATGATTTTCTGAGCCAATATCACTATTGCATTGATTTCCTCCTTTAATAACAATGCTATCCCACCCCCTTTCCCTATTTGTCTGTCCTTCCTAAATATTGAATACCCTTAGATATTCAGTTCCCATCCTTGGCCACCCTGCAGCCATTGCAGCTATACCATAACCGTTTATATCTAGTTGCACTGTTAATTCATCTACCTTATTGCAAATGCTCTGCACATTAAGATATAATGCCTTTAGACTTGTCTTTTTAACCTTGTTGGTCATCTTAGCTTTATTTTGCCCAATGACCCCATTTGTTTTTGCCCTTGCTTTTTCTGCCTTCCACTTTGCTTCTTGCTTTCCTGTCTTTTGTTTCTATCCTTACTTCCCCCTCCTCTGTGTCCCTGCTCAGATTCCCATCCCCCTGCCATTATAGTTTAAACCCTCCCCAACTGCACTAGCAAACACCCCCGCAAGCACATTGGTCCCCGGTCCTGCCCAGATGCAACCCATCCTGTTTGTACTGGTCCCACCTTCCCTAGAACCGGTCCCAATGTCCCAGAAGTCTGAATCCTTCCCCACTACACAATTTCTTCATCTGATATATCCTGTCATTTCTACTCTCGCTAGCATGTGGCACCGGTGGTAATCCTGAGATTACTACCTTTGAGGCCCTACTTTTTAATTTCTTTCCTAACTCCCTATATTCAGCTTGTAGGACCTCATCCCTTTTTTTTATCTATGTCATTGGTACCAATATGTACCACTACCACTGGCTGCTCACCTTCCCCCTTCAGAATGCCCTGCAGCCTCTCTGAGGCATCTTTGACCCTGGCACCAGGAGGCAACATACCATCCTAGAGTCTCTTTTGCAGCTGCAGAAATGCCTGTCTGTTCCTCTTACTATTGAATCACCTATCACTATAGTCCCGTCATTTTTCTTCCTCCCCTCTTGTGCAGCAAAGCCACCTGTGGTGCCATGGACTTGGCTCCTGCTGCTTTCCCCTGAAAAGTCGTCTCCCCCAACAGTATCCAAAACAGTATCTCTGTTAGAGAGGGGGACAGCCACAGGAGACTCCTGTACAACCTGCCTTCCTCTACTCTGCCTGGTGGTCAACCATCCCCTTTCTGCCTGTTCAGTCTTTACCAGCGATGTGACCACCTCACTGAACGTGCTGTCCATGATAGTCCCAGCACTGCGGATGGTCCATAGTGAATCCACCTGCAGCTCCAGCTCTGAAATGTAGTTAGCCAGTATTTGCAGCTGGACACAATTCCTGCACACATGGTCACCAGGGACACTGGAAGTGTCCATGACTTCCCACATAGCGCAGGAGGAGCATATCACGGGTTAGAGCTCTGCTGCCATGACTTTCCTTTAGATTAAGCTTGTTAGTTACTCTCTTTAAAGAATACTAATTATGCTAGGGCCCTTATTCCACTCCAAACAATCCCGCTGCAGTCCAAAGTCCTCACCTTATTTTGTTTAAGCTAATGGACTGCAGCAGCTTAATTAGTAGGAAAAGTAGAAAAAGAAGTACTCACCTAACCCTACTTACCAATCAGCGGCCTCCCCTGCATCACATTACTTTTTGAAATGTGACATCACTTCGAAAACCACCGCTTGAAGATCCTGAGGGTATGCCCCTCATTCTCACGCACATCACCACCCATTCTCACATACATGCCCTCACATGTCCATCTGGCCTCATCTCCTGCCTCCTCAGCCCTCACCATCTTGAGGCCACTTGCACTGATCAATATGTGCTCTCACACACACCCTGGGTTACCCTCCTTCCCCAGTACAGCTCTTGTCCTGCAGCCTCTTCCCTTGCCTGAGGCCACTTCTCTGCTTTCACCAAGCAAGCCCCAGCCCTGCATCCATCGAAAAACCACCCACATATAGCTGATCTGGTAGGTAGAGAGCTACCCGTGAGCCCCCCTAAAAGTGATGTGATGCTGTCTGTGAAGCCTGGCGCTGATGACTGTGAGTGCTGACTGAAGCAAGGTAGGCAAATGAACCTCGAAGTCTTGAGCAAAGTGCAGCCCACCAGGTGCACGTTGCTTATGTGCTGTTGTGAAACACGTCGGCGTGTTTTCCAGCTGACGTGGGCAGACAATCCAGCGGGGGGACAATTCCAGTGGGCAGACCTAATAGTGATATGCTGATGTATTACAATGAGGTTCCAGGCATCTGATGGTGGGCCGAGCGGACGATCGCAAACTGTTTTCACGCCGTCATGAAACTGATAGCGCCATATCGTTGGCTCACGCCACCAAACATGCCCGACGCCAGCGGGCAAGGAAAGTCCCGGCCGGTGAGTTAGTTTTCACAAAAATCAGAACAGAATTCACAGTTTAAAAGCCCTGGAATGTTTATGAACCAGTGGCCAAAACAGGATTTAGTTTAAGAAAGCTTTGAAACCTGCACCACTGAAATCAAAGCCAAAAATATTTAATTTCAAAAGGGAGAGATACCAAAATGTGAGAGAAATTAAAAGACAATAACTAGGAAATATAACAGGACATCTAACCAGAAGGTGAATGGAATATGTTTTAAATCACAATGTTGAATATTGAGGATAAATATGCTTAAGAGAATCCAGGCTACTCGCGCAAATGTGGCAGGCAGATAATTGAATTGGTTGGGGGAGTTTGCACCATACCCTGAACGTGTTCTTACACCACATCTTTTGCATTGTCAGGAATCTTGCGTCATGGAGGCCATCAATCCTAGGCAGGCAGGGGCAAATCAACATGGAAAAGCCATGGTTCAATGATGTCATCCACATGTCAATGCAATTTTAAGTCCATAGTATCCAGTGGAGGCCCAGGTAAATGTATATATTTTTTATATTTTCTTGAGGATCCTTGTGGCTTTGACCCTCCTCTGCCCCAGACTTGAACAGCCCCCTCCCACCCTCACCACTTATCACTTAACTTGGCCTGGATCATTTGCCTTATGTTCCCAGCGGTGTTGAACTTTTTCCCATTTTCCCACTGTGCCCACCTGGATCTTGAATTGTTCTCACTGGTTTTGATTGGGAGACAATTCCGAGCCATGCTGAAGCCCCTGCATATAATGACCTCAGACTCCGCTGGCTGCCAAGGTTTCCTGTCCAGCCCAAAATGTGCTCAAGTTAAAATCCCGGTGGCATATTTTGCTGTTCTGTTCCTCCACTGCCATGGCTCCTTGTTTAGGTAATTGGTAATACAGTTTGGGCCACGAACTTCTCACAGAATCACAGAATTTTAACGGTACAGAAGGAGGCCATTCGGCCCATCAAATCTGCAACAGCTTCCAAATGAGCATTATGACCAAGTGCCATTGCCCTGGCTTTTCCCCGTACCCTTGCACATTGTTTCTATCCAAATAAGTATCTAGTGCCCTCTTGAATGCCTCGATTGAACCTGCCTCCACCACACTTCCAGGCAGTGCATTCCAGACTGGAACCACTTGCTGTATAAAAAGATTTTTTCTCATGTCACATTTGCCTCACCTTAAACCTGTGCCCTCTCATTCTCCATGGCAGCTGCCAATGCTCCTGCAAATGGCAGATGGAAAGTGCAATTAAACTGTGTTTTCCATGCACCATGAGAGTAAGTACTTGCTGGTGTGCTTTTAACAACCTGGTTCAGAGCTGCATAATTTAACCAGTCCGATTATGTGAGTTCAGGTGTAGACTGAGATTTAAGATCTGAACTGATTTCCGCTAGTTTGGATCCTTTACTTCCACAGTCGACATGCTAACTACCATAATCATTATTTTCAAAGCAATCTTTAATATTGCAAACTGACCTGCAACTTACACTTACACTCTGCATTTCAGCATTAAACAAGCCAGAATAGTACTTCAGGAAGCATTCAGCAAACTGCTGTTTCATTCACCCACACAATTCCAGTTATTGAAGAAGTATCATTTTGTTGCACTAGGAACATTAAATAATTCATGGTAAAGCCTCAAGCTAACATCCCGGATCCAAAAATACAGCCATATAATGCATAAGCACATTCTGTTCACACTGCAGATTTGATTTTGGGGTTGCATGGATTTGTTATGAGCTGACAAGTTCCTTGCAGGATCAGATGATGAAGAGGTGGTAGAGGAGAGCTGGAAATCTGCTTTTAACACACTATTCCAGCTGGGCTGAGCGCTTTATATTGGATGGTTGTGATTTGTTTTACAAGCTGCTGTGTCAATGTGTAAATTGCTTTAAAAGAAATCATATGTCACACTTGAAAAATGACTATGTTAGAAGGCAGCTATTGTTTCAGAAAGATCTGCCAATTCCAAAGGGATTTACAGCAGAAACTGTCAGCACAGTAAAAGCACAGCAGGTGTAAACCAATGAAAAGCTAATTCTCTGCTATATTTATCTAAGCTAGGAATGTAAGTGGTGATTTGAGGTTGTATCAGTACAAGCTAGAATGTTCTGGGTTCAGTTGATAAACTGTTTTCTGAATTTTTTCGACATTTTCATTTATTGAAGCTGAACATTGTGCTATCAGACTCATTAGGTTACATTGATGGGAGTGGTGTGCTTTTACAAACTGGAAGGTCTTGGATGGTGTCTATGGCCACTGAAGTTCTAATGAGGGAGGGGTGGGGCGGAGCAAATACGAAAGGCAATTCAATTGTAAGCTAGAACATCTAATGAAACATTCCATTTTTTGCACCTCTCCTATGTCTCAGCCTGCATTTCAGGAGAACATACTTTGTCCAAATCATGTTGTCACCTATTTATATTTACACAATGTACAGTTAAATTCAACAGCTCAGCTACTGAACTGAGGTCCATTAAACCCAATGCAACAACTAAGCTTTGCTATAATACAACTGGATTTTTGGGCAGTCAAGACAACTCCAGACCTGATTCTGCAATTCCAGCCACGATTCCAGGTGCTGGCAATATTGGGCAGCACAGGATAAGGGTGTGGGTAGTGAGCTAATTGCGGGGGTGGGCACGCCTTGCCCCACCCAAATTTCGTAGAGTTGGGCCAGCTTGTCCATGACTTGTAGTTCACGGCCCCTCAGAGGAATCGTGAACAATAGTCTGGATTTGGGGACCTACTGAAAGGTAAGTTCAAAAGATCTTACCCTTGCCCTCCAGCTTTTCACCATCCTGCCTCATACCCTCCATTCCAACACAATGCCAATTCATGCCCCTTCCATGCCCATTCACCCCATATGCACTATGTACATAACCAATAAGCCTAATAATAACAATGGCAAATATGGAACTGCTGAGAAAAAACACTCATTCAAAAATGTTCTTTAAAAAAATCTGCTGCTCCTAAAACCCTATAAAAGTGTCAATCAGACAGATCATTAAAGTTCCATAGCAGAGGCTTAAAATACTTCACACCTCTTATTCTTATCCAAATAAACATTGAGACATTGACAATACAGATCACACAAAACACAACTTATTATAACCACTTAAATATGCCAATCAAGTGAAGTCAAGAATACGCTTCAATTGTCAAAACAATTCCCTGCTGAGCTCATGCTTTTATTGATCTGGGCTGTCAGCCAAGCATGCATAATGAGGATAGGTGGAAACCCAGAGGCCATACATTGACATTGAGTTGGCCTGGAGGATATGGGGACTGGGTGGGGGGTGAGGTAGGATAAGGGGTAAGGACTAAAGGACTTAACTGCTTTTACTACCACTGGGACAAAGTCCCAGAGAACCAAGATGGACCTTTTAACTAGCTCACCCCAGCACTCGCCCCTCCCTGTGGCTGCCTAGGATCTACTCCTGGGGTCGGCGGACCAAACTCCATCCCACACCTGCCCCACAAAAACCCTCCCCAACGGAGTGAAAATTGTGTCTGACCAGGTGCTTTAAACTGAGGAAGTCTGCCGAGCCGGGAAATTTCCCAACGCAAGCTACCCAAGTAGGTAATGATAATCTGGCCCTAAATCTCCACGTGCCTATATTTCCTTCACTTATCTGAGGCCTAACTTACTCTGAGGCAGATGTTGTTGTTCCAGTGGCTGGGTGCAGGGAATACAGGCAAATGAGGTGAGGTGGAGCCCACATCAAGCCTTTAAATTAATTTGTTGTAATCCAATAGTCCTAGCTGCTGGAACAGAAAAATTGGCCATTCTAATCCCATTGATAAAATTCTTTACCTTCTCGAGGTGAGCTGTTTGCACGCAAAGTGTTTGGGTGTTAAAAACTAAATTGGCTTGGTTAGTAATTTATAGCCAGTGTAATATCAGTGGTGGAGGTGGCTGCAGGTTAAGGTTTACAGCATGTGACCATAGCTCATTGATGGTTTCCTTTGTGAAGCACAGCCTTGAAAGCATTGCTCCTGGGTTAGCTAGTTATAGAGGTGTCTTGAACCTGTACTGAGATGGACAGGTGGGGGAAAAGTACCTCAGTGTTGTTTATCTGGCCGAACCTCCTTCCTCATCTCAGTCTTCCAAAAACAGAAATGCAGGGATTTGTCCAATGGGAAACCCACCAATGCCTCTTTAGAGCTGGATGTTGTTGAGGGGTCAGGCAACAGGGAAGGGGAGGCAGTGAAATTGCGAGCTCCAAAACATAAGAAAGATGCATTGTGAAACAACTGTTAAAACAGAAAAAGAAAATCCACTGGCTGAGAAATAAGTTTTCTCTAAATTGTTTTACAGCACCTGTTGGTCTGTTAAAGTTAAATTTTGGAGGTAAAAATTGGATTTTGTTGCTCCCTTATTTCTGCAGCAGCTCTTTCTTCTCATTGTCCCAGATTGTGCCTTAAGAGTAATACCGTCATTACGGAGTAAATCGGAGAGCAACATCTAGGCTTGAATTTTCACTCCCAGAGCCCTGAAAATTCCCAGCCTCCGCAAACCCAACTTGGGAGAGAGTGCACTGAATGGTCTAATTTTAATTCCGGGGGGAGGGATGAGGTGTAATGGGAGTCAGGCCTGGCGATACTGAAAGCAATGTAGAGGCAAAGGCCCAGCGCGGTTGGAGAATTCAGTTGTAAATAAAAAGTGGGCCAGTAAGGAGGTCCATTTGTGAGGAAGGAAGGGAATGGTGTTCCTATTTTGGCTTGGAAGTGACGTCGTTGAGCAGTCAGGTTGAGTGCAAACTCTCTAATTGTTATCCAACTGGTGATCCTGGAACAGATGGCCCATCATGGGCTATCCATAGAAAAAAGTAGTCATTGTTGCTGCCTGTTCACATTGTACTGAAGGAGTACACTGAACCACTTAAAGCTTGGAGAAATGTCACAACACAGCCATGGAGATGGCAGCATCTTGGCACCACTAGCTGGTAATGATATTCTGCACTAATACAGGTTACTATTATGCCTCAGGAGATGTCTGGTACACACTACAATTACTATGGTCCTTTGCCCTTCCACCTGGAAGTGACGAGAGCAAAATCCATGGCGCCATACATTTGTGTGTAGCCATTTCCTCCCCACAACAACAGTACTCATTGATGAGATAGAGAACATGGTTAGAGCATGGGAGAACACAAATGTGTTTGGGAGCATTGTAAGCTGCATGCCTCACAACCCTATTCATTTTAAATTTATATTGCCAGATGCTGCACCAAGCAAGTGGGGAAGGAGTGGAAGGTTCAACACAGCAGTTTAGCAACCAGCACCTCCAGATTCTGGTGAAGGATGTGCAGAGGCAGAGAGAGATCTTGTATCTATTTGACTGGCACAACCCTCCCGTGGCCACAAAGAGGGTATGGCAAGAAATCTCAGCAGCAGATCATGCCACAGGTGAACATAGAAAATCGTGGATCCAGTACAGGAGGTTCCATGACCTGTTGCATTCCGGAAAGGTGAGTAGTTAGGCACAAGCACACAGAACTCCAAGTGACAATTCCCATCTGAGTGCTGTAGCTAAGGAGTGAGACCTGGCACATAGCTCTACAATAGTCTGGAGGCATATATGTCCATGCTGCTCCTCTAGTGCACACAGATGTGAATGAGCACTGTGATGCACTGACACATTCATGATATTTCTACCTGGCTGCATTGCATATCAGGCCAACATTGCTTCATGTTATATTTTCAGGTTAAGAGAACCCAGAACACCAGGGAGATGGGCTGAATCAGGAAGTGGGTTTGTGAGGCTACGGACGATACGGAAAGTCAAGCAGACATCCATGAAGGCAGCCAGATTCCTATCTGGCTGGCTTTCAGTGATGGACAATCACCCTTGGAACATCAGTGCTTTTATCACTGCCTTTGAACATGGTGCTAAAGGTGGAGGTGATGCTGTCAGTTCACTGAGCACAGGGAGATGATGCTATGAGAGGGAGTGCAGGGATGGGGTTGCATGATACGGTCAGCGTGAGCATGGTTGAAAGCAATGACGCACATCAGAGCATGCATTCACAATGAGAAGGGCTATACTAAATAGCTCCTTTTCCATTTCACACAGGCCCCAGCTCTGCTCGCTTACCTCCCCAACCCCAGGCCACCTCACCCCTTGGGCATTAGGAGGAGAAAGTGACATCCGAGTAGGCAGTGCCACATCACAGTAGCCCACAATCCTCCAGCACAGGTGCTTGCACATTGGAGGGATGTAGCAGCGCACGTATAGAGTTGGTGGCACAGGGTGAAGGACGCCACACAAGAGTGCAGGAGGAGGTGTCAGAGTCAGAGACATCTGTTGAACAGTCCCCTTCAGAGGAGGGAGAAAAGCCACGATGATGCTCCAGTGGGCAGAGCATGCAGCCTCAGGAGTCAACTTTTGGGGCTCAGTATTTGGACAATCAGCAGCTGATGTGTGGACATCTGGCAGAGTTGCCTGAGGCAATGGGAGCTCTAGGACTGTGAATGGAGGAGTCCATCACTGTCATGATCTCCATACTGTCCTGGAAACTTGACCTCCAACCGTGAGAGATTGGCCAATCTCAAGGAGAGACATATGCAGCTGCATTCAGAATAGATGTATGAGCAGCGCCTTAGCCAGGAAAGGGTGCCAGGCTCATTCAGTAGCCTGGATCAGTCTGCTCAGAGTATGAGCACCGACATCCATGGAATTCATGAACTCCCGAGGTGAGGTGAGACCTCACCTGCCCTTGACATCAAGGCTGCATTGGGGCAATTGTGGCTTCAAGGAGCCCTAGGAAAACGAGTCAATGGGAATCAGGAGGAAAGCTCTCCAGTGGTTGGGGTCACACCTAGCACAAAGGAAGATGGTTGCGGTTATTGAAGGTCAGTCATCTCAGTCCCAGGATGTCATTACAGGAGTTCCTCAAGGTCGTGTCCTCGGCCCAACCATCTTCACCTTCCTTCGATCACAAGGTCAGAAGTGGGGATGTTCTCTGGTGATTGCACAATGTTCAGCACCATTCATGAATCCTCAGATACTGAAGCAGTCCATGTCCAAATGCAGCAAGACCTGGACAATATCCAGGCTTGGGCTGACAAGTGGCAAGTAACAATCACGCCACGCAGGCAATGGCCATCTCCAACAATCGCCCCTTGACATTCAATGGCATTACCATCACTGAATCCCCCACTATCAACATCCTGGGGGTTACCATTGACCAGAAACTGAACTGGACTAGCCATACAAATACTGTGGCTACAAGAGCAGGTCAGAGGCTAGGAATCATGTGACGAGTAACTCACCTCCTGATTCCCCAAAGCCTGTCCACCATCTACAAGGCACAAGCCAGGAGTGTGATGGAATACTCTACACTTGCCCGGATGTGTGCAGCTCCCACAATGCTCAAGAAGCTTTACACCATCCAGGACAAAGCAGTCTGCTTGATTAGTACCACATCCACAAACATTCACTCCCTCCACCACTGACGCACAGTAGCAGCAGTGTGTACCATCTACAAGATGCACTGCAGGAATTCACCAAGGCTCCTTAGACAGCACCTTCCAAACTCATGACCACTACCATCTAGAAGGACAAGGGCAGCAGATTGATAGGACCACCTAGAAGTTCCCTTCCAAGTCACACACCATCCTGACTTGGAAACATATTGCTGTTCTTTCATTTTCACTGGATCAAAGTCCTGGAACTCCCTTCCTAACAGTACTGTGGGTGTACCTACACCACATGGACTGCAGCAGTTCAAGAAAGCAGCTCACCACCACCTTCTCAAGGGCATCTAATGATGGGCAATAAATGCTGGCCCATGCAGCAAAGCCCACATCATGTGAACAAATAAAAAAAAATGAAGAGCTGTGTTTCCTTAACAGGACGGTTGCGCTGATGGCACAGAGTTGTTGGAAAGAACAACTGCCGTGCACCAGCAGCCAGCCCCATCAACCCAACAAGGCCAACCCAGGGCTGTGCAGGTCACCAAGGAGGGTGAACGCACTGGGAGCTTCTTGGCACCCTCATTTTCTTCCAACTCCTCAGCCTCCCTGCCAGAGCCCTCATCTGCTCCACATGTGTCAGTGACCACAGCTGCCCATGCAGAGGTGTGGAGATCACTGTCTGAAGTAATTATCCAACAGGTACCTGCACGACGAGGCCGGCCACCATGCTCCTCAAGATGTTGAATGAGAAGTGAGCACCCTGCCTCCACGTCTTCCAAGACTATAATGGGATGGGGCGGGGGTGTGTAATGAGGAATGTACACCAGCACAGGGCACTGTCTTGCCTAGAGCCCTAATGGGTTCAACTTGGTTACACTTTCACTTTGTAAATATCACTATTAAGTGCTTTGTGAATACATATCAATGCACTAAAATAAGTCTCATTGTGTGTTTGTACACTACAAACCACAATAAGAAAATTAACAGAATGAAGGCCATTCTTACCAGTGACACTGAAGACTACATACTGAGGTCTATCTAGCATTGACATTGTCAGGAGCAAGCGTTTGACCATATATTCCAGTACTGGAAGGCTTCTTTCTCCAGTCCTTCACATAATGTAGTGGTGAACAAAGGGTCAAGGAATGAGATGCTCCTTGCATCATTCATTGTCCATCCATGATTGACTTTAAGGGAAGCTCAATGATCAGACTCAGCGATCAGATTGAGTTCAGTCATAAATGCACTTCAAACATGAGTGCTGGGTTCAATGCAGTCATCCACATGTCAAATACATATAGGATTCGCAGGTAAATGTTCCATGTAAGCTCCAGTGAAGCGTACTTGTGTGCTCTCCCCACTGCATTGAAAGCCTTTGTATTCCAGATGGCAGAGGTTGTGGCTTGTGAGGGAGACAAGGTTTATGGCAGCATTGCATGTTGCACACTCCTGGAACTGGACCGTGGAGGTGAATGGATAATGTAGTAGGTTATTCGTAAAGCTGGTCTAGCACGGTTGTGGCCTTACCCTGCGCGATGTGCATTGACTACATCTCTGCTAGCACATACAATCATATCAGCAGATCCTAATTGTGAAGTCCTGCTTCCTACTGGCACTCTCAGTATGGCGGGCATGGTTTGAATATGAATAAGGTGGTATTTTGACGCCTCATTGACAGTCGTTGGTGGAAATGTGAAGTGCCCAGATTATGAATGACTTTTCAAGCTGTGTTTGCAATACGTTGAAGTCAATGGTTATGATGTGATGGTTTCAGCCATACTTATATCACTAAGTCAAACTCCTTGATGTTGATTTCTCCCTTGTTGGGGATGAGCATGTCCCTGAGGAGGTGTGGCTTCCAGGTTAAAGGTTTATTTTGTGGAAGCTGCTCATCAGGAACTGGCCGATGGTTAGTGTGAGCTTTCAGGGCCCTAGGTGAATCTATTTCAGATGAGGGTGCTTCTTGCAATGAACCCTTCCTGCAAAGATTAAGCCATGGCTACACGAGCCTGCCTCTCAGTTGCTCTGCCATTGCCGCCCTCCTGCTCGTCCTCCATGACAAATCCCCAAGAATTGGCAAAGGCATTCTCCTCATCATCAGCGTCATCTTCCTCCTCAGGTGCTGCAGCTCTGGGCGAGCTTTTTCCCTTTCCAGTTGCAGGCCTCTATGCTGTGCAATATTGTGCAACGTGCAGCACAGCACTACTATACGGGACACCCTTGCAGGGGAAAACCGTAGAGCTCCATCGGAGTGGTCAACGCTGCTGAAGCGCATTTTGAGAATGTCAATATCCTGCTCTATCATACTGAGGGTCACCACATGGCTATTGTTCTAGTTCTGGTCGGACTCTGTTTGCCACTGCCTACTGGGGTTTATTAGCCACCTCCTTAAGGAGTACCCCTTGTTCCCCAGGACCCACCTATGGAACTGTGTTGGTGCTTGAAAAAGCTGAGGCAGTTGGGAATTCCTCAGTATGAATGAGTCATGCAGCCACCAGGGAACCTTACACAGACTTGCTGGAAAGCCTTGCTGTGGTCACAAACTACCTGCACATTCAGGGAGTGGAAGGACTTGCAGTTCATGAAGGTTTCAGGTTGGTAATTTGGAGCCCTTATGGCAATGTGGGTGCAGTCGATAAGACCTTGTGCACCTAAGGTGTAATGACTCAACAGAGTGGACAGGTTTCAACAAGAAACAGATAAAGTTGATTACAGAGAGCTTTTTCAGGTGCCACATGCTCAATCAGGACTCTGGTCAGGAAGCCCCACCCCCCAGATTGCCCACACTTAATCTCATTGGTCAGAGCCTCCCATAACATCATGTGACCCCTGATAGACGACAGGAGAGGCTATACCTTCAGTTACTATTTTACCTCTCCTTTAGTTTTTTACAATTTCTATTTATAGGGAAACATTTAAATATTCACAACATATACATATATACAACTTCAAGCGATTAAAGATCAAGTCTCTGAGGTGCTCTCCATATACAGCTAAAGTATCGTAGCTCTACCACTTGAGGTTCCTCAATAGGATCGACGGGGTCTGGAACTGCAGCATGAGACACATCATTAGAAAGTAGCAGTTCTGGATTTGGCAACTCTATAGATTCATCCGGCATATCTATTCTAGGTTGATCTGCCACCTCAGGAATTGACAGTTTGACGTTAATCACAGGCGGAATAGTTGGTTGTTGGAATGTCTCTCTGGCATGAATATGATCTACATGCTTACAAATTATTGTACCTTCCACTTGTACTTGGAAAGATAATGGGCCAGTCTCTGAGACAATGGTTCCAGCAATCCAACAAGGTCCAGTTTCGAAATTTTGCACGAATACCATGTCACCTATACTGAATGTGCGAGCATTGCTGTGAATATCGTGATTCAACTTTTGATCACTTTGATTCCTCTCTACCTTCACCTCTAAATTTGGAAACACCAGACTTAACCTTGTACGTAGGAGGCATTTCATCAATAATTCAGATACTGTTGAACTGCTATTTGAATGTGGTGTTGTACAATAACTGACAAGAAAGTGGGACAGTCGAGTTCCTAGAGTACCTTCTGATAGCCTCTTCATACCAGACTTGAAAGTTTGCACAGCTACCTCAGCTAACCTATTTGATGAAGGATGGTGAGAGGCTGTCATAATATGTCTGATTCCATTCAGTTCATGAATCTCTGAAACTCTGTACTGACAAATATTGTACCAGAAACGATGATTTCCGGTAGGCCATGTACACTAAAACAGTGTTGCGGCTTCTCGATAGTTACGCTCGATGTTGGCAAATTGACTTCGTATACATCCATCCTTTCAGAATGTGCATCTACGATTAACAAAAGCATGGTACCTAAGAATGGTCCTACATAATCAACATGTAGTCTAACCCAGGGTTGACCAGGCCATTCCCCGGATGCAGTGGAGCTGAAACAGGCAACTTCTGTTGTTGCTGACAGTGGAGACAGTGCTTGACCATGCTTTCAATGTCACTGTCAATGCCTGGCCACCAGATATAGCTTCGCTTAAGCATTTTCATCTTTGATATGCCTGGATGAGCACTGTGAAGCTCCTGTGAAGGACTTGAGTCAATAGTGGTCCTCTTCCTTACGAAGGGATGACAACTCTTGATCACCATCAACAAAGTTCCATCTTGACAACTTAACTCTGTTTTTCTGGCATGGAATGGTCTCAACCCTTCAGATACAGGCGAGTTTAACGATCCTTGCAAAACAAGGTCTCTGATTTTCGACAATATTGGATCTCTGTTCGTCCAATTTCTAGTTTGCTTCGCACACACAAGTGAAGAATCCAAGAAATTCAGTAATAGCACAACTTCTTGTGGCACTGGAGCAAGTACAATGCTATCTGGTAACGAGAGACGACTGAGTCCATCCACATTTGCAATATTTAAGTCAGGACGATGCATTAGGGTATACTCATTGCAGATAATATCAAAGCCCAACATTGTATTCTTGCTGATGCTATTGGCAGAATGGTCTTACCCTCACTGAATAAACCCATTAATGGTTTATGGACCGACACAATGGTGAAATGTTGTCCGTGCAGATACTGGTGGAATTTCTTCACTCCGAATACCACAGATAAACCTTCCTTTTCTAGCTGGGAATAACTCTTCTTGGCTGTGGAGAGGGTTCTTGAGCCAATGGGCCTTTCAGATCCATTTTCCATTCTATGTGATAACACGGCTCCTACACCATAAGGAGAGGCATCATACATTAATATCAATTCTTTTAATGGGTTGTAATTTACTAATAAACACAACAAATGTAACTATACTTTCACAATGGTTTCTTCCTGTTGCGAATTCCACGACCATTGGTGATTCCTTTTTAGCAACAAGTGTGATGGTGCCAACACAGTTGATAATTTAGGCAAGAAGTGGCTATAGTAGTTGATCATACCCAGGAAGGACTTGAGTTCGATTACATTGGATGGTGAGGATGCAACTTTTATTGCCCGAACTTTCTCCTCTACCCAATGCAAACCCATGGCAACCACCTTGTGATCCAGGTAAGTAACTTCTGGCACTTGGAATGTGCATTTTTCCTTCTTTAACCATACGGCAGCTTCCATGAAGCTTCTTAGCACCTCCTCCAGGTTGGCCAAGTGATCAGTCTTGGTTGACCCTGTGAACAGTACATCATCTAGGCATACTACCATTCCAAGAAGTCCTTGCAACACACTCTCCATTGTTCTCTGAAAGATACCCCAAGAAGTAGGCGAGTATACTGATAAAGACCCTTATGTGTGTTAATAGTCACGTATTCTCTCGATGTGCTATCCAGTTCTAATTGTTGGTAAGTGTGGCTCATATTCAATTTTGTATAGGACTTGCCTCCAGCCAGTTTTGCATATATGTTGTCTATCCTTGGAATGGGGTGCTTGTCTACTTAGGCTGCCTTATTTACGGTCAATTTATAGTCCCCACAGATGCGTATGGTTTGGTCAGGCTTAATCACTGGAACTATCGGTACTGCTCATTCTGAGAATTGGACAGGTTGGATGATGCCCAGCTTTTCTAACCAACTTAGTTCTGCATTCACCTTCTCCTTCAACACATAAGGCACAAGCCTGGACTTAAAGAAACGTGGTGTCGCCTGAGGATCCACATATTTTTTTTTGCACGCCTTTTAACTTCCCTAATCCATCCAGAAATACCCTGTTGTATTTCCTTAGCAGTTCAGGAACTCCTCCTGTTTTCAGGTGAAATATCTCAGACCAGTCAAGCTTGCTCTCCTGTAACCAGTCTCGACCTAAAAGACTGGGTCCTTCTCCTTTCAATATTATCACAGGCGGCTGGGCTGTCTGTTGCCTGTAGGACACTGGTACTGTGGTGATGCCCTTTACCTGAATAGATTCTCCAGTGTATGTCTTTAATTTAGTGGTTGCCTGTTGCAGATTTATTGCTGTCTACCCTCATTAAGATTTTGCAAGTGTGCTCTCCCACCACTGTAGTTGAAGCTCCTGCATCCATCTATATTATTCGTGGCTTCTCATTAACTTGGATGTGACAGTGATAGGTTCGGTTTTTACAGCGGTGACGTTATATAGGGAATAGATGTCGGTGTCTGCAGCTTCAGGTTCTGCTGCATTTTTCAATTTATGGGCTGTTTCGACTTTACCTTGCACTACTTTACTATGTGACCTTTCTTATGGCAGTATTGGCATTCTGCCGCCTTGAATTTACAGGTGTCTGGTCCGTGGTCACCTCCATATCTTTAACAACTTAATCTTGAAATCACTGCTGAAGTATTTCTACTAGGCCTGTTGATGTTTCTAACAGCAGGCATTGCATCTCGATACTGTGGGCCTGATTTTCGCACCATGCTTGGCAGTAGGTTCCCGCCCCACATGAAGAACAGCTCCATGTTGTACATGTTGCAAAGCCTGCGAGTCTCTCGCCGCACTTTCCAAGGCGAGGGAGATTTCCAGCGTGCGCTTAAAGTCAATTTCGACCTCGGCAAGTAAATGGCGTTGAATGGCATCGTCCTGAACTCCACAAACTAATTGGTCCTGCAGCAAATCATTTACTTGATGGCTTTGGCTGGAAATGCGTTTTCACAAGGTCGTGCTTGGGGGCGAATGAGATTGTGTGTCTTGATGCCACATACATTCAAAAGGATTGCTTTCTGCTTTACCTCTGCAGTAACTTTGTTCGCTACGAAATAGAAACCTAAGGCGCTCTAAATATTGGCTCCGGTCTTCCATGGTTGCATCATAAGGATCGATTCTGCCAAAGAGTGGCATGAGCTGGTGAGCAGTCTTTTCTTTTTCTTAAGAATTGATGTACTCACATTAACATGGTGAGTTGCATTGTTGGAGCTATTTTACCCTCATCCCCAAATGACTTGACGGAGCGGACAGGTTTCAACAAAAAACAGATAAACTTTATTACAGAGAGCTTTTTCAGGTGCTACGTGCTCAATCGGGACTCTCGTCAGGAAGCCTCACCCCCTCGGATTACCCACGCTTAGGGTCGGAGCCTCCCAGAGCATCACATGACCCTTGATAGACAGCAGGAGAGGCTATAGCTGCAGTTAATATATGAGAAGTCTGCTAATAGTGAAAACCTAATGGCTCTCTGCATCTGTGACACCACCTCAACTGGGAAATTAATGTGCTCCCACGATCCAAGCAAACTGGGCACCAGTGACTGTCTGTGCTTGGCTGTGTGTGGCTGACTGCCGTATTCCATAGGGGTCTCATGCTGAACCCTGGAAAGAGTTTGATGATAAAAATTCAGAGCCACAGTAACTTTGACAGCCAGTGGCAGGACATGAGGATTGACAGACTGTGATTCAAGGTGCCGTTGTACCATGCCACATAGGTTGGTGATTACTTCTCGGCTCAACCTGAGCCGCCTTCTGCATTGGATTTCAGTCATATTGAGATATGACCTCCGAGGCCAGTAGACATTTGCCTCAGGGTAAAACCTGGTTGCCCTCTTCCTCCTCCTTCCTAGTGCGCGCTGCACTGTCTCTACCTCCTGGTCTGGTGGGCTCCCTTTGGGCTCACTTTGGTCATGTTCACTGGCCTCTACGGCTTCAATGTGTGAAGGTGCCATCCCATTTTGGCTCTTCTTTGGCACAATGTGCATTTCACCCTTCTCTGGCACACGCTTCTTGCTGCCACTTGGGTGCCGAAGTCAGTAGGGGCAAAATATTTGGCCTTTCTAAGACCAAAAGCAACTCCCTTGAGTGAAAGTCACACACCTGTGATTGATATTTTTGCCACTTCTGTGGCTGTTGCTGCAAGTTTTCAGCATTATCCAAAGTGGTCACTGGACCTATCCCAAAAGGTACACTACCACTCCAAAGAGCTCTGGAAGGTTACACATTCTCCTGATAAGTCTAAAGCAAACAAACAAATCATAATTCACACTCTTTGCCGATGAAAATCAGATCTGACTGAAGGCAGCTTTAATTTTATATATGCAGTTGCCTTCATGTACTGAGCATGTCCAAAGTGTGACTCGCCACCATTCCCTTCCCCACCGTGAAAATAGTGGCTACCAGGTTCGAGTGCAGGAGTTCTGGATTTGGGGCCTTTGGTGCCATTTTGGATAAGCTGGAGACCCTCTCTGTGTCCACACAGGTTCAGTTAAACACAGAAATATAGTGTGTGCTGTCCATTTTGTCCTGTTCCTCCACAAGCTTCGCTCCACCAATACCTCACCAATAGATGACATTCATATTCACATAAGGGTGTGAAGTTGCAGTACTTACCCTCTAGGTACCCACTAAAGAACACAGAGAAAGTTAGGGCTGTTTTATTCAGGTGTAAATGGATTTTTAATGCCATGATTAGTCTTAATTACAACCATAGAGCCTCCCTGGCTAATTATTGGTGGAGATTTTAATAAAAATAAAATGTTTCTTTTACTTTTTCATTCTGTTTTATCTCTCTCTTAATCATACCTTCCTTTCCCTCTCTTTATTTGCATTTCTGCACATTATTTTACAATGAATTAAATATTCTAATTTATACTTAGACTTCGTGACATGGATAGGAATAATGGCAGGTTACTTAGGTGGAGTGGGTGGAGTTTTAGATGGAAAATCCGGAAGTCTAGATTTCCCTGCATTCTCAAGCACTTTAGATAAGTTGTAGATTGTGAAGAAATCTGACTTTGTGATAATATAGATACAGGTAATGGCTCCTGAGGAGGAGTGGGAGAGGTAGGCATAGGTAATGTTATGCAGGTGAAAGAAAGTGGATTTCCTCATAGATTGGCTGTGGGAGGAAGCTCAGTTCAGGGTTGAGCAGTGCATCAAGGTTCTGCATTTTTGGATTTAATCTGAGGTGGCCAGTTGCAGAGGTTGCTAAGAGTCTGAGCTGCTGCTTTGAGGTTGCTTTTTGGAGCTGAAGACAACAGTTCAGTTGATTTTTCCAATAGTCATATGTGTGCTTTTCACTGGATTGCTTCATTATTCACAAGTTATCGTTCTTCAATCTTTATTAATTTGAAAACGCAGTAACTGGGCTGTAAAGTGCTTGTAATTAATACATATTGTTCTGCCTCTAAACTAGTAAATTCATATTCAATGGAACAAAAATCTCTCATTTGTGGCAATTACTTTGAAATTTATTATAGCCTGCGGTGAATATAAATCAAAGGTATTGTCACACTTGAAATTGATGGTGAGAATGAAATTGATTTTCCTCATGGGTTCTGCCAGTGTTTATTCATAATATGGGAGCCTGGTTAATAGAACTTCTGAAAATGGTGGACAAATTGGTCATGTCAGCTTTTCACTGTTTCCAGAAATTTCCTGTTTGTCTTGTAGGCAGCAGAACATCCGTCCACCCCTTGTAAGGCAAAAGGAAATGTACTTCCTAAGTCAGGAATTCCTGCTCCTCAGGCTTGGACAATACCCAACTTGAGTATGGGGCTCCATTCATCCAGTGAGGTATATACTGACTTCCACTTGGACAGATGCACGTAATATGTGTGTTTGTCAGGACTGGCAAGATGTAGATAGTAGTGTGCAGTAGTGGTCCATAATTGGGACATTTCTGGGGAGAAATTTGTCTCCACTGATCTGATATTAGTATAAAAATGTGTGTTGAGGGTCCAATTTTGGGTCATGCTTTCTCATCCCTGAACTCCCCCAAAAGTGCTGGCTGCTGTCAAGTTGCAAGTTGGCAACTTCAAACAATTTAGTAAACCCACCACCTGAAGCAATTGTCAGGCAACTTGAAGATGACAATCTGGGTTCTAGTGGCAGGTTTAGAACTCCACTTGAAATTTGCCATCAGCTGAGTGGATCCACTCAAATTTTCCAGGTGTCCAGTGGCCTAACTAACAGTCCTTAAAAGGATCACTGAAGGCCACCCACAAAAAGACGTACTAACTTATTTTTATAATTTTACTTCTGTGGAGTGAGGTGCCACTCCTCAAGGGTAGGATAATGAATGGACAAAGAGCGAGGTTTAAGGATGCAACTACGTAAATCCTTAATAAAGTTAGTGCAAATAGAAAAAGTTTGAAAAGAAAATGGGATTTTGGGTATTATACATGGAGCCTTGAACTTAAAGCTAAAACATGATATTGAATTCATAGAAGGCATATATTAGGTTTCAATATCGGGAGAAGTTCTGGGCATCCGTTACAGGAAATATATTAGAATCATGGAAAAACAGGGAATTCACTAGAATATATATCAATGAGCAGTTATAGTTATGAAGAAAGGCTTGAAACACTGGATTTATTTCAATGATTTAGAGAAGACTAAGGGAGAATCTATTAGAGATTCCATAATTATGAAGGTTAAGTGGTTTGTTTTCATTAATTAGCTAATAAATAGAAATTAATTCAGTATAATAGAAGACTGAAGGTGGATTTTAGAGAAATTGCTTTCAGATAGGATTATTAGAATGAAGAATGCTTTCTGCAAGTGACTATTGATACAGAGATTACAATATCATTTAAATGGGGATTGAATAAGTATTGGAAAGGATTTTTTTTCTGTTAACTTAAGAACACAGTTTTCTACAGTTCTCAGAAACCACAATGCTTCTCTTGCATGAGAATACTCAAATATTATGTGGACAAAATTCAATCTCCATGATTTTTGGGAGCTATGATTTGTGACATGCCAATATCCTTTCAGATTGAGGTGGGTAAGACACAATATCCATCTACCCACCTCACCTGAATGGTTTCAGTGCTAATCCCCTTGCCTCCAGCAATGCACTCTCTTTCTCAATACTGCTGGCTAACTCGGCGCACAGCAGATGCACAGGCTGCGTTGTTGCAGATCACATGGTACAGGGGGCTTTCTTTTCTTTACAGGCAGGCTGCCTCTTAAAGGGATGCTGCACAAAGTGATTGTTCCACTGGAAATTCTTGCAAACTGAACACCAGGGCAGACAGAGGTATCCAGACTGATGGATGTGGTGTTGGAGGTGGTGCAGATGGACAAGAAGAGATACACTATGAGCAGAGTCTTGTTGAGGCGCCAGGGACCTTGCCTGCCAGCTGGAGACCTGACGAGAGACCTGTTCTGCCTCTTTTTTGGGAAGACCCACCAAATCACAAGACAATCCGGCAGTAGTGAGGCCACCAGCAGATCTTCCCCTGCAATCAAGACTCTGGGGGTGGAAGTCCTGCCTAGCGTGAGCTCTGGCCAATCAGAGGCTGGCAGCTCTTGTGCCCAGCCGTGTCACTGAGGAAGCCATGGCTGCTGCCGAAAGGAGAAACCTAAAGTCCCAGGATTGTAAGTAATGTGGGTGAAGGGGGAGGGGAGGGGGGTGGGGGGGTGTGGTTTCGTGGGGAGGGGGGAGCAAGGGGGTCAGAATCAAGAACAGGGGGTAGCTGTCAGTGCCCCCCCCTGCCCCACTTCCTGATATCCAGTCCCTCGATCAGGGACTAATTGCTTTTGACCAAGGGACCAGCCCCCACCCTCCCAGAGGTGACAAACGGCCCGCATGGTTTCACCTATCCTGCACTCCATATAGCTACAGGCCCACTTGCCGTTGGGTAAATCCGAGCAGTAGCAGGGTGAGGCCCTTAAGTTGTAATTGATTGGCCACTGAAGTGCCTCAATTGGTGACGGGGATGGGTAGGTCGACCATGGACCTTCCCGCCCAGAATTTAATTCTGGCGGAGGTGGAAAGGCAGCAGGCCACCATTCTGCCTAATTGAAAGCCCTTCCTGTGTCCCAGCTCACCACCAGTGAGAGCAGAAGATCCCACCCCATGGTTTCATAGGAGGGCCAGGAGTCACTCAAGGCCCACCCTCAGAAAGGAGCAGGAGCTGGTGGCCAGGGAGGTCAACTCCCTGAATCTGGACCTGAGTGTTAATTGTATTAATTGAGGTTAAGTTCCTATAGGTGGAAGGCATTGATTGGATGGTTACTTGAGCACACATAAAGACACAGGAGTAGAGTGGAGTCAGGAGATATGTACCTGTAATGTTTCACTCTGTAAGTAAAATATACTCCAAGTAAACACTGACATTGGTTTCTTCCTTCACCAACTGACTATCAGGAGTACAAGACTGAGGACCTGACAAGAGGCACCACAAGAGGTCTAAAGATCTCACACAGGTGGTCAACATCAGCGAATGCATATTCAAAGGATATCTCCTACTCACTACAACATCAGCCTCTCATGTTGTTCAATGCACTGCAAACCCGTCATTCACTCAGCAGCATTCCCTGGCACTCAGGACTCTAACATGGAGATATTTCATTTCATCCTCGCACACCTACTGATGCTGTCAGTCTCATACACACCTCTTGCTCCCTCTACATACCACCAAGCTATATGATAGACACACCAGGAAAAATAAAAGTAATATTTCACAGTGCTACATAAGTACTGACATTCTGGCCTCAATTTTAAAGGACAAGGTGGCATGTAATAGAAAGGAACAGAGCAAATCTGGTGGGGGATAAGGACACCTGCATCTCTTGGCCACTATTGAGGAGATGGTTCTTAGAATGATGGGATGGGCTGAGACGAGGCCCGTAGAACTTGATGCTGAGAACGTTGAGAGTGATGGTACATTCTTGCCTTATGACCCTTCTCAATCCCCAACTCACCCTCATCCTGCTTCCTGGCAAGATGAGCCAGCTGCAGCTGGTGTGGCCATGAACCTCTTGTTTCTCGGCAACTTCCCTCACTATAACGTTGTCCTCCTGAGTTCCTGCTTTCAGACTACCAAGAATTGCTGAATGCCCAGCCATAGGAGCCCCAGGAAGTAAGCTTGTTGAAGTAAACTTGTTGAAGTAAGCTTGCTACCATACATCTGATAGATAAATCTTACAGCAGCCAAGGTGCAGTGAGCATTCCATGAAATTTCTCCAGTACCACTTTTGTACAGATATACCCAAACAAGGAATTGGATAAGGTAATCTGTGCAATCCAACCCAGACTGATGGATGGAGTCCTTATCTGTCTGCTGATTGAATATGCTGCACATGAATGGATTTGGCCAGCTGAATTCAGTTCCTATTAAAGCGGACTCCCAAATAATAGGAATGTTCGTATAATTCAACAAGTAAATTACCAACCCACACTCAGGGGGACAAATGTGGAAAATCCTCTGACATTGGTGACATAATACTGGAGCAGAGTAAATGGAGCTTTAAACTACATCTGGCTGCACTAAATGTCATAAAGCTGAACTTGATGCTGTCACTGGACATTCACAATGTAAACTCCTCCGTATTGACAACCCTCAATTTCAGGAGGCCAAAACAAGAAACAGTAGGTCATGCGAGACTTGGTCCATGCCATACAATTTTATATATCAGATACAGCAATGTTTTCAGGTAAGTGAAAGACTTGTTAGATACATTGATTAGAAACAATGGATATGTCCCGCAGAGCCAGCTGTAGAACCCAGGGGTAAGATAAAGGAAACCTACCAGAATATTTTATTTGATAGGTATTAATGCTTCTACATTCCACAAAAATACATTACACATCAGGAAAAATAAAAATAATATTACGCATATGATAAGTCACAGAGTGCACATAAAACAGCAAGCCTTCTCTATCGGTTGTATTTTGTGCCACTTGCGTGTTTTGCTTTCTTATAATCTCTTCCAATATATGTAGCATTCTTTCTCTCTTTGTTTTCGATCTACTACTCAATGCATTGTCTTTGCACAATAATTTGTTAAGGTTGGCATTGTGTTTAAATGCTGTCTGTTTATTTTTGAAAGCTCAAAGAATAAGTTCTTTCAGTTACATTTTTTCTCTCATTTGATACTGGTCCAATTGAACAGTGTTATATTTTAATACGCTAGCAAGATGAAATTATGTACAACTGGATGAGCATTTCAATCTTAATTTAAATGTACTTCACCTTTCACCTTGCTGTCAGTATTGCACTGTAGTGTTGGGAATAAATGATACTAGCATGTAAAATGACCAACTATCAGCAAGGATTCATTTGAGACGGATTGTGGCTATTTTTTCCCAATCTGAGGCAAGTGTATTTTTCAAATACTGTGCAAAAATATACAAGCATTAATATAATATCCCAGGTGGAATTACTGGTGCTACTCAGGCTAGACATGTGCATCACTTGTAAAATATTAAATGTCCTTGGCGGTGCTTGATGTGTTGGGTTAAAGAGGTCTTGTCCAACCCTCCATCAATCACAACATAGTGTTAAAATCCTGTGGAAGGCACTAATGGAGAATGCTGCATTTACAGAATTCAGCCTGATACTAATGATTTTTTGTTATAATGCAACAGTGATATAACATTACCCATTGCATTTCGAGACTTGACAGTTTGAAATATTTCTGATCAGATAATTCCCAGAATAAATGAGTGTTAGCTTTTTAAAAATATTATTAAGAAACCAAGCTGAAAGAGCAAGGACTAAAATGCAGTGGATTTTTAATATTTAAAAAAATGTAAGGGAAAGCTAGGGGTGAGAAAGGGCCTTTGGGTCAGCTGAAGCTCATCCCTCCGTTACATTAAATCTCCCCAACCTCCTAATTGTATTTTGAATAACCTCAATGGTTTTGCCTGCATTACATTTCCAAATGGATTATTCCAAGCATTTATCATTCTGAGTAAAACAACATTTTTTTGATGTCTGTTCTAAATTTGTGTTTTTTGATGATTTATATTTACATGTCCAGCAATGTGCTCCTATTTTGTTCTTCTTGATCTGTAACCAATGACAAGATCGTGTTAGCACCTATGTGTTAGCCAATGTACATGACTGCCTGGATACCTCTCCATATGTACCTGTGAATGCTGGACGATCAACTATGTATCATGGGATGTAAACTGTTGACAATTTTTAAAAATAAATTTGAACAGGCAATACAGAAAATTCCTTCAAGAACTGGGCAATGCCTTCGGATACACTGCCCTTTGGCTTCAGATCCAGATCCCCGGGTCCTGATGGACTTCATCCTAGGATCTTAAAAGAAATGGCTAGTGAGATAGTTGATGCATTGGTTTTAACTTTCCAAAATTCCCTAGATTCAGAGATGTGCACGCGGACACTGCTCACGCTAACACTGCTCACACTGACACTGCGCACGCTGACACTGGGCACACTGACACTGCGCACACTGACACGGCGCACGCTGACACTGGGCACACTGACACTGTGCACGCTGACACTGGGCACATTGACACTGCTCACACTGACACTGCTCACACTGACACTGCGCACGCTGACACTGCTCACACTGACACTGGGGACACTGACACTGCTCACACTGACACTGCGCACGCTGACACTGCTCACACTGACACTGCGCACGCTAACACTGTTCACACTGACACTGCGCACGCTGACACTGGGCACACTGACACTACGTACGCTGACACTGGGCACACTGACACTGCTCACACTGACACTGCTCACACTGACACTGCGTACGCTGACACTGCTCACACTGACACTGGGGACACTGACACTGCTCACACTGACACTGCGCACGCTGACACTGCTCACACTGACACTGCGCACGCTAACACTGCTCACACTGACACTGCACACGCTGACACTGCTCACACTGACACTGCTCACACTGACACTGCTCACACTGACACTGCTCACACTGACACTGCTCACACTGACACTGCGCACGCTGACACTGCTCACACTGACACTGGGCACACTGACACCGCTCACACTGACACTGCGCACACTGACACTGCGCACGCTGACACTGCGCACGCTGACACTGAGCACGCTCACACAGCGCACACTGACACTGGGCACACTGACACCGCTCACACTGACACTGCGCACACTGACACTGCGCACACTGACACTGCGCACGCTGACACTGCACACGCTGACACATCGCACACTGAGTCTGCGCACACTGACACTGCGTACACTGACACTGCATACGCTGACACATCGCCCACTGACAATGCGCACGCTGACACTGCTCACGCTGACACTGCTCACGCTTACACTGCGCACGCTGATACATCGCACGCTGACACTGCACACACTGACAGTGCGCAGGCTGACACAGCGTACACTGACAGTGCGCACGCTGACACAGCGCACGCTGGCACTGCGCATGCTGACACTGCACATGCTGACACTGCTCTCACTGACACTGCTCTCACTGACACTGCTCACACTGACACTTCGCACATGGACACTGCTCACGCTAACACTGCACACACTGACACTGCTCACACTGACACTGCTCACACTGACACTGCGCACGCTGACACTGTCCATGCGGACACGGCACACGCTGACACTGCGCACACTGACACTGCGCACATTGACACTGCTCACACTGACACTGTGCACACTGACACTGCTCACACTGACACTGAGCACGCTGACACTAAGCATGCTGACACAGAGCACACTGACACTGCTCACACTGACACTGCGCACGCTGACACTGAGCACGCTGACACAGCGCACACTCACACTGCGCACACTGACACTGCGTACGCTGAGACTGCATACGCTGACACATCGCCCACTGACACTGCACACGCTGACACTGCGCACGCTGACACTGCGCACGTTGAAACTGCGCACACTGACACAACACACAGTGACACTGCGCACACTGACACAGCTCACGCTGACACAGCGCACACTGACACTGCGCACACTGACACTGTGCACACTGACAGTGCTCACATTCCATTAGATTGGAAAATAGCAAACGTAACTCCTTTATTCAAAGAGGGAGGGAGACAGTAAACGGGAAACTACAGGCCATCTGTCATAGGGAAATGTTAGAAGCTATTATTAAAGATGTTATGGCAGGGCACTTAGAAAAATTCTAGGTAATCAGGCCGAGTCAGCATGGTTTTTTGAAAAGGAAATCGTGTTTAACCAATATATTGGAGTTCTTTGAAGGAGTCACATGTGCTGTGGATAAATGGGAACCGATGGATGTACTGTATTTCCAGAAGGCATTTGATAAGGTGCCACATCAAAAGTTATTGCAGAAAGTGAAAATTCATGTGTAGGGGGTAACATATTTGCATAGGTAGAGATTGGCTAGCTAACAGGAAACAGTGGGTGGCCACGAATGGGTCTTTTTCTGGTTGGAGGGATGTAACGAGTGGTGTGCCACAGGGATCAATGCTGGGGCCTCAACTTTTTGCAATTTATATAAATGACTTGAGTGAAGGGGCAGATGGTGTGGTTGCTAAATTTGCAGATGACACAAAGATAGGTAGGAAAGTAAGTTTTGAAGAGGACTAAAGGAGGCTACAAAGCGACATAGATAGGTTAAGTGAGTGGATAAAGATCTGGCAAATAGAATATATTGTGGGAAAATGTGAAATTGTCCATTTTGTCAGGAAGAATTAAAAAAAGCATATTATCCAAAAGGTGAAAGGTTGCAGAGCTCTGAGATTTAGAGGGACCTGGGTGTCCTAGGGCATGAATCACAAAAGGTTAGTATGCAGGTACAGCATGTAATTAGGAAAGCTAATAGAACGTTATTGCTTATTGTGAGGGGAATTAATTATACTGGTCTCCTTATTTAAGGAAGGATATAAATGCGTTAGAAGCAGTTCAAAGAAAGTTGACTAATCTAATACCTTGAATGGGTGGGTTGTCTTCTGAGGAAAGGTTGGACAGGTTAGGCTTGCATCCACTGGAGTTTAGAAGGGTAAGAGGCGACTTGAGTGAAATCTTTAAGATCCTGAGGAGTCTTCACTGGGCAGATATGGAGAGGATGTTTCCTTTTTCAGAGAATCTAGAACTAGGGATCACTGTTTAAAAATAAGGGGTCACTCATTTAAGACAGAGATGAGGAAAAAAAATTCTTTCAGAAAGTTGTGAGTCTTTGGAACTCTCTTCCTCAAAAGGTAGTGGAGCAGAGTCTTTGAATATTTTTAAGGCAGAGCTAGGTAGATTCTTGATTAACAAGGGGATGAAAGGTTATCGGGGTAGGCAGGAATGTGGAGTCGAGGTTATATTCAGATCAGCCATGATCTTATTGAACGGCGGAACAGGTTCGGGGGGCCAAGTGGCCTACTCCTGCTCCTAATTCGTATGTTCATATGTTCATATGGCACATTGTAAGGTTAAAAGTCTCCACTGTTTATAAAGTAGAAAGGTCCAGTGTGAAAAGAGATTGGGTAGCCTGACCCTTACAAATGCCCCTCAATAAAACTGCCTATTTCCGCCCCTGAAATATACCCTGCCTCACCTCCACACTAACAGAAATATCATTGACGTCTGCCTGAGTACTACTGGCTCAACTTCTCCAAAGTTGCTTTCACCAGTCTCCAAGCTTCACCTTACATTCAACTCATCCACACTCTCCCACCAGCATCATATCTGACAATAAGCCTCACATAGCAATTACTCTGGTTCTTGTAATCTTCACTGGCTCCCAGCCCTTTAGATCAGTGATTGCAAAATCCTTATCCTCTTTTCCAAATCACTCAGTGGCCTTGGTCCGCTGAGCATCCGGGAGGGGGAGAGTTACCTGGGCGCCTTGTTTCAGGAGGTGGTCACACCCGGTAGATTAAGTACCTCAAGTTCGGTCAGTGGTCAGGGTCAGCAGGGTGTGACTGCAAGTGAGGCAGGTAGAGGGATCCTGTGTTCAGGAACAGAGGAGCCTCAGCTCTTGACCTTGTCCAACAGGTACGAGGTACTTGCTCCCTGTGTGGATGAGGAACAGGGCGGTAAGGAGGATGAGCCAGCTAACCACGGCATCGTGGCACAGGAGGCCATTCAAGAGGGGGGAGCAAAAAGACAAGTGGTAGTTGTAGGGGATTCTATAATTAGGGGAATTGAAAGCTTCCTTTGTAAGCAGGATCGAGAGTCCCACATGGTATGTTGCCTGCCTGGTGCCAGGATGAGGGACATCTCTGACCGGCTTGAAAGGATATTGGAGAGGGAGGGGGACGATCCAGTTGTTGTGGTCCATGTTGGGACATTGGTAAGACTAGGAAAGAGGACCTGTTTGGGGATTATCAGGAACTAGGAACTAAATTAAAGAACGGGTCCTCAAGGGTTATAATCTCCGGATTACTACCCGAGCCACATGCAAATTGGCATAGGGACGCGAGAATAAGGGAAGTAAACACGTGGCTAAAGGAGTGGTACAGGAAAGAGGGGTTCCATTTTGTGGGGCACTGGCATCAGTATTGGAACAGGAGGGATCTGTACCGTTGGGACGGTCTCCACCTGAACCGATCTGGGACCAATGTTCTAGTGAAAAGGGTAAATAGGGTGGTCAACAGGACTTTAAACTAGAAAGTGGGGGGGGTGGGAGGGGTAAAACTCCAAGAAGTATGAATAATGGGAAACAAAGCAGCAGGTTAGCATGTGGGGGGTGGATTCAACTTCGTGGAAAATTATGAAAAAACTGAAAAGAAAGAAGAGCCCAGGAGAGGCTATTAAAGTCTCCAGAACACAAAATAGGACAGAGTGTTTGGAAAGGGCTCGGAATCTAATTTCAAGCACATCAGATAAAGGGACGACAATGAGAAAGGGGACGGGAAATACAGGACTGAAGGTGTTGTATCTGAATGCACGCAGTATACAAAATAAGGTAAATGAGCTTGTGGCGCAGATTGAAATTAGCAGGTATGATGTGGTGGGCATCACGGAGACATGGCTGCAAGGGGATCAGGACTGGGAGCTAAATATCCAAGGATATACATCCTATCGAAAAGATAGGCAGGTTGCCAGAGTGGGTGGGGTTGCTTTGTTAGTAATAAATGAAATTAAATTGATAGCAGGAAATGACGTAGGGTCAGATGATGTAGAATCTGTGTTGGTAGAGTTGAGGAACCGCAAAGGTAAAAAAAACATAATGGGAGTTATGTACAGGCCTCCGAACAGTAGTCAGGATGTGGGGCACAAGATACACCAGGAGATAGAACAGGTGTGTAAGAAAGGCAAGGTTACAGTGATCATGGGGGATTTCAATATGCAGGTAGACTGGGAAAATCAGGTTGGTAGTGGATCCCAAGAAAAGGAATTTGTGGAATGTCTACGAGATGGCTTTTTGGAGCAGCTTGAGGTGAAGTGGCAATTCTAGATTTAGTGATGTGTAATGAAGCAGATTTGATAAGGGAGCTTAAGGTGAAGGAACCCTTAGGAGGAAGTGACCATAATATGATAGAATTTACCCTGCAATTTGAGAGGAAAAAGCTGGAATCAGATGTAACGGTATTACAGTTGAATAAAGGCAACTACAGAGGCATGAGGGAGGAGCTGGCCAGAATTGATTGGGAGATGAGCCTAGTAGGAAAGACAGTGGAACAGCAATGGCAGGAGTTTCTGGGAGTAATTTGGGAGACACAGCAAAAATTCATCCCTAGGAAGAAGAAGCATACTAAAGGGAGGATGAAGCAACCATGGCTGACAAGGGAAGTCAGGGACAGCATAAAAGCTAAAGAGAAAGCATACAATGCAGAGAAGAGCAGTGGGAAACCAGGGGATTGGGAAGCCTACAAAGACCATCAGAGGACAACTAAAAAATAAATAAGGAGGGAGAAGATTAAATATAAGGGTAAACTAGCCAGTAATATAAAAGAAGATTGCAAGAGTTTTTTTAGATATATAAAGGGTAAGAGAGAGGCAAAAGTGGACATTGGGCCACTGGAAAATGACGCTGGAGAAGTAGTAGTGGGGAACAAAGAAATGGCGGAAGGACTGAATAGGTACTTTGTGTCAGGCTTCACAGTGGAAGACACGAGTAACATCCCCAAAGTTCAAGAGAGTTGGGGGGCAGAGGTGAGTACGGTGGCCATTACCAAGGAGAAGGTGCTAGGAAAACTGAAAGGTCTGAAGGTGGATAAATCACCTGGACCAGATGGATTACACCCCAGAGTTCTGAAGGAGATAGCTGAAGAGATAGTGGAGGCGTTAGTGGTGATCTTTCAGGAATCACTGGAGTCAGGGAGGGTCCCAGAGGACTGGAAAATTGTTAATGTAACCCCCCTGTTTAAGAAGGGAGTGAGGCAAAAGACGGGAAATTACAGGCCGATTAGCTTGACGTCGGTTGTTGGTAAGATTTTAGAGTCCATTATTAAGGATGAGATTTCAGAATACTTGGAAGTGCATGGTAAAATCTTTAGCCAGAGAGTGGTGAATCTATGGAATTCATTGCCACAGAAGGTCGTGGAGGCCAGGTCATTGAGTATATTTAAGACTGAGATAGATAGGTTCTTGATTGGTAAGGGGACAAAGGTTACGGGGAGAAGGCGGGAGAATGGGGTTGAGAAACTTATCAGCCATGTTTCAATGGCGGAGCAGACTCGATGGGCCGAATGGCCTAATTTCTGCTCCTATGTCTTATGGTCTTATGGTCTAACTCTGCAACCTCTTCTAGCCTTATACGCCTCTGACATGTAATCTTTGAATTTGGGCTTAATGTACATTCTTCTCTCTCACTTCACCATTGGACCAGTAATCGTTTTTCCAGTCTGAAAGTCTGCACCTTCTTGCATTTCTCTCAATCTTCTAAAGTCTTTCTAAAGCCTACCTCTTCCAAATCCCTCAATTCTTCTCCCCAGTGCTGCTCAGTTTCGCCCTTTGCTTTGTGAAAAAGGCTTGGGATGCTTATATCTTAAAGTTGTTATACAAATGCAACTTCTTTTCATTCTAATGCTACACGTTAAGTGATTGGAAAGTTCATTCCCTAACTAAATCCAATTACAGCATTGTTGACAAGGCAAAACAATCAGTTTCTTTTTACTCATAGAACAATTGATTTCTGCAATCAAAAATCTCCCAGGCAAGCTAGCTTCAAAATATGCTCAACAAGGAAACAAACAACAAATCAATTGCTGTAATGACCACACCCCTCCCCTCCCCTCCACTCACTCCCTCACCCTCTGAGATTGGCAGGCTAGTAAGCTTCTAAAATATGCAAATTACAATTTTCACATTTTCCAATTCAAATGTCTAAATGGCACAAGGTCACCTAGTCAGCATCATGTACAAAAATGCAATTTATTTGTCAAGTTCTGTGCTTCAAGAAATCAACATTTAAATTTTAAATTATTATGTTTCACTTGAAAAACGGCAAGGGCTGTTATGTTGATAACACATTAAAACTTTGTGGTCAAATCTATCGCCAGCTTTGGTGAAACGTTTTATCTCTGCAAACAACTGGAAAACAGCTGCAATTCTGTTAAAAAAGAAAAAAATTGCATTTACGTAGCAATTTTCATGAGGACCAGATGTGTCATAGTAATTCCTAGCCAGTGAAGTATTTCCTAAAAATGTGGTCAATGTAGGAAACTCTAGTTAATTTGCTCTCAGCATACTCCCACAAACAGCAATGTGATAATGTCCACCATTTACAAGGCACAAGTCAGAAGTGTGATGGAATACTCCCACTTGCTTGGATGAATGCAGCTCCAACAACACTCAAGAAGCTCTACACCATTCAGGACAAAGCAGCCCGCTTGATCAGCACCCCATCCACCACCTTAAACATTCACTCCCACCACCACTGACACACAGTGGCAGCAGTGTGTACCATCTACATGATGCACTGTGGCAACTCACCAAGGCTCCTTCAACAGCACCTTCCAAATCTGCAATCTCCATCACCTAGAAGGACAAGGGCAACATATGCATGAGAACACCATTACCTGCAAGATCCCCTCTGAACTGTATCGTCATTCCTTCACTGTCGCTGTGTCAAAATACTGAAACTCCCTGCCTAACATCATTGTGGGTGTATTTACACCACTCGGACTATAGCAGTTCAAGAAGGTTCTCACCACCTTCTCAAGAGCAATTAGGGATGGGAGTTAAATGCTGGCCTGGCCCACAACCCATGAGTGAATTTAAAAAGAATGACCAGATAATCTGTTTTTTGTGATGTTGATTGAGGGATAAATATTGAACAGGATGCCAGGATTAACTCCATTGTTTTTCTTCAGAATAGTGTCATGGGATCATTTACACCCACCCAAACTGGCAGATGCGACCTCAGTTTAACGTCCCTTCCAAAAGACAGCAGTTCTGACCACGCAATGCTTCCTCGGTAGTGCACTAGTGTCAGCCTTGATTTTTGTACTCAAGTCCCAGAGTGGACCTTGAACCCAGAAATTTGGAGGAGATTGTGCTACCAACTGAGCTGGAACTGACAACACCTGCTGTTCAGTTGGACACTTGGCCTATTAGGGGAAGATTTTAAATTTACAGTCCCAGTTTTAAAGGAAAAATTCCAGCAGCCGCCTGGCCTATGTGCAACTTCATCCCATGCCAAGTGATTGTCTTTTAATTACCCTCTGAAGTGGTATCCAAACCACGGCAAAGAATGGTGCTGCAATAGAAAGGCTCAACACCACATACTAAGAGCGACTAGGGATGGGCAATTAAATCAGCCTTGCCAATGACATCTACATCTTGGGAATGAATGAACAAACACAGGCGGGAGACAATTTAATTTTGCAAATTGCTTTCTTGTGACTAGGGCAATTTTCATGACGAATTGGGGGAAGCATGTTTGTGCATGCTAGTTCCAGTTTCCCCGGGCATGGATAGGCTGAACTAGGAGTCTTTCAAGGAATACTGGAGGCCTGTTTGCAAAAGTAAGTTCCTGGGCTTTTTTTGAAAAGAAAGATTTTTGTGCGGCCAGGAGCAGCATCCACTGCTTACTGGAAACAGCTAAATGATCCCAAGCCTGATAAAAGTCAGGTTCCCCAAATACTGCAGGTGTGCATATTGTGCCCATTATGGACACAAATAGAAACATCTTGCCCAATGGTGCTGATTTTCATTCACTTTGTCTGGCATTAACTGTGTGATAACAGGTTCAGAATGGGGTTGATTGCCATCCCACCCCATTAACACTGATAATGCAGCTGATGTCATTTCAAAAGGAGCCTTCACCTGGGTCTCTAAAGTGTCCACCTGTTTCAAGTGACACGTCCAATTTAGTGTCTGGGGTGCATTCTTCAATCAATTGCGCATGCATTGGAGAAGAGGCCTGGCAAGGGAAGCCTTGAATTATTTTTGTGAACAGAAGCGTAGAAGTGCACCTCCAGGATCCACAAAAATAATCTGAGCAACTGCCACCCTGGGATATCTATCCTTTGCAATTGCAACTCCCTTCCCCGACAAAGTAATGTGTTGACATAAATTGCATCCCATTTTCCTTTGCCAAACTTGCTTAAAATTTTAATTTCCTATTCATTCATTGGATGTGGGCATCATCGAGAATGCACCGTTTATTGCCCATGCCTAACTGCCCTTGAGAAGCTGATGGTTAACTTTCTCCTTGAATTGCTGCAATCCATGTGGTGTAGGTGCTCACCTAGTGCTGTTAGGGAGGGAGAGTCAGGAGTTTGACCGAGTGACAATGAATAAAGGATGATATATTTCTATGTCAACTGGTGCTGGACTTGGAAGGAACTTGCAGGTGGTCATCTTCTCCTGCCCCTGCTATCCTTGTCCTTTTAAGTGTTGGAGGTCACAGTTTTTGGAGGTGCTATTGAAGGTGATTTGACAACAAGGTTGTTGCAGTGCATCTTGCAGATGGTATACACTGTAGCCACAGTACTCCAGTGTTAGAAGGAATGTACCATTAAGGTGGTGAATTGGTTCAGGCCAATCAAGTGGGTTGCTTTGTCCTGAGTGGTGTTGAACTTCTTGAGTGCTGTTGGAGCTGCATTCAGACAAGTGGACTGAATTTCATCATACTCTGACTTTTATCTTATGGGTGATGAAAGGCTTTGGTGAACCTCAAGATGAGCTACTCAGTGCAGAACACCCAGCCTCTGACCTGCTCCTGTAGCCATTGTATTTATATGGATGGTTCAGTTAAATTTCTAGATAGTGGTGATCCCCAGGACGTTGGATGATGAGGATCCAATGATAAGAATGTCGAGTGGAAATGGTTAGATTTTTTCTTGTTTGAAGGTGGTCATTGTATTGTATTTCTATGGCACAAATCTTATGTATCATTTATTAACTGAAGTCTGAATGTTGCCCAGACCATGCTGCATGCTGGAATGGACTGCTTCATTATCTGAGGAGTTGCCAATGGAACTCAACACTGTGCAATCATCAGTGAACATCCCCATTGCTGACCTTAGGATGGAGGGAAGGTCATTGGTGAAGTCGGAGAAAATGGTTGGGCTGAGAACATTACCCTGAGGAACTCCTGCAGCGATATCCTGAGGCTGAGATTATTGGCCTCCAACAACCATAATCTTGAACCTTTGTGCTAGACATGACTCCAGCAATTGGAGAGTTTTCCCCCGATCCCATTGATTTTGATTTTCTCACGCTCCTTGATGCCACACGTGGTTATTTGCTGCCTTGATGTCGAGGGTTGTCACTCTCACCCCACCTCTGGAATTCAGTTCTTTTGTCCATGTTTGTACCAAGGCTGTAATGTAGGCTGGAGCCAAGTGAGCCCAGTGGAACCCAAGCCATCACCTGTGAGCAGGTTATCGGTAAGTAACTGCTACTTGATAGCACTGTCGAAAAACACCTCCCATTACTTCACTGACAATTGAAAGTAAACTGATGGAGCAGTAATTGGATGGATTGGGTTTGTCCTTCTTAGTGTAGACAGGACATACTTGGACAATCTTCCACTTTGTCAAGTGGATGCCAGTGTTGTCACAATACTGGAACAGCTTGACTAGAGTTGTAGCTAGTTCAGGAGAACAAGTAGCCAGTACCACAGCATGGATATTGTTGAGCCCATACTCTTTGCTGTATCTAGTGTTTCTTAATATTGATAACCTGAAGTGAATCAAGTTGGCTGAAGACTGGCTTCTTTGATGGGGGAAGCCTCAGGAAGAGGCCAAGCTGAATCATCCAATCACTACTTCTGGCTGAAGATGGTGGCAAATGTTTCAACCTTGCCTTTTGCACTGGCATGTTCAACTCTGCCAACATTGAGGATGGTGAACAAAAACAGAATTACCTGGAAAAACTCAGCAGGTCTGGCAGCATCGGCGGAGAAGAAAAGAGTTGACGTTTTGAGTCCTCATGACCCTTCAACAGAACTAAGTAAAAATAGGAGAGGGGTGAAATATAAGCTGGGTGATGTTCATGGAACCTGATCCTCCCATTAGCTGCTTAATTGTCCACTGCCATTTCCCTCTGGATATGGCAGGACTGATGAGCCTTGATTTGATCTGTTGGTTGTGAGCTTACTTAGCTCTGTTTTATAGCTTGTTGCGTCTGCTGTTTAGCATGCATGTAGCTTCACGATTTTCGTACGTTATTTCAATCCATTCAGTCAACTTTCAAACATTCTGCAATCCAAGAATGTACCGTATATAATATTAATTTGCTCAATGCACATTATTCTTCTTCCCCATGATAAGCTTGCCTTTGCTGAGCTAGTTAAAATTGAACAACAGGAATGTGTCCCCAACCCTCCCTGTACTATCCATTATTTTCTTGACAAGTTGTGCATTGTGCGAGTGTCTTACTGTCGAGAGGCAGGACATTAATTAATTTTTCAGTGCCCGTGCAACCTTCGGGTTGGCGCACGGGCGCAATGGGCAGGCAAGTAGGACACATTTGTATTAACCTCATCCACGGGTGGGATAAGAGGGCTCAGTGGGGTCGCGAATGTGCTCTGTCAATTATTGATTTTTCAAAGTTATTGAAACTTGCCTGTGTGATTTGCAATACTTCAAAACACTTCCCAGCTGCTTTTTCTGGACTCTTAACCTTCCGGTCAGCACTCTGCAGTGAGGAGTCTTTTTTGGGCCTGCAAGTTTCAGGAAGCCTTCCCTTAGGCTGGGAATGGGAGCTGAACTGTCCACTGGAGGCACCTCCTTTGAGGAGGAAGGGAGGGCTAGAAGGGGGAGGAGGCCAGAATGCACATTCAGCCTCCAAGGGAGCCACCTTTGGGAGGACTGGCATAAGCACAAGGGGCGCAGGGTCAAAAGGTAGCCCAAGGCGGAAGGGGCCGCAGAAGATGCCACTATCCTGCTGCCAGGGTATACAGGCGGCGAAGCAGCTACCTCAATATGTCTGAGATGCAGTGCCGAAGGAGGCTCCATCTCTCAAGGGAGACAGTCAGCTATATCTGTCAGATGATTGGCCCTGAGATCTCTGCTAACTGTGTGGGTGGACACCCCATGCCAGTGGCTCTGAAGGTCACAGCTGCCCTCAACTTCTATGCCTCTGGCTCCTTCCAGGGCTCGGTGGGTGATCTTTACGGTATCTCCCAATCAGCTGTCCACACTTGTGTCAAGCAGGTTACAGACGCTCTGTTTAGGCATGCATTGACCTTCATCCACTGCCGTTGGGAACAGGAAAGCCAGACACAGGGAGCTGGAGGCTTCACAGCAATTGCTGGCTTCCCCCGTGTCCAGGGTGCAATAGACTGTACACATGTGGCCATCAAGGCACCAGCAGGTGAGCCCGGTGCCTTCATCAACAGGAAGGGCTTCCACTCCATGAACGTGCAGATAGTGTGTGATCACAGGATACAGATTCTGCAAGTCTGTGCAAGGTACCCAGGCAGCTCCCACGATGCCTACATCCTCAGACACTCCCATGTGCTGGGGCTCTTCATTGCTCCAGCCCGGCTTGATGGATGACTGCTGGGTGACAAGGGATACCCCCTCAGAAGGTGGTTCATAACGCCTCTCCACCATCCAAGAACAGAAGCTGAGCAGCGGCACAATAGGAGCCACGGCACCACAAGGGCTGTGGTAGAGAGAACCATCAGTCTTCTCAAGATGCGCTTCCGATGCCTGGACCACTCAGGGGGCGCACCCCAATACCGCCCAGATCGTGTGACACTGATAGTGGTTGCATTCTGCGCTCTCCACAATCTTGTGCTGGAAAGGGGGGACACAGTGGACGATGAAAACATCGACACAGTGGCTGCAGCTGCACACGATGAGTCCAGCAGTGAGTCTGAGGATGAGCACATACAGGGAAATGCTGAGGGGGTAGACACTGACCCGGGCATACTCCAGGGAGGCAGGGACACCCAGGAGGCTTTAATCCAATGAACCTTCAGTTGGCACACCACATATGGACCACCAGGACAAGCCTGGGCTGTATGCTCCATACTCGATACCTAAGATCAAAATCTGCCAGGTTAGGAACAGTAACTAAGGGCCTTGTTAATAAAGCTGAACGTCCCTCAAAGCACTCATTGCATTTTTGGAAACCATGCACATGCAGAAGAAAAGAGACACCCTCAGCCATGGTCACATGTCTGAATTTAATATCAGAAGCAAAGAAACTTAAGCAAAAAACAATGACAATGGTGTCCCAATTCAAAGCAAATCATAAAGACCTCATCTCGGGCCAACACAAAAGCACCAGTGATAAACCCGTGGTGTGCCTAAGGTGCCTTATGTTTTCATTTCCGGGTGCTACGTCTTGGTGCTGCCCCATTGCTCAGAGTGGCATCTGAGCCAGCCTGCTGACTCTGCTGTCCTGTTGGCCTCGATGACCTTGGCGGTCGTCCTCTGACCCGTAGAGCTTATGCTAGCCCCGCCTGGGAGGGAGCTGCCAGGTCCACTGCTGGCATCTCCCCAGTCATCGCAGCCTCACCCGATGAAGCGGTCAATGGGAGAGGGGTGGAGGAGCTGCCACCCTCATCCGGAGTGCCCTGAGTGGTGCCCACAGAGACGACAGGCAACTGCTGCGCCGAGGCGAGATCGCTTCAGACCTCCCTGCTCACCGTGAATGGATGGGCACCGAGCTGGGAAACTTGTGCCCAGACCATCTCCCACACTGGCACTGACCAACTGAGGTCAATGCCAATGTGAGGGCTTGCTGGTCGGAGTGCATTCCCAGGAAGCCCTGATGGGTCTCCTGGAAGAGCCTCTCCATGAGAGTCGCCACTCTCTCCACGGAGGACGCATGGCGTTCAGACATGTGGCTCATTGCTTCGGCGATCGTCCGCGTAGACTCCTCCACCACAGAGACCAAGCCAAGCATAGCCTCATGTACCTCCCCCAGATGCTTGCGCACACCTAGCCACATTTCCTGGTCAAGCACCAACTGAGCATGTGCCTGGTCCCTTGCAGTCCGCTGACTGCTGGCGCCATGGACACTCTCTGTCTCTGCCAGCTCTTCCAATGACTGTGAAGTGTCCTCACCACTGTGCCCCCAGGACACTAGCCGATGTTCTCATTCCCACCGAGGTACTAGTATCTGCGCTGGTGTCTGCCTGGCAGAGATGGTGTGACGCTGGTGAGACTTCAGGGCCCTCAGGTGTGAGAGGGGGCATCTGCTGCTCCTCCTCCCAGCCCCGCTCCACTGATGCTGAAAGGAAGAGCAAGGACATTGGATCACTTAACGTGGAGACAATGACAAAGTGCATCCCTGTCCCCTGGATCATTATGCACTCATTCTTCCATAAGCAATGGTCAAGCCATGTTGCAAGATTCAATCACTTAACATTCAGCAGTGCTATGGCTGTTGGGAGAACAATGCTGACCTCATTGCTGGCCATAAATACCTGGCCGTGGCACCCCAGCCTCACCGGCACCGGTGGACCTGGGCTCATGGCACCTCTCCAAATCTCGGGCCTCCTGCTCAAACCAGCTGAGAATGGCTAACTTTGCCTGGCCACCACCAGTCCTCTCACACACTGCTGCGTTATGAGCATTCTTTTCCTGAAAATGAGAGAAGAGCATTGATTTGTGCAAATTGTACCTGGATTCTCTTCATGCACGGCCCACCCCAACCAGAGTGGGACATATCAGGGCTCCAGTGCCTCCTCACCCGGCTGCTGCCGAACACTCAAAGAAAGATGCTAGACCTGTCCCCTCACACCCACCTTGGCCACATGCTGCCTACATCACATTAGGCACCACACGGTATATCTTTCCATAGCAAGGAGGCGCAAGCACATGGAGCGCAGAGGGCAGCAGATGGTTCATTGCCACGCCACCTTGAAGCTCCCCTCCCACCATCTCATCACCCTGACTTGGACATGTCCTACAGTTCAAGCAGAGTGCCTGGGTGCATCGTCTCAGTGTACCACATGCTGTGGGGGCAGAACCCATTTCATCACCACCCTCTCAGGCTGACCTCAGCATGGGCAATATCTGCTGGCCCACCCAGCGAAGGACACATGCTGCCAATGATTCAATGCGGTCACTAAACTCAGACTTGGGGGATGGGGTGCAGCAGGGGAGAAAGCCGACCTGCTGGGTTAAGCGACCAATGCCAACATTGCCCTCACCCTTCCAGAGCACAACAAGTCATTGAAGCGCTTGTGACACTGGATCCAGGTGCGCCGCACCACTTCGCAGGAGTTCACCACCTCCACCACCTCCTCCCAGGCACATTTCGTCATATGGGGGGGCCTCCTCCTCCAGTCCTGGGGAACCAGCACCTCCCGCCGTGCTGTCACCTCCTCGAGGAGGGGCACGCTGGCCCCCCACCCTCCCCTCCGGCCTGGCCTGCCCCGATGGCCTATCCTCTGGACTTGAGTCAACTCCATTGCCCCTCTGCAGAGCCCTTTGCCCAGCCATTGTGAGCAGCCTTTCCAAAGCTACCAGGCCTTCCTTTATACAGGCCGCCGGGTCGCCATTGGACCCAGTGGGCTGAGCGCACCTGGTGCCACCTGCCCACTCCTGCTATGCACAGGAGTCGTGAAGTAGGCTGGGCGGGCCTTCATTGGCCCGCCCACATAAAATGGCGGTGCGGACTCAATCGCGAGCGGTGATCGGGTCCGCGCCCACCCACTCCTGCTCCGCACCCCCCCCACCAGCCAGGAAATTCTGCCCCATTATGTATTTCAGTTAAAATTCTTCGTAATTTATTGAGTGTTCAGAAGCATATTTTTGAATGTCAACAAACAAGCTCTCTCAAGCATTATTCCGCATCATCTTGTGATGAAAACGGCAAATAATCGATCAATTAATCTATGGTAGGCACATAAATTAACAATTACATCATCGAGATTTCCAGAATTCATCATTAAGTCAGGTGGTGCAAAAGCAGTTATGATGGCAACATTAGATTACATTGTGTCCTCTGCTGCTTTATGATGCATTTTATCAACTGATATTCCATCAAAATAGAATTAATGAAAAGGTTTTAGTTAGCATAAATGGGAAATCAATATACTCTATAATCTAGAACATGGCTGTGGTAAAGTGAGGTACCCTGTCCCTTTAAGAAAATGCAAGAAGACCATGTGACAGCACTGACCAATCACTGTAGAGCGCGGGCAATGGGAACTGTAAGTCTAGTTCTGGAGGTTTCTGAGTGAGCATATATGACCTGGTGCTCTGCCCCATGTCTCAATAATCCATCACTGTTTATTCTCACTTCAGCCTCTCCCAATTATTGATTGCAAGCAGCAATTGAGGAGAATATATGAAGGCATGCATTTAGAGTTCCTTTGGACAACAAACTCAGTTACCCAAGACACAAAAGTGGAAAAAGTTGATTTTTATTGTTGATATAAGGTGGCAGGCCAATATACCATTCTGCTGTAACGTACATTTATTCTTTGTCACTGGAGACCTTTAAGTGAATATGGAGAACAGTTGGAAAGGATTAGGAAACTCATAAGCTTAATAAATCTCCTGTGCGTAAACTGCTAACCATCTAAAGAGTATATTTTGTTGGATAAATATTTATTTATTCTTATATTGTAAAAGACAATGAGCCCAAATCATAATGTGCAGACGCCATTTTGTTTCAATGTTCCCATTCAAGCTGAATGTGTTAATCTAGTGGAAATAAATTGGCCCGTCAGCATCTATCCAAAATCATATTGTTCTCATAATCGTCACCCAACTAAATTGCCATATAATTGGGTAGGTTGGGGTTATTTTCCTTAGAACAAAGAAGGCTGAGAGGTGACTTGATTGAGATGGACAAAATTATGAGGGGAATAGATAGAGTGAACAGGATAAAATTGTTCCCTTTGATGGACAATTCTAGAACCAGGGGACGTAGATTCAAGATAATTAGCAGAAGGTGTAGGGGGGACATGAGGAAGAACTTTTTTACGCAGAGGGTTGTGGGTGTCTGGAATTCGCTGCCCAAGTTGGTGGTAGAGGCAGAAACTTTAAACTCTTTTAAAAAGTACCTGGATCTGCACCTAAAGTGCTGTTAGCTGCAGGGCTATGGGCCGGGTGCAGGAAGGTGGGATTAGAAAGGGCACCTGGGTGTCCTCGGGCTGGCATGGACAAGATGGGCTGAATGGCCTCCTTCTGTGCTGTAATTTTTCTATGGTTCTAATTAAATCATAAAATATTTTATTCAAACAAATATAGAATTGGTAAAGTTTAGTCAAAAATATCCCCATTAAAAATGTAGTTTGTTAACCTACTCACAGGTAGTGATCCGGTTAAACAACATCATTGAAATACAGAATAAACGTTTTGCTCCAGAAGGTCCTGCTGTGAAAATACAGCCATGTTTCTGCCAGCAGGAATAAATATTTGACTGCTTTTTACAAAAGATTTAATGAGCATTGTTCTAACTTGTGGGTTATCTTTTCGAAACGCAAGACATATGGGAAAATGACTTTGAATAGCAGATTTCAGTCGTCAGCCTATTTATTTTATCATTAGCCAGAGAGGAAAATATATTCCTAAGAAAGAATTGCAAATCATTACTGATTGATACATTAAGTTCATTACGTTTTTTGCATTCTTAAATGGCCTAGGTCTGAGATTCCTAGACCACGATACTGCTATAAAAATTGATGGTGGTCCGCAGATGGAATATACTGTCTACCCTGCCCAATAGGAAATTACAGTGGGAAGGAGGCAGCATGATTTTGCTGTTCATCCTCTTCTGTCTTAATATCAGAAGGTCCAGGACAATGGGATGTCCTCAGAAATCCAACCAGTGTGATCTTTTCCCTGAACACTACTTATACCTACTTGTGATGAGTCGTGATGCACCTTTGCAGACCATAAGGCAAAAATTTTGAACACCGCTGTCAGGTAATTGTTTCTTGTGTGTCGCTTTCACCATCAACTCCAGTAAAACAACACTGGAGTCAAGAGGGAACAAATCCTTCAAACACTTGACAAGCCTAAAGAAATACAGTATACTGAAAAACTGCACTCTTCACCTAACATCCAGAGGTAGAACTAAAGAGACCTCTGGAGATGTCCCTTCAAAGTTCATTTCATTGGTTCCCCTCCTTGTTTGTTTTAAAATTGTCAGCTTGACTTGACCTCTAGGTTAGAAGGTCACGGATTCAGGATTTGTGTATTGAATTTAGGCTGTCACTTCTTTGCACCACTGGGATAGTGCTGCATTGTCTGAGGTATCATCTTTTCTAATTAAATGTTAAATGGAGACTCTGTCTGCCTGTTGAGAGGACATATATGATCCTAAAGCATTCTTGAAAGAAGAGCAAGGAATTATTCAGTCTCCTGGCCTATATTTATCCCTCAACCAACATCTGATTTATTGGTCATTTGTCTCATTTCCATTTGGTACCTTTGCTATGGACAAATTGGTTGCTGCATATGCTTGCATTTCAGAAGTATTTTCTTGGTTGTAAAGTATTTTAGAACACTTTGAGGATGCAAAAGATACCTTAAATACAATTTGTATTTCATTTTTCTTGATAGGTGTTTTATTGATAACTGCTGATTGATAACTTTTGTTCTTTCTTTATACATGTCAATAGTTCTTTTACACCTACATATTACTGTTTTACCGTCTGGTTCCCTATGCATTGTGATTTGCAGTTGCTTTATGTCAATTTGAGTCAACTGGGTGCATATAACAGAGGTCTGGCAGGAACAATTTCCATTTTGCTCTACTGTCAGGAGGAGGTCAGGGCCTGCTGTCCAGAGATCAAAAGAAATAGGAGCAGGAGTAGGCCACTTGGCCCATTAAGCCTGCCCTGCCATTCGATAGGATCATATCTGACCTGTTGTGGCCTTAATTTCACTTTCCTTTCTGCATCCCAGAACCCTTGACTCCCTTGTTGATCAAAAATCTGTCCAACTTAGCCACGAATATATTCAATGATCCACCCTCCACTGCCTCCGAGGAGCTAGTGTAGGACTCGATCCATTCTGGCCCTCAACATAATGTCATTTATGAGCTGCCAGGATGGAACGTTGTTTGCCAATTCAAATGGAAAGGCCCAGCTGCAGCACCATGAAGTGGAGAGACATAAGTGTCAGGAATGAAAAGGCGCTGCAAGCCTCTTTTGTGCAGAACTTGCACCAGAAATTACCTTAAATCTGAAGGCCATAAATGACTGCCATAAAAATGACTGCCCAATCTCCCGTTCCTCTCTGCAGCTGAAGATCCCTTTAATTTTCTCAGGAAATAGCTGTCCCCGAATTTGTATTTCCCCATGGTGATAAGTGGGCAGATTCAAAGTTCGAGAGCCCAGACGAAAATACTATCATGGGTCTTAGTTTCAGCCTCTGACCACAATTTAAATAAACACAAGTCTCCCATCCATTCAGAATGGAAGGGAGGTCTGCTTGAAAATCAGGACAGGCGGTAACTCGACAGTAAATTGCCATTCCTGCCACTTGCGCTATTCTGCTTTTGCTATGGCTCTGTGATTTTAAATGCAAACAAGGCAGTAGCAACACAGAAAGCAGCCATGGCCTGTGTAACAAAACTTCAAGTATGAGAATGCTAGATGTAAAACCTTTGTAGATAGAACGTGTGACCTGAATACATATAGTTTCCATACTGTCCTTTGCTAAGTATATAAAATGTAGGACTTGAAGTGAGAGTGATCAAAAAGTTACCTTTGATCAGCTCGACTGGACTTTCAACATTGTGAACAACAACTGGACAATGTTGAAAAATCATTCATAATTAAAATCTACATTCATTAATTCTTCTTGCACTCTGGTTGTCTTAAATACCTATTCGTGTAAAGGGAGAAATTTAACTCCCCCAACCCAGTAGGAACTAGGCAATTAAAATGGAGCAGGACACTTACCTGTTGGTCTCCCACCTTGATTCTGCTGACTGATATGTTAAATCACATGTCACATCCTGATCACAGCAGGGTCATATGGACTCGAAACGTCAACTGTATCCCTCTCCGCAGATGCTGTCAGACCTGCTGAGTTTTTCCAGGTATTTTTTTTTGTACCAGGGTCTAACTGCCTTTTAAAATTTTTTTTATACATTTACAAAATATGGTCACCGCTGGCTAGGCCAACATTTATTGCCCATCCCTATTTGCTCTCTAAAATGTCAAGTGTTTGCCTGAGACCTAAATCAGATGTGGCTTTTCCGATACACTGAGGTAAGCTGGTGGCTGATCAACAGGGGAAGAGGCCCTTGAGGGAAGTGTGGAAGTGTATTTCATTCCCTTGTTGGGCTTAGTGAGAAGGAGTGCAAATTATTCCCAAGCCACCTCACCAAAATGTCCATTATTCATGAGTGAGTGCTGCCAGTGAATATCAGTAAATTATTCAACTGTGGGAGGGCAGCAGAAGAGGAAATATCACAGCCAAACCTGACTTCACCCTCACCCGTCACACATACATAGACACCTTGGAGAAAGCACCTAGCAATCAGGAATACACAAGGATGATTTGCTCCTCCCTAACCCAGGAGCATGGAGGTGAGTTATAGCATTCCCAATGCTGCCCTGGTTGATATTAATTAACTTAACACAGAACAAGAGTCTCCCTGGTCTAAAAGAGTGAATTTGAGCAATGAATTGCACATTGTCATGTGATAGATATAAATCATGTCACTTTTCATTAACATAGTACTGAAAGACATTTTAACACATTCAGATATTTATATCTTACTCTAGTATGATTTGTCCTCACATGAAAATTCATTGGTCTCCAGTGTTTTTATACAATGTTTTATTCCAAATCTCAAGGCTAATTTGATGACCATTACTGAAAGATTTTCTTTGTGGTTAATGCAAAATATTTAACTCTGGCTTAAAACCCATGAGTGCGTCATGAATGTTCTATATTTTTGGACAGGAATCATTTGAGACTATGTTTAATTTCACTAAAAGAATAGGCCATTGGTGAATAAGGCTTTTACAGGTACATTTGCCAGTATATCAACCAGCAAATGTGGCTGCCTAATAAATTTCCTTGTACATGAACATGTATTAATAAAAGACACAATAATCCTGTAACCTAATGGAATATTTTATTGGCAGTGCAGTCATAAATAAATAAATTTAGCACAGAGAAAAGAAAATTCAGTAGGAGTAATTATCAAGTCCTGACATGATTCTGACATGTTTCTGTTCAGAACATTTTCCACAAAATTGAAATGTTGAGCTTAATTTAATTTTTCCTGAAGGTCAGTTTAAGTCCGTGCTGTTGTTACTGCACTGCCACTGGTATGAAGAAAGATGTCTATTTTTCCTTTGGTGCCTGACCCTGGGAACATCAGCTTAGAGTATTAACTGCATGTTCTACATATATTGTAGTTAAAATAGGTATTTTAAGAAAATGAGATTTATTTAAGCAGTGATGATTAATCCATTGTGAGGTTTCTGAATTTTCGCATTCAGGCTTAGGAAGATCTGATAGGTAAAATTTCACAACCAACCAATAAGGTGTTACAGTCATTACACTTTACAGTCAATTATTGACGATATATATCTAGCTGTTTAATATTGCCTGGGCGGAGTGCAGGATGGGTCTCAATGATTTGCTGATAACACATCCAGACTGATACTCTTTCCATTAAGATGAAATCTGGCAGGTTCTGTAAGAACCATCCAATTCTCCCTGCATTCTGTGCCCCACAGGCAATGTTTCATGCCCAGATGGCAAGGATGAAAATCTACCTCCCAAGTATAGAAGATTAGAGGTGATCTAATTGAGCTGTTTAAGATGATTAAAGGATTTGATAGAGCAAATAGAGTATTTCCACTGAGTACAGACGAGAGGACATAACCTTAAAATTAGGCTGTTCAAGGAGATGTCAGGAAACACTTATTCACACAAAGGGTAGTGGAAATCTGGAATTCTCATACAAAAACTATTGAGGCTAAGCCAGTTGCAACTCTCAAAACTAAGATTGATAGATCTTTGTTAGACTAGGGCATAGAGGGTTGTGGAACCAAGGCAGGTCGATGGAGTTAAGATACAACTCAACCATGATCTAATGAATGGTGGAAGAGACTCAGAGCCCTACTCCTTTTCCGATCGCTCTGATTAATTTTCCCAACTTTTATAATGGTAGAATCTAATTTTTAAAAATTCATCATGGTATGTTGGCATCGCTGGCTGGGCCAGCACTTATTGCCCATCCTTAATTGCCCTTGAGAAGGTGGTGGTGAGCTGCCTCCTTGAACTGCTGCAGTCCATGTGGTGTAGGTACACCCACAGTGCTGGTTGGGAGGGAGTTCCAGGATTTTGACCCAGCAACAGTGAAGGAACGGCGATATATTTCCAAGTCAGGATGGTGAGTGGCTTGGTGGAGAGCTTCCAGGTGGTGGTGTTCCCACTTTAATGGCAGAGTTTGCTTTTGATTTTCCATTAACTAGTGACAACATTAACCTTACAATTGTCAGACTGGAAAAGACAATGCTGAATTTCTGCAGAATACTGCAGTTCCTAGGTTACATTTTTGTAAACAGCTAAAGGTTAGTATAAATATTGCCATGTTGAATCTATCTGCAAAACTTAAGCACATTACAGAGAGTGGAATTTTCTGAGCCCACTGGCAGCAGGCTTCATAGGCAGAAAATATGGCGGGACCCACTTCACGGCCACATGAAGGCAGGTCGCGATCTTCTGTTCAGCCCACCAATGGTGGGCCGAGTTTCCTGCCATCAGTCAGCGGGGAACTAATTTTAATACATTAGCAATAATTAAAAGGCCATCCCGCCAGGGTCTTGGAACCCCACCATATCGTCTGTCCACCGCTGACGTGTTTCATGATGGGCTGAAGGGCCTTTTTCTGTGCTGTAGACTTCTATAACTATAGAGTTCTATAACTCTATAGCAGCTCGCAACAACACTTGGCGGTCTTCATTTTGCAGGAACTGAGGTCAGTGAGCAGCAGCGTTCTCCATGGCTCACCTGTTGTTTACTGACCTCAGGGGCGCTGGGGGGTGGGGGCAACTGATGCCTGGCCCCTCAGGTGACTGCTGAGGCATGGGGGATGCCTGGGGGCAAGTGCTGGCCAGCCTCGGAGGCGATTGCTAAAGTGGGGGGGATCAAGTGCTGCCCTGGCGCTGCATCCTGCTCACAGGCAATCGAGGTGGGGGCAGGGTAAGCGAGGGAAGTGGCCACACATTAGGGACACCTGTATAAACTGACCATGTCTCTGCAACTGAGACAGATCAGGCGCAGCCACAGTGATATGATTGGGGTCAGGCTCCTAGCCTGCCCGCACATGCAAGCATCACGGAGGCACCAAAGGGCCACAAAGCGCTCCATACCTTACCCCCCACCCCCGCCCAGCGCCCCCCCACCCCCCAGGCACAGACCTCGAGTCTGCCATCACTTTATTGGACTGCGCAGCAGTTGTACAATCTCATCGCCAACTCTGGCCATGTAGCAGTCACTGTTGGAGGTGCTCACAGCCCCTTGTAATCTCAGCATCCCGGTTTGGATCAGTGTTCCCCCATGTTGCAGGTTGACAGGGCAGCCATGCAGCGCACTTATCTCTGACCGTCCGAGGGGTGACCCACACTGTCCGGGAAGCGTTAAGGGACGGTCACACAGGGCCAGGAAAGGTGCTAAGTACAGCCATGATAACCATGTCTCTCTCTCTCTCTCTCTCTCTCTTTCATGCTGCAGGAGGACCACATCAGGATCATGGATCCTGGTGACCTAGCTGTATGCCTGATGGCCTACAGAGACCGTAGAAGACGGAGCAGAGAGCGACTGAATCTCCTGGCCGCGCAAAGGCAGGAGCAGCAACCTCATGAAGAAGGGGCAGCAAGGGTTCCCGCACACGCTGTCCAGGAGTGACAGCGGGCTGTGTCTGGTCGGCGCCTAGTGACGCCCAGGGTCTATAGACAACCCCTGTCATTCCTGCAGATGACTGAGAAACAGTGTCGCTGATGACTGCACATGTCTAAGTACCTGGTTGCTCACATCTGCCACTTACTGCAGGACTTGGCACCAAGGGGACATGGAGGGCATCCACTGCCAGTGGCTGTGAAAGTGACCGTGGTGCTCAATTTCTATGCCAGTGGCTCCTTTCAGGGCTCCACAGGTGACCTCTGTGGGATTTCACAATCCACCAGCCACAAATAGATCCATGCGGTCACGGATGCCATCTTCTCCATGGCACACAACTTTGTGCATTTCGCCTGGGTCTGGGACAGCCAGGATGCAAGGACCATTGGATTCACCCTGATCTCGGGATTCCCACAGGTACAGGGTGCGATTGACTGCACTCATGTCTCCATCGCTACACTCAGTGGACTTCATCAACCACAAGGGCTTCCACACACTGAACGTGCAGCTGGTATGTGACCACCAAAAACGCCACCTGCAGGTGTGCGCACGGTTTCCAGGGATTGTGCATGATGCCTACATCCTGAGTCGCTCGCAGATCCCTGCAGTCTTCCAGGGTCCACAGAGGCTGCAGGGTTGGCTACTTGGGGCCAAGGAGGCCGTGGCTGATGACACCCATGCGGTGGCCTCAGACTGCAGCAGATGCTATAATGATGCTCATGCAGCAGCTCGCAACTATGTGGAGCAGACTATCAGGATGCTGAAGATGCGTTTCCGGTGCCTGGACCAGTCTGGTGGAGCCCTGCAATACAGTCCACAGAGGTTGTCATGCATCGTTGTCATCTGCTGTGCCCTTCACAACCTTGCGCTGCAATGGTGGGGAGGAGCTGGCTGAGGAGGAGATGGAGGAGCTGCACATCTCCTCCGATGAGGAGGACGCTGACGGGGATGAGGGTGAGGGGGTCCTCGGTGGTGATGACGATGGGAATGAGGCTCTCACGCTGGCTATACAAGGCAGACGCATTCGGGAGGCCCTCGTAGCTGCCAGATTTGTGGAGGATGATGACGACATGGAGTGAGGTGTCCCCGTAGATCCTCACATTGCAGTTGGGAACGTTTGACTCCAGTCTGCCTTAAGCCAGTGCCAATAACCTCTGTGAGAATGCTCCGGTCATGGAGATGCAGTGGAGACCCTAATAGTCGCTTGATCACAGGAGGATGATGACAACATGCAGTGAGGACACTCCATAGATCTTCACATAGCCTCTGAGAATGTCTGACTCCTGTCTAGCCGAGGGCAGCTCGTTTGCGCTCCATGATCAAGGCCGTCTCAGAGATGCAGCCATGAAACTTTAGACGCATCTGATGCTGTGTCCGCCTCCAACACCTCAGCCCTTCAGGAGCTGGTGCACAGCATCACTGGTCACAGATGCTGGTCTGATGGGGGCCAGCCCCACCTTAAAAATGCAGAGAACACACAGAGAGTATGAGAGAGCTCTGTGGCGCCCGCCCACTACTTTCTGGCAGCAATGGCTAGCATAGCTGAGGCGCAGGCATCAGTAATGTTCCAGGGAGTGTGAGGCTGGACCATCACTGTGGTCTGAAGGCTGCACAGAGCACAGGGAAGAGCCCCTGGACTGAGACACCTGTCTTTTATCTTGTGCAGAAAGGTTTCACATCTGAGTGACAAGAACACTGCTCATCAGAACAAGGAGCCACAGGCGATGAGACATTCTTGGGAGTTTATTGACAATAGTGAACACTATGTACAAGTGATTAACACCCATGCCCAGGCTGTGCAACTAATTCTCCTTAACTTTCCTAACCCTGCAGCTACGTCTTGGTGCTCCCTGGACATCCACAGCAGAGGTGGAGGCAGCCTGCTGACTGTGACGCCCTGTCTGTGATGACTTTGGCGGGAGTCCTCTGGAGGGCCGAGACCTTGAGGGCCCCAGCCTGCTTTTGGGGTCCTGCTGTGTGGCAGTGGCACCCTCCTCAGCCTGTGAAGCTGGAGCTGCGGAGGTCACAGGAAAAGGGGAGTCAGATGGGCCGGTCACTCCCAGAGACATCTGTGTGGGTGGCCCTGGAGCGTGCCCCTGCTGATCCTCCGCCCTATGGATGCCCGAGGGCCCCTGGCTGACTCCGTGAGTGGAAGGGGTAGCTGGAGTGAGATCGAGCTGCCTAGCACCCCTTTCGCATACGCACTGTTGGGGAGGCTAACTATGGCATCAGCGATAGAGTTAAGTCCGTGCAGTAGTGCTGGAGTGACGTCCTGGACCAAGGTCTCCATGGCGGCCGTCATCCTGCCAGTGTTGACCTCGGTGCATTGCAATGCTGGCACTATCATCTCAGACTGAAGACGGATGGACTCCTCCATTATGCCTTGCAATCTGAGGAGTGCGGTGGACATCCCTTCCTGATGTTCCCGAGCTTGCCTTTGCAGCTCCAGCAACTGTGACATGACCGAGTCCAGAGGCTCGTCATCTGACTCAGACTCAGCAACGTTCTGGCCTCCAGTAGTCCTCCGAGTGCCAGGGACCTGGGAATTCCCTGCCTTCGCCTGCTGTGGATCAGAAAGTGCCATGTGCTCAGCAGATTGTGATCCCGAGGCTGCTCTAAAGCTGGGTCCCACCGAGTTGTGTGTCTCTGCACTGGTGGAGGGTGTGGGTGAGCACTGTGATGGGACCTCAGGAAGGGTGCCTTCAGATTCCTCTTCAGAGATTTCTTTGGAGCTTGCCTGGGGGCTCTGGGTCATGGATTCCGTCCACTGCTTCCCAGATGTGCCTGCGAAAGCAAGGGCAGATAATTAATGCATAGCAGTGGCCTGTGAAAGAGGACACATCACTCACAGCATGGTTGTCTGATGGATGTTGCACTGCTGGATCCTCACTTGGTAGAGCAGCGCCAACCTCACCGTCAGCACAGGGAGGGTCCAGATCCTCGCCGGCCAGCTGGATAGCTCTGTTTTCAAATTCTGTGAGAACTTTGAATTCTGGCAGCCCTCCACCAGTCTGCGACCTTCCCCTCCTGTTGTGATCCACTTTATTCTGCATGGATAGAGATGGAGAGAGTGTATCAGGACATCTGCTGGGCCAGATGATAAGTATGCCTGACCTGTGTGGGTGGTGAGTGGTCCCGTGGACGGGATGAGGACAATGATGGCGTGGGTGTGAAAGAGTGAATGGTGATGTCCCTTGCACTGGCAGTGAGTGGGGGCCCTGTTGGTGTGTGATGGGTTTGTGAGTGTGAGAGTTGGGAGTGATGAAAAGAGTGACTTACCCTGGTGAAATGGAAGAGATTGTTCACCCTTTTGTGGCACTGGGTGGCTGTCCTCTTCTGAAGGGCGTTTGCGCTGACCACCGCTGCCATGCCTCCCAAGCTGGGTTGGTGACATTGCTACCCATCCTGCAGCTAGACCGCGGTAGAGTGCATCCCAGTGGGCCTCCACGGCATCCAGCAGTTGCTCAAGGGACCCGTCCTTGAAGCGGGGGGCTGCAGTCTTTTTGCCTTTGCTGGCCATGTCTCCCAGGCAGCAGTGGTGAGCTGGAGGCGATGAGCGCTTTGCTGGTGGCTGCCTTTTAATGATGGTGGCTGGTGTGATGCAACAGCGGGGTGATGGCAAGCGGGCAAATGAGACCCCGCCCACCATGGAAATGGCGTGTTTCGAGGGAGTGAATATGTAGTGAGGCGCGCTTGGAAAGATGCGGCATGAAAACCCGCCATTTTCATCAGCGGGTAGGACTCCATTTTACCCGCCTGCTACCGCACTTAGTGCAATTCTGGGAAAATTCAGCCTAGAGATTGCAGAACTCAGTGATACAGAGGGATCTGGGTGTCCTGGTACATGAATCACAAAACATTAGTATGCAGTTACAGCAAGTGACTAGGAAGGCAAATGGAATGTTGGAGTTTATTGCAAGGGAAATGGAATATAAAAGTAGGGAAGTTTTACTGCAGCTGTACAGGTCCTTGATGAGACAACATCTGGAATACAGTGTACAGTTTTGGTCTCCTTATTTAAAAGAGGACATAATTACATTAGAAGCAGTTCAGAGAAGGTTCACTAGGCTGACACCTGGGATGAAAGGCTTAACTTATGAAGAAAGGTTGGACAGGTTGGGCCCATATGCCAATTAAGACCACATGCTCTGCACCAACTAAGATTAATCCACCTGGATGCATACCATTAGTAAAGGACTCATCAGCTGAGCCATGCCCTCCATGGTTTGAGCAGGACAGTTATAGGATGCCCCTCAATCGGCCGAGAATTGCTGTGTTGAACTCTTCCCACAAGCCCAGAGACCCCTCCCCAACTGATGTTTGTTTAGCTTGTTTTTCAAACTATCATTGTAAGGTGAGCTTGAAAATGTTGCTGCTAATCTTCAGCTAGGCGACCAGCTTCCAACTTCTCCCTATCATCCACCAAGATTCCCTCATCCTCCTCCATCCTCACAGCCTCCTAATTCCTCCTATCAGTATCCAGCCTGCCCCTGTTATCTTTGAACCAATCATTATCCATGTGGATATTCTTGTTTCCCCCGAACTCTTTAATGTTGATGCCCTCATGCCCTTTGTCGACCTGACCCCTTCCCTACCCTGACTTTCCAGGATGCCCCCCACCCTCCCACCCATGAGAATTGGGCCCAATTCTCCAATGCCCCCCCCATGACTTTTCAGCTACTGACTTACAGGATATTGATGCCTCCCCTGACCGTGACATGGTCATCTGCCTCAGAGTACCATGACTCTAACCCCCAGGACCAAATTCCTTAGGTGACTGACCATTTAAAGGAAGGCAGTGGCATAGTTGCATTGTCACTGGTCTGGTAATCCAGAGACCCAGGTTAATGCTCTGGGGACCTGGATTCGAGTCCTACCACAGCAGATGGGGGAATTTGAGTTCAATAAAAATCTGGAATTAAAAGTCTGATGACGACCATAAAAACCATTGTCGATTGTCGGTAAAACCCATCTGGTTCACCAATGTCCTTTAGGGAAGGAAAAATGACATCCTTACCTGGTCTGGCCTATATGTGATTCCAGACCCACAACAACCTGGTTGACTCTTCACTGCCCTCTGAAATAGCCCAGCAAGCCACTCAGTTGTATCAAACTGCTAAAAACTCTAAAAGGAATGAAACCAGATGGGCACTGATAGGCACAGGAACCGACAATGGCAAACTCAGCCCTGTCAATCCTGCAAAGCCCTTCTTATTAACATCTGGGGGCCTGTGCCAAAAGTGGGAGAGCTGTCTCACAGACTAGTCAAGCAGCAGCTTGACATAGTCATAGTCAGGGAATCATACCTAACAGATAATGTCCCAGGCACCACCATCACCATCCCTGGGTATGTCCTGTCCCACTGGCAGTGGAGATGGCACAATGGTATACAGTTGGGAGGGAGTTGCACTTGGAGTCTTCAAGATTGGCTCTAGAACCCATAAAGCCTCATGGGATTAGGTCAAACATGGGCAAGAAAACCTCCTGCTAATTACCACGTACCGTTTCCCCTCAGTTGATGAATTGCTGAAGACAAATTCTAAGGGGAGGACCCACCATCCATGGTTAACCAAAGATTTAAGGAAAGCATCAAACTTAAGGAAAAAGCATACAACTCCGCAAAGATGAGTGGCAGAACAGATGATTTCGACAAAATATAAAGAACAGAGAATGACTAAAAGTTTAATCAGGAGAAAGAAATGAGAGTATGAGAGGAAGCTAGCTAGAAATGTAAAAATGAATAGCAAGAGTTTCTACAGGCATTTAAAGAGGAAAGAGTAAGTAAAGTGAGTGTTGGTCCTCTAGAGAGTGACAGTGGGGAGTTAATAATAGATAATAAGGAAATGGCAGAAGAAATGAACAAATATTTTGCTTCTGTATTCACTATAGAGGGTACAAAAAACATTCTAGTAATAGCTGCAAATCAGGAGATGAATGGGAGAAAGGAACTTGGTGAAATTGATATCACTAGGGAAATGGTACTGAGCAAACTGATGGAGCTGCAGGGTGGCAAGTCTCCAGGTCCTGATGGACTACATCCTAGGGTCTTAAAAGAGCTGGATAATGAGGTAGTCGATGCGCTGGTGTTAATTCTCCAAAATTCCCTAGATTCTGGAAAGGTTCCATCAGATTGGAAAGTAGCAAATATAACCCCTATATTGAAGAAGGGAGGGAGGCAGAAAACAGGAAACTATAGGCCAGTTAGCTTGACGCCTGTCATGGGGCAGTTATTAGAATCGATCATTAAGGAGGTTATAGCTGGGCACTTAGAAGAGCTCAAGGAAATAGGGAAGAGTCAACATGGCTTTGTGAAAGGAAAATCATGTTTAACCAATTTATTGGAGTTTCTTGAAAGAGTAAAATGCACAGTGGATAAAGGGGAGCCTATACTTAGATTTTCAGGAGGCGTTTGATGAGGTGCCACATCAAAGATAATTATTGAAAATAAAGGTGCATGGTTTACTGGGTAACATATTAGCATGGATAGAAGATTGGCTGGCTGGCAGAAAGCAGAGAGTCTGCATACATGGGTCTTTTTCTGCTTGGCAGAATGTGACGAGTGGAGACCCACAGGGGTCTGTACTGGGGCCTCAGCTTTTTACGATTTACATCAATGACTTAGATGAGGGGAGTGAAGGCATGGTAGCTAAATTTGAAAATGACAAAGATGGGTAGGAAAGTATGTTGTGAAGAGGACATGACGAGGTTGCAGATGGATATAGATAGGTTGAGTGAGTGGGCAAAGATCTGGCAAATGGAGTTTAATGTGGGAAAATATGAAGTTGTTCACCTTGACAGGAAGAATAAAAAAAAGCAGAGTATTACTTAAATGGAAAACGGCTGCATAATTCTGAGGTGTAGAGGGATCTAGGTGTTCTAGTACCTGAGTCACAAAAAGTTAGTATGCAGGTACAGCAACTAATTAAGAAGGTTAATGGAATGCTATTCTTTAGTACAAGAGGGATTTAACATAAAAGTAAGGATGTTATGCTTCAGTAGTACAGGGCATTGGTGAGACCGCACCTTCTTGACTTAAGGACGGATGTAAATGCATTGGAGGCGGTTCAGAGGAGGTTTACTAGATTGATACCTGGAATGAGTGGCTTGTCTTATGTGGAAAGTTTGGACAGACTGGGCTTGTTTCCACTGAAGTTTAGAAGAGTGAGGGGTGACTTGATTGAAGTATACAAGATCCTGAGTGGCCTTGATAAGGTGCACATGGAAAGGATGTTTCCTCTTGTGGGTGAGTCCAGAACTAGGAGGCACTGTTTTAAAATTAGGACAGAGGTGAGGAGACATTTTTTCCTCTCAGAGGGTTGTACGACTTTGGAATTCTCTGCCTCAGAAGGTGGTGGAGGAAGAGTCATTGAATAATTTTAAGGCAGAGGTAAATAGACTCTTGTTAGACAAGGGAATCAAAGGTTATTGGGATTAGATGGGAATGTGGAAATCGAAACACAAGAAGATCAGCCGTGATCTTATTGAATGGTGGCGTAGGCTTGAGGGGCCGAATGGTCTACTCCTGTTCCTATTTCATATGTTCTTAAGTTCTTATGAATCAGTGCTCCTCCATGCTGAGCACCACTTGGAGGAAGCACTGAGTGTGGCAAGAACGCAGGATGTACTCTGGGTGCCGGATATCAATGTCCATCACCAAGAGTGGCTCATTAGCACCACTACAGACAGAGGTGGCCGAGCCTTAAAGGACATAGCTGCTAGACTGGGTCTGCAGCAGGTGGTGAGGGAATCAACAAGGGGAAAAAACATACTTGACTTTATACTGAACAATTTACCTTTCACAGATGCACCTGTCCATAACAGTATCGGTAGGAGTGACCGCCGCACATTTGTTGTGGAGACAAAGTCCCATCTTCACATTGAGGATACCCTCCATCGGGTTGTGTGGCACAACCACCATGCTAAATGGGATAGATTTTGAACAGATCTAGCAACTCATGTCTGGGCACCATGAGGCGTGTGGACCATCAGCAGCAGCAGATTTGTACTTGAACACAATCTGTAACCTAATGGCCCGGCATATCCCCCACTCTACCACAACCAGCAAGCCAGGGGATCAACCCTGGTTCAATGAAGCGTGCAGGAGGGCATGCCAGGAGCAGCATCAGGCATACCTAAAAATGAGGTGTCAACCTGGTGAAGCTACAACACAGGACTACTTGTGTGCCAAACAGCATAAGCAGCAAGTGATAGAAGCTAAGTGATTCCACAACCAATGGATCAGATCTAAGCTCTGCAGTTCTGCCACATCCAGTCATGAATGGTGGTGGACAATTAAACAATTATTTGGATTAGGAGTTTCCACAAATATCCTCATCCCCAGCACATCAGAGGAAAAGATAAGGCTGAAGCATTTGCAACAATCTTCAGCTAGAAGTGCCAAGCGGATGACCCATCTCGGCCTCCTCCAGAGGTCCCAGCATCACAGACGCCAGTCTTCAGCCAATTCGATTCACTCCACGTGAAATTAAAAAACAGCCAAAGGCACTGGATACTGCAAAGGCTATGGGCCCTGACAATATTCCAGCAATTGTACTGAAGACTTGTGCTCCAGAACTTGCCGCAACCCTAGCCAAGCTGTTCCAGTACAGCTACAACACTGGCATCTACCTGGAGATGTGGAAAATTGCCCAGTTATGTCCTGTCCACAAAAATCAGGACAAATCTAGCCTGGGCAATTACCACACAATCAATCTACTCTCCATCAGCAGTAAAGTGATGGAAGGGGTCTTCAACAGTGCTATCAAGTGGCACATGTTTAGCAATAACCTGCTCATTGACGCTCAGTTTGGGTTCCACCAGGAACACTCAGCTCCTGGCCTCATTATAGCCTTGGTTCAAACATGGACAAAAGAGCTGAACTCCAGAGGTGAGGTGAGAATGACTGCCCTTGACATCAAAGCTGCATTTGACAGAGTGTGACATCAAGGACACTAACAAAACTGGAGTCAGTGGGAATCAGGGGAAAACTCTCCATTGGTTGGAGACATACCTAGCACAAAGGAAGATGGTTGGAGGTCAATCACCTCAGCTCCAGGACATCACTGCAGGAGTTCCTCAGGTTAGTGTCCTCGGCCCAACCATCTTCAGTTGCTTCATCAATGACCTTCGTTCCATCATAAGGTCAGAAGTGGGGATGTTTGCTGATGATTGAACAATGTTCAGCACCATTTGCGACTCCTCAGGTACTGAAACAGTCCATGTCTAAATGCAGCAAGACCTGGACATTATCCAGGCTTAGGTTGACAAGTAGCAAATGCCATTCTTGCCACACAAGTGTCAGGCAATGACCATCTCCAACAAGAGAGAGTCTAACCATCACCCTTTGACATTCAATGGCATTACCATTGCTGAACCCCCTTCTATCATCATCCTGGGGGTTACCATTGACCAGAAACTGAACTGGACTAGCCATATAAATGCTATGGTTACAAGAGCAGGTCAGAGGCTAGGAATCCTGCGGCGAATAACTCATCTCCTGACTCCCCAAAGCCTGTTGACTATCTACAAGGCACGAGTCAGGAATGTAACGGAATAGTCTTCACTTGCCTGGATGAGTGCAGCTCCAATAACACTCAGGCAGGTCGACACCATCCAGGACAAAGCAGTCCGCTTGATTGGCACCCCTTCCACAAACATTCACTTCCTCCACCACCAATGCACAGTAGCAGCAGTAGTGTGTACCATCCACAAGGTGCACTGCAGGAACTCATCCAGCCTCCTTCAACAGCACCTTCCAAACCCACGACTGTTACCATCTAGAAGGATAAGGGCAGCAGGCACTTGGAACACCACCAACTGGAAGTTCCCCTCTGAGCCACTGACAGTCTTGATTTGGAAATATATCACCGTTCCTTCACTGTCGCTGGGTCAAAATCCTGGAACTCCCTGCCTAACAGCACTATGGATGTACCTGCACTACAGGGACTTAAGCGGTTCAAGAAGGCAGCTCACCACCATCTTCTCAAGGCAATTAGAGATGGGCAATAAATGCTGGCCTAACCAGCGACGTTCAATTCCCATGAATGCATCAAAACAATTGCCTTGCACACAATATTGTGTATGACTGACACTGCCCAGAGACACCTTCCCCTGCCCAAGGCAGGGACCAAGAAAAGCATACCATGCAGAGCACTCTAACATGGCCCACACAGACTCAGGATAGCACATTCAATACGCTCCCTGACAGCATGGCCTCAGCCGCAGGACAGCCTCTTCAAAATCCCCCAACAGCGTGGCCTCAGCCCCAAGACAGTGTTGGACTCTCCCTTGGACAGTCTTATTACCCCTGCTTGAGGGCAGCCTTTCACTACCCTATCCCTTGACCACCTCCTTGTCCTGACTGGAATTGCCCCCACACCAGATTTACCATTATGCTGGTGGGAAAACACTCTGGGCCAGAACACGTCTGGACAAGTGTGATGTGCAGAAATTGGGACTTCCCGTTAGGGCCTTGCTCACATCATGGACATCCAATAAGCAGAAGATGCTGGAGCCTTACAGTTCCCGGAACCTGGAGAAACACATGCATCACATGCTGGGTGGATTGACATGGACATGGCTCTGCTGCAAAGCAGCTCATGGAAGGTGGGAGGTCACCGTTGATGTCTGGGGGGGTGAGGTTGGGAGAGCAGGGATAAAGGTGTTGGGGGGGTGAGGTTGGAAAGGGTGGACTAAGGTGTCGGGGTGGGGTAGTTAGTTTGGGAGGGAGGCTGAAGGTGTCAGGGGGATGAGTTTGGGAGGGGGATGGAAGGAGAATGGGGGTGGAGGGTGTAACTGGGAGAATGTAGCAAGTGGAGAGGGAGGTGTAAGGGGGGAAGAAGGTGTATGAGAAGGAGTTCAGTGGGGGGAAAGAATTTGGAGGGGGGAAGAAGCCCAGGTGGAGGAAGGTGTCTGGGAGGTGGAAGAAGTTCGGAGGGGGCAAGAAGTCCAGGGGAAGGAAGGAGTTCAGAACGGGCAAGGAGTCCCGGGCGAGGAAGTTGTCCGGGGGTGAGAAAGGAGTCCAGGGGATGGAAGGATTTTGGACGCGGGAGGAAGGAATAAGGGTGGAGGGGGAATGTCCAGGTGGCTGTGCAAGGGAGGGGTCTGTGCCTCTTGGGAGTGAACTGAGGGTGGGTGTGGTAGGAGGCAATGGTGAATATGAGAGGAGGCAGAATGAGCTGGTAGGGTGAGAAGGTGAGGGTGAGTTGGTAGCAGTAGAAGGGACAGCGAGGGTGGTCAGTAGAAGGGACAGTGAGGGTGGTTTGTGGGGACTTGAAGGCAGACACGGACCCTGTGGGGTGGGAAAGAATTTGTGTTTCACAAAGCAGCTGTCCCAGATGTGAAACCTGTCTTTTAATTTTCAATAGGTTTTTGTTTGGATCACATGGGCCTGTCTCTGGTTAGAATGATCACCATCCCTCCTATTCAGGACATTCTATTTTAGCATAAGTTAAAAGAGACATTTTAAAATATTTTTATGTTTTGTAAAGACTCACATCTGTAGCAATAACAAAAGAAGACCATAAGGCTAACCTGTGTGTGGAGGTAGAGGACGGTGGTGTGGTTCTTAATGAATAATTTGCAGCTGTTTTCACAAAAGACAGGGGCAATATAAACATTGCAATCAGGGAGGAGGAGTATGAAATATTAGACTAAATCAACATAGTGAGAAAGGAAGTATTCAGGGATTTACCATCATTGAAACTATATAAATCCCCAGGTCAGAATGAAATTTATTCTAAGCTGTTAAACAAAACAAGAGGTAGTGGAGGCTCTGGCCATCATTTTCCAATCCTATCTGCTTATATGTGTGGTGTCGGAGGACTGGATGACAGTTAACATTGTATCGTTGTTTAAAATGGGAGAAAGGGATAGACTGAGTAGTTATGGGCCAATCAGCCTAACCAGTGGTGGGAAAATTATTGAAAAACACGCTGAGGGACAAGATAAATCTTCATTTAGAAAGAAACAGATTAATCAAAGATAATAAGCATGGAGTTGTTAAGAGAAGGTCATGCCTGACTAACATGATTGAATTTTTTAAAGAGCTAACAAGGAGTGTCAATGAGGAGTAGTGCATTTGATGTAGTCTATATGGATTTTAGCATAAGGTCCCACATTGCAGGCTGGTCATGAAATTAAAAACCCATAGATCCAAAGTAAAGTGGCAAGTTAGATCCAAAAGTGGCTCAGAAGCAGGAAACTGACGGTAATGGTCAATCTCAGTTTTTGTGACTGGAAAGCTGTTTCTAGTGGGACCCCGTAGGTCTCAGCACTGGGTCCTTTGCCTTTTGTACTGTATATCAATTATTCAGACTTGAATGTAACGGGTATGATTAAGACATTTGCAGACAATACAAAAATTGTCTATGTTGGTAATGAAGAGAAAAATTGTAGACTGCAGAAAGGTATCAATGGACTAGCCAGGTAGGAAGAACAGTAGCAAATGGAGTTCAATCTGGAGAAGTGTGAGGTAATACATTTGGGAAGGTGAACAAGGGAAGGGAATACACATGAATGGTAGGATACTGAAAAGTGTACAGCAACAGAGGGACCTTGGAGAGGGGAAATGTTTTCACCCGGAGTATGGTGGGAACCTGGAACTCACTGCCTGAAAGAGTAGTAGGGACAGAAAACCTCATAACATTTAAAAGGTACTTAGATATGTATTTGAAATGCCCTAACTTACAACGCTATGAACCAAGAGCTGGAAAGTGGGATTAGACTGGATGACTGCTTGTTGGCTAGCACAGACACAATGGGCAAAATGACTTCCTTCTGTGTTGTAAATTTCTGTGATTTCGACCACGATCTTGCAGCCCTGATTCAATGGCTTGATGACATTTTATGTAGCTGGACTACTTGCCCTCGCTCTCTAAAATCTGTGACTTCTTGACTTTTGTATCTACATACGGCATGGGCAACAGAATATAACCCGTCTGGCAACACTGCTGCCAGATTAAGCTAACTTCATGTAACACTCTCATATGCACATTGAGCTCATGTTGATACTCCTACTTACCCAGCCGGGCATCCAACTGCAGTTTGAACTCCTTTAACATCCATAACTGCATTAACTTCTCTGGTAGATTATTCCAAATGCGTAAGAGCTTTTGTTAAGCTGTGCTTTAAATTTACTTTCATTAACTTAAATGTATGTCCTCTTATCCTGCATAATGAATTACCTTCAAGTAATAATTGAGTTTCACTTTATCTATTGTTTAAACACCTCAATGAATGAAACAATGTCTTGACTATTGACACAGTGAATGCTGATAGTCCAGCATTTCATGATTCTTGATAGAAAAATATTAGCACAAGTCTCTCTTTTGGTTAAGGCATGACATTTAGTCTATCATTTAGCCAAGGTATGACATTTAGTCTATCGCTTAGTTAAGGGACATAAAGCGCAATCAAAGGGTTGTTTAGGCTGACTATCCTTCAGAAATCAGAAAAAAATAAATACATCACATTAAGATACTGCTTTTACTCAAGTAGTTTTCTTTAAAGTGTCACGACGGTGGGTCATAGCCCGAATTACTTATGGACATATTGCACTTTTAGGTAAGAGCCTCTTTAGCTCTGAAGAAGCGTCATATGGACTCAAAACGTTAACTCTGTTTCTCTCTCCACAGATGCTGCCAGGGCTGCTGAGTTTTACCAGAATTTTCTATTTTTATTTCAGATTTCCAGCGTCCGCAGTACTATGATTTTATCTTTGACATACAAGCAAAAACTGGCTGAGGTTGTAAGGTTAACACTTGCTGGAAAATTCGTATGTGGATTACACTTGACCAACTAGTTCAGACAGAATGGAATGTCACACCTAAAAAGGTGTCAAGGCCCACTTCAGACAGAGACACTTCAAAGGAAGAGATGCAAAAACTGAACTGTAATCTCCTGTGGTTGCAGAGATAATAGAGTCAGATTGTCACCTCAGCAGAAACCATCTCCTGTTGAGTTATATTCCAGACTGTGGACATGATCTGGGCGAAAGACATATTTGTTTGTTTCCCTTCCAAGAATACACAGGAAAAAGAGTTAAAAAGCCAACTGCAACCCTAGTTCTATGCACTCATTTTGGTGTTCCAGACCTGGTGTGTGAGGGTGTACTGTGAAGATCAGAGCTGAAGAACATCAGCTAAGCATCCCTGCGCTTGCAGGTAATAAAAGTCCTCTCCAATTGCTGGAAGCAAATCACAAGTCAGCAAAGTCATTGTCGAAAAGGAAACAGAATAACTGCTTTCAGCTAACCTGCAGAACCAAGAATCTCCAAACCAACTGCTCAACTACCAAAGTCACTTCTACTGGAATCATCCAACTTAATGGCCACAACATTCCACCATCCAGTCCTCATGAACCAACCAAAGACGTATTTGTATATCTTTTTAACTCTTACATCCGGACTCATTTCTCATTTCTAACCCGTGTGTATGTGTCTTGTGTTTTTATTATTTTTTCTCACTTTTTAGTAACTAATAAACTCACTCTTTCTTTAACTCAAGATAGCCTGGTTATTTTGGCTGCTTTTAAAAAAATAAATACACTTGGACTGGGAAAAGACATCCATGAGGGAAGGGATCCTTTTTAAACTAACCTTATTGCGCCCAACCAAGGGGGTTGAATAATGAAAGGGAGCCAGATCATTCCTCCTCACCAGGGAGCATAATAATTTGGGGTATCTCATTCTCGATCATAACAAATTGGGGAACCTCGCCCGAAAGCTGGTTGTAACAAAATATATGAATTTTAAAGATATTATCATACAATAATGCAAAAAGATAACAATTCATACTCTGGCCAGTACATGCCTCCAATTCAATCTGATGATACGTGGTGATAAAACTCATTATCACTCTAGATAACATCAAATATAAATGTTTTGGACTTTGACTTTATATAACTTATTTTGAATAGATTCAGGTCAACTGATGAATTCTCACAGCAAACTGGTTTATGTAATTTAGCATTTTAAACCTATGCGCCAAGAAATTCAATTACAACAGTGCCTGTTCTTTTGCTGCAATATGGGCTCTTAAGCCTCCGATATGGCTGGCAGGAAGTGTTTATCTACCATATTGGTGTGGGCCCTGTCAGAGTTGTCATGAGCTGAATATCTTATTTGAAATAGGGCACTGCAAGAATTGCCATGCCCCTCCCAGCAAGACATGATACTGCCTTGACAGAGGAGGCTGAGGGGTGACTTAATTGAAGTACATGAAATTACGAAGGGTCGAGAGGGAGTTGTTAGGAAGGTCTATTTCTCCTTGGTTGAGGAGTCCATCAACAGGGGGCATAGATTTAGGATAAGATGTCGGAGCTTTAGATGGGATTCGAGAAGAAATGTTTTCATCCAGAATATGGTGGGAATCTAGAACTCAGTGCCTGAAAGGGTAGTAGGGGCAAATAAATCGAATAGCATTTAAAAAGTACTTAGATATGTATTTGAAGTTCTATAACTTACAAGGCTATGGACCAAGAGCTGGAAAGTTGGATAAAACTGAATGGCGCTAATCCATCGCCAATGCCATTTATGCTGTTCTGCATTTGTGCAGGATTTACAGGTTAGGCACTGGTTTGCAATTTCAGACTGCTGGTTAACTTCTGTCTGTTTCTTATTGTGTTTTATCACTCTGGAAAGTTCATTTTGTCGAAACAGAGCAAGGTTTTTCTGTTGTTGCATTGATGTTGGCTGCCACATAGACAGTTTGACTATAGTCATGAATGTAAAAAAAAATGCCGTAAAACAAATACCTTACAGTCACTTCTCATACACATAAACATATCCTAGAACTGATGGATCTTTGGTGAAGACATTGGGGCCGAAATTCAACTGTACTAAACTAATTTTAAGGGCATAAAACAGTTGCAATAATAGCATCTAGTAAAGAAAAAAATTTGCTTGATTTGCAGGTAAGCCTGAGGACCTGCTAAACACAGGAGGATACTATTAGAGGCGGTCATGAGGACTGTCTGAAATGAGCACTGGCCTTATTTGACTATTTTTAAAAATCATTTACGGGATATGGGCTTTGCTGGCTAGGCCAGCAATTATTGCCCAACCCTAAATGCCCTTGAGAAGGTGGTGGTGAGCTGCCTTCTTGAACTGTTGCAGTCCCTGTGGTGTAGGTACACCCATAGTGCTGGTAGGAAGGGAGTTCCAGGATTTTGACCTAGCAACAGTGAAGGAACGACAATATATTTCCATGTCAGGATGGCGAGTGGCTAGGAGGGGAACTTCCAGGTGGTGGTGTTCCCAAGTGTCTGCTGCCCTTGTCCTTCTAGATAGTAGTGATCGTGTTTTTGGAAGGGGCTGTCTAAGGACCCCTGATAAGTTCCTGCAGTGGTACCGCTGCCACTGTTTTTCAGTGGTGGAGGGAGTGAATGTTTGTGGAAGGGGTGCCAATCAAGTGGGCTGCTTTTGTCCTGGATGGTGTTGAGCTTCTTGAGTGTTGTGGGAGCTACACTCATCCAAGCAAGCAGAGAGTATTCCATCACACTTGTGACTTGTGCCTTGTAGATGGTGGACAGGCTTTGGGGAGTCAGGAGGTGAGTTACTCATCACACCATCCCTAGCCTCTGACCTGCCCTTGTAGCCACAGTATTTATACGGCTAGTCCAGTTCAGTTTCTAGTCAATGGTAAACCCCAGGATGTTGATAGTGGAGGATTCAGTGATGGTAATGCCATTGAAAGTTAAGGGGAAATGGTTAGATTCTCTCTTGTTGGAGATGGTCATTGCCTGGCACTTGTGTGGCGCGAATGTTACTTGCCATTTGTCAGCCCAATCCTGGATATTGTTCAGGTCTTGCTGTATTTGGACATGTACTACTTCAGTATCTGAGGAGTTGCGAATGGTGCTGAACAATGTGCAATCATCAGTGAATATCCCCACTTCTGACCTTATGATGGAAGGAAAGTCATTGATGAAGCAGTTGAAGATGGTTGTGTCGAGGACACTACCCTGAGGAACTCCTGCAGTGATATCCTGGAACTGGGGTGATTGACCGCCAACCACCACAATCATCTTTCTTTGTGCTAGGTATGACTCCAACCAGCAAAGAGCTTTCCCCCAATTCCCATTGACCCCAGTTTTGCTAGGGCTCCTTGATGCCACACTCGGCCAAATGCTGCATTGATTTCAAGGGCAGCCACTCTCACTTCACCCCTGGAGTTCAGCTCTTCTGTCCATGTTTGGACCAAGGCCGTAATGAAATTGAGAGCTGAGTGACCCTGGGCGGAACCCAAAATGAGGCCAGAAGTTTACAGTCCCCCTGTGGCGGGTTTCCCAGTGGCGGGGCCAAAGAGCCACTCAAATCTCTGTTCAAATCTCTGAACATTCCAGCGTGCACATCAGTGAGCAGCTTATTGCTAAGCAAGTGCTGCTTGATAGCACTGTTGATGACCTCTTCCATCACTTTACTGATGATTGAGAGTAGACTGATGGGGCGGTAATTGGCCAGGTTGGATTTGTTCTGATTTTTGTGTACAGGACATACCTGGGCAATTTCCCAAATTGCCGGGTAGGTGCCAGTGTTGTAGCTGTGCTGGAACAGCTTGACTAGGGGTGCAGCACGTTCTGGAGCCCAAGTCTTCAGTACTGTTGCTGGAATATTGTCAGGGCCCATAACCTTTGCAGTAGCAAGTGCCGTCAGCCATTTCTTGATATCACATAGAGTGAATCAAATTGGCTAAAGACTGGCATCTGTGATGCTGGGGACCTGCGGAGGAGGCCAAGATGGATCATCCACTTAGCACTTCTGAGTGAAAATTTGTGTGAATGCTTCAGCCTTATCTTTTACACTGATGTGCTGGGCTCCCCTGTCATTGAGGAAGGGGATATTTGTGGAGCCTGCTCCTCCAGTGAGTTGTTTAATTGTCCACTACCATTCTCAACTGGATGTACGAGGACAGCAGAGCTTAGATCTGATCCGTTGTTTGTGGAATCGCTTAGCTCTGTCTATCACTTGCTGCTTGGCATGCAAGTAGCCCTGTTCTGTAGCTTTACCAGGTTGACACCTCACTCTTAGGTATGCCCAATGCTGTGCCTGACATGCCCTCCTGCACTTTTCATTGAACAAGGGTTGATCCCTTGGCTTGATGGTAAGGGTAGACTGGGGACTATGCCGGACCATGAGGTTACAGGTTGTGGTTGAGTACAATACTTCTGATGGCCCACAGTGCCTCATGGTTGCCCAGTTTTGAGTTGTTACATCTGTTTGAAATCTATCCCATTTAGTACAGTGGTAGTGCCACACAACACGACAGAGGCATCCTCAATGTGAAGATAGGACTTTGTCTCCACAAGGAATGTGCAGTGATCACTCCTACTGATACCTTCATGGACAGGTGCATCTGTGGCAGACACAGGCTGGTGAGGATGAGGTGTGCCACTACCACTGCTGGGTCTCCTGCCAGTGGGACAGGACACACCCAGGGATGGTGATGGTTGAGTGTGGGACATGATCAGTAAGGTTCGATTCTGTGAGTATGACTATGTCAGACTGTTCCTTCACTAGTCTGTGAGACAGCTCTCCCAATTTTGCCATAAGACCCAGATTTATTAAGGAGGACTTTGCAGGGTCAACATGCCTGGGTTTGCATTGTCATTTCTGGTGCCTAGGTCAATGTTGATGCCAGGTAGTCCATCTGGTTTCATTCCTTTTTACTGAATTGATATAACTGAGTGGTTTGCTAGGCCATTTCAGAGAGCATTTAAGAGTCAACCACATTGCTGGGGCCTGGAGTCACAAGTGGACCAGACCAGGAAAAGACAACAGATTTCCTTGCCTAAAGGGCGTTAGTGAACCAGATGGGTTTTCAATGACAATTGACAATAATTCCAGATTTTTATTGAATTCAAATTCCAACATCAGCCAGGGTGGGATTCAAACCCCGGTCCCCAGAGCATTACCCTGTGTCTCTGGATCACTAGTACATTGAAAATGCCATGACGCCACTGCCACCCCCCTATTCAAACCATATAAGTGCTCCTTGCACTCATTTCATGGCCCATTTTAAAAGTTGTTTCAAAAAGTAGCCAGAATTTGTGTTGCCACTAGCTCAGATTACTTTAATGAGCTATACTGTGGTCTAAGTGACTTGTCTTGAAGATACTGGGCAGAGTCATCCCAGATTTGCATTAAGTGAGGTAGCGGGCGGGAAGAAGGATGTTTTACCTGCCGGTCACAATGGCGGCTTTTCACGCTGTATTGTCCCAATCCCGCCTTATTAATTCTGCATTCCTAGGAAACACGCCATTTCCAAGATGGGTGGGCTCTCATTCGCCCGCCACGCCTTCACCTCGCCACTTCATCACACTGGGCGCCATACTTAAAGTGCAGCCACGTGCACACCTCTCAGTGCTTCCAGCCCAGGACTGCTGCATGGAAGATATGACCCTGAAAGGCAAGAAGACTGCAGCCCCCCCCCGGTTTAATGACATGTCCCTTAAGCCCCTTTAGGACACAGTGGAGGCTCGCCGTGATGTCCTCTACCCTTGCTCTGGCCGCAGAAGGGGCAGCAAGATCACTAATCCAACTTGGGAGGCAGTGGTTACAGTGGTCAGCACCAACACCCTGCAAGATAGGACAGCCACCCAGTGCCACAAGAAGATGAATGATCTCCTCTGTTCTGCCAGGGTAAGTCACTCTTCTCATTACTCTCAACTCATGCACTCACAAACCCATCACACAACCACAGGGATCTCACAACTCAAGGGACAACAGCACTAACTCTCACACACACACTCACATCTCCATCAGGCTCATATCCTCTCAAGCTCGTGTCCTCATCCCGTCCATGTCTCCGCTTCCCACACAAACATTCCATGCAGTGCCAGGTGTCCTGCTCACACTCTCTCCATCTGTTTCCATGCAGGAGAAGCTGGCTCACAACAGCAGGGAGAGATTCTAGATCGGGGGTGGAGTTAGGGTTAGGCCCCTCACTCACCTTCAGGAGTCTGCCATCACACTGACTGGTGAGGATATGGACCGTGCCTGCAGTGATGGTGAAGTCAGCAGCGAACACACACGTGAGGATCCTGCACCCACATCATCCCTCCCTCAACGCATCTGTGAGCACTTTCTCTCCTGCTTTTGACTGTGCTGACTTGCTGAATTATCTCTTCTTGGGTTCACAGGGAGCTCTGCCAAGCGGCCGACACCTCAGTTAGCCAGTCCCTCAGCTCCATCCACGCCCTCACCCCCAGCCAAGGGGACACCTCCTCCATTGAAGGGCTGGAAATAAGCAGCCTGGAAGACCCATCACAGCGCTTACCCACACCCTCCACCAGTGCAGAGACGCGCACCTCGATGGGACCTAGGTCTAAAGCAGGCTCAGGTTCACAATCTGGTGGTCTCCACACGGACACGTGTCCACAGGAGGAGGAGGAGCAGGTTCAGCCAAGCTCCCTGGCTCTCGGAGACTGTGAGGCGTCTGTGAGGTCTGAGTCAGATGACAAGCCTCTAGCTTTGGCCTTCCACCTCATCCTGGAGAGCCAGCAGAAGGCGGGGGAACATCATGCAAAGTTGCCGGAAGCCCTCAAGAGATTGGCACATGAGTTGGGGGAGTACGTTCGCCTGCTCATTCATGAGGTGGTGCCCACATGTATGCGTATGGGAGTCTCCATGGGGAGAATGGCAGATGCCATAAAGATCCTGGTCCAGCAGAACGCGGGGATGCGCGCAGACCTGCACTCCAAAACAGTAGCCACAGGTGAGTTCCTGCAGTGGCAACGTGAGAGGGAAGTGGGGCAACTCTACACCCTCCCAGGCACTCCTTCTCTTTAAGGACTCAGGCCGGGGCCCTCAGGCACCTGAAGGATGGAGAAGTGGCAGCTGGACATCCCTGGGTCATCCACTCAGGAATCTCAGAGGCTGTCCTCTCCCTCCGAGTCCCCTTTGCCTCAACCGCATCCTCTGCCACCGTAGAGGGAGCAGCCAGCCCACAGGAGGACAGCCAGAGCAAGTTGGGGCCCTCAAGGCCTCGGCTTCCCAGAGGACCCACACTGAAGTAATCAGAGCAACAGGGCCAACCATTGCACAGGCTGTCTCCACCCCTGCAGTGGATGTCAGGGCAGCACCTAGAAGTCTCAGGCATCAAAAGTTAAGAAATTCTGACCACAGTTGGTTGCATGGATGAACACATTTGTCACTTTATAATCTGAAACTATATTCACTTTCACTGAATAATGTGTAATTCTGTCTTTCAGCTTCATTGACAGGTTTCATGAGTCGTCCAACTGCATCCCCCCACCCGCCAACTAACAGTTTAGCTGTACGCAGCTGGCCAATGAGTCATTCTAGAGGGAGATGTGTGTGTGTGGAAGGGCTTTTCGGAACCTGGTGCAAGTACTCTCTCATGCACGCGGAGACTTCATCCATCACACTCACCTCAATGTCCTGAGCATTTTCAATGCTGCCTGCTGGGGTTCACTTTCAGTTGTCCATCTGAGCTGACTCCGCCCACCCACTGATCACACTCCCAAGCAGCACCTGTTCTCATCCGCCAAGACTCTCGTTTTGCTTTCAATTTAGCTAGCATGGTAGTGCTACAGTTTTTCTTGTGCTCCCCATCCTTTCCCCTCCCCAGTCCCCATTTTCCTTTCCCCATTACTGTCGACCCCCCAGCATCACACTCCACCAACCCACTGTGACCTACCAGCCACAACCCTTTTCTTTCAGTGATGTCCTGTGCATGTTCCTTTCCTTCCCAAAAATCCCACCCCATCCACATTAACCTCCTCGACCCTATCCTTCCCAACCCAGGGCCCGTGTCTGCCTCCGAGTCCCCACCGACTACCCATACTGTCCCTTCTACCGATACCGTCGCACTTTAACCCTCCCACGCTTCTGCCTCACCCTGCCCTCGGTCAGTCTCACCATCCCCTCACAGCACTCCCAACCTCGGTTCATTCCCCAGGAGGCAGTCATGGATTCGACAGAGCCCGGCTTGCATATTCACCTGGACATCCCCCCCATGGACTCCTTCCCCCTTGGAACTCCTTCCCTCCTTGGAACTCCTTAGCTCTTTCCCACCCCTTGACTCCCGCCCTCAACCAGAATCCCCCCCACCCCTGCCTTAGTCCTTCCCCCTTCCTGACTCCTTCCTTCATCCTTACTTTGTCCCCCGCCCTTATTCCTTCCCCTCTCAGGACTCCTTCCTCCACCCTTACTCCTTCCTCCACCCTTACTCCTTCCTCCACCCTTACTTTTTTCTCCGGCCTTCCCCCTTCCCACCTCCTTCCTCCACCCTTCTTCCTCCACATTTACTCCCTCCCATTTTCCTCCACTGGACCCCTTCCTCTTCCTAGGCTCCTTCTCCTCTCCAGACCCCTTCCTCCCCCTAGACCCTTTCCCTCTCTGGACTTCTTCCCCCCTCCGAAGTCCTTCCCTTACACCTTCCTCCCCCCTTATACTTACCTCCCCAGTTGCCATCTTCTCCACCAATACCCCCTCCCCCCCGTACACCCTTCCTGCTCTCTACCTCACGCCCCCAACGCATTTGTCCCCCCTCCCAGCCTCACCACCCCCCCCAACACACTTTCCTCTCACAGTCGACCCTAGAACTGTTTCTCTCCCAACCCCCCCACCCCCCACCCTGTTACATCTTCTCTCTCAAACACAGCTGGACCTTTCTCTCCACCCCCTCGATGATCATCCATTGTGAGCAGACCTTCAATGGTGACTTTCCAACTTGCGTGAGTTGCTTTGCAGTAGAGCCATGCCAATGAGAATCTACCCTGCATGCCATGGACGTTCCTCCAGTGTGCCATCGCTGTCGGGCTCCAGCATCTTCTGGTCCTCAGATGTCCGCAATGTGAGTAAAGCCTTGGCAGTAAGTCCTGACTTCTGTATATCACACTTATCAAGACGTATTCTGCACCAGCATGTTTTCCCGCTGACGTGGGTGGATGATCGTGGGTGGATGATCCAACGTTGGGAGATGTTCCCAACGGGATGGGCTTATAATGATATGCAGATGTATTACAATGAGGTTCCTGATGTCCAATAGCGGGAAACACAGCCTGCCATTGATGGGCAGAGCAGATGACTGCAAACTGGTTTCACGATGTTGTGAAACCAATTTTTGGCCTTCTCGCCATATGGTCTGCTCACAGCGCCGAACACGCCTGATGCCAGCGGGCACAGAAAATTCCGACCAATCTTTTTTTTAAAGTATTTTTTTAATGTAATTTACTGTTGGAACTAGGAGAATCTGTCCACGTTAACACTGTGGCTTCTGCCAGCCTCTTCCTTTGCTGATTACCTCCTCTTTCCCAATATCATCCATGGCATTGGCATTGCCTGAGCCAACCAAATTTCATCAGGTCCTGAGCCGCACCAAACTGGTGCCCACAGCTTATGTGCTTATCAGCTTATCAGCAATAATTATGTTGATAAGACCAGAGCTCTAATTTAGGACAGTTCTCAGGCCTGGCTGTACTGATGTACCAAAAGTTACTCCTCAAACCTCTGCACCACTGATCAGTTATTCTGAAAGTGTACACAGATTTTCTCCATAAACTGGGCTTCTCCAAGTGACCCTAACAGCATTGATAAATCAGAAGAACTTTTTGATAACTTCACATGCATTCAACTTTGTATTAATTGATAGTCCCATACCTTTTGAGAACTACCCTACAGACACTTCATCCATGGCAACATGGCCGGGTTGCTATTAGCAATGCTCTGAGTTTTCATTTTAATATGGAAGGCTCTTTAGTCTGTACTTAAATTAAAAGGGAACTGAAAATTAACATTTCTGAAAGGCTTTTTTTCAGAATGATCCTTCAAGCTGTTGAGTCAGGATTAAAGAATAACCCACAGTGAGATTTTAAAGATTGTATTCGCTCTAGTGCTAAAAAAATCCTTTAAGACTGACAACGTAAGACCCAAAAGTTATTGATGTTAAAAACTCTGTTACTGATATAACATTCCCACTCCACTAATGAGATAAAATTCCAGAGGCTCTTGCCTATTAAATTGAAATGTTGATGTTTAGAAAATGCATAAGAGAGCGCACGTTTTGAGTGCAACTCAGACTGGTTTTTGATTTCACCAATAAAATCCCCAGCCTCTATCCTCTGCTTTGTCACTCAAGTGCTTTTATTTTTGTTTTTATGGATTAATAAGTCATGTAGGTAAACTATTTTCTGAAACCTTCCTTTTCACTGAGACATCTGCATCTTTGTTTGGATGACTTGGAAAGAAGATAAGCAAGTTATAAGAGTGCAGCTAATTTTCCATTGCCCATTTTGCATGGCTGCCCAAGAGGAATTTCACACCACTGAGGTTTTATAACAGGAGTATTTTACTGCGTAACAAACAACATATATAATGATCAATGCTTAATGAGGATTGTATATAGCAAATGCCACTTTTATCCCATGAGATTGTGGAGTTTTTGACTTTATTTTTGAACATTGGAGGTTTGGATCAGGTGGGAAGTTAAAATGTTAACAGTCTGAAACAAGAACCTAAGCCAAATTTAATGGAGACAACACGAGGTGCAAGTGAGGATTCCATTCTCAGGTAGTGAGTCAGTAGTTAAAGCCTTTTAAGGATACGGCATGCCTCCATTTGTACAATCTATCCTTTTTAACCCATATTGACCTTGTTTTCCCGGTCTCAGCAAACCTATCAGGTAAAAGGACGCATATAAGAGGTGAGCTGGATTTATAAGGTTAATGCTTTACAGCATTGCTTGTGGGCCAGGAAGATGTGGAGTGTTTCCCCAGGCCCAACAAGCTAACCTGCAAACCCTCCCCCACTACTTCCAGGATCTTACCCCAAACTTCCACATCACTAATCCCCAACCCAATCCGTCACTGATCCCTGATCCCCTTAATGCATTGCGATGTCCAACTGCCCCTGAACCTACTATCTCTTCTCCATGACCTCCACTCTGTGATTTTTGACCTTCCCTCCTTCCACCATGATCACTGCTCCCTCTATCCTTGACCTTTTCTAGTCCCAACAACAACAAAACTTACATGATTCTGGGCTACAGCCTTTTCATGATCCTTCATCATCCAACAGGCAGGCCTGTCAATCAGCTGACTTTCAGGTGGGAAAGCTGTTCAACAACAACAGCTAGAATTTACATAGTGCCTTTAATGTCATAAAATGTTGCAAGGCATTTCATGGGAGTTTTATCAACAAAATTTGACACTGGACCACATAAAGTGATATTAGGGCAGATGATCAAAAGCTTGATCAAAGAGCTGGGTTTTAAGGAGAGTCTTAAAGGAAGCAAGAGAGGTAGAGATGCAGAGAGGTTTAGGGAGGGAATTCCAGATGTTGGGGTCTCAGCGACTGAAGGCACATCTGCCAATGGTGTAGTGAATGAAATCAAGGATTCACAAGAGGCTAGAAATGGAGGAGCACAGGAACCTTTGATGGTTGTAGAGCTGGAGGAGATTACAGAGCTAGGGAGGGGTGAAGCTATGGAGAGATTTGAAAACAAGGATGAGAATTTTAAATTGGCAAGAGCCAACGTAGGTCAGCGGGCACAAGGGTAATGGGTGAAAGGGATTTAGTGCGAGTCAGGATTCAAGTGGCAGAGTTTTGGATGGATTCAAGATTACGGAGGGTGGAAGATGGGAGTTCTTTAATTAAAAAAAAACTTCTACATGGCATTTGGAAAAAGCCACACTTCTGGGTTTCTAAGTCATGGCTTCCCTCACATTCTCTGAAACCCCAACACAGTGAGTACAGCCACCATTAACTTCCACAGCTCTGCCCATTTTCAATGAAAACTGTGTGCAAGTGGCCATGATGATTATGATGTGTTCCCTTACCTATGTATTTTATTTTTATTTCTTAGCCCTTGCCAGGAAGTTGGTAGGCAAAATGCAGTAAATCCGTGATGGGTAAATGGGGATTATAAATAATCTGCATGGGGTTGTAGAATTTTTGGAGCATTTATGAGAAGGGTGTTGGACTTTAGTTGAATTGGGGAATGCTTCTGAAACACTGTGATTTGGTGACATATTATGAGAGAGAGAGTGGAATGGAGAGGGTGGGGGGGCACTGAGTGGCATAAATTTCAGAGCCTACAATCTGTTCATTATCCTGGACGGCTATTTTCTGAGTATTTTTCATCGGAAGACAAACCATGTAAGGCTTGTCTACAATGCTGCTCACATTCATTCATGGCATAAACGGATACTGTGCATGGAGTGCTGAGCAGAAAGTGAATAGCAAAGGCCTTGTGCCCAATGTGTACTGAAAGCATGCTGTTCAGAATATCAACTGGTATATGTTGGCCCAAATCTTTTGATCAGTATTGGAACTTCGGCATCTGATGCTGATCAGTCAGAAAACTGTGCATTTACCTGGTTACATTTAAGAGGGCCTAACTTCCGATGCAGCATCCTGAAGAACTCCCTCAAGGTAAGAATCCATGCAGAGACCTGCGATGATGATCAGCTCTGATGATACCCCCTTTTTATGGCACTAGCTGCTGCCTGGTAAGTTTAAAGCTCCAGTTTGAATGTTTGAGAATGCGTGAGTGGGTGAATGGGTGAGTGAGTGAAGTGGGTAGGGTGAATGAGGTGGGTGCGGTTAGTGAGGTGGGTAGGGTGGGTAAGTGAGTAGGGGATTAGGTGTGTGGGAGGTAGGTAGGTGAGGTGGGTAGGGAGGGTAGGGTGAGGTAAGTGGGTAAATGGGTAGGTGGATGAGGTGAGTAAGCTGGTGAGAGGGTAGGTGGGTACAAGGGGTGAGGTGGGCAGGTGGGGTAGATGGATGAGGTAGGCAGATAAGTGGGTGAAGTGGGTAATTGGGAAGGGGGTAGGGAGTAGGATTTCGGTGGGTAGTCATGTCGGGGGGTTAGTTGGGTTGGGTTGGGGGGCAGTTGACTGGTTGGGTTGGATTGAGGGAATAGTCAGGTGGTTGGGAGTGGCCAGGTCAGTGGCAATAGTTGAGTCAGGTCAAGGGAGTAGTCAGCTCTATCTGAAAATGTTAACATTATTTTTGCTTTCAAGCATACTCAATGCTCTCTATTACAATTTCACACCAATAGTTCTAATTTGGAATGAATTTGATATCAAATTTGATAGTGAACCCAAAGCTATCAAGTGCACTCAACGATATCAAATACGCTCAGCAACCTGCATTGAACAATACAAGGACATTAATTACTTAAATAATAACTGAATTTATTCAGTTGTTTTAATTTGGTCCAAAAAAATTGTTCTGCTATACAGTACATGGTTGAGAACACTAGTTGATTCCCAAAGTTCTTAATTCATTTTAGTCTCAGGGTCTATAATTTCCACCCACCCATTCCTCAAGTGTCAGGTTCTAAACTCTCCACCTCCCACCCCAAGTCTCAGGGCCTAAACCACCCCCCACACCACCCCTTTCCCCCAGTCTCAGGATCTAAAACTCTACCGCCTCTCTCCCTCCAGTCTCCAAACTCTCCCCCTCTCTACCTCCAGTCTCCAAACTCTCCCCCTCTCTCCCTCCAGTCTCCAAACACTCCTCCATCTCTCCCTCCAGTCTCCAAACTCTCCCCCTCTCTACCTCCAGTCTCCAAACTCTCCCCCCATCTCCCTCCAGTCTCCAAACTCTCTCTCCAGCCTCTGCCCCTCTCTCCCTCCAGCCTTTCCCCCTTCCTCCAGCCTCTCCTCCCACCTCCAGCCTCTCCCCCTTCCCTCCAGCTTCTCCCCTGCCTCCAGAATCTCCCTCTCAAAAGTATTCCCCCCCCTCCATCCTCTCTCCCTCCTTCCAGCCTCTCCCCCATCCCCAGTTTCTCCCTCTCCAAACTCTTTCCCCTCCCTGCAGCCTCTCCACACCTCCTTCCAGCATCTCCCCCAGTGAAAACTCTCCCCCCTCCATCCAAACTGCCCCACCAGCCCTCCCCTCCCTCCAGTCTCCAGGCCCTGTGGCCTCCAAAACACTCTATAGGCCTCTCAAACTCTCTCCCTGCAGGCCTCCTGCGCTATCTCCAGGCCTCCAACTTTCCCAATACAATGTGCAATGGTCTTGCTCCTGCTCTGACTTCAAATTTTCGCAGGGCCACCCTGGAAAACGTCACTTCTGGTTTCCAGCCGGCCCTGAAAATGGAGATCTTCAGTTGATGGGGGATGGGGAGATGAGCGGAATAAGGGAAGTGAGGAGGAACAGAAGGAAAAGAAATGGGGGGCGGGGTAGTGTTGTGGGAGGGATGAAGAGAATCTCTGTAATTTGGGTGGTCTGTGGTTTTCCCTGAATTTTTAAAACCCATTTAATCTCTTGGACCAAATTTGTAGTCATATGACCTAATACTGCCTTAGGTTGGCTCACCCTGAAAAGTTTGACCCTTGAAAGTTTGAGGGGGGACAGAAGAAAATTGTGCCAGGGTGGGGGGGTTTGTGGAGGGTTGGTGGGTGCGGAAGAAATATGCTTGTGGGAGAGGGGGTGGTGAAAATGGCTTGGTGGGGGGGGTGATGGGGGAGAAAATTGCTCTGGGGGTTTGACTGGAGAGAACTGCTGCAACCAGGGGTTATGGGGGAGGGGGGTGGGTTGGCAGGACTTGGGGAGGAGGTGGATGGGTGGGTGGGTGCAGCGGTGGGCAGGGTTGTGCTGCATGAGTTATAGGTTATAAAGAAAAACGTAGATAACGCATTGGAATAGGGCCCTTTTTTTCTAAATTAACTCAGTTTTATAATGTTTGAAGCTATTGAAATTCACAAATAGAGGACGGAATCATCCCAGGTTTGCACTAAGTGTGGTAGAGGACAGGGGAAATGTTGTTAGACCCACCGGCCGCAATGGCAGCTTATCACGCCGTATCATCCCAAACCTGCCGCATTAATTATGCATTCCCGGGAAACACCCCTTTTCCATGGTGGGCGGCCTCTCATTCACCTGCCACGCCATCATCTCGCTGCTTTATCACTCTGGGCACCATATTTAAAGTGCAGCCATCTGCACACCTCTCAGTGCTTCTAGCCCAGGACTGCTGCATGGAAGACATGGCCCCAAAAGGCAAAAAGACTGCAGCCCCCAGGTTCAATGGCACATCCCTCGAGTGCCTTTTGGACGCAGTGGAGGCTCACCGTGATGTCCTCTACCCCTGCTCTGGCTGCAGGATGGGCAGCAACATCACCAATCTGGCTTAGGAGGCAGTGACAGCGCTGGTCAGCGCCAACATCCTACCAAAGAGGACAGCCACCCAGTGCCGAAAGAGGGTGAATGATCTCCTCTGTTCCGCCAGGGCAACTCTTCTCATCACTCTCAACTCACACGCTCACAAACTCATCACACTTCCACAGGGCCCTCACTCACTGCCAATTCAAGGGACATCACTATTCACTCTCTCACACACACCGTCATTGTCCTCATCCCAACCATGGGACCATTCACCACCCACACAGGCCAGGCATACTTATCATCTGGCCCGGCAGGCATCCTGCTTACACTTTCTCCATCTCTATTCACGCAGGACAAGCTGGCACACAACAAGAGGGAAAGGTCGCAGACTGGTGGAGGAATGACTGAAGTCAAGGTCCTCACGGACTTTGAAAACAGAGCCATCCAGCTGGCTGGCGACCATCTGGACTGTTCCTGTGCTGATTGAGATTGGCGCTGCTCTACCAAGTGAGGATCCAGCTGTGCAACATCCATCAGACCACCATGCTGTGAGTGATGTGTCCTGTTTCACAGGCCACTGCCATGCACTAATTATCTCCCCTTGCTTTTGCATGCACATCAGGGAAACAGCCAAGAGAGTCCATGACCCAGGGTCTCCAACCAAGCCCCGAGGGAAGCTCAGAAGAGGAATCCGCTGAAACCCTTCCTGAAGACCCATCACAGCCTCACCCATACCCTCCACCAGCTCAGAGAGACACATCTCGATGGGACCTAGTTCTAGAGTAACCTCGGGATCACAATCTGGTGAGCACATCACAGTTTCTGATCCACAGCAGGTGGAGGCAGAGACTTCCCAGGTGTCTGGCACTCGGAGGACTGCTGGAGGCCAGAAACCTGCTTAGTCTGAGTTAGCTGATGAGCCTCTGGACTCGGTCATGCCACAGTAACTGGAGCTGCAAAGGCAAGCTCGGGAACATCAGGAAGGGATGTCCACTGCACTCCTCAGATTACAGGGCACGATGGAGGAGTCCGTCTGCCTTCAGGCTGAAGTGATAATGCTGGCGTGTGAATGCACCGAGGTCAATACTGGTAGGATAGAGGACACCATGGAGACCTTGGTCCAGAACATCGCTCCTGCAAAGCTGTGCTGAACTCCATCACCGACGCCATAGTTGGCCTCCAGCAGTGTGTACATGAGAGAGATGCGGTGCAGCCAGATCTCACTCCAGCTACCCCTTCTCCTCAAGGAGTCAGCTTGGGGCCCGCAAGTGCTTGGTGTAGTGGTGTTTCACTGGACTAGTAATCCAGATACCCAGGGTAATGCTCTGGGGACACGGATTTGAATCCCACCATGGCAGTTGGTGGAATTTGAATTCAATAAAAATCTGGAATTAAAAGTCTAATGATGCCCATGAAACCATTGTCAATTGCTGTAAAAACCCATCTGGTTCACAAATGCCCTTTAGGGAAGGAAATCTGTTGTCCTTACCTGGTCTGGCCTACATGTGACTCCAGACCCACAGCAATGTGGTTGACTCTTACATGCCCTCTGAAATGGCCTAGCCACTCAGTTGTATCAAACCGCTACAAAGCCTCAAAAAAGGAATGAAACTGGACAGGCCACCTGGCATCGACCTAGGCACTGGAAACGACAATATCAAACTCAGCCTTGTTGACCCTGCAAAGTCCTCCTTACTAACATCTAGGGGCTTGTGCCAAAACTGGGAGAGCCCTCTCACAGACTAGTCAAGCAACGGCCTGACATCGTCATCCTCATGGAATCATATCTTACAGGTAATGTCCCAGACACCACCATCACCATCCCTGGGTATGTCCTGTCCCACCGGCAGACCAGACCCAGCAGAGGTGGTGGCTCAGTGGTACGCAATGGGGAAAGAGTTGCCCTTGGAGTCTTTAACATCGACTCCAGACCCCATGAAGTTTCATGGTATCAGGCCAAACATGGGCAAGGAAACCTCCTACTGATTACCACGTACCGCCCTCCCTCAGCTGATGAATCAGTGCTCCTCCATGTTGCACGCCACTTGGAGTAAGCACTGAGGGTGGCAATGGTGCAGAATGTACTCTGGGTGGGGGACCGCAATGTCCATCACCATGAGTGCCTCGGTAGCACCACTACTGACCGAGCTGGCCGAGTCCTCAAGGACATAACTGCTAGACTGGGTCTGCAGCAGGTGGTGAGGGAACCAACAAGAGGGAAAAACACACTTGACCTCATCCTCACCAACCTGCCTGCCGCAGATGCATCTGTCCATGACAGTATCGGTTGGAGTGACCGCCACACAGTCGTTGTGGAGACGAATTCCCGCATTCACATTGAGGATACCCTCCATTGTGTTGTGTGGCACTACCACCGTGCTAAATGGAATAGATTTCAAACAGATCTAGCAACTCAAGACTGGGCATCCATGAGGTGCTGTGGGCCATCAGCAGCAGCAGAATCATAGTCGACCACAATCTGTAACCTCATGGCCAGATATGCCCTCCCCTCTACTATTACCATTAAGCTAGGGGATCAACCCTGATTCAATGAAGAGTGCAGGAGGGCATGCCAGGAGCAGCACCAGGCATACCTAAAAATGAGGTGTCAACCTGGTGAAGCTATAACACAGGACTACTTGCATGTCAAACAACATAAGCAGCAAGCAATAGACAGAGCTAAGCAATCCCACAACCAATGAATCAGATCTATTTGCACAAGATAAAGGCAGGTGTCTCAGTTCAGGGCCTCTTCCCTGTGCTTTGTGCAGCCTTCAGACCAAAGTGCTGGTCCAGCCTCACACTCCCTGGACATATTAGTGCTGCCTGCACCTCAAAGGTGTTTGTCATTGCTGCCAGAATGTACACCTGTCTTCAGGTCCCTTCAGCATCTGTGACTAGTGATGCTGTGCTCCTGAAAGGGCTAAATGCTGAAGGCGGAGAAAGGATCGGGCAGACAGGAGTCTGATGTTCTCAGATGCTATGTGGAGATCTATGGCGTGCCCTCACTGCATGTCATCATCATCCTCCTGAAATTGAGTGACTATTAGCGCCTCCACTGCAGCTCAATGATAGGAGCATTCCCACAGAGGGAATGGACGCTGCCATAAGCCAGACTGGAGTCAAACATCCATAGGTGCAATATGAGGATCCATGGTGTCTCCTCACAGTATGTCGTCATCACCCTCCACAATTCTAGTAGCTACGAGGGCTTTCCAAGCACACCTGCCTCGCCTGGCCAGTGTGAGGGCCTTATCACCATCATCGCCACCTTTGAGGACCTCCTCATCCTCATCACCATCGATGTCCTCCTCATCGGGTGAGACCTCCAGCTCCTGCATCTCCTCCTCAACCAGCTCCTCTCCTCATTGCAGGGCCAGGTTGTAAAAGGTGCAGCAGGCGATGATGATGCATGACACCCTCTGTGGACTATATTGCAGGGCTCCTTCAGTCTGGTCCAGGCAGCGGAACCTCATTTTCAGCATCCAGATGGTTTGCTCCACCAAGTTGCAGCATGAGCCTCGTTATTCCTTCTCTCTGCTGCAGCCTGAGGCTACTGCAAGGGTGTCATCAGCCACGTCCTCTGCGGGTAGCCCTTGTCCCCATGGAGCCATCTCTGCAGCCTCTGTGGACTCTGAAGATGTCAGGTATTTGTGACTGTAGGAATTGTGGACACACCCTGGAAACTGTGCGCAGACCTGCGGGATGCGTTTGTGGTGGTCGCGCACCAGCTGCACATTCAGCGAATGGAAGCCCTTGATGTTGACCTAGTTGACCCCTTGTTGCGACGGAGATCTGAGCGTCACATGAGTGCAGTCGATCGCACCCAGCACCTGTGGGAAACCTGAGATCTGGGCAAATCCAAGTGCACTTGCATCCTGGCTATCTTGGTCCCAGGCAAAATGCACAAAGTTGTGTGCCCTTGCGAAGATGGCATCTGTGACCTCATGGATGCATTTGTGGGAGGAGGCTTGTGATATCCCACAGAGGCCACCTGTGGAGCCCTGAAAGGAGCCTTTGGTGTAAAAATTGAGCGCCATGGTCACTTTCACGGCCACAGGCAGTGGATGCCCTCCCTGTCCCCTTGGTGCCAAATCCTGCAGCAACTGGCAAATGTGACCAACATGTTCCCTTGACGTGACATTGTTTGCCGATCATCTGCAGGAATGAAAGGCAATGTCTAGGGACCCTGGGTCTAGCTCAGCACCGATCAACAATGGTTCGCTGTGGCTCTTCAGCGGCGTGTGCAGGAGCCCCAGTCAGCCCTTCTTCCTGAGGGCACTGCTCCTCCCTCTGCGCAGCCAGGCGCCTCTGTCGCTGTCATCTCTGCTCTCTGTACACCACGAGGCATACAGATAATTCACCAGGCTCCATACTCCTGATATAATCCTCCTGCAGGATGAAAGAGAGAAACGTGTGGGTTAGCTTGGGTGTACTAAGAACCTCTCTTGGTTAAGTCTTAAAGTTCCTTAACACCTCCTGGAGAGTTTCTGGCCACCACTTTGAGGCCAGAGTTTAGTGCACTGCATGGCTGCCTGAAACCCCAACCACCTCTGCCCCACTCCACCCGACCGAATGGCGGCAGCTTTGCCCATTGGCCTGCATGTTGTGCTCTCAGCTCAGGCGCAGGTGTTCTCCTAACCCACACTGCAAGGCTGTGCTGTAGCTTGAAACATGGGGGAGTCTGGTCCAAACTGGGATGATGACATTTCGAGGGGCTGTGAGCACCTCCACCAGTGACTGCTCCATGGCCAGCTTTAGCAAGGAGATTGTACAATGTGCCCAGTCACCCAACTGTTCTGCAGTCCATTAAAATGCTCATTAGTTTGCATTCTGTGCCCGAGGGTTGAAAAGCTCTGGGGCACTTGGTAGCACTTGCATGCCTCTGCAATCACGCTGATGTGGGCAGATGATCCAGTGATTCCAGTGGGCTGGCCTTATAATGATATGCAGATATATTACAATGAGGGTCCCGATGTCTGATGACAGGAAACGCGGCCTGCCATCAACGGGCTGAGTGGATGATTGCAAACTAGTTTCCGACGTTGTGAAACTGATTTCTGTCCTCCTTGCCATATTGTCTGCTTCCGCCACCAAACACACCAGATGTCAGCGGGCACGGAAAATTCCACGCATAGAAAATAAATTCTATGATCATTTTTGCCGTCCAGATGCTTAAGTGATGTTGCTAACAGAAAATGTTTGACAGCTGTGATTTGGGGCAATTGGTGACATTGATGTCAGCTGCAGTACATGTAATGTTAAATGATAGTTAAATGATTGCTTTCGAGTGCATTTGATGTTAAATGATAGCTAAATGATTGCTCTTGACTGCAATTGGTATTGAATGAGTGCAGTTGATATCAAATGAGTACAAGTGAATGTTGTTTTAACGCAAATGATGTCAAACTTTTCAGGTAGGGGTTCGGGTTGCAGGGGGATAGTCAGGTCATGGTCAGGTCAGAAGGGTAGTCACGTGGTTGAGGTGGTTGTCGGGGCAACTGTGGAGGGTGACTGGGAGTTGATTTTGTAGTTACCGAGATGTTAGATCAGTTTTAATCTGTCTAACATTTCCTGGGTACCTATTCAGGTAAGTACTGCAGATCTCTCCCAAGTCTCTGACTCCAACTCAGAGTCAAAGACATTCGCGGAGGGCCCCAGGGAGCAGGAGAACTACCCATTGGAAGTTGAAACTTCCCAGGCAATTCCCACAGAGATCCTTTCATCTATGACTTCACAAGGCCCCAACGGGAATTGCACTAATACGTCCAGTCTCCAATGATCCAGAATCTTGCAGATTTGGCCCATTTCATTTATATTAGTTGGCATTTTCTGCCACTTGTCGGCCCAAGCCTGGATATTGTAGCATTTGTCTTGCTGCATTTGGATATGGACTGCTTTTGTGACTGAGGAGTCACGAAAGGTGCTGAACATTGTGCAATCATCAGCGAACATCCCCACTTCTGATCCTATGATGGAAAGAAGGTCATTGATGAAGCAGCTGAAGTTGGTTGGGCCTAGGACACTACCCTAAGGAACTCCTGCAGTGATGTCCTGGAACTGAGATAATTAACCTCCAACAATCACTTCCTTTGTGCTAGGTATGACTCCAACCAGTGGAGAATTAACCCCCTGATTCCCATGGGCTCCTGTTTTGCTACTGCTCCTTGATGCCACACTCGGTCAAATGCTGTCTTGGTGTCAAGGGCAGTCACCCTCACCTCACCTTTAGAGTTCAGCTATTTTGTCCATGTTTAAACCAAGGCTGTAATGAGGTCAGGAGCTGAGGGCCCTGGCGAATGCCAAACTGAGCAGGCTATTGCTAAGCAAGTGCTGCTTGAAAGCACTGTTGATGACCCCTTCCTTCACTTTACTGAGTGTGTGAATTTACAGTGATGAGATGGTTGCCTTACCCTGGCGAAACTGATGAGACCAATCATTCTCTTTCTGCACTGGATGGCCAACTCTTCTGTGCACTGTTGGCACTGACCACCACTGCCACTGCCCCCCGGAGCTGGAGTGGTAAGATTGCTGGACCTCCTGTAGCCAGAGCAGGGATAGAGGAAATCACTGCGGGGCTCCAAAAGGCATTCCAGGAACGGGTCACTGAACTCTTCGTGGCTTTCGGGGCCCTGTCTTCACTGCAGCAGTCCTAGGCTGCAAACATTGAGAACTGTGTGCACAGCTGCAGCTCAGGTATGGCATCCGTTGTGATTCAATGGTCACCCGCCAGCGATACGGTGTGATTCCTGTGGCTGCATAATTAATGAGGCGGGAAGTGGACAATATGGTGCAAAAACCCGTCCTTGCGGCTAGCGGGAGAAACATCTTTCTTCATACCCGCCACCACACTTAGTGCAATTCGGGGAAAATTCCAGCCATTGGTCAGATTTATATAGTTTAAATATAGTCAAATTTTACATATTAACTTAAAAACAAGTGTTGCAAATATCTGATTTCATCACATTGCTAATACCTTATTCATAAAGAGCTACGAAATTGTAATGTGTGCTTGTACATAATTAATTACTTTGTAAACAAAAGTGAGCTCAAGCATTATGCTATTTTCAGAATTCAGCATTACTATTGACTCAGAGGGAAAAAATGAGCTAAATATGACATTAGCCAATGTGGTTACAAAGTGCGCCTGTAAGTATATGTTATTTTCTGAAAATATCAGAAAGATGAGCACTTCCAGCTCTGATGTTCCATCCATTAAATTTAATGGATTGTAAATCGTGGCTGAGGGGCTCAATTTTGTACTATGTGATTCTAGTGCACAGAAATAGGAATTTACCCTTTGGAATATGTTTAGTGAGCTCTCTCACTTATTGGAGTTAATTTTAATTGATCCACCTGGCTGGAAACTGATGGGATTAGATCAAATTAGCTGTCCATTTGATCTTTCATTGAAATTAATGGAACTGGATCGGTTAGGTTATAATTACTGCTATAAAGTCTTGAACAAACATAAATTACAGTATAAACCACTCGAATGTTTATTGTGTTGCAGCTGCCAAGTTTATTTTGAAAATTCTTTTCTATCAAAGATGAATCAGGAATAAGATTTTTTTAAATTGGATTTTCATCCAAAATACATGCAAGAGGCAATGAATTAAAGAGATTTTGATAAATGATATTTGTTTTGATTTCTGTCAACTCAGGAAAAATGCCTGCCCTAATTATAGATGTCCATGAACAGTTCATCATAGAAAGACCCTGGCTGTTAATAACTTAAGCAACAGACTTGTCAGAAATAAAAAAAATGAGAATTCAAGCTCCAGTTTGTTTCAAAGCCTTTTGGAAAAAGAATTGAGGGGTTATGAGGATGCACCATTCTCTACCACCTCATGATGATGCAAAAATTGTATGCTGAAAGATTATTCAATTGGCTGCTGGAGGTTTAAAACTACATTTACACTATATTTAACAGGCAGATTTGGCAGCTTCCTTTATGAATAGCACAACAAGTCACAATTTAGTCAATGTGCAATGTTACTGCTCAATATTAAACACCCAGAGCACATTGCAGCCATTTTTCTTCAGCAATAGTGCCTGAGGTGAAAACACGTATTGACATACAAACGTATTAATATGTTCCTATGAAACTAATTTTCTGATTTTTTTAAAGCCTACATTAACCAGGTTATTTGAACATTACAAAAGTGCAACTCCACCCTAAATTTCTTTGTTATCAGTTGAATGCAATCCAGTTTCAAGCTCTGGGACTGTGTGGCATAGATTTTCATCTCGCTGCGTGGACTTAATATTGACATTGCGAGTTGGCTGCCCATTATAGAAATGATCCAATTTTCACTTTCATTGAAATGTGCTCCCCTTTCTCAGTGCAAATTGTATCTGGTTTTATTCCTTGCTATAAGGAATATAACCAATACAATGGTTAAACTTCATTGCATTTTCTTCTGATTGTTGTGATACCCCTGGGAATGAGTAACAAATAGAACAGGTGAGCAGACAGGAAAGTGTTCTGATGATGGACTGATTAGTTGTAGTTAGGACTGGTACACATGCAGGCTCTAGAGCCACATCTTGGAGATTTTAAACTCAGGGTGTGAATCGGGAATGTCAAAGGTGGGAGGGTAGCAAGCCCCAGTGATGTGCCAAGGGTGAGTTACAGGTGATTTAAACATCCGGGCCTCATTTCAACATGGGCCAGTTGCTCTTCTGATCATAAAGATAAAAACAAAAAGCTAAAAGCTACTGCGGATGCTGGAAATCCAAAACAAAAACAGAATTACCTGGAAAAACTCAGCAGGTCTGGCAGCATCGGCAGAGAAGAAATCAGTTAACGTTTCGAGCCTTCATGGCCCTTCGGCAGAACTGAAGTATAGTTAGAAGAAGGGAGAAATATAAATTGGTTTAAGGTGGGTGGGGGAGGGGGGGGGGGAGAGACACATTGAGGGTGTGGTGATTGTGGAGATGAGCAGATAATCAAAAGATGTCACAGACAAAAGCGTCAAAGAGGTGTCGAAGGTGGTGACATTTGTCTGAGAAAAGTGCTAATTAAGAATGGAGGACAGGATATTCAAAGTACAGCTCTAGTGGGGGTGGGGTGGAAAGACTAACAAGGTTTTAGTTTAGATTTAAAAATAATGGAAATAGGTGGGGAAAGAAGAATCTATATAAATTATTGAAAAAAAAGGGGGGGGGGTGGAAGAAATGGGGTGGGGATGGGGGGAGGGGGAGTTTAAGATCTAAAGTTGTTGAATTCAATATTCAGCCCGGAAGGCTGTAAAGTGCCTAGTCGGAAGATGAGGTGCTGTTCCTCCAGTTTGCGTTGGGCTTCACTGGAACAATGCAGCAAGCCAAGGACAGACATGTGGGCAAGAGAACAGGGTGGAGTGTTAAAATGGCAAGCGACAGGGAGGTTTGGGTCTTTCTTGCGGACAGACCGCAGGTGTCCCGCAAAACGGTCGCCCAGTTTGCGTTTGGTCTCTCCAGTGTAGAGGAGACCGCATTGGGAGCAACGAATGCAGTAGACTAAGTTAGGGGAAATGCAAGTGAAATGCTGCTTCACTTGAAAGGAGTGTTTGGGCCCTTGGACGGTGAGGAAAGAGGAAGTGAAGGGGCAGGTGTTGCTTCTTCTGCGTGGGCATGGGGAGGTGCCATAAGTGGGGGTTGAGGAGTAGGGGGTGATGGAGGACTGGACCAGGGTGTCCCGGACGTAGGGATCGTTCCCTCCGGGACACCCTGGTCCACTCCTCCATCACCCCCTACTCCTCAACCCCCACTTATGGCACCTCCCCATGCCCACGCAGAAGATGCAACACCTGCCCCTTCACTTCCTCTTTCCTCACCGTCCAAGGGCCCAAACACTCCTTTCAAGTGAAGCAGCATTTCACTTGCATTTCCCCTAACTTAGTCTACTGCATTCGTTGCTCCCAATGCGGTCTCCTCTACATTGGAGAGACCAAACGCAAACTGGGCGACCGTTTTGCGGAACACCTGCGGTCTGTCCGCAAGAAAGACCCAAACCTCCCTGTCGCTTGCCATTTTAACACTCCACCCTGTTCTCTTGCCCACATGTCTGTCCTTGGCTTGCTGCATTGTTCCAGTGAAGCCCAACGCAAACTGGAGGAACAGCACCTCATCTTCCGACTAGGCACTTTACAGCCTTCCGGGCTGAATATTGAATTCAACAACTTTAGATCTTAAACTCCCCCTCCCCCCATCCCCACCCCGTTTCTTCCCCACCCCCCCCCCCTTTTTTTTCAATAATTTATATAGATTCTTCTTTCCCCACCTATTTCCATTATTTTTAAATCTAAACTAAAACCTTGTTAGTCTTTCCACCCCACCCCCACTAGAGCTGTACTTTGAATATCCTGTCTTCCATTCTTAATTAGCACTTTTCTCAGACAAATGTCACCACCTTCGACACCTCTTTGACCCTTTTGTCTGTGACATCTTTTGATTATCTGCTCATCTCCACAATCACCACACCCTCAATGTGTCTCTCCCCACCCCCCCCCTCCACCCACCTTAAACCAATTTATATTTCTCCCTTCTTCTAACTATGCTTCAGTTCTGCCGAAGGGCCATGAAGGCTCGAAACGTTAACTGATTTCTTCTCCGCCGATGCTGCCAGACCTGCTGAGTTTTTCCAGGTAATTCTGTTTTTGTTTTGCTCTTCTGATCATGTTGGGGCCACATGATATACTTGATGTAATTTGCAGCAGGGATAAACCTCTTAAAGTGGGCAAGCATGCATTCTTTCATCTCGAGCTGGAAGCTACTGTGGCCCTGTTTTCCCCCCACAACTCTGCCTACTTGTGAAGGAATTCAGGGCAAAGAGGAAAGAGGAGTTACTGTTTCACACCAGCCTCAAGAGTATCCCCCAGGCCACTGTGAAATAGGCTGGACAGATGTCGTTGACAAGATCAGCCAGATCCTGTCCCCCAGAACCTGGATTTAGTGTAGGAGGAGGTTCAACTACAATACCTCACAACAGCAACAGGGGTGAATACAGCTCTTCATCTGTCCAATGCATTCAGCAGTTTCCTCTCTCCACCACATATCACAATGTTATACATCTCTCATTCCAAATACATTCGCCTCCTCTTTTACTCTCTACAGATCATGCACTTAGCAGCATGGTCATCTCACATTCTAGCACTGGTATAATTCAACTTCTTCCTCACCACATCACACTCACTATACATTCCTCACCTTCCATCTTGATTCCATCTTGTTTTTTTTCTCCACCTCTCACTATACACTATAGGCATAAATCCTACACATCTCCATTTTCTTTTCAACAATCACCCACTAACTCTCGCCTTTTCTATAAGGTAAGACAGCTCTTAAATGCAAAGGCAGTGAGAAGAGTACATAAAATTATAACTCTTACCCAAGCAAAACAAAAACCCCATTGGTCAGCGACACAGAAAGAGCCACGAGCATTGGAGAAGGTGAGATTGCAGCTTACATGAGCAGAAAGGCCTGGAATTTTGTTCCTGAGTCGGGTTCACAGACTCAGGAGAATTCCTGGCTCCGCAAAATCAAACTTCAGAAATGGCTGGCGGGTGTCAGATTTTCAGTCCAGGGAATGGGCTGAATTAGAAGCCAGGACAGGCAACCCCGAAGAACTGAGGAGGCTGCTGGGTGTGTATATGGGCTGGGGGGAAGGCCTGCCTCAGGGATTTGGCACTATGATTAAAATATTTTTTTAAAAAGAGTAAAACATGAAACAGCCCTCATCTCATACCCCCCCTCACCCTCCCATATAGTTCCTAAGGCCCATCAATGCCAACTCATGCCACCTCATGACCCCAGCCACCCCATAACTCCTCATACCCCCATGCCAATCTATGCCCCTTTGCCCACCCCCACAGTCCCTCATACCCTCCAAGCCAACCTATGTCCCTCCACCTACCCCATGGCCCATTTTAGCCCTTATGCTAACTTAGTGCCAACATGCCAACCCATGCCCCCCTACCCACCACCCTTTGCCCTTACATCTACCATGCCAATTCGTCCAGTATCCATCATGGACAGACCTCAGGAGCAATTCAGAGGCAAGATAAAATAAAGCTCCATAAAATAAAGTTCTAAGTGTATATTGCAGACATCACTAGATTGAAGAAAAGCACTCTGGTGCATAAAAACCCATTTACTTCCTTTACAGTCATTCAACTACATAAAGCTTTATAATGACAAACATTTCATTCAACTGCACAATCCCTTATAATAACAAACTTTGGAATTCATTGTCCCACTTCAAAGAGTCTATTACCACTTGTGGCTATCAATCAAACTGTGAAATGGTAGGCACCCCACTGTGCTGATGGATGGTTGTGGAATCAGTCATGCAGCATTAATTCAGTAATGTAACCCTCAGACTTATGTCAACAGACATTGTGAAATAGCAAGCAATGATTTTTATTTTAACACCCCATACATTTTTTTAAAGATTTAAAGACCAGACTCTTAAATGCCTTGACAGCTCACTTTGACAGGTGCTTTTGACAGGTCCTCTTGACTGCTCCCTTTGGCAGGTGCTTTTGACAGTTCATTTTGACAGGTCTGTTGACAGTTCCAATGAGCTTGACAGGAATGAATTTATGCAAAATTGAAGCACATTTATGCAGACTTTTAACAATTCCAAAGGGCACCTGACCTCCACCAAAAGTGTCCCGGGACCAGATCCAAGGGGGTACATTACCTCTCCAAAAGGGTGCCCTGGCTAGCCAAATAAATTCACAAAGTTCAGACCTGCTCTTACCAGGTCTAATCTGCACACTTCAGGTTTCACATTCCAAGACCACAAAAATCCCACATCAGTGGAGGCGGCTGATGATTTAAATGGCCAGCTGCCTCCGTAAAACACATATGTGTGAAACACGGCCCACCCCTGTTCCCGCCTCTGTGAAAATGGGAATTTGCAGTGTCACGGGGCCGGACTTACAATTTTTGGCCACTTCTGCCATTTTTGCTATGACAGAGAGGCTCTCCATCATAGCGAAAATCTGGGCCGTTGTGTGCGTTTTACTTAGTTGTGGGGACTGTGGAAGGGTGTCAGGAGCCAAATGTGCAGAGTGTATCTGCTGTCCCTCGAAACCATCCTGACATGTTCCTGGGAGGGTCAAAATTTGTGGGGGTTATTAGACTGTTGCAGGATTGCTGCATTGTGTCAGCTGCCTGGTACCATGCACAAACATGTATAATTCTGCTTCTGCGATTGTACTCTCTCTGATGTTAATGGAGTGATATCCACTTCTATTGACAAATTTTACTGTCTGGTGTTCTGGTGCTCTGATGGCAATATGTGTACAGACAGTGACACACTGAATGTATTTATTCTTATCTTTCATAGGATGTGGATGTCGCTGGCAAGGCCGACATTTGTTGCCCATCCCTAATTGCCCTTGAACTGAGTGACTTGCTAGGTCATTTCAGAGGGCAGTTAAGAGTCAACCACATTGCTGTGGGTCTGGATTCAGATGTAAGCCAGACCGGGTAAGGACGGCAGATTTCCTTCCTGAAGGACATTAGTGAACCAGATAGGTTTTTATGACATGGTCACCATTACTGAGACTAGCTTTCAATTCCTGGCTTTATTAGTTGAATTTAAATTCCACCAGCTACAATGGTGGAATCTGAACTCATGTCACCAGGTCATTAGCCTGGGCCTCTGGATTATTAGTCCGGTGACATTACCACTATGCCTCTGTCAACATCTGAGGGTAGCCAGCCACTGGTACCAATTCCCAAGGCTTTTCATGCTGACTATAGATACCATTTGGGAAGGTGATATACTGTTTAGCTCTGGTGAATAAGGCATCAATACTTAATGCAGCAAACTAGAAAATGTTCCCTGTAACAGACTGAAAGGAGCCAGCTGTCAAACAAATTAAGGGATGTGGTTCTGTATTCGTCAGTTTGTGATGTACTTTATATACCTGATTTACCTCAGAGCAATGCAGAGATGACACTGGTTCTTAATCTACAACAGATTTATTTACAGTACTTTATAAATTTCAATTACAAAGTGTCACCACACATGTTCAGAGCTTGGGCTTCTTAGGTCTTTCTCTCGACGCTTCTGTTTACTCTAGCTCTTAAAGGCTACACCCAGGCTTAATAAATGAAGCATGGTGAACATAGATCAGTCCACAGACTATCACAATCAAATACAGATCAATTAAGCCAATGAACACTACACCTTTTCCCCTTTTTAACTAAAGACCTCATTTCAAATTAAATCATCCTAAACTACAAATTTATATATGCGCCAAGTCATTTCTTAGATTTCAATACAGAAATACAGAAATAGTCTTTTAGATATAAGGTCTCTGAGGTGTAAGATTAGAACTCTGATTTGAGATTGTGGTTCTGTGTGATCAACTTGATGAAGCAGATGATCAACATCACTCACAGGAAAAGGAAATGTATCCTCACAATCACTGTCCTCAAAATATCCTGGTCTACTCGCTACCGAGCATCTAGCATTCCACTTTGTGTTGCCATCCAACTGATAAACATTGTTACCAAGCAACTGCTTTGGACCTGATGCAGATGATGCAAGATTGTGGTCACGATTTGGCCATTTGACTTGAACCCAATCTCCAACTTCAAATCGTGGTCCTCTCACACCTATTCGTTTGTTAAAGTATGCTTTTGTTTTACCTTGTTGCTTTAACAGTTTAATCTGCTTTCTCTCTGACATTCTCGTTGACTGGCAGTGACAGCTTAAGAATGGTCAGTAGCATACAAAAGTTATCGGCCTACCATAAGTTTGGCTGGTGTGGGGTGGATTGATATGTGCAAAGTAGGATATGAATGAATTGTTCAAATGTTTCTGCTCCACCCAATGAGCTCTCAGACTGTCCTTTATGGGTCTGTTGAATTGTTCAATTCCACACTCGATTGCAGGTTGTATCACGATGTCAAATGGTGGCAAATTCTATAATTTTCGAGGAACTCTGGACTGACTGCAAACAAACTGTGGTCTATTGTCTATAGTGTTAGTCTCCAGCAAACCCCACTTGTCTAGCATATTAATGATTGAAGTGGTTGTAATGGAATTTGTTGTGGCAATTTCCGATCGTTTGCTATGTAAATCACAACCAACAAGCAGAAACATGGATTCCTAGGGGATGCTTGTACCTCTCCAAAAATAACAGCTTGTAGTTGTTGCCATGGTTTTGTTGGCCATGAGGTCAGTTGTAGAGGTGCGGGACTTGGTTTAACAGATTTTTTACTGAATGCACAAGCTATGCAGTTTCTAATGAACTCTTCTGCACAGCGATCTATTGCCGGCCACCAGATTGTTCCACACGTTTGTTATTTCCTTTTAACAACACTCAGGTGTCCTTCATAGGCAAGATACAATAGACATTGTTGTAGCGCTTTTGAGATAACTGCTCGAGTTCCGCATGCAATACAATCATTACCAAACAAAGTGAATTCATTGTGTATTCCACAGTACAGGGTCAGTTCTTTCTCTATTTCATGAGGCCACTCAGTTTTGAGATACTGGCTTACTTTTTGCAGTGTGCTGCCTGTCACCAATTCTGCCTCCCACTCCTCGCATATAACAGGATTCAAAGTCATGTGCGAAATCACCGCAATCATGTAGTCTTTAGTGTCATGAGTTGCTTCACTATCACTGACACTATCTATGATAGAAGTACGGCTGAACATATACTATACTTGCAAGATACTCGACTGTGAAGTTATACCGATGAAGATGATCTGACCATCTGTAGATGCATAGAGGTCAATGACCTGATCCTGACGTGGCTAACAATGCAGCCAGCACTTGACGATCGGTGCGAAGTGTGAACTTTCCACCATAGAAATATATGTGCCAATGTTCACAAGAGTAGATGTAGATTAGTGCTTCCCATTCTTCAGTACAATTTTTGCATCCAGTTTGCAACAATGGAGGTGAGGTAGAAGTGACTGGTTATTTACTTCCTTCAATGTACTGTAAGAGTACAGATCCAATTGCAATTCCCGACACACCAGTTGTGATGTACATTTCCACATGTGGGCTGAAATGCGTGAGGACTGGTGGATATGCTATCTTTGTCTTTAACATTTCAAATGCAGTATGCTGTGTAATTGTCCATTCCCACTGTGCATCTTTGTGCAGTAGCTTTCAAAGGGGTTCCACGATCTCTGGTAGTTAGGAATGAATTTGTAACAAAAGTTTGTAGTACCGAGCAATGATGTAACTCTTTCATGTTAGATGGGGTTGGAAGTGCATGAATGGCTTTGACTTTGTCGTGTATAGTCTTTATCCAGCTGCTGTCACTCTCTACCTGAGAAAGTCAATCACAAATGCAACAAACGTGCATTTGTCCTTGTTAGAGGTCAAATTGTGTTTTGCAAGTTGAGTGAGCACAGCTGATAATCATTGATCACGTCCTGCTTTGTTCCTTCCATGGACAATAGTGTCATCAAGTAGGTTGAGTCCCTTCAACATCTGACAAGATTAAAGAAAGAATCTTCGGGAGGGCACTAGTTGCTGAATTTAATCCACCGGGCATTCTGTGGTAATGAAACACACCTTCGCAAGTATCAAAAGCTGCAAAATATCAGTTTTACTATTCTAGATGTGTCTGAAGATTGCTCATCGTGTATGAAGTTTTATGAAGACTGTGGAGTCATGAAATGATGCTGACAGTCTTGGATTGTAGGAAGTGAATACTTGTCTGGAATTGTAACTTTGTTAACTGCCTTAGGGTTGGTGAATTGTCTAAGTTGGCCATTTTTTTCATTGTGCAATGACTAGGTTCGATATCCACTGCAATGAGTTGATTCACTCAATGATACCATCTGTTTCAGCTCCTGTGACACTTTGGTATGGATTGCAAATGGCAACAGTCTCAAATTTTGGGAAACTGGTGGAATTAATGTGTCAACGCGAGGAGCATGACAATATCCCTTGATCTCCCCAAATCTAGTAAATAAGGTATTATACCGATGTCCATAGTCTGCATCATCAATCACGTTAATGTGTGCTCTTGTAGCATCTTCAAGTTTGAATTGAAGTTTATCGATAAAGTTCACTCCCTTTAGCTAGGCAGAAAGTGAATCTGTCTAGAGCAATGTTATTGTAGTGTACTGGAACTGTGATCATTCCCAAAACCAGAATAATGGAGTTGTTGCAAGCTTGAACAGTGTCTGTCACAGGAGTGAGTAAAAGTTGAAAAAAATACCAACGGCAGAGTTTGTTGCTCGATATAGATACTTTCACGCCAACATTGCGCTGGCCGCAATCTCAACTGAGCAATCCTTAAAATGACTTGGTGCTTTCTGGTTCATGATTGTATACACATGCTGTACCTCACTTTCACAAGAGTCTCCTCCACGTGTCAAACTGATTAAGTCTTCTTCTTTGATGAACTGCACATCTTTGTAAAATGGTTCCACTTTAAGCATAAGTTACAGTTTCTCCCTTGAGCTGGAGATGGTGTTGTAAGTTGATGAGCATTTCCACAATTTGGGCACAGGTATATGAAAGGTACCTGACTGTGATGGTGCATATGTTGATGAGATTGCTAAAATCCCTTTGTCTGTAACCCTTGCACTTGAGCTGGTTGAGCAAGCTGCGTCTGCAACCCTGATTTGAATGGTGTGTTTCTGTGTGAGCTCTTCGAATCTAACATGGCAGATTCAATTTGGTCATGGCTTTTTCCAAGGTTAAATCATCATGCTCCATGAGGAGATTCCTAATTCACGGAATTGAAGTATTTTCAATTAATTGGTCACAAATTACTTTGTTGGTTAGTGTGCCAAATTTACATGCAAAGGCCAATTGCCACAACACTTTCAGGTATTGTTTAATGGGGTCACCATTTCCCAGGCATCTATCATTCTATCATCGCACTTTGCTTCGGCCTGAAGTATTTTTCGAGAGCTGTATCAAATGTAAATATATCTCCTGTGAGCTGCTCGCATATTTGTTAGCCTTCTGATCTGAGACAATACATGAGTACCACCTTCTTGTGGATCACTGCTACATCTGGACTGTCCATTCATATAGCAAACAAATAGGTCTTGAACCCTGAAATCCATTGATCCAATGACATGGGAGGATCTCCTGATGATGAAAGAAACCTTGTTTGAGCTACTGAATTTAAACTTTTATTAACCATCCTTGTCACCAATTTTGTTGTCTATTCATCGGTTTGTGGTATATCTTATAATCTAAATCTTATGATTTACCTCAGAGTAATGCAGAGATAACATAGTTCCAAATCTACAACAGGTTTATTTATACTGCTTTAAAATATCTCTTCAATTACAAGGTGTCACAACACATATTAGAGCTCAAGATTCTCAGGTCTTTCTCTGGATGCTTCTGTTTACTTTAGCTCTCAGAGGCTACACCAAGGCTTAATCAATCAAGCACGGTGAAACTCTTTCGAGTTATCAACAGTCACAGATTGCAACTCTTTCGAGTACAATCACAGTTCTTGGTTTCCGGGAGTGGAACATGAACCCACAACCCTCTGATTCAAAGGCGAGGGTGCTATGAACTGAGCCACAGCTAACACCTCTCAAGCACAGTGAACATGGGTCAATCACCAGGCTAACATAATTAAACACAGATCAGTTAAATTAAGTTAAAGGTGTCACTAAGCAAATGGGGATATACAACCAGCCCGACAACTTGTGAATGTGGAACTGAGCGACAGACTATGCAACATCTCCTGCAATGCCTATCGCTAGAGGAAGCCTGCACTGTTGCAGATCTTGCCGAATTCAACAACAAGGTGCAAAAATGTGTCCAGTTCTGGCTGGGCCATGTATAGACTGTCCGAGGACACGATAAAAAAAAGTTAAATTATTAATCACGACAGCCATGGTATAGAGGTGCTGGCAAAGCTTGATCCCCCAGTCCAGTAGGTAGTAGATCCAGTTCCAGGGGTCTGTCGAAGTCTGTGACAATCATGCATCAGGAAGCACAGATTCATAACCCGTGGCTGTTCAGATAGATGCAAGAAAGTGACTCTTGGTCTGTATAGCCTGTGTCCTGAGATACCCCCATCCCACCACCTTCTGTCTTCAAATAGGCTCAGCCACTGCTGGTGTTGATCACTGTAGCTTCATCCAAATAAGACTGACAATAATGGAAATGAATAAAAGCAGATAAAGCTTACTGAAGGTTGTTATGGGACCCAGGCTTATTTCATCATTGGGCGGAGGCTGGGAACCACAAATCCCAGCATGTCCCAGGAGTTTCCGCTCATGCATGGATTGGGAATGGACAGCACATGTGCAGTCCGGCATTTGGAGTTCTTCAGGTCGAGGGAAAGGGCCCAGTGTACCTGCATTTGAAAAAAAGAAAATGTGTGAAAGCCCCAATCACGGGACACAGGAGTTCCAGACAGAGGACAGGGAGAGTGGACAAGGAGAGGTCCCAAAGAAGGATCCCAGGAAGAGGTTCCAGTTAAAGAGAGAAAACTGGGGAAGGAACCACCAGGAGGAGGAGACCACCAGTAGGAGTCACCATGGAGAGGAGCAAAGAAAGAGGCTCCTCATGACCTGAGGGAGAGAGGATTCATAGAAGTGTGCCTTGCTGATGATAATCATGTCCATGAAACTCGAAGGTGAAAATTGTTGTCAGATAGGACTCCTGACCTACCCTGCATGACTAAATAATGGTATATTGTGGAACTGTGTAGCTACGTAGTGCCACTTTTGTGCAGGAAGTGATGTGGGTGCTTGTGGTTGGTAGGCTTCAAGAATTGAGGCTCAGGAGAAGCCCTGAGAAGGTAGCAGAAAGTTGGTGATTCCATGCAGCAGGTCACTCGGGCAAAGGTAACCCTTTGGATCTGTGGTGTTTTGCTCAGTGTGGCTGAACAGCTGAAGTTGTGCCTGTAAGTTGATTTTGGAGTGCAGACTCGGGAATCCAGGGGAATGGAGTCTCGGGAGATGAGATTGAAACCCTGGGAGGAGTGCAGTCATTGAGTCCGTCTGAGTTGGAGCGACTTTTGGAGGGAATTCCGAGGTTAGATCTTTGAAAGGGAAGAGCGAAGACTTGCAATCACTCATAAGGGAGTTTCATCAAGATTGGTTGACTCAGTGTTTACTGACGTCTGGGAGGGTCATTGAGAAATACATGGGATCTTTCTTGGTTGCATTTGTTATTTGTTGTGTATTGTGTGTGTTAGACCACAATTTGCCTGTTAATTCATATTTACCTCATGTTAATCTTGAATGTTAGAGTATCAGATAGATATTGTAAATTGTTTTATTTTTCTGACCTTGAATTGTAAAGTTAATTTTGTCTGTTCAGAAACTTAGAATATTTTGGCTTTATTCTCTTAGCAATTGTCTTAGATATCAAACTTTGTCTACTTCGAACAAAAAATTATTGGTCCCTAACCAGCTCATACCAAAAACTTAGGGGTCTGATCCAGGATCATAACAAGGTGATACAGCAATAAAAGTGAGAAAGAAGCAATCTAGAAGATGGAAACTCTCCTATCAATCCAAACTACAAAAAAATTCCTATGACCCACTTAGTTGCTGGTACATGCCCCTTAATTCCTGCTTCTGTGACTCTGGGACACCAATCCCACCAAAGGTTTACTGGCAGTGGCAATGCTGAGTGGAACTTACACATTTTTATTTATTAAAATGGCACCATGGTTCTAATTGCCTGATAAGGCCTTTATTTAAAAATATACATAAGGTCCCCATTGTATATAACAGACACCTCAGTCACCACTTTAAAAAATGTAGTTAAATGCAGCAGTCGTTCTACTACTCTGAGGTCACCCTGCTCTACTCCTGTCATATGGACAGTGTTAAAATTGGGACTTAGATCCCATATAAGCTCCATAATTACTTTCCTTCTGAGGTGTACAAGTTTAAATCATAATTTGGTTAAAAAGGCTGCACTGAAAAAGACACTAAATGATCAATTCAAATGCATGAAGCTGTAATGATATGATAGTCAAAGAGCTTAAGTATAATTGATACTTATTTCCATATATTTCATTTATTTATATGGACCCTGAATTATCACAATGATGTACAGGGATCCCAATCAAGTAGAATTGTTATGTCTAATAAAATTGAACTGGCCATTGTTTAATTGATTGATTATAATAAATATTGTTTGACAAGAGGGAGAGTTTGCCTTTTAGCAGTAATGCAGATAGAGCGTGGTATATAAATACTGTTTGTTTTGCTCTCTTCATTAATACATTGTGACAAACATTCAAAGAGGCCTTCTCTGTTTCTTCAAATAACACAGGTTTATTCACTCCGGAGGTGACATTGTCAAAGCAATGGATCATTCTTTCCAAATTAATTTTACATTCACAGTAGGTCACAAATGTAGCTCCAGATCACTGCAGACATTTATAATTTTTACCTACCCTTACATAACAAGGAATAACTTTCATTATTTAAGAGAACAGTTCATTTTACTATAACTAACCATTGGATATCCTATGACATTACTCATAGTAAGTTGGAGGGTACAATCTGGCACAGTTCTGTGTGACTTGAAAAGCTGAAGTTCATTCATTACTGTTTTTTTACCTTGTCAAATTGAAAAGCCACAGAAGGAAATTAAAAGCAAAAAACTACGGATGCTGGAAATCCAAAACAAAAACAAAAATACCTGGAAAAACTCAGCAGGTCTGGCAGCATCTGTGGAGAGGAGCACAGTTAACGTTTTGAGTCCACATGACTCTTCAACAGAACTAAGGAAAAATAGAAAAGGGGTGAAATATAAGCTGGTTTAAGGGGGGGGAGTGGGTGGGACAAGAAGAGCTGGATAGAGGGCCAGTGATAGGTGGAGATAGACAAAAGATGGCACAGACAAAAGGACAAAGAGGTGTTGAAGGTGGTGATATTATCTAAAGGAATGTGCTAATTAAGGGTAGAAAGCAGGACAAGCAAGGTACAGATAGCCCTAGTGGAGGTGTGGTGGAGTGAAGGAATCGAAAAAGGCTAAAAGGTAGAGATAAAACAATGGATGGAAATACATTTAAAAATAATAGAAATAGGTGGGAAAAGAAAAATCTATATAAATTATTGGAAAAACAAAAAGGAGGGGGAAAATCGGAAAGGGATGGAGGAGAGAGTTCATGATCTAAAATTGTTGAACTCAATATTCAGTCCGGAAGGCTGTAAAGTGCCTAGTCGGAAGATGAGGTGCTGTTCCTCCAGTTTGCGTTGAGCTTCACTGGAACAATAATTTATTTTTTGCATTCCTTTGCACCTGAAAGAAAGAGACAAAGTTTCTTGTTGAGGGGTCGGATGAGACGAAGAATAAAATGAAACTGGGGGCACGGACAGCTTTGAAAAAGGGTGCGGCGGTGCTGCTGGAGGGAGAGGTCGAGTGTGTTCATATGGCGGCGCATGGCACTGAGTGTGGATCTCAGAATGCGACGAGAACAGCAATCTGAGGAGCGTTGTATGTCCCGGAGATACCTGTAATCCTGGGTGGGTTTATAGAAGGTTTGTTCCGTAGATGGGATGAAGCCTATTGATCTTAAAGATGAGAAACAGGAAGATCTGTCTTTGAGACCACAATCATTCCCTCCTGTAATTCACTTTAGAGTTAGAAGTAGCAATGTGAGGAGATTAACTGGTCAAACAAGCTTCCTGTCCTTGGCGACTGCTGTCAAAGGAAGGTCAAGAGCTGGAGTCTACCCTGACCTACATCATCTGCACGCTGTGCAGTCCTGCAGCTTAAGAGCCAGTTCAGAACCTGCAATTGAACACAGATGCCATGATCCCTGTTTCAGACTAAGATGGCATTTTACTTTCGTCTTCTGGCTGTGAAAAGCCATTTTGAAAAAAGAATTATAATATAAGAGATGGAATTCCCCCCAGCAACATGCATACTGTAAAAAAGATGCTTATGCTAAGCACCTAAAATTTCAGGCAACACAATGGTCACAATAGTTTGTTATGGTCCCCAGGGAGGAACTCGAAACCAAATTTACTGAATGATCTCAGAATGAAGAAATTACCAGCAAGATTCCATATCTTGTAGCTTTTAGTTCAACATGGCTCAGAACCAACATAAATTAAACATGAATTAACAGGCAAGTGATACTTCAAATAAAAGGGTAAATTTCACGTTAAATACTCGATGCAACAAAGATTCATCTCACATAACCACAAGCACCCACATCATTTCCTGCACAAATGTGGTACTACATAGCTACACAGTTCCACAATATACCACTGTTTATTCACACAGGGTAGGTCAGGAGTCCTACCTGCCAACAGCTTTTGAGTTTCATGGATATGATTATCATCGGCAAGGCACACTTCTATGGGAAGAATTTTCCCCCTCTAATCAGGGGCGCGACACCATTTTATGTGGGCAGGCCAATTAAGGCCTGCCCACTGTGACATCCACCAGGAAGCGCTATGCACTCCCTGTGCAGGCTGGGGGGGGAATCCCTAAGCCGGGAGTGCGCTCTTTTGAGCATGCTTGTGAAAGAGCGCACTCATCTCCCTGAGGCTAAGTGCTGCCTCAGGGAGATCGGCGCCAAATTTAAAAATGGTACATGTCGAGAAATGAAATTTCCCTGACATGTCCCTTCCTGTGACACTGTCACATGAGTTAGGACATGTCCATCACTATTAAGTAAACTTTTATTAAATTATTAAAAACCTACATGAAATCTCATCCCGCCCGTGGATGAGGTTTCATGTTTTTTCTGAAGCCTGCCAGGGCTCCCGGCCTGCCCGCCAATCTTAAGGTTGGACGGCAGGCCCATTAACTAGTCTAATTAATTTTTAAATGGTCACAATTGGCCGTTGACAGGTCGGTGGGTGCACAGCTGATTCGGCTGCGCCCCCGCCGACCTGAAAATTGAAATGACGTGGGGTGACGTTGGGAGTTCTGCCCAACATCATCCCACGTCATTTTATGCATCAGTGAGCAGGCCCCGCCCCCTGCACGCCGACCTCAAAAGCCTGCCCTATGAATTCTGTCCCCCTCAGGTCATGATAGTCATGATGGTGTAGGGCAATTAGGGATGGGCAATAAATGCTGGCCTAGCCATTGAGGCCCACACCTCGTGATAGAATAATAAACAAAAGCTGGCCAGGGTTATTTTTCAAAGACCAACCAATAAAACCACAGGTCACAGTATCGCGACTTATGGGAAAACACCCAGCCCTTTAGTGCCTCCAAGCTATTCTCACAGTTTTTCAGGTTTTACACCTTTTTTAGCCACTTTGCATATTTGTTCAAAGAGCTTCTGTCTCCTTTTCTGCCCAACAGAAAAACTGACTTCTTCCTGAGAGTGATTTGCTGCTTCTCCTCACAAGAATTCTCTGCATTCCTCTTTCTATCTCTGTTTGCTTTCTCTTTCCATCTGCATATGTCCACTGATTACCTTCACCCTCCAGGTTCTCTGTTTGTAGATCTCCTTTATGTCTGCCAGTCACATGGCTTCTTTCTTAACTTTCTTCCTGTTGGTACTGCTTCCAGGTCATGCATCATCAAGTCACATAGGCCAATATTTCTTATTATCCAAGTAAATTACAATTGTTCCCTTTACAATTGATGTAAGCTCTTAGAAGTCCTTTTCAAACATTTTTAAAAAACAATTCCAGATTCCACAGACGTTTTCAAGAAATTACAAATTTTCCTTCGTTTACTGCTTCTGGATCTAATGTTGCCACAAGTTATTCTCTAAATGTACCCCATTTGGGCTCATCACCTTGTTTATCACAAGGGAAAAATACTTACAGGATGGTATGTATGTCCAACTATGAGAGGAAGTTTCCCCACTTCCACTTTTAAAATGAACATTTCATATTTAAAACATCTAAACCTGATGGATAGGTCAAAGTCAGCTGGCCTTTTAAAGCTACCCCATACCATGATGAATAGAGCAACATAACAAAATATTTCCTCCATCCCTCCCACACCGCCCACCATATAATCTTCTGAGGTGCCTTCATAAAGAACTAGCCCAGCTCCCTCTTGGCACGTACACCACATGGACTGCAGCGGTTAAAGAAGGCAGCTCACCACCATCTTCTCAAGGGCAATTAGGGATGGGCAATAAATGCTGGCCTAGCCAGCAATGCCCATATCCCATGAATGAATTTAAAAAAGAGATCCAGGCACCAACCATACCAGCCAGCAATTGTACTTCAACAGCTCTTTACTCTTTGGGAAAATAAGAACTGCCCAACCTCCAGAGCATTCCTAATCTTACATAGTTTAAACTCAGATCCTCCCCAATCTGTTAAACTATCAATAGACATGCTTTCAGACCTTTAATTATTCTATGGAGCTTCATCAGGTTACTGCTAAATCTACCCTGGAGCCCAAGTAGCTGAAGTTCTTTTAAGCTAGGAATCATTCTTGTAGCTATCCTCTGGATCTCTTTTAAGGACACTATATCACCCACAAGTTTCATTTCTCAAACTTTAGCTAAGCTATTGAGTGTAAGGAAATTATCCAATGCACAGTACCTGGTGTAAACCAGGAAGTTATGCACATGACCCCAACATTTTCTCCACATTAATTTTAATAGGCTGGAAATTACAGGGCGGAAGTGCACAATTGATTAATGGGTGCTAGACAAATTATTGTGGGCCTGTGTACATGTGGAAGCTGATTCTCTACCTGTGACTGATATTGCAAAGGTGCTCCATATGGATATGAAATAGGAAAAGACTATAGATTATTGAGGGACTCAGAGGTGACGGTGCAGGGTAGGGGGAGAAGTGAAGACATTGCTGATGATGAACTGACTGTATTTGGACTGGCAGGAATGTTACCTCATATGCAATGATACATTGTTTGCTTTGTTCCTGACTCTTGTAGCACGACCGGCCTTGCCAAGTACGATAATGCCAAGACACGTGCAGTCTTACAGTAGGTGAAAATGTGAAGGTGAAATGTGAGGGCAATTTTAAATAATGGTCTCATAAAACAAATTTGTGTTTGCAGCTTGGCGCATAACAACTCTCAATGGCCAGCTTATAAAACAGCGTTAAATAGGTGGAAATTGTGATGCATTAATTTATGCGTAGCTGCCTCAAAATTGGCAAGTGCTGTTTGCACACACTGATAATATAATTAGAAAACAGAAATGAGGCAAAATGGATGAAGATGGTAATCTCTCCCCTGTTTTCTTCTCCAATTCTCTTCCCTTTCAGCAAGAAAAGAAATTATCCAAAATATTTTTGATCTCACATTGCAAAGTTTATTTTTGCATTCTGTACTTTACAATCTTAATAAAATAATACCTGCTCCCTCCAACACACTATCCCATATATCACAGCATCTTTACAGTGCAGAAGGAGGCCATTCAGCCCATTGAGCCTGCACTGGCTCTCTGAGAGAACATTCCACCTAGTCCCACTCCTCTGCTTCATCCCCGTAACCTTGTACATTCTCTGTTTTCAGCTAGGACTCCAATTCCCTTTTAAATACCTCGATCGAACCAGCCCCCACCACCCTTTCAGGAAGTTTGTTCCAAACTCCAACCACCCTCTGGGAGAAAACATTTTTCCTCACATCACATTTACTCCCTTTGCCAATTATTTTGAATCTATGCCCTTTAGTTCTAGATGTTCTCTTGAGTGGGAACAGTTTCTCACTATTTAGCCTGTCCATACCCCTCAGGATCTTGAATACCTCTATCAAGTCTCCTCTCAGCCTTCTTTTCTCTGAAGAGAACAAGTCCCAACCTTTCCAATCTATCCTCATAACTTCAGTTCTTTATCCCTGGAATCATTCTTGTGAATCTCTTCTGTACTCCCTCCAATGCCTTCACATCCTTCCTCAAGTATGGATGCAGTTCTCCAGATGAGGCCTAGCTAGTGTCTTATACAAGTTCAACATGACCTCCTTACTCTTATACTCAATGCCCCTATTAATAAAGTCTAAGATAGTATATGCTTTATTAACTGCTCTCTCAACATGCCCTGCCATCTTCAATGACCTGTGTATGTAAACACTGAGGTTCCTCTGTTCCTGCACCTTATTTAGAGGCTCTCCCTTTATTTTATACTGCCTCACCATATCTTTCCTGTCAAAAAGAATCACTTGAAGAAAAGGCATATATTTGCGCAAGGCCGGGTGGCAGGCCAGAAGATTGGACAGAATATAAAGTACAGCAAAGAATGACAAAAAGATTAATAAGGAGGGAATAAATAGAGTATGAAAGAAAGCTAGCTGGAAATATAAAGATGGATAGTAAGAGTTTCTATAGATATTTAAGTAAGAAAAGAATCAACAAAGTAAGCATTGGTCCTATAGAAAATGAATCTGGAGAATTAATAATGGAAAATAAGGAGATAGTAGATAAATTTCTCAAGTATTTTGCACCGGTCTTCACTATAGAGGATACAAGTAACATCCCAGAAATAGCTGTAAATCAGGAGATGGAAGGGAGGGAGAATTCAGGAAAATTGCAATTACCAGGGAAGTGATTTTGACCAAATTGCTGGAGTTGTGGGCTGACAGATCTCCAGGTCCTGATGGACTTCACCCTAGGGTCTTAAAAGAAGTGGCTAGTGAGATAGTTGATGCAATGGTTTTAATTTTCCATAATTCTCTAGATTTGGCAAAGGTTTCATTAGATTGGAAAATAGTAAATCTAACTCCTTTATTCATAAAGGGAGGGAGACAGAAAGCAGGAAACTACAGGCCAGTTAGCTTAACACGTGTCACAGGGAAAATGTTAGAAAGCTATTATTAAAGATGGTATGGCAGTGCGCTTAAAAAAAAAATGCAAGGCAATCAGGCAGAGTCAACATGGTTTCTCTGTCTGCAGATACTGCCAGATTGCTGAGTTTTTCCAGCATTTTCTGCTTTTATTTCAGATTTCCAGCATCCGCAGAATGTTGTTTTTATCATGTTTAACCAATTTATTAGAGTTCTTTTATGAGTCAAGTAGTGGATGTCTTTTCAAGTGAAGCAACATTACACTTGCACTTCCCTCAATTTAGTCTGCATTCGTTGCTCCCAATGCGGTTTCCTCTACTTTGGAGAGACCAAACGCAGACTGGGTGACCGCTTTGCAGAACACCTTTGGTCTGTCCACAAGCATGACCCAGACCTCCCTGTCGCTTGCCATTTCAACACTCCACCCTGCTCTCATGCCCACATGTCCGTCCTTGGCCTGCTGCATTGTTCCAGTGAAGCTCAACGCAAACTGGAGGAACAGCACCTCATCTTCCGACTAGGCACTTTACAGCCTTCCGGACTGAATGTTGAGTTCAACAATTTTAGATCATGAACTCTCTCCTCCATCCCCACCCCTTTTCTGATCCCCCCTTTTTTTCCCCAATAATGTATATAGATTTTTCTTTTCCCACCTATTTCCATTATTTTTAAATGTATTTCCATCCATTGTTTTATCTCTACCTTTTAGCCTATTTCGAACCCTTCCCTTCCCCCCACCCCACCCCCACTAGGGCTATCTGTACCTTGCTTGTCCTGCTTTCTACCCTTAATTAGCACATTCCTTAGCTAATATCACCACCTTCAACACCTCTTTGTCCTTTTGTCTATGACATCTTTTGGCTATCTCCACCTATCACTGGCCCTCTATCCAGCTCTACCTCTCCCCCCCACCCCCCACCACCCGGCCTTAAACCAGCTTATATTTCACCTCTTTTCTATTTTTACTTAGTTCTGTTGATGAGACATACGGACTCGAAACGAAATGTGTTCCTCTCCGCAGATGCTGCCAGACCTGCTGAGTTTTTCCAGGTATTTTTATTTTTGTTGTGGATGTCCTGTACTTAGAATTCCAGAAGGCATTTGATAAAGTGCTACATCAAAGGTTATTTAAAAATAAAAGTTCATGGTGCAGGAAGTAACATTGGCATGGATAGAAGATTGGCTAGCTAACAGGAAGCGGAGTAGGCATAAATGGGTTATTTAGAATTGTTAATCTATTAACTTCAGAATCTGTTGTGAAGATCAGCAACATTTATCTACTGAAATATATTTTTATGTTGAACACTAAAATCAAGTAGGGCCAGGATTTTATGGCCCCTCCACAGCATGTCTCCACCTAGCAGATGCAGCGAGCCACTTAAATCTCCATTCAGTTCGGCAGGACCGTAATACCCTGCCAAGCAGGAGGGGCTGTAAAATCCTGGCTCTAGAAAATTCTTCCAAGTGTCAGTTTTTGGAAACATTTTTATTTGAAAAATATTCTTTTGTTACGGTAAGGAATTACAGATAAATGGATTGACAGATTTTATCACCCTAATATGTTTCAAAATCCACTTGATAATTTTAAAAAAGACATTAGGAGAAAATAGGACATTTGGGTAGAATTTTACTTACTTGGAAAACCTAGGTCATTGATTGAATGGACTAACATGAAGAGATTGATGGATATGGTGAGAAGGCAGCTTTGAGATCAAAAATGGAGTAAACTTACTGGGCCAATAAAATGGGCTCATGCTGTTCTTGAATGTTTTTAAGTGATGGCCTCTGAATTATCCCTCTGGCTGTTGATCTTAATGAGGCGATTTAATATCAGTTGATAATTACAGTCCTTGGACAAATATTTGTTGTTAAATACCTTTAATTATTCTCTGTCCAGGAACAAAGCACCTTTTGATAAGCAGAAGGCTAACTTACTATGCGCAATAAATTAAGACACTCAATCAGCATTCAGTGATGGTAATCACAGTTTAGCAATGAACAAGCATGAAATGTGTCCCCTGACCCCAATAAGACATCAGGTGGGCACTGATCCGGATGTGCAGATTGGAAAATTTTACATTAGCATTGCAGATAATCAGTAGGGTGAGGTACCCTGTGATGGAAATGAGTCCTATTTTACAGTAGATGCTAAAGACAAATGCATTAATCTTTGGTTTGCAATCGTAGGCCTTTCAAACAATGCCCAAGGAAGTAGGTTTGGCAGCAAATAAGAAGATAACTAAATGTTATCTTATCCAGAGAAAGAGCTGGCAAGAGGTTCAAATGCAATTTGATGGTATGAAGGAAACTACAGAAGATAGAGTTAAAGGCTAGTTAATGGTCACCTGAGCATTAACAACTGGAAGCTTTCGCAGACCCAATGAAGCCATGGCCTACCTATTTGCCAATCAGAATCTGAAAAGCATAATGGAGTTCATCGATGATCTGATGCCCTCTCTTTTATGGGAAGTTGTCTGCCACGCGTTGATTATATAAAAGAATTTATTTTAATTGGAAAATATACTACGTATGATTGCCCACTAATACCTACAATTGAGCAATACTTCTATCCATGAAACAAAGGGCAGAATTTTGCTGTTGGTGTGCGGGGGCAGGCCCCGCACGCCTACGTGTAAAATGATGCGCGGTGACATCGGGCATGCATCCTGACATCACTGTGCGCCATTGTGATATTTGGGAAGGCGGGCATGCTATAAGTTTGGATGCGCGCCCGCCTTCAACTAACGGGACAGTTAAGGCCCTCGAGGCACCAATTGAATTTGATTTTTCGCAGCCCCGTGCGATCTTCAGGAGGTCGCATGGGTGCAACAGGCAGGCAGGTAGGAGACATTTGTATAAACCTCATCCATAGGCGGGATAAGAAGGGTGAGTGGGGTCGTGAATGTGATGTTTCAGGTATTTAAGTGTGAAAGTTACTTATACTTGCCTGTGTGAGCAGGAAGACTTCAAAACTCATACCAGCTGCTTCGACAAGAGTAAAAGCCTTGGTCAGGATTCTACAGTAAAGATTATTTTTGGAGCCTGAAGCTTTCAGGAAGCCTTCTCTTAGCCTGGGATTGGGAGCTGTGCTATCCACTGAGAGCATCTCCTCTGAGGAGGAAGGGAAGGCCAGAAGGTGGGAGGAGGTCAGGAGTCCACATTCATCCTCCAGGGGAGCCACCATTGGGAGGACAGGCGCAGGCACAAGGGGCGCAGGTCCAACAGGAAGTCTAAGGTAGAAGGGGCTGCAGAAGACACGAATATCCTGCTGCCAGGGTTTACAGGCGGCAAAGCAGCTACCTCAATATGTCTGAGGTGCAGTGCCAAAGGAGGCGCCGTCTCTCAAGAGAGATAGTCACCTCCATCTGCACAGATGATGGGCCCTGAGATCTCCGCAAACTGTGTGGGTGGGCACCCCATGCCAGTGGCTCTAAAGGTCACAGCTGCCCTCAACTTCTATGCCTCCAGCTCTTTCCAGGGGTCGTTGGGTGATCTCTGCAGAGTCTCCCAATCAGCTGTCCACATTTGTGTCAAGCAGGTGACAGGCACTCTATTCATGTGTGCATTGACTTTCATCCACTACCGCTGGGATGAGGCCAGCCAGACAGAGCAAGCCAGAGGCTTCGCAGCGATTGCTGGCTTCTCCCGCACCGAGGGTGCAATAGACTGCACACATGTGGCCATAAAGGTGCCAGCAGGTGAACCCAATGCCTTTGTCAACGGGAAGGGATCCCACTCCATGAACGTGCAGATAGTGTGTGATCACAGGATGCAGATTCGGCAAGTCTATGCAAGGTACCCAGGCAGCTCCCACGATGCCTACATCCTCAGACACTCCAAGGTGCCGGGGCTCTTCAGTGCTCCCGCCCGGCTGGATGGTTGGCTGCTGGGTGATAAGGGCTATCCCCTCAGAAGGTGGCTCATGACGCCTCTCCGCCATCCAAGAACAGAAGCTGAGCAGCGGTACAATAGGAGCCATGCCTCCACAAGGGCTGTGGTGGAGAGAACCATCGGTCTTCTCAAGATGCGCTTCCGATGTCTGGACCACTCGGGGTGCACTCCAGTACCCCTCAGAACGTGTGTCGCTGATAGTGGTTGCATGCTGCACTCTCCACAATCTGGCGCTGGAAAGTGGGGATGCAGTGGACGAGGAAGACGTAGACGCAGTTGCTGTGGCTGCACACGATGAGTCCAGCAGTGAGTCCAAGGATGAGCACGCACAGGAGAACACTGAGGGGGTAGACGCTGACCCGAGCATACTCCAGGGAGGCAGGGACACCCGGGAGGCTTTAATCGAAAGAACCTTCAGCTAGCCCATCACAGATGGACCTTCAACACAAGACAGGGCTGCAGGCTCCATACTCGATACCTGAGTGCTAAATCAGCCTGGATAAGAACATTAACTAAGGCCCTTGTCAATAAAGCTCAATGTCAAACAACTCACTCCTAACATCATGGCTTCCCGTCCACTTGCAGAAGTAAGGAATCACCCTGAGGCATGGCAACATGTCAATATTTACTGAGTGAACAAATGTAACCTCATAAAGCAAAAAAAAAACGGTGTTGGACATCACACCAAGTCTTTGACTAAGTACTATGGGCCAACATAAAAGCACCAGTGAGAAGCCTGTGGTGTGCCTAAGGTGCCTTAAATTTACACTTATGGGTGCTACATCTAGGTGCTGTCCCCTCGCTGGCACTGGCACCTGAGACAGCCTGCTCACTGTGCTGTCCTGTTGGCCTTGATGACCTTGGCGGACATCCTCTGGCCCGTGGGGCCTTTGCTGGCCCCGCCTGGGAGTAAGCTGCCAGTTCCACGGCTGGCATCTGCCCAGTTGCCGCAGCCTCATTGGATGCTAAAGTCACTGGGAGAGGGGTGGAAGAGCTGCCGCTCTCATCCGGAGCGCCCTGAGAGGAGCCTGCAGAGACGACAGGCAGCTGCTGCGCCGACGTGAGGTCACATCGGACTTCGCTGCTCACCGTAGATGGATGGGCACTGAGCTGGGATACTTGGTGCCCAAACCATATCCCACACTGGCACTGACCAGCTGAGGCCAATGCCGCTTTGAGGGCTTGCAGGTCCGAGCGCAACCCCAGGAGGCCCTGATTGGTCTCCTGGAGGAGCCTCTCCACGAGATTCGCCACTCTGTCCAAGGAGGAAGCACAGCGCTCAGCCATGAGGCTTATTGCATCGGTGATGCTCTGCGTGGACTCCTCCAGCATGGGCACCATGCCACGCATTGCCTCATGTGTCTCCGCCAGATCCTCCCACATACCCTGCTGCACTTCCAGCGTTTGCTGCCTCACTGACGATTCCAGAGGCACATCATCAGCCACCAACTGAGCATGTACCTGGTCCCCAGCAGTCTTCCCACTGCCGGCACCCTGGGCACTTTCTGTCTCTGCCCTCACCTCAAATGAGTGTGAAGTGCCCTCACCGCCGTGCTCCGGGACACTAGCCGAATATCTAATCCGCAACGAGGATATCCCCTGCACGACCCGCCCAACATGGCGAAAATTCTCCCCAAAATCTCTGTGGTACCCTACTTTATTTCTCATGATTGATGAATATCAACAGCCTACAGTAGATTACTACTGCATCCTATAGGCCAGGAGTTTTCCTGTGGCAGTCGGGCTGGGTGGGAGTGGGCGGGGATGGGCATGGAGCCAATCGCCGCCCGCAATCAGCTCCGCGCCACCATTTTATGCGGATGGGCCAATTAAGGCCTGCCCAGCGTAATACACAGCTGGTAGTACTACCTGTGCAGGCGGGGGGAGGAGGGAGAGTCGGGGCCAGCGCTCTTTCATGCATGCACGCAAAAGACAGCAGAGCAATCTTTCTGAGGCATGGAGCTGCCTCAGGGAGATTAAATGGATATAAAAATAATAAAATAATTCATTTTCAAATTTATTTAAACACATCCCCTCATATGACTGTGTCACATGAGTGGGGACATGTTTTTACATTTATGAAAATTAATTAATTTATTTAATAAAAGCTTCAGGAAACCTCACCCCGCTCATGGGTGAGGTTTCCTGAAAAATGCGAAGGCCGCTTGGCCTTTCCGCCTGTCCACCAACCTTAAGGTTGGACGGGCAGCTTTCTCAAGTGGCTCAATTGATTACTTAATGGACTTAATAGGCCGTTTACATTTCGGCGGGCGCACAGCCGACTCCGGCGGGCACACAGCCGACTCTGGCGGGCACACAGCCGACTCCGGCGGGCGCACAGCCGACACCGGCGGGCACACAGCCGACTCCAGCGGGCACACAGCCGACTCCGGAGGGCACACAGCTGACTCCGGCGGGCGCACAGCCGACACCGGCGGGCACACAGCCGACTCCAGCGGGCACACAGCCGACTCCGGAGGGCACACAGCTGACTCCGGCCCGACTCTGGCGCGCACCCGCCGAGTGAAATATCATGATGGCGTGCGATGAGGTTGGGACGCAGGCCCGACGTCATCACCTGTCATTGTACATGTCGGGCCCGCCGCCGCATGCTGACCAGAAGATTCTGCCAATAATCTTCACTGACATAGCAGGACCATTTCATCTGCACCTCGACATTTGAATTGCCAGCAATTATGTATTCTCTAAGGAAAGGGACATTCCATTAGTTGATGGGAGTACTGGAGAGGCCAATCAGAGGGCACAAAGATGCTGCCATAGATTCTTGAATACCGGTAGTTTCAAGATAAGTGGCAGTGGTAAGGTCTCATGGGAAGGGAATAGAAGGAGCCTGGAGTAGATGAGGCCCTAACTTTCATTGTGGAGCTCAAAGAAGCAAATCCCCTCCCCCGCCCCTCCATTAAAGAAAGTTTCTGAATCACCTATAGGCTCTCTTCAGCCTTCCAAATAGTTGCTAACTTACTTTCACAGGTAGTAGGAAAGCTGCAGGGGCTCAGGCCTGAGTTAAAATACATTCGGGTTCCTAGTGACATCATAAGGCCTTCATTTGCATACATCCATGGGGACCCACCTTCTTTAGGTGGGTACCTCAGCTATCTGCTGAACTTCACACATTAAACTCCCAGGAGGCAGGAAAGGGTTGTGGGTAATTTAAATTTGCTCGGTTTTGACTGCCTACCCACCTCGTACTTGAATCCGCAGAAGTTTAAAATTATCCGTGTATGTTTTCAGCCAATCCTTTTTTTATTGCAGCCTTAGTTACCCTTTCATCATGCTGCAGGTGATGTCTACTTGTAACTCATCTTGTTTTCTTTAATTTAGAGACTAATTGCAAATTATTTCTTCTTCTCTCCAGATTCGCATTCTCCTTCCTGCCGTTGTCTCCTTTCTTTGCAATCTATATTCATTTCTCCTGCTCTGCTGTTCCTCTGGAATCTTCTTACAATTTTTATGCACAAATACAGGTCATCCTCCCATTTGCCCTTGATTCCAAGGACTTTCTGCATTTTCCATTAACACATCTTTCCAGCCAAATTTTGGTTCACGTTGTGATGCAATGGAAGCAGATGCTCCCTACGCTTAGTCGAGCCATATCGCCAAGTTGCAGCTGCCCAGAACTGTTTGTTGTGGGAGTCCTGGGACTCTCTCATGTTCTAACACAAACAAAAAGTGCTGCGGATGCTGGAAATCTGAAGTGAAAACAGAAAATAGAGAACTCTGGAAATGATCAGTGGCCTTGCAACATCAGTGGAGAGAGAAACAAGGTTAACATTCCAGGTTGCTGACCTCTCACCGGGACATTTGAATTTTCCTGTGGGCTTCGGAACCCTGATGTTGGAGTGTAAAGCAGGTACCGAGCCTGCACTTGGTTCACGTTGTGATGCAATGGAAGCAGATGCCCCCTACACTTAGTTGAGCCATATCGCCAAGTTTCAGCTGCCCAGAACTGTTTGCTGGGGGAGTCCTGAGGCTTTGGCAATTTTGCAGCAGGTGGCATCCTAACTGGGAAGGCCAGCTGGTCTGAAACGTCAGCTGAAGCTGGGAGAGATGGTCACTGCTGAGGCAAGCAGAACAGCTTGGCACGGACAGGTAAGTTTAATAAAACTAAAAAATTGAGGGGTCGAGGCTCGGAGGGGAACCCTTCTGAGGAAATTGTTGGGGCTGTGGAGGCTGCCCTCCCTCCTGCAGCACCTTCTTTGGGCTATGAACCCGTCAGCTCTGATTGTGCCCACTCTCTGCCGCCCCATGGGCTGTCTGAGGGAGGCTGTCTCCATTGGGCAGGCAGACATAGCGAGGGCCATTCCACCATCAGCAAAACGCCAGCTCCATAAAACGGTGCTTAATAGGACCTTTAATCAGGCAAAGTGTCCACCTGCTTGGAGCGGGCAGCCGATCCACATTGCAGCTCGCCATCGCCTAGCAATGGACTGCATCAGGAAGCTGTCCCAATGTGCTGCCTGCAATTTTACAGGCACCCACCTCCCAGCCTGCCACCCGATGACCAGTATAATTCTGCTCATTAACTCCGTTCCCCTTTCCCAGATGCTTCCAGATATAAAACTTGACAGATGAGAATATCTCACACCATACAAACTATACCTCATTATCTTTATTTATTTGCAAAGGTATTTTGAGGCATCTTCACATTGTTGGCATTTCAAAATAAAATCAAAGAGCACTTTAGGTTAATTAATGAGTAATCAGTCATGCACTGACCTGTATTACACTTGTGGGTTGTTGTTGTAATGCATCGGCTACACATTGCTATATGATGGGCCATTCAGTGATTCATTGATTTTTATTTCAGTGAATGTGCAGCCACTTCTTTATTAGCAGCAGCTGACCCAATGCCAGCCTGGCGGTGTTTTGCAGCATGCTGAAGTTTGTGTTGGGATGCAACGATGATGAGAAAAATATGTTGGAATTAAATAGAATGCAAACTTGCTGTGCAAAAGCAGTCAAGGGAAGAATTGCTTCACTCTGCAACAAAAATATAGTAAAAAGAAATCCTTTCTTAGATCATTATGTTGACAATAAGGCTAACAGAGGAATTGCAAGAAAAATTGCAGACCAGGATCCTCAACTGTAGCAAATTATGTTTCACTGTTATCATGTTTAATTCAGCTTTCTTCCCATCAAAATGGGAATTTAGATAATTTTTCACACAGAATAAGAAATTAATTAGAAATTAAATTAATTTTCATGCTCTCAATCCAGTTCACTGTAGACAAAACTCTGAGCTGAAAAAAGTAGACATCAGGCAGAAGTGGAAGTGATGGGGGAATTGGCCAGTACCTGTCAGATGTATTTTAATATAGATAAAGATAATGCAATGCACTTGGATAAGGGAAATTCCAAGCATTTGTACAGCATTAAAAAAAGCTGCATTCTGAAAGCTGCTGAGCAGAGAACCTGAGTGTTATAATGCGTGAAGGACTATGATCAGTGCCAAGAGGCTATTGGAAAAGAAAATATGGTTTTTATATTTCCAGGAAAATGAAGCCTAGAACAAGAAATACCATCCTTACTCTTTATAGGACATGGGCCAGACCTCATATAGAAAACTGTTCAGTTTTGGTCCCCTCATATGGTGGGTGATATAGAGGCCCTGGAAAAGGGTCGATGGAGAGTCACTCGATTGGTTTAGAGAGCTGGAAATTTTGGCTGCAAAATTTGACTCATTAACTCCAGTGTTTTTGGTAGTATGAGTATTATTTTGGTTCCAAAATGGCATCTGCAAGGCATGCAAAAACCTCTGGTCTGATCTGCACTGGACGCCATTTTGGTAAGAGTGTTAGCGTACTTGCCAATAGCATCCATCAGAAGTACGCAGAGTAGGTAGGTTGTGATATCAATTGGCATGTAGCATTGTTGTCAATGTGGCTATTTTGGAGAACAACACTCCATCCCTTAAACAGGGATTCAGAAGAAAGAAGGACCCCAAACCCTGTCCCTCTCCCCCTCAATCTCTTCAGTGCTACTTAAAAAGTAGTTATAGGTTAGTTGCAAATTGAGTTCTACTGGATGTTGCTGCTACTATAGAAGTATTTGGTGGGTTCTACAGTTCTTTAAAGTTGTTAAAGGGAGTGATATGTGCTGAAGGACTTTGTCTTGACTTTAAGGTTTCCGTACACGCAACAGGAGAAGCTGTCAAAGAGGGAGGAGGAGAAGTGAAGATGGGCTCTCGTGGAGCCCATATCCACCCAGGATGTTCAAGAAGCAATTATGCTCCCTGAACTTCAGCAAGAAGTGTCAGACAACTTATCTTCAGTAAGTGCATTCTCACCAAATTCTGCTACCTACCCCAGCCACAACTATAACCTCACCACAGGGCGAGGCTGGTGTGGCAGTGCCTATGAAGTTGACCGTGGCCATGAACTTTTATGCATCAGAGTCTTTCGATATCTCCCAGTTTTCCATCCACCATTGCTTAAGAGAGGTCACTGAGGCTCTGTATTCCGAGAGAGCTGAATACTTTCTTGCCAGAGAGAAGCTAGTGAAGCGAGCACATGGCTCTGCAAGGATTGCAGATATTGTGCACAGTGCTATTGACTGCTCATAGTGCTTTGCAAGAACCACATGTGAACTCTGAGATGTAACGCAACTGAAAAGGATTCCACCTCCTCAAAATACAGTTGATGTGTGACAGTATCACACAGGACAATGGCCAACATCCTGTCAGCAGCCAAGATGCATTCATTCTATAGCTAAACCAAAGGGTAGCTACTGGGTGACAAAGTTATCCATTGAAAAACTGAACTAATGACGCCAGTGAACATCCCACACACACACATAGGCAACATTGATAAAGGATTGGCACATGCTTTTTTCCTTTATTCTTTCACAGGATGTGGGCATCGTTGGCAAGGTCTGCATTTGTTGCCCATCCCTAATTGTCCTTGAACTGAGAGGCTTGCTATAGCAGTTAGGAGTCAACTGCATTGCTGTGGGTCTGGAGTCACATGTAGGCCAAACCAGGTAAAGATAGCAGATTTTCTTCTCTAAAGGGCATTCATGAACAACAACCAGTGATGGTTGTCATGGTCGCCATTACTGAGACTAGCTTTCAATTCCATGGAAGGTCAAAGCTACAGGTTCAGGTTATGGCGCAGGAATGAGGGAAAGTAAGAGGTGCATGGTTACACCATATGTGGCTTGCAAGTCAGAAGAGGGCATGGGATAAGGTGGAGATGGAATGTCAGAAGGTGAATTAGATATGAGCACACTGTCACCCTTGATGGTTCCAGGGTTCCAGCTGGCTACAATCTCAGCAATTGTCATTCCAATAATGGCTAGCATTGTGTCCTCCATGGGTGTGCCTGTCTCCCTCCAGTTAGCTCTGCTGCCTCTAGTTGTGCCCCACCTTGTCCTGCAAGAGAGAGGGAAGAATTGAGCTGTGTGTAAGGCTATTAGTGCAGTTGGTAGAATATGTCATTTGAAGATACATTCACTGACCTAGACCCCTCTTGTGAGGCATGTCTAAGGGGTATGCCTCCTGACATTGACAGCTATCTGCTCCCACTGGCTTATGAGTGTGTTTCTGGAGGGCCTCCTGGACCCCTGTGTAGGACATCTCTCTTTCCACCTCCTCCACCACAGCCTCCAGTGCAGCATCAAAAAGCCTCGGAACCCGTTCTCTTCTTTGTTGCGCCATTCTTCAACATTTCCAAGGTCAGATTCACTTCCTCCACAATTCCAGAACCTGCTCCACCCACAATGCACCTCCTCTTTATGAGGTGCAGGTTAGCTTTAAACAGTGCTGGCTAGCTTTAAGTGTCGGTCTGTCTGCAAGCATTACCCAGACCTCCCTGTTGCTTGCCATTTCAACACTCCACCCTGCTCTCTTGCCCACATGTCTGTCCTTGGCTTGCTGCATTGTTCTAGTGAAGCTCAACGCAAACTGGAGGAACAGCACCTCATCTTCTGACTAGGCACTTTACAGCCTTCTGGACTGAATATTAAGTTCAACAATTTTAGATCTTGAACTCTCTCCTCCATCCCCACCCCCTTCCAGTTTCTTCCACCTCCTTTTTGTTTTTTCCAAAAATTTATATAGATTTTTTTCTTTTCCCACCTATTTCATTTATTTTTAAATGTATTTCCACCATTGTTTATTTCTACCTTTTAGTATTCCCCCACCCCCACTAGAGCTATCTGTACCTTATCTGTCCTGTCTTATACTCTTAATTAGCACATTCCTTTAGAAATATCACTACCTTCAACACCTCTTTGTTCTTTTGTCTGTGGCAGCTTTTGGTTATCTCCACCTATCACTGGCTGCTTGTCCCAACAAACCACCCCCCCCACCCCCCACCCCACCCCCCTTAAACCAGCTTATATTTCACCCCTTTCCTAATTTTACTTAGTTCTGTTGAAGGGTCATGAGGACTCGAAACGTCAACTGTACTCTTCTCCGCCGATGCTGCCAGACCTGCTGAGTTTTTCCAGGTATTTCTGTTTCTGTTTTTGTTTTCCTTAGCCAATCATGTTCTATTGTCATGAAAATCAGAGACAGACTTCTATCTGCTCTGTAATATTTGAAGGAACCACTGCCACTATTGTCCATTAGCTGTCAAGTTGTAGCTGAGCAAAAAAAGGGATTCAAAAACAATTTGGCAAATTATAGCTGAAGCAATTGAGGCAACCTTTGACCTTCTGGTAAAAACACACCATCATGAGTACCAAATGGATATACTCATAGCTTTCATATAGATTCACAGCATAATGATCGGTCATGAGGAGTTATTGTCCATTAATACATTGCTATTGTGCACTCTTTCTAGCTTTCCGTTGCAAGTAACTGTGGGCTAAAATTAAATTGCAATCCAAAGACAATCAATCACTTTAACATAGGCCTCTGCAGGAACTTTAACACGTAATCTAGGCTGACACTTCAGTACAGGGTTGCAACACTGCAGGAGATGCCATCTTTGGATGAGACATTAAGCTAAGGCCCATTTGTCCATTCAGATGGATGTAAAAAATTCCACAGTACTATTTGAAGAACATGCGAGTTTTCACAGAACCCTAGCCAACAGTTATTCCTAAACTAACATGTAAAACAGATCATTTATTTCCTTGCTGTTTGTAGGAACTTGGTGTGCAGAAATTCGCTGCCACTTTTCCTACATTCCAATAGTGATACCACTTCAAAAATATTTAATTAATTGGTTGTAAAGCACTCTGGGACATCCTGACACCCTGAAAGCACTATAAAAATACATTTTTTCCTACAGCCACTACATTTTTGGTTGCACTCACAGCACTGTGTACCTTAACATTCTGTCCCTTTAATTATTCTGCTTTCAAGACATTTTACCATAATTTATTACACAAAAAACATTTTTATCTTCTTTAAAGCTCACATTCTGGAATTAAATTTTCATGGAAAGGAACTATTTTCCATACTACTGCACAGTCCTGCCAGCAATAACTACTGGTACTGAGAAGATAGTACTGGTTAATCCTTTAATTTAATAGGAATTACATTTCATTGCTAACGGATTAGACTACAGCAAACATGTCAAGTCTGCCACCGTGCCCACACTTCCAAGTCCAACACACTTACAATGTTTCTCCTACTTGGCAATGCATAAACGTGAACCACCATGACAATGGCATGGGTGCAGGATTCAAACTGTAAAAGAGCTCTCAATATGGCAATTGCCAATATGGCAATTGTCACTTATATAGACTGCAACTCATAAAACAAACTCTAAATGAACATTCTGAAAGCATGTCAAGACTCAACTCAGACCATTTTATAGTCTGCCACCTCACTAATCGGTATAATTGAAGTTGAGGATAAGTGGTGAATGTACTATATGAATATGGTATACATGCTGGCACACACATCTATTTGGTAAATAAATATTCCACAATTATTCCATAATAATTTAAATGATATGCAAATAAATATGCTGCAGGAATTTCAATCACTGGATTTTGGAAAATCTTTGCAGGTTTCTAAAACAATTATGAAATACCAGAAATACCATAGATCACGGCATATAAGTTGACCCAGCGTATAAGATGACCCTAACTTTTCGGTGGCAAAAATCGTGTTTATGCCTATACATGGCATGTAAGTCAACCCCTCAATTTTCCACCTCAGAAATGCATGTTTTACTCACCTTATAAGTCGGTACGTGGAATCATGCAGGCGAGAAGGCTATATTGACAAGGAGGTGCACGGGAGTTTAAGAAATTCCCACACAGAGCAGATTGTGCATGGCAAGAAATGAACAGAAATGGGTCCCCTGGCAAAAAGGATGAATTATGCAGCTGTTTTCAAGCTAAAAAACCATCATGTTTGCTAATTCGTCAATTAGCTGTGCTGCAACGAGGGAATTTGGTGTGAGTGAAAAACCGGCATGAGAATGGAAGAAGAAGGAATCCATCCTGAAGAAGATGGCCAAGATCAAACGGGCCATGAGAACCGAGATGAGTCACTGGCCTGATCTTGGGAAGCATGTATCAGAATGATGCCTTGAAAATCATCAGAACAGATACATCATCAGAACAGAACAGAAAATCCTCAGAACAGAACAGAAATGCAAAGCTTATATGCACACTTAAGTGGGCCTGAGTCCAGCAAAGATTTCAGAGCAATAGCTAGTTGGTGTAACCACTTTATGGAATGAAACAGTCTAGTGTTGCAGCAGAAAACCAAATTGCTCAGAGGCGATCACTATGCCAAACTTACCAGTTTCTAGTGATTCATCATCAAACAGGGGCAAAAACACAAGTACCCATTATGTCACATCATGCCCATGATTTTCAATATGCCCAGCAACCAAACTGTGGAGTGGAAAGGTTCAAGAACAGTTCTAGTGAAAACCACAAGGTATGAGAAGACAAGATTCACAATGGTACTAGCCTGCATGGTCGACGGAATGAAATTAAAGCCTATTGTAATTTTCAAAGGTAAAACCATTCCGAAAATCAAGGTCCCTGCAGGAGTTTTTGTGCATGTCCATGACAATGATCGGATGGATGAGGCTAGAATGAAGTTGTGGATTGATAATGTGTGGATTAAGCATCCCGGTGGCCTACATAAAGAATGTAGCTTATTAGCATGGGACATGTTCAGATCCTGTATAACTGATGAAATCAAGAGGTGCCTAAGAAGAAATAACATCAACGTTGCAGTTATACCAGGGGGTCTAACGCCCATAGTTCAAACTTTGGATGCTTGCCTCAACAAGCCACTCAGAGATCACGTTCATGCCGAATAGGTGGATGCTTGATGAAGGATGAAACCTTTGCAAAGAGTGGAAAAGCGTGTGCTGCCCCTCTTTATGTTTTGAGTGGTTTCATCATCAAATTGTGGGATGTTATTAATGCACAAACTGCCATTAGATCATTCAAAAAAATGTTGACTATCCAATTCAATGGATGGAGAAGAAAATAATTTGCTGTGGAGGGATAATTCTGAAACAGGAAGCTCCAAATCTGATCCAGAATGGGATCCTTACGATGATGCCATAGTCAAAGTGACTGAGAATTAATTTGAGAACTCTGCATCAGGTATCAAAGACAAGAATGAATTTGACGGTTTTAAAAACGTTTTGATTGTGGCTTGTAGAATTAATTCATTCAGTAAATTACATTGATTTAATTAGAATTCTCGGTGTTAATTTTTTTCACAATTCAAAATGGCGACTGTTATAGGGCGGCCGAGTTGCACTACTAATGGTAGAATTCATCAGCAGATACTTCTTGGGTAGATACTTTAAGTTTATTTATGATATACTCAGCAGCAACTTCACGTGTGCTTTTAACTCCATGGGCAGGATTTTTCATTGGCCGGGCGGGCTCGGCAGGAGCAGGCGAGGCAGGGAGCGGAGCTGACTGCCACCCGCGATTGGCTCCGTGCCGTGATTTTATGCAGGTGGACCAATTAAGGCCTGTCCAGCGTGGAATGTGAGCGGTAGCGGGGTGAGAGGAAGAGTCGGGTCCAGCAACCTTTCACGCGTGGAAGAGCACTTCAATCTCCCGGAGGCATGGAGCCGCCTCAGGGAGATTGAAGCTATTGTTAAAAAAATAAATAAATGCAGTAAAAATTTAATGAGGCATGTCTCCTCATGTGTCTGTGTCACATGAGATGAGACGTGTTTTCATTTTTCAAAGAAAGTTTTTATTTAAGGTGTAATAGCTTTAGGAAATCTCATCCCGCTGTTGGATGAAGTTTCCTAAAAAACGTAAAGGCTGCTTGGTCTTTTCGCCTGCTCACCAACCGTTAGGTTGGACGGGCAGCGTAAATTTGAAATTAATTAGTTCGTTAATGGCCTTAATAGGCCTTTCAATTATCGGCTGGTATGCAGCCGACTCTGGCGCACGCCCGCCGAATGAAATATTGCGAGACAGCGCGATGACGTCGGGACGCCCGCCCGACATCATCATGTGTCATTTTACCTTCCAGCATGTCAGGCCTGCCCCCGCACGCCGAATGTAAAATCCTGGCCCAACTCTATCTCTACACTGAATGCTGAGGTAGCCCGCGCTACTCACCTATTGGTTACTACAGATCATGTGATCTTGCCTAACAAGTATTATTCTTAAAGGTTCATTACGCACTAAATAAAAAAAACATAATTACTATAGCGACCATCTATACCAAAACCCGTGGTTCACATTTTATACTCAGTGTATAAGTAAACCCCCATTTTTGGAAGGATTTTTTGAGGCTTCAAAGGTTGACTTATATGCCATGATCTACGGTAGGACAGGCAGGACATTCCTTAATTAACACAGAGTAAAATTACTGGGGCAGATTTTTTGCCTCACTTCCATTAGAGGCAACAGCAGGACAAAAATTGCAAAGCATGTACAAACCACTTGTTCTGATTTTCGGACAGGCCTCAATTTAGGTGGACAGCCTCCTGCTGGAGCTCTATTTAAAATATTGAATAAGGGGCAGATGGCTCTGTTCAAACTCCAAAGTGATTTTCTTATCAATCAGTACTACTATCTTTGCGTCTTCAACACACCAAAAAATGATGGGTGGCATGAGTCAGAAGCCAGCCCTTTCCAGCATAACAATACGATGATTCTGAGTTACTCATCCGCTCTTGTGTAAAATGCTGAAAAGGTTTTGGAGACCTTTTTCCTGGTAATTTAGGCCATTTTTATCGAGTTGCTTGATTTTAAAGTCCTTGCAATGGCCGAACAACCTTTCGAAATCTCCAATTCTGTGCAAGTTTCTCCGGCTGGAAACGTTAGTGTGGAGTGTCCTGTTGAAAGATTATGAAGACGTTGAAGGCAGTTTAGCAGACTGCACATGCTGAGAGGAAGAAGCAGCAAGAGGATTAAAAAAAAAAATCCAGACTTAGGGGGACATTACATTTAGGCATTAGCATCAACAAAATGTCCTCTCATCTAAACTATCCAGATGTTAATGACAGTTATATAGAATGTTTGAAGCGTTTGATAGCTGTCCTTCTCCTGATGCTTTGTGTTTGTTCTTTCTCCTGCCAGCTCCATGCTGATTTGTAAAATAGCACTGCTACCACCTCAGCATTTTTTCAGACAGGCACCACACAGAAGTAGATACTTGGAAGATTGATCGAGCAGAAAGAATCTTGAGACTGTACAGAGCCACTGAAGGGAGAAACAGCCCATCCTCCAGCATTATTTTAAGAGAGGTAAAAGAAAGAGAAATGTGATGTATGCTGTACTGTACAAGAATGATTACTTGGGGTAGCAGGAGACAGAATCTGGGGTCATAAATATAACAGGGATGAGATATTCGAAGAAAGGAAAAGGAAGATGAAGTGCATTGGTGGCATAAGGTGCACCACCCCTAACAGTGACTCTGCTTCACCCAGCACCTTTCCTTGCAAGCTAGATGCAACACCTGCACTTGGCTGCATGGATTTTGGAGAAGAGAGCAAGTTTGAAGAAGGAGTAGTTGTTTGAAAAGACACAGGGATCGCAGATTGGATTTTTGAGGAATGACTGACGATGGCATTTTGAAAGGGAGGGTGTCAGTGTCAGCCAGCAGAGAGGCCAGGGAAGGAAGTTGGGCTGTCAGCAATTTATTGGGAATGGGATCAAGGGAGTTGGAAAACAAAAACAGAATTACCTGGAAAAACTCAGCAAGTCTGGCAGCATCGGCGGAGAAGAAATCAGTTAACATTTCGAGCCTTCATGGCCCTTCGGCAGAACTGCAGCATAGTTTCAACAAGGGAGAAATATAAATTGGTTTAAGGTGGGTGGGGGTGGGGTGGGGGGGGGAAGAGACACATTGAGGGTGTGGTGTGAGCAGATAATCAAAAGATGTCACAGACAAAAGGGTCAAAGAGGTGTTGAAGGTGGTGACATTTGTCTGAGAAAAGTGCTAATTAAGAATGGAAAACAGGATATTCAAAGTACAGCTCTAGTGGGGGTGGGGTGGAAAGACTAAAGGTTTTAGTTTTAGATTTAAAAATAATGGAAATAGGTGGGGAAAGAAGAATCTATATAAATTATTGAAAAAAAAGCGGGTGGGGGGGGAAAAGAAACAGGGTGGGGATGGGGGGAGGGGGAGTTTAAGATCTAAAGTTGTTGAATTCAATATTCAGCCCAGAGGGCTGTAAAGTGCCTAGTCGGAAGATGAGGTGCTGTTCCTCCAGTTTGCATTGGGCTTCACTGGAACAATGCAGCAAGCCAAGGACAGACATGTTGGCAAGAGAACAGGGTGGAGTGTTAAAATGGCAAGCGACAGGGAGGTTTGGGTCTTTCTTGCGGACAGACCGCAGGTGTTCCGCAAAACGGTCGCCCAGTTTGCGTTTGGTCTCTCCAATGTAGAGGAGACCGCATTGGGAGCAACAAATGCAGTTGACTAAGTTAGGGGAAATGCAAGTGAAATGCTGCTTCACTTGAAAGGAGTGTTTGGGCCCTTGGACGGTGAGGAGAGAGGAAGTGAAGGGGCAGGTGTTGCATCTTCTGCGTGGGCATGGGGAGGTGCCATAAGTGGGGGTTGAGGAGTAGGGGGTGATGGAGGAGTGGACCAGGGTGTCCCGGAGGGAACGATCCCTGCGGAATGCCGTCAAGGGGGGTGAAGGGAAGATGTGTTTGGTGGTGGCATCATGCTGGAGTTGGCGGAAATGGCGGAGGATGATCCTTTGAATGCGGAGGCTGGTGGGGTGATAAGTGAGGACAAGGGGGACCCTATCATGTTTCTGGGAAGGAGGAGAAGGCGTGAGGGAGGATGCGTGGGATATGGGCCGGACACGGTTGAGGGCCCTGTCAACGACCGTGGATGGAAAACCTCGGTTAAGGAAGAAGGAGGACATGTCAGAGGAGCTGTTTTTGAAGGTAGCGTCATCAGAACAGATGCGACGGAGGTGAAGAAACTGAGAGAATGGGATGGAGTCTTTACAGGAAGCGGGGTGTGAGGAGCTGTAGTCGAGGTAGCTGTGGGAGTCGGTAGGCTTGTAATGGATATTGGTGGACAGTCTATCATCAGAAATTGAGACAGAGAGGTCAAGGAAGGGAAGAGAAGTGTCAGAGATGGACCATGTGAAGATGATGGAGGGGTGGAGATTGGAAGCAAAATTAATAAATTTTTCCAGGTCCCGACGAGAGCATGAAGCAGCACCGAAGTAATCATCGATGTACCGGAGAAAGAGTTGTGGGAGGGGGCCGGAGTAGGACTGGAACAAGGAATGTTCCACATACCCCATAAAGAGACAGGCATAGCTGGGGCCCATGCGGGTACCCATAGCCACACCTTTTATTTGGAGGAAGTGAGAGGAGTTAAAGGAGAAATTGTTCAGTGTGAGAACAAGTTCAGCCAGACGGAGGAGAGTAGTGGTGGATGGGGATTGTTGGGGCCTCTGTTCAAGGAAGAAGCTAAGGGCCCTCAGACCATCCTGGTGGGGGATGGAGGTGTAGAGGGATTGGACATCCATGGTGAAGAGGAAGCGGTTGGGGCCAGGGAACTGGAAATTGTTGATTGGAGATGGGTTTCACGGTCAAGATAAGCTCCAGGGGAGCTTAGAGGGAGATGGGAGAAAGACACATGTTCAAGATTAGAGCAGAAGGTGAGGTTGGCTTAAATGAGGAGGCCAGAGGAATGTCCTTTTATGTTCTTTTGTTTATAATATTAAGGGGTAAAATTTGATAAGACCATAAAACAGGGGTCGCAATGCAGAATTAAGCTGCACCCCTTCGTTGCAATGCAGGCAGCACGTAAACTTCACACTGGCTGCTAATTTAAATGATAGTGATGTGCAGTCAAGCACTCGTCATGTTGCTGACTGGCTGCACGCTTCGAAAGGGGACAGAAGATCAAGCGGGGCTCACACGACTTAAAGCTGGTCTGCACTACATAAAGCTAGCTGGCGCCTCTGGCTGCATGTGCTGGAAGTGATTGCAGAAGAATCCATGGGGGCAGGATGAAGAGTGGAAATGGTGCTACAGGCCAGACAACACTGTGGAGGTACCTACAAGCAGATAGACCGCAGACATTACAGAAGCTGGCTCACCAACACATTCTCAAGTGGCACACCTGAAGTGGTCCTGAAGGAACTTGAAACCAGAGCTTCGGGTCCAAAGGTGGGATGCTTCCACTGCGCCACAATACCTCCCATTCAAGGGCAATTAGGGATGGGCAACAAATGCTGGCATTATCAGCGATGCTCACATCCCATGAAAGCATAAAAAAAGACAGCTTGCTCCAAGGTTCCCTGATGCAGCACTGGAGACCTTGGCGCAAGAGGTGGACAGAAGGGAAGGGTCCTCCAGCCACAGAGGACCATGCTGAGAAGGCAATGCAGGGAGCAGATAGCCATCATGGCCTATGGCAGCAGTCTAGCCTCAAGGAGCTAGATAAATACAGGAAGAAGTTTAATGACCTCTCCCAAGTAGTCAATGTCAGTGAATGCATCATCAAAAATCATGCCCTTACAAAAAGATCACTAAACTTGCACACTGCTCAATTCACCAGCTCCACTTGATTCACCTACCAACATTATTAAGCACAACTCATACAATACGTTCATTGTGCAGAGTTCTCTGAACTTAGTCCCTGTCAAAACAATGGGATCGTGAATGGGTCAAGAACCCTTTGGCAGCTGGAGTGGGTTTTCCTGAGGCTGTTTAACTGAGTGCCAAATATATTTAAGTCTTCACTCCTTGGAGTTGAAGGAGTGAAGATGGGGACCATATTTGGGGCATGATCAGGATAAGAGATTGAAGATTTTGCTCAGAACATGGGCATCAATGGTGGAGGTAAGCACATGCTTGAGCTATTCGACCACCACAGAAGTATGACAGTGAATGGAAGGCAATAAGGGGATAGGCATTTGAGAGTTTGAATGCATCATTATAAATGACAAAATTGAAACTGATGCTTCATAGAGAGATATAAGATAATGTTAGGGCTATCAAAATATGTAAGGTATATTGAACTGACCCAAACCCCCTCCCCAAGGCCCGACTGAACCCCCCCACCCCTCCAAGGCCCGACCCAACCCAGCCCCCTCCTCCATGGCCCAACCCAACTCTCCCCGCCTCTGATAGGCCTAACTCAACTCCCCCCCACCCCAGGCCTGACTCGACTGCCCCCACCCCCCACACAGGCATGACCTGACTACTACACCACCCCCACAGACCCAACCTGACTTCCCCCTTAACCCCTCCACAGACCTGAACATCATCCAACAACCCCCCAGGCCCACCCTGACCTGGCCACCCCCAAGCCCAACCCAAGATCCTACCCACTTACCTTATACACATACCTTCTCCCTGGCAGATAGTTCCATAACAGAAGGGGGTGTGGGTTACCTGCCTTTGACTGTAGGCTTCAGGAACCCGCTGCACGACACAGATCTCGCCTGGCCTGAGTCAGAAGGTCGGATGAGATAGGAGCAGCTGGGTTTCAAGGTAAGTAACTTGATTTAAATTCCAAACTTTATTAATTGATTCTAAATTCCACCAATTGCCATGTTGAGATTTGAACCCTGCCCCCAGAGGATTAGCCTGGGCATCTGGATTACTAGTCCAGTGATGTTATCACTACACCACCATCTCCCCAAAGTATACAAAGTAAGGAACACATCATCCTTCCACATATCAGTCTTGGACAAAATGGCTTCTAAATATCCTTTATTCTTACCTTCTTCACCACAGCTACAATCTTCACACATTTTACCTTAATAAATCTTAATGTGGGTTATTGTATGCCTCCTTTTTGTTCCCAATGAAAGTTGGAGCTTGGTTCCTTAATCCCTCTCCGTCTGCAACTTGGTCAGAAGAGCTGCTAATCAAATCTGCTACCATGGCTCCTCTCTTTGAATTTAATTTCATGCAATAGAAAGATACATTTCAATCTCATTACAGTGCAAATATTTGTTGGGAGCCATGGGATTGACATAAAGTCTCCCTTACTGTTTCTGATCATCTGGAGTAATCTTCTCAATGTCCAGTCTTAATAAGCATTCTGCAAAATCTGTGCAAATAGACTATAATCACACACATTTTAAAAAATATCCTTTGTGTGGAAAATAGCTAACAATCCCGAAATGTAACAATACTGTTTTAATGTAAAAGATGCAAAATTGCTCCAGACTTTCTAGAAATGCACAAGCAGTTGCTCTGGAATAGGGAATGCTGCACATTTTTACATTGGCTGCCTTGTTTAGAATGGTGATGAAAACCAGGTTTGAAAAGTCTGGGAAAAAAAAAACTGTGGGAAAAGTTAGAATGCTAGGGTTTTGATATGATAAATCTGTTCTTTGTTACTTACTGTAAATACTGGTAATCTTGGCAGGATTTTATTTTATTAGAAAGTGTGGTGGGGAAACGTGTAAATGATTCTATACTTTTCTCCATTCTATCATTCATTAGTAAGAATCCATTGTGTATTACAATGACCTTGGGGAACCATAAGCCAAAATAACCAAATTTACTGAGTGACTCCCAAATGAAAAAAATTACCACCAAGATTTCATTTTTTGTAGCTTTTATTTGAACATGAATCAGAACCAATGCAAATTAAACATGAATTCTCAGGCATATGATACTTCAAATAAAAAGTTAAATTTCACGTTAAATAGTTGATACAACAAAGATACATCTTACGCACCCAGAAGCACCTATAAACTCTCAGGTCTTTTGCATGTGTTAGTAAGCTATATCTGCATTGGTGGGTGTTAGGAATAAGCTATAGCTTTAAATTTAAGTTTAATTTATATTTTGTATGTGTGTATTAAGAAAGGGGAAACTTGGGTTTTCGTTTCACTTTAGAATGTTGCCTGCAAGTCTGTGGGTTTGTTTGTATACCTGCAGGTTAATAAGGTTTTACGACCCTTGAAAAGGAGAGCTGTGCTTCAAGAGGTCAGAGTGGGGTTGGGGGGGTGGGGTGGGGGGGGTTGCCGTGGGTTAGTGGGTCTGGGGAAGTTAAAACAAAATTGGGAAAACTGTGCTGTTGCCTAGCAACAGGGAGCTCACAGAGAGACAGAAAGCAGTTTGAGTTCAGTTGGTGAAAATGCTCTAAGGTGAAGGAAGCGTTCTCTCTAAGTATCTCTCTAGCTAGACACACTAGCAGATTGCTGAGGAAAATAATTCTAAGAATCTTAGATAAGTTGCTCGAAAGTTAAAGTAACAGTGAGTGTTGAATAAGTTTGCAATCTCAAGGGGGACACAAAGTTGTCAGCAGTCTACTGGGAGGGGGAACTGCAGGGAGTAGGTCCTAAAGGAAAGAAGAAAGTACCAGGAAGACAGTTAAGTCAAAGGACAAGAACAGGAATTGGGAACAGGTTCTGTTAAGTGGCAGTGAAAGCAAGGAGCAGAGGGAAAGGTTCTGAATTAAAGAGAGAAAGCTGCAGGAAGCAGATTCAAGGCATAATGGGCTTGCAAGAAGCCAGAACATCCAAGGAGACAGCCAAAGATTTGGTGGCTCCTTGCATCAGGCCTGTGAAGCAGTGGTGTTCGGTTGGCATGGCTGAGTATCTGAGAGAGTGCATGGAAGACAAAGCTTGAATGTATGTGGCGATCCAGAGGAGATGACATCAGAAGGAGAGGCTGAAACCCTGGAGGTAGATCCTTGTTGAAGACGTCGGAGAAAAAGTGTCACTTTGGAGAAGATTCCAATGTGGGTTCTTCAAGAGTGGAGAGTGGAGATTGGAAACCCCCCTGTGAAAGACAGAGTCTCCGTGAGACTGGTTGGCTCACAGTGTGACAAGTGTCTAGGGGCAGTTAATGAGAGATCCATAGCATCTGTTTGGGGTGGCATCTGACACTTGGTTTCATAGTGTGGTGTGTCTTACCACAGGTCACCCTATTGGTGTCATCCTTACGAATCTGTATATATCTTTAAAGGTATTATTGTGAGAGAAGGAGAAGTGTAATATAGTTCATCTTTTTCTCGTTTAATAAACGTTTTATTATTTTGTTAAAAGTTCATCAGCAGACTCCCGTGGCTCTGTTCAGTAGCTGCCCTCCACGTTTCTAAACAAAAAATAAAAGTTAGAGTCTGTCAAGTCAGGTTCCACCCTGGGATCTGACTTGTCTAGTAGTAACATCAGCTGGGATCATAACACATGCCTGAGCTATTCACACTGCTTTCTAGGATTCAGTCCCTTTTAGCTCTCTTGTACATTGTTTCCCAAGGGCTTCTGCAATTCTATTTTTCTTCATACTGCCAAATAGAAGACCAATCTTTTCATATACAGCTTTGCTGGCTTCACACAAATTCTGTGTTCTTCTTACTGGCTCTGTCTGCTTTGTCTTTATGTTTACATCTGTGTGTTGATCGCCTTCTGCCTACAGCTCACCTTTGTCTTCCAGCTCTCCTTTCTCTTAACTTCCTTCCCGTTGGTACTGCTTCCAGGTCAAGGTCACCAGGTCACATGGAACCGTATTTCTTATTATCCAAAAACATTACAATTGATCACGTTACAATTGATGCAAAATCTTAAGAGTCCTTTTCAAACATTCTTAAAAACAATTGATTCCCTGAACACTTTAAAGAATAACAAAATGTCCTTACTGTACTGCTTCCAGGTCAAAGGTAATCAAATCTGTAAGCAATCTCCTTCCAGGTTTCTGGTAACTGTCCAGCTACTCGTAGTTATGAAAGGAACTTAGAAGAGTTGCCATATCGGGTCCTCATTCCATGTGAAGATATACCTGATATCACGGCTGGGATTGGGCATTTACTCCATGGAACTCACAACATGCTGTAACACATGATATCAACTGTATTCTTTGCATCTTACATTCCAGAAAATGAATCAGGAATTGTTTTTTTATGTGCTTCACCACCACTATATACTTTTTGTGATAATTGCAATGTACATGGGCAATCAGAAAGACTAATTTGTTATAACTAAGCAGAGGTAAGACAACCCAAAATGACATGCTCTCTTGCACATGCATGGTGCAAGCTAGTCTTCTGGTGCTAAGCACTTATAAGGAACAATTATCTCACAATCACAGTCCTCCAAGGAAATGCATCTGACATCTGCTGACGTACGGTGCCAGAAAACCTAGGAGGAGACGCTCATGAGCTGCTTTCTGTAACGCTCAGCTGATCTACAAATTCCTTATCGTGTAGCTGATGTCATTTCCACACTGCTACTTCATTAGTGCACTGTCAGTAAAAATAGTAATTAAAGAAGAAAAGATGGCTCCTGTCATAATCAATCTGTTTTCATCCCTTGCACTTGCTTCTATCACCGTAACGTTAATGTACTCTGCCAATTTGAATGCTGTGCAGCAATATAGAATCATAGAATACTACAGCACAGAAGTAGGACATGCGGGCCATTGTACCTGCACTGCTATATAGTAATGTTTTAGGCTTTAGGAGCATGGGACAAATATCAGTTGTGGTTAACCCTTGGATGGATGCAACTATCTATCTGCACCATGTCAAAAAATCATACAAGACTTTACATTACACACTTCACTCAGTATGCAACAAAATATTCTTCTTCTCCTTCGTTTTTCCTTCTTGTAGCTTGCTGATAGGTTATATGTGGATCATTGGGATGAGACTGAGGACAAACCTAGAATTGGCACCTTGCCTCGCATTTCGCACCAACTACTTTGGTATCCATTTGACTTGTCCTTGATGGGCTTGAGAAGTAAGGTGGTCACCCCTTTGAAACCATCCCTCCCTTACAGTATGGGCTGTTTTCTCCTTTAAGAAGAATTCAAGTGTAAATGGCTTTTTGATGCCTTAAAATCATGTCAGCAGGCAGACTAGAATAAGATGATGACAAGTGGATGAAACATACGGTTTCAGGCCTTAGGGGTGAGGAGGTTACATAAATGTAGCACTGTGAGGGACAGAACATTTTTAGATGAAGACTGAATGTATAAAGGATACTGTAGATCCACTGAACACAACTGGAATGCTCAAGAAGTCCTTTAAGTGGCAAAAGATGATTCGTATAGTACAATCTTGGAAATTATGGCTTATTTATGACTTAGGCTGACCTAATTAGCCCATTAAACTTCTTTGGATGTTTATCTGCATTTTGCTGCCTCAAAACCTTTGATTGCAGGACCCAAAATGTTAGGGTTCAACACCTTGAGGTTCTCATTTCTGTCATTATGGCCACGGTTTTTTCCTTTCTGCAATGAAATGATATCAGGAGGAGGCAGGACTTGTACTAAGTGCATCAAGTGACAGAAGTCCTGTTCCACTATATTCTACAGATGTCCATGCCAGACAGAAAAATCTAAGGCAGTGTATTGTGTCCCTAATGAGTGATATCATGCTGAATTTTCTGGCGGAAATCGGGACTCCTGATGTTGGGTCATTATGGGAGTCCCAAGCCTGCGCGCCACTGGCACAATCCTACAGGGACAGCCTCCTAATTATTGACCTCTGTTCTCACCGTCCTATTAAGGGCAGCAGGTGGGATCCTGAGGCTGCAGACACAATCAGAGAGCCCACAGCATTGTCAGGCCAGCAGCCCTACCAGAAGACGTGGACACTGCTGAGGGAGGTAGGCGAGAATGAGAGTGCCCTCATTTGCCTGTATAGAATTCATGAAATAAAGAAAGCCCAAAGCCAGTAAAGGTGGGGGTGGGGGAGAGTGGAGGCCGGTGGGGGGTAGCCTGCCCAAAGGATTAATGATGAATGGGGCAGCAGACTTTCAACCCCACAGCCCCGTTATTGTGGCATGGAGCCTCTGGATCCAATGGCCCAAAGCCTGCCATCTGGAGGCCGCATCCATTGGGTTGGCAGCCTCTGCACATGGTGAGGGGCTGCTCTGACATTGGTAAAATACTGGTGTTGGTGCAAAGTGGCCCCTAAGTGGGGCATTGATTGGACTAATTGGCTACCCACCTCTGTGGAGTGGGCAGCCAACCCCGTTCCCAGATGGCCTCTATACGAGTGCCCTGGAGGCAGGGGTTCGGGGAGCTGGTCAAATGCCAATTTCATGATCCCCCCCCCACTCCCTGCAAACCCACCCCTCCAACCCACCTCCAGCCCCAGGAAAACCCAGCCCAAATGCTCACTTGGAACATATTTGATTGCCAAAGCATGTTTTAGTCACTGCTGCTTATGGCCTTTCCAGGTTTTTAAAAAAAACAATTGTGGAAAATAAGGTAATTCTGAGACAAAATTATAGTTTTATAGAAAATAATTAAATCCAGACACCAAGTCAAATTTCCAAACATTACTCCTGAAGAAGGTACACCCTCAGATCCTGCAACTACTACATAGGCCAGTTGAAGAGGAGAAGTTACACTCTCTGATCCCACAGCGACCACAGAGATTCAGGCTTCCTTTAACCGGTTTTATTCAAGCATATGCAAGGGAGCCGCAATCATTCCTAAGAATGAAAAGCCAGCTCCAAGATTGATTACATTTCATTACTCTTGTATTTTTTCTTATCATAATACATTTGAGTACATCCAATTGGTAACCAACACACCGGTCCCATGTTAACTCTATCCTATTGAGTACATAAACAAGTGATTTTGCTAACCAATTATTTTAAAGGATGCATACATAATTATATTATCCAATCAAAATTAAAACACGTACACAAAGACAAACTCAAGACTGTTTGTGTTTCATCAAAGCCCCCTCTTTGTCTATTATATGTCTTCCCATATCTATGCTAAAATCATCTGCCCTATGTGAGAGGGGAGTACACTTAGGGCAGAATTTTGCCATCGGCGAGCAGGGAGCGGGGCCCACTCGCCGATGTGTAAAATGACGCGGGATGACATCAGGGGGAACCCCCGACATCATCCTGGCCCATTTAAATTCCCAGGAAGGCAGGCCCGTAGCAAAATCAGCTGCGGGCCCACCGACCTGTCAATGGCCAATTGAGGCCATTGACAGGGTCAGTTATTCAATTAAAGGACCTGTCCGTCCAACCTTAAGGTTGGCGGGTCGGCCAGGAGCCCCGGCGGGCAACAAAAAAAACATGAAACCTCATCCTTTGGCGGGATGAGGTTTCATGTAGGGTTTAAAAATGTTTAATAAACTTATTATGTAAATTACGAACATGTCCCATCTCATGTGACATTGTCACATGAGGGGGACATGTTAAGGAATTTTTTTTTTCCATTTTTAATATTTTCAAAAGTGTCAGCGATCTCCCTGAGGCAGCACTTAGTCTCAGGGAGGTGTGCGCTGTTTTGTGCGCATGCGCGAAAGAGTGTACTCTCGCTTTTGGGGAATCCCCCACCCACCCACACAGGAAGTGCATAGCGCTTCCTGCCGGACGTTATGCTGGGGGGGCCTTAATTGGCCCACCCACGTAAAATGGCGGCGGGGCCCGCTTCTCCGGCGGGGATCGGCTCCCCGTCAGCCGGAGATTGGGTCAGGCCCGCCCGCCCGACAGGCAAAAAATTCTGCCCTTAATTTATGTCATATTTTTGTCTCCAGTCTGACTCTCAAGGCTGTGCAATGTTCATCTGGTAATCTTCAACTCTTAATATGTTTAGCAGCCATGTCTGCCTGGAGATTTTAAGGGCTTTTCAGTAAATTCTTACCATATTCTCTTTTAGCATTTTTAATTTCCCCCTAACACTCCAGACACAAGTTACTGGAGCAACATCCTGCTATTTAAGCATCAGAGATATCATAACCGATACAGAGGATGGTTTGCCAAGGAACCGAGATGAACAACTTCGGAGATGGTGGATCACATGGAAATATTTTATCTAGTTATGTTGTACTTAATATATCAAATATTGATTCTAAAGGCTATTCCCCCAGTGGTTGGGAGCACCAATGCACTATATATTATAATATTCAATCACACAGCACAGGAAGGTCTCAGCAGTGCCTGCCATGCTGAATTCGATGATTTCTATCAGGTAGTGTTGAGGAACTAAGATTTACCTCTGTGTCCCCAGGGTAGAAAAAGAAACACCAGCCAGAGTTCCTAATCCTCAAAAGTGAATGTTTGTGCATGAAGGGTAAGAGCAGGATCAAGCTATCTTTGATGCTCCCCGCCTCACAAACACCACCTAAACTCATACATGACAAATAGCCACTTGGGTGAGTTACCAGGGGAATGCTGACTAAAGCGGAACTGTGTGCTTGCATGAATTATTGCCTTCAGGAGAAGAGGAGGAGGAGGAGGACAGTATTGAAAAAAATCCATAAAGATTGATGGACTCCTGACAGAGAAAAAATATAACACGCTTCTTACTTAAAATCTACTTTTGTTCTAGGTGAACCTTTTAACAAAGTTCAAGAGTTTGCTCAGAAATTCATTTTTTCCCTGTCAGCACTGTTGAAATCTTTCATTCACAGTTTCAAATTTTGTTCTGCCTTGCCTACCTTTTTCTCTCAGAAATATCCTAGTGTAGGAAACTGGTTGTCAAATAAATGAAGGATAGCAATCAGGATTGAGCAGTGTGGGGAACCTAACAGAACTACAGAAGCTCAGACTGATGCTCTGTTGATGAATTCTCAAAGCAATTTTGATCATAAACTGTGTACTACAGCATGCAGAAAGTCAACATTGCTGAAGAGTATGCAAATATTCATCCCACAATCTGGTCTCTGGAGTTTAAAAACAAGCTTTCCACTTACCAAATGGTTAACATTTAAATAGGTTCTTATATTTTGCAATATTGGCATGTTTGCATTGCTTGTATGAACGGATGTGCTCTAAACTTCAGCTAGAGATCCAGCTAGAAGCGCATAAACAATATCCTAAAGCACATGCCATGGCAAATGCCATTTTTATTGTTCTATCTATAGTGTGATGGATTAGGAATCCATCATTGTTTAAATACATGTCTCCCCACAAATCCTGATTGAAACATTGGGTGACAGCTGGAGGAGTGAAGTGAACATGAAGAGAGAAAAGTGACTGGTCAGCGTACATGGTAGTATCACACTCAATTATTTAGTGAAATTCAAATAGCAGCCAAGCAGCAATTATTGAAAAAAATACAGTGACAATATTACCAGGGTAAGATAAGTGGATAATATGAATAACTTTGTGGAATAAACTTTGTAAAATATCTGATAAACATCATACAAACCTAATGAGATTTTAGGACATTTATACGTCTGGATTGTTGGTCCGTGGTTATGCTTGGCAAGGTACTGCAGTGGTTTGCTGTTGCCTTCTGATGGTTGCAGTGCTCAACTAACAACAGCTTGAATCTGCTGTCTTTACACCAGTTGAACCCAGGTTTCCACCAGCCAAGAAGACCCACGCTCTTGTGGGATCGGAATCCCCTTCATCTGGACTTTATGAAATATGAAAAACCCCCAAATCCCACGGACACAAGTGCTGTAAATAAAAGCCAAACAACAACACAAAACACACAGAGGCAGGGTATTCCGTAAGGGGTTAGTTTCAAACATCCCAACATCACAAGAACTGACACAATGAAGAGGCTGGAAAGAGGAGTGTTACCACAACAATGGTGCAAGGTAACTGCTTCTACCTGATGTAGTTAAAGGACTGAATCATACACAGTGGTACAGGACAGCTGCCATCACATAACCCAATTAAGAAAATAGGAAACCATTAGCATAACGGCCCTAAACGATGGCCGTTACATAGCAACATTCCCTCCCATCAAGAAAGGAGGAAAAACATTGACATGCCCATCGCTTTTGGAGCTAGAGAAATCTCACCTGGGTGGAGTCCATTGGTTTTGGTGATGGAAATAACATCAGCACTGAGTTGAGTCTGTCTGGACCAGGGCATGTAACAAGCTAAAAAGAATTGAAAGGTGCTGAGCACTGACCAACCAGCAGAATGGCCTCCAGAAATGTGCTGATGATATTCTGATAAGATTCATCATAAAAAGGATAAGATTGAAGGGTTTGGAACTGGAGTTGGAAGAAGGTCAGGGCTGGTCACCATAACTCAGGGCCTACAATCAACACCGGACAGACCAGCTGTGTTGGGGATTTTAAGTGGTTTCAGCCAAATCGTAGTGTGATTAGTCTGAGGTTTTGTGAACTGCAGTCAAGAAGGAGGGTCAGGAATGGTCAACCTGGCTTGCGGGCCCACAATTCACACGAGAAGGACCAACCACGTGGAAGGATTGTAAGTTATCGGCCAAACCTGAGGACATTGGGGATGAGGTCTTAAGTAACTTAAGTGTAACCACCAAATCCTGGGGGGAGTTTGAATTGACAAAGGCTTGGGGCAGAAACCTGGGGCTTTGCCTGTGGTTTTTCAGTGAATGTTTTCTAATAAGTCGTGATGACTTTATGTGTTTAGGTGGGAGCCAACGTTAAATCGTGGAGGGTTTTAAATCAGACTAACCAATTTAGGTGTTGTGTGGTGTCACTTAAACTAATTTAGAGGTCTTTGTATTAGGGCGTTAGGAAGTTTTTGTAATCAATGACAAGGTTGTGGTTGAGCCAAAACCTGTGTCTGTGCAATTTGTCCTTTATTAAAACCTTAAAGTCAAGAACTATCTGTAAAGGGGAAACAGGAGCGGGAACCTCATACACTCTGAAGAAGAGCCATACTGATTCAAAATGTTAACTCTGTTTCTCTCCCCACACATGCTGCCAGACCTGCTGAGTTTTTCCAGCATTTTATGTTTTTATTTCAGATTTCTAGCATCTGCAGTATTTTGCTTTCATCAAGAAGATCCACCACCCTGCTTCCACAATGGCTCACCATACACTTGGCACGGGACCCTTTCATTGGCTATCAGTTGGGTCAGCTGAATCTGTGGCTTGCAAAAGGGCAGGGTCGACCGCACTCTGGGGGTTCTCCAGATACCCCTGCTATCCTGCTATATCACACCAATTTTAACATATGGAAGCAAGCGTTGGATGATCAGTGAGGCAATGCAGAAAAGAATTGAGGCTGCAGAGTTGTGGTTTTTGAGGTGAATACTGAAGATATCTTGGACAAGCCACACTACCAATGAAGAGGTGCTAGTAAAATCTGAAACCAAAGGAACTCTACTGACCATGATCAGGAAGAGACAGTTGTAATTTCTTGGGTGTGTAATAATAAATCATGATTTAGGAAGTCTGATGCTGATGGGAAAGATCGATGATAAAAAAGATCGAGATAGACAAAGAACGATCTTTCTCAAGAGCCTCACAAACTGGATGAATGCACCACCAACGAAGATGATCCACTCTCCAGAGCAAAATTAACATGGAGGTCCATGGTTGCGAATGCCCTCTTTGGGCATGGTACCTGAAGAGAGAGAGATATGTCTGGATCTCAGAATTCAAGAACAAAACATAGGCTGTGAAGTTCAATCAGTGGAAAAAATTGTGAAGTCTGGAAAACAGGCACAGGCATTGCGATGCACAATTAACCTGCACTGATTACTTCTGATGCAGGCAGCACACAAACTTCATGCTGGGTGCTCATTTACATAATAGCACTGTACAGACAGTGCTAAGCATGCTGTTGAATGCCTGCACGCTTGAACAAGGGGTGCAAAATCATGAGCAATCCTGCGCTACTTAAAGCCAGACTTCACCTCTTAAAGGCATGGTGCATTTTGACTGGTGCAGATGCTACAGGTGGTCCAGGAGAAGTAACTCATGGAGCAACAGAGAGAGAGCATACTCCAAAGTTCTCTGATGTAGCACTAGAGAACTTGGTTCAGAACGTGGACAGGAAGAGAGAAGTGCTTTAGCCATAGGAGACCAGGAGGTCCTCCAGATACTGAGAAGGCAGTGGAAACAGAAATCAGTATTCACAAAGAAGCCCCAAGAACCTGATGCAGGAAGCTTAATGACCTCACAGAAATGGTCAAAATCAGTGATTGCCTTTTCAAATGTCAAATCCCACCAACTGCACAACTAATTTCAGACACTGGCCAGAATTTTTCCATTGGCGAGTGAGTTGGGGGTGGGGCCCGCTCGTCAACGCAAAAATGACACGGGATGATGTCAGGAGGAACCCCCGACGTCATCCCACCCCATTTAAATATTTAGGAAGGTGGGCGGACAGCGAAATCAGCTGTCCACCTGCCGACCTGTCAATGGCCAATTGAGGCCATTGACAGGGTAGTTAACCCAATTAAAGGCCCTGCCCATCCAACCTTAAGGCTGGGGAGCAGGCCAGGAGCCCCAGCGGGCTTCTGAAAAACCATGCAACCTCATCCACTGGCGGGATGAGGTTTCATGTCTGTTTTTAAAAAGTTTAACAAAGTTTTAGTCATATTAAATAACATGTCCCATCTCGTATGACATTGTCACACGAGGGGGACATGTTAATTTTTTTTTATTTTTCTACTTCTGATGTTTATAAAGCTTTCACCGATCTCCCTGAGACAGCACTTAGTCTCAGGGAGATGTGCGCTCTTTTATGCGCATGCGTGAAACACCGCACTTTGACAGTTGGGGAATCCCTCCCCCCCACACAGAAAGCACATAGTGCTTCCCATCGGGCAGTCCGCTGGGCGGGCCTTAATTGGCCCGCCCACTCAAAATGGCGGCGGGGCCCGCTTCGGCAACAGTGATTGGCTGCCCGCCCGCCGCCGAGCCAGTCGGGCCCTCCTGCCCATCAAGGGAAAAATTCTACCAACTGATTCACCAACCTCATCACTTACCTATCATTAATCTCTGTGACTCATACTTCACTTTCATAGCTTCACCTCACTTTCACACGCTTAGCACTGTCGCAAACCTCAGACCCACATCTCACAGCATGCAAACCCAATTGCCAGTTAATCAGCCATGAAAGCCACATCGGTCAGACACATTGTTCCAAACTTATTGACACACTGCCCTCTCTCTCTTGCAGGACATGTTGGCACATAACAAGAGGCAGCTGTAGTTAACCAGTAGGTGACGGGCATAATTGCACATTGTCACACCATGGAGGAGGCGGTGCTCGCCATCATTGGGTTGGCAATGGCTGTGGATGTGGCCAGCATCGAAGATGATGAAATGCTCATAACATTCTCACATGCTTCTCACATCCACTTGCCCCTCATCCCACATTCTCTTCTGATGTACAATCTGCAGATGGTCTAAACATGCAACTGTGTACTTTCACACCCCACCTCCCTCCTACCCCCTCTAGCACTGCAACCCTATCATTATGCTTTCCTCTTTCAGATATACTACCTGGCCAGTCAGTGGTGGAAGAGCAGGTAATGAAGGTGTAACCCTATCATTTGGTCTCACACTTGCAGCCACCAGCTCAGTTACTGGGTGTGTTTTAGTGATTAGCTTTGTGGTGAGATCTGCACGTGATGAGACTGTAGGCATGATGGCCTACACCCAGGTTAGGGGGACAGAATAGTGCAGGTTCCAGTTCACCGGACATTGAGGCCACACATGAGTTCTGTTCCAGAGGACCCAGGTGAGGACTTCAATGGAGCTGCATACAGAAAAAATATAATGCAGGGGCATGCACATGGGAATTCTTGTTGTATTGACAGGCCTATCGCAAAGCCTGCAGCCTCTGGCAGGGAGCTTTGAGGAGTCCAGTACCAATATTGCAGAAGGCTTTGTGCAGAACTTGGAGTCCAATATTTCTAGTGTGGAACAGGTGGTTAACTCCATCAACATACTTGTGGACCCAACCTTGATGCAGCATCTTATGGCTGATATTTCAGCCATAAAATGAAATCACAACTGACTGATGCGCAAGCTCAGATTTCTGCCATCATGGCTGTCGATTCCACTGCGCAAAGAGGTTTGCAGGCTTTCACAGGAGTCCAGCAACATCTGTCTCCAACACATTGTTAGGACCGATGAGGTTCTCTCAAGGTGCCAGAATTCGTCCTCTCACCATTGCCATTGTGCCAGTACCTTTGTGGTTGTCTGTCTGTCAGCCAGCCCAGGCTGCTTTCGGCCATGCTGAGATGGTGCAGTATGAAGCTAGCCCTTTAAGCCCAAATTTGCATGAGGTCATCCTGTAAGGCCATCTGCAGTTTACCCCACTGCAAGTCAACAATCTACCAGCAGCCATGCCTCAGCCATGGGTCTAACACTGCAGAGGAGTGCTAGACCAGGCAAAGACACATGGAATACAGGGACTGAGGGAATGCACAAGGGTGATTATTTGACTCTTATGGAATATTGGATGGTTTCTTTGATAAAATTGGCTCCAAGTGTTTTCTTTTTGTGCCTTTTAGTTGAGTGTTGTGTCCAAGAGGCTGCTGTGAATGTCAGTATTTGAGTGAAGGAAAGGTGTGGAACGGTTGTTAAACCGGGAATTAGGGCTGACCATGAACAGCCTGACCGGAAAGAAGCTGTGTCGTTGCCTCCTCTCTTCCTTCTCCCCCTCATCAATTGCTTGCTATATAGCAGATGATGGGAGCTGTACCCTCATGATGACGAGGTTGTCAGGTTCAGCAGGCCATACTGATTGGTGACACATACTGTGGTGAGTACGCAGGGCTCCTCCAGAGTGGCTTTGGCAGTAGACGTGTTGCTTAACCACCCCAATGATCTGCTCATTTGCAGCAAGTTTCTTATTATATGCATTCTGTGCATGCCTGTGCGGGGGCACACTGGCGTCATGTGCCCAGTCAGTAGATATTTCTTGTCGTTCAGTAGCCATCCTCTGTTTCTTGAGGTGCTTCAAATGCTGATGATAAAGCACACTGCTGGGGAATAAAGCCATCATGACTACTGTCAGGATACCAGGCGTTGACCTGCAGGATGTTCAGTGTGTGGTTACACACCAGCTGGACATTGAGGTAGTGGAACCCTTTGTGACTGCGATAAATTGCTGAATTTACAAACTGACATGTGCAGTTCACGGCACCCTATGCCATGGGGAGGCCTGCAATCCTGGTGAAGCTGTGTGACTGCATCTCTTTGGAAAGAGAGAATGGAATGTATTCTCTCATACAGAGTATCAGTTACCTCCCTGGATGGTGAACTGCAAGATGATAAAGATGCCTTCTGCTCCAGCCTAGAAGGAGCCCAAAGCGAAGTTCAAGGCCATGGTAACCTTCACAGCAACTGGCGATGCCATCCTTGCCCTGATCTGAAGCTGCATGTCTGCCTGCAACTTATGGCAGATTTCAGAGAAATCCTTAGTGAAACTGAATCACCACACACAGGTTTGCTCACTGAGTTTGAGTAGACGATATGGGACTAGAAATTAAGAAGCCCAGACTAATGCTCCAGATACACGAGTTCAAATCCTACCATGACAAGTGGAAGAATTTAAATTCAATTAGTAAATCTGGAATAAAATGCTTATTAATAATTATCATGAAACTACTGAATTATCATAAAACCTCATCTGGTTCACTAATGTCCTTGAGGGAAGGAAATCTACCATCCTTACTTGGTTTAGCCTAAATATGACTCCAGACTCACAGCTATGTAATTGATGTTTAACTGCCCTCTGAAATGGCCGAATAAGTCACTCAGTAATAGATGGTGCATCACTAGCTGCACAAATGCAGTTAGGGGCGTGTAATAAATACTGACCTTGTCAGCAATGCTCTCGTCCCAAGAAGAAATAAAAAAATGATTCCCCCCCGAAGATGCTGGATGGGAATAGTCTCCTGCTGAGAGTCCTTCTCCCATCCTTCTCCTCCCTCTCTGAGCAGCTTGTCATTCTCTGTGTGACCTCTGCTCATTTTCCCTGTCATATTACAGACCAAGGGAGATAGCAGGTACAGCACATGGCTGGGGGCAAGTGGCCTGAGTAGAATCCTTGAAGTGAACATCAGAACATAAGCAGTGCTAAACCATGTTGTGGTGCCTTCTGAGAGTTGACCACAACATGGTCTACCAAATCCACATGGATTTGGCTACCTTACGGCCCCTGCTCGGATACCATCAGCGCAGATTTGGCCCTTTTCTAGTGGCCTCCCTTTTCTCAGCACTTCCTGCACTGAACTCCCCTTTAGATAATTTGATACTCAATAGGACCGTCCTCGGGTTGGCTTACTGCACTAACTATGGGTGGTAAATAAACTATACTCACCCGTTTTGTAGCGTCGCCCCGACGGTTCAAGATGGGTATCCTGTCAGTTACACCAGATATAAGAATCGACCACAGGAGACTCAGATACAGGTTAACAATAATTTTATTCAAGCAAACCCAGGGAGGGTCTACCTTAGACTAGCTAAAACAGAACTCTACCGATTACAGGAAAACCATCTTTTTTATACACAACCAGTCATGTACACCTTGCAATATTCAAATTCTAATCTTGTCAGTACATAGTCACATGATAAGCACATGTCTCTCACCCAAGTGGGGCCCCTTTATCTTGTTCTAGCCTGACTCCGTCCCTGGCACTGTTTGTCTTCAACCTTATCTGTTAATCCTCATCCCCCTTTCTGTCTCTTAACCAATTAATCCCTTATGATACCCACGGTCTTTCTGGAGAGTTTTGCTGATACCGGCCCTTATGGTGTACAGGAGAATTCTGGAGAATTCTACTAATCTTTAGTTTTACTAAAAATATAGAAATCTCTGTTTAACTCTTACAACCATATGCCTCTCGAGGCTGCTCCATCTATTCAACATGATCATGGCTGACCTTCAGCCTTAAGTCCATTTTCCCACCTGCTCCCTATACCTCTTGATTCCCTGAGTGATCAAAAACCTGTCTACCCCAGTCTTAAATACATTCAACGTTGATGCGCCCACAACCCTGGAGTGGATTATTCTAAAAATTCACAACCCTATAACTGAATAAGTTTCTCCTCATCTCAGTCCTAAATGATCAGCCCCTTATCCTAAGACTGCCCTTGTGTTCTAGACTCCTCAGCCAGTGAAAACAACCTCTCAGTGTCTACCCTGTCAAACCCCTTCAGAATCTTGTTTGTTTCAATGAGGCCACCTCGATTTTTCAAACCTCCAGAGAGTAAAGGCCCAATTTTCACAGCCTCTTATCATAGGATAGCCCTCATATGCTGGAACCAATCTGGTGAATGTTTGTTGTGCTACCTCCAAGGCAAGTATATCTTGCTTTAGATAGGGAGACCAAAACTGCACACAGTACTCCAGTTGTGGTCTCACAAAAGTCCTGTATAATTGTAGCAAGACTTCCTTATTCTTGTGCCTTTGCAATAATGGCTAACATGCTATTTGCCTTCTTAATTGCTTGCTGTACCTGCATGCTAACTTTCTGTGTTCCTTGTACGAACACACCAAATTCTCTCTCAACATCAATATTTAAACGATTCATGCCTTTTAAAAATATTTTGCTTTTCTACTGTCACGGACACAGTTTATGTATTTTCTTATTGTCCATGATCAAAGTATTTTTATGTGTAAGTTTACTGTATTTTCTTATTCTCAAACAGTCCCAATTTAAATAGCTTCCAGCAGTAAGCTTTTGTGAATTTAAAAAATACATAAGATTATTTATTATAACACACTTGCCCCAGAGGTTTAAGCACAACATCTCACACACACTACCATACAAACAAAGATTAGATGCAGGTGAAGGAAAGAAGCAATATGATTACAAGTAATAATTTCAGTCTCTTTCCTAACAGGCCTATAGTTTCTGAGATTAATTAATGTTTTGGTTGTAGTGGAGGTCATGTAAAGCAGAGGATTCTGAATAAGCTGCAAAGCTTCCTGTAGTTGAATTGTCAGGAGATTGGCCCTCAGGTGACATTGAAGATGGAACAGGCCAGGGGAGAATACTTCTCCCACTTTCAAGGTATAGTTATTTTACCTTGGCTGCCTGATGTCTTGCAGATGATTCAATAGTTTTTCAGATGGTGTTTCAGATGTTATCTGTCATGGTGTTTTTGATTAGAATAGATTCTGCTGTTATTTTTTAAAGCAGGTAACAAGCATGGATCTTACCCATGTGACCTGCAACAATTCCAAAGTCCTTCCTCTAAAAAAGCTGATGGGTTGGGCTAACACACATCCTGTGTTATGGCCTTTCACACTTTGAGAGTTTTGACACAGTCATGGTTTTAATAATTGAATAGCCCATTCATCTGAAATTACCTCCTTGAATGCTTTTCAAGAAAATACATTGAGTTTGGATGCATCTATAGCCCATAGCAAAGTAGAGAGACAAGTCGGCCGATCTGTGATACATCTTTCTATTGACAGCTCATCTTTAACAAAGGGACTAGTGAATTTCACAAGTGACTGTGACTGTATATTTTAATTAGGTATTTGCTTGAGTTTCAGGTCTGTCTGGAACTGATGTTGCAAAAACCACATGACATCCTGCCAGTCATCTTTAAACTGTTGTGTCCATTTTAAAATAAAGCTTTAAAAATTTGTAATATTTTCACACCTTTACTAGGCATGACAGTACTCTTGTTACCAAAGTAAATAAACTGGCATATCCCCACATTATACTCCATCTGCCACTTTGTTTCCCAATTAACTTTTCCGTATCTCTTTGAGATTCTTGTCCTCCCTATATTTCACATTCCCACCTAGCTGTGGGTCATCAGCAAACTTAGACAAAGAGACATGTACCTAAGTCATTAATATAGATTGTAAATAGCTGAGGACCCAACACTGATCCTTGCCACACTACACTAGTGACAGCCTGCCAAAGTGAAAATGTGCAGTTTATTCCTACCCTTGGTTTCCTGCCTGTTAACCAATCCTCTAAACATGCTAATATATCATGCCCAACCCCTTGACCCCTTACCTAATGTATTAGCCCTTTGTGTGGTACCTTAACAAATGCCTTTCGGAAATCAAAGTATACTACATCTACTGGTTACCCTTATCTCCCCTACTAGTTACATCCTCAAAAAACTCTAATAAATTTTTCAAACACAATTTCCCTCTTGTAAAACCATATTGACTTTGTTGAACCAACTTATGATTTTCTAAATGCATTAAGACTTACTTAATGAGTATTCCAGCCTTTTCCCAATGACTAATGTCAGGCTAACTGATCTATAGTACCCTGTTTTCTCCCTTCCTGCTTTCTGGAGTGGGAACAAAGCCTTCACCATGGGCTAGATTTTATAGGGTGGGGGGTGGAGGATGGGAGGATATTGCTCACCCCCATTGCATCCCCCACCCCCATTGCAAAAGTTGACCGTTAGCCAAAACACATGAAAGTAGCCAACCTCGCAGTTATAAAGTGTTGCTGGTGAGCTACACAAGCAAGAGTGGGGAAGGAAGTCCCACCTTCAAGAGCTGCTGGCCATTAGGATTGGTTGGCAGCTCCAGCAGTCCCAGCATTGCCAGAATGAGTAATGGCCACTGCTGGAACTGCAAGGAGGCCCATGGATGAAGAGGACATGGTTCCCAGAGAGAGATAAGTTGGGGGTTTTGAACAGGAAGACACAGGGAGCCCAGGGAGGAGGGCAGGGGGGTAGTGGTGCATTTTGGAAGCCAGGCGGGGAGGAACAAAGGAGAGGTAAAATCATGGGGTATCATGGAAGTCGGCATTCAGCCACCTACCATGTTATGGGGGACAGCCTTGCCCCGCCCACTAAAAATATGCCCAGTGGAGAAGTGTAACTCCCAGCCCCATATGTCACACCACCTCCTATAGGCTTCAACAACTTTGAGCAGCAGTACAAATCTCCAAACACTTCTATTAACTCCATAATAGCGAGTAGAAATCAATCAGTTAATAGCCTAAAAATGGTTGACGATCCTTTTAAATAGCAGTTGTGAGGATCATTCCTGCTGCTAAGTCATTAATATAGATTGTAAATAGCTGAGGACCCAACAGATGGTGCCAGATGATGGGAAGGCATTAGCTGGAGTGTTGAGGCTGAAAGTCAGTTACAGTCAAATCAGTGTAATACACTGACTGACAGCACAATCTGACTAGTCTGCATACTTCTGGGGGATGCTTCAGGACCTGCACTAACCAAAATGGCGCCCTGACAACTGACATGAGAAATATGCATGCAGCGCAGATATTTTTGACCTGAAACACCACTCTCCGCATACCTAGCACAAAGGAAGATGGTTGTGATTATTGGAGGTCAATCATCTCAGGCCCAGGACATCACTGCAGGAGTTTCTCAGCCTAGTGCCCTAGGTCCAACCATCTTCAGCTGCTTCATCAATAAACTACCCACCGTCATAAGGGCAGAAGTGGGGGTGTTCACAATGTTCAATCATTTGCGACTCCTCAGATATTGAAGCAGTCCATATACATATGCAGCAAGACCTGGACAATATTCCACATTCCTGGATGAGTGCAGCTCCAATAACAAGAAACTCAACACCATCCAGGACAAAGCCGCCCGTTTGATTGACACCCCATCCACAAACATTCACTCCCTCCACCACTGACGCACAGTGGCAGCAGTGTGTACCATCTGCAAGATGCACAGCAGCAACTCACCAAGGCTCCTTCAACAGCACCTTCGAAACCCGTGATCTTCTCCATCTAGAAAGACAAGGGCAGCAGATGCACGGAAGCACCACCACCTGGAATTTCCCCTCCAAGTCACTCCCCATCATAACTTGGAACTATATCACTGTTTTTTCCCTGTCATTGGGTCAAAATTTTGGAATTCCTTTCCTAACAGCACTATGGGTTTAACTACAACACATGGACTGCAGCGGTTCAAGAAGGCAGCTCACAACTACCTTGTCAAGGGCAATTAGGGATGTGCAATAAATGATGGCCTAGCCATTGATGCCCACATCCCATGCACGAATATATATTAAAAAATACCTTTTGGTCATGGAGGCAGGTGCCTCAATAGCACTGAAAATAGCTGCTGACCACAAGATTTCCATGTTCCTGGCCCACAACCTGAGAAGAATCTGTGGCATCTATACAGGGTTCCACTCTGGTCTGGAATTGCCCCAAGGAAAAGGTCACAGAAATATCTAGGCCAAGGAGGACAATTCCTTCACTGGCACAAGTTATTAGAAAAACATGCTGAAAGATATCCTCGAAACAATCATAGGTTTACAAATCAATTGCTGATTGAAGTTACATCTTCAAAAATGCTTTATGGCATAAATTCAAAACGATCTGTCTAAATTAGCGCAATGCTTAGTTGAATTATTTTTAAAAGGAAATAAGGCATAGAGTTGCATTAGCAGAGGGACAGAATACAAATAGAAAAGTAAAAATTTGTTCTTATATAAGCCTTTGCCCAGACCCCATCTGGAGTACTGTGGACAGTTCCATTATCAAATCATAGGAAGGATAATACTGTGCATGAGCAGGTACAAAGGCAGGAAATGAAGGTGATAAGCTATCGGCAATCCAATTTATGAGGAAAGATTAAAGAAGTTGAGCTAGTTTTCTTTGGCAAAGAGGAGGCTACAAAATGATAAAAACTAAGCTAAAAAACTGAGGGTTGATTTTAACACTAGACAAGAACACAGTCTAGTGAGTGATCAGCCAATCTGGAATTGACAGTGTGAGGCCCAGCCAATTATAAAGACCAGGCCTCATTAAAATGCTAATGGCTGCCTTCTGGACCAAAACAGGTCAGAGGTTAGCAGAAAGTAGCTGCACAAATCGAGTGACAGGAGGCCATTACCATGGGAGGGTGCCCAGCAGAAGTGAAAATGGTCAGCTGGGGCTTTGAGAGGGGACTGAAGGGGGATGGGAAGGAAGGAGGAGTAAAGTCCTGGAGTAAGGAAGGCCTGAGATTTCCTTGTGAGACTGGGAGGAGCATTCTTATTCCTCCCACAAGAAAACTACAGAATATTAAAAATAACTTAACTTGCTTTATACTTCTGGTCCTGGACTTGCTGTCAGGTTTGGTTAAGTCACCAGGGCCACCCTCCAGGCCTCAGTTTAAAATTACAATTAGGTTTGATGAGATCATCAACATATTTAAAGAAAGTCCCCTCCCCCAATTTAGGATGGGTGTTCCTTGCTGCTTGCAGTTTAAAATTTGGTAGAATCAAAGTAGTAAGCCAATCCACCCCCCAACCCTTCTTATCTGAATTCAGCCTAGTGAAGGGAGTTTAATTTCCTCCTGAATAATCTGAATAGGTTTAAAGCTCAATTGGTGCGTTTCTACAAGTGGAAGATGTTGAAGCATAAGCTCTTCCGAAGAAGATTCACATTGGACTCGAAATGTTGGGAATGACAGGAATCGTCACGGGCGGGATATAAAATTTGATGGACCAGCAAAAGGTCTGTTGACTTCGGGTGGGAATTTCCTGTCTCGCGGCGGGCTGGACCAGAACATCCTGGCCATTAACTCTGTTTCTCTCTCCACAGATGCTGCCAGACCTGCTGAGTTTTTCCAGCATTTTCCGTTTTTATGTGCGATTATTGCATTTCTTTTGCTTCATTTTGAGTAAGTAATATGCCTAAGTTTTACAAAATGTCACTGTTTAAAATCTTAATTTAAACCACAATACAATAGTATTCTCTGCATGGCTGCAGTTATGACAGCTACTTCCTATTTAATTCTAGAGAAACATGTTTTACATGATTTATTCCATTTTCAAGCACCATTCAAATAGTGCCTAAACATACAGCAGTGAACGCTAAATACACAGTATTTAAACACAACGAAGCCTGTTGACAAGTAATATGACAAAATGCCTTGTTTCAGCAATTGCTCTTGCTGTCAGAAAGAAAAGTTGACGTTTATGATCAATGACAGACAGATTATAGTGTTAATGCTGCATGCATGTTGTAAATTGGATAACAGGGAATGTGTGTTTGCTAATGGACAGCAGAGTCTCAACACCTAGCTTCAGTTGTTGAGCCATTGTTTCAAGGTGAGAACATGATACTGCATCTTAAGATTTAACTCCAGCTTGTTTAGAATGAAGAATATGATACAATGCTATTTCCATCTTACAAGAACATAAGAACTAGGAGCAGGAGTAGGCATTTCAGCCCCTCGAGCCTTCCCCGCCATTCATTACGATCATGGCTGATCTTATGGAACTAGACTTTATGTACAGTCGCAGTGGACGGGAGTCCGTTCTGGAAGCCAGTGTCTTGCTGACTCCCGCCCCTGTCTGTGAAAGATGGTGCATATTATGTGTAGCTGCCAATTAGTGGTTGCCGGGTGGGGAACGAGCTGTAGTGGATGGCGGGATGTACGGCCAATGGCCCGATGAGGGCAGGACATCCGGGCACATAGGTGGCAGGCCGTGACCCAGAAGGAGGTCACAGCCAATAATTTAAAGAGACCCCAGGCACGGGACTGTGTCAGTTGCACCAGGGATCTTCATTTCGAGAGGAACTGAAATTCCTTTTGGTGAATAGAAGTAATCTGAACAATTGCAAGAGGTGAGTGAATATTATTAACTTTGTATGTCCGTTATTAATGATGGGAAGCTTTCAGGACCTTTGGCAGGGAAGAAATAGCATTAGAATGCAGATGAACTGTAACCCTTGTGAATACAAAGTGTTTTGGGAGTTATAGAGCATCAAGCTGTTAAGTCTTTGTGACTCTCCACAGATGGCCAAGAGAAGAGAGCCAGGCGATCGGAAGGGCAAAAAGTCAAGGACAGCCCCAAGGTTCGATGCTGACCCCCTCTGAGCCCTCCTTCAGGCTGTAAGTGATGGAAAAGAGGTCCTCGTGCCTACTGACAGGAAGAGGAGGCCATCCAGCCTGATCAAAGCAGCCTATACAGAGGTCGCAGCAGAAGCAGGCAGCTTTGGATTCATCCAGCGAACTTGGATTCAGTGCCACAATTGCCCGAATTACCATAAGATCTGCAAGGGTCAGTGTGTCACTGTTATGGATATGTACATACATAGAAGATTATGTGAAAGCTCCATTAGGAAATTGTCTTCTGTATTCCCCAAATGTGTGAGGCTGTATAATGTGCACATGGCACTATGCAGGGTCCTGGAGCCTTTAAAGGGTTTTTCTGGGGATGGAAGTGTGGGTGGGAAGCAAAAGTGTAAAAGAAGGCACACTGTTTAGTTCACACAAATAATTTTGAGAAATGTGAAGCTTATAGAGCTGTCATAGCCCATACATAGGAAGGAATGATTGCACTTTAATTGTTGGAGAAGAGGGTGCACAATTCCAGGGAGAGAAGCAGGACTGGAGGTGGTGTGCCAAAGCTGGCCATCCTAACACCCATAGAGGAGGAGGTTCTACAGCAGGTGGCAAATGAGTGGAGCTGGTTCAGTGGTTAAGGTGAAATAGGAGGAAGGCCCCGGGGTGGTGAGATTGTAAGGGGCATCTTTATAATTGAGAATAAGATGTGTTAAGAGGGCTGGGGAGGAGAGGGTGCATGATGCCTGGTATGCTGTCATGAATGAGGCATTGATGGTTTATGATTTTGAAGGCTCTCGTGTACCGGGGAATAAAAAGTGAATGCATGTTGAAAGCTGCAAAATGTAAACTCAAAGTAACAGGCTTGCAGTGCTGGCAAGAAGGAAGCTTGTCTCATCACACTCATCTCAAAGGCAGCATATAGCTTTATCCGTCCCTCTTTTTGTCTCCGACATACATCGATTGCTGCCGTCTCCATCCCCAAGGGTCATGCATTAACCTCAGAGGGTGTAGCATCATATCCTTGCTCTACACCCAGCAGCAGTGCAGATACTAGCCCCTCGGTGGGTATATGCACCTTGGAAGAAGGGATGCGCAAACTTGTGAAGGCCCATGACAGCATGACAGCATGACACACACAGCTGTTGGAGACTGGGATGGGGCAGGCCTCTGGCGGTTGGAGGAGTGCTGCCACTGATCTGTCGAGACCAGATGCTGAGTCCCAGTCAGAGCCTTTGGAGTTGCCTGTCAGGAGGCAGATGCTGGGGGCCCATCACGAGGTGCATGGAGATGCAGCGGAGGTTCTCGAGGGGTTGCGCGTTCTGGCACGGACTTTGGAGCATTGTGGTGACCCACTCTACAGGACAAATGGCTTTTTCCAGACTGGTGACTGTCATGGAGGGCCAAACCCAGCAGGTAACTGATACAATATTGGGAATGTGTTCTGACCTGTACTTTGCCACCTCGTCTCTGTGATCAGAGGCCCAAAGCCAGGGCAATGGGAGGTAGAGGAGCCAGGAGCCACATCCAGCTCCTGGTCCCTTTCAGGAAAGCAGGGAGGGCCAAATGGATCTCATGCTGGAGGGTGAGCAGCAGCTGACGCCATCGGCGGGCACCTCTGATGGAGTCAGGAGTCAGCCTCTCCTCCACCCCTCTGCCATTGGCTCAGGTACCTTCGAATGCCAGTGTGCAGGACACTTCCACCACGCTGGGGCCCTCATGGTTGCCAAAGTCATCCCAGACAAGGGGGCACAAGGGTCAGCAGCTTCTTTCAACTGCCGTCAAGTGGGGAGGGGAGCACCATGCCTCAGCACCCAGAAGAGATTCAAGAAAACCCCACAGTCACATTTGGGTACACATGGGTGAATTTATCAGTATTATTATTTGCACATGTTAATGGCTTTCTTCTTTAAAAAATGATTTCTTGTTTCAACACCTTGCAAAACCTCAGCTGTTTATTTACTGTGTGTGTGTATGAAGTTGGATTCCAGTGAAGTTTTATTTTGTGTAGGTTATTATGTGCATTCAAACAACTGATGTAGTTTGGATGTTTCAGATTGTCCAAGGTGACAAAATGGTTTTCATGTTATGTAGGAGGGCGAAGAATGGAACATTAGCCATTGGACTGATATAAATGGGATACTCCTTTTTTGGAATCTTCTCAGGATAAGAGATTCCCGTGTTTCATGGCTATGCTGACACTCCTGGAATTCTCTTAAACATCTGGCTGATGACCATCACTCTCCATTAGACGAATGGTTTGTCTCCAAATGGTCTGCTCAATGATGGACCTGGTAGTGCTGTAGATCTCATTGTAATGGCGCTCAGCTTCAGTCCTTGTGCTTCTAACCGGTGTCATGAGCCACTGCTTCAAAGGGTAGCCTTTATCCCAAGCAGCCATCCTTCCTAAGCCTTCAGTCCACAGAACATCGCTGGCATCTGGGAATGCCTGAGGATGTTTGAGTCATGGCTGTTCCCCGGGCACCTTGCACACGCCTGCATGATACATTGATAGTGGTTGCACACTATCCAGACATTAATGGAGTGGTACCCTTTCCTGTTAATAAATGCCCCTGGCTGTCTTGCTGGTGCCTTGATGGCAACATGGGTACAATCAATGAGGCCTTGCACACTTGGGAGGCCAGCCATTGTTGCAAATCCTCTGGCTCTTTCCACCTGACTACTAAAGTCTGTAGTGAAGGCAATGAACTGATGGGCGCAGCAAAACATGGCAACTTTATGCAGTAGCGTGCTGCAGGCTGGGTTATTCCACTCAGGTCACCACAGGCAGCCTGAAATGACCTGAATGTGAAGAAGTTTAGCACCATTGTGTCTTTTAATGCCACAGGCCTTTGAGTGGCCACCCGCACATTTGAATGCAATCTCTGGGGGAAGCACATCACATAAAGATGTCACAATGGCTCGTGAAAGGCGAAGTCTCTGAAGGCACTGTCTGCCTGACATTTGCAGATATTTCATACGCACCCTGTAACGCTGGCAGAGTATGGCCTCCACCTGCATCGGTGTACCTACTACATTCTGCCCTCAGCAATCCCTCTCTCCTCAGCAGGTAGGCCCCCTTCCTCCACTTCATGTGGCTTCTGCCCCTGTTCAGCTGGCCTCCTCCATCTCCTTCTCCTCTCCCCCTCAATGGAGGAGGTATCTCGAAGAGAATACACTATGCCCATGTTGCACTCAGCGACAATGCTGGTGCGATGGTCGTTACAGTGTCAACAAGTTTGCAGACATTGTAATGACGTATACCCCTGATAAAGTACAGAAAGTCATGCATAACAAAGATTTGCCAACGAATTATGCTTCATCCGCTAAAGTTAGTCATAGACTTTATATCTGCCCTTTCAGTGACAGTGAAAAAGAAACAATGTTCCCACTTAGTGTAGTATAAGGGTCTGACACATATTGGGTTAATGTGGAACTGAGTACAGTAGCACCTACACAGTTATGTAAGATAGCATATTACCCACACCCAGGGTCAGTCAAGTGTTAGACAGAGCTGTGTGTACCAGCAAGCCTGGAGAGAGCCCCTAGCTTGTACCCTTTACTGTATAATAATCCTAAGAATCAATAAAGACTTAGTTAACCTACATATGACTACGAAGACTTCTTCAGAACGACCAAACTGTAACCAACACCCTACAGCACCTAGTTTCACTTGCAAGCACAGTATTATGTCTTTGGAGATGTATTATTGTAGTTAACTGGACTGCTAACAAGTTTAAATGGGTATTAATTGCCAATTTCAAAATGCATGCAGGCTGCCGATTTTGGAGGATGCTCGTCCACTGTGTTCTTGTGAACAGGCATAATGATGTCATGATGTTGGTTATAATGCTTCTGCAGGACTACAGCAGCCCCCTTTCAGAGCATAAAATTCAGCCCATGGTGTAGGAACAATGCACACAGGCACAAAGTTGTGCTTACTAACTGAAGAGTACGGCCAATCTGTGCACATCACAACAGTAAATGTTAAAAAATTAAATCTAGGGGTGTTATTCATTACACTTCCTGCACCATATTTTGGAATCATCCTTCCTGCCTCACACATCAGCTGATAAGTGGTAGAATGGGTTTCACTTCCAGGATCGGCCTGTCTTTTTGTTTTTTTTAGAGAAAAAAGGAGGACAATCAACTGAAAACCACATCAAATTGGACCAGGCGTGCTCTCTGCCCACTGTAACCCTCATAACTGCATTTACTGAGTGAAGCAATGTGTAACACATTAGTGCTTTCACAGGGTGTGATTCACTAAAGATGCTGTGGCTGAGCTGTGTTGCATATTGCAAATTGATTTATAGCCAAACTCATCCACAAGTGTGCTACCTTTGTCTTTATTTACATCTTTCGGCCTCCTCTCATTGCTGCCTTTCCAATATTTCCATAAGTGTCCTTTCCTGTGTCTGTTCAAGGCGCAGATACGCCACCACTCCCCCACTCCAACCCCTCACAAAAACTAGGCCAATGTGAAGATGAGACAAAGGGCTGAAATTTATGGTCTCCTACCAGTGTATTTGAAGGCAGGGGTGGCGGTGGGGGAGCTCGTAAAATGAAACAGGTGGCCTGCCCGCCATCTTCCTGCCAATCTCCGACCCCTCCCTCATTTTATGGCAGATGAGCAACTTGCCAGGCAGCCCACCCATCCTTGGGCCTATCGAGGCCCTTAAGTGACTCTGATGCTATGATACATGTGGCAGAGGAAGGTGGAGAAAAGGCGAGCAGCCCGGCAGCTTTCACTGTGTAGGCTGCTGTCAGGCAGAAAAGGGTGGGGCAGGGGGAGGTGTACCGCCTTTGTGGCATTCCCCCATGCCAATCAGGAGCACCTCTGGGGTCTGCTTCAGGACATCTGGGTCTTGGCTATGGGCTACTATGGATGATCCTCGAGGTGGTGGAGAGGAAGGTCTAGGTTTGGGAGACAAAGGTGTGCCTGGGTGTGGGAGAGAAAGGTATACCTGGGTGTGGGAGAGGAATGTCTAGGTTTGACTGGGAGACGAAGGTGTGCTGAGGGTTGAGGTTGGGAGGGGGTGGAAACGAAGGTGTCAGGAGAGGTGAGGTTGGGAGAGGGGAAGGGAGAACGGTGGGAGGAGGGTGTAACGGGAGAGAATGCGGCAACTGAGGAGGTAACTTTAAGGGGGGAGGAAAGTGTGAGGGAAGGAGTTCGGAGGGCCAGGGCTTACTTTGGCTGTCCTCCTTTGGGCCGTCTGCTCCTTCTTCAGTGACAGAGGGTGAAGTTGAGGGGGGTCACAGGCAAAGGGACCTCGGAGGGAGAGGACAGCCTCTGAGATTCATAAGTGGATGACCCAGATGCATCTAGCTGCCGCTCCTCTTCCCTTCGGGTGCCCGAGGGCCCCGGCCTGACTCCTTGAGGGGAAGGAGCACCTGGAGGGACATCAAGATGCCCAGTTTCCCCCTCGCATTGCCACTGCAGGGACTCACCATGGCTACCGCGATCGAGTGCAGGTCTGCGCACATCTCCTGCATTCTCCTGGACCAGGGTCTCCGTTGCGTCCACCATCCTTCCCAAGGACACCTCCATGCGCACACATGTGGGCCCCACTCATCAGAGACCAGGCAGACGCATTCCTCTGACTTGTGTGCCACTCTGTTGAGGGCTTCCAACAGCTCTGCATAATGTTACCCCGCCTTCTGCTGACTCTCCACAATGAGTTGGAAGGCTGAATCCAGAGGCTTGTCATCTGACTCAGACCTCACAGATGCCTCTTCCTCAGCAGTCCTCTGAGTGCCGGGGAGCTCAGCTGAGCCTGCCTCCTCCTGCAGTGACCACTAGATTGTGAACCCGAGCCTGCCCTGGATCTAGATCCCACTGAAGTGTGTGTCTCTGCACTGGTGGAGGGTGTGGGTAAGCGCTGCTTATTTCCAACTTTTCAATGGAGGAGCTGTCCTCTTGGCTGGAGTTGAGGGCCTGCCTGGAGGCAGGACTAAATAGAGCTGGAGGACTGCCTGGCTGAGTGCATTGGTCACTTGGCAGAGCACCCAGTGAACCAAAGTAGAAATAAATAGTGCATGGCAGCAGAGTCAAAAGCAGGAGAGAGAGCACTCACAGTTGTATTGAGGGAGGGGTGATGTGGTGCAGGATCCTCACATGGGAGTTTAAGACCATAAGATCATAAGACATAAGAGCAGAAGTAGGCCATTCGGCCCAGTGAGTCTGCTACCGCCATTCAGTGAGATCATGGCTGATCTGATAATCCTCGACTCCACTTTCCTGCCTTTTCCCCATAACCCTTGATTCCCTTACTGATTAAAAATTTGCTTATCTCACCCTTGAATATACTTAATGACCCAGCCTCTACAGCCTTATGTTTGGTACCTTATCGAATGCCTTTTGGAAATCCAAATATATTTCATCTACTGGTTTCCCCTTTATCTTTCCTACTTGTTACCTCCTCAAAGAATTCTAATAAATTTGTCAGGCATGACTTACCCTTCATGAAGCCATGCTGACTCTGCTTGATTATATTATGTATTTCTAAACGCTCTGCTATTACATCCTTTATAATAGACTCTAACATTTCCCAATGACAGATGTTAAGCTAACTGGCCGATTGTTATCTGTTTTTTGTCTCCCTCCCATTTTGAATAATGTGTTACCTTGGCAGTTTTCCAATTTTCTGGGACTTTTCCAGAATCTAAGGATTCTTGGAAGATTACTACCAGTGCATCCACTATCTCTGCAGCAATTCCCTTTAATATCCTACGATGCAACCCATCAGGTCCAGGTGACTTATCGGCCTTTCGCCCCATTAGTTTCCCTAGTACTTTCTCTCTAGTGAAGGTTATTGAATTTATTCACTGCCCCCCCTCCTTTTGCCCCTTGATTATTTAGTATTTTTGGAATGCTATTAGTATTTTCTACTGTGAAGACTGAAGCAAAGTATTTATTCAATTCCTCTGCCATTTCCTGGTTCCCAATTATTATTCCCTCAATCTCATTCTCTAAGGGGCCTATGTTCATTTTGGCCTCTCTCTTCCTTTTTATATATTTAAAGAAGCTCTTACTGTCAGTTTTCATATTACTAGCTAGTTTACCCTCAAAGTTTATTTTCTCCCTCTTCATTATTTTTTTGGTCATCTTCTGTTAGTTTTTAAAACTTTCCCAATCCTCTGGTTTACCACTAATCTTTGCCACATTGTATGTTTTTTCTTTCACTTTGATACTATCCTTAACTTCCTTGGTTAACCATAGTTGGTTTATCCCCTTCCTACAATCCTTCTTCCTCACTGGGATGTATCTTTGTTGTGAGTCATGAACTATTTTCGTAAACATCTGCCATTGTTCCTCAACCATTTTTTCTCCTAAACTACTTTCCCAGTCCACTCCAGCCAACTCTACCCTCAATCCATTGTAATTACCCTTATTTAAGTTTAGCACAGTTGTTTCTGAACTAAGTTTCTCACTCTCAAACCGAATGCTAAATTCCATCATGTTATGGTTACCGTTTCCTAGGAGATCTTTTACTCTGAGATCATTTATTAAACCTGCTTCATTCCACATTACCAAATCCAAATTAGCCTGATCCCTGGTTGGGTCCACAACATATTCTTCTAGGAAACTGTCCGTATGAATTCTTTCCCGTGGCTACCTCTGCCAATTTGATTTTCCTAATCTACATGGAGATTAAAGTCACCCATGATTAATACACTGCCTTTTTTACATGCCCTCATTATTTCCTGATTTATTCTCTGTCTGACAGCATAGCTACTGTCAGGGGGCCTATAGACTACTCCCACCAGCATCTTCTTCCCCTTGTTATTTCTTACCTTCACCCATTTGGATTCCATATCTTCCATTCCAAGATCATTTCTTGCTATCGTACTTATTCCATCTCGTACTAACAAAGATACCCCACCACCTTTCCTTCCTGCCTGTCCTTTCAAAAAGTCTCATACGCCTGAATACTTAGTTCCGAGCTTTGATCTCATTGTAACTATGTCTCCGTGATGCCTATAAGATCATGCCCATTAACCTCTATTTGTGCCGTTAATTCATTTATTTTGTTCCCGATACTACGTGCATTTCAGTAAAGAGCCATTAATTTTGCCTTTTTACCATTTTTTCCTCCTTTGATCCCATTTGCTGCTGTTTTTTTAGGTATGCACACTCTGTCCATTCCTGTCACACTCTGGGTATCATTACTTAAGCATCTGCATTGCAATGCTGCCATATCCTTTTGCTTTGTAAGCCTACTTATCCCCTCTCCAGAACCCTTACCCCTCTATTTAGTTTAAAGCCCTCTCTATAGCCCAGTTATTCAATTCACCAGGACACTGGTCCCAGCATGGTTCAAGTGATGCCCATCCCACCGGAACAGCTCCCTTCTACCCCAGTACTGATGCCAGTGCCCCATGAACTGAAACCCACTCCTCCCACACCAATCTTTGAGCCATGCATTTAACTCCTTGACTTTATTTACCCTTTGCCAGTTTGCCTGTGGTTCAGGTAGTAATCCTGAGATTATTACCTTGGAGGTTCTGCTTTTTAATTTAGCTCCGACCTGTTAAAATTCTTTCAACAGAACCTCCTTTCTAGTCCTATCAACGTCATTGGTACCAATGTGGACGATAACAACCTCCCCTCCCCTCCCACTCCAAATTCCTCTCCAACCCTGAGGAGATGTCCTTAACCTGGCACCGGGCAGGCAACTCAGCCTTTGGGACTCACACTCATGGCTGCAGAGAACAGTATCAATCCCCCTAATTATACTGTGCCCTATCACTACTATGTTCCTATTTCCTCCTCCCACTTGAATGGCTCCCTGCACCATGGTGCTGTGGTCAGTTTGTTCATGCTCCCTTCAGTCTCTGCTCTCATCCACACAGCCTGCAAGAACCTCGTAACTGTTGGACAATTTCAGGGTCTCCTTGAACACTACCTCTTGGGTCCCCATACCTGCCTCACCTGCAGTCAAACCCCCCTGTCCCTGATCACAGACCAAATTTGAATGACCTAATCTGAGGGGTGTGATCACCTCCTGGAGCAAAGTGTCCAGGTAATTTTCCCCCTCTCTGATGTGGCGCAATGTCTGCAGCTCATACTCCAGCTCCTTAACTCAGATCCAAAGTTCCTGGACATGCAAACACTTACTCCAGATGTGTTTGCTCCTGATCACCTTGGTGTCCAGCAGCTCCCACAGGACACAGCAGCAACATAATGCCCGTCCTGCCATTGCTATCTTATTTTATTTAATTTATTAAGTAATAGCTCTAGTATCCCTGCTCTTTACACTTTATTGAAATTAATTATTTACATCAGTATCGATCTTTTACTTAACAAGCTATTTTTAAGAAAGAGAAAATAAAGACTAGAGATCTAAATACTAACCATAAACCTCAATTTTAATCTAAAGGCTAGAAATATTCACCAACCCAACTCACCAATCAGCTGCTCTCCGCGATCTTTTTAATGAAGTCTTCCCGCTCTAGTTTAAATAAACTCCACAAGTTCACCCACTCTCTGTTTTAAATAAAGCCCACGCTCATCCACTCTCTGTTATAAATGAAGTCCGGACTCACCCTGCTTTCTTTTTAAATGAAGCCTATACTCACCCATCCTCTGTTTACTCGCTCACTCGCTCTTTGTTTAAATAAAATCCACGCTCACTCGCTCTTTGTTTAAATAAAATCCACACTCACTCGCTCTTTGTTTAAATAAAATCTACGCTCACTCGCTCTTTGTTTAAATAAAATCCACGCTCACTCGCTCTTTGTTTAAATTAAGTCCCACTGACTCCACTGTCGCTGCAGGCATGGCTCACATTCTCACCAGTGAGCACAATGGCATGCTCCTCAAAATGAGTGAGGGGCCAAATGTGGTCCACCACCCACCCCCCCACCACCCTTAACCCCAGTCTGGGACTTCTTCCTGCTGCTGTGAGCCAGCTTCTCCCATATAAAAACAGATGGAAAGAGTGTGAGCAGGACACATGGCACTGCATGGAATGTTTGTGTGCTGAGCGGAGCCATGGACGGGATGTGGACATGAGTTCCAGAGGGTATGAGCCTGATGGAGATGTGAGGGTGTGTGTGAGAGTTAGTGGTGTTGTCCCTTGAGGTGCGAGATCCCTGTGGATGTGTGATGAGTTTGTGAGTGTGTGATTTGAGAGTGATGGGCAGAGTGATTTATCCTGGAGGAACAGATGAGACTATTCATCCTCTCCCTACACTGGGTGGCTGTCCTCTTTTGCAGGGCATTGGCGCTGACCACCGCTGCCACCGCCTAACATGCTGGATTGGTGACCTTGCTTGCTGGCCTTTGCCCAGAGACGGGGTAGAGGACTTCATGGCGAGCCTCCACTGCATCCAGTAGGCACTCGAGGGAGGCATCACTAAATCTGGGGGCAGCATGGTTCCTCCCTTTGGCAGCCATGAGTTTGCCCCAGCTTCCTATCCCCTGAAAAGCACTAGCTCTGTACAGGAGGCAGCCTTTAAATATGGCGCCCGGTTTACTGGAGGCTTGAGATGACAGCAGAAGCCGGCCCCCCCAGGGGCCCAGCACATTTCCCTGGAATGTCTAATTAATGAGGCGGGAATCAGACGATGCAGCATTAAAAGCCACCATTGTGGCCAGTGGGTAAAACAACCTTTTTCTTGCCCGCTACCGCACTCTGTGCAAATCTGGGGCGATTCCACCCTTTGTGACGGCAATATGGTTCTGTTGCCATTGAAACAGCATTGTCGCATGACTTGAAGGAGGTAAGGGAAGATGATTTAAAGGTACAACTGACAGTTATTGCCACTGGCAATCTTGTTCTAAGGTGCACAGTGCTCTGTATCCGACTATCTGCTGCATGCAGAGCCTGTGTAGTCAGTTCTGCAAAGTTATTAGCAGGTAGATGTGCCTTTGCCACTAAATGTAAATAGGTGGGTACCATTAGAAAGCCATTGTTCCAATACACATGACCAAACTAAAAGAATGCACAGAATGCTGGACACACAGCAGAGTGCTGTGAGCTAAGTTGAAACAGAAAAGAAAGAAAGCAAGGATGTTCAGGAATAATTTTGCCCTAATCTTACCATAGTGTTCTTTAAATGCATGTTGGTTAAAAAGCACACTTTACATAGCAGCCAATCATAAGAAGGAGATTTGAATTAAATGTCAATCACAATTAAGCAAACGTTATGCCAAGGCAGGACAAGGGAGGCAAGCGAAGCCTGGAAGCAGGGGTGGGGAGGGTGGAGCGAAGGCTGGACAGAGGAGGCAGGCTTATAGGGGAAGGGTGGGGAGAATGCCCAGGAAAGTGGGAGACGTGGAATGCTGGAGGAAGTGGGGGGAGGGCAGTCTCCATGTAAGAGCGAGGGAGTGTCTTGAAGGGCAGGGTTGTTGTTGTTGACAGTGGGATCCTGAGGGTAGAACTCAGGGCACTGATGATAGGAAGGAACAGTCACAGTCAGAGGGGGTCAGCAATGAGGGGTGGAGATAGGTGGTTCAGGTAACAGGAGGGGGCAGGGTGGGCCTGGGGACAGTAACGCAAGTCAGCTCTGAGAGGAGGAATGGCATGTGGAGGTGAATTGTGATAGGCTCCATTGTAACGGTGTGGGTGGGGGAGGGGGGAGGTTTATGGATGACAGAGAGGAATGGTGATATTGGGCTGGTCTATGGTAATGGGGGAAAGTTGGCAGGTGACTAGGGGAGGGTAGAAGGTGGTGAAGTGAGTTTGAAAGGTGACACGTACCATTTTCCAAATCTGTCCTTGACCGTGCAGTTAGTCGGCCAGCGAGATCGCTTAGTGTGGGAGGAGGGTCTTTTTGGGTGGGTGGAGTTCAAGGTCAGCACAAGTGGCTGACCAAAGGGACAGCATAATAATTATGAGGCAACTGGATATCAAAGATTCTCACTTGTGTTGTCTCTATAGTGAAGCTCGCATTGCAGCAGGCTTGTTCTCGACTCATAGGTCTCATAACATGAACCCAGCAAAGTGTGGAACTGCTGTTCATCTGTGCCATTTGCCATCGGCAGCAGTCAGAGGCAGGGATGAGTGGAGGAATGGAGGTGGATGCCTCCAAGGGGCATGGTTGATAGATGGCAGCCAACTTGCGACGCCAAACCTCCATCCTCCTGGGTAAATGGTCATAGCTGGCAAGGTATTATGAACACCGCTACCTGGAAGTTCCCCTCCAAACCACTCACCATCCTTACTTATATATAAGGAATTTATCACTGTTCCTTCACTGTCGCTGGGTCAAAATCCTAGAATTCCCTCCCTAATAGCACCGTGGGTATACCTACACCCTGGTCAAAGAGCAATGTCTCCATATGCATTTATTTATGAATGGGAGGAACACCCTTCTCTGGCTGTCCAGGATGTTCTTTACCTGGTAGGGGTGAGGTGGGGATGCCATGTCTAGACGGAGGCCAGGAGAAGGGCTTAGATGGCTTAGCACTTGCCTGTTGGCTTTGAAATGGAGGGGAATCTGTAAGGATATGCTCACTTAATGTATCACTTTAATTCATTCACACATCCCCTGAGGTGACGATGCTGCAGGCTGCAGGCAACCCTGCCTTGGTGATCGCTCTCATCCAGATGAGGAGAAAGAGGGCTTGTTGCAGGTTGGCACAGGCCCAGGAGCAAAAAGAGGCAGTGGAACCTCAAGAAGTTCAAGATGCTGGCAAACAGGGTACACTGCAATGGCAAGCATTGGCCCAAGCATGGGTGTATCACCAGTGGTGTTCTTATCCAGAGATGAGTGAAAGGCAATGCCAGAGGTGCCCTCGTATGCCCCGGGATGTGGTTGCTCCCATCTACCAGGTTGTCCAGTATGAGCTGTGGCCGCGAGGACTCTGGAGGGGTAATGTGGAGCTCCTGGTCTGCAGTGAGTGAATGGCTGCCTGGGTGCCATTTAAACATGATGCCAGGACCATAAGGTATTTGCAGGGCAGGCGACTTGCTGCCCACTCTGCCATGGATTTCACCGAGCTCCTCGCTAATGCATAATTAATGAGCTGAACAGCAGAAGATCAAATGTGTCCGGCTGTCCCCCCCTCCAGTGGGAATCAGGCCGACTTTCCCACTTGCCACTGGACTTAGACTCTGGAATGGAAGATTCTGCCCCAGAGTGGGTAATGAGCAATGTGAGTGTAATAGGTTTTGCAGTATGCAAGCCAGATCTCAGGGTAAAACCATCAATGCTAGATTGATTATACCATTGCTTAAAGTGTACAATCACAGGCCTTATATTGCCTTTGGTTTGCCATGTCCTATTTAGCAAGATGGTTAAGTAAATTAAGTGGTCTTTTATCATTTTAGGGATCTAAGTTTTACTCTGAAGAGCTGTGGTGAATCGAGATCTTGAAACAAAACACTGCAGAGCAGGGAAATTATCTTTGCTACAAAGGGAATGCTCAGATATGAGCTAATGTTACAACTTGGATGTCACAGAGGTAGAATAGGGATCAGACCAGTCAAGATAAATTTCGCAGTAGTATCTACACTGCAATTTTTTTTTATTCTTTCATGGTATGCAGGCATCACTGGCAAGGCCAGCATTTGTTGCGCATCCCTAGTTGCTCTTGAATTGAGCAGCTTGCTAGGCCATTTCAGAGGGCTGTTAAGAGTCAACCAGATAAAGATGGCAGATTTCCTTCCCTAAAGAGGCATTAGTGAACCAGATGGGCTTTTACACAAATTGGTGATAATTGCCATGGTCACCATTACTGACCAAGCTTTCAATTCCAGATTTATTAATTGAATTTAAATTCCACCAGCTGCTGTGTCCCCTGAGCATTAGATCATAGGTCTCTGGATTCTACTCCAGTAACATTACCATTACATCACGGTCTCCTCTGCAAATTTCCAAAATGAAAAATGTTATTGAGCTTGGCCACAGGCCAGTATGTGGCAATGATGAGAAGTGGAGTCTCGTCACAAACCAATACAAGAAAACAGATTATGTTTCCAGACTGATTCCTGGAAAACAAATAAATAAGCCCTGATTTTATAATGTCAAAAATGGGATTGTGTTGATTCAGGGCACAGGCACACATAAACATGGGACAACATTTTAACTGCTGAGGTGCTGGGGTGGCAGGGTAAGGGGGAAGGTTTGGGTGCAGGTGGGAGTTTATATCTGAAAAATACCAGCAGCTTAGAAACCTGACATGTTCCCACCCACCTCTGGGTTTCGCTGCAGCATATTCCAAGGGGAGCGGGGAAAGCCCCCTGGAGCTGTTGGGTTACATAATCAATGAATTGAGTCTTCAACACAGAATTCTGACTTAACAGCTTTTCCTGAGTTGTGTGGAACTAGCCAGGGTTAGCAAGGCTGGGGTGTGGCAGGGAGTTATTGATCAATGAAACTGAAAGACTTGAAAGCCTTTAAAGAGTGAAGCTGCGGAGCTGCTGGCCTGCCTATGTGAAAGCCCTTTGCTTGTAGCACCTATACTGAGGGTGTGCTTTCACTGCTTGAGAGGTGATTTCCAACTTTTATGAAGTCATTTCATTGGCCTTGGGCTTTACTCACCTTGATCTTATCTTCTCTGCTGGCAGTCTTCACTGCAATATGGAGCATCTTATGCAGCTCCACATTGGACCTCTGATGAGGAACAGGAGGAACAGCAATAACAACACCAAGATTAATACCAGCAGCACCAGTTGCCTTTCCATCAGCCAAACATTGCTCCATAGGACAGAAGGGGTGGACACAGAGATCCAGCTCAAAGGAGGCAAGACCCCCAACACAGGGTCCACAGGCCCAGAATCAGCTTTCTTGACATATGTGAGCACCAGTGCCTCAGGAGGTTCAGGCTTTCACAACAGGTCTTTGGTGACATCTGCAGCCTCCTAGAATAAGACCTCCTTCACAGTGGACTAGTGGGCACAGATTGCCAGTCACCTTCAAAGTGGCTATCACTGGATGACCAACTACGGTTCTCTGATTCTCCCTCAAGTTCTGTGCTTTCTTCTGCTGCAAGGAGATGAAGCAGAGAGTTATGTGAGAAATGGAATGTGTGGAAAGGACAGAATGATACCAATTGCGATGAATGGGTGTGAAATAGAAATAAGACGAAAGCGAATGTCAATGTTGGCCATTCAAATGGGGATGTGAGGTGGTGCCTTGTGAGTGAGCACAAGTGGAGTTGCAAGGTGTTTTGGTCTGTGCAGGAGAATCCTGGGGAAGTCAGAATGTGGTGATTGGCATCTAAAAGTATTGTGCCGCTCACCTTTCCTGCCATCATAAGGTCACTGGGTCTCTTAAGGCAATGCCTCCGTGTTCGAAGGACTACAGTCCTGCTGCTCACCTCGGCCACTTACATGCTTGCCTGCTTAGTTTGAGAGGCTGGCCTCTTCCCCTCATCCGCAGGAAGCAGCACTTCAGTACCTCACACAACAGAATCTCTCAGAAAGAGTCAGAGACCAGGGGAGAAGCTTTCCCACGTCTCTTCCCATCCTGTGGTTGCCAAAGCCTCAGGAAACAATGTGGAATTCAGCTACTCTGACCTCCGCCGAGATCCCACTAACTAGAATCCTTCCTTTCACAGTTGTGGATTGTCATCATGCCTGCACATTGATTGGTCAGGAAACCCAGAAACAGGGTGCTAATGTTGTGGCTGAGGTAACCATTGCCAAGCCCGTTTTAATAGCAAATAGGTTCCCTAGCTGCTGTCGACCCCACTGCTCTAGTTATATTAAAATTTCACCCATAGTGCCAGCTCAGGGCTGAGGATGCTGCATTTTGCAACGGGACCTCCTCTTCCTAATTTGAACGGTCGACTGCCACAAGAAAACCTTGCAGTGAAACCTTGGTCATTAACACATTTTTTTGGGGGTTAAAAAATCTGCAAGACAGCAGCCCAACATCAAAAGGAGAGATTGGGACAGTGGCAGAAAAGTGGGCAGGTTTTTCCCGACAGGACCACAGAGGTGTGTGGGCCACTCTGCTTCCTTTGAATCTGTAGAGTTGTAAGTATTGCTGCTGAAATTGCCCCAAAGGATGGTGCTCCTATTTGGAACAGAAGGCCATCTTCCTTAATAACACAGGCGCCAACTAAGTGGAACAAGGTGGAGCAAGGCCACTACTGTCATCTCAGTCCCTTGTACATGCCTGTAAAAATGGAAGAAATTGGCTGATTGCAAGATAGAGTTGAGTGTGCTACTCGCTTTTGCACATATTTCCTGGGTGGCTGATCAACCATGGCACAACTAGAAGTTGGGACCTGCCATCCCTCTGAGCGGTACAATGTGAATGACAACCATTGCCCTTTTGTTATCACCTTTTCATTGTGTCTAAGCTGCGTAGTACATTATTTCTTGAAGGAGGTGGCAGTTGAACAGCGGATAATTCTGCAATGGAAATATAACTATTGGCAGGAAAGCCCAATGAAATGCTCACGGCCACCTCTGCTTGCAGCTACCAGGGTGAGCTGGTGGGCTCAGGAATGATCTAGTGGGAGTTGTGCACCATGGGACTGCTGACTTGAAAGAAACCAACAGCGAGCTGTAGGCAAAAACTAAATCTGTAAGTTCAGCTATTGAAGTCATAAACAGTCAGGATGCAAATCTTGAAAGTATGGCAGCCTAGTTTCAAGTGGTGAAGCTGTTTAACAAATAGATTGTAGGCCTCCCAATATCAGTTTTAAACAGGTACTCAGCAAATAGACTGTAAAAATACATAGGGAGCCCGGAGGGTGGCTAATTTACTTATAGTTGCATAAGTGCGTAATGAGGTCAGTGCATAATGTAGTCTCCAAAATAGCAAATTCTTTTTTTTCCACAGAATTAAGCATTCATTGTCATCCTTTCTGATTCTGCAGCTCGCATGCACTCTGCAGTGGAATCAATCCCCATAAACTGTACAACATTGGGAAACAATTGGTCTGGAATGATAATCATATGCAGCAGCTAATATGATTTTGATACAGTTGACCAAGGTCAGGTCAGGTCAAGTCAGACCTAGCAATTGATGTAAAGTCAGGTCTGGTAATGACAATCAGGCAGGGAATGTCATGACCTAAACATCTCCCTAAATGTACCACTATGTCTGTCAACATTATGCTGAAACTTGAAAAGACACTCATTTGTGCAATTGGTAGCAGGTCCAAATTGGGAATTCAGGGTTTATTTTCCATTATTATCATCCCCAGTGACTTGTGCTTCCGTCCATTGCTCAAGTTAATCACAGTCTTAAACAAATCCATAACTAGAAATATATGTCTTCTGTTTGTTTTACTATTTGCCTTTTGTGATCAAAGTGAGACACAACACAGCACTAGGAACATGCTTTTGGATCCATTTATATTTCTGCTGGTATTATTTACCAGTATTTATATCTACTTCTTATTACACTTTACAAAAGAAACATATCCCCCCATCGCACAATTTCTCCTGTAGCAGAAAGTGATGAATCAGATAAACAACCCACTATTTGGCTGTGTGTAATTGACATACACAGCGACACAACATTTTCTCTAATACTATGGCCATCATCTATATGTAGTGTACAATACATTTTGGAACATGGGCAGAAATTTCTCCCCGTCGGGGGTGTTGTCAGGGGGTGGCCGCGAACCTGATCGGCGCCCCCGATCGGGACCGCGTCGCCATTTTACGTGGACGGGCCAATTAAGGTCAATCCAGCGTGATGCGCACCCGGAAGCGCTGAGCGCTCCCTGTGCGGGCAAGGAGGGATTCCCTGAGCCGGGACCTGCGCTTTCTCGCGCATGCATGCAAAAGAGTGCAGAAATCTCCCTGAGGCACAGAGCTACCTTAGGGAGATTACGTTCAGAATGAAAGTTTTTATTAAAGACAGTAAAAAATTATTTAGACATGACCCCTCATGGGACAGCGTCACATGAGCTGGGACATGTTTATCAAATGTTAGAACATTTTTAATTTAATTAATAAACCCTTCATGAAACCTCATCCTGCCCGTGGATGAGGTTTCATGAAAAATGTGAAGGCCGCCTGGGCTCTTCGTCTGCCCGGCAACCTTAAGGTTGGACAGGAAGCATTCTTAACTACTTTAATTACTTTCTTAATGGCCTTAATAGGCCTTTGACAGTTTGGTGGGTGCACTGCCGACTCGGCTGCGCGCCCACCAAACTGAAAATCACGGTGACATCGGGACGCCCGCCTGACGTCACTGTGAACCATTTTATGCATCAGCGAGTGGCCCCGCCCCCGTTCACCGACGTGAAAATTCTTCCCATGAGATCAGTGCAGCACACATTAACCCGTTACTACTTTTACCTGTACTTTGTGGAACGAATTTTGAAACATGCAAACCTTTCTTCTGAACAGCATACAGTTTACAATATACAGTGCTTCCTATCATTAACCTAATACTGCATGCAGCAAGCAATTTATCCAACTGTAAATCACCAAAAATATGACACAACATAGAGGAATCTATTTTAAATTGATTTTCCTTACCAAGAGTTTTTTAAAACAAATAGTGAATTGTTTCTTCTGTAAATAGATTTTTATGTATAAAAACGTATTGTTGCATACATGTTTGTCTAAAATTATTAAAATTGTATTTCTTTCAGTCCACTTAGCTAAGTCTGTTAACCAGTTAGCAGATTGGGGAATGGTTTAGTTTCCATAGAATCATAGAAGCCCATTGTGTTTTTACTGATTCTTTGCCAGAACAAACAAAATAATTGGGGCACCCTGCTCTCTCCCATATCTTCTATTGTTATAGATATTTACATAGTTTTGCATTAAAATATACAAATATCCCTACCTCAACAATTTCCTGTGGCAAAGCATTCCACATTCCTATAGTCTTTCCATCAAGAAAGCATTCCTAATCTCGCTTCTCTGTCTCTTAGTGAGGATTTAAATTGCTGCCCCCTATCACTGACCCTTTTAACAGAAAAAATAGTATTTCATTATTCACTCTATCAAAATTCTTCAAAATTTTACAAATCTCAATTAACTCTCCTCTTAGCTTTCTTTGCTACAGTAGAAATAATTCCAGTGTCTCAATCCATCCTCATAACTATATCTTCTGTCCCTGACGCTGTCTCAGTGAATCTAAAATGCACCTTCTCTATGGCCTTAATATTATCTCTATAATGGAGCCCACAAGCTGCGCACAGTACAGTAGCCATGGCCTAATATTTGCGCAAATTCAGCATTAACTTTTTAGTCTATGTACCTAATTATACAACCCAAAATTTTTATATAATTCTTATTGTCTCCTATCTCTATAGGTGGCCTGTGTGTACACTTGATATATCTAATCTGTTAATACTAAATTGCATTATTTCATGCCTCCCAGAGTCCCCAGAAAAGGGTGGGAACTGCATCCAGCCTAAAAGCTATTCTGGAGCTGTAAGAATTTGAGGAACCATACTATTGGCTGAAAAATATTCCTTAGCAAGGACCGGTGATGAAATTAATTCATCTCTTGTTTCAGTGATGCAATTGCTTTCCTGTCCACATAGACATCCATCCTTTATTTGCTAAATCAGGAGCTGATTCAATTGTTCTGTACATTCTTCAATTGAGATAATAGTTCCTACACCAGGTGGCAGCCCATTTTCCACATCAAAGACAGTAGCCATGAAGAATCTATTCCCTGAGTTAACAAATAGCTCCTTTAGCTCATAGTCATGTTCCCTGCCTCTCCCCTCTTGAGTTTGTAGAGATGTACATATGAAGTAATTTCATAGCAGATTTCTTATCTTGTCCGATGAGTTCAATAGCAATTTCCAATTAGTAATTTCCCTTCCTTTGTGTCGAGAAATCTCCACCCAGCCACTTCCATCATTCTAAAATCAAGTCTCATTTTTTGATTTTAAGGCCTTAGTAAAACAACCATCCACCTCAATCCTTTTCTTTCTATCTCTTATAAATATTTTAAACCCAGCTACATAAAATTAATGCCCATTCTCTGGTTTTAGCTACGTATGTTTTAGGCTAACTCTATGGGCAGGATCTTTCCGATGGCAGGGTTTCCTTCCACCCCACAACCCATTCCCCTCACCCCACCCCCACCACACAAAGAGTCAGGGGGATGATCACAGCAGCTCCGCAGCAATTTAACAGTATGAGCAAAGTTTGAACAGTTTGGTACACATGGAAGTTGCAATTGCATGTGCTCAGTGCCCATGTGCTCACAGGGCACTGTTTAGTACTGCCCAGTTGTGACCAGCTTGTTGGTGATAATTCAAAGAAATTAAACAGTGGTTAAGAAGACTGCCCATTTAATAATGAAATATTGTGTTCTTCTCAAACTAAGTTTTATTACAACCAAGGTAATTCAAAAAGAATTTGAAGACTGCCTTTTGGAGGTTTATTACCTACACAAATATGGCTCATACAATAATACCAACAATTCTGAGCATTTAATGTAAAAAAAAATCCAAAGCACTTCACAGAATAAATAAATAAGGAGATCAAATGTGAACAATAGTGGGGTAGTTGACCAAAATTTGGTCAAAAATGTGGGTTTTAAGACGTGGAAAGAGAGAGGGTCTTGAAATGGAGTTTATTATTTACATCCTTGCGGGCTGAAGGATCTGCAACCAAAAGTGGAACAACTGAAGACAGGGATGTACAGAATGCTCTAAAGATTGGTGGGTATGGGAGGGGCTGTAAGGCTGGTGGAGGTTGCAGAGCTAGGGTGGGCTATGTCATTTTGCTACAAGTTTTGGCATTGCATTATGTCTACTGCAATTTCTGTGAAATAGCTGCATAAATATTCAAATTTCAAGGCTTTCTGCAGCTCTCCCACCAAAGACAGACTGTCTTCAGATTAGGTGTCAGCAAGAGGGGCGGCCTGCTGATGTGCCCTGTTCAAGACAGAGTTAAAATGCCACCGGAGTCATAATGAAATCATAGGACCCTTGTTAATATTTTGCACAAGGTTTTCATCTGAGTTTAGTTCCAAAACCATTGGGTTTAAAATTGGAACTCAATGGGAATGGAGCGGGAGATGAAGCTGATCCATTTTAACAGCTAGCCTACTCCATTGCCGATAAATGTGGAGTTTTAAATTCCTTCCAAAATGCGAGTATCAACTACTGCTTACATGGTTTCAGCCAACATCACCCAACACACAGTAAGTATCCTTACTTACTCTGCCAATCGGTTACCCAAATGCTGCAATCTACTTGAAGAAGTCAATCTGTGGGGGAAGAAGTGGGGAGATTCAAATTTGGTGGATGCTCAAAGTCAATAGAATGGAAAATCAGGGTGGGATGTACAATGGGTGACTGATCTGCTACCGTCCATTTCACCCCTCCCCACCACCACCACTGCCACACACCCCACAACTGATGAATCTGAATTTCACCTCCACAGTGCTCAACTGAAAGAAGGCATCAGTATAGGTTTATGTTAACTCACAAATATATAAGAAAAACAGTTGCCTGCTTTGGCAAATGTTGAAGAATCCACATCCAAATCCTCGCTGAAATAATCAATTGTTACATATGATTATTTCCTACAGCTCCATTAGGAATTAAAAGGAAGAGATCAAACTGATATTATTTGTTTCATATAGACTGCTGTGAATTAAGCATGAATGAATATATTTGCAGGAACTATAGATGCCGGAAATAATTTTCTTTAAACAATGGAATAATATATTATGAAAGGTTATAAAAGGTCATTCATGACTTCACAAGCGTGAAAGCCTCAAAATTTATGGTTGCTGAGAGTTCAAAAGGACTTTAATTAGTAGATTTTAACTTTTGAGCACGTTGAGCGGTGGAGTGAAGCAGCCGCCTATCCATTCCAGGGCAAAGAGGACAGAGTCCTTGTGAGGCTCAGGCCTCATTTAGATGGAATCAGAGAGCTGCAGGTGCCATAAGAGCATCATGATATAGCTAGCTAGTTTGGGGCCTGTGAAAGGTCAGCCCAAAGCTAAGTACAGGGACCAGGGGTAGGGGGATGGGAGGCGAGGCAAGGCAAAAGATTCTGGGCTGGCAGTGCCCAAAGGTGTTTTGGGTGGAGTCAGAAGGGCTAGTCCTTGCATCTGGGGTCCCAAGCACACCATAGGAGCTGGATATGCATAACCAAGAGGCCTACTGCTTGAAACAAGTCGACACTTCAACCACCCAAGGAAGACCCCTTTCAAAATGGCCGAGTTTGGGGTTAACAGGGTGATAAGCGTATTGGTCTCATTTTGAGATCATTGTTAGCCCTTTGACATCAATATCAGCCAGTCAAAACCATCTGAAAGAAATAAAGCAGTAATATGAAGGTATCAGATAATATCCATTTATTATACAAACATCAAACAAAGCTGAAGCGATGAAAGAGATTGTCTGACGTTTTAAATTATAATATTTTACTGAACTGTTTTTAATGTGCATTTGAGTAGAATGTGGTTTCCATGGTGACAATGCTTAAAGATTTATTTGGCTACCAGTAGTTTGTTTGGTGACTTAAAGTGTATGGAGTGATACTTAACTACATGCAGTGAATTGTGAAGTGGATTTAAATATTACTGGGAAGTGATGACAAGGACTTTTGATCATTGTATTCAAGTAGCTGATTATCATGATCAGCCTAAAAATTGAGGCTGGGTGGGAAATGGCCCTAAATGGCCAATAATTGGCCACTTAAGGGCTTCAACTGGGGCAAGGGCGGGCTTTCCGCCCAAGGCTGTGCCCGCCCCAGCCTAAAATTGCTCTGCGGTCAGGGCGAGGGGGAATCCCAGAGGGAATCCTGTCCCTTCAATTTCATGACCCCCTCCCCCCCGCCTAAAAACCGACAATTAAGAGGGCAGTTAAGCCCATTAATGGCGCGATTTTCTCCGATTTTCCGTGGCCCATCCAACCTTCCGGTTGGTGGACGGGCGAATCGGTCAAGCGGACTTTGCATTTTTCATCAAGCCTCATCCAAGGGCGGGATGAGGTTTCCATTATTAAATAAAATAAAAATGAACATCTGTGGGGCAGCATTTTTAACAGTTATATTTTCAGGTGATCGATTGTAATGCATGCACATTTTTTTGCAGCTTTTTAAACCTTTACTTGGTGATTTTCGGGCCTGCAGCTTCCCTGAGGCAGCTGTCTGCCTTCAGGGAGCTTTCTCGCAGCGCTCACCCACACCCGTGGAAACGTCATCGCCCGCCCTTTTCCCGCCTCCACCACAGCAGCGCTGAGCTGTTCAGTGTGCATTTCATGCTGGATGCTGGCTGTTAATTGGCTGCTGTGTGGACACATTTATTAAAATCCATCTGGTCTAAATACTGCAATGAAATGTCAGCATGAAATCGCAGTGGGGGTGGAGGTGGGGGGGGGGTCGATTGGGCTCAAGGGCCCATTTCCCGGCTACTCCTTGGCCTGCCGGTCGCATGAGCCTGCCAAAGGTAAAATTCAGGCCGTTTTTTTTTCTGTTCGTATTTAGGCTCGCAAGAGCCTTTGTACAATGTACTATTACATTTGTTTTTGCTATAAGGACCATTACTGCCACTAACTTCCAAATGAGAATGCCACCATCTGAAGTGTTTGGAAGGAAAAGGAGGTCCAACAGGAGTGAACCCTTCTTGAGGAGCAAGGAGCAGAATTTCTCCCCTGACTCCAGGCATCGCAGTGGCCTGACATTGATGTCTGCTTCACTGGCAAGCTGCCTGGGAACGTACAGCAGACATGCCTGCTAGGGGCCTAATTTTGATAAATCCTGGGGGATACCTTTTGCTGTAGGAAATGTTTTCCATGCCCAATTTTTGCTGTCAGGCCAGTTCAATGCAATTTCTACCCATTAGTCTTTTACTTATCATTGTGCATTTCTGTGGATCTTAAGATCTCAAGACGAAATGTTCTGGACTCTATTTTATTTTGATGTAGATAAATTGATATTATAACACCACAATGTTCTCCACAGCAACAGTAACAGTTACCATGTTTTTATTCACTTGACAATTTTGTTATTAATCCAAATTCCCATTAAAAATGATCCCCAGTGGGATATCCTGTTTAACCAACCTTATTGCACAATACAGTTCTACAACCCATTAACAGGATAATATTTTGAGACACTGTAGTTTGCAAAGTGGGCAAATGTTTCATCTTGGCAGCAACATGACATGATTTTTCATTCATGAATTTTGCTTAATATTTGCCATTCTGCCAGATTTTTCCTTTGTGCTGTTTCCCTATTGAGCATTCCTCATAAGATGTAACATTCATAACATCAAAGAAATTGCTGCCACTGGCCCTTGATATTCTTTCTATTCAGTAGAATGGACAGGACCATAGGCCTTTTGCCCAAAATATTCCAATAGAGCTCCTATTAACTGGCACTCTTCACCAGACTGCTTGAGTGAATAATCAGCTCTCCTGTTCTATCCTTAAGTCACACTATTTTTGTATCAATCAATATGTTTAGTAGGAGGAAGTTTGGAAGTTATTTTTTTTAGCACATGGAACTTGCCTTTCAATTTTCTAGTTGTAATCTTTCTCATTAATTAAACAGAGTTTCAGCTGGCCTTAATTCAGTCAGCCCATATAATAGTAGATAAGTGAACAATTACATTTGTTTTTTGAGGATGGTTAAGCAGTGCATAGTTGGGTATATAGCATCTGCTGCCAAGGGCAACTACAAGGCTTCTTGCAAATTATTTTTAAATCTCTCTTCAATCAATATTGACCTCATAAAATTGGAATTTATGAGCCCATTCATTTGGATGCTGTTTATCTTGTCATGCAATACTGCAGATTTGAATAATTTATGGTTATTGCTGCCTTCTATGTATATTCCATGGGACCTTAGAAAGTGTTTGTTGCTCCTGATTGCTAAACCTTTTACTTTGTAATACCTAATAGGTTTATTGTTGCTGTATGAAAAGATGCAAACTACAAAAGTATATTTTTTTTATGTTTTTATACTTTTTAAGTACGTTTTTATTTTCAGACAATCCTTTGAACCGTAGCCTGTAATCCTCTATATTGACATTGCTGTTATCAAGTATGGAATGAATTGCCCTGAAACTCCATGGACCACTGTGTTGGCATAAATGCCAAGGGGCACCCTCTGGAGACTTCTCCTGCAATCATGCAAGCCTTTTTGACACTGATAAATTGAAACAACCATTTTTAGAATGTGAAGCTAGAAAGAGTCTGAGACCCAGTTCCCCATGACAGCCACATTATGAAAACAGACTGCATCACTCCCACTGACAAACATCCTTCTCTCTTGCAGGACGAAATGGCACATAACAACAGGCAGCTGGGCCTAACCAGTGAAAGTAGGCATGGGTGCAGGTCTTAACCCTCTTGGAGGAGATGGTGGACACCCTCATTGGAGTGGCTATGTCTGAGACTGTGGCCAGAGGCGGGGCTCAAAACTTTGGAGATGGAATAGTGCTTGTACATAGTCCACTCCATCACATCCCATTTCCTCCACATCCCATAATCTCTTCTCATTTACAAACTGAAGATGATCTCATCCTCTTCCCCGCTTTCCCTTACCAAAACCCTACCTGTGTGCCTTTCTCCTTTCAGAACTGGCCTGGCAGTGATGCAGGAGAAAGAGCAGGAAGACAGTGATGAAGAAGAAACACTGTCAATAGCTCTCACATTCACAGTCGCTAGCTCAGATACTGACACTGCACTTAGAGGTTAGAGATGGGAGTTGTATATGGTAAGACACCGGGCATCAGTACCCTGCAGTTAGGTTGGGGGGAAATGGTTGCACAAATGCCAGCTCCCTGAAGGGCAAGATTACACAAGCATTCTGCTGCAGGGAACTCAGACAAGGACTTCTGAAGATGGCTGATGGCCATGTACATTGAAATGAATGGTACATTGGCAGACCTATTATAATTTTGAGGTTTATAAGACTGTTAGGTTTTGGGGCTGTGTCTGTAATTTATGGTAAAATGAACCTGGTCATGTGACCTGTTCTGAAGTCTGCCTGACATTAAGCGTGGATGGTTTGATTGTTAGAGATTAAAGGGTGCACAGATTGTTTTACTGGGAAGAAGGTGTAAGGTGTTTACACTTGGAGATAATGTCAGCAATCTGAATATTAACAGTTGTTACAACCGGTTCCTGGGCGAGGTCCCCTAATTTGTTAATTTCCCGAATGGGACCCCAATTTTGTTATGCTCCTGGGTGAAGAGGAATAAGCTGGCACCTCTTCTTTATTCAACCACTTCAGTTGGTCACAATAAGGTTGATTTAAAAGAGATCCCTCCCCCTGTGGATAAATTTTCTCAGTCCAACTGTATTTATTTTTTTAGAAGAAGCCAATTTAATTAGGCTTTCTTGAGTCAAAGGAAGAATAAGTTTATTAGTTACTAAAACCCGTGAAAAAAATCATAAAAATGCAACACATACACACAGATCAGAAATGAGAACTTGAGAGTCCAAAAAGTTAAAAGTTAAAATAATATATGAATCAATCTTTGGCGTGTCTGTAAGGCATAGATGGCATTATGTTTCAGCCATTAAGTTGGGTGATTCCAGTAGGTATGACTTTGGCTGTTAGTTTGGAGACACTTGGTTCTGCAGGATGACTGAAAGGCTGTCTTATTTTGTTTAGATTGTGGCTTCTGCTGAGCTTTACCTCCAGCAACAGAGGGAAAGAGAGATCTCGCCTGCAAGCTGCAGGGGGGTGACTAGCTTGTCCTTCTGCTTGCTGTCACACACAATCACACACCAGCACACCAGCTTTTTAACTGATTTATCCCCTGTGTATTCTGGAAAGGCAAAAACAATGACTCACACCCAGAGTCCAGGTTCTTTTCATCTCAGACCATTTACATATTCTGAAGTATAAATCAATAGGAGATGGATTTCAGATGTCTGCTGAGACATGCAAATCAGTCTTTTGTCCCTGCAACCACAGGAGATTAAAGTTCAGCCTTTTGCATCTTTCCTATCTCCCTATCAAGTGTTTCTGCTTGAAGAAGGCCATGACACTTTTTAGGTGCGATATTCCATGTTCTATCAGGACAGGCCTGTCGGTATAATCCATGTAGAAACTTTCTAGAAAGTGGTCACGTTACATTATCAGCCATCTTTTCCTCAGTGTCTTTACTTGTATTTCTTTTTAAAAAAACACAGGTCTTCCTTAAAATGTTCAAATTGCTCATAGGTAATTGGTACCATTAGTCCGCTGTCATAACATAATGGATTGACTGTGAGCCTCCAAGTTCCCAGGAAAGTGTTGGGAATGTTGAACTGTAAACAGTTGTGCTTTAAACCTTCTACTTACTTATAAGATAAAAGAGAGTTGTGATCTCAAGAATAGTTAGTCAGCATTTCTAACTGGATATAAGGCCATATGATTCACGTTTCCATGGAGATGGGCTTTGAGAGGGGAAGGGTCTAAGATATCTCTTGAAAAATTCATGGATAAGGTTAGTCTGCCAGGACCCTGGAGAGAGAGAGCAGCTAGAGGCCAAAAGTCTCTATGGTGCACCACACATGAATACGAGTGGGAGCTCATGCTCAGATTGGAAAGGCCAAATTTATGACGAGTTAAGAGAAGGCTTGGAGATTCACTTAGGTCGCGCTAGAGGGGGAATCTCTGGGGAAAATGATCTCACTGCGAAAGATGTGAAGGAGGGCTCTGAGATTAAAAGTTCCCATGCTTAGAAAATGAAAGAACGGAAATAAAGCCTTGGGAGCTAAGAAATAACCTTGGGCTGATTCCAGGATAATTGAATGTCTACTTAAAGAACAGAGTAAAGTGTATCTAAAAAATCAAGCCCCAAAGAAACCTCTGAAGAGGAATCTGGAGGCACCCTCCCTGAAGTCCCATCACAGCGCTCATCCACACCCTCCGCTAGTGCAGACACACACCTCAGTGGGACCTAGCTTTAGAGTAGACCCGGGATCACAAACTGGAGAGCATATCGCACTGTCTGATCCACAGCAGGCAGCGGCAGGGACTTCCCAGGTGTCTGGTACTCGGAGGACTGCTCGAGGCCAGAAGGTTGCTGAGTCCAAGTCAGATGATGAGCTTCTCGACGGTCATGTCACATTTACTGGTGCTGCAAAGGCAAGCTCAGGAACATCAGGAAGGGATGTTCGCTGCACTCATCAGATTGCAAGGCACGATGGAGGAGTCTGTCCACCTTCAGGCTGAGGTGATAGTGCTGGCATGCGAACGAACCGAGGTCAACACTGGTAGGGTGGCAGCCAACATGGAGACCTTGGTCCAGGACTTCGCTCCTGCACTGCTACACAAGCTCAACTCCATCACTGATGCCATAGCTGGCCTCCAACAGTGTGTACGCGAGAGGGGTGCCAGGCAGCTCGATCTCACTCCAGCCAACCCTGCTCCTCAAGGAGTCAGCCTGGGGCCCCTGGGCACCTATAGGGAGGAGGATCAGCAGGTGCACACTTCGGGCCTATCCATCCAGGTGGCTCCGAAAGTGTCCAGCCAATCAGACTCCCCTCTTCCTGTAACCTCAGCAGCTCCAGCTCCACAGGCCGAGGAGGGTGACACTGCCACAGAATATGAGCCTGAAAGCAGGCCAGGGCCCTCCAAGTCTCGGCCCTCCAGAGAATGCCAGCAAAAGTCATCACAGTTAGCAGGCTGCCTCCACCACCACTGTCGAGGCAGCAATAAGACGTAGTGGCAGGGGTAGGACAGTTAAGAAGAATTAGTTGCAGAGCCTGGGCACTGGTGTTAATCACTTGTACATAATGTTCACTATTGTCAATAAACTCCCAAGAATGTCTCCCTGCCTATGGCTCCTTGTTCTGATGAGCAGTGTTCTTATCACTCAGATGTGAAATCTTTCTGCAGAAGATATAAGGCAGGTGTCTCAGTCCAGGGCCTCTTTCCTGTGCTCTGTGCAGCCTTCAGACCACAGTGATGGTCCAGCCTCACACACCCTGGAAAGATTACGGATGCCTGCACCTCGACGGAGCATAGTGGGCAGGCACCATAGAGTTTTCTCAAAATCTGTGTGCTCTCAGCCACTTTAAGGAAGGGCTTCTGTGACCACTGATGCTGTGCTCCAACTCCTGAAGGACTCAGGTGCTGAAGGCGGACATGAGATGCTTCTAAAGTTTCATGGCTGTGTCCCTATGATATGTCCCTGCTCATGGAGCAGAGGCGAGCTGCCCTCAGCCAGACAGGAGTCAAACATTCACAAATACGGTATGAGGATCAATGGGGTCACCTCACTGCATGTCGTCATCATCCTCCACAAAACTAGCAGCTATGAGATCCTCCTGAGCACGCCTGCCTCGCGTAGCCAGTGCAAGGGCCTCATCCCCCTCATAGTTGCCTCTGAGGACCTCCTCACCCTCATCCCCCTCGGCGTCCTCCTCGGAGGAGGAGACCTCCAGCTCTTCCATCTCCTCCTCAGCCAGCTCCTCTCCCCGTTGCAGCGCCAGGTTGTAAATTGCGCAGGTGACGACGATGCATGACACCCTCTGCGGACTGTATTACAGGGCTCTACCAGACCAGTCCGGGCACTGGAACCTTATTTTCAGCATCCCAATGGTCTGCTCTACCAAGTTGTGAGCTGCTGCATGAGCCTCATTATAGCGTCGCTCTGCTGCTGTCTGAGGCCGCCGCATGGTTGTCATCAGCCACGGCCTCTGCAGGTAGCCCTTGTCCCCAAAAAGCCAACCCTGCAGCCTCTGTGGATCCTGGAAGGCTGCAGGGACCTGCGAGTGACTCAGGACATAGGCATCACGCACACTCCCTGGAAACCGTGCGCATACCTGCAGGATACGTTTCTGCTGGCTGCATACCAGCGAGTGGAATCCCTTGCGGTTGATGAAGTCCACTGAGTGTAGCGACAGTGACCTGAGCACCATATGAGTGCAGTCAATCGCACCCTGCACCTGTGAGAATCCCGAGATCAGGGTGAATCCAGTGGCTGTCTCAGTTGTGTGCCATTGAGATGATGGCATCCGTGACCTCATGGATGCATTTTTGGGTGGCAGCTTGTGATATCCCACAGAGGTCACCTGTTGAGCCCTGAAAGGAGCCACTGGCATAAAGAGTGAGTGCCATGGTCACTTTCACAGCCATTGGCAGTGGATGCCCTCCATGTCCCCTTGGCTCCAAGTCCTGCAGTAAGTGGCAGATGTGAGCCACCAGGTCCCTAGACATGCCCAGTCGTCGGCGACACTGGTTCTCGGTCATCTACAGGAATGATAGGCAGCATCTACAGGCCCTGGGTGTTGCTAGGCACCGGCCAGCCACGGCTCACTGTCGCTCCTGGGCAGTGTGTGCAAGAGCCCCCAACAGCCCCTTCTCCCTGAGGTTGCTGCTCCTGCCTTTGCACGGCCAGGTGCCTCAGTCACTGTCTCCTCCATCTTCTCCGCTCTCTCTAGGCCATCAGGCATACAGAGAGGTCACCAGATTCGATGCTCCTGATGTGGTCCTCCTTCAGCATGAAAGAGAGAGAGACGTGGTTAACATGGGTGAACTGAGCACATTTTCTGATCCTGTGTGATGGCCCCTTAATGCTTCCCGGAGAGTGTTGGTCATCCCTCGGAGGGCCACAGATGAGTGCGTTGCATGGCTGCCCTGTCAGCCTGTGACATGGGGGAGACTGCTCCCAACCAGGATGCTGAGATTGCAAGGGACTGTGAGCGCCTCCAGCAGTAACTGCTACATGGGCAGAGTTGGTGAGGAGATTGTACAATGTGTGCAGTCCAGCTGTTCTGTAGTCCAGCAAAGTGGTTGCAGACTCGCAGTTTGTGCTGGGTGGGGGGTGGGGTGTGGGGGGCTGGAATGAGGTCTAGAGCGCTTGGTGGCACTTTGGTGCCTCCACGTTGCTTGCATGGGCAGGCAGGCTAGGAGCCTGACCCCAATCTTATCACTGTGGCCGTGCCTGAATAGCCTCCGTTGCAGAGGAATGGTCAGTTTATATAGGTGTTCCTACTGCATGGCCACTTCCCTCACCTACCCTGCCCCCCGCTTTGATTTTTTGTGTGTGGGATCCAATGTCAGGGCAGCAGTTGCCCCCTGACAGCCCCTCCCCCGAACTACAGTTGCCTCCGAGGCTGGGAAGCAGTTGCCCCCAGACACCCACCCCTCCCCACCAACAGTCGCCTCCATGGCAGGGCGGCACTTCACCCTGTCACCCATGTAGCCTGAAAAACAACTGGTGACCCTGGCCAGCTCTGAAGAATGATGCTGTTCACTCACCTTCAGTACCCCCAAAGTGAAGGCCGCCAAGTGCACGTTGCCTGTCTTCTGTTGTGAAACACATCGCCATGCTTTCCTGCCAACGTGGATGGACGATTTGGTGGGGGTCCAAGTGCCTGGTGGGATGGCCTTTTAATTATATGTTGATGAATTACAATGAGCTCCTCAACGACCGTTGGCAGGAAATGTGGCCTGCCATTGGCAGGTTGAGCGGACAATCATGACCTGCCTTTCTACCACCATGAGTGCGCCATTTGTCCGTGCACGCCACCTATCACTCTTGCTGCCAGCAGACATGGAAAATTCTGCCCAAATTGCACCTTTAGTCTTTTGTTTCAGTAAAAGTCTTAAAATGTGAATTCTTGTTATGTCATCCTTGCAGCTATTAATTGCTGTTCAAAGTTCTTTTTTAAAGGTTATTGATCCCTAAGGAGACTGTAACAGGCCTGACAGAAATCCTATGGTCAACGTTGAGAAGATGAAGGAATCTAGCACAAACTTAGAGCTTGGAACACATCCCGCCCAGCATGGTGACCAGCTCCAGAAGAACCCTCGAAGGTGCACCCATGATGCAGCCAGTGTCTCAGCTTCCCTTGTAGCACAAGTAGAAGGCACACTAATTCTGGCTGCTGAAGTGGAAGTTTAAACTGAAGTTAAGCTTCAGTTTAACTGAAGCAAGTTAAGCTTTCTGCCAAGCATGCTAAGGAGTACTCCATTGCATAAAGCAAAATACTGCATTTGCTGGAAATCTGAAATACTCAACAGATCAGGCACTATGTGTGAAATAAAGTTCTGATGACAGGTCATTGATCTGAAGTGTTGAACTGGAAGACTCCATGGGCCTTTAACAATGGCAGGCAGGACTCGGATACAGAAGTCCTGCCCTTATTTTCAACAGGTCCAATTTTTGCCAGTAGATGAAAGGGGGCAGGGCATGATTCACACGGGAGGGAAACCTGAACTCAGCAGGCCATTTGAACTTGGTGCTTAGTTCAAACAGATCCCATTTTGGTTGTTGCAAGTGCTTTATCCTGCAATGTGGGGGTCACAAATTTATGAAGTAAATGTAAATATTCTTGAAGGGTAGATAATATCTATTTAACTGTCAGGATCTGAAGTTTTTTTAAATCCCCCACTATAAAACAAACTGGCAGCAGCTCTCAGTGATTGTTTTAAAAAAAACCTCCACTGGACTGTTTTGATTGATAGGCCAGCTGGTGTAGCATCTGTTTGAACAATTTCAATAGAGTTCTTGGTTGTCAGGAAGATATAATAATTTTCATAATGTTATTGGAATTTATTGTAAAATAGGCTAATAGTAGGGTGTGTGTCTATAGTGAAACAATAGGAATTTACATTCAAAGGGGAAAATATGTATAAAGGAGAGAAGGCTATGTGTAAGGGCAAGAATTCTAAGATCTAACAAGTGTGAAAAAGCCTCCAGCCTCTAAGCCTCAAACTGCTGTCTAGAAAGAACTGAAGCTGAGAAAAACCCACTTTGAATTTGACTGTTCAGGGTATTGTGTGTTCCTATTGTGTGTTCCTTTGCCTGGGACCTTTAAAATCTATGGGTTTTACTGCTGCCTTAACAAAAGTGTAACTGGGAGTCAGATTAACTAAGGGATTTAGAAGTTACCATATTAGTAATTGTAGATCTATGTATGTGCTTAAAATCATTTATTCTATTAATAAGGACTTAATTTAGTCTTGTAAGAAACTCCGCTGGTCTTATTGCTACTGAATTCAAGGCATGCATCTCAAAATATATACAAACTGCAAAACAGTTGTGGCAGTTGTTTCAAGTTTCCCTTTAGGATTTGAGCAGCTTGTCATTTACCATCCGCCTGCCATAACATTGGTTGACATTTCCCCAACAGCTATTTATTATGAATACTTGGCTTAGTTTCAAAAGCTTTAATTACCACTGCTGGGGATTCTGAATTCACAATTTGATTGACAGTTTAAAAAGGCTATTGAAGGCCTAAGGATATGAACAGAAGTAGTTTTGTGTTTATAAAAGATTAACCACCTGAGGAGATTTAAAAGCTTTGATGCTTTCATGAATAGTATTATTTTCATTTTTAGCCTGTATAATGTGAGCTTAATAAGATTTTTAGAAGTTTGTTTTATTTCATCTCCACATGGCTTCTGAGGTCTGCCCATTGTGGATATTGGATAGTGGCTATTGGGGTGGGTGAGAGCATTGAGTTGTCATGGAGGGTATGAGGGGCCATAAGTAGTGAGTGAGGGCATGCGTTGACATTGAGTTGGCATGGAAGGTGTGAGGGGCCATGCGGCATTGGTGGGGGGTGGTGAGTGGGTGTGAGGGGTGATGGCTAGATAGTCTAAAATCTTCTTAAAAAAATACTGGGACAAAGTCCCAGAGAATTGAGGCAGACCTAATCAGCTCATCTTGGCACTTGACCCTTCTCCCACCAATGGCCACCTATGCTCTTTTTCTGGGGTTGGCGCACATGACTCCATCCCATTCCCGCATCCCAGGAGCAAGAAGCTCACAATTCGGGGCACTTTTTACCATGGTGGGTCCGGCGAGTCAGGCCATTCCCTGACTCGAGTTACCTGCCTTGGTAGCCAAAATCCGGCCCATTGACTGTTTCTCTCCACAGATGCTGTCAGAACTGTTAACTATTTCCAGCATTTTCTGTTTTTATTTCTGCTCTCATGTAAGCTCAGACTGGATCACTGTGTTTAAAGGGACGTAAAGGGTAGCACAGCAGTTCAGCAATCAAAGATATTACCAGGATTGCTGAGGCACCACTCTGGGGTAGTGGCAGTGACTCAGTGGAGTGCATATCTGCTGTCATCTCTCACAATGACAGCGTTCATCCTCCCACCACTGTCGCTCCGCCACTGATCTTTCTATTGCCATTTCAGTCAGCCAACCCAGACTGCTTCCACCCATGTTAACGTGGTACAGTCAGAAGCTGGGTCTTCCAGGCCCGAACTGCTCAAGGGCATCTTGAAAGTCCATCTGCAGTCTCCCTCACTGAAAGTTAGCAGCCAAGCTGCAGCCTTTGGGGTAGCACTGTGTAGGAGTACTAATGCAGGCAAAAATACATGGAAGAGAGGCATCAAGGGAATGTACAAGGGTGAACACCTTTGTGTGAAATATGGCATAGTTTGATTTCTAAATTTAGTATAGAATGTTTGCTTCATGGTGATTTTAATTTTGTATTGTGGCCTGGAGGATTACATGATGGTGAGTATCAGAGGGTAGGTACGTGTGGGACTGATGCTGAATGGGAGAATCAGGGTTGCCTTCTCTGGAACTGCAGTCATTTGAGTCAAGAAAAGGCAGCCCAGTCAGAGAGGGGTATCATGATTGCCTCCTCTCCTACTCCTCCTTAGCTGCCATCAGTACAGCTAGTGGCAAGGGCTGTGTCCTCATGATGGCGAGGTTCTGCAACATGCAACAGACCATGATGAATCTTGGCATGTGCTCCGCTTACTGCAGTGCTAGTCCAAAGCCCAGGCAACCGAAGCATTGTTTAAGTGCCCCAATTCTCTGCTCTATCACACTGCATGTGAAAGTTTGGCTTTTATTGCACGTATACTGCCCTTGTGTGGATTGGTATTGCACCAGAATCATGAATCATGTGGTGAGTGGATCGCCCTTATTACCTAGTATCCAATCTCTAGTTTGTCGTGGTATTTCAAACGCAGATGGTACACCAGGTTTCTACAGAATGAAGGCATCATGACTGCTGCCAGGATACGTGGACTGACCTGCATGGTAAGCTATGTATGGTCCTATGCCAACTGGGCATTGAGGGAGTGGAATCCCTTTCTATTGCGGGATATCCGAGGTGATATGTGGCACCCATAAGACATTGTGCCTGCACCATGGACAGCTACAATTCTCGTGAAGCCACATGGTCCACCACTGGCAAAGGGGAATGAAATGTGTTTAGTTCTCTTGGATTACAGAGCGTCAGAGACTTTCTTTATCCAAAAGTGGATGGCAAACTTGGAGATGTTGCAAATATTGCCTGCTCCATCCTAGAAGGAGCGAGATGCATAAATGTTCATGACCACAGTCACCTTCACCTTTACAGGCAATGCCATTCTCACCCAGCTCTGAGGCTGCTGTTATGGCTGCAGCAGGTGGCAGATTACAGTGAGGGACCTGCTTATTGAAGTTGAGAGTAATGATACACTGTTTCCTTCTGAAGTTCATATCAGAGAACACTCTGAACACTCTGCGAGGATGTGGGCTCCTGCCTCTTGAAGTAGATTGTCGTCCTGTGTGCTGCCTTTGTATTGTACTGAAAAAATTATAGTGATAAATTTCAATTATTGCAATTAAAGCGAAGCTATCAATACAGCAGTCACAATGGTATTCCTGTTCCTCAGATCTGGCCAAACCAGACTGATAGAATAAAAGGCAACTTTGGCTTGGGTGTTCCCACTTTAGCTTTTAATCACCACAGCTTTAAACACAGCAATAAAAGTGGCAATCTCGCTTTTTCAGAGAGGACCTTTGCTCTGCATGTGACCCATTGTCAACTGTTTAAGTGCTATGATGTCACCAGTTGGCCCCAGTAATGTAGAAGACCTTGTTATCATCTTTTATGTTAATGTTCACTAAAACATCCCAGAAACTAGCATGTTTAAACCAGGACAAATTATATAGCTAGTCATGGGCTTATGGATGGCTGCTAGGTCAAACGTTTCTCTTAGAGAACTCAAAGGGTGGAATTTTCCATTAATGAGACTAAGTGCTGTGGTGGGCGTGTTTCAACGGCACCCATCCCGTTTACCGGAACGGTGGGAACTCGCGCCCAATTCCATGCTTGGAAGCTAATTAATTATGCAAAGGCACATATTGGTCCAAATCACCTGGGAGCTGATTTGTCTGCCTGACGTCAGCTGGCAGGTTGAATGTCCAGGTGCCATATTTAAACGCCAGTCCAATACATACACTCAGTCATTCCAGCCCACCTGTCTTGAGGACGCGTGCAGAGATGTCTTGCAGCCACAAGAAGAAGGCCAAAGGCCCTGAAGAGGAAGGCAGCATCCCACGTCACCCACCAGGCCCCCCAGGCCTTGGTCAGGGGAATGCAGGCACACAGGCATGTCCTGTATCCCAGGGGTAGCTGCAGGATGCACAGCAGCCACATCTCTCCGGCCTGGGAAGCCATTGCAGAGCAGGTCAGCGCAGCTGGCACCCACGCCCAAAATGCCATCCAGTGCAGGAAAAGGATGAGTGATCTGATCCACTCGGTCAGGGTAAATCATCCTTCAACACCCTCCAATATCAAACTCTCATCATGGCAGCATGCACTCAAACGGCTCCTCTCTTCAGGTATCTCAGACAACCATTAGCGGGGGCACATATCAACACTCATTCCCTCACCGAGACTTTCACATCACCACCAGCACATCTATCATGTTGTTCACACTCCATCCTCTGGCCCTTCTGGGGAAGGCTCACCACACACAGAGGACATGCATCTCACCCAACCTCTGCTCCATCCCTGCTCATCACATGCCTTTCTTTCTTCTTCGTACGGGCCAAGCTGGCACACAACAGGCACGAGAGATCACAGACCGGGGGAGGGACGGCTGGCATCATTGCCCTCATTGAGTTTGAGGAGGCTGCAGCCGAGCTGGCCGGGGAGGATAGAGATCACTCCGGTGGGGAAGGGGAGATCGGCTTCTCCCAGCAACCTAGAATGGATCACAACTCCATCACTTCATCAAATCCTGACTTTCACAGTGACTCCCATGCAGTCCCATAAGGCTTATGCTCATTAACTGAAACTATGGCCAGAATTTTTACCACGTCGGTGGGCTCGGCAGGGGTGGGCGGGGCTTCCCTACCACCGCCCGCGATTGGAGGCGGACCGCAATTTCACGCTGGCGAAGATATGAAAAATTAAAAGTAAATCATTTTAAGATGTTAAAAAACATGCGTTATTTTACGCTCGTTCGGATTGGGGATGCACCCACCCGACGAGGTAAAGATTCTGGCCTACATTTCCTATTTTCTAGACACCAGCAGATCGAGGCCTCAAAGCCAGATGAGTACCTGTGCGAGCCCCCAGACCACATCTGAAAAGGAAGCTCTGGAAGAACCGTCACAGCGCTCACATGTACCCTCCTCCAGCTCGGAGACACACACACGTCAGTGAGGCACAGCTGTGGATCAGGCTTGGGCTCACCTTCCCTGCAGCAGTCAGAGGCAGGGACAGCCCAGGTCTCCAGCACTCAGAGGGCTGCTGGAGGCCAGTCACCCGCTCGGTCTGAGTCAGATGATGAGCCATTGGAAGCAGTCATCAATTCAATGCTGGAGATGCAACTACAGGCGGCGGAACATCAGGCAGAGATTCGACAGTCACTCAGCAGATTAGAATGAATGATGGATGAGTTCGTCTGCATTCTGTCAGCTGTCATGGCTCCAACATGGCTCCCAAGGTCTCCATGGGAAGGCTGGTGACCACCATGGAGACCTTGGTCCAGCAGGTCTTGCTGGATTTGCGCTCAGCCCTGCACTCCATGGCCACACACCCTGGTGGGCACCATCAGGATGTAAGCGACATGGGGAAGAAGCACATTGACCACCCCCCTCCAGGTGCACCATCTCCTGCTGGAGTCAGGGCGTGGCCCTCGGGCACCCACAGGGAGAATGAGCGTCATCCAGACACCTCAGGAGCCTCATCTCAGGACATTCCAAGGGTGCACAGCCACTCAAAGCCCTCCCTGCCTGTGACCCCATCCACTCCAGCTGCTCAGGCTGCCGAGGGCATTTCTGCCCATGAACAGGTGACCCTTATCAGGCCGGGGCCCTCCAGGCCTCGGACAACCAGAAAATGTCTGCCAACGTCATTGCTGATAACCGGACATCGCAGTCAGCAGTCTGTCTCCACTTCTGCTGCAGATGTTGGGGCTGCACCCAAGCATAACGGTAGACTTAGGAAAGTTAAGAAAATTTGATGTCACTTTTGGGTCATGGGTGTGTGAGACATGTAAAAAAATTGCACTTTTGTGAATACATTTGATGGCTATGTGAATGTTTTGGGCAACTGAAGGTGTTGTGATTTTGTACATTGGAATTCTCTTATTTCAAGGTTTAGCCTTCCTCCCACTCAGTGATGATGTCCCACTGTGAGATTCACATTCCTGTGATGTTAACCTCAGTTGATTTAGTCTCCGCACCCTTGTGTGATGTCAAGGAGATGTATTTTAAGTCTTTATTTGAAGTGTGTGATGTAAGTCTTTCTAACCCTTCTTCCTCAAGGAACACCATTGAGGGCAGCTCATCAGCATTGATAATCTAGAGGCATTTGTGTCTCCTCAGGGGTAGTGCCAGAAGAAAAGACATGCACAGGAGGAGGAGATCCCCAGGCATGTCCACATCTCAGTCGCAGCAGTGATTGCGAAGGCGACAAGTCCTCTCTCACATCACTCTCATTCCTTAGTGACTCTCAGTTCCCAGAATGAGGTCACTCACAGAGCCCCATGGACCAAAGCAAAGATCATGTCCTAGTGATTCATGAGGCCAGAACATGTAAGTTGAAAATGTAGGACTCATTCTCACTGCAAGTGGTTGGACATTCCAAGGTGAAAGTAAATGGTGTTGAGGATTATGAGAGATATAGCCTTACTTTACTTTACTCTTCTTGGAACCTGTCAGCGACTAGCGTATCATGGGCACATCTCCCATATCTTCCTTTCTCCATGGCATGATCACGCTCAAACTGACCCTCGGCAGCCTCCTGAGGCTCCTGGGCCTCCGGATCTTCAACCGATGAACTCTCATCCTCCTCCAGTTCATCCTCTGGCAGGGGGTCTTCTCTTTGCAATGCCAGATTGTGAAGTGCGCAACACACTGTGATGACATGGGAACCGTGTGCTAAGTGTATTGGAGTGAGCCACCTGAACAGTCCAAGCATTGGAAATGCATGTTCAGAAGCCTATGGTTTATTCTATAAGGGAGCACATGGAGCTACAAGCGGCATTGTACCTCTCCTCGGAACAACTCTGAGGGGGATGCACCAATGTCATCAACCAGTGTTTCAGTGGGTACCCCTTATCCCACAGCAGCCATCCCTGCAGATGTAATGGCTCCTCGAAAATCTCAGGCACCTGGGAGTGACTCAGGATGTAGGAGTCATGGCAATTCCCAGGGTACCATGCACAAACATGCAGCATGTGCTTCTGGTGACCACACACCAGTTGTACATTAATGGAACAATAGCCTTTGCGGTTTATGAGCATTAGGGCCTGCTGCCATGGAGCCTGTATAACTACGTGGGTGCAGCCTATTGGGCCCTGCACCCTTGGGAAGCCTGAGATGGCAGCGAAGCAGGTGAATCGCACAGCCTGGGTATCATCATCCAGAGCAAACCTGACGTAATGATGGGCCTTCCTGTAAAAGGCATCCGTGACCTCCTTCATGCATCGATGTGTTGCAGATCGAGAGATGCCGCAAAGCTCCCCTGTTGATCCTTGGAAAGAACCTGAGGCAAAGAAATTGAGTCCTGCGGTCACCTTCAAAGCCACTGGCAGGGGATACCCTCCAACTCCATGTGGCATCAGGTCTTCACGAAGAATTTGGCATATGTGATGTACCAGAACTCGGGACAAGCGCAGACATTTACCGCATTGCCTCTCACTCATTTGTAAATAGGAGATTCTTCTACAATAAACCCTAGGTCTGGTGAGTTGCCTATGTTGTCTGGGCCTCTCCTCCCGACCCTCATGCTCTGGCTTACTTGATCATAGCTCTCAGGCATGGCCTCCTACTGGAGCTATGCGCAGAGTCGCCTCTCCCTCCTTCATTTCCTCCATTGCGTTAGGACCCTGACAAAGGCAGCATTGAGCCTGGATCCATATGTGCTTTTGCCTTCTCTCTGAAAGGATACATTGAAGACATTAATGATTCAAGGGGCAAGAAAGTGAAGCTCAGAAGATGAAACGTATGGAAATTGTAAGGGTCCATAGTTTTTCCCTGCCTTACTTGCATGGTGGTTGACTCTGCCTTGTCCCTGAGACACTAGCACACACATCGCGGTGACCAAGATGTTATTGCAGATAAGTAACATCTTGAGCCCTGTGTTGGATGCTAAAGTTTAAGTGAGATGAATGACCCAACCCAGCTCTTTCCTCCAATCTCTGATGTAGGATTTTAATGACCAATCAATTGCTCATAGTCAATGAGTGGATGCCCTTTGACCTGTTAGGAGTGTCAAATCTGGTGAACATGTGACAGGCCTTCACTGTTGGAATGCCATATATGATACAGCTGTGATTCCTTCACTACTGCCTGCATTCCCAAATTCTACATTCCTCTGTGTTACTCCTGAGATGCAGCAACTGTGATGTGAAGCCACTGAGTTCTGAGTAGCCCTTTAACAGTGTTAATGAAGCCATTGGCTTTCATCACAAGATCTTCCTCCTTTCTTTCTAAGCAGACCCCTGTTCACTCCTGCAGCAACATGAAGTTAGAGGGTGACCCCAGAAAGGCCCACTCATGTTCTTCCTTCCCCCTCACTGATATTCCAAAGCCTTTCCTCCCCCTTTCCCCTCACTGCCATTCCACAGCCTTCCTTTCCCATTGTTCACCTTGTGTTCTTCAACCCCACCCTCGCCTCACAGCCCACCCCTAGCTGAAGTACTAGTTTCTGAAAGAGGAGTTCTGCCTGACTACCACTGCACATTGGCGTCTTTGTGGACAATGGTCTCAGCCACCAGGAGTAGAAGACCCATACGCTCCCCAACCCCAGCTGCAGTACTGGTCACTGTCTGAAAGTGGAGGCCTGCATGAGTACCACGGCACAGTGGTGTTCTTCAAGACAATGTAGGCAAAGAGCAGGAGCAGACCAACCCTACAGCCCCAGCAGTGCGGCGTTCATCACAACAAGGCTGGTGTAGCACTATGGCTATGTATGTTCCACTCACCTCGAGGTTACGAGTGAACACACTTTTTAAAAAAAAAGATGCAAGCAGTGTAAACTGAGGTCTGAATTGTGCATGGCATCCCTTTTCAAACAGGTTTGAGGTCAATGTAACTTCCTGCTGGGATGCCGCAAGATTGGGAAGCGTAACAAGATTCCAGCGAGCAGCTGGTTTAATGAGCATTCATGAGATGTTAATGAATGCAAATGAATTCATGCCACTAGTTGGCGGGATAACTGACCCAAAGTTTGTACTCGATGATTATATTCTTTTTACACTACATTCACTTTGTTGGGTGACAAGGGTTATGGTTGAAAAACATTGATCATGAATCCTAAAGCAAATCTCTAAAAACATGGTGTGGTAATTTAACATTTGTAAACCGACAACACTGGATCTGTATCCCTACCGCCCCCCAAACCAATTAAAGTAAATAAAAATGGAAATCAGATGGGGCTGCATTTTCATTCAGTGTCAGGAACCCGACATGGGGCAAATTCTGCCCTCCCAAACGCACATGATGTGTCCCAGTCATGCCCACTTCTATTTTTAAAGGTTCAGCCAATTAAAAGTCAGGGGGTGGGCTCACTATGCAATCAGGGATGGTGGGCGGTCTCCCAAGGCTGGAGGGACAATGGGAGGCCCTATGGCACTCAGACATCAGCTCCATCAGCTGAGGTGGGAGTTGCTGATCTGAACGTGGAGAGAGTGAGGAAGAAGGCCAGATACACTTTTTTGATATTTAAAATGCCACTGTTGTCTGGCAAGATTCCGGAGGGGCAAACCCTCCACGGGACAGCCAGTGGCCACATCTGTGGCCTGGAGGTCCTTATGTGTGTGGAGTGAGTAACCCTTGTGTGAACAATCGTGCACCGCCCCCCCCACCCACCCACCCCCACCGCCACACCCCTCCTTCTCTGAGCCCACCACTTTGGCATGAACATGGCCAAGGCCAACCTGAGCTGCCCGCAACTGGAAATCCAAGTTGACACAGGAACGGGGCTTTGATAGACCCCTTAATTAAATCAATTTCCAGGTAATTGACAGCCTGCCACTTACCAGTGGGCAGCCAACCTAACCCTGAGCCACCCTCTTTGAAAATGGCTCAGGGTCAGGATCATGGCAAGGATTCCAACTCGATTGAAATCCTGTGTGTGAAGTGTATATCAGACAGTGAATTGGATGTTACATATTTCACACTATCAACAAAAGTTAAACTCTATTTGTCCAATAGATCACACACAGGAGTAACAGGATAGATTGGGCTTTTTTGATAATGAGATTTCATTGGCCCAGATTGTGGTGAAACTGTCAACATTCATTGTCAACACGCCACTGAAACTGACAGCAACTCCTGGAGTCTGCAAATGTGCTGAATAACACAGAGATCCAGAAGTTGCTGTCAGTGGTTTTACGCTTCTCCAGAGGGTGAACTGTTGAGGTTTCCCAGGCTGCAATCAATGGAATTATGTGAACCTCTACTCTTACACTGTTAGTCTTGCTGAAAATGCCCTTGAAAAAGTACCTTGTGAATGAGATATAAATGGGCATTTACTGGGGTGCTAACTTCATAATTACTGCTAAACATCTTCATTGATCCAAAGAAGATAATTTTCTATTTGTGGAATGTCATCTTCATTATGATTTTTTTAAAATTCTGTATTTATTAAGTTTGTTCATATGGTATTTTAGCTACTGTCTAAATTCAATCATAATTATTTATTTCACTATCTGAAATTTTAAATAAAAGTGGAGGATATTAAGTGCTATTAACTTCCTGGTTTGCTGTATGTGAATACTTCAATGTGATTCACTGCTTACCTGCTTGCTGACATCATCACTGCTGTATGCCAAGAAAGCACATTGACTTGGCACCCAACTTAAACTGCCTTTGGGAAAGGGGAAACCATGCCACAGAGATCACTAAATCTTTGTGAGCAGCTTTCTTCGGGGTCAGCAGCAAGTGTGGCTGCTTTACCACTGACCACAAAATCCAGCCCACTATTTAATTTCAGGGAAAGCAGATCATAATGCAGTGAGGTAATGAGGAAAAAAGCCCTCAGTTTACACTGTTTGCATCTTTTAAAAAAAGTGTCAGATTCATTACAAATGATAGAAATTGAATTTATTGCACCTGTTAGGCAAAAAATGGACATCATGAGAATGAGTTTTGGGGACCAGTGACCTGCACCCCATGCGTTGGTCTCTGGTGGCCATTATTGGGTCCCGTATTTATGAAAATGAAGGCCGTATTGCCTGTTTCCTAACTCCTCACAGAGATTTGGCAGCAAAGAGCAAAGTAATCTCTACCTTAAGCAGCAGTTGTCAACTCAAAGTCAATTTACAAAATCTTGCGGAGGTAGGGGCAGAAGCTCTCCCTCTGGCTCCCCATCACTGCTGATAGCCATTATCAGCTCTCTTGTTTCTGTCCATTGTTACAATCTGCTCAGGGGCTGTTAACATTTAAAAAGAAATCCAAATACCTAATTTTAACCAAAAGAACTATGCCACAAAATTTCACTTTTTTTTAATGAAACAAACTATTGCATGTGAAATAATTAAACATAGCAAATATGATTAAGTTAACACTACAGCTTATAACTACATGTTATGTACTCAGATTAACTTCTTACTTCTCCCAAGAAATCCCCTAAATCACATCAATCTAAAAATTATTTACTTCTGTAGGGACCACCCATAAGTCCTCTGGAAAATTTTCCTCAGTTCCAGCTATTCTCAGAGGTAAAACTTTCATTTACCATCTCTTAACTGTGGATGTATCACAGAATCACAGTCTCAGTCCCTTGTTCTGGTTACTTTTCAATACTTCCAAGCTAATTCAGCTGATTACTTTCCTATGCAATAAGAGTCCTACTGTATATTCTCCCACTAGCTCCATAGTAGGCAATCTTCAAGCTTCTGTTCCCTCACAAGATTCAAACTGAGGTTAAGCCCGACCCACATTCCACGTGGTCAATGATGAAGTTAATTTTTTTTCTCTGCTTACAGTACAAGTCTGTCTAACTCTCATTTACTTTGGCTATCCTCTTTCAGTGAGCTGCAAACTGCATCAGGTCCAAACCTCAAGTAAAAACTCTCTCAGAAAACATCCAGATAAATTGAAACCAGGGAAATTTCCTCAGCTCCACACATCTCCATGACAACGTACCCTGCACTGGGCTGTCATCAAACTGACCTTTAGATTAATTATCCTTCATTTACAATTTCTTCTTTGATTAGATGAAGTAAATGTTTCTCATATCTTTTAAGGGTTTACTGAATGCTTTTAAACTAATTTAGCTCTACCTTCCAAAACAAAAACATCTCTCAGGACTGCCATTACTTCTAACTTTGCAGACTTCATGTCTCCAGCTCCCCAGCTAAGTAAGCCCACCTGCTGTCTTATAGCTCTGTCACTCCTATTCTGACTTTATTAAATGGACATGGGTCACCTCCAATTTCTACCAATGCTCTGCCAATCTCTAAAGCCTGGCATTCTAATTACCTTACCTTTCTAGCTGCTAACTTCTTAAGGCAACACGGCTCCAACTTTTTAAGTGTAATAGACTCCAGGCTTGCTGTAATTGCATTTATCCCATCTTTATAGTTAATTTTTAATTTTAGGAATTAAAGTTTATATTCTAGAACACATGAACCATGAACTAATATTTGCAACACCATCATTAACCTGTGCCTCCCAGCCCAGTACATAACTCAGGCTACTGCCGGTGATGCAGGCGGCCTACCATTAGTTGATGTCAAAGGGTGAGCAATCTGCATGTGGAGTTGTGTCATGGGCAGTGGTAGCTCACTACAGCTCGGTCACATGACTTTGATGACAATCACAGCTGAATTTCAGGCCTGCCTCAGGCCTCCCAGTTCAGGCGCACTTTGCACCCTCAATACTGTGCTCAACCCTGGCCCTTAGATGAAGATACACAAAAGTTAATTTGTGTCTCTCTTAACTAAAGCTTTAGTCTAAAGCAAGTCTAAAACTGGTGCAAGCAGCTAAATGACAGCTGTTCAAATGCATTGTTCAGTTTGTGTTTTGCAACAAAACATTGGGGACAGGAAGGGAGGAAAAGTGATTGGTTCCATTATTTTCCTATCAAATTAGATCACTGCATGCCTTGTCAATATTTTTATTACACTTGGACAGAACTATGAAAAATCACTGACTTCTGTGCCATGAGGGCATGGAGTCAAGCTAGAGGAAAATAAGGCACAGTTTCCCTCCTTCCAAGTCCTCCACAACAGTATTGAATGCAGGACAAAAAGACTTCTTGGGCCCAGAATTATTATTCCTGCCATCTAGAGGAGGTGGCACTGGTACTGACTGCCAGCGCCCTCACTTCCAGGATTGCACTATAACGGAGTAGCAGGTTCCACATTCTCAGCACGTCAGAGTCAGGAAAAGCAACAATCTACACATCTCTCCCTTTTGTTCCATGCACATCCTGAGCAAAATTCATTCTTCATCTTCCTAAACAACACGCACACAACTAATCCCTTTCATTCAGCACTATGACAACATAGGTGCCTAAAAACACAGCAACTACCTCCCAGTAAATCGCTTCCTTCACTTTAACATCCTCACATCCCCAATTCAATTAGTGCATACATTTTTAAAATTTATTTTATAAACTTCCACCCATTTCCTTTTCCTAAATGATAGACCATTCTCAGCTGAAAGGAAAACAGCCACTTTCAGAAAAGGAAAATGAGAGAATTATTTTTAAACTAGTGGAAGTACCTGGGAACTAATATACTTCTTTTCATTTCAGTTGCTTTACCTGTGAAGTACAATGTACATCTGTGCTGTGCCACTCTTGATATTTTATTCTACTGATGTATTTCATTGAAATGCATAAGCGTTTATTAATCTCAAAGACTATCTAAATGGGATGAAAACGAAATTGAAGTGCATTGCAATTGACCAGTTGGTGGAGCTTAACTTTGAATTTTTCATTTTTTTTCTCTCCTTTCCCATTGCAAAATGCTTGCCCTACTTGACATCTGCCCTTGTTGTAAATACATTGGATAATGACTGGGGAACGTGTAGTCCTGCACATATAAGGTTAATGTGGGACTGAGTATAGTACCGCCCACACAGTGATGTAAGAGAACACATGAGCCACACCCAGGAAGCAGTGTACTGTTAGACAGAGCCGTGTGTAGAAACAAGCATGGAGATAGCTCCTAGCTTGGGCCTTTACTGTATCTACGCAGATAGTTTCTAGTAGTAGTTGAACTATCTAAGACTATGAATACCTTAATAAGTCCTACTGAACTACACCAAACACATTACAACAGCATTCAACTCAGGTGGGCACTTTTTGTCTACGAGAAAATATCTCACCATTTTTCTTTCCTCACCTTGAGGCACTGATTGATCGCTGCTTTTATAGTTCCACAGTGATGATTGCCCAAGTGGCTGCCACGGAATAGAAGGAGGCCATTCGGCCCATCGTGTATTCACTAGCTCTCTGAGCATTTTAACTTAGTGCCAATCTCCTGCCTTTTCCCCGTAACCCTGCACATTGTTTCTATTTAAATAATCATCTGATACCCTCTTGAATGCCTCAATTGAACCTGCCTCCAACACACTTCCAGGCAGTGCATTCCAAACCCTAACTGCTCACCGTGTGAAGAAGTTTTTTCTCACCTCATATTTGTTTCTTTTGCAAAACACTTTAAAACTGCACCCTTTGTTTCCCGATCCGTTTATGAGCGGGAACAGTTTCTCCCTATCTACTCTGTCCAGCTTCCTCATGATTTTGAAAACTTTCATCAAGTCTCCTCTTAGCCTTCTCCTCTCCAAGGAAAACAGTCCCAACTTCTCCAATCTTTCCTCATAACTGAAGTGTCTCATCACTGGAGCCACTCTTGTAAACCTCTTCTGCACTCTCTCCAGTGCATTCATAACCTTCCTATAGTATCACCCAGAACTGTACACAATACTCCAGCTGAGGTCTAAAGAGTGTCTTATATAAGTTCATCATAATCTCCCTGCCCTTGTACTCTATGCCTCTATTAATGAAGCCTAGAATACTGTGTGCTTTAGAAACAGCTCTCTCTACCTGTCCTGCCACCTTTAATGACTTATGTACATATACACCGAGCTCTCTCTGCTCCTGCACACCCTTTAGAATAGTATCCTTTATTTTATACTGTCTCTCCATGTTCTTTGTACCAAAGTGTATCACCTCACACTTCTCCACATTGAACTTCAACTGCCACCTGTCTGCCCACTCCACCAATGTGTCAATGTCCTTTTGAAGTTCTATGTTATTTATGTATGAGTTTGTGTGTTATTTATGTTGATGAGTGTCAGTAGGTTATTTATCCATGTTAACACTCACAGTTTAACTCAGTTCTATCCTTATCTAAACTACGTGCACACATTCTAGTGGTGGTCACTGGATAGCAATCCTGAATGGAAATGTGACCAATCACCTCCTCTCATTCAGGACTTCTGGAGTCAGACCCAACTCTACTACATAGCATAGGCCAGGGATGACACTGGAATATTTCCAGCCTCTGTTGTCTGGCTATCAACTAAATAAACTCTTAAAACCATTCATGGAATAAATGTACACATCTGGCATCCTCAATCTGTTAGTCTCTAGTGATTTATTTTTTTGCAAATGTTCCTTCCACATGAAATTTAAATGCAGAGTTAGATTTGATAAATAACCACTCAGGAGCTGAAATAAAGTTCACATTAATCTACGTGGAACTGATAATCTGATTTAAAATGAGCCAATATAGGTCAGAATCTTCCAGTCCCGTCAGCAGCAGGAAGCTTGACAGGCTGGGAAACTTCATTCGGCAGGCAGCCAAAAATCAATTTCCCAACGGTGGGATTAACTTTTGCAATTAGGTTCTTAGGACTTTAAACACGAGTTGAACTTTCCAATGAACAATGCTGGGAAGCCTTTTTGCATCTATTAGCATGTCATGCATGCTCATTCAAAGGCCAGCTCACCAGAATTAAGTTCCCCGCTAGTCAGAAATTAGAACGTTCGCATTTATGACTGCATATAAGTGGCGTGAACATGGCGAGGTTGACTCCTTCCATGAATTTGAAGCATGTAGCTGCTGCTTTGGCCTTCTTGAGGATCACTCAGAAATGTTTGAGATTGGGTGCTGGTAGGCCAAGCACATTGGTGAAGCTGTCAATGTTGTTGCGCAGTTTGTAAAACCTTTCAAGCATTTGATATGGCTAGGGTCTCATAATGGCTGGGGGGGGAAATAATGCTTCACCTTTTGGGCCAAGTAAAGGGGCACCGTACTAATTATTAGTCCACTCCATGGAGAACCAGGCTCAGCTGAGTTCTGCTCTCGAGGTTCCAACACCCAATAAACAAACATTGCTCCATGACTAATGGGTCATATTCCAGCAAGAACCCATCAAGGTCTGTTGAAGGGTCATGTGGACCCGAAACATCAGCTCTTTTCTTCTCCACCGATGCTGCCAGACCTGCTGAGTTTTTCCAGGTAATTCTGTTTTTGTTAAGGTCTGGAGCTGCTGTTTATTCTGTGAGATTTGGCATCTGCTGCTGTCAGAGACAGGAATGAAGGGAGGGAGGGAGGTGGATGCCTTCAAGGAGCATGGGTCGTGGATGGCAGCAAACTGCCATCTCCAAACCTTCATCCTTCCTAATAAATGGCCATAGCTGACAAGGACTCATTTGACAATTCTTTCGATGTCTCTCTATAGAGTCTCGAGGGTAGTGGAGGCAAGTTGAATAGTGTCTGAGGGAGGGCTCTCGCACATAGCTCTCATGACCCCAGTCTAGGCGCAATGTCTCCATGCACGGTCATGTATGAACAGGAGGAACAGTCACCTCTGGTCCTCTAGGATGTCTTTCACCAGGAAGGGGTAGGGTGGGGATGCCATGTCTGGATGGAAGCTGGGCACAGGGCTTTGTGAGTCAGAGTTGGCAGCTAATCTACAAAGAATATGCTCACTAGATTTATTACTTCAATTCTTTCACAAATCCACTGACGCCTAGATGATGCAGGCTCCAGGCAACCCTGCCTTTCTACTAGCTCTCACCCAGCCTGAGCAGCAAGAGGCAGCGGGACCTCAAGAAGGTCAGGATGCTGGCAAGCAGGGGCCAGAGCAACAGTGAGCACTGGCACGACCATGGGTATACCACAGGCAGTGCAGCTACCTACATGTGAGCAAAAGGCAATATGGGAGGTACCCTATGATGTCCCAGAAAGTGGTTGCTCACTTTTGCCAGTTTCTCCATGAGGACCCGCAGCCACAAGGATTTGGAGGCAATCCCATGCCGGTGGCATTAAAGGCCACAACTATCCTTAACCTCTTTACCAGTGGCATCTTCCAGGGCTCCACTGGGAACCTGTGTGCCATCTCCCAGTCACTAACACACAAGTGCAACTGGGAGTGACAGATGCCCTGTTCAGGAGAGCACACCAATTAGCCAAACTTTGCCTGGATCCCAAAAGCAAGGTTGTCAGAGTGTAGGTTTTGTAGCAATCTCAGGTCTCCCGCAAGTGCAAGGGGCTATTGACTGTAGACATGCAGGCTTGAGAGCTCCCTAGAATCAGCCAGTCGCATTCACCAATAGGAAAGGTTTCCTATGCACTCTTTGTGCAATTTATATGTAATCAAAGAAGACAAATTCTGCATGTTTGTGCTCAGTTCCCAGGAAGCCCTCATGATGCAAGTGAACAAATATTTACAAGTGCCAAATCTATATACAATGATTGTACAGCCATGCCACCTATGTGCCTTCAAAATTTCTTTATCTTTCTTTTCCTATGACTAGGTCTAGGTGCAGCCCTGATATCCACATTGAGGTGGATGCACCTGCACCCATGGTTAAAGAGACGGAGGCAGGTCCAAGCGCATATCTGGCAGCCACTGTTTGTTCTGCTAGACCTGGGTCTCCAAAGTGACCTCCACTCTTTCCATAGAGGCAGCCAAGCACCCAAATGCTGGAGCTATGGCAGCAAACAGAACATGGACAGACACCTCCAATCTCCGGGCCAGTCTGTGTATGGCCCCTATCATCTCTGTCTGATGTTCCCTCACCTGTCTCTGCATCTCCAACAGGTCTCATATGGCCAAGACAAGAGGCTCATCATCTGCATGGGGCTGGGCAGGGGTTTGGTCTCTAGCAGTCCTCCAAGCACAACTTCAGCTGTCAATTCCTCTGCCAGCTGTGGACCCATGTCTGTGATGTGCTCACCAGATTGTGAGCTGAGCCTAGTCTAGAATGTGCCCCCTCTGAGGTGAATGTCTCTGTGCTGGTGAAGGGTGCAGGTGAATGCTGTATCAGTGCATCCTCTGGGGTATTAGCCTCAGAGCTGGGTTTGGAGCTGGATCTGTGTCTGCTCTCCCTTCTTTGCCTCCCCCTTTTCTTACTGGTACCTGGAGTCTAAGCAGGCTCCCTTATTAAAGCAACATCTCACTTTGTGGGTGCATCTGACAACTGCAGGCTGAAGGCATCCTCACTGGTTCTTGGTAAAGTCCTATCTCACCTTCAGCACAGGCATGGTTCTGCTCCTCCCTGACATTCTATGGCCTTCTCCTCGAATTGGGTGAGGATTCGAATATCTGCCAGGCTGCCCATCTTGGCCCATTCCCTCCCATTGTGTGCATTCTTGTCCTGCAGACAGGCAGAAGGATTGATTGTCCCACATAAGAGGTTAGTGTGCAAAATTAAAGCACATGGGGTTGGGGATAATATATTGGCATGGATTGCGAGTTGGTTAGCAGACAAGAAACAGAGAGTAGAAATAAATGGGTCTTTTTCGGAATGGCAGGCGGTGACTTGTAGGGTACTGCAGGGATCAGTGCTTGTGCCCAGCTATTCAGAATATATATCAATAATTTGGATGAGGGAACAAATGTAATATTTCTAAGTTTGCTGACGACAGAAAACTAGGTGGGAATGTGAGTGGTGAGCAGGCAGTTAAGAGGCTTCAAGGCGATTTAGACAAGTTGAGTGAGTGGGCAAATACATGACAGACCACACCTGGAGTTTTGTGTGCAGTTTTGGTCTCCTTACCTAAGAAAGGATATACTTGCCATAGAGGGAGTGCAGTGAAGTCTCACCAGACTGATTCCTGGGATGCCAGAATTATCGTTTGAGAGGTTGGGCCTACTAGGTCTGTATTCATTGGACTTTAGAAGAATGAGAGGGGACCTCATTGAAATGTATAAAATTCTGACAGGGGTGGACAGGCTGGATGCAGGGATGATGTTTCCTCTGACTGGGGGCTCTAGAACAAGGGGTCACAATCTCAGGGTACAGCGTAGGCCATTTAGGACTGAGATGAGGAGAAACTTCTTCACTCAGAGGGTGGTGAACCTGTGGAATTCTCTACCACAGAAGATTGTGGAGGCCAAATCATTGAATATATTTAAGAAGGAAATAGATAGATTTCTGGACTCTAAAGGCATCAAGGGGTATGGGGAGAGAGCGGGAGTATAGCATTGAGATAGAGGATCATCCATGATCATGTTGAACAGCGAAGCAAGTTCGAAGGGCCAAATGGCATACTCCTGCTCCTATTTTCTATGTTTCATCCAATATAGTTTCATGAGCAGTTTAGGAGTGTGCATGCGTATGATGGCTCCTGAACTCTCCCCAGTAAGTGATTAACAAGCAGGAAGCCCTGCAACTGATAGAACATTGACAGCATGAAGTGGCTGCCACACATTCTGTGCACATGTCCCATCTGCTGCTGAGTCCTGCACCCAAACTCGTGTCTGACATCCCTGTGCACTCACACAATTACACTGTCTGATGCCCTTATGAGTGTCACCTTGCAGTGAGTAGATGATGCCACTTAACCTGGCAAAGTGCTTCAGATCACTCATCCTTTTCCAACACTGCTGGGCTGTTCTCCTGTGGGCCCGATGGGTGCTAACCTCAGCTGCAACCTCTGTCCAGGTTGCCGTGGTCAGATGGGGGTGGGGGGGGGTGGGGCTTCCAGCTGCCATCCCTGGGAAACAGCCCCTCCTGCCTTTCCTAGATGGCCTCAAGGAGAACCTGCAGGGAGGAATTGCTGAACTGTGGGGCCACATGTTGTCTTCTCTGGGACATTCTGGTTGAAGCAGAATCTTGCACCATAGGCAGGCTGATGCTCCTAGCTTGCAGGGATTGCACGGCTGTCTGGGTGCCCGATAAAAATGGCGCCAGGACCTGCAACTCCAAGAGGTGATGGCATGGATGGGACTTCTCGCTTGCCCCACCACGAGCTTTGCCGTGCTCCTTGTGCGTGCGTGTGCAATGAGCTGAAGATCGTGTGTGGCTAGCCATCCTGCCCTCTCAGCAGAAATCACTCTCACTTCCACTCCTGCCACCCAACCTATACTTCAGAATGGAAGATTCCGCCTATAGTCTGATTCTGTTTTTACATGTATTTCATTCTGTTTGATTGAGTAGATCAAATAATGACAATATTTCAAACCGGGAACCGATAACACCATAACTGATTTCATTTTACAAAACAATTATGCCACAAAAGCTGGGTAAACCAATTCAAAAATGATTTTCCTCCCAGAAATTTGCAGATAAGAAAGGCTTTTTTGTGCATTATATTCATGCTTGTGTCATTTTCTTTAATCAAGGTAGATTTTATAGTAGCAAATATAATAGGCAAAATGTCCTTCAGTTTATAACATAAGCAGCTCCAACTATTTGCCCCTATTCCTTTCTGTGTAAGGTTTTCTGGTGAGGGGAGAGGGAGGACATGGAATAATGACAGTATAAGGATAATCATTTTTTTTACCTCAGCAAAAAATCTCCTTAGTATTAATATAATTTGCCTCTCAAATGTCAAATCAGCTAACATCTGTGTGCTGCGGTGAAGTTGGTTATCCATGCAGAGAGCTGTAAACTGATTATATGCCCAAGGCTACAGGTCTGTGATTAGTCTAGACTTCCAGAATACATAAAAGGAATGTAACCAATGAGAGGTGAATAGTGGCAGGTCTGTTTAATAACTTCATTTTATTTTGGCATCGACTACTTGGTATCTTAGTCTAACTGATGAGTAAAAGAAAATTAATCACTTTAGTTTAATTTTTAAACCTTCAAATGTCCTGAGATTTCTGATACCCTGTGGCAAATAGCATATGTTTTTGTGAAAAATACACTTGCGTTGACCTGATCAAATTATGAATAGACCTCTTTCATGTACCAATCCAACAATATAGAGCACAGGAACATAGAGGCAGGAATAGGCTGTTTATAGCCTGTTCCCTCAAGCTTGTTCCCTGCCATTCAATGAAGTCATGGCTGATCTGTAATCTAACTCCAAATACCAACCTTTGTCCCATATCCTTCAACACATTTAGTTTACACAAAAGTATCAATCTCAGATTTAAAATTAACAACTGGCCCAACATCATTTGCCATTTATGGAAGAGATTTTCAAACTTCTACCATTCTTTGCACATAGAAATGTTTCCTATCTTCATTCTTGAATGGCCTGGCTCTAACCTTCAGGCTATGACCACCGACCCCCCGCACCCCCCACCCTAACCAGTCCCAGACCTACCAACCAGCATGAATCATTTCTTTCTATCTAAGAAATCATGATTTAGGAAGTCTGATGCTGATGGGAGAGATCTATGGTAAAAGAGATCGAGGTAGGCAAAGAACAATCTTTCTAAAAGGCCTCGCAAACTGGATGAATGTGCCACCAACAAAGATGATTCACACCTCCAGGGAAAGGTTACCATGGAGGTCCTTGGTCGCCAATGCAGCCTTAGAGCACAGTACCTGAAGAGAGAAAGATCTATCTCATCAGTTCCACACAATGGCTCGGAACATTCAATCAAATCACCCCTTAATACTCTAAATTCCAGGGAATGAAACAACACTTTGTGTAATTTCTCCTTACCATTTAACCCTTGAAGTCCATGTATCATTCTGGTAAATCTAAGCTGCACTTCCTCCAAGGCCACAAATCTTTTCTAGGGTGTGGTGACCAGAACTGCACTCAGTGCATCAGATGTGGTCTAAAGGGGCTTCTTGTAGTTGAAGCATAACTTCTATCCCTCTCTTCTCTTACTCTAGACATAAAGGCAAGTATTCCATTGGTCTCTTTGATCATTTTTTTGATCTGTCCATGACATTTTAATATACTCACATGGACCCCAATTTCCCTTTGGAAACCCACTTTTCAAAATCTGGAAGTTATGCTTGTCTGATCATTTTCGATCCAAAGTGGATCTGTGATCTGATATCACACTTACCTACATTTGCCATAGCTTTTCCTATCCACTTAATCCTTTCATATTGATTTGCAATGTTATGCTTCCATCTACACTGCTTACGATGCTGCCATGCAGCTCAATGCTTGTGTTAAGTGAAAATATAGGAAAGTTATTTTACCAATTGAATGTCCTGAAATCATGAAAGTTTAAAATATTCAATAAAATACAGACCTTAAAATAAAAACTTGAAAACAAATAGAGCTGAAGTCCTGAGTCTAGGTTTGCCTCACCTTTACTGCAATCAGATTGGAAAAGCCATGGAAGTCTCACCTTCTAAAATGTTCATGTCCTGAAGTGTTTATTGGTTAGATGCTGCAAAATGCAACAGAGGCAATACCTCAAGTATTAATTTGGGGTTGGCCATTTCCTGCATTTCTGACAGGAAATCAGGCATAAGGGCTCAGATTTTCACTACAACAGAGAGTTTCTCCATCATAGCGAAAATCATGGAACTCGTCAGAAAGACTAAGTCCCGCCCCAAAACACGGCACATTCCATTTTTGTGTGGGTGGGTTTGGAGGGCAGTCGAGTTTTGTGCATGCGCAGTTTGCGGACGGCTAGCCATTTAAATCATCAGCTACCTCCACTAATTTCTGATTTTTGCATCCCAGCTGTATAGATCCCAAGTGTGCAGAGCAGACGGGTCAGAGGAGGTCTGTTTTATGTGTGTTCATTTTGGATAGCCAGAGTACCTCCTTGGAGAGATGAGGTACCCCTGTAGAGTTATATTTCAGTTTGTATTTAGTGGCCCAGAAGTGTCAAGAACTTAACTCCCAATGTCTTCTCATGACCCAAGGGAATGGGTGTGTGGGGCTGCTGATCTGCCAGGGCAATATTTTGTTGCCCCCAGTGATTGTTGCACCCAGCTGCAAGGAAGAAATTAGTGCTTCAGAATGCACACGGCACTTTGTCCAAGGAGCTTAGAGAATGGGCATGGCACCCTCCCACATATAGGCAGCAGAAGCCAGTCCTAGTGAGCAGCCAGAGCCCAGAGGGAGGGTCGATGTTCAGGAGGAAGAGGCTATGGCACAAGCAGAAGGAGGGAGGAGGAGGAGGAGGAGAGAGAGGACAACTAGGTCCTACCCTGTAGGATGGATGTACAGACTGAGGGCATCGTACCTCAACATTACGGTGGCATTTCCTGCAGACGTGGCCATCCAGACTGCTAGGAGCATCTAAGGTGTCCCACATTCTGCAGGCCGTGCAACACATGGGACCGAGCTCCCCTGCTATACCTTTAGTTAAAATACTCCTACCCGAAATGTAAGCAAAGTAGAAAATTATTTAAGTTTCTTTCTTCTTTTAAAAAAAAAAGCTAGAACTCTTGCCTTTCTTTAATGTAGCTTTAAAGTGGAGAAAAACTACTTACCCACTACCTACGAATCAAGTTAAAGCACAAGAGCTGGGAGGTTATGATGGAGCTGTATAAAGTGGTAGTTAGGCCACATCTGGAGTATTGTGTGCAGTTCTGGTCACCACACTATAGGAAGAATGTGATTGTACTGGTGAGGGTGCAGTGGAGATTCACCAGGATGTTGCCTGGGCTGGAGCGTTTCAGCTATAAAGAGAGACTGGATAGGCTGGGATTGTTTTCCTTAGAGCAGAGAAGGCTGAGGGGCGACCCAATTGATGTGTACAAAATTATGAGGGGCATAGATAGGGTAGATAGGGAGAAACTTTTCACTTTAGTGGAGGGATCAATAACCAGGGGACATAGATTTAAGTTAAGGGGCAGGAGGTTTAGAGGGGATTTGAGAAAAAAAAAATTCACCCAGAGGGTGGGGTGCGGTGGGGGGGTGGGGGGTGTGTGTGTGTGGTGGTGGGGTACGGCGGGTATTTGGAACTCACTGCCTGAAAGGGTGGTAGATGTGGGAACCCTCACAACATTTAAGAAGTATTTTGATGAACAGTTGAAATGCCATAGCATACAGGGCTACGGGCCAAGTGCTGGAAAATGGGATTAGAGTAGATAGAGACTTGATGACCAGAGTGGGCACGATGAGCCGAAGGGCCTTTTTCTGTTCTGTAAAACTCTGTCTACAGAAAACCAATGTCGAGGAAGACTCAGGTTGAGCCATGATGTTCTGATAGACATTTGTCGCATGGTGCAGCAGCAACTGGAACCACAATCCAGTGACCTCAATGCCCTACCTGTGGCTGTGAAGGTAATGTCACACTGAACTTTTCAGGGCTCATCAGGAGACTGACTGGTATTCCCCAGTCAGCAGTACACAAATGTGTTAAGGAAGCGGCCAGTGCTCTGTTTGCCTTTGTGGTGGAGCATATTCGTTTCCCCATAGATTTCGAATCTCAGACTCAGAGGGCAATGACCTTTACCCAAACTGCAACATTGACTGCACTCATGTTGCAATAAAGGCCTTAACTCAGCATGTGAACCGCAAGTCATTTCAGTCAATCAATGTGCAGATGGTTTGTGACCACGATAGCGTGTTTCTTCAAGTGTGTGTAAGATTACCAGGCAGCTGCCATGACCCCCTCATTCTGAAGAATTCACAATTCCCCAATCTGGATATTTCAACCACCCATGCAGATCTGGGGATGGCTTCTAAGGGACAAGGGCTACCCCCTAAGATCATGGCTAATGATCCCCTTGAGGCACTCACAATCAAAAGAGTTCCATGGGGCAGGAACAGGCTGACACGATCGGTCTGCCGGGACAGTCCTGTTTGTGGATTTTGGGTAGGAGGTAGAAGCGGGCCGTCCGAGGTTGGGTGACTATCCGGTTGGAAACTTGGAAGGAAGATGTCCAGAGAAGATGATGTCAGTAACAGTCCTGGAAACAATGGCTTGATGTTCAGTGGTGGGGTCATGGTCCAGGGAGAGGTAGGAGGAAGTGTCTGTGAGTTGACGTTCAGCCTCTGCAAGGTAGAGGTCAGTGCGCCAGACAACAACAGCACCACCCTTGTCAGCGGGTTTGATGACAATGTCAGGGTTGGACCTGAGAGAGCGGAGTGCAGCAAGTTCAGAGAGAGACAGATTAGAATGGGTGAGAGGAGCAGAGAAATTGAGACGACTAATGTCACGCTGACAGTTCTCAATGAAAAGATCAAGAGAAGGTAAGAATCCAGAGGGAGCGGTCCAGGTGGAGGGAGAATATTGGAGGTGGGTAAAAGGATCCGTTGAACGGGGAGAGGACTCCTGCCCAAAGAAGTGAGCACGGAGACGAAGGCGGCGGAAGAAGAATTCAGCATCGTGCCGAGCCTGAAATTCATTGAGATGAGGGCGTAAGGGTATGAAACTAAGTTCTTTGCTGAGCACTGAACGTTCAGCATCGGAGAGGGGAAGGTCAGGGGTTATAGTGAATACACGGCCGGGGCTGGGATTGGAAGATGGGGTGGGGACGGAAGTACAAGCAGGGGTGGAGGGTCCCAGATGGGTGTTGGTGTCGATGAGTTGTTGGAGCTTGCGTTCCTTTGCACCTGAAAGAAAGAGACAAAGTTTCTTGTTGAGGCGTCGGATGAGACGAAGAATAAAATGAAACTGGGGGCACACGCAGCTTTGAAAAAGGGTGCGGCAGTGCTGTTGTTGATTCGCTCCTTTGTGGGGGATGAGCAGTCCCTTGAGAGACTGTGGCATCAAGGTACAAGGCGCTTTCTGTGGATGTATGTCACCACGGACTGTCTGATTGCAGTTGTTATTTTGGAAGACCTTAGGAAAATCTGAAGTGTCCCAGATAAGGGACAAGGGAGAGAGAGGTCCCAAGAAGTGTCCCAGACAGGTCACAAGGTGAAAGGGGGAGGTCCCAAAAGGAAGTCCCAGGTAAGGACAAAGGCAAGGCACAGAAATAGGTCCCAGTTAAGTTCAGTTAAAAAAGAGGAGCAGAGAAATAGGCTCTAAGTTAGAGAGAGGGCCACGGGGAGCATACTTTAAGTAAAGAGGTAATTGGTAGCCCTGGTAACTGAAGACGGCCGCTGGAGCAAAAGTATCTTTTTGGAACAGTAGCATTCTGCTCTGCACGGCTGAAGATCTGAAGTTGGTGCTTGGGAGTATACTCGGGAATCCAGGGGAATGGAATCCCGGGAGATGAGATTGAAACCCTGCGAAATGAACCGATGTTGACGGCATCTGAGCCTGGAAATTGAAGAGGGCTCAGGAGAAGCTCTGAAGATCCAAGAAGGCAGCCAGAGGTTGGTGACTCTGTGCTGCAGACCACTGGGGCAATGGTACCCCTTTTGGAGCTGTAGTGTTCTGTTTGGCATGGCCGAAGAGCTGAAGCTGTGCTTGTGAGTTGGTTCTTGAGTGTACTCGGGAATCCAGAGGAACGGAATCTCGGGAGATGAGATTGAAACCCTGTGAGGTGGGCTGTGTTTGAAGCCATCCGAGTTGGGGTGACTTTTACGGAGAATTCCAAGGCAAGATCTTCAAAGGTGAAGATTGGAAACCCTCATGAGAAAGTCGAAGTTTCAGTGAGATTGATTGGCTCGCAGTGTTATAGACGTTTGGGTGGGTTGTTCAGAAATCTGTGGAATCTGTTTTGGGAACATTTGGTATTTATTGTGCCGTGCGGTGTGTTCAACCACAGTTTGCCTGTTAATTCACATGTACCTCATACTTACCCTGAAGGTTAGTTTAGAAGATAGATACTGTAAATTGTTTTATCTTTCTGACCTTGTATAGTAAAGTTTATTTTTGCTTTTTCAAAACCCATGGAATCTTGTGGCTTTATTCTATTAGCAAGTGTCTTGGATCTCAAACTTTGTCTACTTCAAACAAAACGTTATTGGCCCTTAACTGCATCTCACCAACTACCTGGGGCCTGGCCAAGGATAACAACAAAGTGAAAAGAATTGTATTCAACAAGTGCTCAAATATGCTGTATACAATGTGAAAAGTGAAACCACGGAGAACCCATTAGTGCTAATGCACAGTCCTATGAAGTGACCCCATGTTGCATCAGAAGAGGTGGAGGCAGGCTCCTCACTTGTCTGTCTAAATGGTAATGAGGAACATGGTGGCCTGCCTCATCATGCAGGCACCCATTGGGAGCCTCCTTCAGACTGCAGCTTCTGCATCTCTGCATGGGTAGCATTGGTCACTGACACATGTGGAGCAGACGAGGGCTCTGTTGGGAGGCCGGGGTGGTGGCGGAAGATGAGTTCTTCTGAAGAGCTCTCGGCACCATCACCCTTCACAGAGACCTCCACAGACCTGGGTTTCAGGTGGGGTCAATGGGGCTGGCTGCTGGTGTGCAGCAGTCATCTAATCCAGCAACCACTGGGCCAACAGTGCGACTGTCCTGTTAAGGGTACGCAGCTTCTCATGTTTTCCATGGATGTCAGAGCTCATAATCTGAGTGGACTGATCCAGGCTACTGAGGGAGGCTTGCACCCTTTCCTGGTCGAGAGGCTTCTTTAACGCCCATACTAGTGCTGCTGCACGTATTTCTCCATGAGATTGGCCAATCCCTCATGTTCAGAAGTGACACGGTTGAGCCTCTGGGACAATGTAGAACTCATGACAGCGATAAACTCCTCCTTTTGCAGCCCAAGAGCTCCATCTGCCTCAGGGAACTCCACCAGATGTTCACACATCTGCTCCTGATTGGACAAATACCGTGGCACAAAAGGTGACTACTGAGACTCAATGTTCCTGCCCACTGGAGCATCATCGTGACTCCCCTCCCTCCTCCCAGGGGCACTGTGCACAGGTGTCTCTGACTCTGACACCTCCTCTTGCACTCCGGTGCGGTGACTTTCAACCTATGCCATCAACTCTAAACGTGCGCTACATCCCTCTGAAGTGCTTGTATCTGAGTTGGTGGAGTTTGGGTTAGTATGATGTGATGTTGCATCATCGAACATCTCTTCCGCTTCTTGATGCCAAGGGATGAAATGGACCCGGGGTGGGGAGAACGATCAGAGCTGGCACCTGTGTGAGAGACAATGTGATATTGAGGTACAGCCCTTCTCATACTGAGACCAATCTCTTATGCACCTTAATCATTCTTGCACTGCCCACATGACTCAACCCCATCATTGCACTCCCTCTCATGCCAATGTCCCATTGTGATCAGCGAAGTGACAGCATGACCTCCACCATTATCACCATGTGCCAAGATAATCTCAACACCTCCTTTATCACCTGCTACTGGAGATTTACCATCACCAACAGCCAGCTGCTCTGGCACCCTGGCAACCTCCAGGGCCATCAGTTCCACAGGGTGCATGGGCCTCAGGTAGGCTTTCCCACCAACAGTCCGGGCCATCTCTCTCACGTTCTTTGTCTTTTTGTTCTGCAACCACAACATGAATTTATGTCACTCTCATGTATAACGTGTGCAGAGATAATGCTCATCAATGAATCTGCGTATCATACTGCCTATTCACATCCATTTTGCGTGCAGATAACTGAGCTTCTTACGCATTCCTCTGCTGCAGCATTGAGGCTTGGCACCTGCCAGGTCTTGCATTTTATCTGCAGCATGCAGATGTGATCCTCCCCTTGGACCTCTGTGTCTATGAGCCAAGCTACTCAGCTTATCAGAATGCAACAGCTCATTGAATCTTTTGTGGCACTGGATCCACAACCTCCGAGGGTCTCTGGTGGTGTTCACCGCTGCCGCAATCTGAACCCATGCCCTATTGGTTGTAGCAGGTGGTTTGCAATGGCCAGCTAGGTAGCTGATGTCTCGTCTCCTTCTCACCTCCTCTAGGAGGACCTCCAGGTCCCAGTCAGAAAAGTGTGGGGCAGCTGGCCCCATCCCTTTAGACGCGGCTGCTCTGTGCAACATTCTATTAATTAATGAATTCATTAATGAAAATGTAAGGCGAGAGAGGTCATGAGCAACTCAGAATACATTGTTATAATTCACTTTTGTGTGCCTACATGCACTAACCATTTACATCATCTCACCTATGAATATTCTTAACGGTGTTGTTGAGAGAAGGGCTCCACATATGTATGTTGCAGCTGTCGTTCCAAGGTGACATGCTTGCTCAGCAACAACTAATAGCCCTCTTGGCTTATTCTGCCTTATTCAGACTATTATGCCGGTACACTGTGCAAATGTGAGGGAGCTGGTCAAGGCTCCACAGTATGGGTGCATCCAGAGAGACGAGTGGCAATAGGACAAGTGGATGGGATAATGAGCATGGCAATGTTGTTCGTTCATCCATTGAGTCTACCCAGCTTACTAAATCAATACATGTTATTTGCATCAAGTAGTAGTGGCAAGACAATGCCATCTCCATGGCGGTGTCTTGAGAGTCCACTCTGTGGTTTAGTTCAGCATGGTTTTGATTAGAAAGCATTAATGACAATTCATCCATAGGTTAAGCCCTAGGATAAGCCCTGGATATTCTGGGATAATCTAACAGTTGGACAATATTTACAGCTTTAACACTCACCAGACAAATCAATAATGTCTCCACCAAAGGTCAAGATGTGCTGCGTTTAGCAGTAACAATTGGACCGACAACTTTGAGGGGGCACTTTATATATGCGCCCCAGTCGCCCAACCCACATCAGGCCCACCTCTGACTGCTTATCACTTCCAGGCTCACTCGCCACAACTTTGATTCCAGTCGGCCCTCCAGCTGACTGAAAATCAAGCCTGCAGGCGGCCGTCTTTAAAGTCTGGGTTTGCAGAGCTGGAATTCTCCCCTCACTCTGCTCCCGGCCCAGGGGCAAAAAGCTGAACCAAAGAATACACGTTTGAAATGGGCATCCAGGGTTACTAAGAAAGGGTTAATACTTTACAGATCATGGAATAAGCATAGCGGCTATCTTGTTCCGACTTAATAGTCATAAGCCTGCGATTTGCCCATTAAAGGGACTTGGTGGAAATTTACAGACTGGTGAGTATAGAAACAGTGAGAGGCGGATTGGTGATGGTGGAAACAGTGAGAGGCGGATTGGTGAGGGTGGAAACAGGGAGAGGCGGATTGGTGAGGGTGGAAACAGGGAGAGGCGGATTGGTGATGGTGGAAACAGGGAGAGGCGGATTGGTGAGGGTGGAAACAGGGAGAGGCGAATTGGTGAGGGTGGAAACAGTGAGAGGCGGATTGGTGAGTATGGAAACAGGGAGAGGCGGATTGGTGAGGGTGGAAACAGGGAGAGGCGGATTGGTGAGGGTGGAAACAGGGAGAGGCGGATTGGTGAGCGTTGAAACAGGGAGAGGTGGATTGGTGAGAGTGGAAACAGGGAGAGGTGGATTAGTGAGGGTGGAAACAGGGAGAGGCGGATTGGTGAGAGTGGAAACAGGGAGAGGTGGATTGGTGAGGGTGGAAACAGGGAGAGGCGGATTGGTGAGGGTGGAAACAGGGAGAGGCGGATTGGTGAGAGTGGAAACAGGGAGAGGTGGATTGGTGAGAGTGGAAACAGGGAGAGACGGATTGGTGAGGGTGGAAACAGGGAGAGGCGGATTGGTGAGAGTGGAAACAGGGAGAGGTGGATTGGTGAGGGTGGAAACAGGGAGAGGCGGATTGGTGAGGGTGGAAACAGGGAGAGGTGGATTGGTGAGCGTTGAAACAGGGAGAGGCGGATTGGTGAGAGTGGAAACAGGGAGAGGCGGATTGGTGAGGGTGGAAACAGGGAGAGGCGGATTGGTGAGGGTGGAAACAGGGAGAGGTGGATTGGTGAGGGTGGAAACAGGGAGAGACGGTTTGGTGAGGGTGGAAACAGGGAGAGGTGGATTGGTGAGGGTGGAAACAGGGAGAGGTGGATTGGTGAGGGTGGAAACAGGGAGAGGCGGATTGGTGAGGGTGGAAACAGGGAGAGGTGGATTGGTGAGGGTGGAAACAGGGAGAGGCGGATTGGTGAGGGTGGAAACAGGGAGAGGCGGATTGGTGAGGGTGGAAACAGGGAGAGGTGGATTGGTGAGGGTGGAAACAGGGAGAGGCGGATTGGTGAGCATGGAAACAGTGAGAGGCGGATTGGTGAGGGTGGAAACGGGGAGAGGTGGATTGGTGAGGGTGGAAACAGTGAGAGGCGGATTGGTGAGCGTGGAAACAGGGAGAGGCGGATTGGTGAGCGTTGAAACAGGGAGACGTGGATTGGTGAGCGTTGAAACAGGAAGAGGTGGATTGGTGAGGGTGGAAACAGGGAGAGGCGGATTGGTGAGAGTGGAAACATGGAGAGGCGGATTGGTGAGAGTGGAAACAGGGAGAGGCGGATTGGTGAACGTTGAAACAGGGAGAGGTGGATTGGTGAGAGTGGAAACAGGGAGAGGCGGATTGGTGAGAGTGGAAACAGGGAGAGGCGGATTGGTGAGGGTGGAAACAGGGAGAGGCGGATTGGTGAGAGTGGAAACATGGAGAGGCGGATTGGTGAGAGTGGAAACAGGGAGAGGCGGATTGGTGAGCGTTGAAACAGGGAGAGGTGGATTGGTGAGAGTGGAAACAGGGAGAGGCGGATTGGTGAGAGTGGAAACAGGGAGAGGCGGATTGGTGAGCGTTGAAACAGGGAGAGGCGGATTGGTGAGGGTGGAAACAGGGAGAGGCGGATTGGTGAGGGTGGAAACAGGGAGAGGCGGATTGCTGAGCGTGGAAACAGGGAGAGGCGGATTGGTGAGGGTGGAAACAGGGAGAGGTGGATTGGCGAGAGTGGAAACAGGGAGAGGCGGATTGGCGAGAGTGGAAACAGGGAGAGGCGGATTGGCGAGAGTGGAAACAGGGCGAGGCGGATTGGTGAGAGTGGAAACAGGGAGAGGCGGATTGGCGAGAGTGGAAACAGGGAGAGGCGGATTGGTGAGCGTAGAAACAGGGAGAGGTGGATTGGTGAGGGTGGAAACAGGAAGAGGCGTGTTGGTGAGCATGGAAACAGGGAGAGGCGGATTGGCGAGAGTGGAAACAGGGAGAGGCGGATTGGTGAGGGTGGAAGCAGAGAGAGGCGGATTGGTGAGCATGGAAACAGGGAGAGGCGGATTGGTGAGCGTGGAAACAGGGAGTGGCAGATTGGCGAGAGTGGAAACAGTGAGAGGTGGATTGGTGAGGGTGGAAACAGGAAGAGGCAGATTGGTGAGCGTGGAAACAGGGAGAGGTGGATTGGTGATGGTGGAAACAGGAAGAGGCAGATTGGTGAGCGTGGAAACAGGGAGAGGCAGATTGGTGATCGTTGAATGTAGGGAACATAGGAACATAGGAACAGAAGGCCATTCAGCCCGTCAAGCCTGCTCTGCCATTCGATATGATTATGGCTGATCGAACACTTCAATGCCTTTTACCCATACTATCCCCATAACCCTTTATGCTATTGTTAATCAGAAATCTATCAATCTCTACCTTAATCGTGCTCAATGATTCAGTTTCCATGGCCCTCTGGGGATGAGAATTCCAAAGATTCACAAACCTCTGAGTAAAGAAATTTCTCCTCATTTCAGTCCTAAGTGGCTTCCCCCTCATTTTGAAATTGTATCCCCTGGTTCTAGACTTCCCAACCAGGGGAAACATCTTATCTGCATCTACCCTATCTATCCGTTTAAGTATTTTGTAGGTTTCAATGAGATCACCTCTCATTCTTCAAAACTCTAGAGAACACAGGCCCAGTTTCCCCAATCTCTTTTCACAAGGTAGTTCCGCCATCCCTGGAACAAGTCTGGTTGCACTCCCTCTCTGACAATAATACCCTTTCTGAGGTAAGGGGACCAAAACTGCACACACCACTCCAGATGCGGTCTAACCAACATTCTATACAATTGAAGCAAAGCTTCACTACTCCTGTAATGAAATCCTCTTGCGATAAAGGCTAACATTCCATTAGCCTTTATAATTGCCTGCTGCACCTGCATGTTAGCTTTCAGTGACTTATGGACAAGGACACCCAGGTCGCTTTGTACATCTACACTTTCTAATCTCTTACCATTTAGGAAATACTCTGCACATTTGTTCCTTTTACCAAAGTGGATAACCTCACATTTTGCCACATTATATTCCATCTGCCATGTTCCTGCCCACTCACTAAGTCTGTCCAAATCCTCCTGTAGCAGCTTTACATCTTCCTCACAACACACAAATTCCACCTAGCTTTATAGCATCTACGAACTTGGAATATTACATTTGGTCCCCTCATCCAAATCATTGATATATATTGTGAACAGCTGGGGCCCAAGTACTGATCCTTGCAGTACCCCACAAGTCACAGCCTAGTCAACCTCCTGTGGGGGACTTTATCAAAAGCCTCCTGAAAATCCAAGTATACTATGTCCATCGACTCTGCTTTATCAATTTTGTTAGGAACATCCTCAAGTTCTAAGTTTGTCAAACGTGATTTCCCATTCTCAAATCCATGTGGACTATGCCCAATCAGATCATTATTATCCAAATATCCATTTATCACATCCTTTATAATAGATTCTAGCATTTTCCCTACGACTGATGTAAGGCTAACAGCTCTGTAGTTCCCTGTTTTCTCTCTCCCCCCCTTCTTAAATAGTGGGGTGACATTTGCTACCTTTCAATCTTCAGGAACCATTCCATAATTTTGGAAAATGATTATCAATGCAACCACTATCTCAACAGCAACCTCTTTCAGGACTCTGGGATGCAGGATATTAGGTCCCGGGGACTTATCAACTTTCAGTCCCATTAATTTCCGCAATTCAACCTTCTTACTTATACTAATTTCCTTCAACTCCTCATTCTCCCTAATCCCTTGGATCTCTAAATCTGGGAGAATTCCTGTATCTTCCTCAGTGAAAACAGACACAAAGTAGCATTTAGCTTCTCTGCCATTTATCTATTCCCCATTATGAATTCTCCTGACTCTGCCTGTAATAGAACCACATTTGTCTTAGCCAAACGCTTCTTTTTACATACCTATAGAAGCTTTTACAGTCCGTTTTTATGTCTTTTGCTAGATTGGATTCATATTCTATCTCCTCTTCTTTACCAGTTTCTTGGTCTTCCTTTGCTGTATTCTAAAAACCTCCCAATCCTCAGGTTTGCTACAACTTCTGGCAACTTTATAAGTCTTTTATTTTAATCTTATCCAATCCTTAACTTCCTTTGTCAGCTATGGTTGACTGACTTTTTTCAGGTTTTTGCACCTTGAAGGAATGTATAGGGGCCATATTTAGGTAATAGTTCTTTGAAGACTATTCATTACCCATGTACAGTTATACCTTTTAATGTATTTTCCAAAACCACCTCAGCCAATTTGCCCATCATGCCTTTATAATTTCCTTTATTCAACTTTCACCCTTGCTTTAGAGTGAACTACCTCACTTTGGTTGGAGACCAACTACCTCACTTTCAAACATAATGTAAAATTCTATCATATTCTGGTCACTCATCCCTAAAGGTTCTTTTACAACAAGATTATTAATTAGCCCTTTATCATTACATAATATTAGATCTAAAATAGCCTGTCCTCTAGTCGGCTCTTTAACATACTGCTCTAGAAAACCATCCCTAACACACTCCAGAAACCCATCTTCCACAGCATTAGTGCTCAGTTGGTTTACCCAGTCTATATGCAGATTGAAGTCACTCATAATTACTGTATTACCCATGCTACATGCTTCTCTCATTTCCTGATTAATACCATGCCCCACATTACCACTACTTTTTGGTGGCCAATAAACAACTCCAACAAATGTCTGCTGCCCTTTGCTGTTTCTTAGCTCCACCCAAACAGATTCCACGCATTGTTCTCCCTATCTGAGATCCTCCCATACTAATGCACTGATTCCATTCCTTATTATCAGCGCAACTCCACCTCCTTTCCCTACTTGTTGGCCCTTCCTAAACATCGAATATCCTTGAATATTCAGTTCCCAGTCTTGGTCACCATGCAACCATGTTTCCGTAATGTCAATTGTATCATATCCATTTATCTCTATTTGTGCCTTTAGATCATCTACCTTATTGCGCATGCTGCGCACATTCAGGTAGAGTGCCCTTAACTTTGTCTTTTTGACATCTTTCCGCATTCGAAGCATACTCAATGCTCTGCTTTGTTTCTCCTGCCTTCTGGTCTCACCACTTATTCCTACTACCAACTTTACTTCCTTCCAATTTGGGCCACCTCTCAGGTTCCCACCCCCCTGACAAGCTAGTTAAAACCCACCCCAACAGCACTAGCAAATCCCCCTGCAAGTATATCAGTCCCAGTCCTATGAAGATGTAACCTGTCCAGCTTGTACAGGTCCCACCTGCCCCAGAATTGGTCCCAATGCCTCAGAAATCTCATGCTCTCCCTCCTACACTAGTTCTCCAGCCAAATATTTAATTGATCAATCCTCCTATTCCTATGCTCACTAGCACATGGCACTGGGAGTAATCCTGAGATTACTGCTCTTGAGGTCCTGCTTTTAAATTTCCTTCCTAACTCCCTGAAACCTGCTTTCAGGACCTCATTCCTCTTCCCACCTATGTCGCTGGTATCAATGTGCACCATGACTTCTGGCTGAATCCGCTTCCCCCGAAGGATGCCCTGCAGCCGCTCCATGACATCCTTGGCCCTGGCACCAGGGAGGCAACACACCGTCCCGGAGTCACTTTTCTTGCCGCACATTTACTAACGCCTGTCTGATCCCCTGACTATGGAATCCTCTATCACTATTGCCCTTCCATTCTTCTTCCTCTTCCCACTGTACAGCTGAGCCACCTCTGGTGGCACAGGCTTGGCTCTGGCTGCACTTCCCTGAGGAGCCATCGCCCTCATCAGCATCCAAAACGGAAAACCGATTAGCAAGCGGGATAGACCCAGGGGACTCCTGCACTACCTGTCTGGTTCTCTTAGACTGCCTGGAGGTCACCCATTCCCTCTCTGGCTGTACACTCCTGACCTGCAGTATGACCGCCTCCCTAAACGTGCTATCCACGTGGTCCTCTGCCTCACGGATGCACAACAGTGACTCCAGCCGCAGCTCAAGTTCCAAAATCTGAAACTCAAGCTTGTGCAGCTAGTGAGACTTCCTACAGATTTGTTTTTCAAGAACTCATGGTGCGTCCATGATTTCCCACATACCACAGGATGTACTCTCCACTTGGCTGAGCTGACCTGCCATCCCGTAACTCTAAGAACTATTTATTACACTTAGAGTAAGTAGAACGAGTAGAATAAATTACTAATAACTTAATTTTATTACACTTATGCTAACTTTATCTTTCTTGGGTTTACTTTATTACTTTATTTCACTTTGACTTGATTTAATTTTACTTCCCTATTGCTAATGTTTCTTACTGAGAACAGCGTTGCTACTTCTTTATAAATGATACGTTTTTCTAGTATTAAGCTATTTAAACACACTCCCTAACAGCAACTTCTCACCAACCAATGAACTTACAGTTTTCCTGTGGTGTCACTCCTAGATTTTTTTTTCAAACTCAGCCCGCTGCCCGAGTAGAGGCACCCTTGCAGGTCTGGCTGTATCCACTCCCGGAAGGTGAGTAAAGTCCCCTATCTAATCCCTCCATTTATCCGTTGCCCGAGTGGGGGTGTCCCTCACAGGTCCGGCTGTCTCCGCCCCCAGAAGGTGAGTGTGGAAACAGTGAGAGGTGCATTAGTGAGTGTAGAAACAATGAGAGGTGGATTGGCGAGAGTCGAAACAGGGAGAGGCGGATTGGTGAGAGTGGAAACAGGGAGAGGTGGATTGGTGAGTGTGGAAACAGGGAGAGGCGGATTGGTGAGAGTGGAAACAGGGAGAGGCGGATTGGTGAGAGTGGAAACAGGGAGAGGCGGATTGGTGAGAGTGGAAACAGGGAGAGGCGGATTGGTGAGAGTGGAAACAGGGAGAGGCGGATTGGTGAGAGTGGAAACAGGAAGAGGTGGATTGGTGAGAGTGGAAACAGGGAGAGGCGGATTGGCGAGAGTGGAAACAGGGAGAGGTGGATTGGTGAGAGTGGAAACAGGGAGAGGTGGATTGGTGAGAGTGGAAACAGGAAGAGGTGGATTGGTGAGAGTGAAAACAGGGAGAGGCGGATTGGCGAGAGTGGAAACAGGGAGAGGTGGGTTGGTGAGTGTGGAAACAGAGAGAGGTGGATTGGCGAGAGTCGAAACAGGGAGAGGCACATTGGTGAGAGTGGAAACAGGGAGAGGCAGATTGGTGAGAGTGGAAACAGGGAGAGGCGGATTGGTGAGAGTGGAAACAGGGAGAGGTGGATTGGCGAGAGTGGAAACAGGGAGAGGTGGATTGGCAAGAGTGGAAACAGGGAGAGGTGGATTGGTGAGGGTGGAAACAGGGAGAGGTGGATTGGTGAGGGTGGAAACAGGGAGAGGTGGATTGGTGAGGGTGGAAACAGGGAGAGGTGGATTGGTGAGAGTGGAAACAGGGAGAGGTGGATTGGTGAGGGTGGAAACAGGGAGAGGCGGATTGGTGAGAGTGGAAACAGGGAGAGGTGGATTGGTGAGAGAGGAAACAGGGAGAGGTGGATTGGTGAGAGTGGAAACAGGGAGAGGTGGATTGGTGAGAGTGGAAACAGGGAGAGGTGGATTGGTGAGAGAGGAAACAGGGAGAGGTGGATTGGTGAGAGTGGAAACAGGGAGAGGTGGATTGGTGAGAGTGGAAACAGGGAGATGTGGATTGGTGAGCGTGGAAACAGGGAGAGGTGGATTGGTGAGAGTTGAAACAGGGAGAGGTGGATTGGTGAGGGTGGAAACAGGGAGAGGTAGATTGGTGAGTCTAATCTCAAGGTTTGCTTGACAATAAACCATGTCAATTTAATTCCCACAGTTTACAACATCTTTTCCTCATGTCCAGTAAATTCTATTCATTGAAAGCTTTTCAATTCTCTCAACAACAGTTACCAGTGCAGCATTAGCGAACACACTAGTCTATACTATAAATAGAATATTGAGTACATTAATGATAAGCCAATTTTGGTGACTGGAAACTGCAGGTAGCACTACATCCATGTTTATTTATTTGTCACATTTGAACATCTCATTTTTAATCTGCATCGTGTACCAGGGCATGTCCTTTGCTGTACCAACCACATTTATTCAGATGAACTCTATCTTAGATTAAAAAGAGCAGGCTTATCATCTTCTTTAATGGAGTTGCTTGTTTCAAGGTCCTGCAGAAATGATAGATCTTTAAACCTAAAAGTTTTAAGTTGCTAAGTCCAATTTTTTTTATATGCTCATATCTTTTAGAACATCATAAAACTACATTGGACTCAGTTCGCTTTTATGTAATTACTTCAATCTGACCAATTCTCTTTAACATGTTATTAAAATTCTATCACAGTAAGCAAGTCACTGGCTGCCCAACTCTCTATCATGACACAGAAATTGCTGGTTTGTTGGTTTTAAATTTGCTAAATTGACAAGACTGTTACACAGACTTTCCCAAGTTTTCATCATTTATAGTTCTCTGGCTGGCACTCATTTTGGAACATGTAAAATATGTTCATTTTGTTTATTTCTCTACTTTACAAAGAACCACTTTTAAATATTGAAACAATTTCAGGGAAGTGTAGTTAAACCAAAAGAGTAGGCTACATATTAGCTTTGGGTGAGAAGCAATGAGCGGAATCTTGTGCAGGTGACGGGTCTCAGCTGCTGACATGAGCCCTGCCTCAACCCTTGGAGGGAAGGTCCACCACATCTTATCCCAGTCAGGCACTTAACAGACCCCTGGGGTGGAGTTATTGCCCGCTGAGAGCTGTCGGCCAATTAGAGCCTGGCAACTCTATTGCATGAGAGTGCCATTGGGGTGGTCAAAGCTGCTGCCAGTACTATGCCTGCCCAAGCCTTAGGATCATTGCTGGATCCCTGGCAAGAGGTGAGTGATGGTGGGATGGATGTTGTAGGTTAGGGGAGGGGTGGGGAGGTGGGTCAGCAGCAAGGGCAGGGGGTGGCTCTCAGTAGATTTCCCCCCCACCCCACCCCTTCTTGGGTAAATGTGTTTGTTGGCCAACCAAACTCTAACTGCACACCCTCCTCTGTTCTCATCAATTGCTGCTTGCAATCAACGGGGAGAGACTGATATAAGAATAAAGAGTGATGGTTTATTGAGACAGAAGGCAGAGCACCAAGATCATACGTCCTCACTCAGAAACCTCCAGAACTAGACTTACAGTTCCCAGTTGCCCACGCTGATTCGTTAGTGCTGTCACATGATCAGAATATTTGCATTCTCTTAAAGGGACAGGGTACCTCACTTTACCACATCTTCCCAATGCTGGATCCCTCAATCAGGCGCTGAGTGCCTTTGAATGAGGGATCCCCAGGAGCCCACAAGTCCGCATGAACTTGCTTGTCATACTCCCCTCCTGGTGAGCCCCTGCCTGCCACAGAATATTAGTTGCCTGCTTTTACCTCAATTGATAAGGAGGTGCAATGACCTCCCAACTGCCACCCTCCTGCTACTTATGCCCCCTGGCACCACACCCACAATGGGGGAGGGAACAGGATTGTTGTCCATGTGTTAGAGACTCAGCTGTTGCTCTAGAAATGAGGCCCAGGATATTTTAACTTCTGGAATCCATGTTAAATCCACTGAACAAATTCCCACCCACTTCAACAGAAAATCAGGCAACCCAGAGTTGATCTGCCAGCAACAAGTAAATGGTGGGATCTGTTGTGTGGCAGTCCCACAGTGGTCCTGCAATCATGAGTGGGAAGAGGTGAGATTGTGACAGGGAGGCCTATGCTCCTTGGCTAGATGTCCTTGCCACCTGCTCAGTGGAGCAGGTTAAAATAGTGGAAGGTCAGCTCACTGTTCTCCCAGGACAGGAAGTAGCCTGGGCAAAGGTTAAAAAAAAAAGCCTCCCATGTGCTGTTATAGTGTTCCATTGGGTTTTTCCAGTTGGATGACTAGAGGGATGTACCACAAACTTGCTCTGAGTATTGGAAAATGGGATTCTTACAGCCAGACAGACATTAAGAATTCATTATTATGGCTTGTTACAGACAGGAGGGGTTTAATTTAAAAAGCCTTGATTTTTCCTCTCACCACCCATCCATAAACAGACAGTTGTTTTGATTTTGATTTCCCCCTTTATAAGTATATCCCAACCCCTCAGTTTTGGTTGGATCCAATTTCTAATAATAACCCCACAGCAAACTTGAGATAGGGTGAACACAGAGAGTTAGTTTATTTACATACACTCAAAACGCAGGAGGGGGTTATTGCTACGTAGCTCCTTGTGCATTCCTGCAATCAACAAGGGACAGAGAAAGAAAGACTTACAGGTCAAAGACCACAGAGCGAAGAATTATTGTTTCATGTGAGTCCAGAGTCCAGAATCAAAAGTCCGATGGCGTATTCCTTCACAGAGTTTGGCAGTTTGAAAAATGGTGCTGGATAATTCACTTTTCCACTAGGGTTGACTTCCCTGATGAGATAGGCATGCAGAGATGAATTAGTCAACTCACTCCCGATCTGCTCAACTATTTGGGGACTCCCTTTGTCCCTATTTAATGTCGTAAAGAATGTTTTTGCTAGCCATTCTTCAAGCAAGTCCTTAATTTGTTCCTTTACTGGCTTAAAAACCTGCCTTCCTTCAGGCTCTTTGGCTATGTGGGGCATTATTGTAATTATGGTTTTATTTATTGTGTAATATACCTTTAAGAATAATGCTTGTTAAGGAAGACCACATGATCTTTGGCACTCAATAGGAGAGTAGCGCGGGCTACTGCAGTAGTTAGTAGCATAGAGATAGTTTGAGTTGAAAGCACGCATGTAGCTGCTGCTGAGTACCTTGTAAATAAACTTAAAATTTCCACCCAAGAAGTGTCTGCAGATCAACTCTGTCAGTTAGACCAACTCGGCCACCACTCACAACAGGCATCTCCCTCATTATTTCCTTCCCTGCTCTAAGCCTTCTCTATGCTCTATTTAATCCCGGGATACCCTGCGAATCTATTTTAGATTCTGGTGACCTTTCCTCGACCTGTTTTAACTTCACTGGCCTGGCTTCGGCCTTGCCACACTCGGACAGTTCTCGCTCAATGTTTATGGGTGCTATTTCACCCTTTTGGACCTCTGGACCTTCCCCATATTTCTGCTGTTCTGCAGATTTCTGCTGATTGGCATTGGCCTCTTTTCTTTTACTGGCTAACACCTTGTTGACAGCCAAATCATTCCCAAGGTGGAAATCAATTCCTGCCGCTGGTAATTCCTACTGTAATAGGGCCTGAAACAAGGTTGCACTCTAAGTGGACCTTATGGAAGGGTGCATACATAGATCCTCCCCCAACATCACTGATCAGTGCTTTGACCTTCAGGGAGGACTTGGGGTTGGGGTGGGGGGGTAGGTTTACATTTCCCTCCAGCGTTAAGGACTGAGTGGCCCCTGTGTCCCAGAACAGCACAACAGACTTGCTCGTATTTTGGGACTGGTAGGGGAATGCTGTTCCTGAAAGAACAAAACACCAGAAGATCTCTGGGAATTTGTTTGACTCAGATATACATAGTGCCATGCACTCCAAAGGCTAAGGTTCTATAGCGAGAGTCTTTGCCCACTCTGCTGCACTACCCATTGAGCTTCCTTTGCATTCGTACTCATATGGAGCACTATTAGGCCAACAGGTTTGTCTCGTAATCTCCGGCACTCATGCCTGGAATGGCCTATTTTATTGCAATGAGAACACACTGGTCTCTGGGGGTTCTCCTTTCAGGCTGCAGGAGGGCTTCTCGTACGCTCCTTTGTGTTTTCTTTTTGGGGTGTGGGAGCCTTTCTTATCTGGCTCACTTTACCTACATTTCCAATGCTCATAGGAATGGTTTGGAAAGGGTCTGCCTGAGTTTCCAGGCCTATGGGTGAGATCATAGCTGTCTGCTGTGACTGCAGCACCCCTGGCTTTGAGGATTCTCTTCTGCTCTAAGTGCATCCACATTGGAAGGTAAGCAAGTTTTGAATTCCTCCAACAATACCAACTCACGCAACCCCTCATAGGTGCTTGGGATTCTTGGGGATCTGACCCATCGGTCAAATGCGATTTGCTTCTGCCATTCAAACTCGATGTAAGTTTGTGTGGGCTTCTTGTGAACGTTGTAGAACTGCTGGTGATATGTTCCCAGGACTAACTTGTAGGCACGTAAAATGGCAGCATTGGTCTGCTCATAATGCATGGACACAACAGGAGGCAGCATGGAATAGATCTCTTGAGCTCTCCCTGACAGCTGCCTTGAATTAAAAATGTCCAGACCTCTGATGTCCATTTTAGCTGCCCTGCTACTTTCTCAAAAGTGGCAAAAAATGACTCCACATCACTCTCTTCAAATTTTGGAATAAGTTTAGCATACCTGAGGGCCTCAGAGTGTAGTTCCCAGTTAGAGAAATAGGGGGTGCTACCAGGTAAAGAGAGATTCTCCCTGGCAGCCTCCAGCTGCCTGTCCCTCTATCTCTTTGAGCTGCCAGCTCCATTTCCAATTCTCGGAGCTGGAATTCTTCTCTCTCCTTTTCTCTCTCTCTTTCTCTCTCTCGTTCTCTTGCTTGCCCTTCTCTTACCCTTATTCCTTCACCTTAAATTCTAACTGTATTCTGAGCTTTTCCAGCTTAAATTGGGCTAGGGGAAGGGCTTCAGAGCCATGGTTGAGCTCCACATCCAACTGCTCTACCGGTAATGTAAGATCCAAATGTTCCACTAACAACTGGATCAGTTCACTTCTCTTCTTTTTACTGGGACATTTTAACTGTACCTCCCGAGCTATAGCTTTCAGTTCTTCCGTGCTAAGGGGCATCAACGCTCTACCATTCAAATTTCCTTGCTGGACAAATATCTAGGCATCAAAAGTTGCCATTGTCTTAGTGTTAGGGAAAAGGGATTTGCTGTGGTAAGTTACTTGCGTTTTAAAATTTGTTCCAGTCAACAGGTTTTCCTATTTTTGGCTTCCAGTTGACTCTTTTGTATCTGATTTGGCTCATCTCTTAACTTGTACCCTGGACCCAGACAAACTCCTAATTTCTAATATGGACAGGAGGGGTGTTTAATTCAAACATCCCTGATTTCTCCACTCACCACCCATCCATAAATAGAAAGGTGTTTTGATTTTGATTTCCCCCTTTATAAGCGGTGGCATATTTCTCAACCCATCAGTTTTAGCGTGATTCAATTTCTATTAACCCCATAGAAAACTCGAGATAGGGTGAACTCAGAGGGTTAGTTTATTCGCATGCACTCAAAACGTGGGAGGGGTGTTGCGACATAGCATCCTGTGCATTTATACAATAAACAAGGGATAAAGAAAGAAAGGCTTACAGGGCAAAGATCACAGAGAAAAGAATTATTGTTACACATGAGTCCAGAGTCCAGAATCAAAAGTCCGATGATGTATTCCTTCACAGAGGTTGGTAGGTTGAAATCCAGTGCTGGATAATTTACTTTTTGAGTAGGACTGACTTCCACAATGAGATAGACATGCAGAGATGAAGTAGTCTTGTAGGTGAAGGTAAAGATGTCCAGATGTCCCAGTAGAAAACAGTATAGATAGGGGCATTCAAACCTTGACAGAGCCCTTTTTCTGAGTGGCTGCTTATTAGGTGGAAGATGGCAGACTGAACTTTGCAGCCCCACAAGGCAATATTACAGGTTCCTCCAGCTGGGGATGGGGTTGTGGGGGGTGTGCGGGGGTGTTCATGCCATAAGACTCCCATTTTTCCACTTTGGCTTTGACAAATGGTGCATATTCCATTGTCTGGGTTCCTTAGATTGTTAATGTCCCATCCAATAAGAATTACAAAGGAAGCTTGCAGGGCTTTTTGTCCTGGCAGACTAGTAGGCCAGGCCTGGCTCATGAAATGTAGATGGCCTAGTATAATTCTCTTTGAATTTGGTCTCTGCAGTCGACAGCAGTCATTAGCACCTCTTCAGAGAGAACAAGGCATACATTTCTTCAATGCTGCTAGATTAACTCCTATTGTTCAAAGGTCATAGCCAGACACAGCTTCAGCCATTTTAAAAGGTCATTGTCCACTAGGAAGGAGCCAGTGTGAGGTCTTAGCTCCATTACAGACTCCAGATAAATCTTAAACAAAACAAAAACAGAATTACCTGGAAAAACTCAGCAAGTCTGGCAGCATCGGCGGAGAATTGTTGGTATAAAGATTTCAGTCTTCAGCTGTAACAATAAATGACAAATTCAGTGCAACATTGCTAAGATGGCTTCTTCATTAAAATTATTAAATTAAGCTAATTAATCCTTATACACAGATGTAGCTCGGTTTTGTAACCATTTTACAGCTACGTTTTTGATTAATTTTTCATGGCTACTTTTTTGTCCCACATGCCTCCTTCACTGAAGGTAGGCTTATGCTTGACCATGATTCCAATAGTGTTGGCAGCTCATTGTTATCTCTCCCAAGGAGCTGTTCTTACTGTGTGGAACAAGACTGTGCATTGGATTTTGCTGTTTGTGTTAGGGTGATAGCAAGCTGGACTGTGGCTGGTGGGGAAAGGATGGCTTCCAGTAGACCTGGTAGAGGTTGAGGGAAGGAAACCCTGGTCAGGACAGGGAAGTGCTGATTGGCATTACCACCTAATTTTCTCTCCATTTCCACCCCATTCCCACTTAATTTGGAGCAGCAGCCAGCCCAGTGAGTGAAAATCATTGGCTAGAGACCAAGATGCCAAATCTTAGCCAATTGTTTCGCTGCCCATCTTCATTGTTGTACATTACCACCGTCACCTTTTAAACATTATCAGCACATTTGGAAGCTAGATATGCAGTATATCATATATACCTAAGAGCTATCATTGGTGGGAGAGGACTTTTCAGCCTAGTATTTACTTAAGTTTAAGTTCTGCTTGTCATGGTAAGGCCTGTTGGTGCTAAGGAATAGAACAATTTCCCTCCGGGATATCCACTGTCAGCATCAATGCTGGAAGTTTCCTTGGAGTTCTCCTAATTGACTATCACCACTCCTGTAGAAGATTGGCAGAAACCTTGTGTGAGATTGTGCCGATCGCTGCTGAAATTATGGTGATTGATCAGAAACCTTGAGGAGATTCCCACCATTAGTGTCCACTTCAGGCATTACATGTTAAATATGTAGTAAAACTCCATCTATTGTTCCCAGATAATGCAGCTTGTGTCCAACATCAAAAGACCACTGACTGCTACACCATTTGCATTTCTCTGTTTTTCACATTGGCTGTTCTGTAGTTTCTGTGAGAGGAATGAACTTGCCAATTAGTGCCAATGTAGGAATAGTTTTGAGCTGTGGATCATTGTGCATGATTAAGACTGCCAAATTAATTTCCTACAGCACATATATTTATAGTCAGCAGAAGAGGGAGACTTTCATTTTTTCAATCTGAGCTCAATTTGAACCCATGCTCCAGAAGTAAAAGAACAGCATCACACCCAGAGCACAATACACCCCAGTTAGCGACCCGTTTAGGGTTTAGATGTGTTGATTTGCATATTCAATTAAAATACTTAGCAAAGCCAATTTAAAGAAATGAACACATTAAAGCCAATTCCTATTCACATATTTTGCAAGATAAATGAGAAAACGGGATTCCAGGAAATTATGATACCTCCCAAGTTGAGAGATTGAGACAGTGAGCTAGCTCAACAGTCAGTTTGCCAAAGAAAACCATTCTCCCTATCCAGTTCTCGAGCTCGATTGTGCACAATTTGCAAGATATTGATGTAGCTGATGCAAAAGATAAGGGAATTTAAAGTGCAGTTTGCATTCAACGCGACTTGAGTTTCTGATATCTTTTGCATCAGTTTTAAAAACATTGCGCCAGAAGCAGACTGCAGCTCTAAAACTGATGACACCGCCAGGGTGAATTTCCTACACTATAACACTTTTTTAAAAAAGTACTTAATTGGCTGCAAAATGTCTCCGAAGGCGCTATATAAATGCAAGTCAATCTTCTTATTGGAAGCTTCCACCAGCTATGCTGGTTTGCAGGCCTTCCCTATTAGGCATCAAAAATTAAACTGGATCTTTTGGGCACTAGAGCCCTGATGAGTAAATTTTGAGATATCTTTCAATTTATTTCGAGACTGTGGTTTAAAATAAGATTATTCACTGGTGGAGAATTGACACGACCCGTGATTTAAAAATGTTTATTTTTTTTGTAATGAATCCAATTTCAACTGTACTGTTCAAACTTTACTAAGTTACCACTCTTAAATGTATCAAAGAATATTATTTAAAGCAGAAGTATATAATTTTTAAAAATACATTTTAAACACTACCCTATTGCACTGGTTCATGACAGATTTTTGCTTTCAGTTTTATGCAAATGAGTTTAAGTGGTAAGTCGATGATCAAAAGCACTTTTCAAAAAGTGGGCAATTTTGGGCACAATTTGCCAAATTACTGATTGCACCCAAAGTGGAAACTGTGCCCCCATGTATTTTATTTGCTTTATGCAGAATATTTTTATTTGAAAGAGCATGAAAATAAGTATATGCATTTTAAAGATTTAAGAATGCCCCTGTTGTGACTGGGGATATTTGTATATGGTTCTGTGGTACTGTTCATAGTAAAAATAGTCAGGTTACTGGACCAACAAACCCACAATTGTTTGTCTTTAAGTTTTTTTTTGGTGGCCAAAACATTAAGTAAAGTTAACGGAATTCTAAAGGACGAAGTACCAAAGCTCAGTGCTTTCATTGCGATTAAACTAATATAATATTCACAAATCTGTAAAATCAGGTAAGAATGTAAAGTGATCAAATTATAGTACTAATAATATATCACAGAGAAATATATTTTGAACGTGTAGTCTTTCACATGCATGCAAATTCTCAATCACTTGGCATTTTTAGTTACAAATTAAATATGACATATACTAGGATTTAAAAGTATCTATTAAATACTGCAAATCAAACACATTATGGTCCTGAAGTGATTTGGTGGGGAAAGAGTGTACAAATGACATATTTATTTTCTTTAAATATTTGGTTAAACTCTCAATTGAAATAGAATAGGGCTTCTCAAGTGATGTTACTCAAGTACCCAAGGTGTGATATTTAGCAGGAAAGTTTTCTAGACTGGTCCACCCCTTTCTTGCTCTGCTGAAACAAATGTAAACATGTAACTTATTCCTGACCAATTTTATTCCTATTGGCTCAAGGGATTTTGGTTAATCACTTCAATTTAACCCTTGCAAAATGAAATGCTACCCAAGACAATGAAGCCTTTCAGACTCCATCGAAAGAAGTCCTGAGCTGAAATTACCCTTTGTCAGTAATATAAAAATGAGTGATAACAAATCGACAGACAGTCTGTTTTACAAATTTTATTTTCCATTGACTTTGATAGGAAGTAAAATCAGTCAGGGTATAATACAGGCTGCTGATTCATTTTCACCTTTGTATAATTATAGGCAAAGGAAGGGATAACTAACGGGCATCAGTTTTGGATTTTGATAGACCCTCCAGTTTCTTTGTGGTGTTAAAGGATAAAGGCCCAGCAACTGGATCACACACAAAATGGAGTGCTCTCCGGGAGCAGTGCTTGCTGTACTCGCCTGAACAGCTTGGCGGCAGGACCATGGTAAACCAGGCTGTTGGCCTCATTTATAAGTTACCAGTGAGCTCTGGGCACCATTCCTGGCCTGGAAGGAGCTCAGCAGTCACTCAGGGTAGGAGTGGAGTTGGAGAAGTGCGATCCATTTACTCGGGGAAAGCTGGAATGTCCAGGTGGCAGGAAAAGAAGTAAGGCAAACTGTAAGAACCATGGGTTTGGATGCTGTTTGATTGAGAAAATTGACCACATGCAGTCATCCGCCAACTAATATCACATTGGGCTCTGGAGCAGATGTTAGGCTCCTGATTTGTATAAGCAATGGGCCTAATACCAGCTTCAGAGAGGCACCCTGGACAACTGCAGATAACCCTAGTGTGTAACCCCAGATCACCCTAGTGTGTAACACTTCTGATACAAACTGACAGTGAGCACAGTGCATGTTATATTGAGCCCCGCAGCACCCATTTGTCACCCAAAAAACAGGTGTTGTGCAATCTAATTGTGAGGCCAAACATTTGTTGACACCAGATAAATTGAAAGGGCTGAAACGAGCAATTACAAATCGACGGGATCTCTCACTACCACCTATTATGGTAAGACAACTAGTAAATTATTTTAGTTCAAGAAGAAGACCCACTGCCACCTTTTCAGGGCAAATAGAGATGGACAATATTTTAACCTTGGTAATGATGCCCACATCCCATGAATTCATAAAAATTTTCAAGTCAAAGGTTCTGACTTTTATCTCTGAAGCCATGAATTTCTGTCATTTTTCTTAGTTATGCTCCTCCATTTTATCTTTTTATAGCCTCCCTTTGCTATTTCTGCTATTTAAATTATGCTTGTTTCTAACTTTTAGGCCATTCCTTTTTTAACGTGGCTTCCAATGTTTCTGACTTGAAATATAGCTCCACTATTTCCTTCTGATTCCATCTTCCAGTGTTAAATTTTAAAATGGAATAGCTGCCCTTTTTGAACATTAAGGGGAGAAATTTCTCCCTGTCGTGCGGGCTGGTCAGGAGCGGGCCAGGGTGGGCATGGAGCCGATCACTGCCATTTTACATGGGTGGGCCAATTAACGCCTGCCCAGCATGAAACGCGGCTCCCGAGGACAGTGGAAGGGGGCGGGCGGCGGTGGGAGTCCAATGACCACTGGGTCCAATGGAGACCCGGCAGCCGGTTTAAAGAGCGCAGGCGGCCTTCCAAAGGCCAGCAGAAGGGCTCCTGAGAACGCTGCTGGTGAGCAGGCCAGACAGGAGGGCAGGTCGGCAGGGCACTGTGCCCCTCGCTTCTCAGACGAGTGTCTTGCTGCCCTCCTCCAAGGAGGTGGCAGCACAGCATGAGATCCTCGTGCTGAGGGTTGGGAGGAGGAGGCGGCCCCCCCACATGACAATATGTGCCTGGGAGGAGGTGGCAGAGATTGTCAGCTCACACGATGTGGTGCGACACACCTGGGTTCAGTGCCGCAAGCGACTCAACAACCTCTTGCGACTGGGAAGGGTGAGTACCGTGTTGGCATGGGTCACTTAACACAGCAGTCAGGTTTCACCCCCTGGCCACCACTGCCCCCACCACCCCCCCTCCAAACCCTGAATGTAGTTACTGCATTGTATCATTCACGGCACGTGGCCTTCGCTGGGTGGGCCAGCATTTATTGCCCATGCCTCGTTCACCCTGAGAGGGTGGTGCTGAACTGGCTTCTGTATCCACTGCATGTGGTAGACTTACACCCACAGTACTGTTTTGGGGGCGACTTCAAGGACCTGCACTGAGGTGCAGTGCTGGAACTCCGAAACATGCCAAAGCCAGGCTGCTGACTGACTGGGAGGGGAACTTCCAGGTGGCAGGACACCCATCCATCTGCTGCCCTTGGCATTCTATGTGCTTGTGCTTCCTTGCTTTGGAAGGTCATACAGTGTGGGTGGCAAATGTGATGGAGCCAGCATCTGTGCAAGCGGCTCAGCTCTGGCTGCTTGGTGTGAGTGTACGGCTGCTCCACGGGTCACGATTCACATGAGCTGTGCAATGTTTCACTCAGGTGGGGGTGGCAGGGATGCAATAGCAATCCAGGTACAGGGTGGACTAATCAATGCTCCTCTCTCCTTTTCAGGAGGAGACTGCGCACAATAACACGGATGCGGACTGGCGGAGGCACAGTTGGCAATTATAACCAGATACAAGCAGGAGGCTCTGGAGCTGGAGAGGCACCATGTGCCCAGATCCACTGGTAGCGGTGAGGCTGGTGTGCCTGGGGGAGGTAAGAGTGCCGCGCACTGAGGTCACCATGTCTGTACCAACAACCATTCCACTGTTGACTGTTTAGTGATTTAAGCTTCCAACATGGGTTTCCCATTGCTTGTGGCAGGAGGAGCACATACTGATCTGGGGGCCAGGAATGCACATTGACATTGTCTTGACTTCAACTAATCAAATGTCCTTGTTCTTCCATTCAGCCTTACTGGGACGAGGAGGCAGAGCGGCTGCCACTAACACCTGAGGGCCAGATGTATACCCTGGCAGCAGGATAATGGCGTCTTCTGTGGCCCCTTCTGCCTCTTGGTCCTGCACCCTTTGTGTCTGTGCCTGACCTCCCAAAGGTGGCTCCCCTGGAGGCTGAATGTGCATTCCTGGCCTCCTCCCCCTTCTAGCCCTCCCTTCCTCCTCAGAGGAGGTGCCTCCAGTGGAGAGTTCAGCTCCTATTCTCAGGCTAAGGGAAGGTTTCCTGAAACATGCAGGCCCAAAAAAGTTTCCTCAGTGCTGAGTGCTGACCTGAAGGCTGTGAGTCCAGACCAAGCAGCTGGTATGCGTATTGACGTATTGCAGATCACACAGGCAAGTATCAGTAACTCTGAAACATCAATATTTGACAGAGTACACTTGCAACCCCACTGAGCCCTCTTATCCTGCCCGTGGATGAGGTTTATACAAATGTATCCTAGCCGCCTCCCCATTGTGCCATGCGCTTGCCCGAAGATTGCACGGGCGGGAAAAATCGCCATTGATTGGCGCCTCAAGGTGCTTAAATGGCCCGTTAATTAATGGAGGGCATGCATTGGAGTTCATCACGCGCCCGCCCAACGAAATATCGCAATGGCGCGCGATGACGTCGGGACCACCCCCGCACACCAATGGGAAAATTCTGCCCATAGACTTTAAACAGATACCAGGCAAAGCACATTTGACCTTACAAATTCAAAATGAGGTTCCTTTCAATTTAGTTCCATTGCAGACAATTGTAGGCTTACAGGCTGCTTACATCTTACATGCCTCCGACTCACAGATACAAACTCCTTTTGGTTTATATCTCGCTTTCTCTTTGAATGTAAATTTCCCATTGTATTACTCGGTTTTTTTTTTAATTTTACCTCTCCTAACAATAATCCTTTCATTCCACCAATTTTATTAGTAATATAAACCCATTGCTTAGCACCCCCCAGCTAGGTGCAAGATTTTACCCATTATTTTGAATGGTTTATTCAACAAATGCAAATTAACTTTAACTTTTAACTTACATTTATCTAATTAACATCTCAAACTACTATACATCAAAGCACCCAGTTTAGCTGGTTTTAATCCAATTAAGACACACAAGGGCACACACATAGACACAGACCCTACAAGTCCAATTTAAAAATAGTTTCCAATAATATTATGCACATTAATATTTCCTCATGACAGGTGGCAAGTAAATGTAAGTCATATTTACAGACATAAATTTCATAATCAATTACCCCAGATGTATTTAAAATCAATAACTAATAGTATAAGTGTTACCTGGAGAACATGAAGAAAACAAATCTTTGAGAAAATAAAACAGCAGATGCAATTAGAAACTGAAGTTAACTGCATTCACGTTTTGAGTTTGTTCAGTTTGGAGTGTTTTGGCCCTTTTAGAATTGTGATTAAAAGTCAGCAATGTATGGAGAATTGAAAATTAGCTTTAATCATGGGTAGAAATGTCAATAGCCACAAGTCATTCTCTGACAATCAGTTGAGCATTTTCTTGTTAACATTTAAGTCTTGTTAAGCATGTGGACTCTATGGCACCAGAATTCCACCCATCATCAAAAAAGTACCCTGTGGATATCATCTTAACAGTTAAAATAATTTATAACCTATAAGTCCTCTTGGTGCCAAATAAAATAGTTACAGGTAAGAATAATCTCAATTCCTGCATTTATACTATAGTTTACTTTTTAAAAATATACAGAGTTAGCATGTGTGTCGAAGAGATTTTTAATTTTAGATATTCCCAAATGCTGCTTTCCCCAAATGACAATGCCAATAGCAGACAATCCTCAGCACCTTGGGTCTGTATCGGATATTGGTTGCATGGTTTCTGACTCAGTGATGCTCGCTGCACTGTATTCTGATCAGTTCTCCAGCAGATTGTACTATAAATTTGTCACTGGAGGATTGGGGAGCACAAAAGTCTAACTTTTTTCATTCATTATCAATAATGGTGTTGCAAAGATTTCATGACCATGACCATACACATCACATATTTAAATCAAAGGAAGTACTATTTCATGACAAATCTGACAACTGGCAAATGTACAGTAGTAGTCAAATATTAATTCCTTTTTTTGTTATTTTTGACCTTTTCCCCCTTAAAATCATTGAAGAAATGAAACACCTACATTTTGTAACAAATAGCTCCAAATACATATCAATTGCAGCGTGACTACTCTTATGATGTAGTCTTTGTATGGGAATTAAGGATAGCACCAAACTAGTGTTCAGAAATTTTAAACTCAGAAAATTATGGGTAGCGTTTGGTGATATACACACATGGAGGTTGTTTTTAATTGTAGCTGCACACAGACAGTCAGTGTGTGGAGGGTGCCATTTACATGTTGCCAACAAGCTAGAAATGCCAAGCTGGTGCTTCAAGGTAGCTCGTCATTTGGAAATTGTCTGCCTCCTGTGCAGGTCTAGCCAACCAGCAGAACCTGGGGGGTTGGGGGAGCAATTCCACAGGGGGGCCTTACAAGGGAAGGTAGTAGACTAAGGTTTTCTTTAAGGCCCAGGAAGAGCACTTCATCTCCTTGTAGCCGCATAAAGCTAAAGATATATTTTCCATTTTTAAAGTAACCGGCTGTGGCCCCTTTAAAAACTAGAATTTAATCACTATGCTGGTCTAAATGAGAAGAGTGTTGGCAGAATATTCTCCACCCATTTGCTCCTCAAAATGGCAATCGTAGTCCCATGTCCATCATAGGATCACAATGTGCACATTGTAAATGGCCTCCTGCCTGAACTAGAAGGGTGCACCATTATTGTCAGATTTTTATTGACTGAATTCAAATTCCGCCTACTGCCCTGCTGGAATTGGAACCCAGGTCCCCAGAGCATTACCCTGGGTCTTTAGATTGCAATACCGCTATTCAACTGCCTCCCGCACAACTGAAATAAAGACAAATTGAAATACAGAACACTTGCATTTGCACAATTAATCCATTGCTTAATCATATCACTGAATTTTATCATCAGTATGAAATACTGGTCCAATTGATCTTTTGAACATTTTATTCAAATAAGATATAATTGAATAAGATTATAATACTATAATATATTGGGAAGATAATTATTTTGTTCCTCCACTTACTTGTGAATTATTTGTGCTATTGTTGTACTTTTACTGGATCACACTATACTTATTATTTTTAAATGCTAAGTACCAGGTATGCGGATACCTTGTAACTTGTCCTTTCTTCATTTCATGAATGTAGGTGTGAGTTGGAATTCAGGACTGTCTTTCAATTTACATTTTCCTACAGCCCATTCTTCTTCCCGACACAATTCTGCACCAATTTCCCTTGAATGACCTTCGACAGGGACATTTTTTGTAAATTTTCTTCTCCAGCTTTTGTGATGTGAGCAAAGTTCTAGGCAGTGGTAGAATGGACTGAAACCTCGATTATTGTCTACTGTCAGTCCTGCTCACCTGTTTGCTCATGTCTTTTCTTTCATTAAGCTTAACAATCGGAGTGAAATGTCCTCCAAGTGATGTTGGAGTTCATCATAAATTTTTGGAACTGGTATTTAAGTTGATTCCAAATTTCTTCTTTGAAATCTTATATCATTAAGCACATCATCTTATCAGTGGCGCCAATAATTAGTTCGTAGATGCTCACATTTATGAAAATTATTAAGGAGCCATCAAATCTGAATCAGTGTGACAATCAGGCAATGAATAGCTTTGGAGTACCAAGCTTTTTAAGAAATTATGCAGAATAGTATGTGATATCAATAGTCCTAAATTTACTTGTTACCTTCACTGTTATTATGCCACTGGTGGGCTAAAAAGATTGAGGAAATTTGTGGCTTAGTGGATTTGAATACCTCTGTGCCATTATCGCACTAGATATAAATTTCCTCATTCATTTTTAGTAGTGAAAACCTTAAACCAATCAAAGTCCCTTGGGGTTCATTTACATAGCCGCATTGTACAAGTATATAAAGGTCTCCTGAGTTTCTGCATCTCTTGCAATTGACCTTAAGTTACCACCCAAGAAAAAAATATAACAGCTCCTACTCAGCTGAGCTGAGTTTGCCCAAGTGTAGGGGGAAGTCCTGTAAATTTAATTAACCTTTGCCCGTTGCAGACAATTTTCCTCTGCAATTTGCTTCGACCAATCCTTCCCATCACTTTTCTTCCTCCCTTTCATGAATGCACTATCTCACACAGGGTTACAGCTCCATGGATGCCAGCTTCCCAGGGTATCTAACCCCAGTGGTAAATCTTAATCAACAGCAGCATATCAGCAGATCTGTTCCCATCCTCACTGGAAAGCCAATGACCAAACCCTAGTAGCAGCCAATGGACAGTGATCAGGAGTGGAAATTCTCATTGAGATCAGCTAAAGCAGAGCAGCTGAGTTTAACAAATTCAGCTCAGATGAGCACTTCACTCTTGGAACTTGTTAAAAATGTATTATTTCATGGGATGTGGGTGTTGCTGGCAAGACCAGCATTTGTTGCTGATCCATAATTGCCCGTGAACTGAGCTAGGCCATTTCAGAGGGCAGTTAAGAGTCAACCACATTGCTGTGGGTCTAGAGTCACATGTAGGCCAGTCCAGCTAAGGATGACAGATTTCCTCCCTTAAAGGACATTAGTGAACCAGATGGGTTTTTACAACAATCAATGATAGTTTCATGGTCACAATTACAGAGACTAGCTTTCAATTCCAAATTTTTGATTGAATTTAAATTCCACCAGGTGGGATTTGAATAGTTGTTTCCAGAACATTAGTCAGGGTCTCTGGGTTGCTAGTCTAGTGACATTACACTATGCCACCATCTCCCAAACTTCCTGGTCTATATGTGGTCCATGTTCCACATCAGTCAGTTCGGTTACCAACTAAGCTCATATCAATGTGCATATATATAATGCATTAAATAACAAGGTCCTATGGTATTGTACGTGAGAAGTTCAGTCAAGTTCAGTCTTCAAGTGGGTCATTTGGGGTGGGGGTAGGTTGGGGTTAGAGAGTGAGGGATTATTAGATCAGGCCCAGGCATAATTCCGTCATCTTTTGAATTCATACATTCCTTCTGTATTATTATATTCCTATTATAATATTTTATGTTCAAATTCATGATGGAAACCACCTTTATAAACTAATCATGCTATAATTACACACTCTCATCAGTGATGATCCTGCAGTACTTCCACAGGCGAGAGTATAAAATTACAATGTGATAAAATTACAAAAGTAGTTTCCATTATAAAAGTGGACTTGGTAATTTATAATGAAAAAGTTGGCAGGAAGTGTGCTCAGATGTAACATTTTTAATCTATTAATAGTTAATCTCCTGCAGTGTCACATGTGGAGACCGAAGACAAAGCTTTAGGATGCAATGGAGTTAGAGACTGGGTGCACAGATATTGTTCAATTCCTATTTACCAGTGAAAATTTTATATTTACACTTTAACTTCCTAAATCCACATTTAGAAGTGGCTGAATTGGCTTGCTATGCTATAATTACACCCTTCTGTCAAAGGTGACACCTCAGCACCTTCACTGGCGGAGGCTGTAATTGCAGTTTGACATGTTTGCATAGTTTCCAATACACACTTGAATTAATTATAGAAAATTAACAAGGAACACACAGTAATGTAGTGTTCCTTAGGCCAGGATTTTCACGTTGGCGTGTGGGGGCGGGCCCCGTACACTAACGCATAAACTGACGTGTGGTAACGTCGGGCATGCGTCTCGACGTCACCGTGCGCCATCGCGATATTTCGGTCAGCAGGCGCTATGATCTCCGATGCATGCCCACCAATAATTAACAGGTTATTTAAGGCCCTTGAGCCATTAATAGACGGTGATTTTTCGGAGCCCGTGCGTTCTTCAGATCGTCACACAGGACAAACTGGCAGGCGGGTAGGCCACATTTTAAAAAACCTCATCCACTAAGAGGGGTGAGTGGACTTGCGAGTGGTCTTTGGCAGACATTTAATGATTAAACTTACTCCTACTTGCCTGTGTGAACAGGACAACTTCAAATCTCTTCAGAGCTGCTTTGACAGGAATAACAGGCATCAGGTCAGGACTCTGGAGTAAACATCATTCTTGCGGCCTTACAGGTTTCAGGAAGCCTTCCCTTAGCCTGGGAATGGGAGTTGTGCTCTCCACCGGAGGCACCTCCTCTGAGGAGGAAGGGAGAGCCAGAAGGGGGAGGAGGCCAGGAGTCCATATTCAGCCTCCAGGGGAGCCACCTTTGGGAGGACAGGCGCAGGCACAAGGGGCAACAGGAAGTGCAAGGCAGAAGGTGCTGCAGAAGACGCCACTATCCTGCTGCCAGGGTATACAGGTGCCGAAGCAGCTACCTCAATATGTCTGAGGTGCAGTGCTGAAGGAGGCTCCATCTCTCAAGGGAGGCAGTCAACTATATCTGTCAGATGATTGGGCCTGAGATCTCTGCTAACTGTGTGGGTAGACACCCCATGCCAGCGGCTCTGAAGGTCACAGCTGCTCTCAACTTCTATGCCTCTGGCTCCTTCCAGGGCTCGGTGGGTGATCTTTGTGGAGTCTCCCAGTCAGCTGTCCACACTTGTGCCAATTAGGTGACAGACGCTCTGTTCAGGTGTGCATTGACTTTCATTCACTACTGCTGGGATGATGCCAGCCAGACAAAGCGAGCCAGAGGCTTCGCGGCCATTGCTGGCTTCCCCCGTGTCCAGGGTGCAACAGACTGCACACATGTGGCCATCAAGGCGTCAGCAGGTGAGCCCGGTGCCTTCGTCAACAGGAAGAGCTTCCACTCCATGAACGTGCAGATAGTGTGTGATCACAGGATGCTGATTCTACACGTCTGTGCAAGGTACCCAGGCAGTTCCCACGACGCCTACATCCTCAGACACTCCCAGTTGCTGGGGCTCTTCAGTGCTCCAGCTCGGCTGGATGGATGGCTGCTGGGTGACAAGGGCTATCCCCTCAGAAGGTGACTTATGACGCCTCTCCGCCATTCAAGAACAGAAGCTGAGCAGCGGTACAATAGGAGCCACGGCACCACAAGGGCTGTGGGGGAGAGAGCCATTGGTCTTCTCAAGATGCGCTTCCGATGCCTGGACCGTTCAGGGGGCGCACTCCAGTACCTCCCAGATTGTGTGTCAGTGATAGTGGTTGCATGCTGCACTCTGCACAATCTTGCGCTGGAAAGGGGGGACGCAGTGGATGATGAAGACGTCGATGCAATGGCTGCGGCTGCACACGATGAGTCCAGCAGTGAGTCCGAGGATGAGCACATACAGGGAAATGCTGAGGGGGTAGACACTGACCTGGGCATACTCCAGGGAGGCAGGGACACCCGGGAGGCTTTAATCCAATGAACCTTCAGCTAGCACACCACAGATGGACCTTCAACACACGCCAGGGGTGCAGGCCATACTCGATACCTGAGAGCAACATCTGCCTGGTTAGGAACATTAACTATGTGCCTTGTCAATAAAGCTCAATGACAAACAAGTCACTCATAACATCATGGGTTCCCGTCAACCTGCAGAAGTAAGGAATCACCCTGAGCCTTGTTCACAAATAAAGAATTTAATCAATGTAAAAAATAAAACAGAAAAGAAACCTAATTCAAAGGTGTTGAGCTGCACGCCAAATTATAATCAACTAATAGCGGGGCAACATAAAACCACCAGTGAGAAGCCCATGGGTGTGCCTAAGGTGCCTTAAGCTTACGTTTTCAGGTACTACGTCTAGGTGTTCCCCACTCGCTGGCACCGGCATTGGAGAAAGCCTGCTCACTCTGCTGTCCTGTTGGCCTTGATGACCTTGCCGGTGTCCTCTGGCCCGTGGAGCCTTTGATGGCCCTGCCATGGCTGGCATCTCCCCAATCACCGCAGCCTCATCAGATCCCAAGGTCACTGGCAGAGGGGCTGCTGCCCTTATCCGGAGTGCCCTGAGAGGAGCCCACAAAGACGACCGGCAGCTCGTGCGCCAACATGAAGTCACTTCGGACCTCCCTGCTCACCATTGATGGATGAGAACCTGGCTGGAATACTGGGTGTCCAATCCATCTCCCACACTGACCGGCTGAGGTCAATGCCGCTGTGAGGGCTTGCAGGTCCAAACGCATCACCAGGAAGCCCTGATTGTTCTCCTGGAGGAGCCTCTGCATGAGAGTCACCACTCTCTCCATGGAGGAAGCATGACGCTCGGCCATGAAGGTCAATGCATTGCTGATGCTCCTCCATCACATAGACCATGGCACGCATTCCCTCATGTATCTTCAGCAGATCCTCCCTGCTGGACTTCCAGCATCTGCTGCCTCAGGTACGACTCCAAAGGCACATCATCAGGTACCGACTGAGCAATTGCCTGGTCACCTGCAGTCCTCCGACTGCTGGCACCTTGGGCATTCTCTGTCTCTGCCAGCTCCTCCAACGATTGTGAAGTGCCCTCACCGCTGTGCCCCGGGACACTAGCCGGTGTTCTAATTCCCACCGAGGAGCTAGTATCTTCACTGGCGCCTGCCTGGCAGAGATGATGTGACGCTGGTGAGATTTCAGGGCCCTCAGGTGTGAGAGGGGGCCTCTGCTGCTCCTCCTGGTCCTGCTCCAATGATGCTGAAAGGAAGAATAAGGACATTAGATCAGTTAATGTGCAGACAATGTCAATGTGCATCCCTGTCCCCTGGATCATTATGCGCTCATCCTTCCATAAGCAATGGTCAAGCCATGTTGCAAACTTCAATCACTCAACATTCAGCTCTGCCAAGGCTGTTGGGAGAACAATGCTGACCTCACTGCTGGGCAAATATATCTGCCCGTGGCACCCCAGCCTCACCAAGACCGGTGGACCTGGGCGCAAGGCACCTCTTCAAATCTAGGGCCTCCTGCTCGAAGCAGCTGAGAATCGCTAACTGTGCCAGCCCTCTGCCAGTCCTCACCCGCTCAGCGGCATTATGTGCATTCTTCTCCTGAAAAGGAGAGAAGAGCATTGATTAGTGCTACTTGTACCTGGACTCTCTTCGCGGACGTCCCACCCCAACCAGAGTGGGACATTGCAGGGCTCCAGTGCCTCCTCACCCCGCTGCTGCCGAACACTCACACAAGATGGGGGTGGAGGCCTGTCTCCCTCCACCCCCTTGGCCACATGCTGCCTACATCACATTAGGCACCACAAGGTATATCCTTCCATAGCAAGGAGGTGCAAGCCTGTGGAGCGCAAAGGACAGCAGATCGATCGGTGCCCCGCCATCTTGAAGCTCCCCTCCCAGCATGTCATCGCCCTTGGACATGTCCTGGAGTTCCAGCGCTGTGCCTCCTCCAGGTTGCCCCCAAAACAGTAATGTGGGTCTCAGTGTACCACATGCTGCGGGCGTAGAACCATCTCTTCACCACCCTCTCAGGGTGACCTTGGCACGGGCAATATCTGCTGGCCCACCCAGCGAAGGACACATGCTGTCAATGATTCAATGCAGTCACTACACTCAGAGTTGGGGTTGGGGCAGGCACCAGGGGGGAAAGTCTACCTGCTGGGTTAAGTGACCAATGCCAACATGGCACTCACCCTTCCTGAGCGCAACAGGTCGTTGAAGCGCTTGTGACACTGGACCCAGATGTGCCGCACCACGTTGCGGGAGCTCACCACCTCCGCCACCTCCTCCCAGACACGTTTGGTCATGTGGGGGGGGCCTCCTCCTCCTCCCGTCCTGGGGTACGAGGACCTCCCACCGTGCTGCCACCTCCTTGAGGAGGGCAGCAAGGCAATCATCGGGGAAACGAGGGGCACAGTGCCCCCCCCTGCCCTACCCTCCTGCCTGGCCTGCTCACCAGCAGCGCTCTGGGGAGTCCTTCCACTGGCTATGATTCACAGCCTTTGAAAGGCTGCAGCAACTTTTTAAAACAGGCCGCCCGGATCGCCATTGGACCCGGCAGTCATTGCAGTCCTGCCGCCGCCCACTCACTCCCGCTGTCCTCGGGAGCCGCGATTCACGCTGGGTGGACCTTAATTGGCCCGTCTGTGTAAAATGGCGGCGCAGACCCGATCAGGGGCGGCAATCGGGTCCATGCCCCCCCTGCCAGCCAGAAAATTCTGCCCTATGGATTATTGTTGCCTTGGTGAAGATTTATCTGGGAGTGACTAATTTGGAGACTTGTTTAAAAGTTATAATGGTAGTAATTTGTAGACATGTGTATGTGTTTAATTAGCTGTTAAATTAATAAATGTTTAAGTTAGTTTATGTAAAAAAACCTCTTGCGGCTTGGTGGTTGTATTCCTGAATTCAGAGCTGCATCTCAAACATACCAGTTGAAAAATACAGGTTAGGACAGTTATTCAAGTTTCCCTCTGGGATTTAAATATCTCAGCCTTTACCAACTGCTGTGTCATAACACTTTATTCTGTCTCTCAAAAATATCTGTGTTTTAAATTTAATTTATGAATATGTGGCCTCCCTTTGTATGCACAAGATCAACCAGAAGAGCTGGATTTTTCCAGCATAGTTGAAGTCCCACTGCCAAGACTGAAAAAATAAGCCAACACCGGGCCAGTGGGTGGTCAGAGCCTGGGGTGGCATTTTACTGACAGCGGCTAATTGGCAGGCCAACACCAGGATCGCCATCCCATTGAGGATACCAGCCCAGCTCCCAGACCTGCCAGCCCAGTCAGAGGGATGGCAGCTTGGCAGCCTTGTCAAGACGCCTTCAAAGAGAATTTAATTGCATTCAGCTCTTCTGGTTGATCTTGTGCACACAAAGGGAGGCCACATGTTCATAAATCAAATTTAAAACACAGATATTTTTGAGAGACTGCATAAGGCGGTGTTATTGACACAGTGGTTGGTAAAGGCTGAGTTGTTGAAATCCCAGAGGAAAACTTGAACAACTGACCTAACCTGTATTTTTCAGTTGGTATTAAGTGTCTTTGAGAAAACCAGAGCAGGCTTCCCCCAATGATCGGGGGAAGTGGGGTCATACACCAGCGGCAGCGCCTTAGCCATACAGGCAGCCATCGCCACTGGGGACACTCTCCATGGCCAGGGAGCATCCATTGAGGAGGGACCCACCCCTGAGAACCGCTGGGAGGCCAGGCCATGTGGCAGGCCCTCCCAACATTGGCGAAATGCTTTTGGGGGTGTGAAGTGACTCTTAATGGGACACTTAATTGGCTGAATTGGCCAGCCGTGCCATTGAGATTACCTCCTTTGATATATATGCAGTGGGAAAATGCCAGGAGCCCTCCAGGAATCCCGCCCCCCCCCCCCCCCCCCCCCCCCCCCCCCGCCACCCCCACCCCCGACCCGCCTTAATCCCAGCCCCCTCCTAAAGGCTGGTAAAATTCAGCTCAAAGTGTGGCCAATGATAATTAGTTGTTTAACTTTCTTACTTATTGTCTCAGTTAACACTCAATGGCTCAGTTGATTACAGCATTGTGTTTAATAACGCTGACAGCACATGTTCAATCCCTGTACTGGCTGAAGTAGTTCTTGGGGCTCTCACCTTGCTCTTTTCGTGATATCATTGCATCATTGAGCCATGATTTGCAACTTTTTGGCAAATGAAGATGCTACTTAAAGAAAGAGACTAAGATCTCTATGGAGCAGTGCAAAGGTACCAGCAAATTATAGCATGGCGTACATAACCATCACAGCATAAATCACCCACCATAATTCCCTGAAATTGCTGCACCATGATAATGTGATGAGTTGTAAACACTGTTTTGACCATGATATTTTTCAGCATATTCAGTTTGCCTTTTGTTCTCGTGTTATTTTCTATATACTGTCTTCAGGTCCACATCATGCCCACTGCCATACCATCAACACCAAACCCAAAAGTAAAATGATAATGAACTGTCTGTAATATACCCACAGTCAGGTGCGCTGAATTTACTTCCGGGTTTCCCATGTGATATCAACCTGTTCCCAACATGCATGCTTGTTAATATCGGAACCTGGATGTTTATGCGACCTTCTGTAACAGGACCCTGTCTATTCGTTTCCATGTACTAAGTGGACATTAATTTATTGGTAATTAATAGGTTGCAGTTAATAGATGCAGAAAAAAATTGCATGGCACAGCTTCTGTGTCACACATTCTTATTGATCCTGTATAATTGAACATAAGTGGTGTCAGGTAGGAGATGTATGCCATCTAAACATAGGAAAAGTGTAAAATTTTTAAAAATTAATTTGTGGGATGTGGGCGTCACTGGCTAGGCCAGCATTTATTTCCCATCCCTAATTCCCCTTGAGAAGGGCTATACCAGATGCACAATTTCTCATTTTAATAGCGGGACAAACCTTTTTGTCGTTAAGATAGACACTTTCGGAAAGATTGCATATTGTGGATATGTGGGATTTTCTCCATTTTTGTCAGGTTATTACATACATGTATTCTACATCTAAATTACTCAACTTTTTAGTACTTGTATTGATCTGATGAAATACTGAAATGTTTGTGAAAGGAGTGTAATTATACCTGCAATATTGTGGTAATCTGAGGCGTAATACATCTTTAAGAGACTGTGTGCAGATTGACCACATGACTGTAAGACCCAATAGCCATGTAGCGTCGGCTACCAGGTTAATGTTAGTCTAGAGTAGGGTCTGGTTGGAGGAGCACACATCATGTTAATGCTCTGTTGTTTGTGTAAATAAATAGTATGTGCTTCATTTCATATTGGTCTCTGCATCTGCCATATATTGTAATTGACTCGCCTGCTGACAGATAAGCGTGTAACCAGTTCGCGAGCAGATCGACCCATAGCAAAAACATAACAACCATCTTTGGTCACTATTTTGTGGATGAACTCACCAACCCTGCTCTACACAGAACTGTAACCAATTGCATGTTAGGGTTATTTTAATATTTTCTTTGCAAAAGAGGAAGCTTGCCCTTTTAATTCCTTTGCTTTTTTTCTTTTAAAAATGTTTTTTTTTAAATTTACTTCGTGAATCCTCATGACAGTACAGAGGAATTGGCTTGGAAAATTTACTGAGCCTGTAAATATAAAGGGGTAGAATTAATGTGCGCAGTTCAAATTGATGATCACTGACACACCCTGGGTAAGCATCTGTGCCCACTGATGTACAGTCAGCTCCCTTGTGCTTCGAGGCTTGGTACGTTTTTCTAAGCCAGTTCCCCTGACAATGTTATCACTAGCTAAATAAAAATAGTTTTACAAAATCATCTGGTAGAAACTCAAAAGAACAAAAATATGTGTTAAACATAACTTTCTGTAGTTATTTTAAAATATATCCCAATGGTGAGACTCCCTCTTTAAAGTTGCTGAAGGAAAGCGCTCAGAAATGGAATAACCAACCAACTGTATCACTCTGCACTACACATACCTGAACCGTAATGAGATGACAAGTTTTTCAATGAACCATGGAATTACTTTTTACTTTGCCTTAGTAATGATGTAAAATAGAAGGGTATCTTTTCTACCTTTTGCAAAATATTTGATTAATCTGTTATTTTGGTGAATTTGAAATACCTAAATCATGGCGTACTCCAATTTGCTTCTGAAATTTTCATGAAATGCAAATTTTAATGAAACAAAAGCAGCTCATTAGGAACCTTCTGTTATAATGCTGCTTTCAAATTATTCAAGCACTTGAATTGTCACATAACAAACATGAATGGTGAATATTTCTTTCATGCAGCCATGAAGTTGCCAAATTTAGTTAATGTGACCCAAAGATTGACGAACCTGTTTTATGGACCAGTGCAGAGAGGTCCTGGCAGATAGCCCATCCATTAACTGCGGCAAGACTTGGGTTAATAAACGTATCATTGACAAAACAGCATTTGTATAGAGAATAAGTGATAAAGAATGTTTTTACAAAGTATGTTTTAAATATGAATGGAGTGAGTGCTGACAAGTCTGCCAATGACATATTATGGAAAAGGTGGACTTTTGTTATAGCTGATATTACATTTAGTGCTTTTTAAACACCTTGCGATATTTTAGTACATTAATGGCACCATATAGCAGCTACAAATTATTGTTGTTATGAAGTATATACTTGGGGCTGCTTAGTGGGAGTTAGATCAGAGTTGCCAACAGGAGTTGGGTTTGGTTAGGCTGCTGGGAAAATCAGGCCTTGACTGACAGTGGAAGACTCGTCTGAACATTCGATATTTGGCCTGGCTGATTATTCCCTTATTCCACTCCATTTGAAATTTTGCTAATCTTTCCTTATCCCCTAAACTACCACATAGACCTGAAGATCCAATTAGACCCACACCACTGCCCTTTCCCTATAGCCCTGCAAATTTCTCCTTTTCAAATATATATCTACATTTTCTTTTGAAATTTACTATTAAACCTGCTTATATTATCCTTTGAGACAACACATCACAGATTATAAGTAAATCATTGGATAAAACACTTCTCCCCATTTCCCTTTGGTTTGGCTCAGTCTGTTGCCATTATGGGTGTGGATCTCTGTGCTCAACAGCCTCAGACTCACACAGGACTCCAGCAGATTAGAAGGATTGATGAGGAGCCACTGGGTGGGGATGCCAGTGACACCATAGAGCACGAGCCTGCTGGCCTCTGTCAGGATGACAGAATTCTTGCTCCATCACTGCCACACCACCAGTGCCCTTGCTATGGCCTCTCAGCCAGCTCGCACAGACGGCTGCCACCCATGCTGACATGGTGCAGCCCGAAGCCGGGCCTTCTTCTTGAGAGCATCATACAAGGCCATCTGCTGTCTGCTGCAGTGAAAGTCAGCAGCCTTCCACCAGCCATGCTGCAGCACTGACCTGGCACTAAATAGGAGCACTGGGCCGGGCAAAGGTACACAGAAGACAGGGACAAAATGGATGCACAAGGGTGACAGGTTCTTTTTTTTTTGTATTATTGATGTGATGCTGGATAAAGCTGTTGAGTGAAGGAGTTTGTTGTTGGCATTCATTGATTGATGTTGACCAAAAGGGCTTTCTGAATGGGTGTCTGAAATGGATGTGTAGTTAGGGAATGGTGGGTCCATGTTGAGGTTGGGAAGTTCCTTTTGACTGAAATTACTTCACAATGCAGTCTGTCTTGATATGTCCATTTGGACATGATTTCCTCCCTGCCTCCTTCTCCTCTTTCTCCTCCTTCCCCCAAGGTGACCTCTGAATCCCAGGAGGTCATGGCTGGGCCCTCAGAATAGCTATATTGTGAAAGGCACACCACATTGTTACAAACATGGACACCTTCTCAGGCTTGCAGTGAAACTGTTGCTTGAGGAAGCCGATGACTTGTTCCAGGGTGTTAAGGATGGCTCCATGGCTCTCACTGAAGACCCTCAGGCATCACGTGTGTTAATTGTATAAATTAAGGTTAAGTGTCACAGAGCGCTGACCCTTGTTCTGCTATTAACACAACCTGTTATCTTACCTTTATGCCACTATCAGCACCTCCTTTAGTCTTTAACAATACCATTAACACTCCCTTTGTCCTGCGTCAATGGCATCTTTGTCAATCTCTCCTGAGCTCCCACCTATCCCTGATCTTCTATTTTGCTCCACCCCCTCTGAAACAGTATAAAATTCATCACATTTCTACTTCTCTTTAGCTCTGAAGCAGAGTCATACAGTCTCAAAACGTTAACTCTGTCTCTCCACAGATGCCATCTGACCTGCTGAGTTTTCCACCATTTTCTGTTTTTATTTAAGTGTCTACAATTGGGTGGCGCTCATTGGATATGACTTGTACTTATATAAGGAGATACATTTGTTACCATTCCCCTTTAAGGGGATGTGAACATGTTTCTTAGTTTATTTGTTAATTAGTTTATTTTTTGTTGGTTTATTCAGAAGAGTTCAAAGAGACACTTATTGACACTGTTGTAGAGTTAGGAGCTATACATTTGTAATGCCTCACTTTGTGAATAAATCTAAAACTGAGTAAAGATTGACTTCAGGTCTCCTACTTCACCATTTGGCTGCAAGAAGTTTAACAGTGTGGTGGGATGGCAGAAGGAGACGATCAACCACATGCGGAAAGCGCAGCCTTTCTTGCTGAGCAGCCATCCTCTGGTGCATCTTAGAAAGCCAAAAATGGTCAGTATTGCAGACTGTTGCACAATAAATGCATCCCGGGTGTTTCCAGGATAGCAGGCATTCACTCAGATGAACTTTTTGGTGCAGTCAGAATCCAACTGCATGACCAAAAATTGTAAGTCTTACAGTTCCTGTATTGCTCCCCATAGGGGGACCGCAGAACCATGTGTATACAGTTGATGGTGCCCTGGTGAATCCACGTACTCTTTCAGCCTGCTGCTCCTTCCTCAGTCAGAAGAGGATGAAGTCCCCTCTCCTCGTGTACAGTGCCGCAGTGACTTCTATGGACAGTGAACTCTGAGATGTTACTGATGTTGCCTGCACCCACCCGGAAGGATCTACTGGAGAAGAAAGTTAGGGAAATGGTGACTTTCATGGCCACTGGGAGAGCTGTGCTTTGAGGCTTCAAGTCAGTGTGAAGGAAATGGAACAACAAAGTGATGGCCTCCTTTGAGAATTGTATCCTCCTCAGGCACTGGCCCTGGCTCACGCCTATGTAGGAGTGTGCTTGTTGGATCCTGGTCCTTAGTTTAGTTGGACTAATGGTCCAGGTTGCATGCTTGTTTCGGGATGGCCGGGATGGTACCATAGACAGGGCAGATCAGCAGACAGTTCTTATGTAGAACACATTCTATTTATTTACAAAGGAACTCAGCAGCTATACTTGTGTGCTTACAACTCAAACCCTGTCCCTACATTACAGACTCTAACTCGAGACTGCTCACTGCTGACTACTGAGGTAGTCCTGGCTACTCTGCTATTGGATACTAAAACCATATGACCTTCCATTATACATTCTTCTTAAAGGTATATTACACATTAGATTACTACATCCTCCTTTACTCAGAAATACTTTTTACAGTTATCATTACAATTTTTCTCAAAATATCAAATTATTTATACAGATAAGTAACTTACAAATTCAGTCTTTCTCTACAGCTTCAGGTGCTTTGTCAGGACCCCCCTTTTCTGGTGTTGTCCAAACATCAGGTTCTTTGGTGGACACCTGCAAATTTGTTACCTTAACTCTTACAGGTACAGCCAATCCTTCAGACACATCTGTACTCATCTGAGTTCTTTCAACAGGAGATGTTAATGCAGTCATGAACACTGGAGGAATCATTTCCTGATACTTTGTTTCTCACCTCCTTATATAACCTATATGTTTCTGTATGGCTCGGTCTTCCACTTTCACGTGGTAAGAACTGCAGTCACTGCACTTATTTCACCTGATAACCGGTTGGGTCCTGCTCCAAAATTTTTCACATATACCATCCCTCCCAGGGCAAACTTTCTGTCATGACTATGCCAGTCATGTCTAGCTTTCTGACTTCACTGATTCCTTTTCACCTTCACCCCTAAGTTTGGCGATATTAAGCTCAATCTTATCCTAAGACAGCGTTTCATCAACAGTTCCACAGGTGTGACAGCTGTTGTTGTGTGAGGGGTGATCTGATAATGGAGAAGAAAACATTCTAGCTTGGTCACTATGGAGCTTCCGGTTAATTTCTTCATGTCAGTTTTGAATGTTTGAACCACTCTCTCGGCCAGTCCATTCAAAGAAGAGTGAGATGGTGAAGCTTTTACATGAATGGTACTGCTGAGGTTGATAAATCGTTGAAGCTCAGCACTCGTAAATGCCATGCCGTTATCTGATACAACCACTTCTGGTAGTCCGTTGATGGCGAAACTTTGGCGTAGCTTGTCTATTGTCGCAGAAGATGTTGGTGACTTCACCTCGTATGTGTCCATCCATTTTCAGTGAGCGTCAACAATAAGGAGAAACATTGTTCCCATAAAAGGTCGCAATCCAATCACACCCATGGCCTTCTTGGCCACTCCCATGGGTGTAACAGAGCTGTTGAACTTGCTGGCACTGCATACAAATTCTCACTAAGCTCTCTATTTCTCCATCCATTTCAGGCCACCATAGGTAGCTGCGTGCTATGGTCTTTATTCGGGAAATACCTGTATGTGCACTATGTAGTTCAGTTAACAATGGCTTTTGTCCTTTTGGAGGAATAATTACTCGAGCTCCCCACAATAAGATGCCATCCTGGCTGGTTATCTCATCTTCGGTGAAAATACAGTTTCATTTCATCAGATTCCTGTTCTTGTGACCAACAGTGAAAAACTTGTTCTCGTACTTTGGATAAGACTGGGTCTCGACTTGTCCAATCTCTGATCTGTCTAGCACATACTGGTGATAAATCTAAGAAGTTCAATAGTAAAACAAGTTCTTGAGGAACTGGAACATTCTCATCATTTTCTTTCAAAGGCAAACGATGAAGCGTATCAATGTTTGCAATCTGATTTCCAGGCCTGTGGATGAAAGTATATTCTTACGCTGCCAGAATCAATGCCCATCTCTGTATTCTTGCTGAGGTTATAGGTGGTATAGCCTTGTCTTTGCTGAACAAACCTAGCAAAGGCTTGTGGTCCTAAACGATAGTAAAATGACGACCGTGTACATACTGGTGAAATTCTTGACACCAAAGATGATTGATAGGCTTTATTTTCCTATCTGTGAGGATTCCTTTTCCGCTGTGTTGAGTGTTCTTGATGCATATCCAACAGGTTGTTCTGAGCCATCGTCCATTCGATGGGAGAGCACTGCTCCCACTCCATAGGGGAAAGCGTCACATGTCACAACTAACTCTTTGGTCACAATGTACTAATAGCGTGGATGAGTGTAACAGTTGTTTCACCTTTGTAAAAGCCTCTTTCTCTGGTGTTTGCCAAGACCAACATTGTCTTTTTTTTGAGTAGGTAATATAGGCGTGCCAGTTCTGTTAACAAGTTGGGCAAGAAGTTTCCATAGAAATCGAACATGACCAAGAATGATTTGAGCTCAGAGGTGTTCTTTGGTGCTGGTGCCTCTCTAATGGTTCTCACTTTTTCCTCAACCGGGTGATAGCCCTGTGAATATACCCTGTGACCTAAATAAATTACCTCTTTCGCTTGGAACGTGCACTTTTCTTTTTTTAAACGCACTTCCCACCTGTGAGAAATGTTTCAAAACTTCTTCCAAGTTTGCCAAATGCTCCTTTGCAGTGAGTCCTGTCACCAGGATGTCATCGAAATAAACTCAACTTGAGGCAATCCCTGCAGTAAGCTTTCCATTGTTCTCTGGAACATGGTGGATGCTAAGGATACGCCAAAAGGCAAATGGGTATATTGATACAACCCTTTGTGTGAATTAATTGTGGCAAATTTCTGGGAAGCCTTCTCTAGCTCCAATTGTTGATAGCATGACTCATATCAAGCTGTGTGTAGGCAGTTCCACCTGCCAGCTTAGCTTACAGGCCTTCAATTTTTGGCATAGAGTGTGTGCCCAACTTATCCACTTTAGTAACAGTCAATTTGTAGTCTCCACAAATTCGAATGCTTTGGTCAGGTTTTAGTACGGGGACTATTGGTGCTGCCCATTCTGAGAACTACACAGGTTGTATAACTCCCAGTTTCTCTAATCTATAAAATTTGGTGTCTACTTTTTCCCGCATTGCATAAGGTACTGGTCTTGTTTTCATAAATTGGGGGGTAGCGTCTGGATCCATATGAATTTTTGCTGGTAGTCCCTGGATCTTCCCGAGTTCATCTTGTAAAACTGAGGCGTATTTTTCTAGTAGCTCGGGTCGTCCACTGGCTCTCAGCTGGAAGATCTCAGTCCAATCCAATTTAATTCTTTTCAACCAGTTTCGTTCAAGGAGGCCTGGCCTCTCACCTGCTTCCACCACCAAGGGTTATTTTACTAACTGACTTGCGCACTGTAAAGTAACCCTGTTTATGCCTTTGATTTTAATGTCTTCTGTGTAAGTTTTCAATTTGGCATCTGTTTCTTCCAAATTTAATTTACATTCTCCATGATTCAGGTATTTGAAGGTATGCTCACCTATTACCGTAGTGGATGCCCCTGTGTCCACCTCTATTCTGATAGGCCTGTCATTCACCCTCACTGTTACATAGATTGATTCTGTTCTCCCTACCTTTAATTATACAATGAATAAATATCTGAATCTGTTACTTCAGGCTCTTCTACATTATGGATCTCATGGAGTATTTTGATTGAAAATCTGCCTGATTCTACCCTTGCAATGTCTCATGCGGTGTCTATTTCGATGACAGTAAAAACATTCGATTTTTTAAAACTTCCGTTCATTACAAGGTTGTCTGCTTCCACCTCTGTTTCCATTATTCCATGTTTTCGTTGCTAAGTCATTACTTTTTATTTGCCTGCAAGTGGTGTCTGCTTTCCGCTTCTCATCAGAGCTATGCATTTTTGTGCCCTTTTTAACTCGGGCTCCCCACCCAACATGGAGGATGGCACCATTTTGCGCTGCCTGTGTGGCTTTCGAGTCCCTCATGGCACTTTCCATGGTCAGTGCTATTTCTAGCACCTTCTGAAAATCCAAATTTGTTTCAGATGGTAATCTCTTCTGAATCGTATCTTCATTTATACCGTACACTCAAATGATGTCTAAGCATATAATTTATAAATGTACCCAACTCACAATATTCTGTTAACTATTTCAGACTTGTCACATAACAAGCAACTGTCTCTCCTGGGGCTCTATTTCTTGTGTTAAATTTGAACCATTGTATCATTACCGAGGGCTTGGGCTGATAATGACTCTTCACAAGGTTCCCTAAGTCATCAAACTTTTCAAATCCGGGGCATGGGTGTCGTCAAACTTCAGATCAATCCATAGGTTTTACTCCCACACATGGATAAGAGGATCGTTCGTCTCTTCTACTCCCCCTCAATGTCGTTAGCTTGGAAAGAGAACACAAGGCATTCAACATAATGGGATCAATCATCCACGGTTGGGTCGAAAGAATCAATTCTTCCAAACTGCAGCATGCTTCGAGGGGACTGCTTCGATGATTAGGACAGAATTTCAACTTACAATTACTGTGTGAGGTACAGCCCGATTTTAGTTCATTTGATTTCCTTCCTCGCTTTTTCTTGCTTTTTTCTTGTCGTCAGTTTGTTGGATCCTGGTACTTAGTTTAGTTGGGCTAATGGATCTGGGTTGCATGATTGTTTCTGGATGACTGAGTTGGTACCAAAGACAGAGTAGATCAGCAGACAGTTCTTACATAGAACACTTTCTATTTATTTACAAAGGAACTCAGCAGTTATACTTGTGCGCTTACAACTCAAAACTTGTCTCTACATTACAGACTCTTACTCTGGACTTCTCCTACTGACTACTGAATACTATGGTAGCCCATGCTACTCTGCTATTGGATAATAAGATCATGTGATCTTCTATTATACATCCTTCTTAAAGGTATATTACACATCAGATTACCACCGTGCTTCTGGGACACTTTGTGGGTAAACTCTCCTATTCTCCTCCGTCTTCACAAAACTTCCTCTCTCTGCCCCCTCCTCTCCATTTCCTGGTCACGTTCCAGACCAAATGGTCCTGCAATAACTGACCCCATACCTGCGAAAGACACTGATCTTTATTCCTTTCTAGCTGTAGCAAACATCTCGAAACAATGCTTCCACAAAATTTCCCTTAGCAAAATTAAATCAAAAACACCTCACCTGCAACTTGCTAAATTACTTTTTATATAGCTCCAGAATTGGGCCCATCTTACTCTATAACACTTACTGTTTTAGGAGTGAATACGAGGACATTTCCTGCACATACATTGATCATCCGCTAACCTGACATCGTAGCAGTTCCCTTAGGCCACTGATGTTATACAATCGCTATTCGAGGTTTTTGGGCATACCTGTGTATGCCATTCCAATTAATTCACTACCCAGCCATGCAGAAAGTGGCCAGTGGTGCATCTTGCACACTAAAACCTGTGGTAAATCTCCATAGCTCCGCAATGAGTAATACTGCACTACAGAATTTTGTGCTCATACTATCTGCAGTTTCATCTACAGTTTAAATGTAAAATGAGTATTTGACCTTGGAACCTGGGCTTAATTCCAGCAAACTCTAATGGATTGCAAGTCTCCCTTTGTAACAGACCTGTGAAATGTTTCTGTCTGTTGCAAGAAGATTGTTCAACGTATTGTTTCAGGGGAAATGCAGAAGTACACAGATGAATTTAGTCCTTGAAACTATGAAATTAAAAGTGTGCTTGGTTATCTTGTTTTCCCATGATAAATGTTGGACGTAGGTGAGTATGAATAGAGGAACTTCAGAGCAAAAAAAACTGGATAAGGCTTATTAATGAAAAAGACAAATATTTTGCCATAATTTTTAGAGATCTTTATCCCATCAGCATTAACATGATATTACATAGAACATAAGAGATAGGGGCAGGAGTAGGCCCTCATTGAGCCTGCCCTACCATTAAATTCAATCACGCCTGATCTTCAGCTTCAACTCAACTTTCCTGCCCACCTTCCATATCTTTGATTCCCTGAGAGACCAATAAACTGTTTATCTTAGCCCTAAATATATTCAACGATAGAGCACCAGCAACCCTCTGGGGTAGAGAGTTCCAAAGATTCATTGCTGAAGAAGTGTAGAGGGTGCTTCATTCTGCAGTAAACCTTTGCTGTATGTGTCTGGGAAATGCATGATGCTGATGCATGGTGCCTGGAATGGAAAAGTTCTAATCTCCCTCACTGTGATAAACTTAAATATTCACCAAACCAAAAAGAAACTCCACGATGAAATGTCAAACCTACAGACAACAAAAATGATAAGCCATCAAAACATTTTCCACGTCACCTGGTTGTCGTGATAAGACACATGGCTTAACTCCCTCCCCTATTCCCAAAAAAGCTTGGTAAACACTTAATGATCAAGTGATCCCTTAAAGAACTCTAAAGTTACTCCAAACTTGGGATTTGTTTTAAATTACGGCTATACTGATTAAATTTGCTTTCTTTGATTGATGTTCCATTGTTTCTCAGCATTGTGCATAATTGAATACAAGAATTCGGAGTGGGAGTAGGCCATTCAGCATGTCAAGCCTGCTCCATCATAGCTGATCTGATTGCAGCCTCAAGTCCACTTTCTTGTCTGCCCCCATAACCTTTCACTGCCTTGTCAATCCAAAATCTATCTAACCCAGCCTTGAATATATTCACTGCTCTGTGGGGAAGAGGATTCTACAGACTAACAATCCACTGAGAAAAAATGTTCTCCTCATCTCAGTCTTAAATGGAAGACCCCTAATTTTCAAACTGTGGCCACTAGTTCTAGGCTACCCCATTAGGGGAAACATCCTCTCCGCATCCTCCCTGTAAAGTTCCATCGGGATCTAATAGGCTTCAATAAGTTCATCTCTCATTCTTCTAAACTCTAACGGGTAGATGCCCAACTGCTGAATCTTTCCTCATATGGTAACCCCCTTCATCCCAGTGAACGGTCTCTGAACAGCTTCTAATGCAATTATGTCCTTAAACCAGGAGATTAAAACTCCACACACTACTCTAGATGCAGCCTCACTAAGGTCCTGTACAGCTGTAGCAACACTTCCCTACTTTTATATTCAATTCCCCTTGTAATAAATGCCAATGTCCCATTTCCCTTCCTAATCACCTGCTACGCCTGCATACTAACCTTTTATGATTCCCAAGATCCCTCTGTACCGTCGCATTCTGTAGTCTCTCTCCAGTCTCCTTTCTGTTCTTCCTACCAAAGTGGACAAGTTCACATTTTCCCACATTATACGCCATCTGCCAATTTTTTGCCCATTCACTTAACCTATCTAAATCCTGTTGTAGATACTTATATTCTCTTGACAACTTACTTTCCTACTTATCTTTGCATCATCAGCAAAATTAGCTACAATTCATCTGGTCCTTTCTTCCAAGTCATTAATATAGATCATAAATAATTGAGGGCCCAGCATTCATCCCTGTGTTACTCCACTAGTTACAGCCTGCTAACCTGAAAATGACCCATTTATCCCCACTTTCTGCTTCCTGTTAGCTAACCAATACTCTATCCATGCTAATATGTCACCACCTATACCATGACTTCATATTTTGTGTAGTAACCTTTGATGTGGTACCTCATTGAGTGCCTTTTGGAAATCCAAGTTCACCAATCTACAGGTTCTCCTTTATCTACCTTGCTGATCCTTCCTCAAAGAACTCTAATAAATTAGTCAAACACAATTTCCCTTTCACAAAACCATGTTGACTCTGCCTGATTGTATTATGATTTTCTAAATGTCCCCCAATTACCTCCTTAATAATGGATTCTAACATTTTCCCTATGACAGATGTTAGGCTCACTGGCCTAAAGTTTCCTGCTTTCTGTCTCCCTTCTTTCTTGAAAAGAAGAGTTACATTTGTGATTTTTCAATCTTATAGGATCTTTCCAGAATCTCAACAATTTTGGAAGATCACAACCAATGCATCTATTATCTCAGCAGCAAGTTATTTGAGGATCCTAGGATGCAGGCCATCAGGTCCAGGGGACCTGTCAGCTTTTAGTTCTAATAGTTTTACTAGTAGCTTTTCCTTAGTGATTTTGATTGTTTTAAGTTTCTTCCTCTTTTATTGATTTTCAAGAATTCTTGGGGTGTTTTTGTGTCTTCTACAGTGAAGATACTGTTTAACGCTTCTGCCATTTCATTATTAATTCCCAGGTCCCTCCCTCTAAGGGGCCAGTGCTCACTTTAGCTACTCTTCTTCTTTTAAATACTTGTAGAAACTCTTACTATCTGTTTTTATATTTCTAGCTAGCTTTTTCTCATACTCAAATTTCTCCCTCTTCTTTTAGTTATTCTTCGCCAGTTTCTAAATCTGTTTTATCTTCTGATTCACCACTAATCTTTGCGGGATTATACGCTTTTTCTTTCAATTTAATACCATCCATTACTTCCTTAGTTAGCCATGGATGGTGCATCCCACTCAGAGTCTTTCTTTCCCAATGGAGTATATCTTTGCAGACAGTTATGAAGTATTTCCTTTGTTGCCTGCCTCTGTGCCTTTACTGTCCTATTTTCCCAGTTCACTTTAGCCAACAATTGCAATATAATGTCCAAGATTTCCAACACATATATCATTAAAATTGAGGATTGCATATAAATATGTACATGTATATATCACACCTTCACTTTAATGTTACTACAAAGGAAAATAAAACATGAAAGCTCAGAGCAGACATTGCTATCACTGTGTTAATAATTGTTACATATTACTATAATGAAATGGCGACACATTTCACACACTCTCACTGACTCTCTCTCTCACACACACTCTCACACTCTCACTCAATGATTACCGTTCTTGTAATTATCAAAAGCCACTAGACTTCAGTCTACAGTTTCAGAGATGACATTCTTGAATACATAATAAAGCATACAGAGCACTATTCTATCTATAAGAGCTCAGATATATTGGGGTATAGTTGAAACTCGTGTAGGCTAAATGGTGTATGCTTAATTATGTGGGCAGGCCAAAACTGGTAAATTGATTGGTGGATTTCATTATAATGAAACAAGTGAGCTGCCAGCATTCTTCCTGCTTTTTGACAGCTCACCTAATCGTGACATACTTGCCACTATCTTTAGGCAGCCTCTTAAAGTGGGGGTGCACTTTGACTACAGCCAGCCTGAAGGCAGCTAAAGACATGGCAGGAGAAGCAAATATATCAAAGCCTCCTCACTTTCCAACACTGCGATGGAGGTCCTGGTGTAGAAGGTTAGCTAGGGGAGCGACGTCTTTTGCCCACGAAAGTTAACTCACCAAGCTGTTCTTAGTAGACAGCAGTTGTTGCTGTTGTTGCTGCCATGGCAGCCTCCATGATATTAGCAGCAACATTCCCATTTTTTCTGGGCCACGTATGGTCAATGGACTCAAACAGTACAGCTACAGCCAAATGTCCTGACTGCTGTGTATTCAGAACTACTGCCAAATATCAGGTAAAAGACTCAAAATAATGGCTTAAAAAATAAACAAAAATTACTTTACAATGGCTTAACTTAATAGAAGGAAGGACTCCTTTAAATAGCATTGCTACAGCTAATTTGTTAAGTTTTGGTATCATGATTTTCTGGGCAGGTGCAGGAAAATGGAAATAAAAGACTCCTAGGCGCCAGTTTCATAATGTGATAATTATTTGAATGCAGAATTCCAATTACCATATTTTAATGAGGCCAGTGTTCACTTCAGGCATCTTCCAGAGCCTCTTGACCTTTAACAATATGGTAATAGCCACCATTTGCGTGCAATTTTAGTGTGGGACATCCAACTGCAAAATGTAAAAACCCAATCCTGAACTCACACTCTAAAAATAAGCAGGCACGAAGGAATTTCTAAACCAAAGAAACACTATTTTACTAAGCGGACATTCATTGATAGTGACAGGCTTGTAAAAGATTTTGGCCTGGATTTTTCATTCCCGTTCGCAGCCGGCATCATGGTGGGCAGGAGCAAATTGGTGGAGCAGACATAGGGATGCTGAAGATGTGATTCTGATGCCTAGACAGATCTGGCAGAGCACTCCAGTACACTCCGCAGAAGGTCTCACGGATCATTGTGGCTTGCTGTGCGCTACACCCTACCTAGTGCTGCAAAGTGGGGAGGACTTACTAGATGACAACATGGAGGAGCTGCAAGTCTTCTCCGGTGAGGAGGACATCAAAGGGATGAGGGCATTGAGTTCGAGGAAGCCGAGGCTGCAGGGGAAGAAGCCATAATACAGGCCAGACGAGGCAGGAGTGTACATGAGACCCTCATTGCCACCAGATTCCACGAGGAGGATGATAAGTTACAGTGAGTACCCTCTTGGACAAGTGCCTTCCATCATGGGCCAACATTAACATCATGCATTTCAATGTGAGAGTGAATAGTTACACATGAAGTTCACGTTGTTCTGATCCTTTGAAGGATGATGAAGCCTCGGGGACATGTGCCCTTGCTGAGATGAGGTGTTAAATGGAGGAGGGAGTTGCAGCATCAGACGTCAGAAGATGCTGCCTCTTCAAGCATCTCTCCAGCACCCCAGTCACAGCGGCAACTTACAAGAGCCAGGAGCAGTTCCATTATCCTCAGTGGACTCATTGCAGTTTGCCTTCAATCTGACAAAGCTCCTCGAGAAGATCCATCTCCAGCAATGGGACAACGCATTCTGTGTAATGTCGATGGTGAAACTGATAGGTGACACTGGGGCAAAGGCAGCCAAGGACATTCCACAGGTGTACATCTAATCGGAGATGACTCAATCATCTGTGCCATCTTCTTCTCTATCACATTAACATCCGGCACTCTCAGTTAGGGATGCTGGCCTGCTTTTATCCTCGCCTTACTATGCATGTAGACCACCTGAGGATGGTGACGTTCAATTACTTGCGTAACAGATATTAAAATGCCTCCTCTTTAAGACACACATTGTACCCTCATGGCCAGCCCTGGCCCTTGCAAACTCCAAAATGCTCAGACACCATGAAGTCCTCAAGATAAAAAGTCATTGCTGATGAAGAGCAGACTTCAGCTTCAGTACATTCTCGCTCCTATCCCATTTCTCCCCTCAACATTATCTAAAGCTACAATGTGCGCTTCCAGAGCATGCTTAAAGGCTCAACTGACCGCCAGAAATCACCATTTGCAATTAGCATCACTTGTTTCAGTGAGTGTTGAGGTGGTGGGACGCACAGCGCTGCATCCCAACATTGTGATGAGAGCCTTGTGGCCACAATCCAGACAATTATAGGTTGAGAAACGCTCAGGGTTGTGGGGTCAAGCGCCAGGGCAATAATGAGGCTGAGAAGGGCAGAGCGTTGGCACCTACAGGCGGCAAGGTGCTCCCACTTATTGGTGAGCTCAGTAGATGTACGCTTGGAGTCAGAAATGCGGTTGTCAGACAGGAACACACACGATCTCTGAATAGGGGCTCATAGCATGAAAACCCTGCTGGAAGACAGAGAGCAAATGGGGCAGAATCTTCAGTTCTGCTAGCAGGGGGGGGACCCGCTCGCCAACATGTAAAATGACGCGCGATGACGTTGGGCGTGCGTCCCGACATCACCGCGCGTCATTCAGATCTTGAGTTTGGCGGGCGGGCACTGGAGTCGGCTGTGCGCCCATCAAACTGTCAAAGGCCTATTAAGACCATTTAAATTCCAATTCAAATAATTAACATAGCTGCCCGTCCAACCTTAAGGTTGGCGAGCAGGCGAAGAGCCCAGACGGCCTTTGCATTTATCATGAAACCTCATCCACGGGATGAGGTTACACAAAGGTTTTTAAACTTTAATAAAATTTTTCAAAAAAATTCATAGACATGTCCCAGCTCATGTGACACTGTCACATGAGGGGACATGTCTTAAAACACTTTACTTCCTTTATTTAAATTTTTACCTATCAAACTAATCTCCTTGAGGCAGCTCTGTGCCTCAGGGAGATTTCTGTGCTCTTTCGCGCGCGTGTACCAAAGTCCGCAGGCCCCATCTCGGCCTACTCCCCCTGCCCGCACAGGGAGCGCTCAGCGCTTCCGGGTGCACGTCACGAGGCCCACCCACGTAAAATGGCGGCACGCAGCCGATTGTGGGCAGCGATCGGCTGCGCACCCACTCCCGCCCAACTCCCCCGACGGGGAGAAAACTCTCCCCATGGAGTTGCACTTCTCCATGCGTGAACACTTCTTTCCTTGTACACGACACCTTCACCTTTCAAGGATGCAGATGGCATAGTTGAGCACCTCTGCTCAATCTTAGACAGCCAAGAATAAACATCACATGACTCTGCAAAAAATGTGAACGAGGTTCCTCCCAAAAGCGTACTTAACATTAAGATTGAGACATTGCTAATGTCGAGAATGATCTGAAAAAGGGGCACACACTGTGGTGATATGGAAGCACACTCCATAGGCGAGAGGCCCACGATAGCGACATCTGTGAAAAGTGGGGCAAGGAACATGGTCTCACACCATGGCCTAATCCTACTACTATGTCTGGATGCTTCCCTGACATCCACAGCAGGGGTGAAGGCAGCTCTGAAGAAGGGTCATATGGACTCGAAACGATAACTCTGTTTCTCTCTCCACAGATGCTGCTAGACCTGCTGAGTTTTTCCAGCATTTTCTGGTTTTGTTTCAGATTTCCAGCAACCACAGTATTTTGCTTTTATCTTATGGTCTCACACCTGATTGACAGCGACACAGAACATCATAAAAAGGAGGCATAACACAAGAGGAGGTGTGAAATGGGTGCAATTCTGTTTACATTTGTGAACATTACATACATGTTGTGAACACCCATGCCACCATTGTGCTCCTACATGTTCTTGATTTTCTTAACCCTACCGCTATATCTGGATGCTTCCCTGCCATCCACAGTGAAGGCGGAGGCAGCCTGCTGACTGCTACTCCCTGTGGTCTGTAATTACTTTGGCGGGTATCCTCTGGAGGGCTGAGACCTGGAGGGCCCTGGCCTGCTCTGGGTGTCCTGCTGTGGGGCAGGTTCACCCTTCTCGGCTTGCAGAGCTGGAGGTGATGGGGTCACAGGAAGATGGGGTTGGGATCGGTCAGGTTTGCCCCAGAGTCACCTGGGTGGATGGCGTGGCGTGCCCAGCGCGTGGTCCTCCTCTCAATAGGTGCCTGAGGGCCCCTGGCTGACTTCTTGAGAAGCGGCAGCTGAAGTGAGATCGAGGTGCCCCACCCACCTCTCATGTAGCCACTGATGGATGCCATCAATGGCTACAACGATGGAGTACTGCTCTTGCAGCAATGCAGGACCGATGTCCTGCACGGCAGCCACCATCCTACCAGTGTTTGCCTCAGGGCATTGGCATGCTGGTGCTATCACCTCATACCGATCATGGACGGACTCCTCCATCGTACATTGCAATCTAAGGAATGCAGCTGACACCCCTTCCTAATGTTCTGTGATTACCATTGCAGCTCCACCAACTGATTTAAGCTTGTCATCTGACTCAGACTCGGCAGAATCGTGACCTCCAGCAGTCCTCCAAGTGCCAGTAACCTTAGATATCCCTGCCTCCGCCTGCTGTGGAGCAGATTGTGCGCTATGCTCACCAGATTATGACTCCAAAACTACTTCCAGAACTAGGTCCCACCAAGGTGTTTGTCTCTGCACTGCTGGAGACTGTGGGTGGGCACCATGGCGGGTCTTCAATGGTGCTGTCCTCAGCTTCCTCACCTGAGGTGTCATCAGGGTTCAAGCTAAGGGCCTGGCTAGTTGAGGCCATTGGGCACTTTGCAGAGGTGCTTAAGAAAGAAAGTAGAGATAATTAGTGCATGGCAGACAGCTGTAAAACAGAAAAATGCTCTCACAGTATCATTGTTTGGGGGATGAGCTGATGCAAGATCCTCACACGGGTATTTGATGCTGACCTCACCGTTGCCACAGGCATGGCCAACGTCCTCTCTGGCCAGCTCGATGGCTCTGTTCTCAGAGGTAGTGAGGACCTTGAGGTCCAGGATTCCATCCCCAATCTGGGATCTCTCCTGCGTGCTTGTCCTGCCTAGAGACAGTTGGAGAGTGTGAGCAGTGTTATGACCAATGCAGTTGGTAAAGCAGAGCTATCTATAGTTCCTAGAGGGAAACTTTAAACTATAGGCCATGACCTATAATTTTAAGTGTTATGTTTGAGATGCAACTCTAAATTCAGGAATCAGACCACCAGTTCTCGAGGTTTTACATTAAACTAAATGAAATATTGTATTAATTTACACAGGTTAAGATATATATACACATGGCTACAAATCACTTCTATCATAACTTTTAACAAATTCCTAAACTAATCTCCTTTAAGGTAACAGCAACCCATAGGCTTAACCAGACACCAGGGAAAGCATTTTCACCTTATGAGTTCAAAATGAGGTTCTTTTCACTGTGGAGCCAGTTGGAGGCTTACAGCTGCCTTTTGATCTCACATCGCCTCTGCTCTCACATCGCCTCTGCTCTCACATCGCCTCTGCTCTGCATACCCGAAAACTGCTGAAGTTATACCTACCACCACTGATTGAATTCAAATTCTCATTGTCTCGCCATTCTCTTTGAACTTCACCTTTTAACAATGAAACCTCTTTCATAATACCAATTTTATTAGTAATATAAACATATTGCTTGGTATCTGCTAGAAAGGTATCAGTTTTCACCCCACTTCTTGAATAGTCTATTCAAAAATGCAAATGCACGCTATCTCCCTTACATATCAAAACTAGTACACATCAAAGCACCCAGACTAGCTAGCTTTAATCCAATTAAGACACACCCACAGACTAAACCTCTATTTTAAAAGAAAAATATTTTCCAAACTATTATATACATTAATAGCTTCATGACAGCAAGATGCATGCCAGGGCAAATGATAAGGATGCCTGGCAAGTGTGGGTGGTGAGTGGAGCCATGGATGAGATGAGGATGCAAGATCCAGAGGAGATGAGTCCAGATGGACATGTGAAGATCTGTGTGAGAGTGAGCAGTGATACCCCTTGAGCTGGCAGGATGTGATATCCCTGTGAATGCGTGATGGGCTTGTGAGTGTGTGAGTTGAGAGTGAGGAGATGGTTGGCCTACCCTGATGGAACATCATTCATCCTCTTTCTACACTGGATGGCTGACCTCCTCTATGCAGCATTTGCACTGACCACCGCTGCCACTGCCCACCCCCCCCACCCCAAGCCAGAGCAGTGAGGTTGGTGGACCTCCTTTGGCCATCACGGGGAGAGAACATCACGGGTGGGCCTCCACATTATCCAGCAGGCTTTCCAGTGAGGCGTCACTAAACTTGGGGGCTGCCGCCTTCTTCCCTTTTGGGGCCACCTCTTTCAATATGTGGCAGGCTTGGGCTGCAGACATTGACACAGCTTTGCTTAACTATGGCGCCCAGAGCAAGGAAGCAATGCGCTCACAGCAGGCCGGGCAAATCCGAGGCCTCCCGTCCGACATCCGGCCTGTTTCCCGTGCATGCACAATCAATGCGGTGGGAAGGGGATGATATGGCCGGCAGGTAGAACACCGTTATTCACGCCCGCTGCCACACTTAACGCAGTTAGGGGAAAATCCCGCACTCACATCATCTCTCATTAGTTCACTGTGGATCATTATTCTAACTGTTTCGGGAATGGATGTGTACAAATACATGACACGAGTTAAACATTATTCTTTTTTGTCTTTTGTATGAATTAATTTTCTTGTTGCTGCTGTTTTGCAGTTTGCACTGAATTACATACTTTTGTTTTAGAAATTCATTTGTAGGATACTGTCTGAAGTAAAACATGATTCATTTTACAGAAAGACACATAATAGTCCAAAGTTTATTATGCTGTTGTGGAAGTGTTATTTCCATTTTTATTGCTGTAAATGTGTTCTAGCTCATCAAAAGGCGCTTTCTATTCACATCTTTGTAATAATATTGAATTTAACCCCATCTGTTTCAAGCCTTTCTTTAAGGAACATTAAGACTATTAAGGCTCAGTTATTTATTTTTATCTGAATATTGAACCAATATTGGAGAAAAATTATAGTAAAGGATCACTGCAATTGACTAATCCAATGTACATTAAATCTTAGTAAAAGCTTACATCGTCTATCCAATATAGCTCAGTGCTACAGTTCAACCGTTACATCACAATTTAATCTATTTAGAAATGGTCAGGATGATTGATCTGGCAATTTTATGCAAGGAAACCTCATGCAAGCATCACTCATTTGCCAAATTCAGCATGAAGCACAGTGGAACATTCTTTAAAATCACAGTAAAACCACACGTTAAAACATAGAATGCACTGGCATAACCAGACCTCCCCTTTAAACACGCAGTCAATGCTTGCATCAGGGGCTACATTCTAGAGAACTGCAAGATAGCATCAGGAATTCACCCATGGCTTATGCAAAAGTACATAGAAATTACCAGGACTTCTTTATTGACAGGCATAGTTTCCTTTCACGTTGGGTTCCATGGTACTGCTGTCATCACCAAAATTTTAACAGCCCTGCTTGCAATCAATTAAAACAATCCCACTGTCTTATATGAAATACTACTATTGGATTGCTTTATCTTCCGTGCACAGAAGGTTTACTAATCACATGGCAGTAGTCAGACTGCCACTGAGACTGAGTGCTGCCAAACAGGCATCTGATATAGCCACTCACTAATCGTGCATGCAGCACACTGATGATTATTGGCAATTAGATGTCAGCTCTGTTATATAACTAAAATAGTATCTTTATTTTAAACTGGTATATTAATTATTCCCTCATTATTGCCAACATGACAAACATTCTTGTTGCTATTGATGTGCAATTAAAGCTAAAGAGTTTCAGGTATAAACAGACAATGACACTTGGTAAAACCTGTTTTCAACCATGCTGTGTCTGGCACATTTTATTGAGGTAATTAAAGATGGTGCTAAAATTTTACAGTCGGCAGTATGGTAATACAGCTTTGATGATAACAATGCAAAACCTCTTAACTGATGGCCGAGTACACTGTCCACAGAAACATCTTAATTGTCTCTGGTAGAAATCATGGCCCTGATATTAAAATCAATGGGACTTCTGAGTGGGAGTGGGCAGGGCAGTGGGAGCGTGTGGAATTGCGTGGGTGAAGTCTGGAAGTTAATGAATGGGTAAAAATCTGTGACCTTAACTGAACTGAAATAATTAACTTTGACTTTTGGATTTTGCAACTCCCTACTGTGCAGCAGCCATGATGCGGTTACAATCTCAGCTGTATTTAAAAGGACAGTGCATCAATGGGAATTGGAGGTGTCCTGGATGGGTGGTGCACTTAGAGAAAGGGCAGCACTCAGATATAATGATGTATTGCTAGAATTGCTGCTGGATGCAGTCAGGAACAGGAGCAGGACATATCTTTCCAAGCAATGGGAGGGAGAAACCTGCAGCTCTCACCAAGACGCCTTGAATGGAGGAAGCTGAGGTGGAGCAGCTGAAGCATTGTGCCTTAGTCTTACATGCAATGCAAGAAACAGTTCAATATGCTATCTAGGTCAGGAAAAGTGAGTACAATCCATAATTCAATTACAACCTGCGCTTTAAGACCCTATGTCCTTTTAATTTGTCCTGCCAAACCTTTTCCATAACTTAACTCCCCTCAGTCACTCAATTTTAGCAGCACCCAGTCTTTAATTCCTGTGCACTAGACCACCTCCCCATTTATCCATCCGCCATTGTTACTCACCCCAGTCCTAACGTAATGTGATGTGTGTGTTCCATAGTCACCCCCACTGAATGCACTGTATCCACCAGGTGGATACCTGACCTTCACTCACTCACAAGTCTGTTTTTCCACTCCTTGAAGGAGAAAAGAAAACAAAATGCAAGGAAGAGGTAGAGAACTGGAAGTGGATTGCCGCAAATAGCCCAGCTAATTAGGAGGAGGCCCTGTGATATTTTCAAACCTCTCAGTTGGAGATGCAGAGACAGGAGATATTTTTCACAATTTATGACCTGTCTCTGCTGGTTTCAGTGGTGGTGGGAAGAATACAAATTTGATGCTGCCACCTCATTCCATGATTGTAATATAGTACCAAGCATCCACATTGCTGCTGGCTGCCCCTCGCTGCCTCCATGTATCTCTAACTATTCAGCTATGGCAAGCATATTGTCCAAACACCAAGCTATACAATCACTGATATTCTGCCCTCTCTTTTGCAGAGTAAGGTGGCAGACAATAGAAGGGAGCAGAGCAGAACCAGTGGGGAACAGACACCTGCATCTTGTGATTCCTACAGAGCAGATGGTTCTCAACATCATCGAGTCGGCTGTGATGGAAGCCACTGATAATCAGCATCACTGCGAATATTCAGGATGATGGTATGTTTCTGCCTTATGCCCCTGCTCAACTGCCAGAACACCACCATCCTGCTACCTGGCATGATGAGAAAGCTGCAGATGGTATGACCATGGACCTCCTTGCTTTCCACCTCACCCCACCCCATATTTCCACTTCTCAGTTTGTGCTTTCAGAGACACAAGAGCTGTTGCCTGCCCAGTCAAAGTAGCGCCAGGCAAAGGAGAGACACAGCAATAGCACAGCACTAAAGAAGAGGCCCCATCACTTGATCTGACAGTCACAGCCATGAGCTCAGATAGTGGCACTGCATGTATTTTAAAGGCTTGTGTAGAATTGAGATCTGCATGTAATGAGCCACAGGGCTCGAGTGGGCTGCAGCCAGACCAGGGGTAAAGAATGGTTTGTTTTGTCAGCTTACCAGAGGGTGAGATCGTAGACAAGCTTTGTTACAGGGACTCAGTTGAGGACCTCGATGGGACGGCATACAGGTGATGGCTGATGGGCACGCCCATCTTACAATGCTGTGTCATGCAAAGAGTGAACTTTCAGGAAGGTGATTTACTGTCTCCAGCAGCACTATAGATCCGAATTTTGCACCCAGGGAGCTCACAAATAGCACTCATTGCTGACTTTATTTCATCAATGATTGAACGATACTGTGATTTTGCCATGATTAAATTTTATCCCATTTTTTGTCTTCCAGAGCCTTCATGTGTATAGCAAATATTGCAGGACATCCATCAGAATGATTCCTCAGAAGTCCACAGTCCTTCTAAGGGCGCACTGTCGAAGGGTGTACAATTTTGCACCAGCACAAATATTCATACTTCACTGGGTTCACTTAGACAGTTGGTTGAATTTTTATCTGATGATTCACAATTCACCAAAGAGCACTATCAGACACTAGTGATAGGGACAGCTGTGAAGAATTGATGTTTGCAATTGCAGTCCTCTCCCAGATCTGCTTTACTGGTCATAGCTAATGAACCCTGGGGGTTACTGTTGAGAAAAAGGATGCTGGAGTTGCATTAGCAACTTAGTGAAGTGCTAACCGGTGTGCCACATACACTCTTCACAATAGTGGAGAGAATGAAGAAGCCTAACTCAATTACTACGCAAAATAAGAGCTCAAGTAGGAGGTAACATATTAGCTTGGATAGAGGATTGTTTAGCTAACAGGAAGCAGAGAGTAGTGATAAATGGGCCTTTTCAGGTTGGTAATATGTGACATGTGCCTTAGGGATTAGTGTTGGGGCCTCACCCATTTACAATTTATACCAATGACTTGGATGAAGAGACTGAATGTACGGTTGCTAAATTTGCTGATGACACAAAGATAGGTGGACAAGTAAATTGTGAAGAGGACATAAAGAATCATCAAAGGGACATAGATATTTGGCAGATGGAGTATAACGTGGAAAAATGTGAACTTGTCCATTTTGGAAGGAAGAATAGAAAAGCAGCATATTATTTAAATGGAGAGAGATCACAGAACTCTGAGGTACAGAGAGACCTGGCTGTCCTGATGAATGAATTAGGAAAAGTTAGTATGCAGGTACAGCAAGTGATTAGGAAGGCAAATGGAATGTCGTTGTTTATTGCAGGGGGAATGGATGTTTTGCAACATTGTACAGGCTGTTGGTGAGACCACATCTAGAGTAGTGTGTGCAGTTTTGGTCCTCTGGTTTAAGAAAGGATATAAATGCTTTAGAAGTAGTCCAGAGAAGGTTCACTAACCGGTATCTGGGATGGGGGAGGTTGGACATTGGTATTCATTGGAGATTAGAAGATTGAGAGGTGATATTATTGAAACATATAAAGTCCTGAGGGGACTTGACAGCGCTGAATGGATGTTTCTCTGTCTGGGAGAGATTAGAGGCAGAATTTTCTGAGCCCACTGATGGTGGGCATGATAGGTGGCATGTGCAGAAAATATGGCAGGACCCACTTCACGACGGTGTGAAGGCAGGTTTTGAACTTCTGCTCAGCCCGCCAACAGCGGGCCGCGTTTCCTGCCATCAGTCATCGGGGAGCTAATTGTAAGACATTAGCATATAATGAAAAGGCCATCCCACCAGGCTCTTGGAACCCCACCATATTGTCCATTCACGTCAGCGGGAAAGCACGCCGACGTGTTTCACAACAGCACACAGGCGACGTGCACTTGGCGGCCTTCACTTTGGGAGAGCTGAGGTGAGTGTTTACAGGCCTCAGGGGGCAGGGGAAACTGATGCCTGGTCCTGCAAGCAACTGCTGAGGGGTTAGGGAGTGTCTTGGGGGCAAGTGCTGGCCAGCCTCGGAGGCGACTGCTGAAGTGTGTGGGGGGGGGCGGGGTCAAGTGCTGCCCTGGCGCTACATCCCGCTCACAGGCAATCGAGGTGGGGTCAGGGTATGTGAGGGAAGTGGCCACACATTAGGGACACCTGTATAAACTGACCATGTCTCTGCAACTGAGACAGATCAGACGCAGCCACAGTGATACGATTGGGGTCAGGCTCCTAGCCTGTCCACCCATGCAAGCAATGCGGAGGCACCAAAGGGCCAACAAGGGCTCCATACCTTACCCCACCCACCCCCCACTACTGCCACCCCCGGCACAGACTTCGATTTCACCACCGCTTTATTAGGCCGCAGAGCAGTTGGACTGCACACGTTGTACAATCTTCTCGCCAACGCTGGCCGTGTAGCAGTCTCTGCTGCAGGTGCTCACAGCCCCTTGTAATCTCAGCATCCTGGTTTGGACCAGTGACCCCATGTTGCAGATTGACAGGGCAGCCATGCAGTGCACTCATCTCTGGCCATCCGAGGGGCAACCAGCACTCTCCAGGAAGCATTAAGGGATGGTCACAAGGGTCAGGAAAGGTGCTAAGTACAGCCATGATAACCATGTCTCTCTCTCTTTCCACGTCAGGATCATGGATCCTGGTGACCTAGCTCTATGCCTGATGGCCTACAGAGACCGTAGAAGATGGAGGAGTGAGTGACTGAGGCACCTGGCCGCGCAAAGACAGGAGCAGCAACCTCATGAAGAAGGGGCAGCAGAGGCTCCCGCTCATGCTGCCCAGGAGTGACAGTGAGCCATGGCTGGTCTGCGCCTAGCGACATCCAGGGTCTATAGACACCGCCTGTCATTCCTGCAGATGACTAAGAACCAGTGTCGCTAATGACTGCGCATGTCTTGGGACCTGGTGGCTCAAATCTGCCACTTATTGCAGGACTTGGCACCAAGGGTACATGGAGGGCATCCACTGCCAGTGGCTGTGAAAGTGACCGTGGCGCACAATTTCTATGTCAGTGACTCCTTTCAGGGCTCCACAGGTGACCTCTGGGGGATATCACAATCCGCCACCCAGAAATGTATCCATGAGGTCACGGATGCCATCTTCTCCATAGCACACAACTTTGTGCATTTCGCCCGGGACCGGGATGCAATTGGATTCATCCTGATTTCGGGATTCCCACAGGTGCAGGGTGTGATTGACTGCACTGATGTGGCGTTCAGGTCTCCATCACTACACTCAGTGGATTTCATCAACTGCAAAGTCTTCCATTCACTGAACGTGCAGCTGGTATGCGGCTACCAGAAACGCATCCTGCAGGTATGCGCACGGTTTCCAGGGAGTGTGCATGATGCCTACATCCTGAGTCACTCACAGGGCCCTGCAGTCTTCCAGGATCCACAGAGGCTGAAGGGTTGGCTCCTTGGGGACAAGGGCTACCCGCAGAGGCCATGGCTGATGACACCCGTGCGGTGGCCTCAGACTGCAGCAGACGCTATAATAATGCTCATGCAGCAGCTCGCAACTTGGTGGAACAGGCCATCGGGATGCTGAAGATGCGGTTCCGGTGCCTGGACCGGTCTGGCGGAGCCCTGCAATACAGTCTGCAGAGGGTGTCACGCATCGTCATCGTCTGCTGCACCCTTTACAACCTAGTGCTGCAACGGGGAGAGGAGCTGGCTGAGGAGGAGGTGGAGGAGCTGCACGTCTCCTCCGATGAGGAGGACGCCGATGGGGATGAGGGTGAGGGGGTCCTCGGTGGTGACGATGATGGAGATGAGGCTCTCGCACTGGCCAGATGAGGCAGGCGCATTTGGGAGGCCCTCATAGCTGCCAGATTTGTGGAGGATGATGATGACATGCAGTGAGATGCCCCCATAGATCCTCATATTGCAGTTGTGAACGTTTGACTCCAAGCTGGCTTATCTTAATGCAATACCATCTGAAAGAATGCTCTTGTCATGGAGATGTAGTGGAAGCCCTAATAGTCATTCCATCACAGGAGGATGATGACAACATGCAGTGACGACACTCCATAGATCTTCACATAGCCTTGAGAATGCCTGACTTCTGTCTGGCCAAGGGCAGCTCGCTGGCACTCCATGATCAGGGCCATCTCAGAGATGCAGCCATGAAACTTTAGATGTATCTGATGCTGAGTCCACGTTCAGCACCTCAGCCCTTCAGGAGCTGGTGCACAGCAACACTGGTCGCAGATGCTGGTCTGATGGGGGCCAGCCCCACCTTAAAGGTGCTGAGAGCACACAGAGAGAATGATGGAACTCTGTGGTCCCTGCTCACTACATGCTGGCAGCAATGACCACAGAGGTGCAGGCATCAGTAATGTTTCCAGGGAGGGTGAGACTGGACCGTCACTGTGGTCTGAAGGCCACACAGAGCACAGAGAAGGGGCCCTGGACTTAGACACCCGCCTTTTATCTTGTGCAGAAAGGTTTCACATCTGAGTGACAAGAACACTGCTCATCAGAACAAGGAGCCATAGGCAGGGAGACATTCTTGGGAGTTTATTGACAATAGTGAACATTATGTACAAATGATTAACACCCGTGCCCAGGCTGTGCAACTAATTCTCCTTAACTTTCCTAACCCTGCCACTACATCTTGCTGCTCCCTGTAAATTCACATCAGAGGTCCAGGCAACCTGCTGACTGTAACGGCCTGTCTGTGATGACTTTGGTGGGCGTCCACTGGCGGGCTGAGACTTGCAGGGCCCCGGCCTGTTTTCGGGGTCCTGCTGTGTGGCAGTGGCACCCTCCTCGGCCTGTGAAGCTGGATCTGTGGAGGTTACAGGAAGAGGGGATTCAGATGGACTGGTCCCTCCCAGAGTCACCTGGGTGGATGGCCCCAGAATGTTCGCCTGCTGATCCTCCTTCCCATGGCTGCCCGAGGTCCCCTGGCTGACTCCGTGAGCAGTAGGGGTAGCTGAAGTGAGATCAAGCTGCCCAGCGTCCCTATCGCATACTCTGTTGGAGGCCAACTATGGCGTCAGCAATGGAGTTAAGCCCATGCAGCAGCGCTGGAGTAATGTCCTGGACCAAGGTCTCCATGGTGGCCGCCATCCTGCCAGTGTTGAACTCGGTGCATTGCAATGCCGGCGCTATCACCTCAGCCTGAAGGTGGACGGACTCCTGTTCTGAGCCTGCATGAATGGAGATGGGGAGAGTGTATCCGGACTCCTGCCGGGCCAGATGATAAGTATGCCTGTGTGGGTGGTGAGTGGTCCCATGGACGGGATGAGGACTGTGATGGTGTATGAGAAAGAGTGAATGGTGATTTCCCATGCACTGGTAGTGAGTGATGGCCCTGTGGGCATGTGATGGGTTTGTGAGTGTATGAGTTGGGAGTGATGAAAAGTGTGACTTACCCTGATGGAACAGAGGAGATCACTCAACATTTTGAAGCACTGGGTGGCTGTCCTCTTCTGTAGGGTGTTGGCACTGACCACCACTGCCACCGCCTGCCAAGCTGGGTTCGTGACTTTGTAACCCATCCTGCGGCCAGAGTGGGGGTAGAGCACATTCCGGCATGCCTCCTGCAGTCGCTCGAGGGACCTGTCCTTGAATTGGGGCACTGCAGTCTTTTTGCCTTTGCTGGCCATGTCTCCCAGGCAGCGGTGGTGAGCTGGTGACGATGAGCGCTTTGCTGGTGGCTGCCTTTTAAAGATGGCGGCCATCGTGATGCAACAATGGGTTGATGGCGAGCAGGCAAATGAGAGCCCGACCGCCATGGAAACGGCGTGTTTTGCAGGAGTGAATATATAATGAGGCGGGTTCGGGAAGATACGGCGTGAAGGCCCGCCATTTTCATCAGCGGGTAGGACTCCATTCTACCGACCTGCTACCGCACTTAGTGCAATTCTGGGGAAATTCAGCCCTAGAGCTAGGGGACACCATTTAAAAATAAAGGGTCTCCCATTTAAGGCAGAGATGAGAAGGAATGTTTTCTCTGAGGGTTGTTACCCTGCCTCTAATGCTGCCTTTCCCAGATAACGGTGGAGGCAGGGTCAATGAATATTTTTAAGGCAGAGGGAGACAGATTCTTGACTAACAAGGGGGTCAAAGGTTATTAGAGGTAAGCAGAATGTGGAGCTGAGGCCCCAATCAGATCAGCCACGATCTCATTGAATGGCAGAGCAGACTTGAGGGGCCAAATGGCCTATTCCTGCTCCAAACTCATATGTCCATATGGTAATGGTTTGGTGGCACAGGGAATGGCAAGATCATTTGCCGTGAAAAGAAAGGCCACCTTCATGGTTCCTAAATGAGTTCACCCAGGCCAAGACCTGTGTCCATGCTGAGTTTAAATACTGCTTTAAACTGGATGACAGATAGCTTATCCATGGTTTAACAATGCATCACTGGTGTCCAGCAAACTGGTTTGCAGCAAAATGGTAGGAATGATGTGGCACTGGTGCAAGAGAGGGAAAGGAACATGGAAGTAGGAAGTTTACTCAAAGTACTTCTACTTCTCATCCATTGCCTCAACCCCACCCTTTCCTCAGCCAGTGGCCAAAATGCTACTTTGTCTGCCAATAGCTGAGTCTGCCCCTGCACAAGTGCAGGAGGAGCAGTTTTTGGTGGGCGTCCTCAGGGGCTGTAAAACCCAGAGGGCAAAGGCCAAAAGCGTCTCAGTAGTCAGGGCCGGAATGTGTCAACCTGTCACTAAATCTGTCGGAGCACACCACATGTATCACAAAGAAGCAGTAGGAAGCACAAGTTCACGAAATTGAAATTCTCCCAGGCCATGCAAATGGGAATTCAATAGAATGTTAGTTAAGTTTCCTTTTTTCAAAATGCATAAATTTATTGAGATCACTACTTCCATACCTTGCCCATTATTGCATCTCAAGGGCCAATTCACCCTTTCACTTTGTCGAAAAATACCCATCAGAAGAGGGGCTCACTCTTGCTTTCATTTCTCTGGTCGGTTTCCCCGAGCCTTGAGAAACCCGCGCTGCATTTGGAGCGAAGTTAAAAGCAATTTGCAATGACCTCATTAACTTCTCTCCAGGAAATTAATTGCACCAATAGCTACCCATCAGACAGCAGAAAATCAAATTCCCGACTTTGCTGAGTAGGCTTCTCGTTGGCATCCAAATACATCTCCATTAAACTTGGGAGTGGGTACGTTGGAGCTGGGCTGTACACTCGATCAAGAAATCTAAAAATTTAACCTGCCCCCCTCAAAACAACATTCTTGGGGGTTAAAATTCCATCTCCCTGTTTGATATTGGCTTTATGTCTCATATATTTTATACATAAAATATATTATAAAGATCGGCTTGAGATCAACAGAGGGATAGGTTAGTGCTCGAAGTTTCATTTTACTGGAAATTGCTTAAGGTTTAATTTCCATAGAAATGAGGCTTATGAGATAATTAGTCTTAGGTAATGATGGCTAGCCAGCAAAGCGGCCTCTTGCAATAGTGGGAGAGAAACTGGTAGATACTTAAATAAACAATCATTGCACAAAGATTTATTAGGCTTTTCATTTAACCTTGCTTAATTAAAATGCTCATTGAAGTACCTGAATACATTAGTGTGTGAATGTAGAATAGAAGTGACTTAGTGAACACCAAGGTTCAACAGCCCTGATAAAGAATAAAAACAACTGAACTCAATGGCCATTGGAATAGCTTGTTAGCAGGTTTTATGAACAGCCTCAGACATAAATAACTGATAGTAGAATGAATGAAACTTTTAGGAGTTAGTTTGTTACCAGAGTTGGAATGTTACTGGGAGGATAGAACTATAGTCTAGGTAGAACAGCTTGAGATGTGATAAACAGAAGATGAAGTAAGAGTGATTAAATATGTCCAGAATATATGTACAAAGATCCAAGCGGCTAATGACAGGTAAATGATATCAAAGGCAGGACTTTCAACCCAAAGTTTAAACAAAGAACTCAATGCCTTTTAAGGTTTTTTGAAATAAAGTAAATCTTTAGGAGCAAAAGGCCTTGTCAATAATCCATCCAGGTATCCACCCCTGAAAAAGGATAATATACTCATGAGATTTTGAGAAAATTATTTTGAGAAAAAGTACATGGTGGAAAAGGATTCTGAAGGAAGACTCCAATCAAACACTTCTGAGTGGTTCGAAAAGTTGAGAAGACCTGAGCATTGAGAAGAGGAAGAAGAAAGAAAGAGTTGTTTGTGCATGCCAGCCGTACTGCTCAATATGGACTGGTGCTCACTACTTGTCACAGTTGTCTGCTTTTGCAGCATAACCAAGTAATGTTATATCCCATCTTAAACTCTTATTAAAACTCAACACACTACCATATTGTTTGCACTTGACTCCTGATTGATTGATTGACAATGATAACTCTCAAGGACTTCTCAAAGTTTAATTCAAGGTATCTTTCAAAAATTTATAAACAGTACATCCCCACCCGTGGATCAGAAGACAATAGTTCAGAGGCCCATGAGCCCCTTCTCCTAATCACAGTATAAAGCTCATATAACTTTACCTCAAGTTATCATGAACAGGAATAGAAAAACACACATGGAATTATGAATGTATTTTGACAAGATAGTTGATGGTTCTGATCCTGAATTATGATGCATCATTGTAAGGTAAGAGGGGGATTATGCTGTCTTTTACTTTGTTGTATACCATGTACTTGACCACAAGACATTAAGAAAAGTGACCAGGTAAAATATGGTGAAAATTTCAATTTTCTATATTTTCAATCAATGCATTGCCATATTAACTGATGGGAAAATTTTAAGTGTAAGGATCCTGAACAATTACAAGAAAAAAAATTTCAATCCTTATTTTTCACTCAAAATGAATTACCTCACACTGATCCATATTAAATTGCATCTGTCACCTCTCTGCCCACTTAACATACTTGGCTGTGTTCCTGAAATCTTTTGCAGTTCTCCTCTTGTTAGCATGCTCCCTAACTTTGTGCCATCAGCAAGTCTTCAGACTGTGTTCCTTGTACCCAAGTTCAAATCATTTATATAAACCAATAATAAATGTGAATGCAGCTCTGATCCAGTACACAGCTTCCAACTGATTTTCACTCTGAGCGCCATCCATTTACCTTAACTCTCTCTTCCCTTTCTTTCAAACAACTTTCTATGCATATTGCTACATTTTTTTCCTGGGTGGTACCCATGACTCTTTCTAACTAGCCTCATGTTAGACTGGCTTCTGAACCTTATATGCATTAGATGTTTTGCTTTATCTTGTTACGACCAGGTGAGGAGGAGTGAGTTGGCTCCCCTCCTATTCAGTCCCCTCAGTTGGTCACAACAAAGGCTTTAATTTTTTTTTCCCTGTAAATGCCTTTACCAATTCAAATGTATTTATTTGTTAATAAGGAGCTAATCAAACCAGGTTTTCTTGAGTCAAAGAAAAAGTAAGTTTATTAGTTAATGAACCCGAGAAAAAATAATAAAGACGTGGCAACACGCACAGACACATATCAGGAGTAAGAAAGTTAGAGTCCAATAAAATGTTAAAAATATTAAGTCCATTGCTTGTCTTTAAGGTGTAGATTGTTGAATGTTGCAGCCATTTGAAGTTAATTGGTTTCCTGTAGAATTCTGGAGATGACTTTGTTCAGGTCTGCACTCTGTTGAAAACACCCTATTAGCTTTCAGAGATAGTCGGCAGGATTTTACCATCTGCGAGCAGGGGTGGGGCCCGCTCCCGACGCATAAAATGATGCGCGGTGATGTCGGGTGGAACTGTAATTGGTGGAGAAACTTTGAGGACTTGGTGCAAACTATTTAGCTTGTGCCCTAATCAATGGGGTGGAAAGGAATTGCAATAGGTCACAAAGGATCAGAAACTAAATTAAGGCCACAGTTATATTAAAATACTGATCTAATACCAATAGCTACAGAAATGGGCAATCTTTTGCTGACGAAAGTGTTTGTAAGGCCTTTGCAAGAAGTTACTTGGAGGCTGATGAGATTTCTTGTTTTTCATTTCACAAAACCTGCAGTCCAGTTGTTGGTCGATGGTTCAATTTTTTTTGTTGTGAATTGTCTATGAATGGGTGGAAAACTAATCCTACATTCCAGTTCTTTATTCATTAAAAAATTAAGCCATTATATAATATTGTTCAGCAAACGATCAGAAAATGGAGAACAATTAGAGCCAATGTATTGAACCTAAAGTTTTAAGTAATAATTAAATCAAACATAAATTGTGAACAACATTCTTCTCACAAAATAAAAAGACAATTTTACTATTCTTAAACTGAATTTTAAATGTAAGCAATCTGAAATCACACTTGTAGTCTTCGCATTCCCAAGTTTTCCGACAATTCCGAATGGCAATACTGCCAATTGTCATGACTGTCAAATGCCATTACTGTCAACTGTCATTACTTTATCAATTATGTCTGCTATACTGCCTCATTTCTCCGCAAGAACATTTTTCTCAAATTTGTATTCCTAAGAGAACCACAAATGATTAATTTAATGCGAGTCAAGTACTCAGGGAGCATTATAAATATGTTTGAAGTGATAACTGAAGAGTGCAACCATTATTTCTAACTCATCAATAATCAAATACTGGCTTTGATTTATTAATAATAAGTATTGCACCTTAACGATTATGAACAATGAAACATATTGCTATAACAGTTGACTTTAGTTTTAATCACAGAAATGTTAATTACCTTTGGGTGGCCAGAATGCACCTAAATACAGGTTGCCATCATTATTACTTTCTTTAAATAATTTGTGCTGATTTTATCTTCCAAACTGTCAATGCGGGAGCTACTAGAACTGGATACAAAGGTTACATTATGAACAATGAAAGTTTTGTGCCTTAGGCTGTCAGGCTTCTATTTAAATGAGACTGGAGGAAGAGCACTGCATAGGCTATAAACCTCCAGATGCTGTGCAGTAGAAATTGCTTCTTCATTAAAGGAGGCCATGGGCTTTGAGGCAATGGTAACAACTACTTGTTATTTATAAGGACCTACATAATAATAGATCTTGAAAACCTGCATGAACAATGCATGAAACATTACCTGTATATAATCAAACAACAATCTGATTAGCCACAAGCATTACTGGTAAAAATGCCATGATTTTTTACTGCCAAGATTTAATACAATAATTAGAAAACATATGACTATATTTGATTATATACATGTGGTGTTTACAAAAGCAGTAGCAGTCTCTTAGTTTTAACGTCCACATGGCAAATATAGCCTTGCCTATTTCCAGTTATTTCTATTAAACCATCATCATAAGGAGCTCTTCATTGATGATCATGTATTCTGTACGAGTCCAAGTATCAAGGCATAAAATTATACTAGAAAGAAATTAGATAATATTTTCTCATACAATCTGCTTACATCACCTGTTGAGAAGCATACAGTAAAAGGGAATACCTGCTCACCTAGATACCTATTGTCAAGATATTTTGATCACGCCAAGGCAGAATTCTAGAAAGGGATTGAGGACCTCAAAATGCAGCAGAAAAGCCAGAAAGGATGTTCATTGACAGACCTGCTGCTTATAGACCACAGCACCGCCACCCTCCGGTCTGTTTAGCAGGTGTGTCTGGGAAGTTGCTGACCTACCGTGAGAATTTTGCCCCTTTGCCTTTCAACGCCACCATTGGAAGTCTCACCAGCTGAGAATGAATCCGCTTGAAATCTTTTGAAAGTCCGCAGTAACTCTGTAGAAAGAGGTAATTGAATGCAGAGGAGGCTATTTATCCATCCTGACCTGGCAAATTGGCTCTTACAGGAGCCCAAGACATTTTCTGCCCTCTGGATTTTAGGCCAGGAAGGGTCTCAGGCCACCTGTGGTGGAGTGGCTATGGGCTGTTTAACCCTAGAAGGGCAAATCAAACTGGACACAGCAGGTGCCAGTAATCTATCCCAAGTATGCTAATCAATCCATCCTCACAAGCTGGGTTGGGATTTATGTCTTCAGGCATCGGTAAACTTATTGGCCGCATGATTTTGTTCCATTGTATTGCAGTTCCAGTGCCACTAGAGGCTGAAATTCAGAAAAATGGGTCTACCTGCATCGCTGTCCATCATTCCCCATGTTGATTGGCATACTCAGAAAGGCAATAGCGTGGGCATCCTATGCATGAGGCAGAAGCATGCAGCATGGGCTGGCGGCATTTAACTTTGATTTGGTGCCCATTTCGTAACTCGCAGGCCCTGTTAATGTCCTCTTCTAAGACATGCAGCTACATATGCATTCATTCAGCTGCAGGCGGGAATCACACCCCAACACATGTGACCCCTGCCATCCCCACTTGCACTATCTAAAGGGATCAGCATGAAACTTTCAAGTGAGACACTTCAGATTTTCATTTGTTGCTGCAGTGAGTGGAACTACTGTGTACCTTTTATTTTAAATTCATTCATGAGATGCAGGTGTCGCTGGCTATTTATTGTCCATGTCTAGTTGCCCTTGAGAAGGCGGTGGTGAGCTGCCTTCTTGAACTGGTGCAGTCCATGTGGTGTAGGTACAACTACTGTGCTATTAGAGAGAGAGTTCCTGGATTTTGACCCAGTGATAGTGAAGGAACGGCAATATATTTCCAAGTCAGGAATGGTGATTCACTTGGAGTGGAACTTCCACGTGGTGGTGTTCCCATCTATTTGCTGCCCTTGTCCTTCTAGATGGTAGCAGTCATGGGTTTGGAAGGCGTTGTCTAAGGAGCTTTGGTGAATTCCTGCAGTGCATCTTGTAGATGGTACACACTGCTGCTACTGTGTGTCGGTGGTGAAGTGAGTGAATGTTTGTGGAAGGATGCCAATCAAGCAGGCTGCTTTGTTCTGGTTGGTGTCAAGCTTCTTGAGTATTGTTGGAGCTGCACTCATCCAGGCAAGTGGAGAGTTTTCAATCACACTCCTGACTTGTGTGTTACTTGCCGCAGGATTCCTAACCTCTGACCTGCTCTTGTAGCAACAGTATTTATATGGCTAGTTTTGTTCAGTTTCTGGTCAGTGGTAACCCCCAGCATGTTAATAGTGGGGGATTCAGTGATGGTAATGTAATTGAATGTCAAGAGGCAATGGTTAGATTTTCTCTTGTTGGAGATGGTCATTGCCTGGCTCTTGTATGGCGTGAACGTTACTTGCCACTTGTCAGTCCAAGCCTGGATATTGTCCAGGTCTTTCTGCGTTTGGACATGGACTGCTTCAGTATCTGAGGAGTTGCAAATGGTGCTGAACATTGTACAATCATCAGTGAACATCCCCTTTTCTGACCTTATGATGGAAGGAAGGTCATTGATGAAGCAGCTGAAGATGGTTGGGACAGTACCCTGAGGAACTCCTACTGCTGGAGGAGCTCTCACAAGTTCTTTAAGTCAAAAGAGAGTGGTGCTGGACATTTTGCAAGTTTAGTGCATTCTAAATACCTTTGAGCAGAAAGCATACTCTCAATTATAGAGGTTGCAGTTGCTAACCCACTCAAGCTGCAGCATGACATATTGGATAGTTTCTATGAAGTTGGTTGTAACAGCCTCAGTATTGGCCACACCAGTAGTTTGGAACACTGTGTCCTCCAAGGGGTTCATGAAATGCATGCATTCGCCCATCAATTTTTTTTTTGCTGCTTCCTGTTATGTGTTATCTTGTCCTGAAAGAGAGGGAAAAATGTCAGTGAGGGTGCTGTAATATATCTGGGTGATGATTCTGCATAGTTGAATAGCTGAAAGTATGTGGAAGCTTCAAGATGTTGACAGGAGGCTTGCAGCAATGGTGATCAAGTGAGGGTGAAGTAGAATTTATAAATGCTAGAGATGAATCCTGATTTCTAGAGATTGCTGATTGAGCAGTGTGTGAGGTTAATAGTGCCATGAGTAGGTTTACAGATGCATTCACTGACCTTGACCCCTCGTGTGAGGTCATTTAACTTTACTGGCACTGAAGCCAGGTGCTAAGGGGCACTAAAAGATCAGATTTATGACAGAGTGCAAATACTGACGTCTTCTAATGTTTTTAATATCCAGAATGATTTAGCAAAATGATCTGCAAATAGCATCAATTATTTATCACCAAAAATATAATTTTGCTGTCTCAGAACCTTTCCAATAGTTTAGTACAAAGAAAACCCTGGATCATATATTTAAATACAAAGAATTGCTAATTTAAAGATATCTGCCTGCAGCCCAGCGCAAAACCTATTACAGAGTGATTACATACTCAGCAGGGGGCACAGATTTATGCACGATGAGCATGACTGTGTCTATCCTTCTCCCATTCCTTTCATCATGCTTCTCAGGAGGGTATCCTGGGCCCTGTGGGAATATGCTCTCACACCTCCTTTCCACCTCCATCACTAAGGCCTCTAGCAATGCATTGGAGAACCTGGGGACCTTTCTCTGTCCTGCTTCCTTTGAGAAAAGCACTTCCAAAAATAGTTCTAAAATCTGCTATGACCTGAATGTATCTCCCTTTTAAAAGGCATTAAGAAGAGTGGGTTCGTTTTAACTCCTTTTCTTGCATGCATCTGGGCTCCCTGCTGAGTGCATTCAGTAGCATGTTTTGCAGTTAGCTGCAATCACCTCAATCAAATGTGAGCTAATCATGCATCAGGATCACAGCACCTTCAAATGGGCCTTAGCCAATTTTAGTCTACATCCTTTTCCACTGCACTTCCCCAATAGTGTGGAGCTACTGGAATTGCAGTGTCTTTATAAGTCAACAACTAAGTCTATTTTTTTTCTCTAAGATTCAGCTGCTTTTCCATTGTATGGAAAACTAATCAGTGCCTTATCACAGGGTGAAATGTTCCACTTCAACAGATATATTTTTTGACAGATATCTTTAAAAAGCAGTGCTTTGCATATAACTAAGGTTTTCATAATACTAAACTGTTAGAAAGGTTCTTAGACAGCTAAACTATATTTTTGGTGATATATAATTGATACTATTTGCAGATCATTTTGCTAAATCATTCTGGATATTAGAAACATTAAGACATCAGCATTTGGACTCTGTCATAAACTTGATCTTCTAGTAAGTAAAGATATCATCAATGTACAATATGGAAGAGCTGTCCCTTGTTGACTTGCTGCCAATCCTATTGACACCTGTATAGTTGCCAAGACAACATCATGCATTTATGTAACACTCCACTAATGCAGATAGATGGCTCAAAGTGCTTTACACTAAGGAGGAAATACAGTGGACACTGAGCAAAGGGGAAGGCTCGGGTATGACAGCATTCCTTATTATGTTGGAGAATTATGTAGTGGGTTTCCCTTTGAACATGCATTGATCTTTATAGTTTATGATATTTGATGATAATACAATAATACCACATAAAGTGTTTGTTAGCTTCCAAAATCTGTTTTCTGTTAAGTGGCTTTTATGTTCATGGCCATGGACATGAAGTTAATACCTAATGCAAGACAATGTTGCATTTAAGCTAATTTCTATGTCATAGAACATTTCATATATATTACAATCACAGCTATTTCAGTGAAGATAGGGAATCACCTGTAGTGGCTCAGAGGTGAAGTATAGGTAGAATTAAACAACGATATGGAAATTTGAGAGCTAGCTATTCTTAATTAATAATCCTGGGAAAAGGTAAATTATTTCTTCAACAGCACCTCCCAAACCTGTGACGTCCACCACCTAGAAAGACAAGGGCAGCAGGTGCATGGGAACACCACCACCTAAAATTTCCCTTCCAAGTCATACACCATCCTGACTTGGAAATATATCGCTGTTCCTTCATTATCACTGGGCCAAAATCCTGGAACTTCCTACCTAACACATTGTGGGAGTACCTTTATCAAACAAACTGTAGTGTTTCAAGAAGGTGGCTCACCACCACCATCTCAAGGGCAATTAAAGATGGACAATAAATGCTGGCCTTGCCAATGATGCCTGTCACCTGTGAATGAATATAATGTAAGAATATGTTTCATTACTACTGGAAAAAGCTATAAAGCATTGTGGTGTGTGTCAAAATGTGTGCAACTGAGGATTTACATTCATTGGTCACAAACTTCTGTATTGTAAATGAAATCAATATTTTTATGTTGCCCCTATCCATCTCTATGAATGTGTTGGAGAGATTATTATGCAGAAATAATGTAAATAAACAACATTTCTTTGTATATGCAGCTAATTGGATGGTTGGATGCCAATGCAACATTTGTCATTGTGTCTCATATTGGGAATGCATCAATGTAACTTTTAGGGTTGCAATTTCCTGATGATGATAACCCAACACTTATGTTCCTCTGACTACTTAGAACTACCAGTGCTTCATGACATCTACAGATACATTTCAGGCCAAGAACGAATTATGGAAACAAACTCAACAAAAGATACGAACGGACCTAAGAATTTAAACATTTCCATACCCTCCTGCTATGACTGCGGGATTTTCCAAGATGATTGTTTTTTAACTGGAAGTGGATCATAATTTTCTGGATAGCGGGTTAGTAGTCATACTAATCAAACATTTGCCCGGAGACAAGCCCATGTGGTCTGATTGTCATGGAGAAAGAAACCCAAACCAAAAGCTATTGAAAATCTAGTGAAAGTTTTCACATCTTGACACAGAAAAGGGACAGCTGTTTTTTTGGAGATAAATGCAGAGACACTGAGACAGAGAGCAAGAGAAATAATGCAGTTACTGCTGTGAAGAGCAGGAAAAGATTGCTTTTATCTTAGCAACAAAGCAGAAAGCTGGTGAGAGCAGGTTCTCTGCTCAAAAGGAAGAAGACGGAACAGATGGGACTCAGAGATTTAAGGAACAAGGAATCACCAAGGTGGGCCTTTTTGGTGGAAATCAGATCTGGGAGATTCAGACTGAGTGGACCAACATTTGAAGTAGAGTAGAAGTTTTAACCTGGCATGTCAAGGAGAAGTGAGCCTGCTGAAATTCTGGGAATAATTGGGGGTTTGTCCTTATAATGCTATATATCTGCCAGAAGGGCAGTGCACAGCAAAACAAGCTGTAAGATATATCTTGATTGCATTAGTTAGTTAATGCGGAAGTACCTTTTCTTTAGTTCGATGTATTAGTTGCCTGTTAAGTAGTGTTTGATTTCTGTTGATTTTAGTTTGTTGGTTACAGTAAAAGTCTTAAGATGTGAAATCTTAACCTTTGGTTATTTCCATTGATTGTTTGGGAAATTCATCACTTTTTGAAAGTTATCAGTCTCTATGGGGATCGTAACATTCCAACCACCTGGAGTAATTGCATACTTAACATTTGCTCCAGAATACAAGCTATACAATGAACATAAATTTAGTCCCCAACAGGTCACATAGGATGGAAAATCATTACATACCAAGAAGTGTAACTTCCCACTTGGCTACCATGTAGGCAACTATTTTTAAGTAAATTTTATTTGCTCTGTGTGTTAGTCAGCAATGACATCTGCTGGGTAACTACTCACAGCTGTGAACATGTCAAGAAACTTATGTCAGGATAAATAAACTGGCCATGCATAAGATATATGCTCTCACAATGAGATCGAGACACTGGTGTGATAATGAATATAAAGCAAAACAGGTCTCAACAGATTTTGAAGCCCAATATGATGGCTGTTTAGTAGGATCTCAAAGGGCAAAGTGTGTTCTTCTAACACACATGATTTTTCTCCCAATAATTATGTGACAGGATTACTTCGGAAAGTATTTCTCCAAAGGATTGCTCCCCATTAACCTACATCACAATGTGCAGTGAGTGCTCCTGCTCAAAAATGACTTTGTTTGAGTCTTTGGACTTCAGAGGTCTCAAAATGCAAATACTCAAAAGTAAAGATTAAGACTACTTTTTGATCCCACGAGCTACTGCAAGAGTTTACATAGACTGTTGTTGGAGGATAGGTGTCTGGAATACATCTCTTTGTTTAATGTCCTGAGATGAGACATTTTGTTCCCGTCTCCTTCCCATTAAATCATAGGAATTGAATGAATAAATAGTATCATCTTTGGGACAGCTAGATAAAAGATAGAGTCGTTTGCACACTAACCATCTCCAATTGATGCACAAACCCATTAACCACAAAGTATTAGGTGTATTGTACCTTCACCATTCCCTCTGACAGACCAATTTATTACCACAGATGAACATCTTCACAATACAATGTTGTAAAACCGTGTTATAGATCAAAAACATGATTTTGAATTGACTGCCTGGAAACCGCTGATCCATTTAAAAAGAGACTGAAGTCACATTCCAGTGACGTGGGATCATAGTCAAATATGGCTACATATGTGCATCACTGTACCTTCTACATTCCAAAAAACCACTGCAACTAAGACAACCTGTCTGGTAAAATGCACCAGGAACAATTGCCTTAAAAGAGGATGAATGGGGGTCAACTCCTATCCCATTTGTAAAGCACCCAGGCAATCACCTAGGTATTCAACTGGATGGAGACAAACCATTAGACATAATCTTTTGGATAATAGGACCCTGGCTGATTGAGGTATTCTTAGCCACGATCTAATCAAGTTACAATTGGAATACGCCAGCCATGGCCTTATATGGATCACTGGGCAGTTGGAAAGAGAAGGTCATGTGACAAAGCAACACTTTGTGTGTTTTAAGCACCTGCAGAACTCTGCAGAACTAGACAAGCAACTGAGAAGCTAAAGGAAGAAGACCCAGAGTCAGTTCCTTTTATTTCCTCTCTCTCTCCATGCAGCGTGTATGTTTTTGACCCCAATCTGCTAATTTTGCCTATCCAGGTGCCTCAGACAGAGATTTCAAAAAGAACTCAACCCAGGACTGTTTTCTCCAGAAAAACAGATAAATTATCTGCCTACAACTTTAAACCACCTTGCCACTGAAAGTAGCAAGATTACCAAGTGAAAGTAACAGGGCCACTGAACTCAGCCTGAAACCAGCCAAGTCACCAACCTTCAAGAGTCGCACACACCCTTTTAATTTTACAGGACTTTAAATTGCTTAATCTATCCTTCCCACTCTGTAGTGTGTGTGTATGAGAAAGTTGGGGCGTTTTTAAAATTATTTTTACTTAGGCCAGGTTAAGTAAAATAAAAACTTTCCCCTTATTAAAAACTCTGTTGCAGTCGAACAAGGAGAGGGAATAGTGTGAAGCCATTCAATCCCTCCTCACCTGACTGTAACCACAACCAGGCACAAAAAAATGTTCCTCCTGTTCCCAAGTAGCAAATATTAAATATTTTGCAATAAAAATGTTCCAGCACAGAAACTCTTAACCTATACCTTAACCTAACCTCACCTATAACTTTTCTCTCTCTATTATGTGAGCAGAGATATTAATCTACTTACTTTTAGTGACTTGATGCCTACAGGCAAACTTCAGGGAGGAATTTCAAATTCATGCATTAAAGATTACGGGCAGGATTTTTCCTTTGTCGGGTGGGCGCGCGCATGACGAGAATAAAATAGTGCACGATGAGGTCGGGCAGGTGTTCCAACGTCATCATGCACTCTCGCGATATTTCGCTCAATGGACATTTGCGGGTGTCTGAGCGCCGCCCACCATTAATTAACAGGCCACTTAAGGCCCTTAATAATATAATTGCCTCAGATTTTACGTTGCCTGTGCGATTTTCTGCTCATCGCATGGGCAAAAGGGGCAGGCAGCTAGCTGACATTTCCTCAAACCTCATCCAAGGGTGGGATAAAAAGAGTCAGCAGCATTGCCCGTGTGAGTAGTGAGGAGTTTTGGAGACAGTTTGCAGCTGGTTGTTTATTGGTACTTGGCAGCTTCATCTCTGTTCGGGGCTTCATTGTTAGCATTTCCAGGCCTCATTTCAGGACTCCTTGGTATCTGCCAGGCCCCTGGGGGATTCAGACCATGTGGACCCTTCCAGGTATCAGACACCTTCTGGGGATTGTGGTCTCTGCTGGGAGCCCTCCTCTGCAGAGGAAGAGAGGGGCAGAAGGGAGAGGAGGCCAGGTGTCCCAGTGCAGCTTCCAGGGGAAGGGACCTGTGGGAGGAGAGGTGTAGGTACAGGGGACGCAGGGCCAGCAGGAAGTCCAAGGCAGAAGGAGCCACAGAAGTCACCACTGTCCTGCTGCCAGGGTTTATAAGCGGCGATGCAGCTACCTCAATATGTCCAAGGTGCAATGCCAAAGGAGGCTCCATCTCTCAAGGGAGACCGTGACCTCCATTTGCCAGATGATTGGGCCTGAGATCAGCTCCGACTGTGTGGGTGGACATCCCATGCCAATGGTTCTGAAGGTCACAGTGACCCTCAACCTTTATGCCTCCGGCTCTTTCCAGGGGTCAGTGGGGGATCAGTGTGGAGTCTCCCAATCAGCTGTCCACAGTTGCATCAAGCTGGTGACAGAAGCTCTGTTTAGGCTGGTACTCACATTTATTCTTTACCATACGGATGAGGCTAGCAAGGCTGAGCGAGCCAGAGGCTTTACAGCGATTGCTGGGTTCCCCCGCGTCAAGGGTGCAATAGACTGCACAGATCTGGCCATCAAGGCGCTAGCGGGTCAGCCGGGTGCCTTTGTCAACAGGAAAGGATTCCACTCAATGAATGAGCAGATAGTGTGTGATCACAGGATGCAGATTGTACAAGTGTATGCAAGGTACCCTGGCAGCCTACATGATGCTTACATCCTGAGACACTCCCAGGTGCCGAGGCTCTTCAGTGCTCCAGCCCAGCTGGATGGTGACAAGGGATATCCGTTGAAGATGTGGCTCATGACGCCTCTCCGCCACCCAAGAACAGAGGGCGAGAAACGTTACAATACAAGCCATAACTCCACAAGGGCAATGGTAGAGAGGACCATAGGTCTCCTCAAGATGCGCTTCTGATGCCTGGACCGTTCAGTGGGTGCACTGCAATAGCCCCCAGAGCGGGTGTCACTGATAGTGGTTGCATGCTGCGCTGTCCACAATCCGGCACTGGCAAGGGGGGACCCACTGGAGGAAGAGGATGTTGACGCAGCTGCACAGGCCACAGATGATGAGCCCAGTGCTGAGTCAGAGGATGAACACGGTGATAAGAACACTGAGGGCTTTGAGGCAGACCTCAGTAACCTCTAGGGAGGCAGAGACATGAGGGATGCCTTGATCTCAGCTAGGCTGCCAAAGATCAGCTTCAAACTTGTGCCAGGGCTGCCTCCTCCATCCCCGGTGTCTGAAAGGACCCTTTCATTTGAACACAAAGAACACTCAGTACCTTTGCAATAAAGTTCAAAGTCACATACGTCCAGCGTTACATACTGGCGTACCCTGCACCAAGAAAACAAAAAGGTGAAGCATACTCAGGCCATAATGGTAAAACCAGATTTATATCGTTTCGACATGTACAGACTATTTACTTTAACCTCTCTGGTCTTAAGTCCCAGACCAGTATACATTAGCTAGACATAAATGAACATAAAATCACCAGTGACCTGTCTCTCTTGTGCTTATGGTACCTTTAACTTATGATTGCGGGTGCTATGTCTTGGTGCTCCCCCCTCGCTGGCACCAGTATTGGAGACAGCCTGCTCACTCTGCTGTCTTGTTGGTCTTGATAACCTTGGCGGGCGTCCTCTGGCCAGTGGAACCTGTGTTGGCCCCACCTGGGATGGAGCGGCCAGTGCCACGGCTGGCATCACCCGAGTCGCCACAGCCTCATCAGATGCCATGGTCACTGGCGGACAGGCAGGGGAGCTGCTGCTGCCACCCAGCATGCCCTGAGGGGAGACCGCAGAGATGTCAAGCAGCTTGTGCGCCAACGTGGACCTCCCTGTTCACCATTGATGGACAGGCACCTAGCTGGGATACTGGGTGCCACATCCATCTCCCACACTGACACTGACCACCTGAGGTCATTGCCTGTGTGAGGGCTTGCAGGTCTGAGTGTAACCCCAGGAACACTTGATTCTGTCCCTGGAGCTGCATCTCCATGAGAGTCACCACTCTCTTCATGGAGGAGGCAGTGCGCTGGGCCATGAAGACCAATACAGTCCTCTCACTCCACATGGACTCCTCCATCATGGAGACCATGGCATGCATGGATCTCCTCCAGATGATCCCGCACATCTCGCTGGACATCCAGCATCTGCTGCCTAATGGACGACTCCAGAGGCTCATCATCTGCCTTCAACTGAGCATCATCCTGGTCTCCAGCAGTTCTCCGACTGCCAACGCCCTGGGCACTCTCTGCCTCCGCCTGCACCTCATACGAGTGTGAAGTGCCCTCAACAATGTGAACCGTGATACTAGCCGCCGATCTAATGCCCACTGAGGTGCTGGTATCTGCGGTGGTGCCTGCTTCAAAGAGCGGGTGTGACACAGGTGACAGTAATGCCCAGTGACCCTCTGGCATTAGGGGTGACCCTTCAGGGTCCAGAGATTGAGTTTGTGCAGGTGAACCTAAAAAGGAGAAGAAGGACATGTCATTAGTTAAAGTCATCACACTGTCACTGTGCATACCAGGCACCCTGGTGAGACAATGGAGATCTGCATTACGGTGCCATCGTCTTCCAATGATCAATGGGGACTCCCGGTTTGAGGCTCACATCAGTGGTGAGACTACACTAGAACGGTATCACAATCCGAAAGTCTCACCTCTGTGCACTGCGCTCTTACCTTCATCTGGCACCCCCTCCTCTCCACACCTGGTTGCATGGGGAGTGTGCCAGCTCTCCAGCTCACGGGTCTCCTGCTTGAACAGGGAGAGCAGCAACAGGTTGGCCGGCCTGCCGCCTGCACGTGCCCTCTCTGCCTGGTTATGTCTTGTCTTCTCCTGAAAGGGCAGAGAAGCATTGATTAGTCCACTCTCTACCTGCAGCGCCATTGCAGCCTGGCCAAGCCCAGCTGAGGAAGGCTTCCCAGGGCACATCGGAGTCATGGCCCGTGAGCCACAAGGCACTCAGTCCAAGCAGCCAGGACTCACCCACTTGGCCAGCTCTGGCATGATTGACAGTTGGCACTCAGACTCTAGCACCTCTGAAGTCCACGGGGGGCGGCCACACTTTAACACTTCTGCAGACTAGTCCACGCCAACATGGTACTCACCCTTCCTGAGCACAGCAGGTCATTGATGTGCTTCCAGCCCTGCACCTATGTGTGCCGCACCACATCGCTGCTGCTCACCCGGGCTGCTACCTCCTCCCATGCCCTCTTGGTGAGGTGCGGTGGCCTCCTCCTCCCACCTTTGGGGACAAGCGTATCCCTCCTGGCAGCCACCTCCTCCAGGAGGATGGCGAGACACTCGTCGGAAAAGCGGGGGGCCGAGTGCCCACCCAACCTGCCCTCTCACCTGGCTTTTGCTGCCGCACTTAAATCCATTGTCCACCCGAGCGGCAGACAGGTGTCCTTCCCAGGCAGCCTTTCTGGGGCTCCCCGGGCCTTCTTTGTACCGGCCGCCGGGTGGCCATTGGACCCAGCGGCTAACAGGCCCCCGCCACCCACTCGGCCCTTTCTGGCCAGTGCGGAGCCACATTTCATGCAGGACAGGCCTTAATTGGCCCGCCAGCATGAAACTGCAGTCAAGGCCCGATCATGTAGGCTTTCGTAGCTGCACCTGGGCTCGCCCACCGTGCCCGCCCGACGAGGGCAAAATTCAGCCCTATGTTATGTTGTATTATAGTATCCCACAACATTGTTTCAGGACCATTGCATTTAACTCCTAATTTTGAGGCTATGGCTCTCACAAAAAAAATGTTCCTTTGGAATGTTCAAATTCCAGTTTGATGTTCAACCTGAGATAAGATTCAGAAAATTAAGTAATATATACCAAGGCACATTTACCCTCATTATAAGTATCTGTGAACAGACCATCAGATACCCCTCTCCCCCTCATCAATTATTGTTCTGTCTTATACATTTTCCTTAGCCTTTCAGAGAGCCAGCCTATTTTAAAATGACATAAAGCAGCTCACTTAAAACTCTGAAGTTGGATATTAATAAATGGGCAAATACATGAAGGGAACAAATGCAGTGTCAAGGAGAAAGAGCAGGAGAGTGGAACTAATTGGTTAGCCTTATCAAAGAGCTGGGAGATGCAGGATGGGCTGAATAGCCTCCTTCTGTGCTGTAAAATTCTACAATATACAGCAAAAGATGTTTTTGGATGCAAAGGAGTTACAATCTGAATCACAAAATATCAAAGCATTACGAATTTCAAAAGCAGGCCTGTGTAATGTTGCTGTCCCAACAGCTGCTTTTTATTTTAAATTTACGTAAGTTCTCTGTCTCCTCCTGTGCAGTATCTGTCACTTCAGTTTTATTTCATCTAGCCTCTACTGATTCACTGCAGCTTCTCTGTGCACTGAAGAGTCAGTTAGCAGCCTTGAGTGGTGCACCATTCCCCTCAGGTCTTGGAAAACTACTGCCTAGGTGCTACACAGGTCATCAGTTCTCTGCCTAATATGCTCTTCAAAAGATACTTAAAAATCAATATGGCAGGCAGGAAGTCATGTGTCTGTGCTGTATTTGTATTTCCCAGAAGCTTGCATGACATTCATAACAAACTGTTTAAAATGCAGGGCACTCTTTCTTGACCTGCTTAACTTAAACCTGTGAGCTTCAAGAATGGCAAAGGTGCAACATAAACATATTTCCCTTTCAGAGTGGTGATAAATTGTAACAGTAAATAACCAACTGAAGGCAATTAATAGTCTCTTGTCTTTGTACAGGATTTTCTCAAACATCAGTAGATTCTCATTGTATTCAGATCAATGTTGAAGGCTTTAACATCAATTAATTAAGTTAATGGCCACTATAACGTCCAAATAAAGTAGTTTGAAATGTACATTAAAAATCATTTACTGATTTAGTTGTTAAATGTAAGCAATCAAAGTAAAAGTAACTGGGACAGTAATCTATCACTTTCCCATTGATGGGAACCAACTTTGGTTACACCTTCAAGACAAAACTTCAGAGTCAGATTGGCATATTAATGTTGCACAACACCAAATAAATGAAATGTGAGATTGTCTTCTGTTTGACATCACTTTGTTTGTACACAGGCTGCAGTACAACTCCAGTTCAGTGCGATCCCAAAAGAGAGCGATTATAACTGAGCAGAGAACAGATCAGAGTTATTAGTATAACTCAGGTGTGCTGGTTTCACATTGCCTTACACCTTCATACAAATAAGCCCAATGTGAATGCTTTGCCAAATATTAATTGCCATAAATGAGTAATTTTTTTTTATTCATTCACAGGGTGTGGGCTTTACTGGCTGGGCCAGCATTTATTGCCCATTCCTAGTTGCCCTTGAGCAAGTGGTGGTGAGCTGCCCTCTTGAACTGCTGCAGTCCATGTGGTGTAGGTACGCCCACAGTGTTGTTAGGAAGGGAATTCCAGGATTTTGACCCAGCAACAGTGAAGGAGCGGCGACATATTTCCAAGTCAGGATGGTGAGTAACTTGGAGGGGAACTTCCAGGTGGTGGTGTTCCCATCTATCTGCTGCCCTTGTCCTACTAGATGGTAGTGGTCTTGGGTTTGGAAGGTGCTGTCGAAGGACCCTTGGTGAATTCCTGCAGTGCATCTTGTAAATGCTATACACTGCTGCTACTGTGCGTCAGTGGCGGAGGGAGTGGTGCCAATCAAGTGGGCTGCTTTGTCCTGGATGGTGTTAAGCTTCTTGAATGTTGTGGGAGCTGCACTCATCCAGGCATGTGGGGAGTATTCCATCACAATCCTGACTTGTGCCTTGTAGACAGTGGGCAGACTTTGGGGAATCAGGAGGTGAGTTACTCGTTGCATGATTCCTAGCGTCTGACCTGCTCTTGTAGCAACAGTATTTATATGGCTAATCCAGTTCAGTTTCTGGTTAATGGTAACCCCCAGGGTGTTGATGGTGGGGGATTCAGTGATGGTAATGCCATTGAACATCAAGGAGCGATGGCTGGATTCTTTCTTGTTGGAGATGGTCATTGCCTGACACTTGTGTGGCGTGAATGTTACTTGCCACTTGTCAGCCCAAGCCTGGATATTGTCCAGGTCTTGCTGCATGTGGACATGGATGGCTTCAGTATCTGAGCATCGCGAATGGTGCTGAACATTGTGCAATCATCAGTGAACATCCCCACTTCTGACCTTATGATGGAAGGAAGGTCATTGATGAAGCAGCTGAAGATGGTTGGGCTGAGGACACTACCCTAAGGGACTTTAGCAGTGATGACCTGGAGCTGAGATGACTGACCTTCAACAACTACAACCAGCTTCCTTTCTGCTAGGTATGATTCCAACCAGCGGATCATTTTCCCCTTATTCCCATTGACTCCAGTTTTGCTAGGGCTCCTTGATGACACACTCAGTCAAATGCAGTCTTGATGTCAAGGGCAGTCACTCTCACCTCACCTCAGGAGTTTAGCTCTTTTATCCATGTTTGAACCAAGGCTATAATGAGGTCAGGAGCTGAGTGGCCCTGGCAGAACCCAAACTTGGCGTCAGTGAGCAGGTTATTGCTAAGATTGTGCCGCTTGATAGCACTGTTGATGACCCCTTCCATTACTTCACTGATGATAGAGAGTAGACTGATGGGGCGGCAATTGACTGGATTGAACTTGTCCTGCTTTTTGTGTACAGGACATGCCTGGGCAATTTTCCACATAGCCGGTTAGATGCCAGTGTTTAGCTGTACTGGAGCAGCTTGGCTAGGGGTGCGGCATGTTCTGGAGCACAAGCCTTCAGTACTATTGCCGGAATGTTGTCAGGGCCCATAGACTTTGCAGTATCCAGTGCCTTCAGCCGTAAGTTGATATCACGTGGAGTGAATCAAGTTGGCTGAAGACCGGCATCTGTGATGCCGGGGACCACTGGAGGAGGCCGAGATGGATCATCCACTCAGCACTTCTGGCTGAAGATTGTAGCAAATGCTTCAGCCTTGTCTTTTGCACTGATTTGCTGGGCTCCCCCGTCATTGACGATGGGGATATTTGTGGAGCCTCCTCCAAATGAAAATGAGAACTATTAACCTGTTCTCTCCTTTCATAAATCACAAGCTTTCAAGTATCTTGAGGCATTGAAATAAGAGTTATTTAAACTGAAGATATTTTTCATTTATAGTTAATTGTATGATACACTACTGGTACAATAGATAGGGTACTCAATATTGACTGAAGATTTCAAATTTAATATGAAAAACGACAGTGTCAATTTGCATGCGCGATGCAAATCAGGTAGGTAGTGGATGGGTCTGCCTGATGTCAAGTAGTGAATCATAAAGTATTTTGATAATTGAGCCTGATTTAAGTCTCAAAGGTGAGCTGACTGTGTGTGACTGGGAGTACGCATCTTTAGAGAGTGGGATTTCCAGCAGGTCCAGTGTTTATTTTAAGAGAACTTACACCTCTTAAAGCAAGATGTGCATTAAATTGGACAACATTTTTTCAATAAATTTTGAAGCTTACTGTGATAGAGCTTCCTGCAGGGGTTCCCAAGCTCAATAAAACAGTGGGGGAGTGGCGGCAGGGACAATGGCGAGGGTCTGAGACAGGTCTTCCTCCAGGCAAATAACAAGATGAGACAAATCTTGCCGCAGTGCCTGGAAGGAGGTGGCTCAGAATAGTAACACCAAAAATATCATCACCAGGGCATGGATACAGTCGCAGTTCATCCTCTTCAAAGACATGTAATAAGCTTTATAGATATTAAATGACCTATTGATACTCATTATCTAGGGTCAGATCCCAGAAAGGCTAATTGAGTAAAATCCCAAAGGATGCTTACTGATTATGATACCATACCTCTACGAGTGGGAGATGAAAGGGAAAATGAATTATATTCTATTTCATGAAGTAATGGCTTTATGAGGACTAACAGTGCAAGTCATGAGCCAATAGCCATAATTTTCTTCACTTATAAACATTTTCACATGCCAGGGCCATTTCCAGATCCCAATGCTGCTCTGGGGCAGCCAATTAAAATGCTGTCTCCGTGTTCACCGCCCAATTATGGACGGAGGCCAGGCACCAGACACAGGAGGGCCAATCAGAGTGGCCGAAGTGACGGGTGGCTGGCAGCCACACTGATAATGGTGTGTGCTGCTCAGGTATATGGAGAAGGTGAGGGCAGCACAGAATGGAGGGGCGATGGCGATGCTGGAACCGACAGCCGCAGCCTGATGCTCAACACCAGCTGCTCCATCCATCTGTGGGGGAAATGCTTCCAAATGAAAGCATTTCCACACAGATGTGCTGCGAAGAATGGTTTGGCTCCTTTAAAAGTAATCTTAGCATGTGCCTGTCATGTCGCACTGCTCTCATCACATGTAAGGAGCTGGAAAGTGGGAATACATCAGGGCACGTTTATGACCGAATTCCCCACACCCGCCAGCTGCAAAACCTCCTAATGGGGCTGGGAAAATTCTGGCAAGTATCTTCTATTTGCATAAGCAAGTTGCCAGATGAAGCACTGCAGCAAGTGAGGAAAGTGGTTTGATTTATGTTTAGCCTTACTAATATTTCTTAGGTTTATTAGCACAAACGGTAAAACTTTCTGTATTTAAATAATTGGTGATCGCTCCCAGAGCTTTTAAGCCGGTCACATTTTTCATCATATTGGGCAACATTTTTCATTCTGGAAGAGGCTATTATTTCAATTGTAAATACATGCAGCCTATAACATTGCTTCTTTTATTTCATTATGAATTGCATAATTCATTTCAAAATATCAAGCTAATACCATTCAAGCCAATAGACGATAATCAAGACTGCATTTCACAATTTTAAAATTTGCTGGCTTTCTATATAGATATAATAAATAATAAAACTTTTTTTAAATAGCAATATAGATTGTTTCATAATCACTAGAAATATAAACTTTGCCACATCTCTATCATGAGGACTGCAGTAAATTGAACATAAGGCCAAGGATATTGTTAAATTGGCCCAAGACTTTGCTGTAATAATAAGTGAGGCAATCATCAGTTGCTCTTATTACGGGACAGATCTGACAGCAGCTTCTGGCATTGACACATGCACAGTTAAACACAAAAATCCTGAAGTCAGTGATACCCCACTCCTCCACAAGGGGCAGTCCTCATTGATAGATTTGGTATTGAAATCACTATAATGGTGGGAACCTGGGTTATTTACCCATTAGTTCCACATTAAAGATTTGGACTAATGCATTCAGGAGTAAATTAATTTGTAACAGCGTCATAAGTGATAATACTGAACAGCCTCTCTGGCCCCCAAAAAATGTTTTTACAAATGTGGAGTCTCAGTGGATGTATTTAAGTAAATTATCTTGTTTTGAGCACTGTTTCTGACGTAGTTGGACAATGTAATGATCAATTACTGTTAATAATTATTATAATTATTGCCACAGATTTTAGAAAGAAACATGATTTTGTTTTGCTTTTGCTGTTTGACTCTTTTATCTCTCTCCCTTAGACATTTCTGTATTCCCTAATCTTTAACTTGCTGTTTCTACATGATTTAAATATAATTTATACTTGTTACTTTATACTTCCTGGTTTGGACTCTGCGTGGCTAAACAAAGACTCTTCACTCTGATTGTTGAAAAGTCTTGCTGTTTTTTCTCCTTGTCCACAGATCCGGTGTAAGAGGGTGCCATGCTGGAACAGATGCCTGATGACTGGATATCTCCATTCTAAAGCTGGCCAAATCTTTGTGGGCAACTGTTAATGCAGTGAACAGCAAGCACCATTTCTTTGATGCTGAACCCAAAATCCAAGCCATTATGTATCACCATTCATTATATTTTATTTTGAATTGAATTACAATAATCAGTCATTACATAACCCAACTACTTCAGCAACATTGCTCAAAATAATATAATTTCCTTAAATACATCCACTGAGATCGGTTTTCATTCATACTTTCTATCTTGCCGTTAATCAGTGGCTGCTATTCTGGCTTAAACATACCACTGCCGCAGTATTATTACAAAGATTCATAGAGATACAGATTTTATTTTTCCATTTCATTTAAGTCTTTTGTTAATTCCCAGAGTTGGAATAATTTTTGTTTTGTTCTTTCACACTACTGTGGTGATTGTTATGAGTTGATTAGGAGACACATAACATTTTTATCAAAAATTTCTAATAATAAATAAATTGTGCTACAATATGCAACATGATGAGCAATGTGACAGATCAAGATAGTAGCTTGATGTCATTTGAATTGTTGATTGCCCAATAATAAGCACCAAGTCAAGCTAAGGTCACATTTAATTAACTTATAAAAATAGCACACATTCCACATCCAATTAGGAAACTAACAATAAAGGACCCAGCAGCTGAAGAATATCAATAATGTGTAACATGGCCATGTCACAACATACTACGCCAGAAGCTTAGTTGAAAGGCTAAAAATAGCTGTTTATAATGGGCAGGATTTTCCCCCCATTGGGGAGAAGTTAAAGTGCGGGCACGCAAGAGGCGCACCTCCGATCTGCGCCCCCTATGGGGGGCGTGCCGCCATTTTATGTGGGCAAGCAAATTAAGGCCCACCCAGCATGACGTCCAGACGGAAGCGCTATGCGGTCCTTGTGTGGGTGGGGTGGGGGTGGGGGTGGGGGTGGGGGGGGGGGGGGGGGGGGGGTGGGAATCCCTAAGTTGAGAGTGCGCTCTTTCGCACATGCGCACAAAAGAGCGCACTCATCTCCCTGAGGCTAAATGCTGCCTCAGGGATATCGGCTCCACAATAAAAAATATTAAAAATAGAAAAAAAAAATTCCCTGACATGTCCCCTCATGTGACACTCTCACATGAGTTGGGACATGTCCATAACTTTTTAAAAAACTTTAATTAAATTTTTTAAAACTGACATGAAACCTCATCCCGCCCAAGGATGAGGTTCCAATGCTTTTTCTGAAGCCCGCCAGGGCTCCTGGCCTGCCCGCCAACTTTAAGGTTGGACGGGCAGGTCCATTAATTACTTCAATGACTCTGTCAATGGCCTCAATTGGCTATTGACAGGTCGGCGGGCGCACAGCTGATTTTGCTGAGCCCCCGCCTACCTGAAAATTTAAATGGGGCGGGGTGACATTGGGAGTTCCGCCCGATGTCACCGCGCGTCATTTTACGTGTCAGCGAGCGGGCCCCCCCCACCCCCCCTCCCCCTCCCCAGCCGACGGGAAAATCTTGCCCAATGTTTCTTTGGAGGTTCCTTTCATCACCTGCTACAGCTACAGTGGGGGGTCCAGAGAATACCATAGATTTTCAGAACCAGTATCTTTAAGCCTTCCTTTGAACTAAAAAAATTATTTAAAATGCTAAATTCTGTCATTGTTCCATTGATCATGTCCTATGCCAACATTGTAGGTATTTCTATGTTAAATGATGTCCTCAACTGGTGATGCCCATCTTGCTATGTTTTTAATAGAATTTTCCCATTAATTTGATGGACTCTGACTCTGTACTTATATTTCCTGGCCACTGGGTGCCATAGTTGGGCACCTTCATCTGAATTTTTTTATCGGCCATTTTTCTCAATTATTCCAAATTTTAATTTACAAAGTTATTGACCATTCACTGAACGTATCACAATAATGCAAGTCATCAATTTATAACTGGCATACATCTTAAGACTACAAATTAAGTTGAATTTCTTAAGTCTGTATAGTGATGCCTCAATGCAACTGTAGGGTATATTTTAGTGCTGCAAAGGTTAAAAAATTCTTTTAATCTGTTATTGGCATATGATGATGGTTTAATAAATAACTTATATTTATATAGTACCTTTAATGTAATAAAACATCCCAAGGCGTTTCACAGGAACATCACAACACAAAGTAAGACACTGAGACACATAAGGGGATATTAGATCAGATGACCAATAACTTGGTCAAAGAGCCACTTTTAAAAAAGCATCTTAAATGAGGAAAGCGAGGTAGACAGGGTGGAGAGGTGCAGGGAGGGACTTCCAGAGCTTGGGGCCCAGGCAAGTGAAGGTGCAGCCACCAAAGGCAGAGAAATTTAAATTGTTTTTTTTTAAAGTAATTTTTATTTTTTATTCAAAATAAAATGTATCCCACCTTGTGCAAGTTGAGGAATCCTATACTCAAAAAGACACTAATCAATTTTCTCAGAGTTTAAAGTAGACTAACAAGGGTTGTTTCAGGATTCTAAATAATGAAGAATGTAATTTGTTTTCATTGGAATAAAGCATATTGAGATGTAACATGACCCTGGCTCCTAAAGCATTAAAAGATGAGGAGGTTATGTAAATTAAATGATGACACAATTAGACAGCAGTACAAAACTGGCACACCACAATCAAGACCAAAGTTCCTAAGAAATGTTCCCATGGAGCAATAGCTAATGTGTGGAGTACAGTGCCATAAAAAGCATTTAATTCTGAGCTGGGAATACTTAGATAGAAGAGTAAATACCTTTTGAGGTAATTAATAATCTAGGGTTAATGATGAAGTCCATGACAGTCAATAAATCTCCAGAGATAGATGATATTTATCCCAGAATATTGAGAAAGATTTGTGAGGCATTGCCAATCATTATAAAAGAGATATTGGATATGGAGAAACATTGATAGATTGGAAACAGGCCAGCTAGTTGCCCATATTCAAAATGGTCTCTAGTGTTAGAGGTCTGAGTTACAAAGGGAGACAGGAGAACCTTACATTTTTTAACATGGAGAAATGATCCTATAGAGGGATATTAAATACAAGGTTAAATACAAACTGATATAGAAAATTTAGTCCAGAACTATTTTATATTAAATAGTGCATTTGAGACATGGGAACACAGATTCATACTGTTAAAAGGTCACGTTAAGAAGCAGCAAATTCTTCTTCATGCAGAGAGCGGTCAACACTTGGAATGGGGGTTTCTAGGCAGAGTGGAAACATTGGAATCATTTCAGAAACAACTTAATTCAGCAATGGGAGGGGTGTGGTATTTTCCTTGGTAAATTAATTGAACAGGTCAAATGGCCTCTCATCTGTAAGTATTTTCTGATCATTTCTGTCATGCAACTTATCAGGGCTGTATTATGTAAATTGTATTATTAGAATCAGCTGCTAGAGTTTTTATTCATTTACCTTCAAGTGATCCTAAGATTGACAGTTTATCTTGGAGATTTCACCTGTGCTAATTCACCTCTTTCAGTTGATCACATTGATTTACTGTAGAAGGTTGGGGAGAACCCAGGTCAGTGCAAATTGTACAAGGTCTATTACTAATAGATTCAAAGGTCCTTTCCTCATTCTACTTATTCTGGCAATAAGAAGTTTTGTAGAAAGGTTAATATCGGAAAAAGTAAAGTCCTACCTCTTTTCCATCTACATTTCCTGTTGTCTGTAGCTATTTTTTAAATTATGTTTATATCATTTTTATTTGTAATTAGTCTAAGAAGATTAATCAGAAGCCACTAGTACTTAAAAAATAGATAATATAACTTCTATTATATCTCTATCTGCTTTGCCCAGGCAACTCATTGTAGGGAAAGAGGCATTGGGACCTATGTTCCACAACCCCTATGCAATGATTAGGCTGTAGAGACCTGACATTCCCCCAAGACTAAATTTTCCAAACTAAGGTCTTCAGGTAAAATCCTTATTTAGTGCAGTGAATAGAAAGTGTCTCAATGTATTGTGTTATGACCAAATGTGAAGAGGTGAACTGGCTCCCCTCTATTCAACCACGTCACTTGGTGACAACAAAGGTTTAAGTTTTTTCTTCTAAATAAGAATGTTTCTAACTATTTAAGCTGTGAGCAATGAGGAGGCAAGAAAGGGAAATGTTATTAACCACTAAACCTGAAAAAAATGATAAAAACGTGACCATACACACACACACATACACACACGCGCGCACACACATAGCAGAAATAAGGGGAGTTAGAGTCCGATTTTAAAAAAGGGAAAAAGAATATACAGCTAGGTGTCCCTTGATTGTCCTTCATGCATAGATTTTAAACGCTGTTAGGTTAGCTGGCATCTTGAATGCAGTCAGATGTAGGAGATGTTGTAATCATTATGAGATCTCAGTTCGCTGGTAGGCTTCTGGTAGAGTTGGCTTCTCAAACCAGGTAATACACTTATTCCAAAAGAGAGAGAGAGGGAGAGAGAGCAGCCTTTGGCCTGTTTTCTCTGCTGAAGGGCAGAATTTTATGTTTGTCGGGTGGCCGGGCCCGACCCAATCGGCAGCGGGCGCGGAGCCGATCTCCGCCGGTGAAACGGGCCGTGCTGCCATTTTGCACGTGCGGGCCAATTAAGGCCTGCCCAGCGCATTTCAGACTCCCGTATACAGCGGGAAATTCAAATGTGCGGCGGGTGTGTTCAGACCGCCGGTTCCAATGGGGATCGGCAGTCTGCATAAAGAAAGGCCAGGCAGCTTCCTTTAGGCTGTTCACCATGGCCAGCAACCGGGCTCCAGAGGAGGTCAGGCAGAGGAGGAGGGGGGCAGGCTGCAGGGAGGCCAGTGGGGGGCCAATGTGCCCCTCAGTTCTCCGATGCCTGCCTTGCTGCCCTCCTCGAAGAGGTGTTACATTGTCGGGAGGTGTTGTTTCCCAAGGATGGGAGGAGGAGGGCCCACCATGTCACCAGGCAGGCGTGGCAGGAGGTGACGGAGGTATTAAGCTCTCAAGATGCTGTGTGGCACACAGGAACTCAGTGCCACAAGCGCTTCAATGATTTGTTGTGCTCTGGAAGGGTGAGTACCATGTCGGCCTTGGCCATTTTACCCAGCAGGTAGCCTTAGCCTTTGAGACCCCCCCCGCCACCACATCTTAGTGTCGTTACTGCATTGGGCATTTGGCGAATGCTGAGTGGGTAAACAGGTACTGACCATGCTTACATCAGCTTTAGTGGTTGAGGAGAAGATGGGTTCTCCCTGCAGCATATGTTGGTGTTTGTCGCATTTGAGTAGTCTGGGGGCAACCTGCAGGGGAGGCAGCTAGACACATACTGAGAACTCCAACACATGTCTTATTGATGGTGATAAGATGGTGGAAGGGGAGCCTCAAGATGTCGTGGCCAAGAGCCATCTGCTGGCCTCGGCGCTGCACCTAGTTGCACCTCCTTGCCATGGGCGCTAAGACCCGTGTGTTATTCAAAGTGATGGATGCCAAATGTGTCCAAGGTGGCCATTGGGGTAGGGGGTTGGGAGCAGCCGTGCTATCTTCTGGGGACTGATCACCAGTAGTGTGGACAGGAGCCGCTGGAGGCCTCAGATGGGCCACTGTGGTTGGGGTGCGGTGTGTGCGTGCAGAGTACATGCGCGATCAGCCCCAATAAATCCTCTTCTCTGTTCTGCAGGCAAAAACTGAGAGCAATAGCCAGGAGCGTTTGTGGACTGGTGGTGGGCACACCGTGCTGCAGCACCTCACGACCTATGAGGAGCAGGCCATGGAGCTGGGGAGGAGGCAGGCGGCCAGGTCGGCAGGTATCAGTGAGGCTGGGGTGCAGTGGCCAGGTATTTGAGGGCCACAGTCCCATCCACTCAGTCTCCCCACCATCCAAAGCACTGATGGTTGCTGCAATTGTTAATGCAGCAACACTGCTCATTCACAGACTGATACAGTCAGACAAGTGGATCATACACAAAGGTCCTTCGGCCCATTGAGAATGCACGTTTCTAGCACCTTCCAAAGTCGCCTTATCCCATTTGTGACCACTATCCCCATGGCCTAACATGCCATGGCATCGCTGCTGCACATCCAAATGCTTATTGCATCTTAGGAGGGTTTGTACCTCCACCACCCTTTCAGCCAGTGCATCCCACATTACTCTGTCCAAAAGGTCCTCAGCACCTCACCTGTCAACCTCATGGCACTCAACTTAAATAAATGCCACCATGTTAGTCATCCCTGCCCCAAGGGGAAATGTTGCCTTCTGTCCACCTGTTCTATGCCTCTCATAATGGTATGAAGGTCAATAATGTGACCTGTCAATCTCCTGTGCTCCACGGCAAATGTCGCAAGTGTTTGCAATGTTTCCTCATAACTCCATCTCTCCAGGCCAGCATGCATCCAGGTCAGGAACCTCTGCACTCTCCCCACTCCAATGCCATCCCTCCCATGAAGTGCAGGTCACAAGTGAACGCAGAAGTGTAGATGTGGCCTCGACAGCGTTTTCTGCACTTGCAAAATGACCTCCCTTTTCCTACATTCTATTCCTCGGCTAATAAACGTAAGTCTGGCTTTGACCTTGTTAAACACCTTATGTTCCTGTTCTGCTACCTTAACGGGTCTGCCCATCAAGGTCCCTGTAATCGTCATGACTTCCCACAGTCCTACCATTACTCATGTATCCTTGTTTGTCTTGCCCAAGTGCTTAACCGAACACTTATCCACATAACATTCCATGTGGCATTCCTTAGGCCATCTGACCAGCCTGTCTGTATGCACGTGTAATGTTTGGACCTCCTCTTGACGATGTACCACCCCACCAATGTTCATCTCCTTAGGTTCTTGAAGGTTGAGTGCATTATGAGCCTGGGTGGGAAAGGGATGAATGGTGTTACTGACTGAACGCTAACTGATGCACTGTCCTTGTTGTTAATTTCAGCATCACCACCGCATGGCCGCCAGGAACAAGTCCAGAGCACCCCCTCCACACCTGAGGGCCAAGACTTGCAACTTGCATCACATCCTTTCAGCGAGCCAGGCACCAGTGCAGCGACTACCACATTGGTGGGGATTATGACGTCGGCTAGTGTCCCGGGGCACAATGGAGAGGGCACTTCACAATCACTGGAGGAGATGGCACGGACAGAGAGTGCCGATGGCGCCAGCAGCCAGAGGACTGCAGGGGACCAGGCACATGCTGAGTCGGGCAGTGATGATGTGCCTCTGGAGATGTCCGCCATGCAGCAGGACAAGCAGCAGGGTGTGTGGGAGCATCTGGCAGGGTTGCATGAGGGTGTGCTTCACTTGGTCTCTGTGGTGGAGGAATCCAGGCAGAGTGTCAGTGATGGCATGAACCTCAGGACAGAGTTTCAGGCTTCCTCCACTGAGAGATTGGCGACTCGCATGGAGAGGGGCTTCTAGCGGATTGAGAACCTTCTGATGGGGTTACGCTCTGACCTGCAAGCCCTCACAGCGCTAATGGCCACGGGTGGTCATTCGCAATGTGGGAGATGTTCTGGGCACCAAATGTTCCAGCTCGATGCCCATCCATCTGTGGTGAGCAGGGAGGTCCAATGTGACCTCACGTCGGCGCAGCAGCTTCCTGTCGTCGCTGCGAGCTCCTCTCAGGGCGCCCCGGATGAGAGCAGCAGCTCCTCCGCCAGTAAACATTGCATCCATTGAGGCTGCGACAACTGGGGAGGTGCCAGTTCTGGAACTGGCCACTCTTTCCCAGACGGGGCCAGCACAGGCTCCACGGGCCAGAGGACGGCCACCAAGGTCATCGAGGCCAACAGGACAGCAGAGTCAGCAGGCTGTCTCACAAGCCACTCCGAGCGATGGGGCGGCACCAAGACGTAGCACCCGCAAACGTAAGCATAAGGCACGTTAGGCACTCCACGGGTTTGTCACTGGTGATTTTGTGTTGGCCCTAGATTAGGGAATGTTTCATTATCTGCATCAGAGTGACGTTTGTTGTTTATTTTGGTGGCAATAAAGTCCACTTTTCTGACCATGGCTGAGGGTGTTTCCTTTGTGCTGCATTTGTATGTTTCACAGACATATTATGAGTGTTTGAGTGGACATTGATGTTTCTGTACGAAGCCCTTAGTTGCAGCTGATAAGGTGGAAGATGTAGCACCTAAGTGCCATGTGTGGAAGTGCCAGGCAATGCTGGTCCTGCAGATCCATGTGTGTGGAGCTAGCTGAAGGTTCGTTGGATTAAATTGCCCTGGGTGTCCCTGCCTCCTTGATGTAATAGCGGGTCGGCGTGCTGCCCCTCATCATTGCCCTGTGCTTCCTCATCCTCTGAGCCACTGCTGGATTCATCTGTGCAGCCTCATCCACTGCGTCAAGGTCTTCATCGTCAACTGTGTCCCCCCTTTCCAACGCAAGATTGTGCAGAGCGCAGCATGCTACCACTATCACAGAGATGTGATCTGGGGGGTACTGGAGTGCGCCCCCTGAGCGGTCTAGGCAACTGAAGCGCATCTTGAGAAGACTGATGATTCTCTCCACCACAGCCCTTGTGGTGCCCTGGCTCCTATTGTAGCGCTGCTCAGCTTCTGTTCTTGGATGGCGGTGAGGCGTCATGAGCTACCTTCTGAGGGGATAGCCCTTGTCACCCAGCAGCCAACCATCCAGCCGATCCGGAGCACTGAAGAGTCCCGGCACCTGGGAGTGTCTGAGGATGTAGGCATCGTGGGAGCTGCCTGGGTACCTTGCACAGACTTGTAGAATCAGCATCCTGTGATCACACACTATCTGCACGTTCATGGAGTGGAAGCCCTTCCTGTTGACGAAGGCACCGGGCTCACCTGCTGGTGCCTTGATGGCCACATTATTGCACCCTGGACACGGGGGAAGCCAGCAATGGCCGCGAAGCCTCTGGCTCGCTGTGTCTGACTTGCCTGGTCGCAGCAGAAGTGGATGAAGGTCAATGCCCGCCTGAACAGAGCGTCTGTAACCTGCTTGACACAAGTGTGGACAGCTGATTGGGAGACACCGCAAAGATCACCCACCGAGCCCTGGAAGGAACCAGAGGTATAGAAGTGGAGGGCAATTGTGAGCTTCAGAGCCGCTGGCATGGGGTGTCCACCCACACAGTTAGGGGAGATCTCAGGGCCAATCATCTGACAGATATAGTTGACTGTCCCCCCTGACAGTCGGAGCCTCCTTCGGCACTGCACCTCAGTCAAATTGAGGTAGCTGCTTCGCCGCCTGTATACCCTGGCAGCAGGATAGTGGCGTCTTCTGCGGCCCCTTCCACGTTGGACTACCTCTTGGCCCTGCACCCCTTGTGCCTGCGCCTGGCCTCCCAAAGGTGGCTCCCCTGGAGTCTGATTGCCCACTCCTAGCCTCCTCCTTATTCTATCCCTCCCTCCCTCCTCAGGGGAGCTGCCTCCAGTGGAGATGTCAGAACCCATAGCCCCAGGCTAAATGGAGGCCTCCGGAGAGCTGCAGGCCAGATAAAGATTACTGTCTGCAGACTGCTGAGCTGAAGCTTCATGTATAGAGAAAGCGGTCGGAAATCGATCTGAACTGCTAACAATCACACAGGCATGTTTAAAACACTTTCTGCAATAAATACTTCAGATAAAACATTAACAACCCCTCTGAGCCCACATATCCCGCCTGTGGATGAGGTTAGTTAAAAAATCAGTTACCCGCCTGCCCATTGGGCCCGTGCGCCGAGGCGAAGATTGCACGGGCTCCTCAAAATCAGCATCGATTGCTGAGTTAAGGGCCTTAACAAGGCCTTTACTTAATGGCGGGCGCGGGTCGCACTACATCGCGCGCCCGCCCAACAAAATATTGTGATGGCGCGCGCTGATGTCGGCATGCTTGTCCAACGTCAGCGCGCGACATTTTAAGTGCTGACGTGCGGGCTCCGCCACCCGCATGCCAGCCATAAAATTCTGCCCGGAGACTTTCTTGACGCCGCCTGTGTTACTTACAATCTCTCTCTCGTGGCTGGCTAGCATCACCTTGAAATAATTCACACATTGTGTCCTTCCAAGTTGTTTCAGGTGCATCTATCTGTGGCAGCCATTGTTTGAATTTCCAGTACTTTGCAATTTTAATGTCTGTTCCTTAGACAGCAATGAGTTTTGTTAGGTGTCTAGATTATAGGAAGTATCTGTTTCTTCACACTCCCCTGAGGATGATTTGTTTGTTTCTTACCGTCACCTTGGAATGTGGCCTCACGTTTTTAAGCAGTTTGCCCTGTGTCAGTTCAAATTGCAAAATTTCTAGTCAGCTGCATTGTTGAAAATCCTTTTCAACAAACAGAGCAGCATAGCCTCGTGACAATTGTCGTTAAAGTGTAACAGTAGGAAATATTTTCAGAGCAATAAATTATTGATAAAAACTTTTGCCTGGAGGGTCTTATTTTCATCTATAGTGACAGCACACAGCTATCATTAAACAACGCCTACTGTTTGCTTTCCCTGAACGGAAAAAGTCAGCAGTAACCCATGTTAACGTACACATAACCTTGGTTCTAATACTGTTATTGCCTGAGTATCTCACAGCCTCTTTTCAAAGGCCTCTTATCCAGAAATTGACACTCTAATAATACAAGCAGACTTGTATACTTTAGGTACAAATGTGTGTACAGTCCTGAGTGTGGTCTGAGCACCCATTAAAGGGGATAAGTGGAAGCAAACAAAATTACTTAAATAAGCGACAAAGCAAAAATGAATTAAAATTAGTCATTCAGGTTATATTACAATTGCGTTATGAGACTAAAATAGAATTTGAACCAGCTATAAAAATCTCCAATTGAAGCTGCTGCGAAACGACAAGGCACATGTTGCATGGTGAATGGATCTACTGCTAAAATCTATACTGCCCATCATTCACTGCCAAATCTAACTATGCACAATAACCTGCATTTTTTGATTGGAATTGCTCAATTTATGTGCACAAACCAGACAGCCCTAATAGAAAAAGTAAGCAGAAGTCCATTTGATCACCATGATATTCATGCAGTGCCTCAACCATGGTAAATCCTAAGGCAATTTAAGACTGGTGGATAGTGGTACTGGCATTAAAAATGTCTCCCTCTAACAGGAAGGAGCTTCATGTATATATTAATTTGAGAACTTAAATGTCCTCCATGACATTGCTTAATATTGTAGTCTACAGGCCGTTGTCTCTAAATTACGCCCATAAAATGGGTACTCAGACATTCTTGTGGCTGTTAACTACAGATGTTGGAAATATTGCAATTAGATAAAGTGATTTTTGATCTTTCCACCATTGTTTACTTCCTTGTTTGTCCTTTTTCTGTTAGTATTTAAGTTGTCGTGAGATTTTGTGCCAATTGTTCTACTTTTCCTTGCGCCCAGAACTATTGCCCTCACAGATAGTTTACCTAAAGGGAATCCTCATTTTTGAGTGCTTGGAAGGAACAGAAGAGGGCCAGGCAAGCAGACTGTTTGAGGGATGTTCTGTTCCCACATCAGTAACTGCAAACCCACATTTGTATTTAGAAATAAACATACTTCACTTTAGCAGATCATTAGTGGAGGTGGAGGCTTCCATTATTAAAAGAAACTGGGACAACAGACTTGATGGCACCGCTAAGATAGGTGAATGATGCCTGACTAACTATAATGTTGGATGTTTTCTCAAAAGCACCTGAATCCCAGTAGTGCTGTGCAAAAGAAGAATTGGCAAAATGCATTTTGTGTTCATCTGACATCTTCAGGTCCACACTTCAAACATGGATCACTGGATAACTATCAGGAGTGAGAATTATATCCAATTCTCTCTTTGCCCACCACAACCGAAGGACGCTAAAGTGAAACCTAGCTGGAGTTAAATTGGTCAGAAGTCCATTTCACACAGAAAATTGGGCAAGGTGTGAAATGTAATGTGCAACTTCTGAAGACCAATTTCACCCTCAGTACTTCTATTACGGCCACTACTGGGACTAGTTAGCTTGACGTAAATGAAGGATTTAACCAGCTACTTACTGCTTTAAGCATTCACAGTGTGATACATAGTTTGAAAAAAATGTCACTCCTAATTAAGAAGTAAAATCATAACTGTCTTTCAGTTAATCCATCATCCATCAAAGAGGATTACAGCTGTCAGGATAAGCTTAGATTACAGCACAGGAGGCTGCTCAGTAAGATAAGAGCCCATGGTGTTAGAGGCAAGGTACTAGCATGGATAGAAGATTGGCTGTCTGGCAGGAGGCAGAGAGTGGGGATAAGGTAGTCCTTCTCAGGACGGCGGCCGGAGACTAGTGGAGTTCCGCAGGGGTCAGTGTTGGGACCACAACTTTTCACTTTATACATTAATGATCTAGATGAAGGAACTGAGGGCATCCTGGCTAAGTTTGCAGATGATACAAAGATAGGTGGAGGGACAGGTAGTATTGAGGAGGCGGGGAAGCTGCAGAAGGATTTGGACAGGTTAGGAGAATGGGCAAAGAAGTGGCAGATGGAATACAACGTGGGGAAGTGTGAGGTCATGCATTTTGGTAGGAAGAATAGAGGCATAGACTATTTTCTAAATGGGGAGATAATTCAGAAATCTGGAGTGCAAAGGGACTTGAGAGTCCTAGTCCAGGATTCTCTTAAGGTTAACTTGCAGGTTGAGTCGGTAGTTAGGAAGGCAAATGCAATGTTGGCAATTATTTCGAGAGGACTAGAATATAAAAGCAGGGATGTGCTGCTGAGGCTTTATAAGGCTCTGGTCAGACCACATTTAGAATATTGTGAGCAATTTTGGGCCCTGTATCTCAGGAAGGATGTTCTGGCCCTGGAGAGGGTCCAGAGGAGGTTCACAAGAACGATCCCAGGAATGAAAGGCTTAACATATGAGGAACGTTTGAGGACTCTGGGTCTATGCTCGATTGAGTTTAGAAGGATGAGGAGGGATCTGATTGAAACTTACAGAATACTGAAAGGCCTGGATAGAGTGAACATGGGGAAGATGTTTCCATTAGTAGGAGAGACTAGGACCCGGGGGCACAGCCTCAGAGTAAAGGGAAGACCTTTTAGAACAGAGATGAGGAGAAACTTCTTTAGCCAGAGAGTGGTGAACCTATGGAATTCATTGCCACAGAAGGCTCTGGAGGCTAGGTCATTGAGTGTATTTAAGACCGAGATAGATAGGTTCTTGATTGGTAAGGGGATCAAAGGTTATGGGGAGAAGGTGGGAGAATAGGGTTGAGAAACTTATCAGCCATGATTCAATGGTGGAGCAGACTCGATGGGCCGAATGGCCTAATTTCTGCTCCTATGGTCTTATGGTAATACTTGACTGTTATGGTTCCAAGTTTCCAAGTAGGATTTTTTTATCTGGCCACGTCTTACTCAAGTCAAGTGTTGACTTCCATTAACATCTCTTTCCTTGAGATATCCATATAATATCATTGCAATTTTCATACATCTTTCCATAAAATGCTTGCCAATAATATTTTGTCAAATATTATATGCCCTATGCCCAAAATGTTTGTTTGGCTTGCAGGAGTTTTCAATGTAGTTTAATTTTTTAAAAAATCATGTTGAAAGTTTATTGAAAATTTTCTTTCAGAATTCTACAGGTGATTATTTCAAATCTCCAGTATCTCCGCAAAACCCCTAACCATCAGTAAAAACAAGAGAGAATATGATGAAAACTGATGAAAACTGGAAAAGGGTACCACACACAGAAAAACGTGAAGTCCAATTCACATATGTTTAAAAATTCTTTCATGGGATGTGGTCATCATTGGCAAGGCCAGCATTTGTTGCCAATCCCTAATTGCCTTTGAACACCAGAAAGAGGACCTCCCTCCTTTCCCTCACTATCTCAAAGAGGACCTCCAGGTTAGCATCAGCAAAGCGAAGGGCACGTCATTACATTTTACACCTTGCCAAATTTTCTGTGTGAAATGGACTTCTGACCAATTTAATTCCAGCTAGGTTTCACTTTAGCATCCTTCGGTTGTGGTTGTGGAGCGAAGAGAAGATTGGACAGAATTCTCACTCCTGATATCCAGTGATCCATGTTTGAAGTGTGGACCTGAAGATGTCAGATGAACACAAAATGCATTTTGCCAATTCTTCTTTTGTACAGCACTACTGGGATTCAGGTGCTTTTCAGAAAACATCCCAACATTACAGTTAGTCAGGCATCATTCACATATCTTAGTCAGACATCATTCACATATCTAAGCAAGCAAATGACTTGCTTAGCCATTTCAGAGTCAAGAGTCAACCACAGTTAAGGGTCAGCCACATTACTGTGGCTCTGAAGTCACATGAAGGCCAGGCCAGGTAAAGAGAGAGTTAAGGTATTGTTGGCCTCTATGGCTAATGTCGTCGACCCATTGACATAGGAAGCTGCATGTATCAGTGCTGGCTGTTCTTGAACAGCACTATGACTTTAGGCCTTGCTGAGGTGGTCAGTAAGCACCTTGGACTCAAATTCCTCCCATGTTCATGAGCAGCATGCACCCTCAGGTTCCTTAGCTGGTGTGTCTGCTGGATGTTGAATACCCAGAGGCCTATCATCTGGTTTTGGCACTGCACTCACCTTGCCAGAGCAAATAAGGTTGTTGAGCTTTTTCTGACATTGGACTCAGTTCCTTCATACAACACTTCATCTGCTATTGTTCTCAGCAACCTCAATCCATGCCTGCTTGTTCTGGCAGGGTGACCTTCCTCTGCCACCCTCCAGAAAGAGGACCTCCCTCCTTTCCCTCACTGTCTCAAGGAGGACAGCCCTATCCTGGGTGTCGGTCCTGCCCTGGGTGCCATCCCTCTGTCTTTCCTTCACCATCACTGCTACATCCATTCCTTCAAGGCTGCTGTGATTGGTTATGCCAGAACATTGTAGCTTTCTGTGTCAATGAGGCAATAGCATCAGCTGTAGAGGCCAACAGTGCCTTAACTCTCTCCTTAGCTGGTCTGGCCTTCATGTAACTCCAGACCCGCAGCAAAGTGGTTGACTCCAAGGCGGCACTCGCTCAGTCCTGCCTCCATTCTCACCCCCATGGCTGCTAATCGGCCACCCTGCAGCCAATTGGCAGCCAGTCTCTTGAAAATCAGCAACTGTTATGCTTTCCCACCAGGGCAGGGCCAGGACTGAGGAAAGGTCCAGGAATTGGTTTCCCAAATCCGAAAGAACAATCAGTCCTCTAGTGAAGAATCTTTTGAGTAGATCTTCCCAAAGTCTGGCAGACAGCTTGTTGTAGATTCTGTAAAAATAAAATACGTGCCTGGTTCAGGAAAACCACTAAGATAAAAAAATAATAATTTCCTAAAATAAATTTGTATACATTTATCCAGTTGTGCACATAACTAGTAAACTTTTTGGGCTGCATTTTCACTAAGTCAGAATGTCTTGGGAGCCTTTTAAAAATGACAGGCAGGTGGCAATTCCAGGATTCCCGATTCGATTCCCAGGCTGTCTGATTTTCAGGAATGTTGTTAAAGGGTGCACGCTGGTTCGGACCATAAGCACACACCCCGAACTCTTGACCTGGCCAGCTCCATTGCAGAGATAGGCATGTCTTACTCCTCCACCATTTTTATGGAGTCGGGCCACGTTTCCAAAGGGTCATGGCTCAAAGCGCCTCAAAGGAGTCGTGAACCCTAATCTGCATGCGGGAACTTTTTAAAAGATGTGCTCCAAAGGTCCTCCTCCTGCCTCCTAAGCCAAACTATGGCACTCCACCCACCCCCATCGCCCCTCATACAGGGCATTTGTGAGACCACATCTGGAGTAGTGTGTAAATATTGGTCTCCTTATTTAAGGAAGGATGTAAATGCATTGAAAGCAATTCAGAGAAGGTTTACCAGACTAATACCTGTAAGGGGTGTTTGAGTTCTGAGGAAAGGCTGGACAGACTAGGCTTGTATCCATTTTAGGCTAGAAGAGTAAGAGGTGACTTGATTGAAGCATATAAGATCCTGAGGGGTCTTGACAGGGTGGATTTGGAAAGGATGTTTCCTCTTATGGGAGAATCTAGAACTGGGGGTCACTGTTTAAAAATAAGAGGTCGCCAATTTAAGACAGAGATGAGGATTTTTTTTTCTCTCAGAAGGTCATGAGTCTTTGGAACTCTCTTCCTCAAAAGGTGGTAGAAGCAGAGCCTTTGAATATTTTTGAGGCAGAAGTAGATAGATTCTTGATAATCAAGGGGGTGAAAGGTTATTGGGGTAGGCAGGAATGTGGAGTTGAGATTAAAATGAGATCAGCCATGATCTTATTAAATGGTGGAGCAGGCTCGAGGGGCCCACTCTTGCTCCTAATTCATATGTTTGTATTTTCATGCAGCCAATGCCAAGCTGTGGCACTTCCATGCCCATTAACCCACTACACTCTGCATCAAACCAATGAACCCTATAGTGACATTAGGATGTGTAAAAAAAGCTTTAAAGAAGTAATTCATCTATTACTTTACACCATGTTAAAAACAGTCATTTCACTGCAGGGCAATAGAAGTATCAATCATCCAGACCCTTTAAAGTATCAATAACAGAAACCACAAGCCCTTGAAACCACTTAACTTTGTGTAAATAAACATTGTGGAATTAATAGCAGAGTTCAGAGAGCCAGAGATGTCAATCAAGCAATGTTTTCTCTGGGGCTCAGGTGTTTCAACAAGAGTAATGTATTTCTGGACTCCCAGCCAAGCCTCATTATGTATGCTTGGCTGAGGGCATGAGGTGGCATGGATGGGGCTTAGGAAATGTGCAGGGGGATGAGGGGGTGTGAGGGTTGAGGGATGGAGGGCCTTTCTGCTTTTATATTAACTGGGATGGAGTCTCACAGCACCAAAGCGGACCTTTTACATAGCTCGCCTCAGTGCCTGGCAGCCCCTTTGGCTGCCTCCGAGCTTTTTCCTGGGTCAGCTGGCCTGACTCCAGCCTGCACCCGCACCCCCCAAGACAATGAAGATCTTGCATTTGCCAACACTTTCTCCCAGGGCAGGTGGGCCAAGCCAGAACTTTTCCCGACTCCCACTATCTACCAGTCATGAAAATCCAGGTCTATATCTTTACCATACTTTGTATGATTTTAACTTTATTTTGTAAAGTCATATAGTGACCACACACATTCTGAACAAACAAGTTGTTTACCTGAGAGATTTTGTATGATTATTGAAGAAATTGTTTCTTTGGTCCTTTCCTATTTCAGGCACAGAAAAATGCCGGCCTATCCAATCTTCATGTTTGTGGACCTTACAGATTCTGGAATTTTCTGTCACATATTGAAATTTATCAGCTTCTTGTTTTGCTTAGTTTCCATAATACATTTGCATCAGTTTAAATATACAAATTATTTCCTAAGTAAACTGTGAACTTTCATTTGTGTTACTGCAGGAATAGAATGTAATACTTGAGAGACTATATATCTATTCCTATCGGTTTGTTCACATATTTCACCGAGTAGCAGTGTTGTAAAACAGCATTGCATCATTATGAATCACAATGCATTATTCAGCTTTAAATCATTTAATATTGCCATTTATCTAAACAAGTATAAATAAATATTTTACGATAGTTGTGTCTTTGCTTGTGGCGAGGTACCTGTTCGTCACCAGGACAGATTGGAAATTTGTGGGTGGGCTATGCGTAAGTTACTGACTGCAATGACGACAATCCAGCTATCCTGTTTCAGGCAGGGACTTGCAAAACCTACTTTAAGTCTGTTTATGATATCAAATGTGGCTAAGTGATATCATATGACCAAGGGTCCTTGGATCTTCATCTTACTAATTGGTTAAAATAATGTATGCAGTGAGACATTAAAACCAATATAAGTTGCTCTTGCCACTGTAAAGTGAAATCTTTACTTGCCAATAACTGTCCCATAAAATTAGCACCATTCTTGTTTCCTAGTTATTTTTCTTCCTAATATTGCCAATCATCATGAACATTTAATGTATATCAGACTGCTTATGCTTCAATGTCATCAGTTCAATGTTTTGCAACTGACTCTAAGTTCAAAATGGATTGTCAGCATCAAAAGTTGCAGTGTTTCTTTAGAAAATGACACCAGGTACTTTATTTTTTACATACCAAAATATTATTAAATGAATTGCAGAGCTGTCACATTGAATTTAAATAAATATGTATTATTTCAAGGGAGTTAGAGTGTGTTGAAAGTGACAGAATTTTACGGGTCTTTTTGCATCAACATTTTCAGTGATGAATGACTGAGAAAAGAAGAACAAATTCGGTCTTAGTTCATACCATATAACTTAAACAAAAACAGAATTACCTGGAAAAACTCAGCAGGTCTGGCAGCATCGGTGGAGAAGAAATCAGTTGACGTTTCGAGTCCTCACGACCCTTCGGCAAAACTGAGTATAGTTAGGAGAGAGGTGAAATATAAGCTGGTCTAAGGTGGGGGGCGGGGGGAGAGAGAAGTTGAGGGTGGGGTGATTGTGGGGATAAGCAAGCAGTGATAGGAGCAGATAATCAAAAGATGTCACAGACAAAAGGATCAAAGAGGTGTTGAAGGTGGTGATATTATCTAAGAAAAGTGCTAATTAAGAATGGAAGGCAGGATACTCAAGGTACAGCTCTAGTGGGGGTGGGGTGGAAAGACTAACAAAGTTTTAGTTTTAGATTTAAAAATAATGGAAATAGGTGGGAAAAGAAGAATCTTTATAAATTATTGGGAAAAAAAAAGGGGAAGGGGGGAGAAACGGGGTGGGGATGGGGGGAGGGGGAGTTTAAGATCTAAAGTTGTTGAATTCAATATTCAGCCCGGAAGGCTGTAAAGTGCCTAGTCGGAAGATGAGGTGCTGTTCCTCCAGTTTACGTTGGGCTTCACTGGAACAATGCAGCAAGCCAAGGGCAGACAGGTGGGCAAGAGTAACTTATAACTTAAACTTTGCTCAGTTTTGTGAAAGCACACCTTCAATCAACTGGACAGTAATAAGGATAATAACAGGGTCTGGACATAAACATTCACAATGAGAACCAGTTACTGTTTCCTTGAGCTTCAAAGTTCATGTTCAGTGGAAATAACTGGGGGCAGAATTGACCCAGATTTACACTAAGTGCGTTAACGGGTGGGAAAAAGGACGTTTTACCCACTGGCCGCGATGGTGGCTTTTCACGCCGTATCATCCAAATCCTGCCTCATTAATCATGCATTCCTGGGAAACACACCGGGGCACTGGCGGGACAGCCTCTCATTCACCTGCCCTGCCATCACCTCAGGCCTTAAGTAAATAGGGTTCCATATTTAAAGGCCACCCCTGCAAAGAGCTAGCTCTCTTCAAGAGATAGGAAACTGCTGTGAACTGATGGCTGCCAAAGGGAGGAAATGTGCTGCTCCCAGATTTAGCGCCACCTCCCTTGAGCGCCTACTGGATGCAGTTAGAGGCCCACCACAAAGTCCGCCACCCCATCTCTGGGCGAAGGCCAGCAAGCAAGGTCACAAATCTAGCTTGGGAGGCGGTGGCAGCGGTGGTCAGCACCAAGGCCCTGCAAAAGAGAACAGCCACCCAGTGCTGAAAGAGGAAGAATGGCCTCCTCCGTTCCACCAGGGTAAGTCACTCTTCTCATTACTCCCAACTCACATATTCACAAACCCATCACATATCCACAGTGGTGCTCACCGCAAGGACACATGTCAACAGCAGCAGGAGGTATATTCAGCCGAGCTCCCTGCTCTCGGGGGACTGCTGGGGAAGAGGTATCTATAAGGTCTCAGTCAGATGATGAACCTTGACGAGCCTCTGGATTCAACCTTTCAACTCATTGTGGAGAGTCAGCAGAAAGCGGGGGAATGGTTTCTGCTAAAGTAGAACTGTTGGAAGCCCTAAACAGAGTGGCATGCAAGTTGGAGGAGTGGTCCGCCTGTTCTCTGGTGAAGTGGTGCCCACATGTGCACGTATGGAGGTCTCCATGGGAAGGAAGACAGACGCCATGGACACCCTAGCCCGGCAGAATGCGGAGATGTGCACAGACCTGCACTCCACCGTGGTAGCCATGGGTGAGTTCCTGCAAGAGGGAAATGAGGAACCTTGATATCCCTCCAGGTGCCCCTTCTCCTCAAGAAGTCAGGCCGGGGCCTTCAGGCCCCCAAAGGGAGGAGGACAGGCAGCTGGACATCCCCTGGGTCACCCACTTAGGAATCACAGAGGCTGTCCTCTCCCTGCAAGTCCCCTTTGCCTGTGACCCCCTCAACCTTATCCTCTGTCACCGGAGAGAGAGTAGCTGGCCCACAGGAGGACAGCCAAAGTAAGCTGGGGCCATCAAGGCCTCAGCTCTCCAGAGGACACACATCAAAGTCATCAGAGGCAACAGGGCCAACCATTGCACTGGCTGTCTCCACCCCTGCTGCAGATGTCAGGGCAGCACCTGGAAGTGTTAGGCCTCAAAAAGTTAAGAAATTCTGACCACAAGTGGTTGCACAGGTGAACACATTTGTCACTTCATAATCTGAAAATATATACACTTTCACTGAATAATGTATAATGGTGTCTTTCAGCTTCATTGACAGGCTTTGCGAGTCCTCCCACTGCATCCGCCCACACCACTCCCTGCCCCACCTCGCGCCCTCATCACCACTACCAGCTGCACGGAGCCAGATCCCGAGTGATTCTGGAAGCAGAAGTGTGCGTGTGGCAGGGCTTTTCGAAGCCTTGTGCAAGCACTCTCCCACGCATGCAGAGCCTTCATCCATCACACTCATCTCAATGTCCTGAGCATTTTCAATGCTGCCTGCTGGGGTTCACTTTCAGTTGTCCACCTGAGCTGACCTGCATCTCCGACCACCCACGGCTCACACTCCCATGCAGTACCTGTGCCTGTCCAACATGACACTTCGCTTACTTTCGATTTTAGAAGCTTGATGCTGGGAAGGTTTGTCTTCAGTTCCCCTGTCCTTTCCCCTCCCCCAGTCATCCATGTCCTTTCCCCCATCACTGTTGACCGCTCTGGCATCATCTTCCACCTCCCCGACATCACATACCAGCTAGAACCCTTTTCTTTCCGGGATGTCCAGGTGAAGATGCACATTCCCAGCTTCCCGAGAATCCCACCACCATCCACATTGACCTCCCCAGCCTCCAACTTCCCACCCCCAGCGTCCGTGTCTACCTCTGAGTCCCCACCAACCACCTTTGCCATCCCTTCTACCATTACTGTTGCACCCTCACCCTCCCACCCTACCAGCTCACTCTGCTGTCTCTTATTCTCACCATTCCTTCCTACCATGCCCACCTTCATTATGCTTCCCAGGGGGCAGTCATCGATTCCGCAGAGCCCTCCCTTGCACGTTTACCAGGACGTAGCCCCCTTATTCTTTCCTCCACCCTTACACATTCTGCCATCCTTACTCCTTCCCCCCACCCCAGACTCCTTCCTCCCCTTGGCCTCCTTCCCCCCTGCAAACTCCTTCCTCCCCCTGACTATTTCCCCCCTCCACAATTCTTCCTCCCCTCTGGACTCTTTCCTCCCTCTGGACTCCATCCTCCCTGTTGTCTCCATACACCTCTGAATACCTTCTTCCACCCGAAGTCCTTCCCTCCTCAGAACTCCTTCCCCCCCTCTGAACTTCTTCCCTTCCACCTTTCTCCCCCTTATACATGTCTCCTCAGTTGCCATATTCTCCCCTATTACGCCCTCCTACCCCAAACTCCCTCTCCCCTCAACTTCACCCCCAACACCATCATTCCCCCCTCCCAACCTCAAGCCTCCCGACACCATTGTTTCCCCTATCCCAACCTCAACCCCCCTCTGACATCTTTGTTCCCCCAACCCTGCTTCACCTCCAACCCACCCACCCAACCCTCCCCCACCCCTCCACCCCCTCTGGGACATCTTCCTCTCCCAGTCAAAATGGGAGCATCTTCTGCTCCTCGGATGCCTGCAGTGTGAGCAAGGCGGTGACGGTAACTTGCCAAAATGTGATCTGCACTGGTGTCCTTTCCCGCCGATGTGGGCAGTAAATTTGACACGGGGGGATGATTCTAGCAAGCAGGGCTTATAATTATATTCAGAGTTATTAAAACGAAGCTCCTGATGTGCGGCAGCAGGAAACACAGCCCACCATTTATAGGTGGAGTGGACGATTGCAAACTGGTTGCAATCGATTGCAATCGCACGACGGTGTGAAACCAATTTTTGGCCTTCCCGCCATATTGTCCGCTCATGCCCACCATGACGCCTGACACCAACGGGTACGGAAAATTCTGTCCTATGGCCGGGATTTTCCGGCCCCGTCACGGGTGGGACCCGCCGTGGGCGAGGCGGTGCCCCAGCCAGAAGTCCATTGGCTTGCGGCAAGACCGGAAGATCCTGGCGGCGGGCGGGTGGGGAAAATTCCACTGCATGTGTTTGATGCTATGCACATGCATATAATTTTATTATTTCAAAGGATCTTTAACCCTTTAATGGCATGAAAAGAAGACTGGCGAAAAATATACTTGCTTCTCAAGGAGATGCAGATCAACAAGAAGGGAGTTTTAAAAAGCATTTCCTGATCTCAATTAAGGTCATCACCCTGGCTTCATTGATTCCCTCACAATGATAACCATGACAAGCTTTTATCTCCTTCACTCTGTGTTCTGAAAGTTCATTTTGCAATATTTCACTATTTCAATGCTGAACTTGACTTACATCTTTTGCTTTACAGATGTTTCTTGTGAAGGTCATTGATCCATTTTCTAATATTGGGAAAGATGTTAATGGAATAGGAATGGGGCGGGATGTCCACCACCTTCACTTGAACTCTGCTGCCTCCCTGGTTCCTCCTGTTGATGGGAGCTAAAATTTCCCTTATTAGATCAGTGCTGAAAACATGTGGTGAAAATTAATTGGACAAAAATTGCTATTGACATGGCATTTGAGCTAACATGTGGACCCTGATTTGAACTCCGAGGAGGTTTGGGGCAGGTGGGTGATGAGGCAAGTTAGAAAATCATCGACTGCACCAGAAAACAGGCCCAGTATTTTATCTCTTGGCGCCCATTATATGTTCATGGGTGACTTTCTTATTTAATTAGCTAGCACAAACACATAAGAATATAAGAAATAGGCGCTCAAGAAGGCCATTAGGCCCCTGGAGCCTGTTCTGCCGTTTAATAAAACCATGATTGATGCTTAAGCTGAACTCCACTTTCCTGCATTACCCTCATATCCTTTGATTGTCTTAATGTCCAAAAAATGTAACAATATTAGCCCTGAACAGACTTAACAACTGAGCATCCACAGTCATCGAGGGTAGATTCACAATCCTCTGAGTGAAGATATTTCTCCTTTACCTCAGTTTCAAATGGTTGTCCCCTTATCCTTAGACTATTTCCTCTAGCTCTAGATTCACTAACAAGAGGAAACAGCCTCTTAGCATCTACTCTGCCAAGCCTTCTCAGAATCTTATGTGGAGCATTTTCCCCTCATCAGGCGGGTGCGGTGGGTGAGCCCGGGAGCGGCCACACAACAATCCGCCCGCCGCCTGCAATTGGGCCCTGACTACAATTTCATGCTGGCTGGCCTTCAAGTGGCCGTTAATCGAGCGCTGAAATACTCGGTGCTGCCTGGGTGCGGAGAGCGAGTGCGCGAGTCAGCGCATGTGCACGGGTGCACTCACAGAAAGCTCCCTGAAGGCACAGAGCTGCCTCAGGGAGCTGAAGGTTTTCCACATTAAAAATAAAGTTTTAAATTATGAGGAAAACATGTCCCCTCATGTGACTCTGTCACATGAGCAAAGGCATGTTGCAAATTAATTCTGAAAACTTTTATTTTATTTTTAATTAACATTGGAAACCTCATCCCGCCCGTGGATGAGGTTTCCTCAAAAATCGAAAGGCCACTTGACATATTCACCTGCGCGTCAACCGTGAGGTTGGATGGGCAAGGAAAAATTCTATTTAGTTAATCGATTAATGGGCTTAACAGCCCTCTTAATTGTTGGCGGGCGCGCTGCCAACTCCCGTGTGAGCCCGCCAACTGAAATGTTGCGCGGGTGTGCGATGACGTTGGGACACTCGCCCGACGTCATTGTGCACTATTTCACACTCGTGCGTGCCCAAGCTGAAAATCCAGCCCTATATGTATCAATGAGATTACCTCACATTCTTTTGAACTCCAGGGAATGTAGGCACCCCTCCTCACATTCTCCTCATACGATATCATCCTAGAAATCAATCTAGTGAATCTTTGTTGCACCCCTAAGGAAAGCCTAACAGAGACCAAAATTGCGCACAGTATTCTAGGTCTGGTCTCAACAAAGGACTGCACAATTGCAGCAAGGCTTCCTTGCTCTTGTAACCCAACCCTCTTGCAATAAATGCCAACATACCATTTGCCTTCTTAATTGCTTGCTGTGCATACATGTTAACTTTAAGTGTTTTTTGTATAAGGACATTCAAATCCTTCTGACTGCCAACATTTAATAGTTTTCTACCATTTAAAAAATATTTTGTTTTTCTATTCTTCCTACCAAGTGAATAATCTCACATTTCCTTGCGCTATGCTCCATCTACCACTTCCTTGTCTGCTTACATAACCTATTTATATCCCTTTGCAGACTCTTCACAGCTTACTTTTCAAACTAGCTTTGTATTGTCAGAAAAGTTGGGTACATTATACTCAGTGGCACAAGAGAACCACATTGGGAGTGCAATTTTTGGGATCAACCAGATGCCTATTAAAGCAGGAGTGCATTTCTTAAAGTGATGTTGCATTTCCTTCTGTCTGTTTTAATTGCTTAAGTGGTGGGAGATTCACTACAATTTTCAGAGAAGCCCCCAGATTCTCTGAAGCCTCGTTGGAGGTCTTTCTGGAAGAGAACAGGGAAGGAGGGAATTTATCTTTCCAGTTAATGGTAGGATGTTCCCAAAATATCAAGAATACCAGATATGGGAGATTATGGTGGTTGTCAGCACCAGGATCATCACCATCAGGACCCAGTGTGGTGCAGAGTGTTCTTCGGTGACCTCGCAAGAGTCACAAGAGCAAGTAGAGCTTCTTGTTTCTCTACTCTCTTTACAACACATAGCAACAGTCATTTCCCTCCTCCCCCTAAAATTGCATCAGTTGCCTTCTCTTCATCACATATCCTTCATCACCCAGTACAAGGTCATACTATACCGCCTCTCATTCGCACTGCAAACACATTCTCATCCCTTCTTTACTTCTCTTCACAGTAACCACTAACATCCTTCTGTTCATAACCTTTGCAGAATCAACACTTTCCTTCCTTGAGATGCACCTTCCATTCAAACTTCCCATCCTGATTCCATTTGCTTCTTCTCCCTCTCAGCACTCTCAGCAGAAGCCCCATATACGTGCACTCTCCTTTGTAGGAGAATGTCCACCAACTCTCAACCTTTCTCTATTCAGGACAAGACACTGCACATCACATGGGAGAAGATTAAGACCAGAAAGAGCTTGCCAACATCATGAAACTCTCCAACTTGGCACACAAATCATAACAAACAGTAAACATCATGGCCACCCCTTAGGTTCCTGGGTCAGACATTGAATAGAATATATTAATAACAAACTGTTATTACACACCAAAATTGGGACGCCAGCAATGTCATGAGTATTTGTTTGATCGACATTCTGGTAGTTCATCACTGAAGTGCTTTCACCTCCCCAGGAGGCACATGGTATGTAATAAATGCTCATTGCGATTTATTTTTTGCAGTGTGCATAGCTGTGGTCTACGTTCAATATAATCAAGGTAATAGTATCAAGTTGTAAGTCATTTAGTTACACATATATCAATTCATTGAAATGTATAAAACTCTTAGATAGCTTGACAGGGTAGATGCCGAGGGGTTGTTTTCCTTGGCTGAAGAGTCTAAAATTAGAGATCATAGTCTCAGGATTAGGACTGGTCATTTAGGACTGAGATGAGCAGAAACTTCTTTATTGTCTATAAAGCAATGACATTATTTTTGTTGCACCAAAGTGTTGTACCAAAGCTATCAACTAACTATAGGAGCTGTAGTTGGATTTTTTCACTCAAGTAGTTAAAAATTAGAAACTTGTAGAAACTAATTGTGGAAAATATGATGGGGAGTAAAATTCTACAGGAAATTAATTTTTCTCACTATTAATGAAGTAATGATTGGATTCTTACTATTTGAATAGCAGGCTGAATACGCAGCTATTAATTTAACATTTTTATATTTGTTGAGTTAATGTGAAGTAGGAATAAACAGTGAAATGTGAATATTTTACTGTCACAAAATAATTGGTTGAACCTTTGGAACTCTCTTCCCCAGAAGGCTGTGATTGCTTGGTCATTGAGATCAATAGATTTTTGGATAAAAATAGAAACATCAGAAATGGGGATTCAGCAGGAGAGTGAAGTTGAGGTAGAAGATTAGCCACAAGCTCACTGAATGACGGAGCAACTTCGAGTGGTCTACTCCTGCTCCCATTTCCTTTGTTCCTACATAAATATTTTCCATATTATTTCAGAGGTTTACAACAGGTGAAGGAAATGTCATCTCATTGTGTGTAAAGGTTTCTTTAACGTATGTGTAATACAAATGAATTCCAGCCATATTTCCATGAATCCAATAGAGACCCAAAGATACCAAGGTAAGTTGTTCAATTTGATCTAATTATAGTACTCTTTGACTTTGGTACGGATTTTTAAAAAGCATCCTCACATAGCAGACAGAACCAGGCCTCAAAGCTATGTATGTAAATAACATTTCCTTTCTATAATAATTTTTTGCTGAAGCCTGAGTGAAATTGTTGACAATTTACTCAATCGTCTTCCCCATGTAGAGATTTTTCTTAATTCATTAATATGGGATATTACTTCACAAATACTTGCCAAGCAACTCAGTACCAGCTATGTCAGTGTCTAATGGTGTCACATCATTCACCTAGCTGTCAGAAAAATATTCCATTGATAACTCAAAACAAAACAAAATCATATGGGTACCTATAAAACAGACTTTGATCTCTTCTAGCCTAGTTGGAAAATGGAAATGCCAGAAAACTATTTGTAATGCCCAGAGCAGATGAATTTCCTATGCTGCTGGGACTATTTGGACCTCGCCAGACTTCAGCAAATACAAGAAAATAGGAAAGAGAGCTCATGGCCATAATGCAGCCAATATGAGTCCTTCTCCATTTGAATTAACAAACAGAAAAATCAGGTAAGCTCCACCTTACAATTTTCCTGTATTCTGCATTCCATCAAAAGCATCAGGGGCAGGAAGAGGAAAATTTGCTTTGTGACGTCACACACTCTGATTATCTACAAAGTGCATGCACCATTTACAAAAGTATACAGAATATCTGCTTTTCTTCTAAGGTAGCACTACCTCAAACATAACATTATCAAACAAGGAGCTTTGTTCTCTGAAAGCAAGAGTTGTGAAAATAAATTTTAATTTGTTTTTGAAAAGATGTACTCCAGGAATCTACTTCTGTGTTGTTGAACCCAGCTGCAAGGGATAATTTGGTATACATTCTGGACTGATCAATTTATCAACTGCCCCTGACAGCTGAGAGCATTTAAACTGAGTATTTAAAGGGGGTCCAGCAAAAATCAAGATCGAAGAAATTAAACTGCTTTATTTAGGATGATTGTTGAATTAATATTAACAAATACATTGAAAGTACAAATCTTATCTCATTTAGCAGCAAGTACAAATGTCTCTGCATAGATTTGACGTTAATTGGATGGTCCTCACAGAGACCGAGGATCAAGACAACGAGACTTTAATTTTAGCTGATGATTGACACTTGTGCTAAAAGAAGTGATCTCAAGTTAATTTAGATTAATGCTAAAACCAATTATTTTCTGACAGTAAAATATTCATATTTCACTTCACAAATTGTATGTCTGTTTGTTCCTACTTCACATTAACTCAACAAATATAAAAATGTCAAATTAATAGTTGAGTACTCAGCCTGCTATTCAAAAAGTATGAATCCAGTCATTATTCCATTAATGCTGAGAGAAATGAATTTCCTGTAGAATTTTGCTCCCCATCATATTTTCCACAATTAGTTTCTACAAATTTCTAATTTTTAATTATTTGAGTGAAAAAATCCAACTACTGTTCCCAGAGATAGTTGACAGCCTTGGTGCAACAATTTGGTGCAACAAAAATAATGTCATTGCTTTACAGACAATAAAAGATAACCCAAAATCATGTCTTTATTGTATACAAACAGCATAATATTCCATAAAATAATACACCATCCTGACAATTGTTCTGTAGCTCTTGCTGAAAGATGAATCAAACACTTGTACAGCACTGAAGCAATATATTATTTTTAATTTCATTTATCCTCTATACTGCAACCCTGAGGTACTATCATTTCTGTCTCTCTTCATTTTTTTCAGTCTTTCTCACCATACCACCCTGTATACCTTAAAATCTGCACTATTGCAGCTGTCCCATCTTGTCTGGAATGAATAGTGTTTGTATCAAGAGTGCAATAGAAGGCTACTGTTCCTTCCCTTACATTGGCAGCAATTCTTAAATGTGGCATGTCAATAATTAATATTTGACTAACTTTGGTTGTGAACCTAGCCTATCAAAAGCCATATACACTTATGTTATTGGAAATCAGAATATCACCTGCAACAGCCCTTGTAGATCCCTGTTATGATCTCAGCTGAGGTTACTCCTGGACAAGCCTGATCCCAGAGTGGAACCCAGCTTGATAGACCCTAACTTTTAATTTGTTTGTTTAGATACATGGAGAGTAGCTATTGAATAGAGTCACCGGAGTCCACGAATGAACTTTTAACAAAAGAATAAACATTTATTAAACAAGAAAAGATGAATTATATTACAATACTCCTTCAACCACAATATAGCTTTACAGATATGTACAGATTTGTAAGGATAACACAAGTTATAATAAGTTATCTTATACCCTGATGTTCACAATAAATACACAGTCCATGTAAACCAATAGGCACCCTGTGGTCAGACACACCGCACTCAGAAACCAAGTGAGAGATGCTGTGGATCTCTCCTCAACTCTCCCCACAGATGCTTGTCAAACAATGAGCCAACCGGTCCCACTGAACTCCGTCTTTCACATGAGGCTTTCCAATCTCCACACTCCAAGAACTCGCTTTGGAATCTTCTCCCAACCTAACACTTTCTCTTAGATGCCTCCTGTAAGGGTTCACCTCCAGGGTTTCAAACTCTCATTCCGAAGTTCCTCTTCCCTGGGTCACAACATGCATTCAAGCTGTCTTCCACACACTCACTCTCACCGACGTAGCCACCAACAGTACACCATTGCTTCACATGCCCATAGCAAGGAGTTACAGATCTCCAGTTGTCTCTTTGGACCTTCTGGCCTCTAGCAAGCTGTTCTCGCTTTAAATCTTCACTTCTCTTCAGCTCTGAAGAAGGGTCATATGAACTCGAAATGTTAACTCTGTTTCTCTCTCCACAGATGCAGCTAGGCCTGGTTTTTCCAGCATTTTCTGTTTTTCTTTCACAAGGATTCAATAATAGGTAATAATAATAACACATTATTAATAATAATAACACATCTTCCCTTCACCCCCCTCCCTGTCGGCATTCCATAGGGACCATTCCCTCCGGGACACCCTGGTCCACTCCTCCATCACCCCCTACACTTCAACCCCCTCCCACGGCACCTTCCCATGCAACCACAGAAGGTGCAACACCTGCCCCTTTACTTCCCCCCTCCTCACCGTCCAAGGGCCCAAACACACCTTTCAAGTGAAGCAGCACTTCACTTGCACTTCCCTCAATTTTGTCTACTGCATTTGCTGCTCCCAATGCGGTTTCCTCTATATTGGAGAGACCAAACGCAGACTGGGTGACCGCTTTGCAGAACGCCTTCAGTCTGTCCGCAAGCATGGCCCAGACCTCCCTGTCGCTTGCCATTTCAACACACCACCCTGCTCTCATGCCCACATGTCCATCCTTGGCCTGCTGTAATGTTCCAGTGAAGCTCAACGCAAACTGGAGGAACAGCACCTCATCTTCCGATTAGGCATTTTACAGCCTTCCGGACTTAACATTGAGTTCAACAATTTCAGATCATGAACTATCTCCTCCATCCCCACCCTCTTTCCGATCCCCTTTTTTCTAATAATTATTATTTTTTAAAATATATTTTTATTTTCCCACCTTTTTCTATGATTATTTTCAAATTTATTTCCATCCATTGTTTTATCTCTACCTTTTAGCCTATTTCAATCCCTTCCCTCCACCCCACCCCCACTAGGGCCATCTGTCACTTGCTCATCCTGCTTTCTACCCTTAATGTCACCATTAGCACCTCCTTTAGCTAATATCATCACCGTCCACACCTCTTTGCCCTTTGGTCTATGACATCTTTGGCAATCTCTCCTTTGCCTCCACCTATCACTGGCCCTCTATCCAGCTCCACCTGTCCCACCCCTCTTAAACAGCTTATATTTCACCTCATTTCTATTTCTCTTTAGTTCTGATGAAGAGTCATACAGACTCAAAATGTTAACTCTGTCTTCCTCTCCCCAGATACTGTTAGGCCTGCTGAGTTTTTCCAGCTATTTTTGATTTTGTTTCAGATTTCCAGCATCCGCAGTAATTTGATAGGTTGTTCCTTTATCCCTGCTGCAGATTTAATTTGCATCAAGTCAGAATACTCTGCTTGTTTAACTTCTGTTGTTTTTATCTGCTCTGTATATTTGTTCTGCATTTTCTTTAGTAGCCATTAAAGTCATCATTTGTTCAAGGGGATTCGCTAAATAATACAATGTCAATTGAGCAAGAAAAGCCTTACAATATATAAATGTTTAGAAAGCTGAAATAAAGGGTGCCACAGTAGCTTTGTTGCTCACATAAAATCCTTTCTATTTTGTTCACCTGTATTCAGTTAAAGAAAGAAATGCATTCATTTATATCGCGTTTTTAATGACTTCAGGGTGAGTGCTTTACAGCCAATTAACTACTATTTGGAGTATAGTCACTGTTATAATGTAGGATAGAAGTAATAATGATAATTTCTCCAGTTATGTTCGGAATTTGTTCACAACTGCATTAAAATACATTTTCTGCTTTCTGTTCTAGATGTAACAATTATCCTGAGATATTTTGCTGCTTTCTGTGAGCAGCAAAAATGAAAAAGAAATCTCTGCATTTTTTAAAGCTGAAGTGTTTATAATGTCAGTCAATTCACTTTCATTCATTTGTGTATGGAATCAGTGGGCAGCCATGCCTTATTATAGAATCATATAAATTTTGATTCTGAAGATCATCACTGGTCTGCAATCATTGTGCACTTGCTAGCTCCTTCAACAGACCTATTTCTCTAATCCTTTTTTTTGTTCATTGTTGTGTTTATCTAATGTTTCTCTGGATACTATAATTAATAAGTTCAATAGTTACTTGTGACTATCCCTCAGCTTTTTTGCACTGAGATTCCTCATGTTCAGTGATTTCAACTCCATCTCAATTCCCTTGTTCCCTCTCCTCTGAGTTCACTGCCCTCCTGATTTCCCTAAATGTCTCTGTCTATATAAACTCTCTTACCTTTAACCATGCCAATCCCCTAACCATGCCTTCTCACACGGCTTCTCGTGATATCAATCACTTCCTTGCATCTCTCAAAAACCATATCCCCTTACCCATTGGGAAAGGAAGAAGCCTAAGCAGACAATGTTGCAGAGTTTAAAGAAAGCAATCTTATTGGTGGACTGAATTTGGGACAGAAAACTCACTGAAGCATTTTGCAGGATATTGAATGTGTGAAACATAGGATTAACTTGCGAGGGCACCTGGGCATTTGAGTCAAGCCACAATGGCACACAAATGTGGATCTGAGCCAAAAAATACAGCTACGTTCATAACAACTTTGAACCATGGGAAATCATGACTCATCCAGGGCATAATATCAGACAGTTAAAATGCCTTGGAATCTTGCATCAGCCTTGGAATCCATAGTGGAAGTGAAGAGGGAGAATCCAAAATGTAATAAAACTGTTCAGCAAACATTTGCAGATGTTATTGGTAGTAACTGAAGGTATAGCCTATCGTTCTGCCTATCAAGGGTCATGTGATTGCTCTTGGAGGGCCCGACCAATAAGCCCTAAGCACGGGTAATTTGGGGGGGTGGGGGTTTTCTTGTCGAGGACCTGGTTCAAGCACGTAGCACCTGAAAAGCTCCCTGTAATAAAGTTATCTGCTTCTAGTAGAAACCTGTCAAGTACATCAAGTAATTACATTTGGCGATGAGGGTAAAATAGCTCCAACGCTGGACCTCGCCTTGTTAACGTGAGTGCAGCAAATCTTACGAAAAAAGAAAATAATACTCACCAGGCAGAAAATCAATATGATTGAACTGAATAATACAACAGAACATGAAGCTGCCGATACCGACATCTATTCCCTGTACAACGTCACAGTGGTAAAAACCAAACTTATTACTGTCACAATGCAAGTTAATAGGAAGCCACTAATAATTGAGGTAGATACAGGAGCCTCAACCACAGTGGTGGGGGAGCACACATTTAAATACCTAAATGAGGTACCCAGCCACTGAATCTGGAGAGAACAATGGCTCATTTGAAGACATAAATTGGAGAATGCATACAGGTAAATGGCATCACCACAGCAACTGTGTTCTATAGGCAATAGACAGCCCAGCTTCCAGTGATCATAGTGACAGGTGAAGGACCTAGACTTCTGGGTTGAGACTGGTTACAAAAATTTAAGCTCAACTGGTCTGAAATATTTCACTTGAGAATAGGAGGAGCTCTGAACTGCTAAGGAAATACGACAGTGTATGTCGTGATGAATTAGGGAAGTTAAAAGGCTTGCAAGCAAAAATATGTGTGGATTCTCAGGTGACACCCCGTTTCTTTAAGGCCAGACCTTTGCCTTATGCCTTAAAGGAGATGATGAATGCAGAACTGTGCCAGTTAGAAAAGCTGGGCATCATCCAACCAGTCTAATTTTCGGAATGGGCAGCGTCCATAGTCCCTGTGGTGAAACCTGATCAAACTATACACATTTGTGGGGACTATAAATTGACCATAAACAAGGTAGCCAAATTAGATAAATATCCTATCCCGAGGATAGCCAACTTATATGCAAAGCTAGCTGGAGGCAAATCCTATACAAAACTGGACATGAGCAATGGATACCAACAGTTAGACCTGGATAGCACATCTAGAGGGTATCAACACGTGCAAGGGTCTGTATTGATATACTCGCCTACCCTTTGGGGTATCGTCTGCATGTGCAATCTTCCAAAGTACAATGGAGGGTCTTTTGTAAGGACTTTCCCGAGTGGTAGTATACATGAATGATGTTCTGATCACAGGGGGTCAACTGAGACCGAACACTTGGCCAACCTTCGAGAGTGCTAAGAAGATTCTTGGAAGCTGGTGTATGATTTCAAAAAGAGAAATGTACATTTCAAGCACCAGCAGTTACCTACCTGGGTCACTGGGTGGATGCCATAGGTTTGCATCCAGTGGAAGAGAAAGTTAGAGCAATCAAAGATGCGCCCTCTCCATCCAGTGTAACTGAATGCAAGACAGAATTTAGCCCTAATTGGGCAGGCCCAGTGGGGGCGGTCGGGAAGCTGACCACCGCCTGTGATTAAGGCTGGAAGGCGATTTCATGCTGGCGAGCCAAGCGTGAGCAGTAGCACTCAGCGCTGCCTGTGTGGGCGGGGTGGGGAGGAAGTGTGAGCGGAGCAAGTGAGAACTTCGCACATGCATGTGAGTGTGCGCTTGAGAATCTCCCTGAGGCACAGACCTGCCTAAGGGAGATGAAGAGCTTTTTTTTTAAAATTAAAGAAATGTTATAAAACATGTCCTACTCATGTGACTGACTCTGTCACATGAGTAGGGGCATGTTATAAGTGAAATCTGAAAAATTTTATTTAATTTCTATATGATGATGGAAACCTCATCCCGCCCGTGCAAAAAAAGTGCGTGGCCTATTCGCCAGCACGCCAACCATAAGGTTGGATCGGCAGCGAAAAATTCTATTTAATTGATCCCTTAATGGCTTTAATAGACCTTTTCATTGATAGCGGGTGCGCTGCAGACTCCGGCGCGCAGCTGTCAACTGAAATATCGCGCGACTGCCCGTTGAAGTCGGGCAAGCGTATCATTTTACGGTCAAGCTCCAACCCATATAATATACCTCAGAGACTCCAATTCCTATCTCCAGGAGCCCTTTACCTCTATGTACTTTTTAAAAAGGATTCACAGAACCCACCAATGCCAAGGATTTCCAGACCCAGGCCAATTATTATTCCACGTGCAATTACCCGCTATCCGCATTTCAAAATCCCACAAGAGCCCCCACTTGTTATGATCCCAGCTGAGGCTACTCCTGGTCAAGCCTGATCCCAGAGTGGAACACAGCGTGATAGATCCTAACTTTTATTTTTGTTTGTTTAGATATGTGTAGATATGTGGAGAGTAGCTACTGAACAGAGAGATAGGTGTCAGCTGATGAACTTCTAACAAAAGAATAAAACATTTATTCAGCAAGAAAAGATGAACTATATTACAATACTTCTTCACCCACAACTAACTACATCTTTACAGATGTACACAGATTTGTAAGGATAACACAAGTTACAAAAGCTATCTTATACTCTAATGTTCATAGTAAGTACACAGTCCATGTAAACCTATGGCGACCTGTGGTCAGACCCACCACACTCTGAAGCCAAGTGACAGGAGCCACCTCAAACAGATGCTATGGATCTCGCCTCAACTCCCCCCAGACGCTTGTCACACCTTCAGCCTACCAGTCTCACTGAATTCTACCCTTCACATGAGGGTTTCCAATCTCCACTGTCCAGGACCTCACCTTGGAATCTTCTCCCCAACTGACATTTTCACTCAGATGCCTTTCACAAGAGTTCACCTCCAGGGTTTCGAACTCTCCTTCTGATGTTCCTCTTCCCTCAGTCACAACATGTACTCAAGCTGTCTTCCATGCACTGTTTCTCACCAACTTAGCCTTATCAGTACACCACTGCTTCACATGCCCATAGCAAAGAATTACAAACCTTCAATTGTCTCTTTGAACCTTATTGCTTCTTGCAAGCTGTTCTCACTTTAAAGCTTTGAAGCCGTTCTCTTTGCCCCTCACTCTTAACTTCAATTAACAGGACCTTTTCCCAAGTTCCTGCCCTTCCTTTAACTAGAAGATCTTCTTTGGACTTTCTCCTCTTCCACTCGCCTGGACTTTTGGGGTTTTTCTTAGCTTGGGACTTGCTATCTGTCCCCTTTTAGGCTGCTTCTGCTTCACTGCTGCCTTCAAACCAACTGAAATCGAACAGCTTCCAAAACAAATGGCTGCCTTTCTTCTTCTGTGTGTGTGTCTGTTGGGGGAACCTGCCTATCTGCAACCCCCCCCCCCCACTGTTGCTAGGCAACAGTACTGTTCTTCCTACTGTTGTGTGTTTACTGTCACTTTATAGGGGTCGTAAACATCTCATTAGAAATGCAAGCAGCCTTTTGAAGTGTAACTAAAACACCATTTGACCTTTCTTAATACACAGATACAGAAATACAAATCAAACTTAAGCTTTAAAGCTAAAACTCATTCCTAACGCCCACAGATACAAGTATAACTTGCTTAAGCCATCTTTATTTCCTAACACCTTTTCCCTTTGGAGAAAAGAAAGCTTCACACAGTGAAGGTTTTTTTTACAGTGGACTGCCATTCTCTCCCACAAACTTAACATCATAAACATCTAGCAATAATTTATTATTTATTATACAAATAAATGTTTCATTTTGTTGCACAATTAAACACGTTATACCATATAATTACAAAAACATACTTAAACAAAGTCACTAAAGGTAACAAGATTACTAGGATTTGTACATCATAGTATTATCAGAACTCAAATGTTATGTTTCTTTTTCCTCTTATCTCCAGTTTTTAACTCAGCAAAGAATGTTTCATTTAAATCTGCAGTTCAATCGTCCTTTTTGTTCTCTGTAGGCACAATTCCATTCTCAAGCTCATTTTCTGAACCCAAATGTGGTAAATTCTCATTTCAATTTAGTAAAGTCAAATGGCATATTTATGCTTTAACATCTCACTTCTTCTGTGGTCAACATCTCTTTGTGCCATTTGAAGGATGTTATTGAGATGCTTTTTATGTTCACACAAAAGCATTTCATATTCCTGCTTGGTTTGATCTTTAAACTTTTTTGTGATTGTGTTGTTTCTCCAGACCCCATTTCAAACAGATCTTTTCCACTTCTTTTTGAGCAGCATCATTTATATTCTCCCTGTGGAGTTTCATAGTGCTTTCTAACCCTTCAATTATTTTACATAGTCCACAAACTATATCTTTCCACTCATTTCCAGGCTTTGAATGGTCCTTTGCAAACTGTCCACTTGCCTGGATTCCAACTGCTGTATCTTGTATATTAACACCAGCAAGCACTTGTAAACCAGTGTCTCTGGCCATTGACTTTTTCAGACCACTTTGTGTTTCCAGTTATTTTTGTTGGCAATTCTTGATTTCCAATTCTGCATGTACATTAGCTGTTTTCATATTGTCCATTACTGAGGTTGATATATCAATAATTTTACTTGGGTCAGTTCTTTGCTCAACTAGATCATGATTCAGCAAGGAGTTTTTATTCACAGGAACAACTTTGGAACCATGACACTCCATATCACAAATCTTCTCTTTCCTTTCGTCCAGTTTACTTCAAGTTCAAGAATCTCATTGCTCTTTTCCCAATGAAATTCTAACAGCTTGTTAGTTTTGTTTTTTAATACTGCATCTAGACAGTTCAAGTCCTCAGTCAAATGTTCTACTTTCTGTGACTGATTCTCAATTGTTCTCATCAATTCTCTTCTTTCATTAGCAAACTCCTCTTTCACACATGAAAGTTGGTTTTCTACATTAGTCAGGTTTTCCTTCAATTGCTTGTTACCTGCAATAAGTGTTTCATCTCTTGCCACAGTAGTTTCCTGAAGTTTGTTAAGATCAACATTATCAACAGTCTGCTGCAATACAGTCGTTACCACATTACTGTCTCCACTAGCCAAATCATTACCTGGAATAAAATCCACCCCATTCAATAGGTGATTTAGGAATAATTCTCACCGTAACAATTCCATTTACAAAGCAACTTTGTAAGTTAACTTTACACAAAGAAACAGGTTCATAAATTCCATTAATACCTCTTATTAATACTTTTTCCTTCATAAAACTATCTGGAACACAAATTGTATCATCAGCCACCATCAATGATTGATCTGCCCCTGTATCCCTCAAAATTTTAATCTGCTTACTTATTTTGTTGGAGGAATAAGGGAACACTTCTCCCTTTGACACAAAACATCCAGACCCTCTGTTAGCCTGACTTCCTTCACCAGTGATCAAAGGATAATTCTATGGACTATCCTGAACCATATCCCCCTTTCCTGTATATTCTGAGGGAACATGCTTGACCTGTACTACAGCTACAGTTTTAACAACCATTTCCTTTTCTGACACAACTGTTCCTGAGGATTCCTTAGGCGTTCCTACTACTGCAATAGGTCTACCATTTAACTTCCAGCAATCTGCCCTAACATGTTTGACCTTGTTACAATGAAAACACTTCGGCTTTTGAATGTCATTTCCACCCTCAGCACCTTCCTTTCTGGTCTGAGGAGAAACTTCCTGGGAATTCTCAGCCACTCCTTCTCTTCCCTGACTACCTACCTTCCTTTCACCTTCCCACTTTCTATCCTTTTCCGAATTGAAACGGTGATTAAAAAAAAGTTTAGCTCTGTGAACTAACTCATAATCATCAGCTATCTCTGCTGCTTGTCTTACAGTTTGAACCCTCTGTTCCTCCACATGAGTTCTCACTATCAAAGAGATTGAGTCTTTAAATTCTTCCAAAATAATTACTTTCCCAAGAGCTGCATATGTTTTCTCTACCTTTAATGTCTTTATACAACAGTCAAAATTACTTTGTTTTACTCTCTCAAACTCAATATAAGTTTGCCCAGGCTGTTTTCTCATGTTCCTAAGTGTCTACCTGTATGCTTCAGGAACCAACTCAGATGCACTTAAAATAGCCTTTTTCACCACATCATAATTCACTGATACCTCTTCAGGCAGTGAAGCATATACATCATGTGCTCTACCCAGCAACTTAAACTGTAATAATAATGTCCAGTACTCCTGTGGCCAATTCATCTGTTAGCTAACTTCTCAAATGAAATAAAGGATGCTTCAACATCTTTTTCCTCAAACTTTGGAAGAGCTTGTACAAATCTAAACATCTCCCCAATGGGTTTTAGGTCAAAAGCTTTTTCATCGTCAGAACTCTACTCAAAATCCAGGATCTCTTTGTTAACTTCCAGCCTTTTAAGCAGGTGTTCTCTTTCTCTCTTTCCTGAAGTTCCAGTTCCAGTTTCCTTTCTTCCTCCTGCCTTTCTACTACTCCTTTTTAAATGCTATTTTTCTTTCCTTTGCTTCTAATTCAAGTTTTTTTTCAGTTCCTTTGCTTGTTCAAATTCAAGCTGCTTCATTTCAATTTGAAGTCTCACCACCTTCAGCTGTGACTCACTCCCTGGAAAACGTGGTCTCTCTCTTATCCCTTCCAGTTTTAAATGCTGTGCTATTATCTCAACAATGTCTGCTTTCTTCACCCCCTTCAGGTAATTCTAACTCCAACTTATCCACCAATTCCATCAGCTTACTCTTGATTAGTTTCTGTAAACCAGGCAGAGTTATATTTTCCATCTGTAAAACAGTATTCTCAACCTCCAACGCCATTTCGAATTCCAACCCGTATAATATACCTCACAGTGTCTCCAATTGCTATGTACAGGAACTCTTTACCTCCATGTACTTGTTAAAAGGGATTCACAGATCCCACCAATGTCGAGGATTTCCAGACCCAGACCAATTATTATTCCACGTCCAATCACCCGCTATCCGCATTTCAAAATCCCACAAGAGCCCCCACTTGTTATGATTCCCAGCTGAGGCTACTCCTGGGCAAGCTTGATCCCAGAGTGGAACACAGCTTGATAGATCCTAACTTTTATTTTTGTTTGTTTAGATATATGGAGAGTAGCTACTGAACAGAGGCATTGGAGTCAGCTGATGAACTTCTAACAAAAGAATAAAACATTTATTCAATAAGAAAAGATGAATTATATTACAATACTCCTTCACCCACAACTACACCTTTATAGATATGTACAGATTTGTAAGGATAGCACAAGTTACAAAAGCTATCTTATACTCTAATGTTCATAGTAAGTACACAGTCCATGTAAATCTATGGCACCCTGTGGTCAGACCCACCACACTCTGAAACCAAGTGACAGATGTCACCTCAAACAAATGCTATGGATCTCGCCTCAACTCCCCCCAGACGCTTGTCACACCGTCAGCCTACAAGTCTCACTGAATTCTGTCCTTCACGTGAAGGATTCCAATCTCCACTGTCCAGGACCTCACCTTGGAATCTTCTTCCAGACTGATGTTTTCACTCAGGAACCTTCCACAAGGGTTCACCTCCAGGGTTTTGAACTCTCCTTCTGATGTTCGTCTTCCCTTGGTCACCACATGCACTCAAGCTGTCTTCCATGCACTGTCTCTCACCAACTCAGCCTTAACCATACACCACTGCTTTACATGCCCATAGCAAAGAATTACAGACCTTCAGTTGTCTCTTTGAACCTTATTGCTTCTTGCAAGCTGTTCTCACTTTAAACCTGAAGCTTGGAGCCATTCTCTCTGCCCCTCAGTCTTAACTTTACTTAACAGGACCTTTTCCCAGGTTCCTGCCCTTCCTTTAACTAGAAGGTCTTCTTTGGACTTTCTCCTCTTCCACTCCCCTGGACTTTTGTGGTTTTTCTTAGCTTGGGACTTGCTATCTGTCCCCTTTTGGGCTGCTTCTGCTTCATAGCTACCTTCAAATCAACTGAACTCAAACAGCTTCCAAAACAAACTGCTGTCTTTACTCTTCTGTGTGCGTGTCTGTTGGAGGAACCTGCCTATCTGCACCCCCTTATTGCTAGGCAACAGCACTGTTCTTCCTACTCTTGTGTGTTTACTTTCACTTTATAGGGGTCGTAAATGTCTCATTAGAAATGCAAGCAACCTTTTAAAGTGAAATTAAAACTCCATTTGACTTTTGTTAACACACGGATACAGAAATACAAATCAAACTTAAGCTTTAAAGCTAAAACTCATTTCTAATACCCACAAATACAAATATAACTACCCTAGCTATCTTTATTTCCTAACACTGCTTCTTACCAAACTTGTCAACAGTGTTAGCACCATTACACTTGTTAAAAAATAATCATCATTGATCATGGAATTCACAACAGGAAGAAGCCTTTGTGAAAGTTAAGAAGCTATTACATTCTTTATGTTTATTGGCACACTACGACCCATCGAAAGAATTGTTATTAACAGGTGATGCTTCTCGTTATGGTGTGGGAGCTGTGTTATCACGTAGGATGGAAGGGATCAGAAAGGCCAATTGGCTATGCTTCAAGAACCCTCTCCACAGCCAAGAAGGGTTATTCTCAATTAGAAAAGGAAGGTTTATCGGTGACATTTGGAGTGAAAAAAATCCACCAGTACCTGCATGGATGACATTTCACCATTGTGTCGGACCATAAGCCATTAATGGGCTTATTCAGTGAGGATAAGGCCATTCCGCCAATAGCATCAGCAAGAATTCAACATTGGGCTTTGATATTATCTGCGTATGAATATACCTTTATGCACCTTCCTGGCTTGCATATTGCAAATATGGACGCACTCAGTCGTCCCTGTTACCAGAGAGCATTGCATGCGCTCCAGTGCCACGAGAGGTTGTGCTTGAGCTGAATTTCTTGGATTCTTCACCTGTGTGTGGAAGCAAATTAGAAATTGGACGAAAGAAAATCAATTATTGTCACAAGTCCAACATCTCGTTTTGCAAGGGTAGTCAAATTCACCAGTGTCTGAAGAGACAGAACAATTCCATGCCTGAGAAACAGAGTTAAGCTTTCAAGATGGAATGTTGTTGCGGGGATCAAGAGCTGTCCCTTAACAAGGGAGAGAAGCACACTTGACAGAGCTTCACAGTGCGCATCCAGACATATCGAAGATGAAAACGCTTGCACAAAGCTATGCCTGGTGGCCAGGCATTGACAGTGACATCGAAAGCATGGTCAACTGTCAGCAACAACAGAAGTTGCCTGTTTCAGCTCCACTGCATCCGTGGGAGTGGCCTGGTCGACACTGGATTAGACTACATATTGGGCAGAATTTTCTGCCTGTTGGGCGGGTCATGCGGGAGCAGGCGCAGGCGGGTGTGGACCCGATCGCCGCCCGTGATCAGGTCTGCACCGCCATTTTATGCAGGCAGGACAATTAAGGCCTGCCCAGCGTGAAACGCGGCTCCCGAAGACAGCGGGAGTAGGCGGGTGACAGCGGGACTGCTATGACCGTCTGGTCCAATGGAAACCCAGCGGCCTGTTTAAAAGTGCTCCTGCAGCCTTGCAAAGCCTGTCAAACATGGCCAGCAGAAGGGCTCCCCAGAGCGTTGCTGGTGAGCAGGCCAGGCAGGAGGTTAAGGCAGGGGGGCGCTGTGCCCCTCGTTTTTCAGACAATTGCCTTGCTGCCCTCCTCGAGGAGGTGGCAGCACGGTGGGAGGTCCTCGTTCCCAGGGACGGGAGGAGGAGGCCCCCCCCACATGACCAAACGTGCCTGGGAGGAGGTGGCGGAGGTGGTGAGCTCCCGCAACGTGGTGCGGCGCACCTGGATCCAGTGTCACAAGCGCTTCAATTACCTCTTGCATTCGGGAAGGGTGAGTACCATGTTGGCATTGGTCACTTAACTCAGCAGGTAGACTTTACCCCCTGGACGCCCCACCCCCAACTCTGAGTGTAGTGACTGCATTGAATCATTGTCAGCATTTGTCCGTCGCTGGGTGGGCCAGCAGATATTGCCCATGCAGAGGTCATCCTGAGGAGGGTGGTGATGAAATGGGTTCTGCACCCGCAGCATGTGGTACACTGAGACCCACATCACTGTTTTGGGGGCAACCTGGAGGTTCTGCAACTAGGCGCAGTGCTGGAAAAGCAAAACATGTCAAAGTCAGGGTGCTGACATGCTGGGAGGGGAGCTTCCAGGTGGCGGGGCACCAACCCATCTGCTGCCCTCTGTGCTCCACATGCTTGCGCCTCCTTGCTTTGCAAGGTTAGACTGTGTGGTGCCAAATGTGATGTAGGCTGCATTTCGCCAAGCTGGGGAGACAGGCCTAGAATCTTTGTGTGAGTGTGCGGCAGCTGTGGGGTGAGGAGACACTGGAGCCCTGCAATGTCCCACTCTGGTTGGGGTGGGCCATCCGCGAAGCGATTCCAGGTACAAGTTGCACTAATCAATGCTCTCCTCTCCTTTTCAGGAGAAGAATGCTCATAATGCCGCCGAGCGGGTGAGGACTGGCGGAGGGCCGGCCCAGTTGGTGATCATTAGGAGGTTGGAGCAGGAGGCCCTCGACCTGGAGAGGGGCCATGTGCCCAGGTCCACCGATATCAGTGTGGCTGGGGTGCCACGGGCAGCACTGAGGTCATGATTAGTGTCCCAGCATCCATGGCAGTGCTGAATGTTCAGTGATTGAAGTTTGCAACATGGCTTGACCATTACTTATTGAAGGATGAGCGCATAATGATCCGGGGGACAGGGATGCACATTGACATTGTCTCCATGTTAACTGATCCAATGTCCTTGTTCTTCCTTTCAGCACCAGGGGAGCAGGGCCGGGAGGAGGAGCAGCAGAGGCCCCCTCTCACACCTGAGGGCCCTGAAGTCTCTGACCCACCAGTGTCACACCATCTCTGCCAGGCAGGCACCAGCGCAGATACTAGCACCTCGGTGGGAATTGGAACATTGGCATGTATCCCGGGGCACAGCGGTGAGGGCGCTTCACAGTCGCTGGAGGAGCTGGCAGAGACAGAGTGTGCCCAAGGTGCCAGCAGTCGGAGGACTGCAGGGGACCAGGCACATGCTCAGTCAATGGCTGATGATGTGCCTCTGGAGTCGTCCATGAGGCAGCAATTGCTGGAAGTGCAGCCTGGTGTGTGGGAGGATCTGGTGGAGATACATGAGGCTATGCTTGGCTTGGTCTCCGTGGTGGAGGAGTCAATGCAGACTGTTGCCAATGCAATAAGCCTCATGGCCAAGCGCCATGCTCCTTCCATGGAGTGGCGATTCTCATGGAGAGGCTCCACCAGGAGACCAATCAGAGCTTCCTGGTGATGTGCTCGGATTAGCAAGCCCTCACCTTGGCATTGACCTCAGCTGGTCAGTACCAGTATAGGAGATGGTCTGGGCACCAAGTTTCCCAGCTTGGTGTCCATCCATCCACGGTGAGCAGGGAGGTCCGAACCGACCTCACGTCAGTGCAGCAGCTGCCTGTTGTCTCTGCGGGCTCCTGTCAGGGCGTTCCAGATAAGGGCAGCCTCTGCCAGTGACTGTTGCATCTGATGAGGCTGTGACGACTGGGGTGATGCCAGCTGTGGAACTGGCAGCTCCCTCCCAGGTGGGGCCAGCACAGGCTCCACGGGCCAGAGGATGACCACCAAGGTCATTGAGGCCAACAGGACAGCAGAGTCAGCAGGCTGTCTCAGATGCCAGTGCCAGCGAGGGGGGAGCACCAAGGCATACGTGAAAGTGTAAATTTAAGGCACCTTAGGCAGACCGCGGGTTTCTCGCTGGTGGTTTTGTGTTTCCCTACAATGAGGTCATGATTAGTTGGTGTGCTGTTTATCATTTTGTTTCCTTAAGCTCATTTTGTTATATCATTAAATTTAGACATGTGACCATGGCTGAGGGTGCCTCTTTTCCTCCGCAGGTGGATGGTTACCCGTGATGTTATGAGTGAGTTGTGCCACATTGAGCCTTATTGGCAAGGCCCTGAAGTTATTGTTCCTATCCAGGCAGATTCAGGACTCAGGTATTGAGTATGGAGCTTGCAGAACAGGCTTGTGTTGGAATCCATGTGTGGTGTGCTAGCTGAAGGTTCAATGGATTAAAGCCTCCTGGGAGTCTGCCTCCCTGGAGCATGCCTGGGTTAGCGCCTACCCCCTCAGCATTTCCCTGTGTGTGCTTATCTTCGGACTCACTGCTGGACTCATCGTGTACAGCCACAGCAATTGAGTCTACATCTTCTTCGTCCACAGCGTCACCCCTTTCCAGCGCAAGATTGTGGAGAGCGCAGCATGCAACCACTATCAGCGACACATGATCTGGGGGGGTACTGGAATGTGCCCCCTGAACAGTCCAGGCATTGCAAGCACATCTTGAGAAGACCGATAGTTCTCTCCACCAAGCCCTTGTGGTGCCATGGCTCCTATTGTACCGCTGCCCAGCTTCTGTTCTTGGATGGCAGAGAGGCGTCATGAGCCACCTTCTGAGGGGATAGCCCTTGTTACCCAGCAGCCATCCATCCAGCCGGGCTGGAGCACTGAAGAGCCCCAGCATCTGGGAGTGTCCGAGGATGTAGGCGTAGTGGAAGCTGCCTGGGTACCTTGCACAGACTTGTAGAATCAGCATCCTGTGATCACACACTATCTGTACGTTCATGGAGTGGAAGCCCTTCCTGTTGACGAAGGCACCGGGCTCACCTGCTGGCGCCTTGATGGCCACATGTGTACAGTCTATTGCACCCTGGACGCGGGGGAAGCCAGCAATAGCTGCGAAGCCTCTGGCTCGCTGTGTCTGGCTGGCTTGGTCCCAGCAATAGTGGATAAAGATCAATGCATGTCTGAACAGAGTGTCACCTGCTTGACACGTGTGGACAGCTGATTGGGAGACATTGCAAAGATCACCCATCTAGCCCTGGAACGAGCCAGAAGCATGGAAGTTGAGGGCAGCTGTGACCTTTAGAGCCACTGGCATAGGGTGTCCACCCACACAGTTAGTGGAGATCTCAGGGCCTATCATTTGACAGATAGAGTTGACTGTTTCCCTTAAGAGACGGAGCCTCCTTTGGCATTGCACCTCAGTCATATTGAGGTAGCTGCTTTGCCGTCTGTATACCCTGGCAGCAGGATAAAGGCATCTTCTGCGGCCACTTCCGCCTTGGACTTCCTGTTGGCCCTTCGCCCCTTGTGCCTGCGCCTGTCCTCCCAAAAGTGGCTCCCCTAGAGGCTGAATGTGCACTCCTGGCCTCCTCCCCCTTCTGGCCCTCCCCTCCTCCTCAGAGGAGGTGCCTCCAGTGGAGAGCACAACTCCCATTCTCAGGCTAACAGAAGGCTTCCTGAAACCTGCAGGCCCCAAAAAGGATCTTCACTGTAGGGTGCTGACCTGAAGGATGTGAGTCCTGTCCAAGCAGCTGGTATGAGTTTTGAAGTATTTCTGCTCACACAGGCAAGTATCAGTAGCTTTCCAAATTAAATATCTGACTGAGCACATTTGCAGCCCCACTGGCCCCTCTTATCCCACACTTGTATGAGGTTTATACAAATGTGTCCTACCCACCTGCCCGTTGCGCCCATGCGATGACCTGAAGATTACACGGGTCCCGAAAAATCGCCGTCAAATGGTGCCTCAAGGGCCTAAAGTGGCCTATTAATTAATGGCGGGCACGCATTGGAGATCATCACGTGCCCGGCCACCGAAATATCACAATGGCGCGCCGTGACATCGGGCCGCTTGCCTGATGTCATCGCGTGTCATTTTACACGTCAGCATGTGGGGCCCGCCCCTGCACACCAACAGGAATATTCTGCCCATTGATTATGTATGACCATTCTTAGGTACTATGTTTTTATTGATCGTAGTTTTGCATTCTAAATGGATGGATGTGTATGAAGTCAGATCACCGACATCAAGCTCAACTATCGAAAAGCTGCATCAGTGTTTTAGTATACATGGCCTGCTGCAAATCATCAGTTTGGATAATGACAGAGTCTTTACCAATACAGAGTTTCAGAGATTCAGGAGTTTAAATGGAATCAGACAAATTAAAACAGCACCATATCACCAACTCTATCCCTCATCAAATGGCTTAGCTGAAACAGCTGAATGAAGAGGTTATCAGAAGTTACTCTAGAAACCCGACTTTCCCACTTTCTTCTCAATCATTGTACGATGCCCCATTCAACTACCGGTTCAACACCATCTGAATTATTGGTGAAACGCCGCCTAAAACTTTTTCACACAGTGAATAGTTAGGGTCTGGAATGCACTGCCTGGAAATGTGGTGGAGGCAGATTCGATTGGGGCATTCAAGAAGGCATTGGGTGGTTATTTAGATAGAAACAATGTGCAGGGTTACGGGGAAAAGGCAGGAGGCTGGTACTAAGCTAAATTGCTCAGAGAGCTGGTTCAGACACGATGGGCCGAATGGCCGAATAACAACTCTGTGATTCTGTGAAAACCTGCCATCGTGGCTGGTGTGACAGGGCCTTTCGGAACCTTGTGCAAACACTCTCCCACACACGCGGAGCCTTCATCCATCGCACTCATCTTACTGTCCCGAGTATTTCCTGGGGTTCTCTTTCAGTTGTCCATCTTAGCTGACCTGCATCTCCGCCCACCCACAGATCACACTCCTATGCAGCACCTGTGCCCATCCAGCATGAGGCTCTGTTCACTTTTGATTTCTGCGAAATGGTAGTTGTCAAGTTTATTGTTAGCTTTGCCGTCCTTTCTCCTCCCCAAGTCACCCATGTCCTTTCTCCCATCCCTCTGGACCCATGCGCACTCCTTCCATCTCCCCACTGTCACCTGCTTAGCCGAACCCTTGTCATTCCAGGATATCCAGGTGAACGTGCATATTCCCTGCTTTCCTGAAAATCCTTCCCCCCATCTACATTAACCTCCCCAACCTCCTCCTTCCTACCCACAGGGTACGTGTCTGTCTTCAAGTCCTCACCAACAACCCTCACCATGTCTTATACCGTTCCCAATGCACCCTCTCCGTCCCACCCTACCAGCTGCCTCTGCCCCCTCTCATACTCACCATTCCCTCCTACTGCACCCACCCTCAGTTTGGTCCCCAGCAGGAAGTCATTGACTCCACAGACCCCTCCCTTGCAAATTCACCTGGACATCCCCGCCACCCCCCTTACTCCCTCCTCCACCTTTACTCCTTTCATCCCCCCACCCGCCATGATGCTCGCCACCAGCGGACGATTCCGCCCAAAGTTTCAAAGAGATTGGTTTACCCACAGTGTTTACCGATGTCTTGGTGAATTGTTGAGAAATCTGTGGAATTTTTCTTGGTCACATTTGCCATATATTGTCCACTGCATTGTGTCTGACCATAGTTTGCCTATTAATTAACATGTACCTCATATTAACCCTGAATATTGGGCGTAAGATAGATATTGTAATTGTTTTATTTTTCTGACCTTGTATAGTAAAGCTTATTTTTGTTTGATTAAAACCTGTGGAATCTCGTGGCTTTATTCTATTTGCAAGTGTCTTGAATCTCAAACTGTGTCTACTTTAAACAAAAAGTTACTGGTCCCTAACCAGATCATACCAAGAGCTTACGGGTCTGGTCTAGGATCATAACAATGATTGAAAATATCATAAATTCTTTTCATTCTGAACAAATCCTTTTATGATACCACAGCTCTCTAAAGACTAGACAGGGACACATACAGAGACATGTTCTCACAGGACAGAATCTTCTGCTCTTATGCTATAATTGTGAGTTGGGACTATTTCTGGTTCCTGACCTAGCTCATTCAATGATCTCACTGAGGGGATCTTCCTGGAGGCAGCCAATTTAGAGGCTGCCTACAGGTCCACAGGCAAGATAAGGACAACCGGTGGGTCTTTGAGACTGCAGGCCCAATCGGAGGACCTGCCGCCCTGGAAGGATGGCAGCCCCACTGGCAGAGGCGGGAGCTGTTAGTGGGGGGGGAACATGAGGTGCCTCCATCTCGAGGTGCCCTCTGAACAAGTGACAATTTAATCAAATAAACGGTGGCTACGCCTGTAGAGAGAAACCTCTCCACCGAATGGGGTCGGGGGCAACATACTGGTGGCTATGGCACCAGTGGGGCTCACAGGCCCCCTACAAGCCAGCTGCTGGAAAGCCACCTCCAGACACCAGCCAGGCCTGGCCCATGGCAGAGAAAATGCTGGAGATGTGGCTAATCAGCCCACAAATGGACATTTAATTATGAAAATTGGTTTCCCGCAGCTGCCAATGGGGAGATCACCCAGTGGATTATGCCCACAGGATGCAGCGATAATATAATTCATTTATTTAGGGTGCATTTATCTCTCTTTTTCTCTCTTGTACTCAAGATTTTTTGTGAGCTCTGAATCAGCAACCACTTCTGCTGGTGGACCTTTATTCCCTTCACACTAGGGCATGTGGTCACTTGTCAAGATGACTAACTAAATTTGTACGATACTCAGGATTGAACAGAAAACTATTCATTTTGTTTCATCTTATTGGTTTTATCACATGCTCTGATGTAATTTTCCTTGACTTCAAAAGGCAGTAGATAACATCACACTAGTCTATGATTTAAGCTTTAACTGCCCAACAAAACTGTATAACAGTAAAAGAATAAATGAACACTAGCAGAGGCAGAACATTCCCTGAAGGCTACAAACAGGATCTTCAATTTGAAAAATGGTTAAGAAATATATTAAGAATAAAAATGGGAGCAATAAATTTAAGTAACCATTACAATTTTTTTTAAACCTGATAATCAAATTCAAATTTGAGCAAATCCCAAGATGTTTGTATTTGAATTGAATGGCTTAGCCAGTTCTTTGGTTAAGATACAAAAAAACAAAAACTTGTATCAAAATAAACACCGGCATCTGCTTTAGGACACAAAAATTGGTTCCCAACCACCAGTAGTTTGGACACTATGGGTGCCAATGCCAGAGACACCATGGTACTCATGCTTGAGATGGACTCCTCCAATCTCTCTCCAAGGATGTGCACTGCCTCTTGAAATGCTGACAGAAGCACACACAATTCCTGTTGCTGCATCATAAGCTCCCTTTCCATGGATGACCCCCAAGGCTCAGAGTTGGAGTTCCTGTCCCTGTCGCTAGTACCTGCTCTTGCTCACACGTGATGTTCCCCTCACCATATGCCACACTATCTATTTGAGAAGCTGGGCCCACTGAGGTGTGTGTATCTGTGCAGGTGGAGGGTGCGCAGGAGTCGTGTAACAGTACATCCATGAAGTGCTCACCCTCCTCTGAGATCTCCTCAATCTACTCCCTCATCAGCCTTCATATCACCCATGAGAGTCCTGTGAAAGATCAATGACATGCATTAGTGCTGACGTTGAGAAAGGCTACAAATGCGACATAGTATTTATAATGACAGTTCAATTAGTGGTGACATTAACTCAATCAAGTGGTAGTGCATCATCTAGTGCTATCACCATATATATGGAACACACCCATCTCTCTATTGCCCGTGTCTAGCCTGTGTGTCATCCTGCTAATCCCCACTGTGACCAGGGAGACAATGGCTGCCAATTCTCTGCCTCTCCCTGCAATTATGGGCTTTTCTCTCCTGAATTGAGCAAAGACAGAGGGTTAAGAGTGTAAAGAATGGAATGTGTGCTGAGGACAGACTGAGAACATTTGAGGAGGGTGACCATGATGGATGGGTGAGAGGGGGCAATAGTGTGAGGGTAAATGTGAGTGTCATCTCTTGAGATGAAGATTTGAGGAGGTGCCTGGAGAGAAAGGAGTACATGGAACTTCAAGGTGCATCAGTCAGTGGAGTGCTGTGTGGGAGAGTGCTAGGGAGGTAAGAGGCTGATGGATGACACATGAATGTGGTATGACATTCATCTTTCAGGGCCTAATGAGGTCAATAAGCCTATTAGGGCCCTGTTTCCAGATCCTGAGCACCACACTCCTGCTGCTGACAGCCTCTGCTACTTTCAGCAACATCTGCTTCATTTGTCTGGTTGTTTTCCTCCCATCCACAGGGAAGAGGTCTTCTTTCCTGACCCTTACTGCCTCCAGGATGATCTCCAGGCAAGTGCCAGAGAACTGGAAGGCAGCCTTCCCACATTTTCATTCCTGTCTCCTTCTTCCAGAATGCTTCATAAGGAAGGTTTCCTGCAGCAAATTTGGACCCCTGCCAAGATCCCTTTAAATAAAGAGCCTTCATTCACTGGGTGTGGATCCTCATCATGTCCGCATTCTGTGATTGGCAAGGAAATCTGGACGTGGAGATCTTATGCTGTGGCTGAGTTAAACAACCACAGCAAGCCTGCTACAGGTTCCCAACCTGTTTCCACCCTCCCCACTGCGTGTGCACCAGCTCTACTAATGTTCATGCCAATTTTATTTTGGAGAAGACTAAGAATTGGTTGAGTGACGGAGAACATATTCACAGTGCACCCAACAAAACCAAGTCATTTTTAAGCTTCTTCAGAAATTGACTTCCATCTTTACTTAGTCAAATAGCTTTCTGAAAAGTGACTATTTATCGAGAACCTTCTGTAAATAACCTCCATATTTAAATATGCAAGATCTGGGGTTGATTCTTTTAAAAAAAACCTGGCAGGGAACTCAATAAGTGACCTTCAATTCTTAAAGAAGAGTAAGATTTTCTTGGATTTCCTGAAAGAATATACTTAGCTCCTGTATTCAGTCTATCATAGTTGCTGCTTACCTGCTTAGAGAATTTTGCTGCAAATTGCTCTAAAGGTGCACAGGAGGATATTAATGGCAAAACGTAATACTTCTGTATCCTTTGAATGACGAGTTAGCTTTGGCTACTTTTAGTTGGGCAGACCTGAATAGCATGTCTTTATACCACAACACTGAAAACGTTTTACTTGTGCCCCTTCAGTTTTGTTCCTGCTCCACACTCTGCGTCACATTGCCACGTCAATAGGATTTAGTCTTAGAGAAAGTTTATAGGAACCATTTGCAATTTGCTATTCACAAGAATGAAGCTATTTTAAAGCTAAAGAAAACCATCTGGCAAGACAAGAGTCAATGAGTTCAAACCTGACATTTTTTGCACATTTTGGTACACAACATTAATATCGGCGGGAATCTTTTCAGTTTTGGCCCTCAGGTATGGTTGAATAGACATCCATTTCAAGGCAACACTGCACTGGATACTAACCGTAATGGAATTTTTATTGTAAATTTCAGAGCACCATTGGGAAAATATGGATCGCTAATGCAGAAGACAGACATGGGTTTTAATTGCTACACTTTCCCATGCCAGTAACCACCAAGGGAAAATTTGGGATTCAGTATACTGAGCAACAAAACATGAGTACTTGAAAAAGCATGGAACTTGGACTTGATTATAAGGTTTAAATTATGAGGTGTCTGGATGAGGAATTGGAAGTGGATGAAGGATTTTGTGCCAGGGAAGTGATTGGAAGTGACTGCATATTGGAAAGTATCCTTCAAGCAGAATTATACTTGGTGTAAGTTATTTATCTGAAAATTAGCACATTTTTAATAAATATTTTGAAATATTTTTCACTATTTACAGAAACCGCTCAACTCGACATTCATTAAATATCACGCAGCACAAAACCTCTGCAATTAGAGCTTGAAGTCCTTCCTCTTCCTCCAACAAAATCCTCAAATGGAAGATACGCAATTAAAATCTGTTTGTGAATCCAGGCATAGATCCTACATATCATTTATGACCTGTGCAATGTGTTCTGTTTAAAAGTTGGCTCATTTTTGCACGCACTTTGCATGGAATTTTGTTGGGATGGAGGTGGCCCCGATGACAGGCTAGAAAGCAGGAGGTGATGGGGAGGTGGAGGCAACACTACCTCAGCTCTATTTTAGAGCCCCGATCTGATTCTGTGATCACCAAGCAACTAACTGACTGGTGACAGGGCTCTGGTCCCTTTAAGGGTGGACAGCCCACCTTCAAGTGCTGTTAGCCAATCAGAGGGTTGGTATCTCTTCTGTCCAAGCAGTGCCACTGGGAGCGGTGGCCACTGCTGGAACTGCAGCTGGCCCAGAGCAGCATCATGGACATCACCCTGAAACCAAGGTAAATGGGGTTGGTGTCACCAGGGCCAGCCAGGCAGGCCATAGCGAGGTGGGGGCGGAGAGAGTTGTTTGTGAGGATGGAGGGGTCTAGGATGTTTCTGCACGGGCAGCCCTTGCCACTAGGGGAGCCCAGAGTGGCACACTGGATGCCCGATTGGAGTCCCACTCCCCGAGCCCATAGGAAGGCTGCCAGTTTTTAATGTGTAATCTCCCCATGTGGTGGCAAGAAGAGGCCCTTAAGTAGTCCTTAACTGGCCACAAGGGCCCGAATTGGCCTCTGGGTGGGAAGACTATCCTCAACCTTTCCCGCCGAGGAGAGAAGTACACGGTATCAGTAAGGCATCTGGCACTCCACTCCCCTCATTCCCCCATCTTCATTTCCAATCTCCTGCACCTCTCGCCTTGCAACCCACCCCCAAAGGGTGCATTAATTTTCATCCATAATTTCTATTAGAGTCTAACAAAATCATATGAAATCTTGAAGGCAATATCTTCATTTCAGTTTTCCTGAGCATCAGATTTCTTTCAGCTCTGAGAACCCTATATTTTGAAATTATAGGTTTAGAATTACTTTCAGACAGCACACGAAATGGAAGGATACTGAGTGACAGGGAGCTGAAAGATCAGTTCATATACCATGGGGTGGACTTATGACTTGCCGCATGAAGCAGACGTTGAACATTGGCTGCCCAATATAGAAACTGGCCCACTTTCATCCCCTGTGATACCAATATTTTACTTTCCCACATTAATAGTGACTCTATTAAAGAATGCAAATTGTACTGCTGAGTACATATAAAAAGTTTGGAGCGACTCAGTGGAGGTTTTAAATCACTCAGTGCATTGTGAAGTATGTGACAGCTCCAGCAATGTCCTTCCACAAGGCAAACTAAGGCATGTTTTAGCTTCTAGGGTGGCTGCTCAGATGGCTATCATAGGCGGTTTGGACACCAGAGTGGTTTCACTGATCTTATCGAAATGCATTTAAAATCATCTTCAAACGATATTCCTTCTGGGAGGAGGGACCATTTAAAGGACAAAAAAAAAACAAGAAGTAATTCCAAATTCAAGTTCAAGACAGGAGCTCGTCATCCTCCATGTTACTAAGTCTTTTTGGCTCTCTGCTCTACCCTCCTCCAACCTGTCCATTAGTCCTATTAGTGCTTGTGAACATACACACTTGGTGGTTGTCAATATATCTTCTGCTGACTGGGCAGGATTGCCTCTTTGATGAAGGTGAAGATCACCAGAATTCCTGATCTCTTACTCCTTTTACCCTTCGTGAAGTAGTTCGACACAACATCGTCTCATGCATCGTCTGCTTTCCCATGTCTCAGAACAGTACTATGCCTTCTTCCCTATATCCCCAAAGACTACACAGGTACCAGAAAGTATACAGGATGCCCTTACAATCATGATGCAGCCTATAACAAATCCCTCTAGGGCCTTAACTGCCTTCAGCCAGGAGTCACTTTAAGATCCAATGGCTTCAGGATAAATCGCCAAACAGCTACTTTCGAAACACCTGCCACTGAGGATGGAAGGAAAAGTAAGAAGCTAGACTTAAAAGGACACACTACTTTAAACAATCATGACATAGACACAACAAAAACCAAGGGACAGCTTACATATATCTATCAACTGAAGAATTGTTAGCACTGAAAGGATGGATCTTAATGCCCAAAAATAAGTGGGCTGGGATTGTGTAAGGTTAAAATGTTGAAACAGGAACCCAACCCACCTAATACCCATTCAGTTCTGATTTTAATCGATTTTAATGCGTGAGGAGTGAGTGACTAAGCTGGTCACGGGAAGCAAGCTGGTCATGTAAATATTAGAATAAGGCAGCCTTCATTTTAACAATGGTTTTATTTCTAACTCATTTTGGCCTCTATAAACTGAGCAGATGCACAGAGGGCTGAATCCATGAGGTAAGTACCTTTACAGTGTGGCTTGTGGGCCAGGAGGAGCAGGAATGTTTCCTCCAGGTCCAAGGTCCAACAAGTTACCCAGTAAATCCCTCTCCCACATGAGGTATCTGCTCTCCCCACCCCCAACTACCTTTAGACTACTTGAACACCATCAGATCCCTTTGCATTCAGGCCCAGCTCCACAATTGGGACTCCCCTACCCTGATCAGGATCCTCCCTCAAGTGACCACTTTCACTCTCCCTATTACATCTACCTGCTCTCACCCAAAAGGCCTCCAGCCTGTTAATCAGGCTGCCTAAGGACGGGAACCAATCAGAAAAATATTTAATAGCGATTCAGGAAACCTGACCTTTCAGATTTTAAGACATCAAAATAGCTGCCTCCACCACCATCCTAGATCTCTCTGCCTTTCCTTCTTTAAGAACTATTTTAAGACACAGTTTTTTCAACTTTAATTACTGCTCTTCTATTTTCTCCTTTGATTCAACATCTAGTGTTCTGATTATGCATCTGCAAAGCACCTCGGGACTTTAAAACACTGTAGGCCATAGTTGCAGTAACAATATTTGTAATCAAAGAATGCTGCTCACTAAAAATACAACAGAGCAGTTATGCGTCAGCACATGCAGACCTGCAGCTGTTTTCTTCTCTGTGGCTAGGCAAGTCATTTCCACACTCAAATATTTATGGCATTGGGTCATTTCAGGAGGAATATGTAATATAAAGGGTTAACAGAATGTATATGCTAACATAAGGGGCACATGATGATGTAGCACTGACGTCAGGCAGTCATGTGCGGGACACTGTAGGGAACAGACAGACAGCCCTGAGGGAGATGTGCCTTCCCTGGAGCTCACTATGTACATACTGTAAATAGTTTAATAAACTAGTTTTGAAGTAAATATCCTGATATGCCTATGGCTCTTTCTCACTAGAATCTTGGCCTAGCACTTTCTACAGCAGAATGTAATTGTAAGGTGATTGGTGCACATGTCTGTGCAGCTAGTGAATTTACCCAGTTTGGCTTCATGGCATGAAAGGCAAAATAAGATGATCAGTGTTATGGGTTGCTGACTTCCCCAAGGTTAAATAGATGGTGGTCTGTTGGATCCAGTGCCCTTGGTTTGCTGGGGCTAAAGGATTGGGGTTACACGCTTGTTTCGGGGCAACCGAGTTGGTACAGAGACCAAGAACATCCGGAGATCATTGTTAGGATAAACACATGCTATTTATTTACAAACTAAATTCAGCAGCTACACTTTTGTGCTCACAACATAAAGCACTATCTTCACTCATCAGTGACTAAATCCAGACTCATCACAGGGAGGTAGCCCACGCTACTTTGCTATTGGACATTAAGATCATGTGACCTTACATTACAATACTTGTCTTATAGATATATTACATCTCAGATTACTACATCCCTCCCCTTTACTGAAAAATACATTTTACAATGTTTCAATATATCAAGTTATTTACACAGATCAATTATTTACAAAGTCAGTCTCTCTGGGGGTTTCCTCATGCATGTAGGACGTCTCAACTCTACAGCTCCTGAAGTTTGCTTTGGAATCTCCCTTACTGATGCTGTCTGAGCATCTGATTCTACAGCAAGTTCCTGTAAATTTGTTTCTTCGACTATTTCAGGTACAGTCGGCCCTTCAAATACATTTGTACTTGGTTGAGTTCTTTCAACAGGAAATGGTGAATCAGTCTCAAACACTGGTGGAATCACTTCTGGAGATTTGGTTTCTCCACTTTGTATGTGATCCACATGTCTCCTTACTATTCGGTCCCTGACTTTCACATGGTAGGAAAGGGGTCCCATTACAGCTCTTATTTCACTGAACAACCATGCTGGTCCTTCTCTAAAATTTTTCAAAAATACCTTCTCTCCTACATTAAATGTTCTGCCCCAACTGTGACAATCATGTCCCATTTTCTGATTTTCTTGCCTTCTTTCCCCCTTCCCCCCCAAGTTTGGCATGATTAGACTCAGCTTCAATCGGAGACGGCACTTCATCAACAATTCTGCAGGAGTGACACCTGTTGCCGAATGAGGGGTGGTTCTATAATGGAAAAAAATCGTGCTAATTTAATCGCTATCAAATCTCCAGATAATTTCTTCACACCAGATTTGAACGTCTGAACTGCTCTCTCGGCGAGTCTGTTTGAAGAACGGTGGTATGGTGATGTTTTCACATGAATAAAACCATTGAGGCTTGTAAATCAGTTAAATTCAGCACTCGTGAATACTGTCCCATTATCTGATACTAGCACTTCAGGTAATCCATTTATAGCGAAGCTTGCCTGTTGTTGCTGAAGATGTGGGTGACCTCACTTCATATATATTCATCCATTTTGAATGAGCGTCTATGATAAGGAGAAACATTGTTCCCATAAAAAGTCTCATATAGTTGATGTGTACTCGTACCCATGGCCTTCCTGGCCACTCCCAGGAGTGTAGCAGAGCTGTTGCAGGTAATTTTTGTACTTGTTGACACTGCATACAACTTCTCACTAAGTTTTCTATTTCTCCATCCATTCCCAGCCACTACATATGGCTACATGCTACTGCCTTCATATTGGAAATTCCGGGATGTGCACTGTGAAGTTCAGATAACAATGGCTTTTATCCTTTTAGAGGAACAATCACTCGAGCTCCCCACAATAAAATACCTTCTTGGATGGGTATCTCGTATCTTCTCTGGAAATATGGTTTCATTTCATCAGAGTCTTGTGTTTGTGACCAACCATAAAGAACTTGATTCATCACTTTGGATAAGACTGGGCCTCGGTTTGTCCAATATTAGCACATATCGGTGATGAGTCCAGGGAGTTCAATAACAAGATGTATTTCTAAGGAATTGGAACATCTTCATCTTTTACTTGCAAGGGTAAACGACTGAGTGCACCAGCATTTGCAATTTGACTTCCAGGTGTGTGAATAAAAGTATGCTCTTACGCTGCCAAGATCAATGCCCATCTTTGTACTCTTGCTGAGGCTATAGGGGGTATAGCCTTATCGTCACTGAATTGCGCTAATAATGGCTTGTGGTCCATTATGATAGTAAAATGGCGACCATGTACATATTGATGAAACTTTTTATCACCGAAAATGATTGTCAGGCCTTCTTTTTCAATTTGAGAGTATTTTTTCTCTGCAGTACTAAGCATTCTCGATATATATCCTATAGATCATGTGAACCATCATCCATTCGATGGGAAAGCACTGTTCCCACTCCATAAGGTGATGCGTCACATGTTAATGTCAACTCTTTCTTTGGATCAAAATGTACAAGAAGTGAAGACTGTAGCAACTGATTCACTTTTGTGAAAGTTTCTTCATGTGGTGTTTGCCATGACCATCTCTGGGTTTTTTTTGAGTAGGTAATACAGGGGTGCCAGTTCTGTCAACAAATTAGGCAAGAAACGTCCAGAGTAATTGATCATCCCCAAGAATGATTTCAGTTGGAAGTATTCTTTGGTGCTGGGGCTCCTTTAATGGCTTTCACTTTTTCTTCAGCTGGATGTAGGCCTTGGGAATCTACCTTGTGACCTAGGTAAGTTACCTCTTTTGCCTGGAATGTGCACTTTTCCTTTTTCAACCTCACTCCAACCTGCAAAAAACATTTCAGAACTTCTTCCAGGTTCATCAAATGTTCCTTTTCTGTGAGTCCAGTCATGAGAACATGATCCAAATAAACTATAACATGGGGCAATCCCTGTAGTAAACTTTTCATGGTTCTTTGGAATATGGTGCAAGCTGGAGATACGCCAAAAGTAGACGGGTGTATTGGTACAATCCCTAGTGTGCATTTATAGTGGCAAGCTTCCGGGATGCCTTCTCTAATTCCAATTGCTGCTGGTGTGACTCATATCTAACTTTGTGTATGCCTTTCAACCTGCCAGTTTAGCATATAAATCTTCAATTTTAGGTATGGGGTGTCTATCCAATTTGGCACTTTATTAACTGCTATTTTGTAGTTCCACAAATTCTAATGCTTCGGTCAGGTTTGAGTACAGGTACAATTGGAGCTGCCCACTCTGAAAACTGCATTGGTTGCATCATTCCAAGCTTTTTCTAATCTGTCCAGTTCAGCATCTACCTTATCCCACATTGCATAAGGTACTAGTCTTGTCTTCAGGAATTTTGGTGTTGCCTCTGGGTCTACATAAATTTTTGCTTGTAGCCCTTCAATTTTTCCAAGTTCTTCCTTGAAAATTGAGGCATATTTTTGTACTAGCTCTGATAACCCATTAGTTCTCAGTTGGACAATTATAGGTCCCTTGCCTGCTACTACCATCAAGGGTAATATCACTGTTTGACCTTCAGGGTGTACCATGACTATACATAGGCCCTTGACATGTATCTCATCTCCTGTGTAAGTCTTTAATTTTTCATCAGTTTCCCCTAAATTCAGCTTACATTCCCCATGATCCAGGTATTTAAAAGTATGCTCACCAATCACCATAGTGGCTGCACCAGTATCCACCTCCATTCTGAGAGGCTTCTCATTCGCTCTCATACTTACATAAATAGGTTCTGTTCTTCCTATCTTTAAATTATACAGTAAATAGATATCAGCATCGACTACTTCAGAATTTTCAACTTCAGTTTATTTCATTGAGTTTTTGCTTTGTCTAAAAGTCTGCCTGGTTCAATCTTAACAATGTCTCATGAGGTGTCCATTTCGATTGCAAAAGAAACATTCAATCTTTTTAAACTGTGTTTCATTACAGGGCTGTCTGCTTCTACCTCTGTTACCATTATGCCATGTTTTTGCTGCTAAGTTGTCCCTCTTAATTTGTCTGCTAGTGGTGGCTCCTTCTCGCTCGGAACAAAGCTCTGCACTTTCGCACTCTTTTTGGTTGAGGCTCCCCGCCCAAGATGGAGGATGGTTTTTTGCGCTCCTCGAATGGCTTCTGAGTCTTGCACTGCACCTTCCATGGCAAGAGTGGTTTCCAATGCCTTCTGAAAAAGTAGATTTGATTCAGCCAGTAATCTCTTCTGAATCACATTTTTGTTTATACTGCACATCAAACGATCTCTAAGCATATCATTGATAGAAATACCAAACTCGCAGTATTCAGTTAATTGCTTCAGACTTGCCACATAACAAGCAAGTGTCTCCCCTGCAGCTTTATTTCTTGGGTTAAAATTAAACTGTTGCATCGTCACCGACGGCACGGGCTGGCAATGATTCTTTACGAGGTCCACTAAATCATCAAAACTTTTTGAAGCTGGGGCACTGGGCGCCAACAGATTCTGAATTAGTCCGTATGTCTCACTCCAACACTTGGACAGAAGGATCGCACGCCTCTTCTCCTCCCCCACAATGTCACTTGCCTGGAAGAAGAACACGAGGCGTTCAACATAGTGGGATCAGTTGTCCGAGGCTGGATCAAAAAAGACTCCACTCTCCCAAACTGAGCATGTTCTGAGGGGATCACTTCAACACTCAGAGAGAAGTTTTATTTTACTTACTACAATGCGAGGTGCGGACCAATTTTGGTTCTTCTGGATTCCTTTGGTTTTCCTCATTTTTTCCACAGATTTTTTGTGCTTTTACTCTCATCGCCAATTTGTTGGATCCAGTGTCCTTGGTTTGTCGGGGGTAAAGGGTCCAGGTTGCACACTTGTTTTGGGGTGACCGAGTTGGTACAGAGACAGGGAACATCCGAAGATTGTTGTTAGAATAAATACATTCTCTTTATTTACAAACTAAACTCAGCAGCTATACTTGTGTGCTCACAACATAAAACTCTGTCTTCACTCCTCAGTGACTAACTCCAGTCTCTCTCACATAGAGGTAGCCTGTGCTATTCTGCTATTGGATATTAAGATGATGTGGCCTTACATTACAATACTTGTCTTAAATGTATATTACATTTCAGGTTATTACACACCCATCTTGCTTTCCATGCTTCCTTGTTCAAGCCCTGTAATTTCCTGAACCAAAGACCTTCCACTCATTGAATGTGTGAATCAAGCAAAGGTACTCTACCCCAAGAATTGCTGGGAGTTGCTACGATGCATTCATATTTCATAATTCAGTCATCATCCTGTACTTCCGGGAAGAAAATTGCGTGAATGGATATCAAGTGGATGACAAGATGTATCACTGCTGCTATGGGTTTTGAACCCTCTCAGAATTGCATGAATAACAGCAAAGGAGCACTAAATGGAGCATATGTCTCTACCGGAGTGGACATTAAGAGAACTATAAGAATCTTAAAAGGATGTTTTCGCTAGTTAACTAGATCAAAAAGAAACTCTACAATATGCTCCAAATTGTAATGGTGAATTGCCATAAGTCATACTTCCCCACTTTCAACTAAAGGACAGAACCTTCAAACCTGTGCTCATTCTAGAACATCTCTGGCTGTGCATAAACGTGAAAATTACAATTACTTGATTAAGTTAGCAGAAAATAAGCATCATTTACCTTATATTCAGAAAATTGAAAAAATACACCCCAATGCCTATTTACTCTTAAAACTTGATTATTGATAGTGTCTGTGACCCCACCAACACCAACCACACCCCCAGACAGATGACAATTCTACAGTCCAAACCACAGAGGAAATATTTTATTATTTCTCTTTGAACTTTTGATTCAACAAGATAATGTGGCATTGTACATTCCCTTTCCATGGAAAAGTAATTAGAATTGAAGATGTTGCTTAATGTAATTTTGAAGGTTATTCGTCATTGGCAATTTACACTGTATCCTTGGTCATTTGGCCTAACTAAAAATAAGTGCCATGGCAACCAATTGAGCTAAAAGGTGACAGCCCCATTACAAAGTAAAATTTATTTTAAGCTCATTACAAACCTAAACACAGAACAAAATTATACTCAAAACAGTATTAATCACCTACACAAAGTTACTGCTGGAGCTTTCTTCATAGCTACAATCTACATGTAATAACTATTTACGAACAGTGAATTGTAAGCTGTCCTCTGAGAACTGGGCTGCTACATCAGGTTAATTCTAATTAAATGCGGATTTATTTTCAAACATATCCCAATGCCCTCATTTACGAAGAAAAGTGAATGCAGTTGGAAGTCATTGAATCAAGATATAGTGCATAGCTAAAGCTGAACACCAGCTGCCTACTGTGAAACTTAATATGGAGGAGGTGGCGCAAAAAAGTACAAGTGCTCACAGCTATTCTTTCTGTAGATGCCAATGGGTCAATCTGTTAACCGATGTTTAGAATGAGTTGCTGTGCCATGAGAAATGATGTGCCCTCCAATGCAAATATTCAATGACATAGCCTTACCCTAAGAAAGACGACCACCTGTTGAATCATCCATAGAATGCCAAGAGATCAAAGCATGGAAAGAGTCCACGGCCTTCATGTTCAAGAGAACAAATTTCAAAAACATTTTGGAGTAAAATTTACGCTGTTTGTGCATTTCTTTAAAAACAAAATAGGAAGGTTTTGAGAGTCGATATGCACAAGAGAAAAATAATGACAGCAATGGGACGATGCAACTGTGGCGTTTAAGATTCAGTTCAATAAAATTGAGGGGGAGAGAGGCATTGGATTCAGAGCATGAGACAGATATGCTAACAACAGCTCAATTTACAAAAATAAACAGTTGAACTATGTAACTATCTAATTACCTGATCTGTTTTGATAAAAAATGTAATTGCTAATTACTTCTTATGTGTATGAGAGAGACATTTGGGTCAGAGACAGGTAGTGAAAGGGAGGGTAACGGGGGTGAGAGAAAAAGATTAAGAAAGAGAGAAAGCAAGAGGGAGAATGAGTGGTGAAAAGGTGATGAGCTAGGGGGTTCAATGGAATTGAGGGATTGTGGGTTTAAAACATCAAGAGGAGAGCCGGGATTTTTACAGTTTAAAACGCCAAGAAGAGAGCCAGGGTTTTCACAGTTTAAAACAGCAAGAGGAGAGCTGGGATATTCATAGTTTAAAACAGCGAGGGGAGAGCCGGGAGCAAATGGAGAGCGGACCTGCATGAGAAGGGCAACGGTGGTGGGAGTGAAAAACCGGTGGCAGAGAGCCCCTTCAACTTGTTTCTACCTGTCAGGGCTGAAGTGTGATGTCACAGGAAAACAGGTAGGTGATTGGTGGGTAACTGTTCTGTGCCTCTTGATTGGCCAAGTGGTTTAAATCAGGAGACATTATTACAGCTGAAGAGTACAGTTAAGAAATTCACTTTTAAAATAGTTAACATCCAAATTAATTAACTAAATAGAATAGAGGTGACTAGGCAGGCAATGTGCTGCAGCTGTAGTATGTGGGAGCTGGTAGATGCTGTTGAGATTCATGGTGACCGCATCTGCAGCAAGTGTTTGCTCCTCGAGGAACTTCAGATCAGAGTTGATGAGCTGGAGTCTGAGCTGCAGACACTGTGACCCATCAGGAAGGTGGAGAGTTACCTGGAAACTGTGTTTCAGGAGGCAGTCACACCCTGTGGATTAATTACAGCAAATTTGGCCCGTAGTCAGGGATAGGAGCCTGTGACTGCGAGTGAGGTAGGTATGGGAATCCAGAATTTAGCTTTGGAGGAGCCTCAGCTAGTGCCCTTATCCAATAGATATGAGGTTCTTGCTCCCGATGTTGATGAGAGCACAGACAGCAGGGAGGATGAGCGAACTGACCACAGCACTGTGGTACAGAGCACCATTCAAGTGGGGGAGAAAAGAGAAATGTATTAGTAATAGGGGATAGCATAGTTAGGGGAATAGATACTGTTCTCTGCAGCAAAGACAGAGAGTCCCGAAGGCTGTGTTGCCTACCTTGTGCCAAGACTAAGAACATCTCTTCTGGGCTGGAGAGGAAGGATCCAGTTGTTGTAGTCCATAAAGGTACTAATGACATAGGTAGGACTAGGAAAGAGGTTCTGCTGAGGGACTATGATCAACTCAGGGCTAAATTAAAAAGCAGAGCCACAAAGGTAACAATCTCCAGATTACTACCTGAGCCACGTGCAAATTGGCATAGAGTAAATAAGATTAGAGAGGTAAATACATGGCTCAAAGATTGGTGTGGGAGAAATGGGACTCTGGCAGCAGTACTGGGGGAGGAGAGAGCTGTTCCGTTGGGATGGGTTTCATTTGAACCATGCTGGGACCAGTGTCCTGGTGAATCGTATAACTAGGGTTGTAGATTGGACTTTAAACTAATTAGTTGGGGGGAGGGTTCAATTGAAGGGAAGCTTAGAAAATCAAAAATGAACAAGAGAGCAGAGGTGCAGGGTAGTGAAGAGGCAAGAAATAATCAAAGTGTGACAGGAAGGGGCAGAAAATATAAGCAGAAGAGTGCAGCAGAAACTAGAACCAGAATGAGTAATAATGGTAAAAAGTCAAAGCTTAAGGCTCTTTTATCTGAATGCATGCAGCATTTGTAACAAGATAGATGAGTTGACGGCACAAATAGAAATAAATGGATATGACTTGACAGAGACATGGTTGCAGGGTGACCAAGACTGGGAAATCAATATCCAAGGGTATTCGACATTCCGGAAAAACAGGCAAAAAGGAAATGAGGTGGGGTATCTTTGTTAATAAAGGAAGGAATCAGTGAGGTGATGAGTAGTGATATAGGTGCAATAATTCTTTATGTGGAATCAGTTTGGGTATAAGGATTGCAAGGGCAAGAAGTCATGGGTGGGAGTTGTCTATAGGCTCCCGAAGAGTTGTCTCACTGTAAGACAAAGTATAAATCGGGAAATAATGGAGGTGCATAAGAAGGGCACTACAATTGTCATGGGTGATTTTAATCTGCATATTGACTTATTGACTGGACAAATCAGGTTGGCAGGGGTAACATGGGGGACAATTTTGTAGAGTGCATCGGGGATTGTTTCATAGAGCAATACATTGCAGAACCTGGCTATTTTAGATCTAGTAATGTGTAATGAGGTGGGATTAATAAGAGATCTCATTGTTAAGGCTCCTCTAGGGAGCAGCGATCACAACATGGTAGAATTTCAAATTCAGTTTGAGGGTGAGCAACTCGGGCCTCAAACCATTGTCCTCAACTTAAATAAGGGCAATTACAAAGGTATGAAGAAAGAGCTGTCTAAAGCAGGCTGGGAAAATAGGGATGGTCACTGGATGAGCAGTGACAGACATTTAAGCAGACATGTCATAACGCTCAGCAAAAATTTATACCAGTCAAAAAGAAGGACTCGCTCAGAATGATGAACCATCCATGGTGAACAAAGGCGGTCAAGGAGAGTATTCAATCAAAAACTAAGGCATACAAAGCAGCAAAAACTAGTGGTAGGCCAGAGGATTGGGAATTTTTTTAGAAACCTCAGCGGATGACTAAAAAGCTAATAAAGAGGGAAGAAATTGATTATGAAAGTAAACTGGCAAGAAATATAAAAACAAACAGCAAGGGCTTCGACGGGTGTATAAAAAGAAAGACAGTAGCTAAAGTGAGCGTGAGACCCTTGGAGGATGCATCTGGAGAATTGATAATGGGGAACAGGAAAATGGCAAGTAATATAAACCAATATTTCGCATTGGTCTTCATGGTGGAGGACACTATAAACATCCCAAACATATCAGATAAGTAAGGAGCTAATGGGAGGAAAGATCTTGTAACCGTCTCTATCTCGAGGGCCAAAGTATTTGGCAAACTAATGGGACTAAAGGCAGACAAGTCACCAGGACCTGATGGCCTGCATCCAAGGGTTTTAAAGGAAGTGGCTGCAGAGATAGGAGGCATTGGTCAAAATATTCCAGAACTCACTGGATTCTGGGAGGGTCCCAGCGGATTGGAAAACCGCTAATGTGATGCTCCTGTTCAAGAAGGGAGGGAGGCAAAAGGCAGGAAACTATAGGCCAGTCAACCTAATATCTGTTATTGGGAAAATGCTAGAGTCCATTATTAAGGATGAAATAGCAGGACATTTAGAAAAGCTTAACGCAATCAAACAGAGTCAACATAGTTTTGTGAAAGGGAAATCATGTTTGACAAATTTGCTAGAGTTCTTTGAGGATATGAAAGCAGAGCTGATAAAGGGGAATCGGTGGTTGTAGTGTATTTGGATTTCCAGAGGACATTCGAAATGGTGCCACATAAAAAGTTATTGCACAAGATAAGAGCTCACAGTATTGGGGCAATGTATTAGCATGGATTGAGGATTGGTTAACACACAGGAGACAGAGAGTTGGGGTTTAATGGGTCTTTTTCAGGTTGGAAAGACGTAACTAGTGGAGTGCCACAAGGCTCAGACCTAGGGCCTCAATTATTTACTATCTATATTAATGACTTGGAGGAGGGGGGCAGAGTGTAATGTATCCAAATTTGCTGACGATACAAAAATAGGTGGGAGGGCATTTTGTGATGAGGACATAAGGAATCTGCAAGGGGATATAGACAGGTTGAGTGAATGGGCAAAAACTTGACAGATGGAGTTTAATGTAGGAAAGTGTGAGGTCATGCATTTTGGTAGGAAAAATCAAAAAATCAAACTATAGTTAAATGGAGAGAGACTCTAAAAAAGTGCAGCACAGAGGGATCTGGGTGTCCTTGTGCATGAAAAACAAAAGGTTAGCATGCAGGTGCAGCAAGTAATTAAGAAGGCAAATGGAATTTTGTCCTGCATTGCTAGGGGGTTGGAGTTTAAAAATAGGTAAGTCTAGTTACAATTGTACAGGCAATTGGTGAGACCGCACCTGGAGTACTGTGTACAGTTTTGGTCCCTGTATTTAAGAAAGGATATACTGGCATTGGAGGCAGTTCAAAAGAAATTCACTAGGCTGATTCCTGGGATGAAGGGGTTGACTTATCAAGAACGGCTAAACAGGTTAGGCCTTTATTCATTAGAGTTTAGAAGAATGAGGGGTGATCTTATTGAAGCGTACAAGATTCTGAGGGGGCTTGACAGGGTAGATGTTGAGAAGATGTTTCCACTAATGGGGGAATCTCGAACTAGGGGACATAGTTACATAATAAGGGGACACTCATTTAAAAATGAGATGCGAAGGAATTTCTTTTCTCGGAGGGCAGTGAATGTCTGAAATTCTCCACCCCAGGGAGTTGTGGAGGCTAGATCACTGAAAGTATTTAAAGAGAAGCTAGATAGATTTTTGAAATATTGGGGAGTTGAGGGTTATGAGGAGCTGGCATGAAACAGGAGTTGAGGCCTGGGGCAGATCAGCCATGATCTTATTGAATGGCAGGGCAGGCTTGAGGGGCCAAACGGCCTACTGCTGCTCCTATTTCTTATGTTCTTACATTCTTAAGGCCCGACCAGACCTCCACTAGGCCTGACCCGAGCCCCTCCTTGCCAACGCCCCCCCCACCGACCCCCTCCCCCACCAAGGCCTGACCCAACACTCTCCCCGCAAAGTCCCAGCCCAACACATTCCCTGCCAAGGCCCAATCCAACCAACCCACCCCCCCAACCCCTTCACCCAGATCGGACCTGATTCCCCCCCACCAAGGCCTGACCCAACACTCATCCCCCCACCCACCAAGGCCCAACCAACCCTACGTGTTGTCTACCGGTTCACACCAGGTCCAGAGGTTGCTGTGTTGGTTGTCGACTGGGTCCCCGTCAGCAGGTGGCAATGGTGTGACGAGCACTGGATATGGGAATTTTTTGCTGCCTGTGTGTCCCTTCACTGGAGGAGGCAGTTTCCTTGGCGAGCTCGCAAGGGCAGAGCCAGAGGTCAGGAGCGCAGCGGGCTGAAGTGTGAACAGGAGAGGAAGGGGAACGAGAGAGCGGCCCAAGGTCTTGGTCGGTGCCTGGGAAACCGGCGAGGGGAACTATAGCGTACAACCAACTTCTAGACACCAAGGAAGACAATCTAGATAGAATTCCCCTGAGCCTGAGGAACCCCAAGCTACTGAAGACAGCTTTCATGATCTGGGTGGCAAGGTAACCTGTGGCTCACCTGTTCGAGTGGGACTAGTAACAGGAATGCCACGAGTGCATCGGTTCGCAATTTTTTTTTTTTGCTGAACTTCAGGTATATTTTTAAGCTTAAAACACATTTTACAAAATGTGGGGAATAGGAGGTAAAAGAGGAATGTTATGAACCATCAGCCTTCATTCCTTTGAGACACAAGGCATTCCCATTGTTTAACAAACAAGTCTGCAACACTGCTTATTCAAGATAAGGACTCATAGTTGAGCTGTCAATGCTTTTTTTGTGCTTTGGAGTGTTGAGCAACAGTCATCCACTGTAAGGGGTTTGTTTCTTTAAGATAAGCTTTCTCGTGTGTACCTATATGTTTGGTGCCAGCGCAGGATCATTGAACAGGAACCTTTGTACATTCAGAGTGTTTTTTTCCTACATTGCATATATAGAAACCAGTGCCTTGGCTATTTCCTCATTACTTTCCTTGAGCATGCACAGGGACTGCTATTTATTTTATCGGTTTAGTTTATGCCGAGAACTACAGTGATGCTGATTCATTTTGCTCCACTAGCACTTCCTTTTTTGTTCAATGAAAGAAATGTGTAAACTGGATAAAATTTATACAATGTACAATATTATTCTGTTATTAAGGTGGATTTGTGTTTTTTTAAAGCTACAGTTTTAGTAAAGATAAATATTCTGTGATTAATTAGAAGCTAATTCTTCTGAAGCATATCCTACAGCTACCTTTCTGTAGATTGACAGATGATTTTAAATCTCAGCCCTCATCAAGGCCAGAAAATCGAAAGGGAAATGGCTATTGCTTTTCTTTTGTAGTTGTAGCTTAGTGCGATGCTTAAAGTGTGATATGTGTAGTACAACATTTACAGCATGCTATCTGAAGGGCAAGGATCACAAACTTTAATATTTGAAGAAAGATAGATAGTGACATTGTATGAAATATGATTTACGAAGGAATATTAAAATAAATAATGACGTCTTCTACGGACATAACCAAAGGAAAATTAAACTGGGGATAGGACCACTAATAAAGGATAAGCAAGACAAACTCAGAAGTATTGATAGAGAAATAGCAGAAGAATTGATTAACTATTTCATTTCGCTTTTTACGAAAGGCAGTAACAAAATAGACACTTCATGAGAGGGTGAGCTTAAAAAGAATATTCATAGAGTTAGCAAAGAAAGGGAAAAAATAATTGACAAACCAGCAAAACTGAAAGAGGATAAAACCCCAGGTTGGGATGGTGTGCATTAATGCATACTCAAGGAAACTAGAGAGGAGATAGTATGTACAAAAGTTCCAGAGAAGAAAGGGTATTGCCAGAGGGCTGGCGGGCAGTGAATGCTGTCACTAAAAATAAAAGTGATAGAACTGTCTATTGATAGAGAATATAATAAAAATAGTCAACATGCACTCTGAAAGCCTATGCCTGCTTGAATAACCTGACAAAAAAAAATATTTGAAGAGGCTATGGAAAAGGTAATGCAGTGGATGTCATACACCTGGATTTTCATAAGGCCTTTGTTTTGACACCACATAGTAAACTCATGGCAAAGGTTAAGGCATGTGGATTGGGGAAAATAGCTGAATGGATAGAAAATTAGCTAAACAAATTAAAAGGCAGAGAGCACATGAAAAAGGTAGATATTCAGATTTGATGAAGGTAGAAAGAGGTGTTCCATAAGGATCTGTGTTGGGACCACTATACACTAATGGTCTGGACTTAGTAATAAGTAATTCACTATCAAAATTTGCAGATGATATTAAACTGGGAGGTATAGGTATCACTAATGAAGTAATACAAGGAGACATTAGAGAAGAAAAGCTTGTTAAGGCCGTTTTCAGGCAGAGGGTGATCACATTGTGCTGCTGACTAGCTGTGTGTTCTTGAGATGTTAGTGCTGGCAAACCAAGTATTTATTGCTCATCCTTCATTGCTCTTGAAAAGGCGGTGGTGAGTAATTTTCTTGAGCTGCTGCAGTCCATGTGGTGTTGGGAGAGAGTTCCAGGATTTTGACCCAGCAACAGTGAAGAACTGCAATATAGTTCCAAATAAGGATGGTGAGTGACTTGAAGGGAGACTTCCAAGAGGTGGTGTTCCCATGCAAATGCTGTCTTTGTTCTTCTATGTGTTAGAGGTTAAAAACAAAAAACTACTGCAGATGCTGGAAATCCAAAACAAAAACAGAATTACCTGGAAAAACTCAGCAGGCCTGGCAGCATCGGTGGAGAAGAAAAGAGTCGACGTTTCGAGTCCTCACGACCCTTCAACAGTTCTATTGAAGGGTCGTGAGGACTTGAAACGTCGACTCTTTTCTTCTCCACCGATGCTGCCAGACCTGCTGAGTTTTTCTAGGTGTTAGAGGTTGTTGGTTTCGAAGGTGCTGTGGAAGGAATTTTTGGTGGATTGCTGCAGTGCATCTTGTCGATGGTAAACGCTGCTGTCATTGTGTATCAGTGGCGGAGGGAGTAAATGTTTAACATTGTGCATTAGGTGCCAATCAAGTAGGCTTATTTGTCTTGGGTGATGTTGAACTTTTTGAGTGTTGTTGGAGCTGTACTCATTCAGGCAAGTGGAGATAATTTCATCATACACCTGACTTGTGTCTTGTAGATGGTGGACAAGCTTTGGGGAGCCAGAAAATGAGTTAGTTGCTGTCAAATTTCCAGCCTCTGACCTGCTCTTGTAGCCACAAGTATGGCTGGCAAGATGTACATCTAACCTGCACTTCTTAATGGCACCTCCTAAAGGAGAGCACCTATTGAACAGAAGCTGCCACAGACGATCTATGGAAGACTTGATTAGAGGAAAAACACAGAAACTGGAATAGCAGGAAATAGGGAAATCTCCCAGGTTTTCTGATGCAGTGATTGAGGCATTAGTCCAGGGGGTAGAAAGAGGAAGAAATGTCATGTTTCCACACAGATCCAGCATGCTCTCAAGGTGCACATTGTAAAGGGAATGGGAACACATGTCCAGGGAAGTCAATTCCCAGAGTTTGGCCCCAAGAACCCAGTTGCATTTCCAGAAGAAGTTCAATAACCTTATATGGGTGATCAAGGTCAGTGAATGCATCTTCATGTGACATCTCCTACCTTCTGTTCTAAAAACCTCGCTCTCAGCTCAATCCATCACACCCCCATCACTCACCCATCAGCAATTTCCAGCAATCAGGGCATATGCTTAATGTTTAGATACTGCACCTCACTCTTGCACACCTACCAGTGCTGCCACCTCACACTCACCTCTTATTGCTTCCACATTCCTCCAGCTATTCAGCTATGGCAGGCACATCACCTAAGCACATTGGAACACCCTCACTGGCATTCTTCCCTCTGTCTTTCAGAACCAAGTGGCACATAATAGGAGGAAGCAATGCATCACCACCAGGGTACAGGCGTATCCACATCACCTGAGCCCTATGAAGGAGATGGTTCTTTGCATTATGGTGCCAGCTGTGACTGAAGTCATTGCATCCACAATCACCACGGTCAACTTTGTCCCTCTGTCAAGGGGGAAATGCGGGCGTGGGCAGGCATGGGCGGGCGTGGGCGGGTGTGGGTGGGCGTGGGCGGGCAGCCCTCTAATTGGCGCTCCAGATTGGGGATGCGCCGCCATTTTTCATGGGTGGGCCAATTAAGGCCCGTCCAGCATGATGTCCACACGCAAACACTATGCGCTTCCTGTGCGGGGGGGCGGGGGGGGGGGGAGGTGGGGGGATGCCAAATGTGGACGTGCACTCGGATCTCCTTGAGGCTAAGTGCTGCCTCAGGGGGGTCGGTTTCCAAAGTGAAAAAGTTATTCTGTTCAAAATTTCATTTACCATATCAATGCCACATGAGTTGGGACATGGACATAACTTTAAATAAAAATGAATCTTAATTTTTTAATTCAGTCATGAAACCTCATCCTGCCCGTGGATGAGGTTTCATGCTTTTTCAGGTGGTTGCCAGCGCTCCCAACCTGCCCATCAACCTTAAGGTTGGACAGGCAGGTCCACTAATTGGTTTAATTGTTTTTTGAATGACCTCAATAGGCCGTTGACAGGTCGGCAGGCGCACAGCTGACTCGGCCATGCCCCCGCTAACCTGAAAATGCAAATGACGCGGGGTGATGTCATGAGTTTCGTCCGATGTCACTCCGCGTCATTTTACGCGTCGGCAAGCAGACCCTGACCCCGCTCGCCGACGCGAAAATTCTTCCCCAAGAATATCCAGGATGATGGCATGTTCCTTCCTTATGCCTCTTTTCAAATGCCATCTCACCTTCATCCTACTAGCTGGCAAGAAAAGCAAACTGCAGATGGTGTGAGGATGGAGCTCTGGCTTCCCCTGCCATCCGTTCCCACACACCAGCCCTTCACTTCTGCGTTTATGCTTTCAGGTTCTCAAGAATTACTGCCTGGCCAGTGAGTACAACCTCATGGTGAAAGGATGATGGCTACACTTGACCTCTGATCAAGAAACATTGTCACTTACTTATTAGGAAACAGAGATAGTTTATATAAGTTATATTGGTTTTTGTGGGTGTTAGGAATGAATTTTAGCTTTAATGTTCAAGTTTTATCTATATCTCTGTATCCGTGTGTTAAGAAAAGGTCAAGTTGAGTTTTAGTTTCACTTTAAAAGGTGCCTGCATTCCTAATGAGGGTTGATGACTGTAGGAGAAGTTAAGCAAACACAAGAGTAGAAAACTGAGCTGCTGCCTAGCAACAGGGGTCCAGAGAGGCAGGCCCCTTCCACAGACGCACACACAAGAAACCACAAACTGCAGTTTGATTTGGAAGCTGTTTAAGTTCAGTTGGTGTGAAGATAGCTGCCAAACAGGAGCCACCTGGAAGGGGACAGATAGCCAGCCCCAGGAAAATAAGAAACTGGATGGGGCAGAAGAGCAATGGGAACTAGAGATATTGGTGAACAAATCATGAAAAGCAGCAATGCAGATCAACAAAGGAATTAAAGATGCGAGCAAAGCACTGGGATTTATTTCTTGGGCTATAGTATTCAAAAATAGTGAAGTAATGTTAAAGTTATAGTGAAGCTATGTAAGGTCACAATTAGAGAACTGTGCACAGTTCTGCACTCCACATTATTAGAAGGGTATAGAAGCATTAGAGAAAGTGCAAATGGATTTACAAGAATGGTAGCTAAACTAAGAGATTAGAAAAGAGAAGGCTTGGAGGTGACAAAGGTGATTAAAATTATGAATGGTTTGGGCAGCATAGCTATGCAGAAAATGTTTCCACCTGTGAGAGAATCCAAATCTCTAGGGGCTATAGCTATATGACAGTTTCTAATAAATCCAGTAGGGAAACAGAGAGAAATTTCTTCACTGAGGGTAGTTAGAATGTGGAACTTATTATCATTGAAAGTGGTACATGAAAATAGCTTAGATGCTTTCAAAAGGAAACTAGATGAACACATGAGAGAAACGGGAATGAAAAGATATGTTGGAAGGCCGAGATGAGGTGGATGGAATTTAAGAGACTCGTGGAATATAGGTACTAGCACAGACTAGTTGGGCTGAATACTATGTTTCTGTACTGTGATTCTATGTTACATTGTAATACAGATAACAGGAATAAATAGGGGATAATTTGTGCTTGGATTTGACATTTAAGCCAGGCAATGACGATCTCCAACAAGAGAGAATCTAACCATCACCCCTTGACAGTCAGTGGAATTACCATCGCTGAATCTCCCACTATCAACATCCTAGGGTTATCATTGACCAGAAACTGAACTGGACCAGCCATATAAATACTGTGGCTACAAGAGCAAGTCTGAGGCTGGGAATTCTGAGACAAGTAATTCACCTCCTGACTCCTCAAAGCCTGTCCACCATCTACAAGGCAGAAGTCAGAAGTGTGATAAAAACAAAGCAGTTCGCTTGATCGGCACCCTATCCACCACCTTAAACATTTACTCCCTCCACAACTGATGCACAGTGGCAGCAATTTGTACTATATACACTGCAGCAACTCAGTAAGGCTCCTTCGACAGCACCTTCCAAACCTGTAAGCACTACCGCCTAGAAGGACAAGGGCAACAGATGCATGGGAACACCACCCGCAAGTTCTCCTCCAAGCCACATACCATCCTGACTTGGAACTGTATCGTCGTTCCTTCACTGTCACTGGATCAAAGTCCTGGCACTCCCTATCTAACAGAACTGTAGATGTACCTGTATCTAAATTACAGCAGTTGAAGAAGGTGGCTCTCCACTACCTTCTCAAGAGCAATTAGGGATGGGCAACAAATGTTGGCCACAGTTTCATGTGTTGGTTGCATGGCCTATCTTATCTTGAGTAACTGTGATCTGACTCAGGCAGGTTACTTCAAAATGCTTTATCAACGCTATATACGAGATGAACTATAGAGTAGGTATGTCTCTCATAAGCACAGGTTGTTCCATCTGCTCTACTGAGACTGTAGCACATGACTGCTGATGTCACAGCTACATCATGATACACATCGCTAGCTCATTAGCATAACTATTCTATTAACCCGTTATACTACACCAACCCCCAGGTATAATGTCAACTTCTTTAATAACAATGATGAATTATTTCTTAACAGGGAAAGCAAATGGGAGGTAATTGTGCAAGTCATGCATTTATTATGCTTTGTCACTGTGCTTTCCTCTTGTGATCCATTGAGCTGTGTGTCAAACTACCTAATAGCCCTTCTATTCACGTAGCAGTACCATGGAGAATGGAACTATATACCAAAGCAAGAAACTGCAGGGGTGCAGAAGCCCCACTATTTCCATCTGTGAGATCATACCCAGAGTACCATGCAAAGTTTTGGTCTCCTTATCTAAGGAAGGACATACAAGATTTGGGGGCAGTACAGCGAAGGTTCACTAAGATTGATTCCTGGGATTAGAGTGTTGTCTTATGATGAGAGGCTGAGCAAATTGGGTGCTTCTGGAATTTAGAAGAATGAGAGGTGACCTCATTGAAACTTATAAGATTTGAAGGGATCCTGATAGTGTAGGCACTGAGAGGTTGTTTTCCCTGGCCAGAGCACCTAGAATTATGCAGCATAGTCTCAGGACAAAGGGACAACTATTTCAGCTTGAGGTGAGGATGAATTTCTTTACCCAAAGGGTTCTGAATTTTTGAAATTCTCTACTGCAGAGCCTTGTAGATGTTCAGAGGTTGAGTACATTCAAGGTTAAGATAGATTTTTGGGCTTCCAGGAGGATGAGGAGATTGGGGGGCAAAGCGAAGGTCAGGCCAAAGATTAGCCGTGATCTTATTGAATAGTAGAGCAGACTTGAGGGCCATATGGCCTACTCCTGCTCCTATTTCTTATCTTATGTGACCAATTTCAACGGACCTGCATCAATGCTACTGTTCTCCTGTGATGAGGTCACTCTAATCTATATTTCCATGAGGCAGAGCCAACTATCATTTTTGATGCATTTTGTGATGATCTGGAACTGCCAGCACATCCGTGCATTATGCAACATATAAAACAAATGGACAAAATTACCTCACCATGTCCACTGATCCATGAAAACAGATCCTGCTGGACATCTATGAGTTCTCTGAATCACTCCCAGCTATCTGAAAGCTGAAACTGAGCATTATAACAGTTCCGGCTGTCTAGGCTTCTGGCACTAATCCTAATGAAATTGTGTTTCATTAAAACATTCAGTGATAAAAGAGATGCCATTTGAACTTGTTATTATTTAGTTGTACAAAAAAATTAATACTTTCCTTCACAAAATTGGCAAAAATATGACCTGATAACATCTTGTTGTTGTGCGCAGGAGGTAGCATAGCAGGAGAGCTTGCATTTACATTTAAATAGATTATCCCATTAAATAACAATCAACAATGTAACTTGTCTCTGATGTTAGGGGAACAAAACTGAAAATGAAAAAATGTTACCTAAGATTATCAGTCTGATTGTACAAATACTCATTTCAGACGATCAGTGTAGTGAGAGAAATAATTACATCTCCATTGTCCATGGCTATAAATAGGAGCTCTAGCTCTGCTGCTGCATTCAAAGGAACAGCACAACCTCATTATTATAAATTGTCATTACAACCCAGCTAATAAACATTTTCACACTACTGCTAATGGAATTACCAATGGCTAAAAGATATGTTAAAGAGACAAAATAATCTTGGGTTACAGAAAAAAAATGAACACTGATAGGAAGAAGAGCTTTGCCAGAGCCTCTAAAGTTATAGCAACAAGATGTGGTTTCACATATTATTGTGCATGCAAGTATGAAGCTGATTGAACACAAAATCCTTTAATGAATAGGTATGGAGCATCTTCTTGCATGTGTAGCAGTGGCCTTGGGCACACTTAGTAAAGCTATTCATGACACTATGCTGCAGTGTGTTTGAAATACCACATTCTACTATTGGTTTTAGCAAATGTCCTATCCAATTAGAGAATTTAGAGCTGTACAGACAGATATAGAGGAGCTTTAACACTGTACTCATGGTGGAAACTGGGCCAAACTGGAGTTAAAATCTAACAGTACCCTTCTTACTCATTTACCATCCCTCAGCCATTTTAACATTGTTGTTTTCTTGGGTGGTTGAAGATCCATCTGACTAAACAGGACTTTCATGAATTTATCTAAATCAAGATCCTATGGCATATATAGTACTCTAAAGCTATTTCAACAAATTAAATGGAGAAATATTCACCATGGATGTTCCTCTCCGTTTATCCTGGTATGCAAGAACAGGTTGGCAGCTTGTTGCATCTATGCTAATGAAACCCGGCTGTTAAAATGGACCAGGTTTCATGTAGAATCTTCCGAGCAGCAAGCCTGCAAAGTCTGCTAGGCAACCACCTGGAAGTTAAAATTCTCCTTACTGTCTTTGACCCATGTTTCTCCTGCAGGTCAATCCTTCAACTTCTGCAATTCAAGCACAGAGTGAATGAATGATAGGACTTTTCAGTTATGGCTTTTAAGGGCCTCAAGTGAAGTGGGTTGTTTTTTATCAGCCTTCCAGTGGATTACAGCAATCTCAGACAACCTGTGTTAAGTTGTGTTCAAAAAAACTAGCTGTGTCATGAAATGAAGGCTCACTTCAAAAGTTGGTCTTATCACAAATGAACAGGGTGAACAAATCACTGTAGGTAGCTGAAGTTGGTACTATACCTGATTCACAGTTGCCCAGCTGTCAACAATCTGCAATATGGAAAACATTCCTCTCTCCAGCATTACGACCCTTTCAACATCAAAACTCAATTTCAATAATTGCACTCAAGAGAAGAGCTGCAAGAAAAGGATGGAGAATTTTAGATATGAGGAAGGATTTGGATCGGCTGCAGTTGTTTTCTTTGAAACAGAGGAGATTGAGGGGAGATTTAATTGGGGTGTATAAATTATGAGGGGCCTAGATAGGTCCTTCCTATCCACCCTATTTCCCTTAGCAAAGAGATCAATAACCACGGGGCATACATTTAAAGTAATTGATAGAAGGATTAAAGGAGAGTTGAGAAGTAATTTTTTCACCCCTGTAGGGATTTGGACTCTATACTAAACTCCAAAGTAAGAAAATTTTTGTCAGGGGATAACCATGTTGGCATAAAGGACAATCACTAATTTAGAATGCAAACTAAGAAGGTTTATTGGACAATAAAGTTTGACACTTAACATTTCATTAATCGAGACGTGGCAAGATACATAAGTTCAAAGTGTGTCAGTCTGTCTTTCCCATATATCCCGGGACTTCTAGGGGCTCCTTGAACCTGGTCTCTTGACTCACGACATTCTTTGAGATTTTAGCTTAGCCAACTTAACTCTAACATACATACAAGTCCCTTTATACCTTTAAGACTTCAACCCTAGTGGATAATTTTCCAATACACAGCTTCCAGTCCAACTTAACTGCTGAAGCTACACACTTCACAGCTGCCCACTGAGTGTTCTCTCTCTCTCTCTCTCTCTCTCTCTGGTGGAAACAGCTTTCTAACAAAAACTGTTGGTGGAATCGTCTCAGGTTTGCACTGAGTGCGGTAGCGGGCGGGAAAAACATTTTACCTGCCGGCTGAAATGGTGACTTCTCACGCTGTATCTTTCCAATCCTGCCACATTAATTATGCATTCCCAGGAAACAAGCAGTTTCGATGGCAGGCGGGCTGTCATTTGCCCACCATGCCATCACCTCGCCGCTTCATCATACCGGACACTGTCTTTAAAGTGCAGCCACACGCACAACTCTCAGTGCTTCCAGTCGATGACTGCTGCACAGAAAACATGGTCACGAAAGACAAAAAGACTGTAGCACCCATGTTTAATGACATGTCCCCTGAGTGCCTTTTGGACGCAGTGGAGGCCTGTCATGATGCTTTCTACCCCTGCTCTGGCCTCAGGATGGGCAGCAACATCACCAATCCAGCTTGGGAGGCAGTGGCAGTGGAGGTCAGCACCAATGTCCTGCCAAAGAGGGCAGGCAGCCAGTGCCGCAAGAGGATGAATGATCTCCTCCGTTCCACCAGGGTAAGTCACTCTTCTCATCATGCTCAACTCACACACTCACAAACCCATCACACATCCACAGGGTCCTCACTCACTGCCAGTTCAAGGGACAGCACCATTCACTCTCTCTCACAGACACCTTCATTGTCCTCATCCCGTCCATGGGACCACTCACCGCCCACACAGGGCAGGCATATTTATCATCTGGCCTGACAGGCATCCTGCTTAAACTCTCTCCATCTCTACTATTGCAGGACAGGCTAGCACACAAGAGAGAGAGGTTGCAGACTAGTGGAGGAATATCTGAAATCAAGGTCCACATGGGCTTTGAAAACAGAGCCATCCAGCTGGCCGGCGATGATCTGGACCCTTCCTGTGCTGATGGTGAGGTTGGCAGTTCTCTACCAAGTGACGATTCAACAGTTATCCATCAGATAACCATGCTGTGAGTGATGTGTCCTGTTTCACAGGCCACTGCCATGCACTAATTATCTCTCCTTGCTTTCACAGGCACATCTGGGAAACAGCCAATGGAGCCCATGGTGCAGGGCCTCCAATCAAACCCTAAAAAAACCTCTGAAGAGGAATCGGGATGCACCCTCCTTGAAGTCCAGTCACAGCGCTCACCCACACCCTCCACCAGCGCAGAGACACACATCTCGGTGGGACATAGCTTTAGAGTGGCCTTGGGATCACAATCTTGTGAGCACATTGCACTGTCTGATCTAAAGCACGCGGCGGCAGGGACTTCCCAGGTGGCCAGTATTCGGAGGACTGCTGGAGGCCAGAAATTTGCTGAGTCTGAATCAGATGATGAGCCTCTGGACTCGGGCATGTCACAGTTGCTGGAGCTGCAAAGGCAAGCTCGGGAACATCAGGAAGGGATGTTCACTGCACTCCTCAGATTGCAAGGCACAATGGAGGAGTCCATCTGTCTTCAGGCTGAGGTGATAGTGCCGGCATTGCAACGCACCGAGGTCAACACTGGTAGGTTGGCGGCTGCCATGAAGACCTTGGTCCAGGACGATGGTCCTGCACTGCTGCGCGGGCTCAACCCCATCTCTGACGTCACAGCTGGCCTCCAACATATGTACATGAGAGGGGTGTAGGGCAGCTCAGTTTACCCTTCTCCTCAAGGAGTCAGCCAAGGGCCCTTGGGCACCCATAGGAAGCAGGACCAACAGGTGCATGCTCCAGGGCCGTCTACCCAGGTGACTCTGGGAATGTCCTGCCTACCCAAATCCCCTCTTCCAGTGGCCCCGGCAGCTCCAGCTCCACAGATTGAGGAGGGTGCCAGTGCCACACAGCAGGACCCCAAAAGCAGGCCGGGGTCCTCCAGGTCTCAACCCTCCAGAGGATGCCCACCAAGTTCATTACAGAAAGGGTTGAGCAGTTAGCAGGCTGCCTCCAACTCTGTGTATGTCCGGGGAACACCAAGACCTGGATGCAGCGTTAGGAAGGTTACGAAGTTGTAGTTGCAGTCTGGACACGGGTGTTAATCATTTGTACATAATGCTCACTATTGTAAATAAACTCTCAAACATGTCTCTCTGCCTATGGCTCCTTGTTCTGATGAGAAGTGTACATGTCACTCAAATGTGCACCCTTTCTGCACAAGATAAAGGCAGGTATCTTGGTCCAGGGCCTCTTCCCTGTGCTTTGTGCAGCCTTCAGACCACAGTGATGGTCCGGCTTCACACTCACTGCACACATCAGTGATGCCTGCACCTTGATGGTGTTTGTCATTGCTGCCAGAATGTTGTGGGCAGGCATCACAGAGTTCCGTCATTCTCTCTGTGTGCTCTCAGCACCTTTAAGGTAGGGCTGGCCCCCATCTCTTCAGCATCTGTGACCAGTGATGCTGTGCTCCTGAAGAGCTCAGGTGCTGAAAGCTGACAAAGGATCAGGTTTTTTTAAAGTTCCATGGCTGTATCTCTATGATATGACCCTGATCACAGAGCACAAGTGAGCTGCCCTCAGCCAGACAGGAGTCAGACATTCTCAGAGGCTATGTGAAGATCTATGGAGTGTCCTTACTGCATGTCATCATCATCTTCCTGCAATTGAACAGCTATTATGCCCTCCACTGTGTCTCCATGACAGGAGCATTATCATAGGCTGGAGTCAGACTGGAGTCAAATGTTCATAGATGCAATGTGCTGTTCTATAGTGTCTCCCCACTGCATGTCACCATCATCCTTCACAAAATTAGCAGCTGTGAGGGCCTCCCGAGCATGCCTGACCAGTGCAAGATCATCATCGCTGTCATCAACGCCTTCGAGGACCTCTTCACCCTCATCACTGTTGATGTCCTTCTCATCAAAGGAGACCTCCAGCTCTTTCACCTCTTCCTCAGCCAGCTCCTCTCCCCGTTGCAGTGCCAGGTTGTAAAGGGCGCAACAGGCGATGATGATGCATGACACCCTCTGTGGACTATATTGCAGGGCTCCACCAGACCGGTCCAGGCACCGGAACATCATTTTCAGCATCCCAATGGTTTGCTCCACCAAGTTGTGAGTTGCAGCATGAGCCACGTTATACCTTCGCTCTGCTGCAGCCTGAGGCCGCCGCACACGTGTCATCAGCCATGTCCTCTGTGAGGTGCCCTTGTCCTCGAGGAGCCATTCTGCAGCCTCTGGGAACCCTGGAAGATGCCAGGGATCGGTGATCAACTGAGAATATATGAGCCATGGACACTCCCTGGAAACCGTGCGCAGACCTGCAGGATGCGTTTGTGATGGTCGCACACCAGCTGCACATTCAGCGAATGGAAGCCTTTGCAGGTTGACATAGTTGACCGCTTGTTGCGACGGAGATCTGAGCACCATGTGAGTGCAGTCGATGGCACCCTGCACCTCGGGAGACTCGAGATCTGGGCAAATCCCAGGGCTCTTGCATTCTAGTTTTTCTGGACCCTGGTGAAATGCACAAAGTTGTGTGCCCTCACGAAAATGACATCTGTGACCACATTGATGCATTTGTGGGTGGAGGCTTGTGATATCCCACAGAGGTCACCTGTGGAGTCCTGAAAGGAGTCACTGGCGTAAAAATTGAGCGCCATGGTCACTTTCACAGCCACTGGCAAAGGATGCCCTCCTTGTTCCTGTGGCACCAAATCCTGCAGTAACTGGCAGATGTGACCAAACAGTTCCCTAGATATGCGCAGTCTTCGGCGACACTGGTTCTTGGTCTTTTGCAGGAATGAAAGGCGGCGTCTATATACCCTGGGTCTAGCTGGGAGCCGACCATCGATTGCTCGCTGTGACCTTTAGTGGTGTGTGCAGGAGCCCCAGTCGCCCCTTCTTCCTGAGTGTGCTGCTCCTCCCTCTGCACAGCCAAGTGCCTCAGTCTTTCTCTTCTCCATCGTCTTCACTCTCTGTATGCCATAAGGCATACAACTAGTTCTCCAGGCTCCATGCTCCTGATGTACTCCTCCTGCAGGATGAAAGAGAGAGATGCATGGATTAGCTTGGGTGTTCTAAGAACCTTAAGTCTGGAGGCCCCTTGATGCATCCTGGATAGTGCAGGCCACCATTTGGATAGCCAGAGTTTAGTGCGCTGCCGACAACCCCACCCTTCTCCGCCCCACTCCTCTTGACCAATTAGTGGCAGCTTTGCCCACTGGACTGCGTGCTGTGCTCTCAGCTCAGGCGCAGGCATTCTCCTAACCTACACTGCAAGGCTGCGCTTTTAGCTTGAATCATGGGGGAGACTGGTGTAAACCTCAATGATGACATTGCAAGGGGCTGTGAGCGCTTCCACCAGTGACTGCTCCAATACCAGCTTTAGCAAGGAGATTGTACAATGTGCCCAGTCATCCAACTGTTCTGCAGTCCACTAAAATGCTCATTAGTTTGCAGTCTGTGCCCGAGGAGTGAAAAGTTCTGGAGCACTTGCTGGCACTTTCATGCCTCTACATTGCTTGAGCGAGTAGATAAGCTAGAGGCCCAACTCCACTAATGTCAATGTGGCTGTGTCTGAACTGTCTCAGCTGCAGAGGAATGGTCACTTTATACTAGGCTCCCTTATGCGTGGCTGCTTCCCTCACCCCACCCTGCACGTGCTTGTGCACTACCCTCAATTGCAGGGCACCCCTTGCATGCCCCCCCAAGTCGCTTCAACCGCAGAGCAGCCCTTGCCCCCATGCCCTCCACGTCATCTCAACCTTGAAGTCCAACAGACAACCCTCGCAAGCACTGCGGAACATTACAGTGCACTCACCTCCGGGTTCTCCTCAAAGTGCAGCCTGCAAAGTGCACGCCTTTTATATGCTGTTGTGAAACATGTCTGCGTGCAATCTTGTGGGCGCATGGTCCAGTGTGCAGGGATGATTCCAGCCGGCTAGCCTTATAATTATATGCAGATGTATTACAATGAGTTTCTTGATGTTCAACAGTGGGAAATGCGGCCCGCCATCGATGGGCTGAGCTGACAATCGTAAACTGATTTCACGATGGTCGTGAAACCAATTTTGATTTTTGGCATTCTTGCCATCTTGTCTGCTCATGCCACCTAAAAGGCCCGACGCCAGTGGGCATGGAAAATTCTGCCCTGTGCCTTTCCCAAAATGACTAAGACTGTACTTTACTACTGATTCTCCCAAACTTGACTTTAACTGATTAGACGATTTCTCGGCAGTTAAGCAGTCATATGTTTTCTATTCACACTCTCTTAAGGCAATTACTTTAGCCCCTGCAATTCTGCCTATACTGGATCCACTGATCTCTAATATTGGTTTCTTATGGAAATCCTCAGCCCTATGACAGTTACTTTAGTCACTAACAAAGCCTAATACTGGGTTCTTATGACAACCGCTCTGCCCATGACAAAAACCTGTCAACTGGCAATGTCCTACACAAATGCTAATTCCTTAATAAGTGGCCTGCTCCTGGCAAGTGTTCTCCCAGAAAGTGCCCTACACTTAACATCTCGCTGCTGACAAATGCCACCCAGCAAGTATCCTGTGACAAATGCTAACCTTTGGCAAGTGCAAAGATTCTAAGTGATGCATCTCTATTTTAATAGCCTTCTTGCAGGTAGCTTTGCAACATTTAGCCCAAGTATGTGCATCTGGATCAATACAACTAACAAACACAACATTTGCACCTAGCATCCCCACAACAATCTAATCTTAATTTGTATCTCTAACCGGAGATCCTCAGGACATTCTAGGCCCAAGACCATTCTTCTAGCCAATCAGCTTTGCAGACGTGGCATCCCTTCTAACTGCTAAACTATAATGTGCTTCTTTGACTGGAGGCCCTATAGTCCTCAAGCCACCTTCCTGGTCAATTATCATTGTAGCTTTGGCTTCTCTTTACTGCTAAGCTAGACTCACTGGAGCCCAAATGTGCAAATTTGTCCTACGTACAACTTCAGGCCACTCCCAAAGAACCTATGTGTTTTTCTTAAAGTTACATCACAGTATTTGACACTTGAAGAGAGGCCAAATTTAAGACTTTCTTAACACAATACCCTAAAATTCACAAATCATCTTAATAATATATACACATTAAGGCTTTTCATCACTCAGTTTATATACAGTGTCATGATGATCTCACTTGAGCATTTGTGATATTAATCTTTAATTTCGTTGGCTGATCAAACATATATTGAACTGCTTAAAAAGGACTTCTGAAAAGCAAGCAATCCAGTTGACTTAATATGGCTGCCGCACGTCTCCTGACATCTATGTTACATGTTGACCAGTTTTCTGGGAGGTTCCAATGTGGAATACAATTAAGACATGCACAGACATCCTCCTATGGAATTTCACACCAGCTGATGTCAAGAACTACTTCACATTTTTTACTGAAACCGTACTTGGCCTCATATTTGCATTTTTATAAAGCTACCTCTCAAATGGAGACAGAATGTCTATCAAAACAATAACTACATGGAAAGTGTCATCAAGGCGGAGAATGGATCATTCAGAAGTTAATGACTGGGACATTACAGAATCTAATCACTTAGGCCATGGAACAATAGCCATGGTCTGTCAAAACAGGAGCAAATCAACTACCTTCTGAAATCATTGTGGGGAGAAATGTCATGTGACTGGAGTAACCATTTTTTGAAATCTATTTTATTACAATACACAAGCTGCTAAGAGTAGTCTGTAAGAAACCTGCTAATGGGACAGTAATACTCCCACTTTCCCCATCTCTTCCAAGCTGAAAACCTTCTCTCTATTCCAGTTTAAAATCCAGCACAGAAAGACAGAATTTCCATGAAGAGAAGCCTGAGGTACAAAAATCATTGACTTTTGGAAAAGTCAGATAATGCTTAAAAAAAACTGGCTTCAGGAATTGCAGTTTACCTGGGTTTCAACTCCACTGAATTTCCAAGACCACCCTGGAGAAAATTCTGCTTCAGCCACAGATGCCAGCAAAGGACTCATAAACAGTGAACACTCTATTTTTTTTTCTTTTTGCATTGAACTTTAATTTGACTATGAAAGTAACTTCCTGCTGTACAATATGTAATTCTGCATGCTTGTGTGTGTGGGTGTCTGCTGTTGCAAAGGTGGAGATGTGGGTTTACATTTTTAAATATTTTTACATCTTTACCTGGTTGGGTTTTTAACTCAATAAAAACTAATCGCTTTTTTGTTCTAAACTCAAGAAAGCCTGCCAGGCTAGCTTCTTTGCAATCAGCATGTAGGCAGTTAAGCACAGCTATTAAGCAAAATTACAGAACATCCTGTTATGATCAGACTTGGAGTGATAGAATAGGGGAATAATTTTTACCCCTCCTCACGTGGCCATAACAACAGTACAATTTGATAATTTAAGCCAAGTTAACATATGTGCCATCGAGGTGAAGTCTAACACCCAGATGGTGGTGGAGTCTGGAAGTCAATTCTTGAAAGGACATTGGGGCCAGAAGCCCTCATTGCATTGTTACGGACAGGAGGGAGTTTAATTTAAATAGCCCCGATTTTTCCTCTCTCCACATGTCCATAAACACAAAAGCGTTTTGAGTTTCATTTCTCACTTTATAAGCGGTGCTGTATTTCCCAATCACACAGTTTTGGTGTGATCCAATTTTCTATTAATAACCCCACAGCAAACTCATGATAAGATGAACTCAAAGAGTTAGTTTATTTGCACACACTCAAAATGCAGCTGTCAGTGTGGTCGCTATGCAGCTCCATGTACATTCATACAATAAAAGAGGGATAGAGAAAGAAAGATTTACAGGGCAAAGACCACAGAGAAAAGAATTATTGCTTCACGTGAGTGCAGAGTCCAGAATAAAAGCCCAATGGTGTATTCCTTAACAGTGCTTGGCAGGTTGAAAACTGATGCTGGATAGTTCACTTTTCCTGTCGAGATGACTTCCATGATGAGATAGGCATGCAGAGACAAATTAGTCTTGTATCAGTGGTATAGAAGTTCATAAGTCCCATTAGAAAATGGTGTAAATGGGACCAGGCATTCAAACTTGGACAGAGCCCCTTTTCTGTGCTGCTGCTAGGTAGATGGAAGATGGCAGAATGCTTTGTAGTACAACAAGACTGTATAACTAGTTCTCCTGGCTGGAGGTTCATGTCACATGTTTCCCATCTCTCCATACCACCTTTGAAAAAGGACATGTATTCCTCATCTGGATCTCCAAGGTTGTTAAATGTCCCAGCCATTAAGAATTGATGGGAAGGTTGCAGGTCTCTTTGTCCTAGCAGACTAGTAGACTCTGGTTGACCAGCCTGGGTTATGAAATGCAGATGGCATTTGTATAGTTCCTTTGAATTTGGTCTCTGGAGCACACAGGGGGTCATTAGCGTCTTTTCAGAGATAATGAGGCACAAGTTTCTGGATACTGCCAAATAGCCCCTTTTGTTCAGAGTCCCTGACAGACATAGCTTTAACATTTTTTTTAAAAAGGTCTTTGTCCAGTTTTTAAAATGTTAGAAATTAGCTATAAGTATATATAATATACACTATATATATTTTTTCATAGAAAATGTAGTGTAAGGTCTTAGCCCAATTACTGCATTAAAAAAATACCTGTATTGGATTTGAAATGCTGTAACCTACAGACCATTAGCTGGAAAGTGGGGTTAGGCTGCATAGTTGTTTTTCAGCTGGCACGGACACAATAGGCCAAATGGCCTCCTTCTATGCCATAGATTTTTTTTATTTCAATGTATTTAGATAGCATCATTAAGATAGTGAAATGTCCCAAGGTGGTTCACAACAGCATTACCAAACAAGATTTGACAGCGAGCCGCATAAAGGTATATTCGGAGGGATGACCAAAACCTTGGTCGCAATTAGGTTTTAAGGATTTCTTAAAGGAGTAGAAATAGTTAGAGAGGCAGTGGTTAGGGGAGAAATTCCAGAGCTAAGGGCCCAGGCAACTGAAGACATGGCTGCCAATGATGGAGTAATTAAAATTGGGTATACACCAAGGCCTGAATTGGAGAAGCACAGAGATCTCAGTTGGTTGTATGACTGAAGGAGATTACAGAGGTAGCAAGTGGAGAGGACATGGAGTGATCTGAAAATAAATATAAGAGCTTTAAAATTGAGGCATTGCCAGGCCAGGAACCAAAGTTGGTCAGCGAACACAGAGGTGATGGGTGAGTAAGTCTTGGTGTTAATTAGAATATGGGCAGCAGAGCTTTGGATGACTTCAAGCTTATGGAGCATGGAAATTCTAAGGCTGGCCAGGAGAGCATAGGAATAGTCAAATCTAGAGGTTAAAAAGGCATGGATGAGGGCGTAAGCGGTAGAAATCTGAGATAAGGTGGGACAAAGTAACAGAGGTAGAAGTAGGCCCTCTTAGTGATAGAACAGGTATGGAGCCAGAAGTTCATCTCAGGGTCAAATAAAACATCAGGATTGTGAATGGTCTGTTTCTGTCTCAGATATTGTCCAGCCAACTTATTTCTTTCCACATTCAAGCAAAATGCTTCATAATTAATTGAATCTCCTGAAATGGCACCTTTTTCCAGATGAGAAAGAGGCGAGTTGAGCCAGCAGCCAGAGATTTGGGGGAGGGGGAAACATAAATCATTTATACTATCTACAGTTCATCCTTATATACCAAAATCCCCATGGTAATAGTCTTTGACAATGTTCCAGTGTTCACAAGAAGTCCTTAGGTGCTCTAAGCTTCAATCCCTTATGTACTTACAGAACTGCCACTAGATTGAAATAGAGGTTTTTTATATGTAAGAACATGCAGTTATTGTTTTGGAAGCAAGGAACAGGATTTCACCTCATACTTTGTGTGTTACGGATAAAGCCACTGGCCTGACCGAGAATTCTTTAAGCAATATTGGGTGACTTTATAAATGAACTCCTTTTCTGATACTTGTCCAGGAATTGCAATTGATAAGTTACATGAGGAATTAACAAAGAAGTTTAGAAGAATAATGTGAAATGTCACATTATTATTAATAGTGTTATTTGGGGAATAGTGTTATTTGGGGAATTGCTTTTGCCAAACATTTTGCTTTACATTTTTTGTTTCTTTTCAGATAAAAATGCCTTTATAGGACTTCAGCACGTTTTGCATATCTTTCAGGACCTTTACACTGAACACGTGGCAATTCAAAGATAATAGTAAGTCAGCGGGGTATATTTTTAAATCACAAGTACTTCCTGTCTTCACAACTAATAACTAGAGAAGAGGGAACTCAGTAAAGTGCATACCGCTGCCACTCTGTTAACTCAACATTCTTGCAATTATCAGCTCTTCTTGGGCGCTTTCCCCTGCTTGGTTAATGCACTTTAACTACAAAGCTGAAAAGAATAAATACTTTTATTAAGTGCTTCCATTTCACTGAGGAGGCTTCATGCTAATCCATGTCAAGCAACTTGCTCTGAAAATTCTGCTTACATTTTGACAACTGTGACAAATTCCACCACAGCAGCTGGAACAATCCACAACACTCCAAAACAATCACCAACATTCCAAATAAAATAACCAAAAACATTCTAAAAAAAAGTCAATTCACCTTATCTTTCAATATTAACAGATCCTTTTAAAAAATCCAGGATCTGAATTTGCAACCATGCAAAACCTAATCAGTTCTTCCTTGGGCCATACCCAATCTGTGTACCAGATTTTGTTGTAACCTGCCCATGAGTTATTGAGATGCATTGCTTACAAACAGACTAACAGGGACGAATGGCAGAGGTAACTAAAACTCAAATATTTTAAACTACTGTTTTTTTCCAACACTTTTGGATCCATAGTACTGCTGAAAGCAATTTAACTTGTCAATTTAGTTTGAAACAAGCATGTTCTTCCTTTCAAATAGTCTGACGTACCAAGAATATATGTGGTTAATGATTAGAATTTTTCAAAGAGAAGCACGTTTACTTCAAAGGTAGCTCGCAGATGATATGAAATTCGTCTTAGCAGATAGCTTAGAAAACAGTGGTCAATTGCTACAACTCCAACTAAAGCTTAATAATCTTGCCATAAATAGAAACTTCCTGGCAAATGTTATCAGATTATTGAGAAATGTAGTAGATAGCATAATTATGCATTCCACAAATTGTACTTATCTAATTGACTAAGGGACTGAGATTCAAGCTTTCACTAATTTTAATGAAAAATAATAAAAATTAAAAAAGTAATGAAATTAGACCAAAGAGGCCAGCATTTCATTGGAATACCTCTTCTGAGGTCCTGTCACCCCTAGTGCAGAAAAACCTGGCCTTCCACACCAATCCCACTTGTGATGAAGATGACTCCCCCTCCCCCAGCATCCCCATGAGAAAAAAAGCCTTAGCAACTCTCCCTTCACCATTGAAGATTAGCTCAGCCTCCCCTTTTACCATCACTGAGGGCATATAGATCATCATCGCCAATTAAACTGGAGCTATCCCTCTCCCAGCTAGCAGAAATTCAACATTAACCTTTCCATTCCCCACCATCTCAGCTGAAATCTGTCCCCAACCCTGCTTCAGACCTATGCCTGCCCTCTTGAGTACTAGCTCAATCTCACTGATTGTAGAACAACTTGTTTCCCTTCCAACACTCTTAGTCCTGAGTCAAAAACCTACTCTACCATCAGCAGTGTGCCACAAAATACTTGCCCATTGATCCTGGATCTCACTCCTCCATTCAGCCATCCTCTGAATATAGGTAAACCAGAGCCTTCCCTCTTATACTCGAATTCCAAACTCCGATGGGAACCAGTCCAGATGGGTTCACAACTCAGTACAACTCAGTATTCTTTTTTAATCTTTATTTATTCCGGATAAAAGCATCAATTCACTGTATCCTTTAACTTCAAGCAGCATTCACATATACTGTTCTCTTTAATTCTCTTTAATTTCAATCACCATTCAGAGGAGTATGTTTCCATCTGTACAGGTGATCAGATTCTTCCGCAGTTCCCTTGCAAGTTGCCTAAGTTTATCTAAATGCACACTTCTTATAATACAAAGATCAAAGCTGGGATAATGGATTGATATACTCGCCTCTCAAATTCCCGATCCCCTGTCTCACCCCTTTGAGAGAACCATCTTGATTTGATTACCTCTCCCACCCTTGGACAGTGAATACCAATATCAAACAAATGTCCTCATTCTGTTTGATGATCAATGATTATCACACAAAGGTATTTTGATGGGGAAAGTTTCTGAGTTCATCAGCATTCTGAAAGTTTGGTGAATGGATTTTATTCCAACAGCAATTTTGACATTAACATTTCCAAAGGCCAAGGGAACCATTCCAGACTTAGTGGAACCATAGTTGATACTTGTCATTTTGATTTGCAAATCTTGTTAATAGCTTAACCAAAGAAGTTCAATGACCAAGACATTAAGATAAATTTAAACAAACACATGTCACTGTGTGGTTTGATTACTCTAGCTATTTTCTTGGTTAGCATATTAATGAAACTAATCCATCAAGTCAGTGTCTCTGCACAAATAATATCCTTTCAGGACACAGTTTATTTTTAATATTCATTTGAAACTCCTGTTCATTCCTCGATGCATGCTGGGATGTGACGTTTGGTCAATTACTTATTATTGGTCAATTTACAAAACTGCCTTTATGGTACTGCCGCTCAACCCTTTCATATTGGCTTACATTAAATTAAATACATTCTGCTTCCAGGACTGGCTATACCTCCTCTTTCTTTCCTCATCTTCTAGCCCTCCCACCCCACCCCCACCCCCCACCACCCCCCACCCCAGCCACTTCGCTCCTGTTTTCCTCCACAGCCCCAAACTCTTTTCCCATTCTCTCACTCTCTTCCCCTCTCAGCTGTCTTCTCTCCCTTTTTTAGTACATTCCCACTGCCGCCGCACACCCTCTTCACCCCAGGTTCAGTCCAATTATCTCACCGCTTTCTAATTTGCTTAACTCTTCATATGCAATGCCACAGGAGATCAATCAGCAACAAGAAAAGTAAATTCATTGTGGCGTTATAAAACTGTTTTATATCTGAAATGACTTTACTTATTGAGTGGACTGAATATAAATATAAAGACTGAACAACAACATTTTAAATGACTTAAACAACAGATTTTAAGATGGTTGAATATTTGCATTTGCTGTACCCTACAAATTTCAAAGCCATTAGAATGGAGTCAGGCTGTCTAGAGATAGCCCACCAGAGACAATAAACTTAGATGAATGTGAATCACCCATCCCCTGAAACATCCATGAAACATCCAGACGTCACCTGTGTATTCAGCTAGGTGTCAACCAAGCCCTTAGGCACAATCACTTTGATCAATGGACCTCTGCATGAAAATGGAACTCCTCCAACCATAATCTAATCATTTCTAAACAATGATCTGGATTAAGCTTGCTATGACTATGTTTGAGTAACTGGTCAGTTTGTGAGAAGAGAACATAATGAGCAAACTAACCCTCCTTGGGTTTTAAGAAATGTTTTCTCCAAGCCAGCCAGAAGAAGAAGAGAAACAGTCTGGGTGTGAGACTAGAAAGACCCTAAGTGAGAACTCTCTCTCCCCAGCTATCCTGCAGGCTTTTGCTCTGCCTGTGTATTTGACCAGCTATATGCTACAAGGAGCATCTAACAATATTAACCCAGCTTCTGCTAACCCCAGAAGAAAAAATTAAAATCATCCTTCAACATCTTTAAATCGTCTTGATGCAGAATCTAGAAAGACCATCAAGCTCAGTCTGAAACCATCCAAGTCATCAATCTACAGGATCCTTATACAACTGACTTTTTTTGGACTCAAACAATTTAACCTATTCTTCCGCTTTGTAACTTACTTCTGTGTGAATGCTTAAATGTATCTGCGAGTGAGAGTTGGAGCGTTTTTATTATTATATTTAGATCGGGTGTTAGCTACAATAAATACTATTCTTTTTTTAAACTCACAAGAAAATTTGTCTGTGTGTGTCTTCTACGGTCACATCACTTAAATAGTTAAACATTCATTAAATTGGCAAACAAATTCTTTTTAAAAAATGCCTGTTGCAGTCAACCAAGGGATGGAAAGAGAGGGGGGAGGGTCATTCTCCCACTTCTCAAATTATTGTAACATTTGGAAGAGAGTTCAAATAGTTTGGCAACAGTTTGAAGTTGATAAATGAGCATTTGATTTGACTGAGATTGTCTTAATGTGCCTCTGTCATTTGATGTTTTAGGGGTGATATATTGTTGATAATTAAAATTAAAATATCAATGTAAAATTTTGCAAAATTTAACAAGAAACAGGACTCCAAATCTAGAATATACCATTCCTCAAAATTGAAATCAATTGTATAATACGCAACAGTTGTGCCTATAAAGAATGTATATGGAATATGTAAGTGCATTCATTTATGGTGAATTAGTTTCAACGTTATAACATTGGCCCAGATTTTACTTTCAAAATACTGGTGAGAATAATGATGCCCATCATTATTTATGTGCTAAAAGCCCAGTGACTTCCAATGAGGGACAGATGCAAGGTTAAATACAAACGCTTGCTGTATCTGTAGGCCATGCCATCAGAAATAAATTACATTTTTGGTCTACTTATGCTTTGCAATAGGCATGATCCAAGTGAATTATGCATTATCATATTTTATTTTACAACATCAATTGGGCATCTTGCTATAAAATCTTTTCCTGGATCATGATGTGCTGAGTATCAGTTTAGTCCTCACCTTGCTTCTTTGTGTTAACTAGTCATGGGTATTATGACATATGTCATGCCAGTGCAGGTATGAAGATATTACAATTTTTTAAGAAACTCTATTCCTTTTAAAATAGAGCCTGATGAACTGTAAGATGGCTGTCAAGGTGTCATCTGAACTTTGCAACTTCAACAGCCTAGCAGGCTTTCTGGAAAGTTCCAAATTGGATTCTAATGGACAGGGGTCTCCCTTGAATGGAGATGCCTAGACAGCACTCTTCTGCGGAATGTCACACATGCTAGTGTTAAGGTTCACACAATACACTCCCAGAATCTCTGACTCCAAGTCAGCCATGTAGCAAAGAAGGGCTTTCAAAACTGAGTATCCACAATGAAGTGCCAAAGACCACTATCTGCATTCTACTGTCTATCAATGGCTTTTGATTAAAACATCTTCTTCACTATGAAAGACCATCATTTGCCTTCCATCGCGTACCAATGGCCATTCATTTAATGTTCAAAACTGCCCTCTGATTTTGAAATCCTTCTATGCAAAAACTGAGAGATTGGGTAGTCTTCAAAATACCAGCAAAAACACACAGCTGCTAAAGAAGGGCTGTGTCAGATTGCCATTTCAAGACCTCTGAGGCTTAAAGTCGTTTAAAAGTTTCCTCCAACCTATTTAGCTCCAGGTTTGCCTGTAAGAAATTGGGCCTCCAATTAAAACAGCCATGAGGGTCTGTCTACACAACCAGCTGAACAGTCTTTACTTTACTTTGAAGGAATCCTGCAGTTAATCCAGATTTGACCCCAGCCATCTGAACTTACCTGGACTTCAATTCCAGAATGGGAAAAGCACCCTCCTTCACTGGACTCTCAAAGACACGTGAACTGTTAACTATTCTGTTTGATTTTGATATTTGGCGAGGTGCACTACTGTCTTTTATTGTATCTTTCTTGGGTGTGTGTTATATCATTGACATAGCAATTGACCTTTCCGAGCATGTGAATAAAGAACACTCCTTGTTTAAATCCATGAAAGTCTGCTGCTGGTGACTTTTAAATTGACCACATACTAACAGGGGTGGAGAGGGGATGTGTTTGGGAACACACATCAACCTTATCAAAATTAAACTACACTGATCACGGACTGAAGGGAAAAGGGAATTGAGGGTTTCAGTGTAAAGACTCCCAGCCAATAAGGATAAAAAAGACGGAATTAGTTCAGTTGGGGAGAGGGGTTTGGGGAGACAGAACCTAGGGTGGAATCTTGTGCTGCTCCTGGGGAAAGAAGGTGGCTAGGGGAGATTAGTTGAGTGGAAAATCAGCTTCCTCATGGCAGGATGAACTTTTGTGATTAAGTTCAGGGCAGTTTGAAGGCGTGTCAAACTTCCTGACAGCAAGTGTCAGGAAGTACATTTGCGTGCATCTGCATGCCATGCACGCTCATTAAAAGGCCAGCTCACCAGAATTAAGTTCCTTGCCCAATTAAATTATCAGCGCGTGAGCAATATGTGCCTCCAGATTTACGACTTCATATAAGAGATGTGCAGCAGGCGAGGTAGTCAACTTGCTGGAGCTGGAGTGAATAGCCACTGTTTTTTTCCTCCTTGGGGAGCAATGTTCAATGTGGCAATGATCGTGTGTTGGCAGTGTAAGCAGCACGAGGGCAATGAGATTGTCCAAGGGAGGGAGGGAGTCTGGGGCAGGAAGGGAGACAGGGAGGGAAGGTGGGTGTGCAGGGATGTGAGAGGGAAGGAAGGGTCTTGCATGTTGTGTGTGGGGGTCCTGTGAACGGATGGGGGTGCAGGGTTTCCTGGCAGAGATGATCTTAAAGGGCAGTGTTGGAGCTGTCTACAGTGTGTTTCTGGGGTTGAACTGAGGATACTAGGCAGTGGAGGGGACAGTCACAGTAAGAGCGGAGTAGGACACAGTAGGGTAGCAGGTCCAGGGCTATGGTCAATAGCTGATCTTATGGTGGGATGGGGAGGGGAGGTTTACGGAACAAAACATGTGGTGTGGATCATGCTTGGGCTCAGGGTCAGGGTGGGCATGGTAATGACAATAAGCTCAGAGGGGAGAGAATGTATGTGGAAGGTGATGGTTACAGGCTTAAGAGTAATGGGGGGAGATCCAAGAGTAACAGAGGGGAGAGGAATGGTTATAATGGGTGAGTCCAGGTGATGGGAGGTTAGTGGATGACAGGGGGAGGATAGAAGATTGTGCAGTGGTTCTGGAAAGTTACACACACCATTTTCTCAAGGCTCTTCTTCACAACACAGTTGCTCTGCACATGTGAATCCTAGAAGGGAGGAGGGTCTTTTCGGGTGTGTGGAGTCCAAGTGAACACAATTGGCTGACCAAAGGGACACCCTAATAATCATGAGTGGACTGCGTGTGAACCATGCTCAAGTGTGTTCACCTCTCTATGGTGAAGCCCACATGGCAGCAGGTTTGCTCCCTGACTCGTGGGTCTCATAACATCAAGATCCCAGCAAGATGGGGAGCTGCAGTAAAGTCTGCACTGAAGGAAAACTCGAGTTGACCAAGGTAGTGTGGGAGGAATGGAGGGACAGAGGCAGGGGTTAGCAGCCCCGGGGTTGGGGTGGGTGGTGGTGGTGACAACAATATGCCAGTTTAGAACCTCAAGGGTCCCGGGTAGACAGTCATGGCCGATAATGGGCTGGGTGGTACGTCTATGATGGCAAGGCAAGGGTATCTCGAATGGCTCTTGAGGATATGGGGGGAAGCCCAATAGTTTTTGAGGGAGGGTTCATGGACATGGCTTTTATTACCCCAGTCATTGCAGCAGTCTCCATGCACATAGATGTAGGAATGAGAAGAGAGCTTATCTGTGGTCCTCTGGGATGGGCTTCGCCATGGTGGGTTGGGGGAAGGCCAGGGGTAGACTGATGCTAGCTGCAGGGCTTCCCATTGGCTGAAATGCTCAGGGCCAGATTCAAAGAACATGTTTACCAGACGGATGACTGGATCACTTCAGGCATACATGATGCTGGTTCTAGGCAACCCTGCACTTCTACTACCAATGGTCCAGCTGAGGAGGAATGGTAGGGGCACGACATCCTGCTTGTCCCTGCTGCAGGATTCATCATGCTCCACACATATACGTATCTGAGCTGACCAGTGCGAGATCGCACGTGGCCAGTTACCCCACCCCCAAGCGGTAATCACTCTCACTTCCGCTCCCACCTCTCAACTTACTCCAGATCGGAATATTCTGCCCTACGAAGAGAAGGTGTAGGCAGCAAAGTAATCCCTGCTACTGTCTTGTTCATGCTGCACTTTATTCTCCAATTGCCATGGGTGAACCAACCACACATATTTTAAGCTCTAGTCTGCATGTCTAATTGATCACTGGGGTCTGGGCTGGCTTCAGCTTGATACATGGTTGGTTTAATTAAGTAGAAATTGTCTAAACAGCCATCAACAAGGAAGAGAAAAGCTGATCCTTGGTAACACTTAAAACATGGAATCTCTTCTCAAGGCCAAGTACATAAAAAGCTAGGTTTTTTTTTGGCTGTTTGTGCTTCTTTTAAAGCAGTACATGTTTGACATTTTTGACCATTTTTCCACAAAGTATTTCGATAAAAGCTACATCCTAAATGAGTTTTATTTTTAAAAAGTACATCTGCACAAAGCACAAAGATGAAAGGTGATTGGAATGTTAAAGCCCTGAGCATTGAAATCACTTCCTCAAAGACCAAAAATAATAAGCAATTTGTTACCTTGCCTTATAGCTGCTAAACAGCTCACATCCATTGTGTTGGGACATCCATGCTATCAGCAGCTTGGCAGGGATTGTCTGGAACAGATTCACTTCTCTGGTTGTGAAGATAAATTTGGGCCACAAACACAGGCCTCTAAGTAGGTTTTTTTAAAAAGGATAAAGCTATTCGGGTAGGCTTCCCAGCCTTTGAAATTTAGAATGTAGGAAGTTATTTTATTTATGTTGTAAGAGTGGCTGAGTTGCTACGATTAATGGTAGAGTTGATCTGCAGACTCTTCTCAGGTGGAAACATTAAGTTTATTTCCAACATACTCAGCAGCAACTACATGTGTGCTTTCAACTCCAACTCTATCTCTGCACTGACTCTAGAGGTAGCCTGCACTACATTTCTATTGGTTACTACAGATCATGTGATCTTCCTTAACAAGCATTGTCCTTAAAGGAAAACAAAAACAAAAATACCTGGAAAAACTCAGCAGGTCTGACAGCGTCTGCGGAGAGGAACACAGTTAACGTTTCGAGTCCGTATGACTCTTCAACAGAACTAAGGAAAAATAGAAAAGAGATGAAATATAAGCTGGTTTGGGGTGGGGTGGGGGGGGGGGGGGGGGGTGGGGGGTGGGACAGGTAGAGCTGGATAGAGGGCCAGTGATAGGTGGAGATAACCAACAGATGTCATAGACAAAAGAATAAAGAGGTGTTGTAGGTGGTGATATTATCTAAGGAATGTGATAATAGGTGACATTAAGGGTAGAAAGCAGGACGAGCAAGGTACAGATAGCCCTAGTGGGGGTGGGGTGGGGGTGGGGGGGGGGGTGGTGGGGTGGGGAGGATCGAAATAGGCAAAAAGGTAGAGATAAAACAATGGATGGAAATACATTTAAAAATAGTGGAAATAGGTGGGAAAAGAAAAATCTATATAAATTATTGGAAAAAAGGGGGATCAGAAAGGGGGTGGGGATGGAGGAGAGAGTTCATGATCTAAAATTGTTGAACTCAATATTCAGCCCGGAAGGCTGTAAAGTGCCTAGTCGGAAGATGGGGTGCTGTTCCTCCAATTTGCGTTGAGCTTCACTGGAGCAATGCAGCAGGTCACGGACGGACATGTGGGCATGAGAGCAGGGTCAGCACTCCAAAATATACATGATGAAAATGCTGTCCACCGATTTTTATTTTTGTTTTATTGCATCACGGAAAACTCATCCGCCCTTGGACGAGGTTTCATGAAAAATGTAAAGGCTGCCTGACCGATTCGTCCATCCGCCAACCATAAGGTTGGACGGGCATCGTAAAATTAAAGACAATTGCGCTGTTAATGACCTTAATTAGCCTCTTAATTGTCAGCAAGGGCACTCCTGACATTTGCGCGCGCCCATCGGTTGAAATGTCACATGAGCGCCGGATGACGCCAGAGTGTTCCCCCAATGTCATCTCAGGCGATTTTGCACAGGAGCAGGTCGGGCGTGCGCCCACCCAATCAGCGTAAAATTCTGCCCTATATATTTTAAATATTTTGGCAATAGAATTGGAGGAAGATGAGAATTATTTTATGCAGCAATTTGCTGATTTGGAATACTTTATCTGGATGTGCAGTGGGAGCAATTCAATGGTAATTTTCGAAAGGGAATTAGATGCATGGTGAAAAAGAAAATCGCTGGGCTATGGGGAAATGGCACTAATTGGGTGTCTCTTTTACAGAGGTGACAAAGGGCAAATGGGCCAACTAGCCTCCTTTTGTGCTGTGAAATTCTATGCGAGGATTTTTAACCCCACCAAAAGAGGTGTTTTTGGGATAGGTGGCAAGTAGAAAGGCTAAAGATTTCAAATATAAATCCAAACATCCACTTCTCATTTTAACAGAGGTGGGACAAAGGGTCGTCATACAATCCACTTGCAGGAGGCAGGTCAGCCTGTAAAACCTGTTAAAGAAGCTGTGAGCTATACTGGTTCACTGATGTTAGTTGTGTTTCCTTGGCCTTGGGGTCTTGTATTTAAAGTTATCTGAGGATCAAGCTTGGTTCATTTATTTAATGGTGAATGTGGCCACTAGTATACAGATTTGTTGGAGGAGTTTATAATTTGAATGTACAACCTTGCAAAACAGTTTTGCAACACTGCAATCCACCATAGAGTATGCAATAACTCTTGGGATAACTGCAGCAAAGCACCTAATATCAGACATCATAATCACAGTTGGTTCATCTACCACTGATGCTCAGGCTGCTGCCCTGGTGCAATGGTGCATTTCTTCCAGCTTTAAAAGGCTCTGAGGAAACCATGGGGAAATTGATCTCATTGGTGCTGGTCACATCAGTGGCCATGAGGGAAGCAACCAGCAACAAGAGCAATAGTACAGCCACCATAGGACACCATAACATACCACCGCACCCCCCACCCCCACCCTCCCCACACCTCCACACCCCCCGCCCCCCACAACCACACCCATACGCACACTGATTCCTTCACAGGAACCATAAAGTACACAAATCTAGACAGACATGTTTGGAGCCTATAACTGGTCTAAGTCCACACCCAACTGTCTGAGATATAGGGTCATCTCAGTCCAAGAGGCATAATAATCTACTAACTAACAGACTTCTTCCCAACATAGCATCTGGACAAAGCCCCAGATTATGCTAAGAGGAGATACATCAAAGTATTGCCAAGAGAAGAACTGGAACTCAGAAGATTTACTAGAATGATACCTGGAATGGGCAGGTTGTCTTATGAGGAAAGGCTGGATGGGCTATCTTGTATCCACTGGAGTTTAGAAGAGTAAGAGGCATCTTGATTGAAACATATAAGATCCTTGAAGGGTGAATGTGGAAAGAATATTTCCTCTTGTGGGGGAATCTAGAACTCGGGGGCCACTATTTCAAAATAAGGGGTCACCCATTTAGGACAGAGATGAGGAAAAATGTTTTCTCTCAGGCGGTTGTGAAACTTTGGAATTCTCTTTCTCAAAAGGTGGTTGAAGCAGAGTCCTTGAATGTCTTTAAGGCAGAAGTAGATAGATTCTTGATAAGCCAGGAGGTGAAAGGTTATCGGAGGTAGGCAGGAATATGAGGTTAAAATCAGGTCAGCCATAGCCTTATTGAATGGCCAAGCAGGCTCGAGGGGCCAAATGGCATACTCCTGCTCCTAATTCATATGTTTGTATGCATGGAGAATTGAACAGTTGATAAATGTCTCCCCTTACCATCGGAAGTTCCTTTGTAAATATTATTTGACTAATTATATATGTCATAAAGCTGTATTTTAGGTAGTTATGAAGCAATTAACAAATTTACAAAGCTTGGAAAGAATACAATTAAAGATTTTTCAGTTTGCTTTGTTCATAAAAAAAGATCTTATGAATATTTTTCTTGGTTGCTATTAGTAGTTTCAAGTTCATTAAGTTTTTCTTTTCAATTGGGAATTATGTTGACCATTGGGTTAGAAACTGACTTTGCACCTCTGGCTCTGAGGTTCTGTGGTAACTGGGGGAATAGTTCTATCAATCGGGGGTCACGTAATGCACTCCGGGGGCTCCGACCCGTGAGCTGGTAGTGCAGGCAATCCAGGGGGCAGAGCTTCCTGACGAGAGTCCTGGTCGAGCGTGAAAGCATTTTTAAATCTCTCTGTAATAAAGTTTAACTGTTTCTTGATGAAACCTGTCCACTCCGTCGAGTCATCACAATTGGCGACGAGGATGGGATCAGCTCCGACTCTGCACCTCGCCCTGTAACTGTGAGTACATCAAATATTTTTTAAAAAGCTCCTCACCGGCCATGCCACTCTTCAGCAGAATCGATCCATGTGATGTGACTGTGGAAGACTGGAGCCGGTATGTAGAGCGCCTCGGATTTTACTTTGTAGCAAACAAGGTTACCATGGAAGAAAAGCAGAAAGCGATCATCTTGAGTGTATGTGGCAGTAAAACATACAACCTCATTCGTAACCTGATGGCTCTGAGCGCGCCCAATTCCAAGTCCTATAATGAATTAGTGGACCTCGTGAAAATACACTTCCAGCCAAACTCACCCATAGTAACACAGCGTTTTAAATTTAATTCCAGAGCTAGCGGTCTGGGTGAGTCCACCTATGTTGTGAACCTCAGTTAACAGAACACTGCGACTTCGGGGACACATTATGCTGCAGGACTGATTGGTTTGTGGAGTTAAAGACGACACCATTCAGCACCGTTTACCCGCCAAGGTCAACATCGACTTTAAGCGTGCCCTAGAAATCTCCCTAGCCATGGAAAGTGCTGCCAGAGACTCGCAGGCTTTACAGCACTTGGAAAATGGCACCGTTCTTCATGTTAGGCAGGAAACTACTGCCAAGTGTGCTGTGAAAGCCTGACCCTGCAGAATCAAAGCACAATTTAATGTCCGCTGTGAGAAACATTAAAACGCCCAGCAGCAACATTTCAGCATCGACTTCGAGACAAAGTTGCTATAGTTGTGGGGGGTGACCACGGAGCGGATACCTGTAAACTCAAAAAGGCGGAATGCCATTAGTGTCATAAGAAAGGTCACATGGTTAGGCAATGTTGGACATTAAAGCAGCCTGAAAAACAGCAAACATGATAGAGGTAACAGGTACAACAACGGCTGAAGCTGCTGCTCCTGATGTTTACTCCTTGTATAATGCGTCTGCTTTGAAGACCGAACCTGTTACTGTAACATTACAAGTTAATGAGAAGCCACTGAAAGTGGAAGTGGACAAGGGTGCCTCGACCACGGTGGTGGCAGAGAACACTTCCAGGTACCTTAATGAAGGAAGACAGCCAATAAACCTGGAGCGGACAACAGCTAAATTAAGGACATACACGGGGGAATTGATTCAGGTAAAGGGCATAATCCCAGTCTCTTACAAGCAACAGACAGCCCAGCAGGCTGTAATAATTGTGAAAGGAGAAGGACACAGTCTTTTAGGCCGAGAGTGGCTACAGAAGATCAAACTCAACTGGTCTGAGATATTTCACCTAAAATCAGACGGAATCCTAGAATTTCTAACATGGTTTTTCGGGATGAACTAGGGAAGTTAAAAGGCATGCAGGCCAAGATACATGTGAAGCCACAGGCAACACCTCCCTTCTTTAAGGCAAGACCTGTGCCTTATACATTGAAAGTAAAGGTTGATGCGGGGCTGTGCCAGTTAGAAAAGATGGGCCTTATCCAACCTGTTCAACTCTTGGAATGGGCTGTGCCCATAGTTCCAGTGGTTAAGCCGGAACGCATTATACGTATCTGTGGAGACTATAAATTGACCATAAATAAGGCAGACAAACCAGACAATTACCCTATTTCAAGGATAGATGACTTATATGCCAAACTGGCTAGAGGCAAGTCCTATACGAAATTGGATATGAGCCACTCTTACCAGCAACTAGAGCTCAATAGCACATCGATGGAATACTGAGCCATTAACACACACAAGGATCTCTGTCAGTACACCCATCTACCCTTCAGTGTTTTGTCGGCGTGTGCTATCTTCCAGAGAACAATGGAGAGCCTTTTGCAAGGACTTACAAGAGTAATTGTATATCTAGATGGTGTCCTCATTGCAGGGTTAACTGAGACAGAACATTTGACCAACCTGGAGGAAGTGCTATGTAGGTTCATGGAAACCCACGTATGGTTAAAGAAAGAAAAGTGCACATTTCAGGCACCAGAAGTGACTTGTCTAGAACACAGGGTGGATGCCATGGGACTGCACCCGGTAGAAGATAAAGTTCAGGCAATAAAAGATGTGCCATCACCATCCAATGTAACAGAACTTAAGTCCTTCCTGGGCATGATCAACTACTATAGTGGCTTGTTACCAAACCTATCAACTGTGTTGGCACCATTACACTCGTTACTAAATAAGAACCACCGTTGGTCTTGGGGGTCACAGAAGGAAGATATCTTCATAAAAGCAAAGGAATTGTTGCATTCATCGTGCCTATTGGTACACTACGATCAGTTGTGAGCTGGTATTAACATGTGATGCCTCTCCCTATGGGGTGGGAGCTGTGTTATCCCATAAAATGGAAAATGGGTCTGAAAGACCCTTTGGCTATGTCTCAAGAACCCTCTCCACAGCCAAGAAGGCCTATTCCCACCTTGAAAAGGAAGATTTATCAATGGTACTCATGGTGAAAAAATTCCACCAGTATCTGCATGGTCGCCATTTCATGATTGTGTCAGACCATAAACCACTAATGGGTTTATTCAGCAAGGACAAGGCCATTCCATCAATAGCATCAGCAAGAATATACGATGGGCACTGACATTACCTGCGTATACTTATATGTCCTGGCGTACACATTGCAAATGCAGATGCACTCAGTCATCTCCTGTTGCTGGACAGTATTGTGCATACTCCCGTTTCACAGGAATTAGTGCTATTATTGAATTTCTTAGATCCTCCACCTATGTGTGTGAAACAAAATAGAAATTGTAAAAAAAACTAAAGGGGGAGGGAACGTGGTAACTGGGGATAGTCTCTCCCTTCTATCATTCGGGGGTGACACGATGTACTGCTCCGACCAATGAGTTTGTAGCGTGGGCAATCCAGGGGTGGGGGGTGTGGAGCTTCTGAGGAGAGCCCTGGTCGAGTGTGAAAGCACCTGTAAATCTCTCTGTAATAAAGTTTAACTGTTTCTTGATGAAACCTGTCCACTCAGTCGAGACATCACAGCTTCAAAATCAGGCCAAATTAAGCATCTTCAATCTGCTGACTGTGAAATGAATCTCAGTCATCTCAATCTTATTCGAAAACAGAACTATTATTAACTCAGCAATGCTTGGCAGTTTCATTCATAGGGATGTAGTGACGGAGCGCTCTTTTAAAATATCAAGTTATGTGCCCTTGAACTGGAAGATAGTTCTAGACCCCATTAACATCTCTCATCTTGATGAACACAAAAACTTTTTCACATTTAACACTTTCCTGTGATTTATCATAAGGGTACAAAACAAATTTGCTTCTTCGTGACTTCAGAGGAGTTTCTGATCAGACAATTTTGGCAATTTTCTCTATATGAAATATTATACAAAGGATATCCGATACAAACAGCAATATAACTTCTGGTATATGTGAAGCCAGATGTTGTTTCCTAATGGTTTTTAGTCATTAATCTTCTTTGACTGTTATCAGAAAAAGTAGCAACAGTATGATTAATTAGTACAAGACTTTAAAAGTGGATAAGATAACATTTTCCATCCATGAATGAAAGTACAATTTTAATAGATATTACACAGCGAAGTGGACAGAAATTGGGTGGCATAGCATATTGCTGTTATGGTTTTCAAAAGGGAGTTGGATTGCTATCTGAAACGAGAATATGCAAGATTATGGGGATAAGGCAGGAGAGTGGGACTAGAGACCCAGTGTAGACTCGATGGGCCGAATGACCTCCTTCTGCAATGTGAAGATTCTGTGATTTTTAAAAAATTCATTCATGGGGTGTAGGCGTCACTGGCTAGGCCAGCATTTATTGTCCATCCCAAATTGCCCTTGCTCAGAGGGCATTTAAGAGTCAACCACATTGCTATGGGTCTGGGGTCACATGTAGGCCAGGTAAAGACAGCACATTTCCTTCCCTAAAGGACATTAGTGAACCAGATAGGTTTTTACATCAGTCGGCAATGGTTTCATGGTCATCAATAGACTTTTAATTCTAGCTTCTTTTGTTATTGAATTCAAATTCCACCACCTGCCGTGGTGGGATTCGAACCCAGATCCCCAGACATTACCCTGGGTCTCTGGATTACTAGTTCAGCAACAATATCACTACCACTACCACTTCTGACCTATTTATATTTATATGCAGGAAAATCCATTCAATTTAATAATATGAGCTGAAATAAAGATCATATTCCTCATTTTGGCAAAAATGCTAAATATTGTGGGGAAAGAAACCTGAAATAAAAACAGAACATTTTGGAAGCATTCAGCAGGTCAGGCAGCTTCTATGGAGATAAAGGAAAAATATTTCATGTCAATATATGTCTGACCGACCTACCGTTTCAATACTTTCTTTTTTGTTTCCTTATTATAAAATATAAATCACATATTGAAAAAATACGATTAATGAACAAACTTTTTAAAGCAGATGTTACTAGTGAATTAACTCCAGCCCAAGGCAATGCACTCAAATGTTAGCAGTATGGGCGAAATTTGCTTTTTCCGTGTGATTATGGTATATTGTCAGCAAAATGCTTAATTGCTTCTCAAAATATTTATTGAACAATTTTTTATTCATTTGTGAGATGTGAGTGTCACTAACTAGATCAGCATTCATTGCCCATCCCAAATTGACTATGAGAAAGTAGTGGTGAGCTGCCTTCTTGAACTGCTGCAGGACATCTGGTGTAGGTACACCCACAGTGCTGTTAGGGAGGAAGTTCCAAGAGTGGCCATATAGTGTGCAACTTGGAGAAGAACTTGGTTGTGGTGATGTTGTCATGAACCTGCTGCCCTTGCCCTTCTAGGTGGTAGAGGACTTGTGTTTTGAAGGTGCTGTCGAAGGAGCCTTGGTGAGTTGCTAGAGTGCATCTTGCAGACGATATACACAGCTGCCATTGTGCTTTGGTGGTGGAGGAATTGAATATTTAAGATGGCGGATGTGGTGTGATCAAGTAGGTTGCTTTCTTGGATCATATCAAGCTTCTTAAATATTTTTGGATCTGTACTTATCCAGGCAAGTGGAGAGTATTCCATCAGGCCCCTGACTTGTGCCTTGTAGATGATGCACAAGCTTTGGGAAATGAGGTGATGCTTACTCACTGCAGAATTCCTAGCCTCTGACCTGCGCTTGTAGCCGCAGTTTTAATATGGCTGGTCCAATTAAGTTTCTGGCTGATGGTAACCCCTAAAATGTTGAGGATTCCGCGATGCTAAGGTCATTGAATAGTTAGGTTTTCTTTTGGTGAAGGTAGACATTTTCTGGTACTTATGTGGTATGAATGTTGCTTGTCTAAGTATTGTCCAGGTCTGCTTCAGTATCTGAGCAGTTTCTGTTGGTACTGAACACCATCCAACCATCAGAGATCATCCCCACTTCTGACCTTATGATGGAGGGATGATAATTGATGAAGTAACTGAAGATGGTTAGGTCTGAGGAACTCCTTCTGTGATGTCCTGGGGCTGAGGTGATTTGCCACCACCAGCCACAATCTTTCTACTCCAACCAGTGGAGAATTTCCCTCCCCTGATTCCCATTGACTCCAGTTTTGCTATGGCTCCTTGATGCCACACTTGGTCAAACGTTGCCTTGATATCGAGGGTAGTCACTGTCACCTCACCTCTGGAGTTCAGCTCTTTTGTCCGTGTTTGGACCAAGGCTGTAATGAGGTCAGGAACTGAGTGGCCCTGGCAGAACCCAAACTGAGCAGGTTATTACTAAGTGCCTCTTCATAGCACTGTCAACGACTCGTTCCATCACTTTGCTGATGTTTGAGAATAGTCTGATGGGGCAGTAATTGGCTGGATTGCATTTGTTCTGCTATTTGTGGACTGGACATCCCTGGACAACTTTCTACATTATCGGGTAGATATCAGTGTTGACTCTGTACTGAAACAACTTGGCTAGGGGTGCAGCTAGTTCTGAAGCAAATATCTTCAATACTACTGCTGGGATGTTGTCAGGGCCCATGTGCAGAGATGGAACAGTGTGGCATTTAGTAGCAAGGAAAATATGGGGTAATTATTTAGTCCTTATGCAATTTTAATAGCTTTGGATGTACACATGAAAGAAAAGTTTTCATCAAATTAATAACTGTGTTCCTATGTGGTGCATATTTCCTATAATGAGCACTGAACTTTCTTTTCACAACAGTTTTGGAATTCACTTTTGCCAACCATAACACAGTACACCTTCTCTCCTACTCTCATCATTTTCAATCAGGTAAACATTAACATAATATTAATAACAATATTGACAACATTAACACTAAAAAAATTATGAATTATGCTTCCAAATGCCATTCATAGTTTGCTTCTATTGTGTGTACATCCAATGTTATTAAAGTTTTAAGTTGCACCGGGACTTTATAAATACTCTGTACTTTGAGAGTGAAACTAGATATAGGTTGAGGCATGAAACAGATGTCAAAGTATTGGACCACCCTTATATACTCCGCGCCAAATTCTGTCTCATCAACATTAATAGAACTAAATATTGGGCATGTCATATAACAGTCAACGAATGAGATCCCACATGTTTTTCTCCCTTGTCAATGTCCAATTTCACTCTAATTTCCTTGGTGGTTTACTTGATTAGGAGTAGAGAGAAACCATTTATAAAGTTGCTGCTTCTGTGGTGGGAAAGTTTATTGTGCTCTAGTTTCAGGGCCAACTGATGTGGAAGAATGTCCAAGTTAGTTCCCTGGCAGCTTACTAGAGAAGACTTATGCATATCTCTTGATAGTCTCCAACTGTTTGGTTCAAAAGTGTTAAAGCTGTGGTAATCTAAATCCAACATGTCAATCTCAAATGTAAAGATGACAAAATTGAGAATATTTAATGAAATTCCATGTAATAGGTCAGTAAAACAAGGTTTGTTGTACAACAAACAGTATTGTATTACATGACAGAATGTTTGATGCAGTAATTGTCTGCCTAGTTGCTGCACCTCATATAAGTAACTAAAGAAATCCTGACTTTCCATATGGATACATGGTGCTCCACACCTGCATGTATACATATATATTGCTACTTCCTTCTGTTTCATTACCGTTCACAGCAAGACAAGCACAGAGATAAAAACAAAAAACTACTGCGGATGCTGGAAATCCAAAACAAAAACAGAAATTACCTGGAAAAACTCAGCAGGTCTGGCAGCATCGGCGGAGAAGAAAAGAGTTGACGTTTCGAGTCCTCATGACCCTTCGGCAGAACTGAGTAAAGTTAGGAGAGGGGTGAAATATAAGCTGGTTTAAGGTTGGGGGGGGCGCGGGTGGGGGGAGAGAAGTTGGGGGGTGGGTGGTTGTAGGGACAAGCAAGCAGTGATAGGAGCAGATAATCAAAAGATGTCACAGACAAAAGGAACAAAGAGGTGTTAAAGGTGGTGATATTACCTAAGAAAATGTGCTAATTAAGAATGGATGGCAAGACACTCAAGGTACAGCTCTAGTGGGGGTGGGGTGGAAAGACTGACAGGGTATTACAGTTATAGATTTTAAAATAATGGAAATAGGTGGGAAAAGAAAAATCTATATAAATTATTGGAAAAAACAAAAGGGAGGGGAAAGAAACGGGAAGGGGGTGGGGAGGGGGGAGGGAGTTTAAGATCTAAAGTTGTTGAATTCAATATTCAGCCCGGAAGGCTGTAAAGTGCCTAGTCGGAAGATGAGGTGCTGTTCCTCCAGTTTGCGTTGGGCTTCACTGGAACAATGCAGCAAGCCAAGGACAGACATGTGGGCAAGAGAGCAGGGTGGCGTGTTAAAATGGCAAGCGACAGGGAGGTTTGGGTCTTTCTTGCGGACAGACCGCAGGTGTTCTGCAAAGCGGTCACCCAGTTTGCGTTTGGTCTCTCCAATGTAGAGGAGACCGCATTGGGAGCAACGAATGCAGTAGACTAAGTTAGGGGAAATGCAAGTGAAATGCTACTTCACTTGAAAGGAGTGTTTGGGCCCTTGGACGGTGAGGAGAGAGGAAGTGAAGGGGCATGGGGAGGTGCCATAGGTGGGGGTTGAGGAGTAGGGGGTGATGGAGGAGTGGACCAGGGTGTTCCGGAGGGAACAATCCCTATGGAATGCCGCCGGGGGGGTGAAGGGAAGATGTGTTTGGTGGTGGCATCATGCTGGAGTTGGTGGAAATGGCGGAGGATGATCCTTTGAATGCGGAGGCTGGTGGGGTGATAAGTGACAAACACACATTATTGTCATTTAAATCTCATAGAGATCCAAATGGGTTCCCAGGTTCGAGGAAAGCTTATGTGGTCCCATCATTTAAAAAAAATATAACAGACCATGGGAATTGTAGATCTGTGAATTTGTCTTAATTATAATGGAGCTGCTGGACAGCATTAAACAGCATATGACGGACGATCATTCAGATACCCTCAGCTTTAGGAAATGTAGGTTCTACCTTACCAACTTGATTGAATTCTTTGAGGTAATGACCAGAATAATAGATGAAGATTGCACTGTTCATGTTGTATACCTTGATTTCTAAGAAAAACTTTGCTAAAGTGCTAGATATAAATTTGCTCACATCATGAATCTCACATTAGCTTCACAAATGTCTAGGGACGTCATTTAGCTCACTTGGAACTGAAAAAGAAATCAGCGTTTTCCATCACATCAAATATCCCTGCCAGTTTGAGTAGTCATCATTTCAGCTTAAATTAAGGGTGAAATCTTTGCAGAAATATGATATCAAAAACCAAATTTATTATTAGATTATTTATCAGATTCTTTTTTAATGGTCACAGCATTCAAGCAGAATTCAGGTCAGTTATTAGTACTATTTCTGAAAACTGTACAGAATGTACATTAAAGTCTAGCATGTCAAGTCAGAGACATGCATAGCTCAGGAAGTCTTTAGTATGCATGGTTTGATCGCTTGCATAGCATGTGCATAGGGAACCCATCTACAATATAATTCAAAGTATTTGACATATATCTCTGAGTCAAGCCAATTCACTCAATTCCAAATATTCTGTGTGATTTGAGTTTTTGCTTTTGATTGACATCTGCCTCTGGGGTGAAGATGGATTCATCAACGAGAGGGCACAGTGATTCAGTTATTCATTGTAGCTTTGTGATTGAATCTTGGTGTTGAGGAGCTTCTAATATGATGGTTATGTATGGCTTCTTGCACTCAGCTCAGTAGTCAATTGAAATCCTGAGTGGAGAAACACTGGGTGAAGCAGAAACCCTGTGGTTGTAGTTCACCATGTTGGAAGTCTGCAAATGTGTATAATGACTTGACGTACCAGATAGGTTTCCACTTGAAACATAACTTTATTACAGAGAGCTTTTTCTGAAGCTACATGCTTGAACCAGGCACAGGACAAGAAAGCCGCACCCCCCAGATTACCCGCACTTAGGGCTCATTCGTTGAAGTCTACAAGAACAATCATGTGACCCCCGACAGGCAGTAGGAAAAGGCTATACCTTCAACCACTACATTTCCTCCCCCTTTAGTTTTTTTTTAACATTTCCTATTTACAAAGAAGATTTTAATCCATGACATATACATATATACAGGTCAGGTGATTAAGTCTCTGAGGCGGTTTCCTTATTCAGTTAGAGCGGCGTAGCTCTACCACTTCTTTCACTGGATCGACATGATCAGGAACTGCAGCATCAGGTACATCATTAGAACGTAGCAGTTCAGGGTTTGGCAACTCTACAGAGACATCGGATATGCCTATTCTAGATTGATCTGTCACCTAGGGGATTAATGGTTCGACGTTAATCACAGGCAGAATAGCTGGCTGTTGGAATGTCTCTCTACTCCTAAAATGATCCACATGTTTTCAAATAATTCAGTCTCCCACTTCCACCTGGAAGGACAAGGGACCAGTTTCTGAGACAATTGTATCAGGAACCCAACAAGGTCCACTTCCAAAATTCCGCATGAAAACTATATCTCCTACAGTAAATCTTCAAGCTTTGCTATGAATATCGTGATTTAATTTTTGATTACTCTGATTCCTCTCCACCTTCCATTCTAAGTTTGGAAACACCAGACTTAACTTTGTATGTAGGCGGCGTTTCATCAGATTCATCAGTCTGAATTCAGACAGTGTTGAACCCGTTGTTGAATGAGACATCGTACAATAATTGAGAAGAAAGTGGGAAAGTCGAGTTTCTAGTGTGCCTTCGGAAACCCTCATCATTCCTGATTTGAAAATTTGCACAGCTCTTTCAGCTAACCCATTTGATGATGGATTATATGGCGCTGTTTTAATATGTTTGATTCCATTTAAGCTCATAACTGTCTGAAATTCTGCAATGGTAAAGACTGTACCATTATCCAAAATGATGACTTCCGGTTGGCCATGTATACTATAACATTGATGCAGCTTTTCAATAGTTACGCTCAGTGTTGGTGATCTGATTTCATACACATTCATCCACTTAGAATGCGCATCTACAATCAATAAAAACATGGTCCTACATAATCAATATGTAGTCTAACCCAGGGTCGACCAGGCCACTCCCACAGATGCAGGGAAGCTGAAACAGGCAACTTCTGTTGTTACTGACAGTGGAGACAGTGCAGATCATGCTTCCAATGTCACTGTCAATGCCTGGCCACCAGAAATAGCTTTGCACAAGCATTCTCAACTTCAATATGCCTGGATACGCACTGTGAAGCTCTGTCAAGAGTGGTTCCCATCCTCACGAAGGGACAACGGCTCTTGATGCCCACAAGAAGATTCCATCTTGACAATTTAACTCTGTTTTTCGATATGTAATGGTCTCATCTCCTCAGATACTGATGGATTTGACCACCCTAGCAATACAACGTCTCAGACGTTCGACCAAATTGGATCTCAGTTCATCCAATTCCTTATTTGTTTTGCACACACAGGCGAAAAGTCCAAGAAATTCAGCACAAGCACAACTTCTTGTGGCACTGGAGCATGTACAGTGCTATCTGGTACCAGGAGACAACTGAGTGTGTCTGCATTTGCAATATGCAAGCCAGGATGGTGCATAAAGGTGTACTTATATACAGATAATATCAAAGGCCAACATTGATTTCTTGCTGAAGCTATTGGCGGAATGGCTTTATCCTCACTGAGTAAACCCTTTAATGGTTTATGGCCTGACATAATGGAAAATGCTGTCTGTGCAGATACTGGTGGAATTTCTTCACTCTGAATATCACCGATAAACATTCCTTTTCAAGTTGGGAACAACCCTTCTCGGCTGCAGAGGTGGTTCTGGAGACATATTTGACTGGCCTTTCTGATCTGATTTCTGTCTTTTCTTCTGTTTGCCACACAGTTTTGTCTCGTCCTTCATTTTGATTTCACAGTCGGCCAAATTTCACTCCGGTGAAACCTTAACTTGGTTCAGTTCGGTAGTTGAGTTATTCATAGCTTCATTATCCACTCACATCTTGGAAAGTCCCACGACTTTTCCTTCTAATGCCTTTTTTGTTTCATTCAGCTGATTCTTTGGCGCTTCTGTCTCCTCTTTGTATCTCTTGGCTTCCTCCTGGAACATAGAACATTGCTGAGCTTTCCCTGCCAACTGTTTCCTCAGTTTGCCCAGAGTGACACTACATTAATTTTGTTTCTCTATATGATTTTCCAGAGGAACCAACACTGACCTGTGGGACAAAAACAGAAAATGCTGGAAAAACTCAGCAGGTCTAACAGCATCTGTGGAAAGAAAAACAGAGATGACATTTCGAGCCCGTATCACTCTTCTTCAGAGCTAAAAGGGTGTGGTGAATACACGGCAAGGGCTGGGATTAGAAGACGGGATGGGGTCAGAGGGACAGGAACGGGTGGAAGATCCTGGATGGGCATTGGTATCAATGAGTTGTTGGAGCTTGCACTTCTTAGCACATGAGAGAAAGAGACAAAGTTCCTTGTTAAGGTGTCAGATGAGACGAAGAATAAAATGAAACTGGCGAGGACAGCTATGAGATAGGGTGAGTCGGTGCTGCTGAAGGGAGAGGTCGAGTGTGTTCATATAGCAGCACATGGCACTGAGTGTCAATCTCAGGATGCGGCGAGAACAGCAGTCCGAGAAACGTTGTATGTCCCGGAGATACCTGTAATCCTGGGTAGATTCAAAACATGAGGAATGGACTTTCAGTTGAAATCCACGTGGGGTAAGTTGGAGATGGAGACAGTCACTGAGGAAGGAAATATGGCTGTGAAAGCGAGATTTAGTAAACACCTTGTCAAACGCCAGGAGGGAAATAGAAAGCAATGAAGATGAACAGGACAAAAGAGACAAATGGAAATTCTGTCAGAGAGAAGAGCAGCACTTCTTCAACTTTTAGCTCTGAAGAAGAGTCATACGGACTCGAAAAGTTAACTTTGTTTTTTGTTTCTCTCCACAGATGCTGTTAGACCTGCTGAGATTTTCTAGAATTTTCTGTTTTTGTTTCAGATTTCCAGCATCCGCAGTGTTTAATTCACTGCCACTTCTCTTCCAGGAATGCTTACCTTGAAGAAGTACTGCTCTTCTCTCCAACAAGATTTCCGCTTGTCTCTTTTGCCCGGGGATAGCGCCAGCATGCCAATGCACTGAGGTCAACGCTGGTAGGATGGCGGTCGCCATGGAGACCTTGGTCCAGGACATCGCTCCTGCAATGCCGCACGGGCTGAACCCCATCGCTGATGCCATAGTTGGCCTACAACAGTGTCAAAGCGAGAGGGGTGTGGGGCAGCTCGATCTCACTCCAGCTTCCCCTTCTCCTCAAGGAGTCAGCCCCAACCCCTCAGGCACCCATAGGGAGGAGGATCAGCAGGTGCACACCTCAGGGCCACCCACCCAGGTGACTCCGGGAGTGCCTGGCCCATCCGAATCACCTCTCCCTGTGACCCCCGCAGCTCCAGCTCTGCAGGCCGAGGGGGGTGCCACTGCCACACAGCAGGACCCTGAAAGCAGGCTGGAGGCCTCCAAGTCTTGGTCCTCCAGAGACCACCCACCAAGGTCTGCACGGACAAAGCATAGCAGTCAGCAGGCTGCCTCCACCTCCGCTGTGGATGTCCAGGGAGCACCAAGACGTAGTGGCAGGGTTAGAAAGGTTAGGAAGATGTAGTTGCACAGCCTGGGTACGGGTGTTAGTCATTTGTATGTAATGTTCACTATTGTAAATAAACTCCCAAGAATGTCTCCCTGCCTATAGCTCTTTGTTTTGATGAGTAGTTTTCGTGTCACTCAGATGTGAAACCTTGGTTCCTGCACAAGATAAAGGCAGATGCCTCAGCCCAGGGTCTCTTCCCTGTGCTTTATGCAGCCTTCAGATCAAAGTGATGGTCCAGCCTCATACTCCCTGGGCACATTAGTGAGACCTGTACCTCGATGGTGCTTGTCAATGCTGCCAGAATGTCATGGGCAGGGTCACAGAGTTCTGTCATTCTCACTGTGTGCTCTCAGCACTTTTTAAGGTGAAGCTCGTCCCCATCTCTTCAGCATCTCTGACCAGTGATGCTGTGCTCTTGAAGGGGTCAGGTGCTGAAGGCTGACAAAGGATCAGATGCATTAAAAGGTTCATGGCTGCGTCTCCATATGTCCCTGATCACAGAGCGCAAGCGAGCTGTCCTCAGCCAGTCAGGAGTCAGGCATTCACAGAGGCTATGTGAAGATCATGGAGTGTCATCACTGCATGTCATCATCATTCTCCTGGAATTGAGCGAATAACAGGGCCTCCACTGTGTCTCCATGACAGTAGCATTATCACAGAGGGTATGTGCCTTGCCGTCAGCCAGACTGGAGTCAAATGTTCACAGATGCAATGTGAGGATCTTTGGTGTCTCTTCACTGCATGTCGTCATCATCTTCCACAAATCTAGCAGCTATGAGGGCCTCCCGAGCACATCTGCCTCATCTAGCCTGTGTACTGGCCTCATCGCTACCTTCAAGGACCCCTTCACCCTTATCCCTGTCAATGTCCTCCTCAAGGGAGGAGACATCCAGCTCCTCCATCTCTTTGTCAACCAGCTCCTCTCCCTGTTGCAGTGCCAAGTTATAAAGAGCGTAGCAGGTAATGATGAAGCATTACACCCTCTGTGGACTATATTGCAGGGCTCCACCAGACCGGTCCAGGCACCAGAACCTAATTTTCAGCATCTCAATGGTTTGCTCCACCAAGGTGTGAGTTGCAGCATGAGCCTTGTTGTACCTTCACTCTGCTGCAGTCTGAGACCACCACACGAGTGTCATCAGCCACGTCCTCTACGAGTAGTCCTTGTCCCTGAGGAGCCAACCCTGCAGCCTCTGTGGGCCCTGGAAGACATCAGGGATCAGAGATCTGAACGCCATGTGAGATCAGTCGATGGCACCCTGCACCTGTAGGAAACCTGAGATCTGGGTAAATCCAATTGCTCTTGCATCCTGGCTTTCCTGATCCCAGGCAAAATGCACAAAGTTGTGTACTTTCGCGAAGATGGCATCCGTGACCTCATGAATGTATTTGTGGGTGGAGGTTTGTGATATCTCACAGAGCTCAGAATGGAGTCACTAGCGCCGCAGTCGCTTTCATGGCCATGGGCAGTGGATGACCTCCATGTCCCCGAGGCGTCTAATCCTGCAACAGTTGGCTGGTGTGCTCAACAAGTTCCCTAGACATGTGCAGTCTTCGGTGAGACTAGTTGTCAGTCATCTGCAGGAATGAAAGGCGGTATCTATAGACCCTTGGTCTAGCTAGGCGCTGACCAGTGATGGCTCGCTGAGGCTCTTCAATGGCGTGTGCGGAAGCCTTCCTGAAGGTGCTGCTCCTCCCTCTGCACTGCCAGGCATCTTCGTTGCTCCCTTCTCCATCGTCTCTGTGCTCTGTACGCCACGAGGCATACAGCTAATTCATCAGGCTCCATGCTCCTGATGTGCTCCTCCTGCAGAATGAAAGAGTGAGATACATGGGTTAGCATGGGTGTTCTGAGACATAGTTAAGTCTGAAGGCCCCTTAACACATCCCGGAAAGTTCAGGCCACCACTCGGATGGCCAGAGTTTAGTGCGCTGCATGGCTGCCCGAAACCCCGCCCACCTCTGCCCCATTCCACCTGACCGATTGACAGCAGCTTTGCCCATTGGATTGCATGCTGTGCTCTCAGCTGAGGCGCAGGCATTCTCCTAACCCGCACTGCAAGGCTGCACTGTTAGCTTGAACTATGGGGGACACTGGTTCAAACAGGATGCTGACATTGCAAGGGGCTGTGAGCGCTCCAGCAGTGACTGCTCCATGGCCAGCTTTAGTGAGGAGATTGTACAACGTGCGCAGTCATCCAACTGTTTTGCATTTCACTTAAACGCTCATTAGTTTTCAGTTTGTGCTCGAGGGATGAAAAGCTCAGGAGCACTTGCTGGAACTTTGATGCCTCTGTGTTGGTTGAGTGGGCAGATAAACGAGAGGCCCGACTCCAATCATATCAATGTGGCTGCATCTGAACTGTCTCAGCTGCGGAGGAATCATCGCTTAATACAAGGTTTCCCTAATGCATGACCGCTTCCTTCCACCCCCCTACCCCCGCCCCGCATGTTCTTGTGCACCACAATCAACCACAGTACAGCCCTTTCCCCCCAACCCCACAACTTGCCTCAACCGCAGTTCAGCCCTTGCACCCCCCTCCCATCTCACCTCAACTGCAGGGCAGCCCTTGTCCCACATCACAATGCACCCCTACCTTGAAGTCCAACAGGTGATCCTTGCAAGCGCTGCGCAATGTTACTGTGTACTCACCTTGAGTCCCCCTCGAGCGCAGCCTGCCAAGTGCGCACCTTATATATGCTGTTGTGAAACAAACACCAACGTGCTCGGACGATCCAGTGTGGGTAGGATGTTTCCAGCTGGATGGGCTTATAATAATGTGCAGATGTATTACAGTGAGGTTCCCAATGTCTGAAAGTGGGAAACGCGGCCCTCCATTGATGGGTGGTGTGGACGATTGCAAACTGGTTCCAGGATGTCGTGAAACCAATTTTTGTCCTTCTCGCCATATTGTCCATACACGCTGCCAAAAGTGCCCGACACCAGCGGGCACGGAAAATTCCACCCACAATCTAAAGCACAGTGACGACAGACTTCTGAGCTTTGTGTCTTATTATATTTCCATAGATATTGGGCTGATAAAGGCATGCTCTAGTTCGTGTGGCACCTGAGGTCCACATTTAAGAAGTGACGTTGAACTCAAGGAGAACGTGTAATGGGAAAGCCCCAAAATAGAACACCAAGCCCTAGAACAATATATAATATTGTTATAAAATAATCTGATAATTGCCATGGCTGATGCAAAGTGAGCTTAGTCACATTGAACATGAGGTTATGAGTCACAATGCAGGGGAACAGGGAAGTGCTTTATGACATCAAACACATACATTTGCATCCATTTCAGTAATGTTGTTATCAAGGCAGAGCATTGTCATACTCTGACTGACGTTTCAATACTTACTAACATACAAACTAGGAGCGGGAGTAGGCCCCTTGGCCCCTCAAGCCTGTTCCGCCATTCAATAAGATCATGACCGATCTGAATGTAAATTCAACTCCACATTCCTGCATACCCCTACCACCTATCATCCCCTTGTTTATCAGAAATGTATCTACCTTTGTTTTAAAATTATTCAAAGACTCTGTTTCTCACTGCTTTTTGAGAAAGGGAGTTTCAAAGACTCACAACCTTTTGAGAGAAAATAATTCTCCTCATCTCTGTCCTAATTGGGCAACACTTACAGTTAAACAGCGGCCCCTAGATCTAGATTCTCCCACAAGAGGAAACATCCTTTCCACATCCACCTTTCCACCTTGTCAGGACCACTCATGGGGTGGAACTTTCCCAAAATTGCACTAAGTGCAGTAGCAGGCGGGTAAAATGGAGTCCTATGCAGGTTTTCACACAATATCTTCCATGCCTCATTATTTATGCATTCCCAGGAAACACGCAGTTTCCATGGCGAGCGGGCTCTCATTCATGGGCTCGCCATCACCCCTCTGTTGCATCACGCTGGCCACCATCATTAAAAGGCAGCCACCAGAAAAGCGCTCATCGCCACCAGCTCACCACCACTATCCAGGAGGCATGACCAGTAAAGGCAAAAAGACTGCAGCCCCCCCCAGCTTCAATGACGGGTCCCTCGAGCGACTGCTGGAGGCCCGAGGGGATTTGCTCTACCCCCGCTCTGGCTGCAAGATGGGCAGCAAAGTCACCAACCCGGCTTGGGAGGTGGTGGCAGCGGTGGTCAGCGCAAACACCCTGCAGAGGAGGACAGCCACCCAGTTCCACAAAAGGATGAATGATCTCCTCCGTTCCGCCAGGGTAAGTCACTCTTCCCATCGCTCCCAACTCACACACTCACAAACCCATCACACGTCCACAGGGCCCTCACTCACTTCCAGTGCAAGGGACATCACCATTCACTCTTTCACACACACCGTCATTGTCCTCATCCCGTCCATGGGACCACTCACCCCCAACACAGACCAGGTATACTTATCATCTGGCCCGGCAGGCATCCTGATACACACTCCCCATCTCTATCCATGCAGGACAAACTGGCTCACAACAGGAGGGGAAGGTTGCAGACAGGTGGAGGGATGCTGGAAATTAAGGTTCTGACAGATTTCAAAAACAGAGCCATCCAGCTGGCCAGTGATGATCGGGACCAGTCCTGTGCTGATGGTGAGGTTGGCGCTGCTCTACCAAGTGAGGATTCAGCAGTACAACATCCGTCAGTCAACCATGCTGTGAGTGATGTGACCTGTTTCACAGGCCGCTGCCATGCACTAATTATCTCTCCTTGCTTTCGCAGGCACATCTGCCAAACAGCCGACAGAGTCCATGACCCAGGGCCTCCAATCAAAGCCCCGAGGAAATATCTGAAGAGGAATCTGAAGGCATCCTCCCTGCAGTCCCATCACAGCGCTCACCCACACACTCCACCAGCGAAGAGACACACACCTCGATGGGACCTTTAGAGTAGCTTCGGAATCACAATCAGATGATCACATCGCACTTTCTGATCCACTGCAGGTGGTGGCAGGAACTTCCCAGGTACCCCGCACTCAGAGGACTGCTGGAGGCCAAAACGTTGCTGAGTCTAAGTCAAATGAGGAGCCCCTGGACTTGGTTATGTCACAGTTGCTGGAGCTACAGAGGCAAGCTCGGGAACATCAGGAAGGGATGTCCACTGCACTCAGATTGCAAGGCACGATGGAGGAGTCCGTCTGTCTTCAGGCTGAGGTGATAGCGCCGCATTGCAAAGCACCGAGGTTAATACTGGCGGGATGGTGGCCGCCATGGAGACCTTGGTCCAGGACGTCTCACCAGCACTGCTGTGCGGGCTTAACTCCATCACTGATGCCATAGTTGGCCTCCAACACTGTGTACGCGAGAGGGGTGCTGGACAGCTCGATCTCACTCCAGCCAACCCTGCTCCTCAAGGAGTCAGTCTGGGGCCCTCAGGCGCCCATAGGGAGGAGGATCAGCAGAGGAGTGCTCCAGGGCCATCCACCCAGGTGACTCTGGGAGTGACTGGTCTATCCGAATCCTATCTTCCTGTGACCTCCGCAGCTTCAGCTTCACAGGCCGAGGAGTGTGCCACTGCCAGACAGCAGGACCCCAAAAGCAGACTGGGGCCCTCCAAGTCTCAGCCCTACTGAGGACGCCTGCCAAAGTCATCACAGACAGGGCGTCACAGTCAGCAGGCTGCCTCCACCTCTGCTGTGGATGTCCATGGAGCACCAAGATGTCGCGGCAGGGTTAGAAAAGTTAGGTAAAAGTAGTTGCACAGCCTGGGCACGGATGTTGATCACTACATACTGTTCACTATTGTCAATAAATTCCTAAGAATGTCTCCCTGCCTGTGGCTCCTTGTTCTGATGAGCAGTGTTCTTGTCACTCAGATGTGAAAGCTTTCTGCACAGGATAAAGGCAGGTGACTCAGTCCAGGGCCTCTTCCCTGTGCTCTGTGCAGCCTTCAGACCACAATGATAGTCCAGCCTCACCCTCCCTGGAAACATTACTGATGCCTGCACCTCAGTGGTGCTGGTCATTGCTGCCAGAATGTTGTGGGCAGGTGTCATAGAGTTCCATCATTCTCTCTGTGTGCTCTCAGCATCTTTAAGGTGGGGCTGGCCCCCATCAGACCAGCATCTGCAACCAGTGATGCCGTGCACCAGCTCCTGAAGGGCTGAGGTGCTGAAGGCGGACACAGCATCAGATGCATCTAAAGTTTCATGGCAGCGTCTCTGAGATGGCCCTGATCATGGAGCCCAAGCGAGCTGCCCTCGGCTAGACAGGAGTCAGACATTCTCAGAGGCTATGTGAAGATCTATGGAGTGTCCTCGCTGCATGTTGTCATCATCCTCTTGTGATTTAGTGACAATTAGGGTCTTCACTGCATCTCCATGACAGGAGCATGCTCACAGAGAATATTGGTGCGGCAATAAGCCAGACTGAGTCAAATGTTCACAACTGCAATGTAAGGATCTATGCCATCACCTCACTGCATGTCGTCATCATCCTCCACAAATCTGACAGCTATGAGGGCCTCCGAAGCGCACCAGCCTCATCTAGCCAGCGTGAGGGCCTCATCCTCGTCATTGTTGCCTCTGAGGACCACCTCACCCTCATCCCTGTCGGCGTCCTCCTCATCGGAGGAAAAGTACAGCTCCTCCATCTCCTCCTCAGCCAGCTCCTCTCCCCGTTGCAGTGCCAGGTTGTAAAGGGCGCAGCAGACGACCACGATGCGTGACACCCTCTGCAGACTGTATTGCAGGCCTCCACCAGACCGGTCCAGGCACCGGAACCTCATTTTCAGCATACCGATGATTTGCTCCACCAAGTTGCGAGCTGTTACATGAGCATCATTATAGCATCGCTCTGCTGCAGTCAGAGGCCGCCGCACGGGTGTCATCAGCCACAGCCTCTGCAGGTAGCCCTTATACCCAAGGAGCCAACCCTGCAGCCTCTGTGGACCCTGGAAGACTGCAAGGATCTACGAGCGACTCAGGATGTAAGCGTCGTGCACACTCCCTGAAAACAGTGCGCATACCTGCAGGATGTGTTTCTGGTGGTCACATACCAGCTGCACGTTCAGTGAGTGGAAGCCCTTGTGGTTGATGAAGTCCACTGAGTGTAGCGATGGAGACCTGAGCACCACATGAGTGCAGTTAATCGCACCCTGCACCTGTGGGAATCCTGAGATTAGGGCGAATCCAACGGTCCTTGCACCCTGGCTGTCCTTGTCCCGGGCGAAATGCACAAAGTTGTGTGCCATGGAGAAGATGGCATCCGTGACCTCATGGATGCATTTGTGGGTGGCAGATTGTGAAATCCCCCAGAGGTCACCTGTGGAGCTCTGAAAGGAGCCACTGGCATAGAAATTGAGCACCACGGTCACTTTCACAGCCACTGGCAGTGGATGCCCTCCATGTTCCCTTGGCACCATATCCTGCAGTAAGTGGAAGATGTGAGCCACCAGGTCCCTAGACATGCCCAGTCGTCGGTGACACTGGTTCTCAGTCATCTGCAGTAATTGCAGGTGGTGTCTATAGGCCCTGGGTGTCTCTAAGTGCCGACCAGCCACGGCTCACTGTCGCTCCTGATCAGCGTGTGCGGGAGCCTCTGCTGCCCCTTCTTCATGAGGTTGCTGCTCTAGCCTTTGCGCGGTTAGGTCCCTCAGTCACTCTCTCCTTTCTCTTCTACGGTCTCTGCAGGCCATCAGGCATACAGCTAGGTCACCAGGATCCATGATCCTGATGTGGTCCTCCTGCAGCATGGAAGAGGGAGAGACGTGGTTATCATGTCTGTACTTAGCACCTTTCCTGGCCCTGTGTGACCATCCCTTAATGCTTCCCGGAGAGTGCTGCTCACCCCTTGGATGGTCAGAGATGAGCACACTCATGGCTGCCCTGTCAGCTTGTGACATGAGGGACACTGTTCCTAACCGGGATGCTGAGATTGCAAGGGGCAGTGAGCATCTCCAGCAGTGACTGCTACACAGCCAGCATTGGCGAGGAGATTGTACAACGTGTGCAGTCCAGCTGCTCCACAATCCAATAAAATGGTGGTGGACTCGAAGTCTGTGCCGGGGGGAGGGGGCGGGGGTGGGGGGAGCACTTGGTGGTCCTTTCATGCCTCCACGTTGCTTGCATGGGCAGGCAGGCTTGGAGCCTGACCTCAGTGTTATCACTGTGGCTGTGCCTGATTTGTCTCAGTTGTAGAGACATGGTCAGTTTATACAGGTGTCCCTAATGCATGGCCACTTCCCTCGCTTACCCTGCCCCCCACCTCGATTGCCGGTGGGCGGGATGCAGCACCAGGGCAACACTTGACCTCCCCCACCCTCAGCAGTTGCCTCGGAGACTGGCCAGCACTCATGTATTCCCGTGTCTTGTTTGTCCTGCCCAAGTGCATCGCCTCACACTTATCCGGATTAAATTCCATTTGCCACTGGTCAGCCCATCTGACTAGCCCGTCTATATCCTCCTGTAATCTAAGGCTATCCTCCTCACTATTTACCACCCACCAATTTGCGTGTCATCCGCAAACTTACTGATCAACCCTCCTATACTCAAGTCTAAATCGCTTATATATACCACAAACAGCAAGGGACCCAACACCGATCCCTGTGGAACCCCACTGGACACAGACATCCAGTCACAAAAACACCCCTCAACCATCACCCTCTGCTTCCTGCCACTTAGCCAATTCTGGATCCAATTTGCCAAATTGCCTTGGATCCCATGGGTTCTTACCTTCGTTATTAGTCTCCCATGCAGGATCTTCTTAAAAGCCTTGCTGAAGTCCAACTAGACTACGTCAAATGCATTACCCTTATCTACACACTTGGTCACCTCTTCGAAAAATTCAATCAAATTGGTCAGACATGTCCTTGATTAATCCATGCCTCTCCAAGTGTAGATTAATTCTGTCCCTCAGAATTGCTTTCAATAGTTTCCCCACCACTGAGGTTAGACTGACTTGCCTTTAGTTCCCTGGTTTATCCCTTCCTCCCTTCTTGAATAACAGTACCACATTGGCTGTCCTGCCGTCCTCTGGGGCCTCGCTTGTGGCCAGAGAGGTATTGAAAATTATTGCCAGCGCTCCTGCTATCTCCTCCCTTGCCCACTCAACAACCTGGGATATATTTCATCCAGGCCTGGAGATTTATCTACTTTTAAGCCTGCCAGACCACTTAGAACCTCTCCCCTTTCTATGCTAATTTCTTCAATTATATCACAGTCCTTCTGCTTGATTTCCATACCCACATCATCCCTCTCACTTGCGAACACGGACACAAAATATTCATTTAGAACCCTAACTATGCCTTCCGGCTCCACACACAAATTACCTCATTACAGCCTTGGTTCAGACATGGACAAAAGAGCTGAACTCCAGAGATCAGGTGAGAGTGACTGCCCTTGACATCAAGGCAGTATTTGACCAAATATGGCATCTAGGAGCCTTAGCAAAACTGGCATCAATGGGAATCAGGGGGAAAACCCTCCGCTGGCTGGAGACATACCTAGTACAAAGGAAGACGGTTATGGCTGTTGGACGTCAATCATCTCAGTTCCAGGACATCACTGCAGGAGTTCCTCAGGGTAGTGTCCCAGGCCCAATCATCTTCAGCTGCTTCATCAATGACCTTCCTTCCACCATAAGATCAGAAGTGAGGATGTTCGCTGATGATTGCACAATGTTCAGCACCATTTGCGACTCCTCAGATAATGAAGCAGTCCATGTCCAAATGAAACAAGACTTGGACAATACTCAGGCTTGGGATGACAAGTGGCAAGTAACATTTGTGCCACACAAGTGCCAGGCAATGACTATCTCCAGCAAGAGAGAATATGACCATCGCCCCTTGACATTCAATGGCATTACCATCACTGAGTCCCCCACTTTCAATATTCTGGGGGACTACCATTGTCCTGAAACTGAACTAGACTAGCCACATAAATACTGTGGCTACAAGAGCAGGTCAGAGGCTAGGAATCCTGCAGTGAGTAACTCACCACCTGACTCCCCAAAGCCTGTCCACCATCTAGAAGGCACAAGTTATAAGTGTGAAGGAATACTCTCCACTTGTTGGGGCTGCACTCATCCAGAAAGTACTCAACAAGCTTGATACCATCCAGGACAAAGCAACCCATTTGATTGGCACCCCATCCACCAACATTCACTCCCTCCACCACTGACAAACAGTGGCAGCAGTGTGTACCATCTACAAGATGCACTGCAAGATCTCTCCAAGACTCCTTGGACAGCACCTTCCAAACCCATGACCGTTACCATCTAGAAGGACATAGGAACACCATCACCTAGAAGTTCCCCTCCAAGCCACTCACCATCCTGACTTGGAAATATATTGCCATTCATTTACTGTCACTGAGTCAAAATTCTGGAACTCTGTCCCTAACAGCACTCTGGGTGTACCTACACCACATGGACTGCAGCAGTTCAAGAAGGCAGCTCACCACCATCTTCTTAGGGGCAATTAGGGATGGGCAATAAATGCTGACCAAGCCAGCAACACCCACCTCCCATGAATGATTAAACTAAAAACTTACAGATATTTCTGGGATGTTACTTGTATCCTCTATAGTGAAGATCGACACAAATTATCGGATCAGTTCATCTACCATCTCCTTATTTTCCATTATTAAGTCCCCAGACTCACTTTCTATGGGACCAATACTCACTTTGTTAACAATTTTATTTTTTTACATTTCTGTAGAAACTCTTACTATTTATCTTTATATTACTAGCTAGTTTTCTCTCATACTCCAATTTTTGCCTTCTTATTAATCTTTTAGTCCTTCATTGCTGCTTTTTTATATTTTCTCCAACCTTCTGACCTGCCACCCATCTTTGTGCAATTAAATGCTTTTTCTTTAAGTTTGTTTCTATCTTTAATTTTTTTAGTTCGCCACAGATAGTAGATCCTCCCTTTGGAATTTTTCTTTCTAGTTTTAATGTATCTATTCTGTGTTCTCTGAAATATCCCCTTACATGTCTGCCACTGCATCTCTATTGAACTATACCTTAACCTAAATTGTTAGTTCACTTCCATGCCCTCATAATTACCCTTGTTTAAGTTTAAAATATTAGCCTTAGACCCATTCTTCTCTCCCTCAAACTGAATGTAAAATGCAATCATATTATGATCACTGCTATCTAAGGGCACCTTCAGATCCCAATCAAGGTTATCCTGCAGCCATGTCTCTGTAATGGCTGTTAGATTGTACTTGTTTATTTCAATTTGCACTATCAATTCATCTTTTTTCTTTCAAATACCATGTGCATTCAGATACAGAGCCTTACATTTTTGTCCTTTTATTATTTTTGTAATCTCTAGCCTTATCTGCTGACTTACTTTTAGGAATGGACAGAGAGTACAAATCTCTCATACAAACATACGAAACAGGAGCAGAAGTAGGCCCATCGAGCCTGCTTCAACATTCAATAAGATCATGGCTGATCTGTTTGTATTACTAATTCAACATTCCCATCTACCCCCAATAATCTTTGATTCCTTTGCCTAACAAGAAGCTATCTACCTCCATCTTAAAGATATTCAATGACCCCCACCTCCACCGCCTTCTGAGGCAGAGAGTTCCAAAGTTGCACAACCCTATGAGAGAAAACATTTCTCCTCATCTCTGTGCTAAAAGGGTGATGCCTAAATTTTAAACAGTGCCCCTTAGTTCTGGACTCACCCACAAGAGGAAACATCCTTTCCACACCCACCTTGTCAAGATCATTCAGGATCTTATATACTTCACTCAAGTCACCCCTCATTCTTCTAAACTCCAATGGAATCAAGCCCAATCTATCTAACCTTTCATCATAAGACAACCCACTCATCCCAGGTATCAATCTAGTAAACCTCCTCTGAACTGCCTCTAATGCATTAACATCCTTCATTAAATAAGGAGACCAAAACCTGCACATAGCATTCGAGATGTGGTTTCACCAATGCCCTGTATAACTGAAGCTTAACTTCCTTACTTTTATATTCAATTCCTCTCGTAATGAAGTGTAGCATTCCGTTAGTCATCTTAAGTACTTGTTGTACCTTCATACTAACTTTTTGTGACCCATGCACGAGAACACCTAGATCCCTCTGCACCTTGGAATTCTGAAGTCATTCTCCATTTGGGTAATACTCTACTTTTTTATTCTTCCTACCAAAGTAAACAGCTTCACATTTTCCCACATTGTACTCCATCTGCCATATTTTTTCCCACTCACTCAACCTATCTATATCTGTCTGCAACCTCCTTATGTGCTCTTCAGAACATACTTTCCTACCTATCTTTGTGCCATCTGCAAATTTAGCTACCATGCCTTTGCTGTCCTCATCTAAGTCGTTGACATAAATTGTAAAAAGTTGAGGCCCCAGCACAGACCCCTTTGGGACTCCACTCGCCACATCCTGCCAGTCAGAAAAAGACTCATTTATGCATACTCTCTGTTTTCTGCCAGCCAGTCAATCTCCTATCCATGCTAATATGTTACCCCCTACACCATGAGCTTTTATCTTCTGCAATAACCTTTGATGTGGCACCTTATCAAATGTCTTCTGGAAATCCAAGTATGGTACATCTTACCGGCTACCCTCTATCTATGGTGCAAGTTGCCCCTTCAAAGAACTCCAATAAATTGGATAAACATGATTCCCCTTTCACAAAACCAATCTGACTCTTCCCAATTACCTTGAGTTTTTCTAAGTGCCCAGCTATAACTTCCTTAATGATTGATGCTACCACCTTCCCCACATCAGATATCTGGCTAACTGGCCTTTAGTTCCCTGTTTACCAGCTCCTTCCCTTCTTGAATAGAGGGGTTATATTTTCTACCTTCCAGTCTGATGGAACCGTTCCAGAACCTGGCGATTTTTGGAAAGTTAACACCAACATGTCTAGGGCCTCATTAGCCACCTCTTTTAAGACCCTAGAATGAAGTCCATCAAGACCCGGAGACTTGTCAGCCAACAGCTCCAACAGTTTGCTCAGTACCGCTTCCCTAGTGATTGTCATTTCACCAAGTTCCTCTCTTCCCCTCCACCTCTTGATTTACAGCTATTACTGAAATGTTTTTTGTATCCTCTGTCGTGAAGACAGAAGCAAAATATTTGTTCATTTCTTCCATCATTTCCTTATCTACTATTAACTCCCCATTCTCACTCTGTAGAGGACCCACGCTCACACGCTCACTTTGCTTACTCTTTTCTTTTTTAATTACCTGAAGAAGATCTTGCTATCCATTTTTATATTTCTAACTAGCTTCCTCTCATACTCTAATTTCTTTCTCCTCATTAACCTCTTAGTCACTCTGAGCTGTTCTTTATATTCTGACCAATCATCTAACTTGCCACTCATCTTTATGCATGGTCTGTTTATCATTTCTCACGTTAATATCTTGCTCTCTTACCTTGTCTCTGCTCTTTGATTTACCACATTTTCCCAAATTTGATCCCTTGCCCCTACTATTTAGTTTAAAGCCCTCTCTACTTCCCTAGTTATGCAGCTTGCAAGAACACCAGTCCCAGCATGGTTCAGGTGTAGGCCACACTGGCATCACAGCCCTCACTTTCCCCAATACTGGTGCCAGTGCCCCATGAACCGGAACCCACTTCTCCCATACCAGTCTTTAAGCCCCGCATTCATCTCTCAAATCTTATTTGCCCTATGCCAATTTGCATGTAGCTCAGGTAATAATCCAGAGATTATTTTGAGGTTCTGCTTCTTAATTTGGTGCCTAACCCCTCATACTGACCATGCAGAACCTCTTTCATTGACCTACCCATGTCATTGGTACCTACATGGACCACAAGAACTGGATCCTTCCCCTCCCTCTCCAAGTTCCTCTCCAGCCCTGAGCAGATGTCCCAAACCCTGGCACCAGGCAGGCAACACATCAGTCTGGACTCTCGTTTTTTGCTGCAGAGAACGGTGTCAATTCCCCTCACTACACTGCCCGCTACTACCATTACATTCCTTTTTGTTCTCCTGGCTTGAACGGCTTCCTATACGACGATGCCATGGCCAGTCTGCTCATCTACCTTGCAGGCTTCGCTTTTGACCACACAGGTAGAAATCACCTCAAACCTGTTAAACAATTGCAGAGCCTGAGGCTCCTCCACTACTGTCTGCTCAGTTGCTTTACCTGCCTCACTCACGGTCACATCCTCCTGTCCCTCACTGCTGATTAAAACAGACAACGCTATTCTAAGAGGTGTGACTGCCTTCTGGAACAAAGTTTCCAGATATTTCTCCCCCTCCCTTATGTTTTGCAGTGTCCGCAATTTGGCTTCCAGATCGATAACCCTGATCCAGAACTCTTCTTGCTGCATACACTTTCTGCAAACATGTTTGACCTGGATCACCTTGGTGTCCAGAGGTTCCCACATTCCACAGCTGCAACATAATACCTGTACTGTCATTGTTACTTAGTTAACTTAATTAATTACTTTCTTAATTCGTTCAGAATAATTCCTTTGTATAACTACAATTTACTGTGCTTATTACATGCTAGTAGCTCCTACAACTAAGAGTTATACATTTCTTTATTACATAGGTATGTGTTTTAGGTATTTATTTTAAAGTTTTGGTTATTTTTATTTATAAATCTTCCCTAACTCTGATGTCCTAGGCTGGCTATCAACACACTGCCCCTTACACTAAGCACATACCAGCCAATCAACTGACCAGTTTCCTGTTTTTTTCATTCAGTCTCTTCAAATTGAGTGTGTGCTGACTTAAAGCAATTGAAAAGGTGCACTTGACTGCTGCTGACTGTCCCTCGCAGGTCTGCTCTGACTCCCAGGTAGGTTAGGCCGCACCACGATTCCCAAGTTTTATCTATAGGTCATCTGCTGCTTACGACTGTCTCCCACTAGTCGCTCCAACTCCCAAGTAGGTTAGGCTGCACTCCGATCCCTGGGCTTTATTTATAGGTGCTCTGCTGCTCCCAAATGTCTCCTGTAGGTCCGCTCCAACTCCCAGGCAGGTTCAAAACTTCAAAACTAATCACAAATTAAAGGACAAGTTTTTGCAAAACTATTTATGAATAAGAAAGGAGGGGACAGAACAGCCCTGCATATTTTTGTGATGATGATGTATTTAGATGTAATTTACATTTACAAATTGCATCATTAATTTTTAAACAAACAAAAAACGATTCGCTTTGTACATTTAGTGAAAGCTACACCCCTTTATGTGAGCAGAATCTGTGCATTATAAACATCAAACAAACACACACAAAGGTATCAACCAAATGGGTCCATGAGAATCACTTCTGGTCAAACAATTTGCTTGCAGGCTTTTAAGAAAATCACTATAAAAGATAATTTTTCCCTAGTAAACAGAATACAAAACAACCAAATAAACCTGTCAGTCTTATGTATAATAGTTACAGTAGGCAATGTAGTATGTGCATCTATACACAACATCCACATAAGAAGCATTGACATTAGTCAACATAATTTTTACGTTGACAAGGCAACATGGTAATATCAAAAGTGCTTGTTTTGCAGATTTGTGTTAATTTACTTCAGTCCAGACATTGGTTGGTTACCACATTGAATGTGATTACTCAGCCAAATGTGTGGATACCTCAGCAGCTATAACAGCCCATGGGCTATTGTGTTTTAATGTGTGGCCATTGAAAAGAACATGCAACCCTTTGTGATGTGTTCCATACTGCTGTAATCTAATTCAACTAATGGCATAAAATAATTGTAAAGCTGCTGATGAAATAAATACCATCTATACAATTAAACACCTTGTTATGTCATACCTTTTAAAGTTGTAAAACCTAACAGTGACACAGCACCATTATTTTTCTGAAAAGCAAATAATAAATATTTCCTGTTACGTTATGTGTTATATCCACTCTACCAAATCAAAACATTGCAAAAAAATCAATGAGAAAACTGAGAATTCCCATAAGCCAATTTAATTTCAAATTTATCGTTCAGTAACCACAAAGTCAAAAGCAAATTACTTACATAACATCCTCCTGTTGGTATTGTCAATATTTATGTTATTCATTGTGTTGAATGTATGCAGCTAAAATACTTGTAACAAAAACTAAATTAACTAAAAAAAAAGAAATCACTAAACTAACCCACAGACTGTTTTAATTTTCAAAAAGTCTGCAAGAAGCTTCTTTCTGTTAGGCCAAAATAACTAACTGAGAGTTAGAGAAAGAGATGGGGTGAGAGCATGAAACAGGGGAAAACATGAAAGAAGATGTAAGAAATACCCATTAACTAAAAATTCTGAGCTGTTATTATTGTTTTTCCAAGGTGGACTGCTTTGTGCAGCTGGATATGTTTATGTGGTGCTTGGATACTGACCTTCGACAGTGCAGTTAGACGCAAGGGGAAAGCCAGCTGTTCAGGTGCTGGCCATTAGAGGCAACAGTGTGGAGAAATCTTCCCTTGGCGTTGCTACACTAATAGTGAATTCAGCAAGAACTACAAACTCATCCATGGGCAGTAAGGAAGAAAGAAGTAATATGGTTAATATTTATGTAAATAAATGAGAAAAAGAAGAATTTTGAGGAGGGACAATTAGAATGGAAAAATGAGTGCTTGCACCTTAAACAAATAACTGTAAATCTATACTGTGGGAGTATAACCAGTTATGAAAGAAAAACATGCAGCATTCAAAAGAGCTGAAAGCATTAAAACATGAAATGTAATGAAATTTCACAAATAAATGGCTTCACATTCAATCATATTCTTCTGACATGTCATTAATATGGAAAACTATGCAAAATACATTGCAATCAACCATAAGATCTAAAATCTTTCATCTTTGCAGGATATAAATTTTGTGACACAAGAAATTAATATGTAATATTAACACATTTGTTTACAAATAACTGCACAGAGTACATAAAAGTTGTAAGTGTTGCAATTAATTTTGTATTCATTATTATTTCTAGCAGATTGCATTAAAGTTGGCAAAGGTTTAATGATTTTGTAAATAAAGAATTGCTGATATGTAGTATATGAAACCTGCAGTTTTGTCACCCACTGCAAATGCTCTGAACTTTATGGTCAATAAAATTCCTTCTTCCACATTACCTTCCATTGAATTTTTCCAGCACTTGAGAACAAAAAAGCTTCGTACTATTCATGGGTCTCCTGTGGTTTCTTCTTTTGGTCTCATTTTGATTTATCTCCTATTTTAAGCAGTTTTCTTATTAGCATATTTCTGGCACTATCAATCAAACATTTTCACTTACAATACATATATAAAAGTGAAATAAAATATTTTGCACAATGCATTTTAAAACCATCGTTATTCAGTTACCAAATTCTGACTCACTTTTTGCTGTCTGGAACCAATGCTCAAGAACATATTTGATTATATAGATTCATTGAGAATATTTGAGTTTTTCAATTGGGTTGTCCACTAAAACAAAGCTGAGATTTGATAAACTATGAATATTGATTTTATGTAATAAACTCTGGAATTGTTCATAATATTTAAGAGCGTTTTGCTTTGTGAGATTAGAAATGCAAATTAACAAAAGCAGTCTATATCAATAAATAAATATCTGCAATTCCCCAACGAAGTGCACTATCAGCATTTTAGCTTTGCTGCGTGATCATGTAGAAAAGCTTATTGAGACCTGTTAAAAGGTCACAGTGGGTAAACCACTCTCCCTTCAGGGTTTCTTTGCATTTATTGTAACATGTTTCATTATTGTCTGGAAACGTGCCGGGATTTTCCAGTCCCACAAGTCAACAGATCTTTAGCTGGTCTGTCAGATTTTCCATCCGACCCCTGACGATTCTCGCTGCAGGTGGGATCGGAAAATCCCGGCCTGAATTTTGGCTTCTCCAAACATCCGCTTCCGTAAACCATCAAATCCTTTGACTGCTTTGCAGACAAAAGGTTTGTTGGTTGTGTAAGATGATTGTAACAAGTTTTATTTTTGCCATACTGCTTTCAGAGACTGGGACTTGATTTTGACTGCTCCTCATGGGGCCAGGTCAGCAGCAGATTTTCAGATCCCTTGCCACAGTCAGAGCTTCTCAGGAGCAGATCAGCATCATCATTTTTGTCGCCCTTCATCAAATCCTTTACAATTGGATCTGTGGGGCTTCAGGATGGCCCACAGAGCCTTATGACCTATGCATTCCAGGGACAATGAGAGAGCCAACTGTCATAGCCATCTGCTAGTTCTGTCCCTTCTTCCTAATTCCCCACCAAAATACTTTTCCATTGGTCTCTGATATATACTGGGCAGGATTTTCGGGTTGTCGGGTGGGCGCGGTGGGCAGGCCCGGGAGCAGCCGGGAAACTGGCCGCCACCTGCGATTGGCCCCCAACCGCGATTTCACACTGGCTGGCCGCTAGTTGACCAGCCAGCATGAAACATGCGCTGAAAGGCTCAGCACTGCCTCTTAATTGTTGACAGGCGTGCTGCCGACTCTCATGTGCGGGCGCCTGCTGGCCGAAATATCACGCGAGTGCGCAATGACGTCGGGATGCTCGCCCGACATCACTGTGCGCAATTTTATGCCCGATCGGGTTGGACACACACCCACCCGCAGGACGTAAAGACCATAAGACCATAAGACATAGAAGCAGAAATTAGGCCATTCGGCCCATCGAGTCTGCTCCGCCATTCAATCATGGCTGATAAGTTTCTCAACCCCATTCTCCCGCCTTCTCCCCGTAACCTTTGATCCCCTTACCAATCAAGAACTTATCTATCTTGGTCTTAAATACACTCAATGACCTGGCCTCCACAGCCTTCTGTGGCAATGAATTCCATAGATTCACCACTCTCTGGCTAAAGAAGTTTCTCAGTAAAATTCTGCCCAATGTGTTTTTGTCCTACTTCTGATAACTGTGTGGCTTCCATTGATGCTACAATATTAATTCAGTCTTCTTGACACCAGCACAACTAGTTAAAAAGCTGTTGACTATGCCCGGCAACATTTATGAGCATATACCTGTATGGCATTATGGAAAGAGAGAAACATCACAGAATGAAGTAGAAGACTGTCAGAATTTACAGCAAGAGGCATTACAGTGTGGCATCAATAAGGTACACTGCTTTGTAACACAAAATCTACCTTTGAAACCAATCCTAACCTCCTTTTAATCTGCTTCCAGATGAAGGGACACTAGCACAAACCAATGCCCATCCAACCATATGATAACATGCGAGCTTTCTTTGCTTTTATATGACCATACCAATCATTGTCACTTGAGCAAAGATATTAGCACCACATAAACATAACCTTTCCTGTATGACCCTAAAATCTAACCAACATCAATAATAGAGTAGCACATCAGTGTAAGTTTTATTTTATAATAGTGAATTCCAAAAATTCACACAATCAACCTACTTGTTCTTAATACCTTTCTTCCCCTACATACCGCCCTTCACCTTTTTCTTTTACTTATTCTTGTGTTTTTTTTGATGTGCAGCCTGAAAATCAGGAATGTGGGGTGGGCTCACACCATACCGACTGAGTTGGCGATTGTCTCAAGTCAGCTGGCTTTTTGGTAACTTGCTGTCATTTTCAATATTATTATGAGGTGTGGGAAAGGTGGGGAGGTAGCTGGATACCTGAAATGCAGCTGCAATTCCTAAGTGGCATGACTTCATCATTTCCTTCACCATCATCATCATCATTTTCTTGCCCATCATCAAATCCTTTAGAATTGCTTCTGTGGGGCTTCAGTATGGTCCACATAGCATAGTGACTTATGTATTCCAGGAACAATGAGAGAGCCAACTCTGTCATTGCCACCTGCTAGTTCTCTCTCTTCTTCCTAATTCCCCACCGAAATACATCTCCATTGGTCTCTGATATATATTGTGTTGTAGTCCTATTTCTGACACCTGTGTGGTGTCCATTGATTCTACAATATTAATTCAATATCTTCATGGCACCGGTACAACTAGTTCAAAAACTGTTAACTATGCCCAGCAACAAAAGATTGAACTATTGAAACTACAATGAACAGGTGGACGTTGATGATTGTATGTGAAGTGTTTGCATGAGTTATTATCAGCCTAGGCTCACTAGGCTTTGCTGAAATTCTGATGGGGTCAAACTAGCTTTATTCTATACTGCTAAATTTGACTGGTGCAAAGAAACTAATGGAAAATTTCAAGAAAAGAAAAGGGTATGTTTAGTTATATAAAGCTGGAAAGGAAATCTGCTGTCATTACCTGGTCTGGCCTATATATGACTCCAGACCCAGAGAAATGTGGTTGACTCTTAATTGTTCTCTGAAATGGCCTAGCAAACCATTTAATTGTATCAAACCACTAAAAAGTCTATAAGGAATGAAACCAGACAGACCACTCGGCATTGACTTAGGCACCGGAAACAACAGTAGCAAACTCAGCCCTGTCAACCCTGCAAAGTCCTCCTTACTAACATCTGGGGGGGCTTGTACCAAAATTGGGAGAGCTGTCTCACAGACTAGTCAAGCAACAGCCTGACATTGTCATACTCACGGAATTGTACCTTACAGATCATGTCCCAGTCACCACCATCACCATCCCCGGGTATGCCCTGTCCCACCGGCAGGACAGACCCAGCAGAGGTGGCAGCAAAGTTGTACACAGTTGGGAGGGAGTTGCCTTGGGAGTCCTCAACATTGACTCTGGACCCCGTGAAGTCTCATGGCATCAGGTCAAGCATGGGCAAGGAAATCTCCTGCTGATTACCACGTGCCACCATCCCTCAGCTGATGAATCAGTACTCCTCCATGTTGAACGCTGCTTGGTGGAAGCAAGGGTGGCAAGAGCACAGAATATACTCTGGGTGGGGGACTTCAGGAAGAGTGGCTTGGTAGCAACACCACTGACCGAGCTGGCCAAGTCCTAAAGGGCATAGCTGCTAGACTGGGTCTGCAGCAGGCGGTGAGGGAACCAACAAATGGGAAAAACATACTTGACCTCATCCTCACCAATCTGCCTGCCACAGAATTATCTGTCCATAACAGGATCATAACAGGAGTAAGCACCATACAGTCCTTGCAAAGGCAAAGTCCCGTCTTCGTGTTGAGGATACCCTCCATCGCATTATGTGGCACTACCTCCATGCTAAATGGGATAGACTTCGAACACATCTAGCAACTCAAGACTGAGCATCCATGAGGTGCTGTGGGCCATCAGAAGCAGCAGAATTGTGCTCAACCACAATCATGGCCTGGCATATCCCCCACTCTACCATTACCACCAAGACTGGGATCAACCTCGGTTTAATGAAGAGTGCAGGAGGGCATGCCAGGAGCAGCGCCAGACATGCCTAAAAATGAACTGTTAACCTGGTGAAGCTACAACACAAGACCACTTGCATACCAAACAGCATAAGCAGCAAGTGATGGACAAAAGCGATCCCACAGTCAACAGATCAGATCTAAACTCTGCAGTCCTGCCACATCCAGTCATGAATGGTGGTCAACAATTAAACAACTCACTGGAGGAAGAGGCTCCACAAATATCCCCATCCTCGATGATGGGGGAGTCCAGCACATCAGTGCAAAGGATAAGGCTGAAGCATTCACAAGAATCTTCAGCCAGAAGTGCTGAATGGATGATACACCTTGGCCTCCTTCAGAGGTCCCCAGCATCACAGATGCTAGTCTTCAGCCAATTTGATTCACTCCATGAGATATCAAGAAATGGCTGAAGAAGGAAATAGGGAGAGTACAGGGCCAACATATTCCAGTAAAGCTAAAAGGTGGGACCAACAAATCCAGGGAACCATGGATGTCAAGGGATATATAGGATTGGGTTAAGAGAAAAAGGGAGGCTTATGGCAAATACCAAGGGCTCAAAACAGCGGAAGCCCTAGAGGAGTATAGAATGTGTAGGGGGGAACTTAAAAAGGAAATTAGGAGAGCAAAAAGGGGGCATGAAAAAACATTGGCAGGTAAAATAAAGGAAAATCCAAAGTTATTTTACAAGTTCATTAAGAGTAAGAGGATAACTGGGAAAAGAGTAGAACCCATTAAGGACCATAGTGGTAATTTGTGTGTGGAGCCGGAAGGCATAGGTAGGGTTCTAAATGAATATTTCGTGTCCGTGTTCGCAAGTGAGAGGGACGACATGGGTATGGAAATCAAGCAGAAGGACTGTGATATAATTCAAGAAATTAGCATAGAAAGCGAGGAGGTTCTAAGTGGTCTGGCAGGCTTAAAAGTAGATAAATCTCCAGGCCTGGATGAAATGTATCCCAGGCTTTGATTGAGGCAAGGGAGGAGATAGCAGGGGCACTGGCAATAATTTTCAATATCTCTCTGGCCACAGGAAAGGTGCCAGAGGACTGGAGGACACCCAATGTGGTACTGTTATTTAAGGAGGGAGGAAGGGATAAGCCAGGGAACTACAGGCCAGTCAGTCTAACCTCAGTGGTGGGGAAACTATTGGAAGTAATTCTGAGGGACAGAATTAATTTACACTTGGAGAGGCAAGGATTAGTCAAGGACAGCCAGCATGGTTTTGTTAAGGGGAGGTCATGTCTGACCAATTTGATTGAATTTTTTGAACTGGTGACCAGGTGTGTATATGAGGGCAATGCATTTGACATAGTCTACTTGGACTTCAGCAAGGCTCCTGATAAGGTCCCGCATGGGAGACTGATAATGAAGGTAAGAGCCCATGGGATCCAAGGCAATTTGGCAAATTGGATCCAGAATTGGCTGAGTGGCAGGAAGCAGGGGGTGATGGTCGAGGGGTGTTTTTGTGACTGGATGTCTGAGTCTAGTGGGGTTCCACAGGGATTGGTGTTGGGTCCCTTGCTGTTTGTGATATATATAAATGACTTAGGCTTAGATGTAGGAGGGTTGATCAGTAAGTTTGTGGATGACACGAAAATTAGTGGGGTGGTAAATTGTGAGGAGGATAGCCTTAGATTACAGGAGGATATAGACTGGCTAGTCAGATGGGCTGATCAGTGACAAATGGAATTTAATCCGGATAAGTGTGAGGTGATGCATTTGGGCAGGACAAACAAGGCACGGGAATACACAATGAATGGTAGGACCCTGGGAAGTACCGAGGATCAGAGGGACCTTGGTGTGCATGTCCACTGGTCCCTTAAGGTAGCGGGACAGGTAGATAAGGTAGTTAAGAAGGCATATGGAATACTTGCCTTTATTTGCCGAAGCATAGAATATAAGAGCAGGGAGGTTATGCTGGAACTGTATAAAACGCTGGTTAGGCCACAGCTAGAGTGTTACGTGCAGTTCTGGAATCTGCATTATAGGAAGGATGCGATTACGCTAGAGTGGATGAAGAGGAGATTTGCCAGGATGTTGCCTGGGCTGGAGAATTTTAGTTATGAGGAGAGATTGTGTAGCATGGTGTTATTTTCCCTGGAGCAGAGGAGATTGAGGGGGAACATGACTGAAGTGTATAAAATTATGAGGGGCAAAGATAGGGTAGACAGGAAGGAACTTTTCCCCTTGGTGGAGGGATCAATAACCAGGGGGCATAGATTTAAGGTAAGGGGCAGGAGGTTTAGAGGGGATGTGAGGAAGAATTCTTTCACCCAGAGGGTGGTGGCAATCTGGAACTCACTGTCTGAAAGGGTGGTAGAGGCAGAAACCCTCATAACATTTAAGAAGTATTTGGATGTGCACTTGTGATGCTGTGGCATACACGGCTATGGGACTAGTACTGGAAAATGGGATTAGAATAGTTAGGTACTTATTTGACCGATGCAGACTCGATGGATCAAAGGGCCTTTTTCTGTGTTGTAGCCCTCTATGACTCTATAACACTGGATACTGCAAAGGCTATTGGCCCTGACAATATTCCAGCAATAGTACTGAAGACGTGCGCTCCAGAACTTGCCACCACCGTAGCCAAATTGTTCCAACACTGGCGTCTACCCGGCCATGTTGGAAATTGCCCAGGTATGTTCTGTACACAAAAAGTAGGACAAATCCAACCAGTCTACTCTCGATCATCAGTAAAGTGATGGAAAGGGTCATCAACAGTGCTTTCAAGCAGCACTTACTCAACAATAACCTGCTCACTGACGATCAGTTTGGGTTCCACCAGGTTCATTCAGCTCCTGAGCTCATTACATCCTTAGTTCAAACATGGACCAAAGAGCTGAACTCCAGATTTGAGGTGAGAGAGACTGCCCTTGATGTCAAGGCAGCGTTTGGCCAAGTGTGACAACAAGGTGCCTTAGCAAAACTGGGGTCAATGGGAATTGGGGAAAACTCTCCACTGGTTGGAGTCATACTTAGCACAAAGGAAGATGGTAGCGATTGTTGGAGGTCAACCATTTCATTTCCAGGACATCACTGCAGGAGTTCCTCAGGGTAATGACCTCAGCCCAACCATCTTCAGCTGCTTCATCAACAACCTTCCTTCCATCATAAGGTCAGAGGTGCGGATATGGTTTGTGCCATATTCCAAATATGCTCCTGCTTCTACATCATCTTACTGAACAAGTGGAACAGGGAAGCCTGATTTAAATGGATAAGTCAAATCCCATTGACATGATGCCACGATTTTAACCATGAACCCAACTAATTATCTAGGTGGTGCCGCTCAGAAATCACTGCTAAGTCATTTATATTTACAAATTGGCTGATTTTATGAGTCTGTGGCCCTGGAGAGGAGCCAACTAATTTTAATGGACAGAAAATTGTGAGGAACCCATGTTTCCCTGACGCAAACACCTCGGGCAGGATTTTGAGGCCGTCGGACAGGCGCGGTGGGCGGGTCCAAGAGCCGCCAGGAAACGGTCCGCCCCCCCCCCGTGATCAGCCCCCGGCCGCGATTTCATGCTGGCGGGCCAAATAAGGCCGCCCAGCTGGAAACACAGCTCGTCGCTGGTCGGAAAGGGCTGAGCGTGGGCAGATGCCTGTCAGCCGTCGGCTCCAATGGCGACCCGGTGGCCGGTTTAAAAACGGCCTAGGCAGCCCCTGGAAGTCTGCCATGGTAGAACGTCTCCTCTGTGTCTTCAACATTCAAGTTACGGAGCCAAGTGCGGTTGGAGACGCCAAGCGGGATGCCAGGTCGGGTGGGCGCTTGACCCCTTGTTTTTCAGATGAGTTCCTCCCCGTCCTGCTGGAGGAGGTGGCTGCCAGGAGGGCACCCTTATCCCCAGCGATGGGAAGAGGAGATCACCGCACCTCACCAAGAGGCCATGGGAGGAGGTGGCAGTGCTGGTGAGCAGCCATGTCATGGTGCTGCGCACATGGGTGCAGTGTCGGAAGCGCTTCAATGACCAGCTGCACTCAGGAAGGGTGAGTACCGTGTTGGCATGTGTCAGTGTGCAGAAGCATTAAGGTGTGGCCATCCCTCCGTGAACTTCAGGAGTGCTTGAGCCTGAGTCCCAACTGTCAATGACACCAGAGCTGGCCAAGTGGGTGAGCCCTGGCTGCTTGGACTGAGTGCCTTGCGGCTCGAGGGCCATGACTCAGATGTGCCCTGTGAGGTGTTCCTCAGCTGGGGTTGGCCAGGCTGCAATGGTGCTGCAGGTAGAGAGTGGACTAATTCTGTCTTTTGTCTGCTCTTCTGTCCTTTCAGGAGAAGATGAACCATAACCAAGCTGAGAGGGCACGTGCAGGCGGAGGCCCACACAACCTCCTGCTGCCCAGCAGGTTCGAGCAGGATGCCCTCAAGCTCGAGAGCTGGCACGCTCCCTGTGCAATCGGGCATGGAGAGGCGGGGGTGCCAGACGAACGTAAGAACGCAGAGCAAAGAGGTGAGAGTTTCAGATTGTGTAACCTTTCTAGTGTAGTCTCTTCAATGAGGTGAGCCTTGAACCTGGAGTCCCCATTGATTATTGAAAGACAATGGCGCCATGATGCAGATCTCCATTGTCTCACCAGGGTACCTGGCATGCACAGTGACAGTGTGATGATTTTAACTAATGAGATGTCCTTGTTCTCCCTTTTAGGTTCGCCAGCGTGCAATTGCTTTGTGGACCCCGATGGGTCACCCCTGACGCCAGAGGACCACCAGGTTTTACCTGCACCTGCATATCACACCCGCTCTCTGAAGCGTAGATACCAGCACCTTGGTGGGTATTAGGTCGGAGGTTAGAGTGTCTGTGCACATTGGTGATAGCATTTCACACTCGTCTGAGGTGCAGGCGGAGGCAAAGACTGCCCAGGGTGCTGGCAATCAGAGGACGGCTGGAGACCAGGACGATGCTCAATCGAAGGCTGATGATGAGCCTCTGGAGTCGTCCATTAGGCGGCAGATGCTGGATGTCCAGCGAGATGTGCGGGAGGATCTGACGGAGATCCATGAGGGTCTGCAAACCATGGTCTCTGTTGTGGAGGAGTCCATGCAGACCGTGAGTACTGCGTTGACCCCTCGTGGCCGAGCACAATGTCTCCTCCATTGAGACAGTGGCAACTCTCATGGAGAGGCAGCTTCAGAGATAGAATCAGGGGTTCCTGGGGTTCCACTCAGACCTGTAAGTCCTCACACAGGCACTGACCTCAGGTGGTCAGTGCCAGTGTGGGAGATGGATGAGGCACCCAGTATCCTAGCTAGGTGCCCGTCCATCGATGGTGAGCAGGGAGGTCCACAGCAACCTCAGGTTGGTGCACAAGCTGCCTATCATCTCAGCGGGCTCCTCTTAGGGCGTCTGGGTGACGGCAACAGCGCCTCCCACCCTCTGTCAGTGACCGTTGCATCCGATGAGGCTGCAATGACTGGGGAGATGCCAGCTGTGGAACTGGCCACTCCCTCCCAGGTGAAACCAGGACAGGCTCCACTGGCCAGAGGATGATTGCCAAGGTCATCAAGGCCGAAAAGCATGCCAGCTCTCGAGCTTGAAGGCATCCTGCTTGAAACTGCTGAGTAGCAGGAGGGTGGGCGGGCCTCCGCCTCTATGTGCCCTCTCAGCGGAGTCAACAGGCCATCTCCAATGTCAGTGCCAGCGAGGGGGGCAGGGTGGGGTTGGGGGGAGCACCAAGACTTAGCACTTTGAAACGTAAGTTAAAGGCACCATGAACACAAGAGGGACAGTTCACAGGTGACTTTCTGTTCATTTATGTTTGTTTTATCTTTACTGGTCTGGGAATGAGGACCAGAAAAGGTTATGTAAATTTTTTCGGATTGACAAAATGGAATAAATTTTGTTTTTCTCGACATGCCCTGAGTATGCTTCACCTTTTAATTTTTTTGGTGCAGGGTACGCCAGTATGTAATGCTGGACATAAGTGGCTCTAAACTTTATTGCACAGGCACTGAGTGTTCTTTGTGTTCAAATAAAAGAGTCCTTTCAGACATCCGGGATGAAGGAGGCAGCATTCTCCTCACAATGCTCCTCTTCTGACTCAGTACAGGACTCATCATCTGTGGCCTCTGCAGCTGCTTCAAGATCCTCTTCCTCCAGTGGGTCCCCCCTTGCCAGTGCCAGATTGTGGAGAGCGCAGCATGCAACCACAATCAGTGACACCCGCTCTGGGGGGTATTGTAGTGCACCCCCTGAATGGTCCAGGCATCAGAAGCACATCTTGAGAAGACCTATGTTCCTCTCTATTACCGCCCTTGTGGAGCCATGACTCATATTGTAACGCTTCTCTGCCTCTGTTTTTGGGTGGTGGAGAGGCATCATGAGCCACCTCTTCAACAGATAGCCCTTGTCAACCAGCAGCCATCCATCCAGCCGGACTGGAGCACTGAAGAGCCTCGGCACCTGGGAGTATCTCAGGACATACGCGTCATGGGAGCTGCCAGGGTACGTTGCAGAGACTTGCAGAATCTGCATCCTATAGTCATACACTATCTGCATGTTCACAGAGTGGAATCCCTTCCTATTGAAAGGCACCTGGCTGACCCGCTGGCTCCTTGGCGGTCACATGAGTGCAGTCGATTGCACCTTGTACGTGGGGGAACCCAGCAATCGCTGCAAAGCCGCTGGCTTGCTCAGCCTTGCTGCCTTCGTCCTAATGGTAAAGAATAAATGTCAGTACCCACCTGAACAGAGCTTTTGTCACCAGCTTGACGCAATTGTGGACAGCTGTTTGGGAGACTCCACACTGATTCCCCCACTGACCCCTGGAAAGAGCTGGGTGCATAGAAGTTAAGGGCCACTGTGACCTTCAGAGCCACTGGGATAGGGTGTCCACCCACACAGTCAGAGGTGACTCAGGCCCAATCATCTGACAGATGGAGGTCACTGTCTCCCTTGGCATTGCATGTCAGACATATTGAAGTGGCTGCATCACCGCCTGTAAATCCTGGCAGCAGGATAGTGGCGTCTTCTGTGGCCCCTTCCATCTTGGACTACCTGTGGCCCTTGTACCTGCGCCTCTCCTGCTGCAGGTGCTCCCCTGGAAGCTGCACTGGGACACCTGTCCTCCTCTCCCTTCTGCTCCTCTCTTCCTCCTCAGAGGATGTGCCACCAGCGGAGACCACAAACCCCATTATCAGGGTGATGGAGGCTGTCTGATACCTGGAAGGGTCCACACAGTCTGAATTCTCCCAGGTCCTTGGAGATACCAAGGAATCCCGAAATGAAGCCTGGAAATGCTAACGATGAAGCCCCGAACAGAGATGAAGCTGCCAAGTACCAATAAGCAACCAGCAGCAAACTATCTACCAAATTCCTCACTACTGACACTGGCAATGCTGCTGATCCTTTTATCCAGCCCAAGGATGAGGTCTTTGAAAATGTCAGCTGGCCACCTGCCCATTCTGCCCGTGCGACAAGCGTGAAATTGCACAGGCAATGAAAAATGGCCATCAGTTGGCTTATTAATGGCCTTAACTGGCCTCTTAATCAACAGCAGGCGCAGCTCTGGCAACCCACTCGTGCCCGTCGACCGAAATATCACACGAGTGTGCGATGACGTCAGGACACGGGACATAAAACTTTGCCCCTCATGGGTGAGTCTCTGCTGGGAGCATGAACTCAGAAAATTGTCCCTTATGTCTGCATTTTCCGGTAAAATTTATAAAAAAAATTCAAATTTAATTGTCACAAATGCTAACTGTCGATGTTATTCTAGTGAGCAATTTGCACAGCTGAGCCTCGGTTTATAGTCAAAGTGGGAATCAAGCAGGCGGGGGCAGGAACAAGCAGCAATTCTCCGTGACATCACCGGCATGAAGCCTGTTGATTTTAGCTGCTGGGCTCCGTTTTAATATGATTGATGGCTGCCCAGCCATTTGGTGTGCCGGTGAAACATATGATACTGGAGATTCTTTATGCGGCAAATTGCAGGGAACTCCCAGTCCTGCCCAGACCCCTGAATCTAATTTGAGGAGGCTTATGTTGTTCTCAATAATGTTACTGCTGGCCACAGTACCTGTGTAGCTCAGGTATGGTTAGGTTGCAGATGGGTGACATGAGCCACATGTGTACCGGGTATTCTATCTCTCCCACTCCTAACCCCACAGCTACCCCAAGGGGATGAAATATTGGAGGGCGAGCAGTTGACTGTCACAGGATAAGAACATCATGACAGCTGCCTGGCTACCTTGACCAAACTCGCATGATCCTCTTTTTGTTATTGGAGACATGCTGCTCATTAGTAAGGCTGGTGCTAAGGTGCTCTGATGCCAACATGCCTGCACTCTGTCATGCCCTCGATGCAAGAGAAGTTAGTCCCTGCTGCAAATCACTGAGCTCTCTCCTGTTGAATGTTAACGTCAGTTATAAAAGTGATGGGCAAGAGTGTCCTGTTTAATGCAGCTGTGTGCTGCAGGCTGGGAAATGTAGTAGATATCTCCTGTAACAGACTATAAAGAGCTCTTGTCAAAGAAGTTAAAGGCGGTAATAAAAACAGAAAATGCTGTAAATACTCATCAGGTCTGGGATCATCAGTGGAGAGAGAAACTGGGTTAATGGCCCAGAACTTCTGATCTCCAGATGGTCATATCCCAGAGGTACCCCCCAAGATGTGCTGGGGGACCCTTAGAAGTCCTGATGCACTGACTAAGTGGGAATTGCCCAGGAAGTTTGGCCTTCTAATGGACAATTTCCCAGTGTCTGAACACTTTGAAATTCTTAAAGTCTAAGATTTTGGATGGTTCCAATTCACTTAGCAGAAGTTACCCAGGAAAAGTTAGAAGGATTAAAACTCCCGGGTAACTATACTACTGACCTCCTGACTTCCTACTGGACCCCTTTCTAACCCCCGCACCCCCAATCCCCGACCTACTGACTCCAAACTGGTTGCACTGACTACACTCCCTGACAACCCGACTACCACCTGACTATACCCCTCGATCCAACCAGACCTCGACCCCCACCCGATTACCTCCCTGACTGGACTACCCCTGAGCCGACTACCATCCAACCATCTGACTACCCCTCCTGAGCCCCCCTGCCTACTCCTTCCAAACCACCCAACTGTCCCCCCAACCCACTGGCAACACCCCCCCCAACTACCACCGCTAACTCCCCCATCGATCCAACTACCCCCCCGGCCACCCAACTGCCCCCCTGACCACCTGACCACAGGCCCGACCACCAGACTATTCCCACGACCACCCGACTACACCCCCAAACACCCAACTGTACTCCTAACCACCAAACTACCTCCCGACCCAGCTCCACACCCCAGCCACACAACTATGCATACCCACCCCGATCTCCTACAACCCACCCTACCCCTCACCCACTTAAATTAACAATTATCTTCTGCCCCGTGGCTTCTAAGAGTGGTTTTGGGACATTTAAACTTACTGAAATACGGCCTAATGCTGTGAAAAGGGGCTGTGACTTAGCTTCTGCCAACGATCCTGCACTATAAGATGGACTTCCAGAATAAGTACGCTCCACGTTTCTCAGGAGGCCTGGGTGAGAAATGAGGAGCAAGGTAAGTAGCTAGGAGCAGAGCGCAATCTGATGGTGGTTGCCAATCCTTGGGATACTTGGCCCAGTGTTTCAGGTTTTTTATATATATTTTGTGGGACGTGGGCATCGCTGGCTAGGCCAGCATTTTTATTGCCCATCCCTAAATACCCATGGAAGGGCGGTGATGATCTCCCTTCTTGAACTACTGGAGTCCCCATGGTGAATGTACGCTCACAGTGCTGTTAGGAAGGGAGTTCCAGAACTTTGACCCAGCGACAGTGGAAGAACAGTGATATATTTCCAAGTCAGGATGGTGTGCGGCTTGGAGGGAAACTTGCAGGAGGTGGTGTTCCCATGCATCTGCTGCCCTTGTCCTTCTAGGTGGTAGAGGTCACAGGTTTGGAAGGTGCTGTCTAAGGAGCCTTGGTGAGTTGCTGCATTGCATCTTGTAGATGGTACACACTGCTGCTACTGTGCGTCGGTGGTGAAGGGAGTGGATGCTGAAGGTGGTGGATGGGGTACCAAACAAGTGGGCTGCTTTGTCCGAGATGGATTCAAGCTTCTCAAATGTTGATGGAGCTGCACACATTCCAGCAAATGGAAAGTGTTCCACCACATTCCTGACTTGTGCCTTGTAGATGGTGGACAGGCTTTGGGGAGTCAGGAGGTGAGTTACTCTCCGCAGAATTCCCAGCCTCTGACCTGCTCTTGTAGCCACAGTATTTACATGGCTGGTCCAGTTCAGTTTCTGGTCAATGATAATCCCCAGGATGTTGATGGTGGGGGATTCAACAATGGTAATGCCATCGGATTCTCTCTTGTTGGATTCTCTCTTGTTGGAGATGGTCATTGCCTGGTACTTGTGTGGCATGAATTTTACTTGCCACTCATCATACCAAACCTGAATGTTGCCCAGGTCTTGCTGCATATGGATACAGACTGCTTCAGGTTGATGACCTTTCATCAGAACTGGAAAACAGTTAAAAATATAATGGGTGTGAAGCAAGTACAGGAGCAGTGAAAGGGAAGGGGGAACAATAATTAATGGAAAAGTCTGTGATAGGGTGGAAGGCAGGGGATATTACATGATAAAAGGGATGGTGGTGCAAGGCATGAGACAAGCAAAGAGGCAAAAGTTTGGTTTAGAGGAGGTATAAATGGGAAAAGGAGATTCATCATCAATAGCTGCTGTCCAAAAACATAAGGAACAAAATAATGAAAAGGGGGAAGAAGTCTGAGATTGTTGAATTCAATTTTTAGTCTGAAGGCTGTGAAGTTCCTCATTGAAAGAGGAATCTTACGCTGTTCCCAGGAGTAGGAGGCAGGGTGGGCAGGGGAAGTTAATTGAGCAGGAGGTCAAAAATCAGCTTTCAGGGGGCAGGATGAACTTCTGCAATTAAATTGAGGGAAATGTCAAGTTCCTGAGAGCAAGCATCATTTGCATACATCTGCATGCCATGCATACTCATTAAAAGGTCAGCTCACGAGAATTAAGTTCCCCTTCCCAATTAAGTTATCGACAAGTGAGCACCACCTGCCTTCAGATTTACGACTGCATATAAGTGGTGTGAGGCAGGTGAGGTAGTCAATTTACTGGAGTTGGAGTGACTAGTCACTGTTTCTTTTCCTCATTGGGGAGTGTTGTTCAATGTGGTGATGATCGGGTAGCAATCTAAGGCAGCGGTCTAAGCCTCACAAGGCAGTGAGGCTGGGACGGGAGTCTGGGGCAGGGAGGGAGCCAGGGAGGGAGCCGGGGAGAGAAGGTGAAGGTGCATGGGCGTGGGAGGGATCGGCCTTGCGTGTTAGCTGTGAGGGTCCTGTGAATGGGTGACAGGAGATGTTTCCGGGCAGGCATGGTGAGAAAGAGATGGTTCTAAAGGGCAGTTTTGATGCTTTATATGGTGGCTTGCTGTCAGAACAGAGGTTGAACTGAGAGTATCAGGCAGCGGAAGGAACAGTCACAGTGAGGTGGAGTAGTGGGGTGCAACAGGGTGCCAGGTCCAGGATCATGATTGGGTAGCAGATGGTGTGAGCTTGAGGGGTCAGGGTATGGTCACGGAAACAAACAAAACAGGTGGCGCAGACAATGGGAGGGCTGAGGGTCAGAGTAGGCATGGGGACAGTAACGGGTGTAAGTTCAGAGGGGAGAGAAGGTATGTGGAAGGCAATGGTTACAGGCTCAAGTGTAGGGGGGGGCGGGGCCAAGAGTAACAGAGGGGAGAGGAATGGTTATAATGGGTGAGTCCAGGGTGATGGGGGTTTAGTGGGTGACAGGGGGAGGGTAGAAGATTGTGCAGTGGTTCTGGAAAGTTACACACACCATTTTCTCAAGGCTCTTCTTCACAACACAGTTGCTCTGTACATGTGAATCCTCGAAGGGAGGAGGGTCTTTTTGGGTGTGTGGAGTCCATGGTGAACACAATTGGCTGACCAAATTGGCTAATCATGAGTGGACTGCATGTGAACCGTGCTCAAGTATGTTCACCTTTCTATGGTGAAGCCCACACGGCAGCAGGTTTGCTCCCTGACTCGTGGGTCTCATAACATCAAGATCCCAGCAAGATGGGGAGCTGCAGAAAAGTCTGCGTTAAAGTTGACCAAGTCAGGAGCATGGGGGTAATGGAGGAGAGGAGGGGTTATCTCCCCAGAAGCCCAGGGGTGGGAGGGGGTGATGAGCAACAACATTGTGCCAGTTTAGAACCTCATGCATCCTGGGTAGATAGTCATGGTGTTAATGGGGTGGGTGGTACATCTATGATGGCAAAGTAAGGGTGTCTCGAATGTGTCTTGAAGATATGGAGGGAAGCCCAATCGTTTTTGAGGGAGGCTTCATGGACATGACTTTTATTACCCCAGTCAATGCAGCAGTCTCCATGCACATGAGAGGAGAACTCATCTGTGGCCCTCCAGGATGGGCTTCACCATCGTGGGGTCAGGGAGGCCAGTGGTTGACCGATGCCACCTACAGGACTTCCCATTGGCTGAAATGCTTAGGGCCGGAAGGATAGATGGGTCACTGCAATTTTCTCACTGATCACCCCAGGCATGCATGATGCTGGCTCCAAGCATCCCTGCACTTCTACTAGCTATGGTCCAGCTGAGGAGGAAGCAGTGGGGGCATCGACTTGCTGCCCGCTCTGCCACAAGATTCACTGTGCTCCTCGAACATGCATATCTAATGAGCTGACTGATGCAAGATCGCATGAGGCTAGCAGAAATCAATTTCTGAGCAGAAATCAATTTCACTTCAGCTCCTGCCTCCCAACTTATAATTCAGACCTGAGGATTCCGCCTGAGGTGTTGTTTCTTGAGTTTCCATTGAGCTTCATTGGAACAGTATAGGAGTCTCAGGGCAATAGAATTAAAATGACAGGCAAAGTTAAGGACTGTGTTGATTTTGACAACACATGTGTAAAGCACGATTGGCTGGTGCAACAGGCAGTGGGTCCTGTTTTAGGGAGCTGCCAAGGTCTGCAACCACCTGCTTAGAGAAGTGCAGCATCTCAATGCATGGATTCTCAAATAGATCCAGGAATGACTCAGCCTTTACACCTGGGTGAGACTTCTGTGATTTTGGGTTAAAGTCACATCAGGGTCCTAAAAACATCATAATACCCTGAATTACACATATTCATGAGGTCTCTGCTTGTGACGAGTGGGTACCTTCAGAAACTGAAAGAAACTGCTTGGTTAAAATAGTGGTCAATGGGAATGGAGCAGCAAACACTACAGAGATTTTAATTACATGCCTGACTTGTTCCAGCCAGCCAGGGAAAGTTAAAATTCACACTGTTTTTCTTTGTAATGAGTTAACTACCATTTCCTTACAGTAACTATATCAGACATTGGGCTATGGAAAGAATTGTGACTGAAACATCTGTGTGATCACCAAAATGCACAAGCACAGAAGGCAGTCTTCTTAACTGAGAGTATGGTATACCAATATCTTCCTTTGAGGCACAGGTAATGAATTTATGCTCAGTTACTGGTTTATTTTTCTGAATAAACACTTAGAGTGTACTGTACATTTCCATAAAATTATGAATTATTTTACCTCAGCAGAAAATTGACAGAATCTAATGAAAAGTATTTTTTCAAGACAGCCATTCTCAACTGATTTGAGGATATTGCACATGAATTGCCTTCAGTTTTTAGCAACACTTTTATTTTCTGTCAGTGCAATAAACCATGAGTGATTATGGCTAATCACATAAGCAGAAAGCAATGGCTGCAGGCATTTTAGCAAGAGCACAAGTTTATTATTTTGGAGTAGCTGACTGAGGTAAGAGGAGACTGTTACACAAGCTCTATGATTTGTTAGATGATCCATTATACTAAACGCATAAGCATTTTCTTTGAAATACTACTTGCATATATTTAAAATATTCAGAAAGATGATTAAAAACAATTTATGTAAAAGCAAGCAATTACATTTATAGACAATAGGTGGAAAATCTAGGCCTTATAAAATCAATATTTGAACTGGACCCAAGAAAATAAATTTTATTCAACACATGTAACTTCATCAATATTTACCATCCTGTTTTCAGTATGATGTGATCTGAAGGACAGACTGATTGATAACATTTAAAACAAATGAGAATTCAAAATTTCAAAAAGAAGTGGAACGGTGGCCAAGAATTTAGATCACACCAATAGCTACAAAATGTTGTCATTCTAAAGACAAGTAGAGGCTTCCATTGGCAGATCCCCAAAGGAGGAATTTTTCCTCCCAATTGTTTGTCCTTTGGGCAGAATTGTCTCAGATTTACACTAAGTGAGGTAGCGGGCGGGTAAAACAATGTTTTAGCTGCCGGCCACAATGACGGTTTTTCACACCTTATTGTCCCAGACCCACTGCATTAATCATGCAATCCCAGGAAACATGCCATTTCCATGGCGGAAGGGCTCTCATTCGCCCACCACGCCATCAACTCACCGCTTCAGCACACTGGGCGCCGTATTTAATGCACACACCTCTCAGTGCTTCCAGCCCATACCTTCTGCAAAAAGGACATGGCCCTGAAAGGCAAAAAGACTGTGGCCCACAGGTTAAATGATACGTCCCTTTTGGATGCAGTGGAGGCTTGCCCTGAAGTCCTCTACCACCGATCTGGCCGCAGGATGGGCAGCAACCTCACTAATCCGGCTTGGGAGGCAGTGGCAGCGGTTGTCAGTGCCAACGCCCTTCAAAAGAGGACAGCCAACGAGTGACACAAGAGGATGAATGATCTCCGTTCCACCAGGATAAGTCACTCTTCTCATCACTCTCAACTCACACTCACAAAGCCATCACACATCCACAGGGATCTCACTCACTGCCAGTTCAAGGGACATCACCATTCACTCTCTCACACACACCTTCATTGTCCTCATCCCATCCATGGGACCACTCAGCACCCACACATGCCAGGCATGCTTATCATCTGGCCTGGCAGGCATCCTACTCAAACTCTCTCCATCTCTATTCATGCAGGACAAGCTGGCACACAACAAGAGGGCGAGGTCACAGACTGACAGAGGAATGCCTGAAATCAAGGTCCTCACAGACTTTGAAAACAGAGCCATCCAGCTGGCTGGTGAGTATCTGGACCATTCCTGTGCTAACGGTAAGGTTGGCTGTGCTGTGCCAAGTGAGGGTCCAGCAGTGCAACATCCATCAGACAACCGTGCCCTGAGTGATCTGTCCTGTTTCACAGGCCACTGCCTGCACTAATTAACTCTCCTTGGCTCCCGCAGGCACATCTGGGAAACAGCCGACGGTGTCCATGGCCCAGGGCTCCAATCAGGCCCCAAAGAATTCTCTGAAGAGGAATCTGGAGACACCCTCCTTGAGGTCCCATCACAGTGCTCTCCCACACCCTCCACCAACGCAGAGATACACACCTTGGTGGGGCCTAGCTTTAGAGTAGCCTCGGGTTCACAATCTAGTGAGTAAATCGCACAGTCTGATCCACAGCAGGTGGAGGCAGGGACTTCCCAGGTGCCTGGCAGGTCTGGACTGCTGGAGGCCAGAAATTTGCAGAGTCCAAGTCAAATGTTGAGTCTCTGGACTCGGTCATGTTACAGTTGCTTGATTTGCAAAGGCAAGCTAGGGAACGTCAGGATGGGATGTCCACTGCATTCCTCAGATTGCAGGGCACAATGGAAAAGTCTGTCCACCTTCAGGCTGAGGTGATAGCACTGGCATGCCAACACACGGAGGTCAACACTGGTAGGATGGTGGCCGCCAATGTAGACCTTGGTCCAGGACCTCGGTCCTGCACTGCTGCGCAGGCTCAACTCCATAACAAATGCCACAGTTGGCCTCCAACAGTGTATACGAGAGCACCTCACCCCATCCTCCCCTTCTCCTCAATGAGTCAGCCAGGGCCCTTGGGCACCAATAGGGAGGAGGATCAGCAGGTGTACACCTGCCGGGGCCATCCATCCAAGTGACTCCCAGAATGTCCAGCCCATCTGAATCCCCTCTTCCTGTGACCTCAGCAGCTCCAGCTCCACATGCTGAGGAGGGTGCCACTGCCACACAGCAAGACCCCGAAAGCAGGCTGGGGCCCTCCAAGTCTTGGCCCTCTAGAGGACACCTGCCAAGGTCATCACAGGCGTAGCAGTAAGCAGGCTACCTCCACCTCAACTGTGGATGTCCGCAGAGCACCAAGATGTAGTGGCAGGGTTAGGAAAGTTAAGAAGATTTAGTTGCAAGGATGTTAATCACTTGTACATAATGTTCACTATTGTCAATAAACTCCCAAGAATGTCTCCCTGCCTATGGCTCCTTGTTCTGATAAGCAGTGTTCGTGTCACTCAGATGTGAAACCTTTCTGCACAAGTTGAAGGCAGGTGTCTCAGTCCAGGGCCTCTTCCCTGTGCTCTGTGCAGCCTTCAGACCAAAGTGATGGTCCAGCCTCACACTCCCTGGACACATTACTGATGCCTGCACCTCGGCAGTGCTTGTTATTGCTGCCAGAATGTTGTGGGCAGGCGTCACAGAGTTCCATCATTCTCTCTGTGTGCTCTCAGCACCTTTAAGGTCAGGCTGGCCCCCATCTCCTCAGCATCTGTGACCAGTGATGCTGTGCTCCCAAAGGGCTCAGGTGTTGAAGGCGGACAAAGGATCAGATGCTTTTAAAGTTTCATGGTTGCGCCTCTATGATATGACCCTGATCACAGAGTGCAAGTGAGCTGCCCTCGGCCAGACAGGAGTCAGACATTCTCAGAGACTATGTGAAAACCTATGGAGCGCCCTCACTACATGTCGTCAGCATCCTCCACAAATCCAGCAGCTGTGAGGGGCTCCCGAGCACACCTGCCTCATCTGGCCAGTGTGAGGACCTCATCCCCATCACCGTCGCCTTCGAGGACCTCCTCACCCTATTCCTTCTCTCTGCTACAGTCTGAGGCTACCGCATGGGTGTCATCAGCCACATCCTCTGTGGGTAGCGCTTGTACCTGGGGAGCCATCCCTGCAGCTTCTGTGGACCCTGGAAGACATCAGGGATCTGTGACCGACTAAGAATGTAGGAGTTGTGGACGCTCCCTGGAAACCGTGCGCAGACCTGCAGTATGTGTTTGTGGTGGTTGCACACCTTCTGCACATTCAGCGAACGGAATCCCTTGAGGTTGAGATAGTTAACCACGTGTCGTGATGGAGATCTGAGCGCTACTTGAGTGCAGTCAATGGCACCCTGCACATGTGGGAAACTCCCGAGATCTGGGAAAATCCAATCGCTCTTGCGTCCTGGATTTCCTGGTCCTGGGCGAAATACACAAATTTGTGTGCCCTCGTAAAGATGGCATCCATGACCTCATGGATGCATTTGTGGGTGGAGGCTTGTGATATCCCACAGAGGTCACCTGTGGATCCCTGAAAATTGAGCGTTATGGCGACTTTCACAGCCACTGGCAGTGGATGCCCTCCATGTCCACATGACACCAAATCCTGCAGTAGCTGGCAGATGTGACCGACCGGTTCCTTAGACATGTGCAGCCTTCGACGACACGGGTTCTCTGTCATCTGCAGGAGTGAAATGCAGCATCTATAGACCCTGCGTCTAGTTAGCTGCTGACCAGTGAGGACTCACTATGGCTCTTCAGCGAGCGCTGCTCCTCCCTCTGCGCAGCCAGGCGCCTCAGTCGCTCTCTTCTCAGTTGTCTTCACTCTCTGTAAGCAATGAGGCATTACAGCTAAGTCACCAGATCCATGATCCTGATGTACTCCTCCTGCAGGATGAAAGAGAGTGATGTGTGGGTTAGCTTGGGTGTACTAAGAGCCTGTCTTGATTAAGTCTGAAGGCCCCTTACCGCATCCTGGAGAGTGTTGGCCATCACTTGGATGGCCAGAGATTAGTGCACTGCATGGCTGCCCGAAACCCTATCCACCTCCACCCTACTCCACCTGACCAATTGGGGCAGCTTTGCCCATTGAACTGCATGCTGTGCTCTCAGCTCAGGCGCAGGCATTCTCCTAACCCACACTGCAAGACTGCACTCTTAGCTTGAACCATGGGGGAGACTGGTACAAACTGGGATACTGACATTGCAAGGGGCTGTGAGCGCCTCCACCAGTGACTTCCCCATGCCAGCTTTGGCAAGGAAATTGTACAGCATGCCCAGTCATCCAATTGTTCTGCAGTCCACTAAAACGCTCATTACTTTGCAGTCTGTGCCGAGGGGTGTAAAGCTCCGGAGCACTTGGTGCCACTTGGATGCCTCTGCGTTGCTTGAGTGGGCAGAGAAGCTAGAGGCCGGACTCCGATCATATCAATGTGGCTGCGCCTGAACTGTCTCAGCAGCAGGGGAATGATCACTTTATACAAGGTGTCCCTAATGTGTGGCTGCTTCCCTCGTGCACCGCCCCCCACCCATACGTGCTTGTGCGCTACCTTCGATCGCAGGGCAGCACCTACCCCATCTGCCCCAAGTTGCCTCAACCACAGGGCAGCCCTTGCCCCCCGTCCCCCCCATGTGCAGCCCGCCAAAAGCACGCCTTTTATTTGCTGTTCTGAAACCCGGTGGCGTGATGGGCAGGCGATCCAGCAAGGGTGGGGTGGGGGTGGGGTGGGGGTGGAGGGGGGGTGACGAGTCAGGCAGGCTAGGCTACTAATGATATGCAGATGTATTACAAAGAGGTTCCCGACATCCGATGGCAGGAAATGCGGGCGGAGCAGACGATCGTAAACTGGCTTCACAACGCCATGAAACCAATTTTTGGCCTTCTCGCCATATTGTCTGCTCAAGCCCAACGCCAGCGGGCATGGGTGATTCTGCCCTTTATCCTCTCCTCATTGTCTTTTGCTGAGCTCACTTACAGAGGCACTGATCGAAACCCCCTGTACTTCGTCCAATTGGCCATTCTTCAATTGTGAGTTGAGACAATGAATTTCTGGCAGGCTACTTAATGATTGAGCATACCAGAGTTAGTTTGATCCTGTTGTTGTTTGAAGTCCACACATACGCACACTTTTTACCAGAAATTGCTGGATAGCAATCAAGAATGGGATTTGAACTGATTTAGGATCTTTTAAGGGCAGACAAGTAATCTAACAGTGAAGAAGCAAATGGGGGTGGATGGGGTTAATGGAGATGTCATCCATGTGTATGTGCAATACATAGATGAGAGAGAGGAAAGGAATCAGGATGGATCCTTAAGGGACGCCTGAGGAATGAACATGGGAGAGGAAGAAAAGCCGCTGCTGGAAATGCATTGGCTGTTATTAGAAAAATAAGAATGGAACCAAACAAGGTCAGTCCCATGGAGGTGACAATGTGTCAGATGAATTTGGAAAGGGAGGGCATTGTCAACCTTGTCAAGGGATGCAGAAAGTGAGGAGAGTTAATTCACGATGTTCACATTCACGGAGTATATTGTTTGTAACTTTGATTTGGGCCATATTAGTGTTGTGGGAGAGGTGGAACCTTTGGAGGGTATGAAATAGGGAGCTGGAGAGATGAGCATGGACCTTGATGGTAACAGTATATGCGCAAAGAATTTGTAGAGGAAAGGGAGTTTGATGACGAGGTGATAGTTTTGAAGATCAGAGGGCTTGAAAGTGTGCATTTGAAGATTGAGGCTGATAACCATGCTTTTGAAAGGGAGGGAAGAGCAATGCCTAAGGAGAAGAAACCATCTCCAATATCAATGAAAGATAGATGGATGTTCAGGCATAGGATAAGGATGGCCTGCAGAGAGGTGTGAGAAAAGGGAAAGTAACAGAGATAGCTGAATGGATGGTTTCCATCCTGATAACAAAGAAGTTAATGATCTTCTTATAAAATGTTATAAGAGAGGATAGAAGGGTCATGAGAGGGGGATTTAAGGAAGTGGCTGTACTTGTGAAGAGAGGCTGGGGTTTATCTTTGCTCCCCCGAATGGTCCTAGAATAGCAGGAGGTTATGGCTGCAGAGCTTGATGTAGTTCAGCCAGATCTGGCAATGAGTGGTGAAGCCACTTATACATGATGCATACAAGTTGCACCTCTTCGATGTGCATGAGCAGAAGTGGGAGCCAGACAATGGGGAGCAGTGAAGGTTTTGCTAGAGTCAAGGGCATTAATTTGAGAGGTGATAGGCGGTGGGACAAATCAGTACATATAGAGATATCATGCTGAACAGGAGGCAGGGGAGAAAGGGTAGGCTATTGTGAGTTCAAAAGTGCAGTTATAAGTAGCTTGGAAGTGATTTTTTTCTGGAGAGGCAGAAGCAGAAGGAGCTAAATGTAGAAGGAGAGTCTGAATAATGGGGAATATAAGGAGGCTGTCAAAGAGGCATTGTCAGCAATCAAGGCCACAGGCGTGGAGAGTTCACTCGAGATAGTGAGATTGAGGAGGTGGTCACGAATACTGGTGGAAATAAGGTATAGAAAGAAAAGTTTAAGATGACTAGTGATCTTAGAGGAAAAAGCAAAAGGAGAAATGGAGATTAACATCACTTGTTACAATCCCCGTAGAAACCAGTGACTTTAACCAAGCGGTTAGAACTCCCAGTGACCAACTTAAAGGAATTGCACAACAGGATTTCAAATTTAAAACTTTTACTGTAGCAAACTCACTAAAAGCAACAGCAACTAAACATTAAGAGAAAAGCAAAATACTACGGATGCTGGAAATCTGAAACAAAAATAAAAATAGCTGAAAAATCTCAGCAGGTCTGGCAGCATCTGCGGGGAGGAAGACAGTTAACGTTTCGAGTCCGTATGACTGTTCATCAGAACTGATGAAGGTCCGTATGACTCTTCATCAGGTTCTGATGAAGAATCATACAGACTCGAAACGTTAACTGTCTTCCTCTCCGCAGATGCTGCCAGACCTGCTGAGATTTTCCAGCTATTTTTATTTTTGTCTCAACTAAACATTACCTGGTAGAGCAAAACACAAAATGACAGCCTTAATTACTACTTTAATGTAACCCATAACCCTGTGCCGCATACATATATATACTTTATAGCACACTCTCCGCAGGATTAAAGTCTTCATAGGAAAAATCCAGTCGCCTCCAGCTTCCAATGGGCCTATGTCTACCCCATTTCGCTGAGTCATAACATTGAATGATCGTTGAAAAGTGATACCCTCAGTTTTCAGAGAATTTACAAACTGACTGCCAGCAGTAAGATCCACTCTGGCAATTTTTCCTCCCGGCCTCACCAGGGCAAATCTTCCACATCCTTTTGATTGCCACAGGATACTTCTCTTTGACCAAAGACCATCCTCCCTCCCATGTTCTGTCTGGTAGCTCGCAGAGGCCTTGCATCCTTCTTCTCTCTCCTGACCACATTGTCTTTCTGAGGCCTTCCTCTCTTTTTCTGTACAAAAACTTGGAGACCAAAAAGCTGTCCCCAGTTAGCCCAGCTGCTCTTGCCTATGTTTTCAGGTGTGAGCATTTTGTGCCTTGCTCCCAGGAAGTCACATTTAGGGCCCCCCTGTCCTCACGGTAATCAACAGGCTTGTTGTCAGACAGAATTCGAAGCAGATCACATTACTATCTTCATTTTTCCATTGGTCAAAGAGATAGTCCCAAACCATAATCATCTTTTAAAACCTTGCATTCACAACATACTGGAGATGAGGAGCCAGTCAGTGCAGAGGCTGAGGCAAAGACTGAGGGATACCTCATAAAGAAAATCCAGGTCTGAGTGGGGGTGTTGACATAGACAATGAAGATTTTAAAGAAGTTGAGAGGGATGGAACAGTTAAAGCGCTTGAAGAAGATTCCAGAAGTGTGCTGGGGACAGCTTTTTGGTCCCCAAGTTTTTGGGCAGAAAAAGACAGAACGGCCTCAGAAAGATAAAAAGGCTGCAACCAATGTGGTCAGGAGATAGACTGAGTTGTGATTTAGTCATTAGGATCATACTGACATCTTGGGGGATTGGATGGGACAAGTGGTGGAAAATACAACAAGGCAGAAATGTTTTTGTAATGGTTAAGCTATTGCCACCTGTGGGACAGTTTTCAGTCAAGGCAGGATGTTCAATACAACCACCCACAATGAGGGTGTGTATGGCAAGAGCCTAATTTCACTGTTCATTACTCCAGGATCATCCTGGAATGCAGTGACAATCCCTGGCTTCTTTTCTCCTGTAAACACCTTAAATCCTCGCCCTTCCTCCACTTTTCTCTCCAACAGCAAATGCAGGGAGCACATGGATTTCTATGTCCCTTGACCAAGGTGCCATGATGTAGGAAATCTGTCATTCTTGCCTGGCCTGACCTATATGTGATTCTAGTCCCGCACCATGTCATGACTCTTAACTTCTCTATCAAGTGGACAAGTAAGTTGCTCAGTTGCATCAAACAGCTACAAAAAATAATGCACATTATGAGCATACGATCATCACATGGATTGCAGCATTACAAGAAGAAAGTGAATCACCACCTTCACAGGTAGAAATGAGTAAGAAATTCCAATCTCACCAATGACATTGACACCCTGCGAATTAATAATAAAAATAAGAAGATTGAGAACATCTGTTCAGTTACTTCTGCCATATCCATCCTTCCCAACTAGCCCACATTTCACCAAAATATCTCCCCTGAGCTAGCTTTAAACTGGCATTTTTTCTGTATCCTCTCCTATGTCCCCTCATGCCCTCCCTGAGTTCATCTTGTCCATGAAACTGTTATCCTGACCCTATTCCCAATAAACTTTTCTTCCTAGCCCACATGCATGCTAGCATTGTAAATGGTTCCTTCTTCTATAGAGCTGTTGCCTTTACTTTCAAATCTGCTGTCATCATCCCCTTATCAAAAAAAGCCATCTCACGCCTTCTATCCTCGCAAGCTACTACCCCATATCCAGCCTCCCTTTCCTCTCCAAAGCACTGTTCATGTTGGGACCTCCCAAATCTATCCTTCTCATCCTTCTCAGAACTCCATATTAGAGTCTGTCCGATCAGGTTACCACATCTGCCACAGCAACGAAATGCCCTTAATCAAAGTCATAAAAGTTATGCACTGTCACTGTAAACATGATGTGCTGTGCCTCCTCATCATTCTTGACCTCCTCAGCAGTCTTAGATACAACTGAACATATGCCATTCACACCAATACCTCTCCTTCATTATCCAACTGCTCTCATTTAGTATCGTTCTTTCATATCCAGTCATAGTCAGAGCACCTCCAGCACTGATTTCTCTTCCAAGCCCCACAAAGATCAATCCTTGGCCCATTTCTATTTCACATCTACATGATGCCTTGTGACCATAATTTCCAAAGATACTGCTTCAGATTTATGCTGCTGACAGCACCAGCCCTGCCCATCTACCATCCCTCTTGCCCTGTCCATGAATTGATTGTTTGTTTGGCATTCAGTCCTGCAAATACTGCACCTTTCCATAAGGAAGGCCAACGCCAATTTCTTAGTTTCTCTCCTCCACCCCTTAAAATTCTGTTCACCTGACACCAATTCTATCTCACCCCTTGGTCACTACCTCAGGCTGAATCAAACTGTCCACTTCCACCTTGTATACTTTGCATCACAATGCCTCCCTACTTCCACCTCCATTATATTCCCTGTCCTTGCCCCTGCCTCACTTGATCTGCTACTGGAACCGTCTTTAATGCTTTTATCATCTTCAGACTTAACTATTCTAATGTTTTACTGGCTGGTCTCCCCTCCTCTATCCTTCATAAACTCAAGCACAGCAAAACGGTACTGTTTATATCCTAACATGCACCATGTCCTGTCCACCTACCATCCCTGTGCTCACTGACCCACATTGGCTTCCAACTCTCCAACTTCCCCAATTCAAAATTCTCATCCTCAGATTTGAATCACTTCAAGGCATGGTTCCTCCCTATCATCTCTCATAAACCACCCATTCTTTTTGCTGTACCACTCACAATGTCTTCTGTGTCAGTGCTCTAAGTGTGAAATTCCCTCTCTAAACATTCCGTCTCTCCATCTATCTCAACCTTTAAGACCCACCTCAAAAATGCTTTCATTGACAAATCTTTTAGTCACCCCTCCTAAATATCTCCTCATTGCTCAGTGTCAACTTGTGTCTGACTTCGTTTCTGTGAAGTGCTTGGAACATTTTCATATCTTAAAGGCATTATATAAATAATAATATAAGTTGTTGCTGAATGAGCATTCTGGATGGAACCGTGGAAGTGCTTTTTTAATTATAACGGTATTTTATACACAGAACACGTTCGCTGCCCAAAGGCCAAATTAGAGAGTAACATCGAAAAATTCATATATAGTGTAAGTAATGTGTGATGGCTGTTGATCCATCAACAGTCTAAAGGATTAGTGGTGGCTGGAGTGTGTGGGATGGGAAGGATGTTGGTGAGTTTAATGTACAGCAGTTTTGCTTGATTGGCTGGTAAAGGAGGAGGATGGGGCAATTCTTATTTCTAATTCATGCTCCTAAGAAAATGGTGTTTTTTGCATTAGTTTTAACAAATAAAATTGCATAGAATACAGCATAATTCTATAAAATGGCAAGCTACTAATCTGCCAGACCTTTGATAATATATTCTGCTCCTTCAGTAGTAAATAGTTTACAGCCTTTGGCACCACAAGGCTGTCTCTCACTGGAGCACTGATTGCAATAATTCCACAGCATTCTAGAAATCCTTTATATTGTGTCCTTATTCTTTTGCTTTCTTGCTCTGTCTTGCAGATCCCAATCAGTGTTTTTTTTTTATATATGTGTTATGTTGAATTCTATATAAAGATAAACAAAATAAGTCTGCTATATAATATTTTATTTTTCCCTTGGTCCCTCTGGTAAGTCTAAATCCAAAAAGATTCCCACAGAACAGGTATCCTTCATGCTGTGGTTTTATTTCAGATTTCTGCAGTATTCTAGATTTTATAAATCTGTGCAACAACCAGACCACTGAACCTACTATATGTGCCAAAATTCATGGCAGCACTCCAACTGATATAGATTTATCTATTAACATTAGAATAAAAAACCTGTAATATCTGAGGAAATTTTGATGACACAATCAGATATCCTGTAAATTGCATGAGGAGATACTGGGTGCGAAATTGGATTCAGTTACATCTATTTGGGTGCAATGGCTGTGATTTGAGGATCAAAATGGCATCTGATACATGCATGCACACTTCAGCTCCAAATTGTACTGGTGAAGGTGTAAGCGCGCACAGCTAGAAGTACGCAGAGCGGATGGATCCTGATGATAATCAGCACACACACGTTAAACAATAGACAGGACTCACAACCATTGCTTTTGAAATAGTTCAACTACTTACAAGATTGTTGCATAGAACATAGTCCATTCTTCTGATTGTTGGTGTTTGTTGCTTTCCATAGTTGCTCCTATTTGCAAGACTCTACAGGGACCAGTGTGGCAAGTGTGAAAGGACTTTTTCCTGACTTCAATGCAACTGCACAAACACATTTCTGCCAGGCATGGGTGTATAAGTAAGTCTTCCTCTTGGAATGACATGGAGAATGAACAGAGGTCGTGCAGAGTGGGACAAGCTGCTAGAAGAAGGAGGGGGATGGGGAAGGCAAGGGAAACAAGAGGAAGATGAAGAGGAGAAAGAGGAAGAGAAGGAAGAAGAAGAGAGATAACAGTCCTTTCTATCTGAGCTGTACATGAAGAACTCCTTTGAGTTTAAGTACAGGCTGATAAGTCTGACTTTGGTGGTGGGCAAATTATTAGCATTGATTCTGAGAGACAGGATAACCTGTTACTTAGAAAGGAATGGATTAATCAGGGATAGTCAGCATGGTTTTGTTAGGGGAAGGTCATGTCTTACCAATTTCATCAAATTTCTTGAGGAAGTAACAAGGAGGAATGATGAGGGTAGTGTAGTGGATGTTGTCCACATGGATTTTAGTGAGGCATTTGGCAAGGTCCCACGTGGCAGACTGGTCAGAAAAGTAAAAGCCACGGGATACAGGGGGAGGTGGCGAGTTGGATCCAAAATTAGCTCAGCGACAGGAAGCAAAGAGTAATAGCTGATGGGTGTTTTTGTGAATGGAAAAAATTTCCAGTGGTGTTCCACAGGGCTCAGTGTTGGGACCCTTGCTGTTTGTTGTATATATTAATGGTTTGGACTTAAAGGTGGGTGGCATCATTGGGGAATTTGTAGATGACACAAAAATTGCCCATGCAGCTGATATCAAAAGGGTAGCTGTTTCCTCCAGAATTATATCAATGGTTTGGTTGAGTGGGCAGAAAAGTGGCAGATGGGATTCAATCCAGAGAAGTATGAGGTAATGCATTTGAGGAGGGAAAACAAAGCTAGGGAGCGCACAATAATTGGGAGGATATTGGGAGGGGTAGAGGAAGTAAGAGACCTTGGAGTGCATGTCCATAGGTCCCTGAAGGTGGTAGGACAGGTGGATAAGGTGGTAAAGAAAGCATATAGAATGCTTTCCTGTATTGGACAAGGTATTAAATACAAAAGCAGTGATGTAATTATGGAACTGTATAAAATGCTTGTTAGGCCACAGCTGGAAATTTGTGTACAGTTCTGGTCACCACATTACAAGCATGGCACAATTGCTCTGGAGAGAGTACAGAGGAGATTTACAAGAATGTTACCAGGACTTGAAAATAGCAGTTATGAGGAAAGATTGGATAGGGTGGAGCTGCTTTCCTTGGAACTGGGGAGACTGAGGAGTGACCTTTAATATCATTCATTCAAGGGATGTTGGCTTCGCTGGCAAGGTCAGCATTTATTGCCTATCATTAATTGCCCTTGAGAAGGTGATGGTGGGCTGCCTTCTTGAACCACTGCAGTCTATGAGGCGTAACACCCAGTGCTGTTAGAGAGTGAGTGCCAGGATTTTGACCGAGCAACAGTGAAGGAACAGCAATATATTTCCAAGTCAGGATGGCGAGTGGCTTGGAGGGGAACTTCCAGGCGGTGGTGTTCCCATGTATCCGCTGCCCTTGTCCTTCTAGATGGTAATGGTGATTGGTTTGGAAGGTGCTGCCTAAGGAGTCTTGGTGTGTTTCTGCAGTTCATCTTGTAGATGGTACACACTGCTGTCACTGTGCGTTGGTGGTGGAGCGAGTGAATGTTTGTGGATGGGATGCCAATCAAATGGGCTGCTTTGTCCTGGATGGTGTCAAACGTCATGAATGTTGTTGGAGCTGCACTCATCCAGGCAAGGGGAGAGTATTCCATCACCTGATTGAGATGTACAAGATTAAGGGGCCAGATAGAGTAGACAGGGATGTCCTGTTTTCCCTAGCGGAGAGGTCAATTACCAGGGGACACGGATTGGTAGAAGGATTAGAGGGGACATGAGGAGAAACTTCTTCTCTGGAAGGTGGTGGGTGTTTGGAATTCACTGCCTGGTTTTGTGGTAGAGGCAGAAACCCTCAACTCATTTAAAAGGTATCTGGATCTGCAGCTAAAGTGCTGAAACCTGCAAGGCTACAGACCAGGTGTTGGAAGATGGGATTAAAATGGGCGGCTAGTTTATTTTTCTTTCTTGGTCGCTCAGACATGGTGGGCTGAATGGCCTCTTTCTGTGCTGTAACTTTCCTGTGGTTCTATGTTCTATGGATGTGATACCAGTAACCATGACCACAATTCCACATTCACCATACTGTTTACCTTCGCTCCATCACTAACCATCACATCGTAATTCTTGGCCACAATGCAAAAATTGAAGACACCACAAAATAAACATTCCAGATCAAGTTTATACATGTTGTATTGTATACAAACATAAACTATTGTGAAACAAAAACAGAAAATGCTGCAAAAACTCAGCAGGCCTAGCAGCATCTGTGGAGAGAGAGAAAGAGTTAACGTTTCGAGCCTATATAACCCTTCTTCAAATATTGTGTATTCCTTTAGTTTGTATTTCACGTGTCTTTACTCATTCTAGTGCTCATAAACAGTAGTGGCTACAATATGGCTGGTGGAAGGTTTCTGAGTTTCAATGGAGGAGACTGAAGATTGCCTTGGAGGATGCCCATGAGTAATTCTGAGTTTACAAGGCCAAGTCTCAAACTACACCACATCAGCATGGGGAGCACAGGAAGCAGAGCTGGCCAGCTGACTGGCAGACAACAGCAAGAGCACTGGCAGAGTGTAGGAGCACAAATGTTGCCATCCTGAAAAAGGGCAGCAGGCTCCTAATCCATGAAGCCAGGCCACTCCCCTGGGGCTATGCTGCAATAATCCTAGCAATTTGTTGGAAGACAGATTGCTGAACCACTGTGAGAACACATGATGGCACCAGTTTGAACTTGCATGAGAGCAAGCAGAGCTTACATGTCAGCAATATTCCCTTGCAGGACAGCTGTCTGAGCTTCCATTGTAGCTCTCAGACTTCTGGTGGAAACTCCTTGTGCTGCAATGGAAGCTGAGTGATCAGACATCAGATGCTACATCGTGGCTGGGTCTACAAGTACACCAATGGAGTTATCCACCTGGGAAAGATAGGCTCCAAACTTTCCCTAAAGCCCCTTACCAAGTTGGTGCCAGGTTCCTCCATGTTCCTTGACATTGTATGCTGGTATCCTGGCAAGCCTGCCAATGAATACCCATCAGACTTCTTCTATACCTGAGCTATTGAAGTGCTCACCTGAGTCCTCTGAAACAGAACTTATGTGTGACTCTCGCCCCCTGATGAGCTGGCACCTACACCTCCCTTGCCCTCTGTCCTGGATGCAGGGCAGTCTTGCCCAGCATCTCACCTGGTACAGGTAGTACCTGCATACTATCCTCTAAATTCCATACAGCATCAGTTGTTGGACTGCTTTCTTGTTCTAACTTGTCTTGTTACTTTAAATAATGGAGCACACATACATCAATCATAGCAATGCAGAATCAGATCTTCTTTGAGACATCACACTTTATGATTCTGGTATGAAACCTGAGTCTTTATTGAGCTCATGATTCAACATGAGGAATCAGATATACCATATACCACAGCTTAATATGATTACCGTACACCACACTCCATAATGCAGTGTGTTGACAACACAGTTGCTCATTCATAAATCCTACACTAATTCTACCTTTTATATCTACCGTTCCAAGCATAATGCCAATATAGCACAGTACATCAAATGGACATAAGTGGCGTCAGGATAACAACATGGAGACAGCAAGAAACTCTTTGCTCCTCTCAATCTGTTCTAATAATTGTTCTGGCACAATGGTCATGCTACCCAATTCATTTTGTTACCACAAACACTAGTGGTCAGATCAATATCTCGCAGATTATCAAAGGCATGGATGAATGCAGGTCACACATTCCAAAAGATCCTCATCCTTGCCTTAGGCTCATTTACATAAAGCATCCCATGCTCAGCTGTGTGTTTGTGCTGATCACACAAACATCCCAGGGATTCAAGATACACAGGTACTGTGAACCCTTGTTTCTATACTCGTATCTGAGCTGGTGGCTGTGAATTTGTCTTTATTATCACTGTTTTCTTGTTCCTCCACTGCTTGGTCATGTTATACTTCTTGGTTACCTGAAAAAATAAAGGCACATGTGCAAGGTTGTGATGAGGGTAGGGGAAGGGGAGTAAGGGCACATGCTGTTACAGAGGTTTGTTGATGTCAAATAATAAATTTAAATTTTATCCGCTGGACTCAAATATAGAACATTTAAAAAGGCAGTTTCAACTGTGAAAACAAAGACACTGGCATGTTTGCAACTTCAAGTTGGTCAAGTTTCTGGAAGTTTCCAATGTAGATTACAAATAGGACATGCCCAGGCAAACCTCCTATGGAATTTCACACATGCTGATGTCACAGATTACTTCAAAGTTGAACTGAAACTTAAAATGGCTGCCACCATTTGCAGCACTATAATAGCTACATTCCATTTCCATCAGGCTGGAGACAGAGAGTCTACAGGGACAAAGACTACCTTGGAGGTGTTGATATGTACTTCCTAGCTCATTACACAGAACAATTGGCCATTCAGAAGTGATGGCTTAAACAGTAAATATTAATCACCTATACAGGCCCTAACACAATATCTGTGGTCTGTCCAGATATGAGCTAATCAATTACATTCTGTGGAATATTCAATAATTATGAAGGGATAGGTCATGTGATCAGGGTCACCATTTGGAACTAAAACAGAATTACCTGGAAAAACTCAGCAGGTCTGGCAGCATCGGTGGAGAAGAAAAGAGTCGACGTTTCGAGTCCACATGACCCTTCAACAGAACTGAAGTATAGTTGGGAGAGGGGTGAAATATAAGCTGGTTTAAGGTGGGGGGCGGGGGGAGAGAAGTTGAGGGTGTGCTGGTTGTAGGGACAAGCAAGCAGTGATAGAAGCAGATAATCAAAAGATGTCACACCACACCCGTCGTACTCACCATTTGGAAATGTCTTTCATTACAAAACCCTCCTTGTTTTGGAGCAGTCTGAAACGGAAGCACTGAAAGCAGGAAAAAGGCTGCCTGCCTTTCTCTCTCTCTCTCTCACACAACTAAACATTGAACTCTGTTTTGCTTATTTCAGACTTTGGCCAGCAGACAAAGAAATCCCAGAGAAAGCTTCAACTTCCACAGCTGCATTTCCAAGAGAGAACCGAGGACTACAGCTTAAGGACTGCCTCAGCCGCAAATAACAGTAAAGGGCTTACTATCAGGAACTCTTCATATCTTTGCCTTTACTTGTTGAATCTTAATTTGGCCAAAAGTTAACCTCCTCTACTTTTTAACTTGTATTTTTGCATGCATGTGTGTGTGTTTGTGTGTGTGTATGTGCATGTGTTTCAACAGTCGTTGCAGTCTGTTTTTTAACTTTTTAAATATTTTAATAACTTTATCTTGTTGAGTTTTTAGTGCAATAAAACCTAACCCCTTTACTTGTTTTAAACTCAAGAAAACTTGTCAGACTGAGCTCTTTGCAATCAGCACATAAACAGTTAAGTCCATGCACTGAATGGCACGTTCATCCTTTTAAATTAAAAACAACTCTATTATGATCAAACGAGGAGCGGGAAAAAAACGGGAGTCCTTGCACCCTTCTTACCTGGTCATAAAAACACCTACAGCATCTGCAGTATTAAGTCAAAAGAGATATTGGGATGAGGAGGTCGAAATGTGAGAATTGGGTAGAGATACTGTCATCTCCAATTGACCTAATGCAGCCACCCTGCCAGGTGGAACCATCAGGCTTCCAGCAAGGTTCTCTTACCACAAGGTGGTAAGTTTAAAAAAAAACACTTTCCTTTATGGGAAGCACTCCTGCTCCTCTGGGAGCCATAAGAAAAGTCTCGACCTTTCCTCACCCGAGCACTGCAATGCCAACTGTTAGACTTTCATGTCACCTCTCCTCCTGGACTAGCCTTACTGTTGGCAACCTTCGCCCAAACCCAGTGAATAGCCTCTGGGCAGCTCAAGAGCAATCTTCAAATGAGATGTGGCAACTAAAATCAGTCAGGCCTCTGGCTAATTTTCACAGGGGGTTGCCATCAGCTCACACTGAGAGGGGGGAGAAAATGACCAAAATGTTTTCAAACCTGACACCAGTGTTCTGAAGTTAGAAGAGTATATAGAGAGAAACTGTGCTGTAATATTCCACCACTGCTAAAGGCTTCCAGCATGTCAAGCAACTCCATTTTGACTTCTGACTCCCAGCAAATTAAATACACTTCATTTCGAAAATATGTGAAGTCATCCAGCTGCCTGTCAATTCTCAGATGTTAAATAAATAGAAAACACTGATACTAATGCCAATCCTTCTCCATGTGCCACTAGTGAAGAACATAATCAATTCTCTCCATTTTCAGGGCTTTATTAGATGATGATGCATTACTTTGTAAAGTCTAGCCAGCTGGTTATTAGAATCTCCAGTGCCAGAGGCCTTCACAAGAAAAGCACTCGGCAGTTCTGACACTTCTGATAAACTATGCTAGAAATGACTAAACCGCTAGAAGCAGTGACTTTGGAAATCATTCTTCTAATGGTTTTGTGTTTAAGTCATTCCTTTCTGCAAGATTAAAAAAATGTTATTGCTGTTGGTATAATGTCACGGCCGGCTATGTACCTTTAGTTTAGCAGTGACAAGATGAACTTGGTCTGTAAACAAATATAACACCATGAACAAATAAAATGTAAATAAAAAGGTGAATTGCCTGAGGAAACAAACACTTCTTAAATGATGGTTTGTGATTGTATCTGACCTACAGTATGTACATTTAGTATTTAAGTAACTATCTGTGCAAGATACAAAAGTGGGAAGTATAGATAAATATTGAGCACAATAAGAAATTTATCATAAGCAGCCTGGGTATTGTTACTTGTGTTATTGTTATTTTTCTATATCACATGGGGAAAGGATGTGAACAATAAAAATACACTCCATTTTCAGGATTTATATCTATGGACCAGAAACCTCTGGCATTTAGACTCAAATTTCTCCCAGAAATCAAAACTTGTTCATCTAAGCATGTCTCAGAAGCATTGCTACTAAGCTCCAGAAATACAACAGTATCGATCTTCCTTTGAAACAACACAATTTCCAGGGGATTTTGAGGCAATAAGTAGATTATAAAATTGGACAGTGTAATTTCACAAACCTGCCCCCAAAAAATGACTGCCAGATCTTCTGGAAGGAAACCACTGCCAGCTCCCTTTACCAACTTCCAGGAGATCACCTTGCAGCATGTAAAAGTGGGCAATAGGGTATGACCAAAAGATCTTCACAATTTCCTCCAATTATTATTGCTAACCTGACACAGGAAACAATGTTCAAAAGACAATTGGATATATACTTGAAAAGAACAGAATTGCAAGGCCATGGGGCAAGGGTGGACATGAGGGACTAATTGGATAGCTCTTACAAAGAGCTGGCACAGGCATGATGGGCCAAATCGCTTCCTTCTCTTCAATCCCACTTTAGAAATGTTGGAATGAGCAGCAAAGTGGTATCACTGTGGCAGATAACACATAGAGGAGGCCATTGTTGCAGAAGTAAATGTTAGTGGAAATTTATCAGGTAAATGATTTTTGTTTCTTGTGCTGTGAGGCTTTGTTGATGGGCTCTCCTGCCTATGGTAAGTAACAGACAATGTTAAAATTTGCATTGATTCTGTTACAAGGATATGGAAGAGCCTTATTTCGAGTGAATTAGAGTGAGGTATCGCTATAAATGCCTACTTTATTTATGGCCTTTAAAACCCTCATCAATCTCCTCAAATTAATTAACATGTATCTAGTATGTGAAACCAATCACCTTATGCTGCACATAGCTACCCAGGAATCATTCATGGTACTTTATCATGTGCCAATTCATTGGCCAGCCTAATGAGTCAAAACCATGTATGAGGATTCTTTAATAAAAACAAAAAGCTAAAAGCTACTGCGGATGCTGGAAATCCAAAACAAAAACAGAATTACCTGGAAAAACTCAGCAGGTCTGGCAGCATCGGTGGAGAAGAAAAGAGTTGACGTTTCGAGTCCAACATGACCCTTCAACAGAACTGAAGTATAGTTAGGAGAGAGGTGAAATATAATCTGGTTTAAGGTGGGGGGCAGGGGGAGAGAGAAGTTGAGGGTGGGGTGGTTGTGGGGACAAGCAAGCAGTGATAGGTTCTTTATTGATAATCAGGGGTACATCTATTGCCATGGCAATAATTCTAATATGGCATCCAGAGACAGAGGGGAGAACAAATATAAGGATGTTTGTAAGGCTATCAGAACCATGAAAGAACAGACCAGTGGCATTCTAAGGCTTCAATTTAGATACTTGGACAAATCTGGTGGAGCACTATAATCATCTAGGAAGGGCTTCTAGAATTATTGTAGCTTGCTGATTGCTAAGTAATGTAGTTCTGCAGAAAGGGTTACAATTTTCTGAAGCTGAAGACAAAGAGGACAGAGATAGTCTCAAACCAGGAGGTATTGCTTAGGAGGGAGAAGAAGTGGAGCAAGAGATTCCTCAGCCTGCAGACAGGCTGGGGAAAGAGCAGGGAAGTGTGACTAATTGGATAGCTCTTTCAATGTGCCGATGCAGGCACAATGGGCAAACAGTCTCCTTGAGTGCTGTATGTAACTATAGAGGTGTGGTTTATGTTAATAAATTAAAATCCTTCCTTGCATGTGCACACACACACACAGCTGTCAGCTGCCTTATGAAGATGAGCATTCTCAAAGGTTACAATTGCACCATGCCTCAGCAATATAAAACACTGGGAATTACTTTGGGGAAAGAGTGAAAACAAGTGCAAAGTACATGCTTTGCTCAAAAGATACGCTTGGGGGCTTAGGCAACAGCTTCACTGCAGTCATAGTAGCTTCCAATGTAATGGAAACTCACGCAGCTGCCTTGATGGCTTGGGTCCCTCAGCTGAAAGTGTGTCTCACTTGGAATGGATGTGTCATCTAGGAGATCAGTGGGTTGGCTGAACAAATGCTCTGAGGTAATGGTTTGGGAATTATAGAGCAGGATCCTACAGGAAACTCTCGAGATGGCAACATTCCTGCTCCTCACCTGACACTTGGCCATCGCCTTTCAGCCAGATGGCACAGGCTGCTGCAGCCCATTCTGGGACGATGAAAACTGAGATAGGGTTATCACGGCCCAGACTCTCTCAAGGGTATCTCAGGAGGACATCTGAACTTCCCCCTTCAGAATCCCAGCAACCATCCATCTCATATGCTTTTGTCACTCAAGTTGCACTTCATAGAAGCACTAAAATAAGCAAGAGCATGAAGGATAGTCACTAAGGGTAAGCACGCTTCAATTCATCAGGCTTTTGTTGCCACATGCCATACCTTCCACAACTGAATATCCATCAAAAAGTCAATGACCTGTGTTGTATATCTTATATCTCGGATCTATGCAGAGATGCCACTAGTTTCTATACGTGTAGGAGCTTTATTTACAATGCTTTATACACTTGAAAATGCTTACTCCAAGCTTCCAGCTCTGGATTCTAACTCTTTCTACAGCTTGGTTTACTTTTTCCTGAGTCCGCAGCGAGGACCAACAGTAAATGACTCACATAATCAAAGACAGAATAATTGAATGCTACAGTCTGTTGCAGATTGTGCATTTCAAATTGCCAAAGCTTCTCCAACAGCACCTCTCAAAATAGCAGCAAGCACATGAGAACACATCATCCCCAAGTCCTTCTCCGAGTTACACACCAGCATGACTTGTAAATGAAGGCCATCCTTCATTGTCATTGGGTCAAAATGCTGGACCTCCCTCCCTAACTGTGGGAGTACAGCCACCACACAGACTGCAGCGATTCAAGAACATACGAACATATGAATTAGGAGCAGGAGTAGGAACCTCAGCCCTTTGAGCCTGCTCCTCCATTCAATAAGATGATGGCTGATCTGACTGTAACCTCAACCTCACATTTCTGCCTACCTCCGATAACCTTTCATCCCTTGCTTAGCAAGAATCTATCTATCTCTGCCTTAAAAATATTCAAAGACTCTGCTTCCACTGCCTTTTGAGGAAGACTAAGACTCACGATCCTGAGAGAAAAAAATTCTCCATATCTCTGTCCTAAATGGGCGACCCCTTATATTTAAACAGTGGCCCCTAATACTGGCTTCTCCCACAAAAAGAAACATCCTCTCCACATTGACCCTGTTAAGGCCCCTCATGGTTCAATCAAGTCACCTCTTACTCTTTTAAACTCCAGTGAATACAAGCTTAGCCGGTCCAACCTTTCCTCACAAGACAACCCACCTAATCCAGGTACTAGTTTAGTAAACCTTCTCTGAACTGCTTCCAATGCATTAACATCTTTCCTTAAATAAGGAGACCAACACTATACACAGTACTCCAGACGTGATCTCACCAATGCGCTGTATAGCTGAAGCATAACCTTCCTATTCTTGTATTCAATTCCCTGTGCAATAAACAATAACATTCTTAACTTTCCTGCAATTTAGAAGGCAGTTTACCACCACCTTCTCAAGGGCAGTTAGGGATGGGCAATAAATGCTGGCCTTGCCAGTGACACCCACATCCCATGAATCAATAAAAAAATCCACCTGGAATAGGTAATCAGGTCTACATTAAGAAACCTCAACTAACTGCTTCATGCAAGTAGCCAATCAATGCGATGGAAATCCAACCCAGCCTCTAACATTTGAAAGGAATTCCATAGGTCTGATAGTCAAGTAAAATATTAGCATATTTAAAGGAATACGTAGCAATTGTTTTATATTTTAATTGTTCAATAATAATGTGCAGGAGTTGCCTGTTTTAGAATTAAATGCACTGATGAAGTATTTAATGATGAAGAGATTTAAAGTGAACATTGGAGATCTGTGACAATAGAATAGCTTTGTAGAAATGTAGTTAGCCTCTAGTTTTTAGAAACTGGAACCCGCAATCAGAATTCACCAGTGGCCAACACCTTGAATAGGGCACTGAATTGCAGAATTACTTCTGCAATTTCGAATTTTATTGCAAAGTGTTTCTTTGCGCTGTCAGTCAACTATACTTCTCCTCAGCATTGCTTTTCAACATGGAATACTGCTTAAGCCATTGCATAGTATTATATTCCATCTCTTTTATAGCTGATCTTCATCATTGAAGCATCTTTGCTGGATTGAGCATTCCACTGAGAGATTCCTTTATGCATAGCAAGTGGAGACTGATTTATATATTACCTCAGAGAGATTTTGAATTACTTTCATACAGTCAGCCTTTTTATCAAGACACTCACTTTTCTAATTTGGCATATTGTAAATCCTATTAGTCTGTTATATTAAGCTACGGTTTGCATTTACCGTTTCCTATCGATTTTCAAACTTACAAATTAAAGAAGAACGTGTATGATTCAAGGTTGGAAGAGAAGAACTGAACTCCACCCCAATGAAATCTAATTATAGGAAAAATATATCATTTTCAGATTTTCTGTGGAATTTGTTTGCCGGATATATCAGAAGAGAGAAATAATGGACAACCGTCCTGAGAGTTTGTGTTTATTGCAGCCTCATGAAAGTTGGATGGTGTATTCCTCTTCCACTTTTTAAACACAGCCAGCTTCACAGTAGTCCAGCGGCATATGACAAAAGGCAATACTTAATCACAAACCTTCTCTGGTGGGAAAGCAGAGAATTACTATGCGTATAAGATTAAATTCCATAGAAAGATTAAAGAAAATGGAAGGTAAATCATAACATTTTCTTTCTCATTTATTGATATTACAGATAAATCTAGGGTAAATCAGCAGTCAGACCATTCCCCCTGCCAAAAAATGGCACATCAAATTAAATGGTCATATATTTAAAAAACAGTTTAAGCTATCTCTTTCCTGAAAGCAGCTGTTACTGTTTGAAATTCTCTTTCCCAGCAAGCATGGAGACTGGGTCATTGAATATATTGAGGGCTGAGTTAGACATATTTTTGATTAGCACAGGGGTCAAGGATTATGGGGTTAGGCAGGAAAGTGGAGTTAAGGCCACAATCAAATCAGCCAAGACTTTATTGAATGGCAAGCTCAAGGGGCTGAATAGCCTACTCCTGCTCCTATTTCTTATGCTCTTATGTTCTTATTCTCAGTTGCAGTCATTCAAAATATCTTCCTTGCTGGATCTCCAGGTCCTAGAAGAAATGCATGAAAGACATGTCTGATAGATCCATTGTTGACTGGCTATCATTTTAGCAGATACAAACAGCATCCTCGCTGCCCTTGGAAGCTGATGGTGCAGTTAAAGTGTCACTGTAATATTTAAATGGGGGCTGTATCAGTATCAGTGTTCACTAAATGGAGCTACGGCCATCATACTCTTCCATTTATGATAATAGGTGCAGGTTGTGAGGAAGGGACAGAGGTCATTAACTGTTGGCTACAACAGATCTTGGAAATAGACAGCCAAATTAATTTTGTCTCATGTACCCAGACCTGCAGATCCTCAGGATGGAAGGAACTAAAAGAATGAAACATTCTATTCAAAGGGAACAAGGAACAATCTGGAGGTTTGGAATGGCAATCGTGATTCCTAGACAGGTGACACTCTCTTCAAACCTATATTTGAATAGAAATTAAGATTTAAAGGTTCCCATCTCTTGCTGATAATAGGATAGGACCAAGCAATTAAACTAAACTCATAACCCAACAAAAAAACTTGCTACGCTAACAAGCATACCAATGTTAAAAAAAAAATCAGCATAAAACTTGCTCAGCTAACTTGGTGAAGAGACATCACTGCAAGTACAGTGCAAATTGAGGCCTGAAGTACAATCAATAACCAATACCAAAGGAAAGGCAATACTTGAGAGTGAATCACTGTCATCAGAGATGGAATCAAAAGAATTAGTGTGGCGTTTCAGCCTGAGGGTTCTTGTATGATTCAGAAAAAAGGTATTACTCTCATGAGATCTCATGAGCTAGAACTTTCTTTCCCAAAGGACAATTAGCTTAAGTTGATGAATGCAAAGGATGAATAAGTAAATGAAGAATAAAAACTGCGCTTGCTCCAACAGTTGGATTAAATGGAGAACACTTCAGCTTCAGTAAATACACGGTAAGCCAACTCAAAATTTCTGTATTTTTAGCTGTGTTTGCTATATTGATTCTGTGAGTAATTCAAAAACTCTAATCCAAATAATAAACAAAGTTTGCAAGACTTAAATCTCAGATCGCTATTACACGAATCCACATCTATTCTCTTGAAGGAAACACACTGCTTCAATATCAGCATCAATGTTATTGACTCAAAGTTCTTAGAAACACTGAGCCTAAGCTTGTATGGATTTGTAATTACTGTGTTTGTTATCCTTTCAACCAGGCAGACAACCATAATAATTTAGTTTGAAATCAATATGCAAGGTAGAAATAGAATACAGATCACTGCAACAATTTCCCAAAACTTTAAAATCATTGTTGAGCAAGGTTTTTAGTCTTTCACAATGTGCTCTCTCAGCTTTTTAATATGCTGTAGAATTTCCTGTCCAATTCTTCAACGTTCTACACCATGTGATGAAATTTAAACATGATCACTTTTTAACCTTGCTGAAAACTGGACAGATGGGCAGTGAAAATCGCCCAGATTACTTATCCATTAGAAATCTGCCAGGATGCTGAAGATTTTAACCTGCTCTACTCAGTAGTGACAAGCCACCCAAAGGTGTGGTTGTCCTGTACATATGCATGTCAGGTCTTGATGTTGTCATTTGTCAGTTTTAAACCTGACATGAGTGGGGAAGCTGTAGCAGTTAATCTGCCGGTCAGGAGCTGATGTGGGGCCAGTACAGCAGGAGTAATCCAACAGGTCCGACAAGGAAAGCTTTTGCTTCCCTGGCCTGGATTATCCCCTTCCCGGATGCAAGACCTTCCTGTGTGGGGAAGCAACCACTGGGATTTGAATGAGGCTCAAGAGCTATAATAGCCCAGACCTCACTTCAAAAGCAGATGGAGGGCATCCAACTGACCTCAATAACCACCCAGCCAAAACCCAAAAGGAATTATAATCAGGGCCTACATTTTTAACAAACAATTCACTCCTTTAATTATAAAAGATCCGAAATTCATAGAGCAATAGGATCCCAGTTACTACTGCTCACAATACATGAGACACAATGGCCTGTATTTTCACAGAGTCAGGAGACCCCATGACAGGTGGGAAATGGCAGGCCAGCATCTGGAAATCCCACCCCAATTCTGTGCATTTGCGATATTGATAGCTGTGTGAAAGCGGACAGAGCATAAATCGCATGCACGGCAGTTACAAATCAGTCGGGTTATATAAAGAGAAAGGGCAGAACAGGATGTTATGATGTTCACCCTCAAAAACTTCCAGAATTTGCAATGTGTGTTGCATGACTTGGAGCTGGAGATGGGAAAAGATCTGAAGGGCAGAGGTAAATAATTCTATGCTTTATATAGGTCTGTGTGAGGCAGTGGCTGCAAAGCAGAACCTCTCTCTGAGATAGAGGATGCTGTTTTCCCTCAGGGGAGAGGGGCTGTGGTAGCTGTAAAAGACCAAAGACTCATCCGTGTAGGCTCTTGCTCATCATCCTTGCTTTGTCAGCCAAGTGGGTGATATTACAGACTGCCAGTCTCACTGGGTTTGGAATGTGTAGGACACGAAGGGAGGAAGTTTGCTGAATTTTTTTTATTCTTTCACAGGATGTGGGTATTGCTGGCTAGGCCAGCAATTTATTGCCCATCATTAATTGCTTTTGAGAAGGTGGTGTTGAGCTACCTTCTTGAACTGCTGCAGTCCATGTGGTGTAGGTACACCCGCAGTGTTGTTAGGGAGGGAGTTCCAGGACTTTGATCTAATGACAGTGAAGGAACGGAGATATATTTCCAAGTCAGGAAGGTGTGCGGCTTGGAGGGGAACTTGCAGGTGGTGGTGTTCCCATGTGTCTGCTGCCCTTGTCCTTCTAGGTGGTAGAGGTCACGTGTTTGTCAAGTGCTGTTGAAGGTGCCTTGGTGAGTTGCTCCAGTGCATCCTGTAGAGAGTACAAACTGCTACCACTGTGCATCAGTAGTGAAGGGAATGGATGTTGAAGGTCGTGGATGAGGTGCCAATCAAGCAAGCTGCTTTGTTTTGAATGGTGTCAAGCTTCTACAGTGTTGTTGGAGCTGCACTCCTCCAGGCAAATGGAGAGCATTCCATCACACTCCTGACTTGTGCTTTGTAGATGGTGGACAGGCTTTGGGGTGTCAGGAGGTAAGTTACTCTCTGCAGAATTCCCGGCGTCTGACCTGCTCTTGTAGCCATAGTATTTGTATGGCTAGTCCAGTTCCGTTTCTGGTCAATGGTAACCACCTGGATGCTGATAGTGAGGGGTTGAGTGATGGTAATGCCATTGAATGCCAAGGGGAGATGGGTTTGGTTCTCTCTTGTTGGAGATGGTCATTGCCTGGCACTTGTGTGGCACGAATAGTTCTGGAGCACAAGTCTTCAGAACTATTGCTCGAATCTTGTCAGGGCCCATAGCCTTTGCAGTATCCAGTGCCTTCAGCCATTTCTTGATACCACATGGATTGAATCAAATTAGCTGAAACTTGGCATCTGTGATGCTGGGAACCTCCAGAGGAGGCCGAGATGGATCATCAATTTGGCATTCAGGCTGAAGATTGTTGCAAATGCTTGAGCCTTATCTTTTGCACTGATGTGCTGGGTTCCTCCATCATTGATGATGGGGATATTTGTGCAGCCTCTTCCTCCAGTGAGTTGTTTAATTGTCCACCACCAGTCATGACTTAATGTGGCAGGATTGCAGAGCTTAGATCTGATCCGTTGATTGTGGGATCGCTTAGCTCTGTCTATCTTTTGCTGCTTTCGCTGTATGGCACACAAGTGGTCCTTTGTTGCAGCTATACAGGAGCAGGTTCAACTTCCTGGATATGAATGAGAGGCAGGGCAGGTGAAGGTTTAGAGTGTCTTGGGATATGGTCAGAGAAATCTGGACCATGTTGGCGGAAGATCTTTTGCCTTGAACACCTGGAGCGCACACCCTTCCAACAGCAGACAAAGTCACCGTGGCCCTCAACTTTTATGCAGCTCGGTCTTTCCAGACCTCTGCTGCAGACCTCTGTACCATCTCTCAGTTAGCCATCCACTGATGCCCTCTTTGGCAGGGTAGGGGAGCACATTAATTTCCCTGCAGATGTGGAGTCTCAGAGTCAAAGAGCAATGGGGTACATGTCTATGGCAGGCTTTCCACAAGTGCAAGGTGTAATAGATTGCCCACACATCACCATCAAAGCACCATCACAGGAGTGCACAGACATACAGATAGGAAGTCTTTTAACTCCATCAATGTCCACCTTGTGTGCGACCACAATATGGTTTTCTTCCACTTTTTTGCAAGGTTCCCTGGAAGCTGCCATGACACATTCATCCTTAGGGAGCCCAACCTGCCACACCTTTTTGAGCCTATCCCCCCAGGAGGTCCGTGGCTGGCTATTGGGCAACAAAGATTACCCTTTGAAGAGCTGGCTGCTTTCTCCATTGCACCATCTGGAAACAGAGCCAAAGCAGCAAATTATAACGCCAGTCACCATCAGGCCAGGGTAACCATCAAGCGGGCTGTTGGCTTTTTAAAAATGCACTTCCAAAACTTAGACTGCTTGGGAGGAGCACTGCAATACTCGCCTGCAAGGGTATCAAGGATAATGGTGGCCTACTGCATGCTGCGTAACATGGCAAGGTGAAGAGGTATATACATGCCAGATCCAGAACCCAGTGATGAAGTCCACTCATTGGAGGAGTAGGAGGTCAAGAAGGAGGTGAAGCCATTTACCTCTGGTGAAGGTGGAACCGAGGAGGAGAGGAGGAGGAGGAGGGTGAGGAGGGGGTGAATGGCGGAAAAGTAGAGCCGTATCCAGGAGCAGCTCTGCACCTGACGCCATGGTCAACAGGGAGGACCTAATACAGAGGTGCTTCTCCTAACCAATATTGAGGATATTGATGCAACCTCAGAAGCAAATGGCTGTCAAGCCACTGCTGTATAAGTGCCCTTGAGACCATAGGTGCCTCACCTCTTCCAGGAGATTCCCATTCCCCGACAGGGAATAAAATCTGCAAGTATCCTTGTGACTCTCTGGCATCACAATGGCTGAAATCTTTCACCATCATAAGTCTGCATTCAGCTGCCTTGAGGGATTAACCTTGAGATGCCATGTGACAGAGGGACCTGTTAGTGTACTTTGGATGTTGTGAAACACAAGGTGAACAAGTCACCAAGTGACTAAGCAAAGCCTGGCCCCTATGTCAAGAGTGCACCTGTGCAGTGTCGGGTGAGAATCAGCATATGCTGATATGATTGATGGACCAATAGAAATGCTGCAAATCAAGATTGTGCAGCATAAACTAACATTTGTGTTATACAATGATCATGTCCAACAAGAGAGAATATAACTATCTTTCCTTGACATTCAATGGCATTACCATTGCTGAATCCCCCACTATCAACATTGTGTAGGTGACCATTGACCAGAAACTGAACTGGACCAGCCATATAAATACTGTGGCTACAAGAGCAGGTCAGAGGCTAGGAATCCTGTGGTGAGCAACTCACCTCCTGGCTCTCCAAAGCCTGTCCACCATCTACAAGGCACAAGTCAGGAGTGTGTTGGAATACTCTCCACTTGCCTGGATGAGTGCAGCTCCAGCAACAGTCAAGAAGTTTAACACCATCCAGGCCAAATCAGCCCACTTGTTTGGCACTCCATTCACCACATTCAACATTAATTCCCAGCACAACCGATGCACAGTGGCAGCAGTGTGCACCATCTACCACATACTCTGCACAATTCACCAAGGCTCCCTCGACAGCACCTTTCAAATCCACGATCTCAACCAACTGGAGGGACAAGGATGGCTGATGCATGGGGATACCACCACCTGCAAGTTCCCCTCCTAGCCTCACACTATCAAGACTTTGAGCGAAAATGCTGTTGTTGAGTCAAAGTCCTGGATCTCCCTTCCTAAATGCACTGTGGGTGTACCTATATCACCTGGGCTACAGCGGCTCATGAAGGCAGCTTATCGCACCTTCTCTGGGGCAAATAAGGTTGGAGATCAAACGCTAATCTAGGCAGTGATGCACACATCCTGTGGTTGACTATTATCAGCAGTGAACAGATTACTGAGCCCTGACTTTCACATCTGTCAAGTGACTGGTAAGAACATGTAATTTTATGTTTAACCTGTTATTGTATGCACCACTCATCAAATATAGACCAATACATTGATCCTTTGATATATGGTGAATTTACAAATATTGGGAAAGGCATATAAAAGGGATATAACATCCCATGTGAACCTATCAGTGATCGAATCTTGGTAATGCCCTCTGCTCGTGGACACTCTTACATAGTGCACCCCTCCACCCCCCCTCCCCCTGCCCCCACCAATGTTGCCTCAGAGGAGGTGGAGGCAGGCTGCTCACTTTTCTCTCTGTAAGACATTGAGGAGCGTTGTGGCCGACCTCTTCGTGCAGGTAGCAGTTGGGGACCTGCCCAAGACAGCAGGACATGCAATTCTGCAGGGGCAGCTGCAGTCACTGGAGTACGTTCTACAGATAAGGGCTCTGGCAGAGGGGCTGGGGAAGCCGTGGAAGATGAGTGTGCGGAACTGCACATGGCACCCTCATCCTCCTCTGTAACCTCCTCATCCCTGGCTTGGCTTTCTGGAGGGTTGGATGGTGTGGGCTGCTGGAGGGCAGCAACAATCCATTCCATCATCCATCATGCCACCAGCGAGAATGTCTTGTTATGGTATGCATTTCCTCATGTGTTCCACTGAACACCGTGCTCAAATTCTGAACTGCCTGCTCCAGGCTACTGAGTGAGCCTTGTTCCCTGTGCAGGATGTCATGCTGCTGTTGCTTCCACTCAGAGTGACGCTGCGTGTGACTTTCCATGAGATTGGCCAGTCTCTTATGGTTGGAGCTCATGAAGTCAAGCCCCCGAGACAAGGTTAAGCTTATCATCAAAATGGACTCCTCCACCCTTAGTGCAAAAGCACGCATTGCCTTGGGGAACTCCGCCCGATGCCTAATTATCTGCTGCTGCTCATCCTAGTACTGCGACCCATAAGGTGACTTCTGAGGGCCAAACTCAATACCAGTTCGAGCATCATTGTCACTGCCCTCCCTACTCCAAGGGGGGCAGTGCGCAGAAGTTTCTGACTCTGACATCTCCTCCTGCATTCTGGTGTGGTATCTTTCCTCACATGAAATAAACTCCCTAAACATGCCCTACTTCCCTCTGCAGTGCTAGTATCTGTGCTAGTCGATTGTGGTAAGATGGGACTATGCTTCTTCAGTCATCTGTTCCTCTTCCTTCTCCTGATGCCCGTGGGGTGTTCCTGCTCTGGGGTTATGTGTGCAATGACGGAATCTGTGGGAGACACAACAGGGTATAATTAGTGAAATCCTTGGTCAGTGCGAGAACACACGCAGTTACAGGAATACACGCAATATCAAAAACCATATGAGCTGAACCATTGGGCCCAACACCATTCTTCATGCTTTACCATGAGCCAGCTGACCATTATGCTAAGTCCACTTGCCCCGTGGTGAGTAACCATGCCCTCCACCACCAAGCGCTAGGGTGCCTATAATACCACCTTTGGCACCTACAATGGATGATTCACCATCTTCAACACTGGCCAGGGAGGGCACACATGCAATTCGCATGGCCCGCTCCTCCACTGCATGAATCACTCTCAGCCTCACACTCCTATTCTGTGTTCGGGCCATCTCCTTTGCTTTTTGTGTTTTCTTTTCCTGCAAGTAATCAATAAAGACAAATTTAAGGAAATTGACTCCTACATCCAGGTACAAGTCTAACCTATTTGGGAATGGGTCAAAATGAGCATTCCGTCGCAACCCCATGAATACTTGGACATCCAAGAGTGTCCCGTCCATTCGGTCATCCTTGATGGTGGGGAAACAGGTGTCAAATGTGTCCCATCTGATGTCTCATTCATGTGGCACCCAAACCAAATGGAAATGCATGCTTCAGTCAAATAACTCACCCTGCCCGAGTGCAGCAGGTTGTGGAACCACTAGTGGCACTATCTCCAAGACCTTTGCTGTTCACCTGATGCGCTCACCACCGCTGTTATTGCCTGTTAGGCTTTCTTGTCATGGCAGGAGGGTTCCTTTTACCCAGCAGATACAGGGTTTCTCTGCAGCCTTCAGCCTCCAGCACCAGGATCTCCAGATCCTGGTCACAAAATCTAGGTGCATTTAATCCATCAGACAAACACACAACACCCCCTGGGACATTCTGCCATCACAATGAATAAAGCATGTGGATGGGCAAGGATTCTTGCTATGTGTGGTGCTACTCAATACCCATGTACAATCTCCTGCTGCAATCTTAATCCTGAGATGCGCACAGACTGATGTTGTTGGGGGTGTCCGTTCATAATATGGGTATATGGCTGCCAGCTGTGTGTATGGCATATTCTTGGAGGTTCCATCATGTGAACTCCTGTGTCCACAGCCTTTCCATCTGTTGCTGGAGAGTTCAGGACAATCCTGAATAGTTGGCAACCATCTTTGGATGCACAGTGCTTGTGTGTGCGCACCCCAAAATGGCATAGTGGATTACTCCCTTGGACTCACAAATGCCAGCAAAGTCAGTGCACCGATGTCACTGTTATGGGTGAAGTACTTTTGGGAGCCCACACTTGAAATTATGACATGTAAAAAGGAAAGTGGCATAACATGAATGATCTGCATGCGGGGTCATGAGACCAGCCCCTAAGTTAACATGCTCATTTCGCTTGCTGCATGGTGTTGTGATACTGCTGTACATGTATAGAGGCAAACATCTACATGGCTGGGTGTGGTAGAACATAGGTCACAATGAAAGACTGCTGTGTGGACACTCTACAAATTTCCAATGGTCAGACTTCAGAATCTAAAGTTTCCTTTGGAAGGCTCATGATAGGCCATCTCCTACAGCATTAGAAACCAGTTGGCCAACATTTTTAATTTTCACTCACCTGACAGCTTCTGAAGTGTCCTCCAATACAACCTTGTGATCCCTTGACAACATCCTTCTATCACAGTGGCTGACTGCCAGGGCAGACATTTATTTAGAGCCCGGGTAGTGAAAAGACCTCCTCATAATTCACGTATCACCTCTGCCTAAGAACTGCTTCCGGGGTCAGCTGCCCTGACTGCCTCCAGCACCTGTTCCCCAAAGCAATGAAGATCAGGCCTCCAGAGCCACTTTTTCTGAGTCGAGTGTTCAAAGTCTGGAATTTTCCCAACTTCCGCTACCCACCTCGAGAATGAAAATCCAGGCCAATACTTCCAGCTTTACAAGGAAAGAAGCATTATACCACATAATGTACAATATATTGTCCTGTAGCTAAAATGCAACTGTAAGGCAAGTTGATGCTTTCCTTTAAGGCAAGATGGTTTAATTGCTGTGCATTCCTCAGCCCAATTAAATGTTAATGGATCTTCGCAGATCCACAGGTCCGGTACATCTCAGACTGTTTTACTTTTTCAAAAATACTTTAAGGTATGGAACTGCATCTGTGACAGTGCAAATTATTTCAGTTGTTTAAAACATGTTTTAACAGATCATCCACAAATTGTCTATGATGAGTGAGAGGGTAATTGTTTTTACAGAAAGCAGGGTATAGCATCAGGGCTACTTATTTACAGAGACTAAATAAGTCACATTACATTTTATTTATAGTATTCTGGAAACTTTAAAGATGCTTTTAGTGTGGTTTGAATTCCACAGCCTTTGTCTTTAGGAAAATAATGAACATTGGCCTTCATTTCTATGTATACACCTAAACACCCCCTCCCATGGCTAGGAGTTGATTAGCAGGGCCAATTAAACCAGTTATATCTTCTCAAGAGTGGTTTCATTACCAGACTGCTCTTATTGTGCTTGCAATTAGTATCATTTCATGGCAATGGATTACTGCCTGATATAAGATAGCCAATTACCTACTGTCCAAAGTTTGTGATAGAAAACAAACTTTGTATTCTTGCCATCAACTCCATCCCTCTCCCTAACGACTGTGTCCGGCTGCAGCAAATTGTTCGCGACTTCAGCAACTTTTTTGACACTAGGTTGAGTTAACAACCCCATATCCTCTCCATCCCAAAAACAGCCTACCTCCTACTCAAAAACTTTGTCCACCTCTGCCCCTACCTGCTCCTGAAACCCTCAGCTATGCATTTGTCACCTACACTCATCATGGTTCAAATGCTCTCTTGGGCAACCTTCCATCCTCCACCTTCCAGCTCATCCAACATTTTTTCAGCTCATTAGCTAACCCACACTACATCCCCTTGCCCTTTAACCCTATGCTTGCTGACTTACATTGGCTCTTGGACCCCAATTTAAAATTCTAATCCTTGTGTTCAAACCTTTCCATGGTTTCACCTCTCCCTATTTCTATATCTTCTCCAGACCTATAATTCTGCATAAAGTCTACATTCCTCCAGTTATGACCTCTAATGTATCTCTGACTCCCTATGTCTTTGGACTTCATCTTCCTAATAATAAAAACCTCTCATAGAACTAGTCTTTGAGAAAAATAAACACACCATTTCTAAACTTCACCAGGCTAGGTGATACATTTCACCCCTCCTTTGAAAACAATAATCTAGCCTGGTTTATTTAAAAATGCAAATGTCCTTTTACCTTACATTCTAAATTTCCCTCATTTTTACATCAAAGCCTTCAGACCCGCTGCCTTTAATCCAATTAAGTCTCACACAAACACACACATAGACACATCCCACTATTACTCTATTTTACAATAAATTCCAATAACATTATGAGAGTTATTATATATTTCTGACATCCCCTCCTTATTAAAAAATGAACCATCATAACTTAGAAAGACAGCTTCATTTTTATTAACCCCTCTTATACTATCTCCTATACTTATCTATATACTTACACTATTACATTACCAGATGCATGCATTAACATAACTACATATACAAATCTTTCGAATGAACAGAAATAATTCCAGTTCAGAGTCCAGGTTTTTAAATGTCCAATTCTCCATTTAAGCAAAGCATCTGCAATCATATTTTCTCATGCAGTGACATGTATAATCTGTATGTTAAATGATTGCAGTAATAAACTCAATGTGAAATTTGTCCAGAAACTTTAAAGGATTGTGATCTGTATAAACAATTGTTTCTGATGAATTGTTTGCCACATAAATTTCAAAGTGCTGCAATGCTAACACCAAACCCAAAGTTTCCTATTCGATCATTGAATATCTTCTTTGTTGTACATTCAACTTATGTTAAAAAATACCCTATTGGTTTTTCAATTCCAGTGTCATCTTCTTAACAGTATGGCCCCAATGCCGATATCATTGGCATCAACGGCCAACTTAAATTGCTTGGTGTAATTGGGCACTGCCAAAACTGGTGTCATGGTGAATAAAGTTTTAAAAGCATCAAATGCTTTGAGACACTCTTGCGTCCATTGAAACTTCTTGTTCTTTTTTAATAGATCAGTCAGTGGATCAACCACTTGGCTAAAATTTGGTACAAATTTCCGATAAAACCAACTCATGCCCAGAAATCTCAAACTTCTCATTTTGTTGTAGGCACTGGGAAATCCATGATAGCCTTGACTTTCATATATCTCGGAGCCACTTTACTATGTCCTATGGTATGGCCTAGATATGTAACTTGCGCTTTTGCAAACTCACTTTTAGCCAAGTTCATCACCAAATTAGCTTCTTGTAATTGAATAAATAATTCTTCCAAATGTTGTAAATGCTCCTCCCATGTAGGACTGCAAACTATCAAGTTGTCAATATAAACAGCGCAATTTCTCAGACCTGCAATTACTTTGTTCGTCAATCTTTGAAATATTGCAGGTGCATTTTTCATACCAAATGGCATGACTTTAAATTGAAACACTCCATCTGGCATTGCAAAAGCCGACATCGTCTTTGCTCTCTCCATCAACGGCACTTGCCAATATCTTTTTAGCAAGTTAATCTTTGTGATAAATTTTGATTGTCCAACTTTTTCTATGCAATCTTCCAACCGTGGTATAGGGAATGAATCCGCTCTTCTCACCACATTCACCTTTCGATAGTCCACACACAGTCTTTGTGTTCCATCTGGTTTTGGTACCAGTACAATGGGCAAACTCCAGTCACTGGAACTAGACTCAATGATATAATTTTGAAGCATGAAGTCAATTTCTTTCTGTACTTGTGATAACTTTGCCAGATTTAATTCATATGGATGTTGTCTTAGCAAAGATGAAACTTCTACACATACATCATGTATTGCAAAATTTGTCCTTCCCAGCTTATTTCCACAAATACCTTTGTGTGACTACAATAGCTTTTCCAAATCACTTTGACAATTGTCTGGAAGGTATTTCACTATTACATTTAAATTTTCAAGCACCCCCTCATTATCCAATTTTATTAGAGGAAAATCAATTTCAGAATCCTGCATTTCTACTTCTTTCTCATTATCTACCACCACTAACACCTTTTGTTCCTCTTCCCTGTCAAAGTACTTCTTAACCAAATTTACATGACACACCCTCTGCTTCTTTCTTCTATCTGGAGTATTTATTAAATAATTTACTTCACTCAGTTTCTTATCAATCCTGTAAGGCCCACTAAACCTTGCCTTTAATGAGTCACCCAGTACTGGTAACAGAACTAGCACTTTCTTTCCAGCAACAAAATTCCGAGCTGGATCTTTCCTGTCTGCTTTCACTTTCATCACTTGCTGTGATATCTTTAAATGTCCCCTAGCCAACTCACATGCTCTGTCCAATCTTTTGCTGAAGTTTGATACGTAATCCAGGAGAGTAATATCTGAATTTTGACCCATCAATTTCTCATAAATCAATTTCACTGGACCCCTCACCTCATGATCATAGACTAGTTCGAAAGGACTGAAACCAGTTGATGCATTAGAATCATCCCTAATAGTAAATAACAAGAATGGAATTCTTCTATTCCAATCCTGTGGATAATCCTGATTGTATGCTCTCATCATAGTTTTTGGAGTGTGATGCTATCTTTCTAAAGCCCCTTGTGACTCAGGATAATAAGCTGTTGACTTAAATTGTTTTATCGCCAAACTGTCCGTTACTTCCTTAAACAGTTGTGACATAAAATTTGAACCCTGATCTGATTCTATTTCCTTAGGTAAACCATATCTTGTAAAATAATTAGGTAAATCTTCCACAATTCTCTTTGTTGTAATGTTTCTCAAAGGTATTCCTTCAGGGAACCTGGTGGACACATCCATTATTGTCAGTAAGTACTGATTTCCACTTTTAGTCTTAGGGAGGGGTCCTACACAATCAATCATGACCCTAGTTAAAGGTTCTTCAAATGCTGGAATTGGAATTAAAGGTGCCGGCTTAATCACTGTTTGTGCTTTCCCTATCACCTGACATGTGTAGCATGTTCTATAGAATTTGCCTACATCCTTATGCAATCCAGGCCAATAAAAATGTTTTTGTATCTTTGCCTGTGTCTTTCTAATTCTTAAATGTCCCTCTATTGGAATTTCATGGGCTATTCTCAGAATCTCATTTCAATATCCAAATGGTATTACAATCTGATGTACCTCCCTCCAGCTTTCATTTACTGACACATGATAAGGCCTCCATTTTCTCATTTATACATTACCCTTAACATTCTGGAATACATTTTACCTGTTTCTGAGTAGGCTGTTTGATATAAATGTTGTACTTTCAAATCTTTTTTCTGCAACTGTCTTGAGTTAAACACTTCAGCTGAATTGTATTCCAGTCTTTCTTCCTGATTAACGTTATCAAACACAGCATCAGCTAATTGGATTTCCACACCTTCTCCCTGCCTTTGAACCTCCTGTTCTTCTTGTTTCAACCTATGAGCCTGTGATCTTGTTATCACACAATCTGGAAACATTCCAGGATACTCTCTGTGCAACACTTCTGTTGAAGATGCCTTTACAGGCTGCTCAACTACCACAGGCATCACCCACATTTGTAAGACAACTATATCATTACCCAAGAGAAATTTAACTCCTGCAATGGGCAATTTGTCTATCGCTCCAACAGTCACTGCACCTGTTTTCCACTCACACTTTAAATTTACCTTCCACAAGGGAATAGGTTTAGCATCTCCATGAACCCCAATTATTCTCCTGCAATACTCCCTCTGAACAACAAATATCCCTATCCAACAACATTAGGGATTGAATAGCCCGTGTCTCTTTAAAATTTTATCATCTTTACTTTCTCCACACTGTACACAAGGAAAGGCTTTCCCTTCACACATAAAATCTTTAAACATTTCTGCAACCTGCTCCTCTGAATTCTCTTGGGTAATTTGTGAACACATTCCTGCTTCTATACCTACCACTGATTCTTCCTGTTTTACCTGTACACTGGTTTTTGCAGTGCCTGAACCTCAGAACCCACAGTACCTTTACTTCCAGAACTTTTCTGCACTCCTATAATTCCAACAGATTTTCCCTGCAATTTCCAGCACACTGACTTTGCGTGTCCAACCTTATTACAATGAAAACATCTCAATTTTCGAATGTCACTTCTACCCTCAGCATTTTCCTTATTATCCTGAGAAAAAAACTTTCTGCAAATTTCCACATACTCCCCTTCCCTGACCACCCACTTTCCTTTCACCTTCCCACTTTCTATCTTTTTCTGATTTGAAAGGGTGATGGAAGAAAGGTTTGGCTCAATGAACTAACACATAATCATCAGCTATCTCTGCAGCTTGTCTTACTGCTTGAACCCTCTGTTCCTCCACATGAGTTCTCACTACTGAAGGAAGTGAATCTTTAAATTCTTCCTAAAGAATTACCTCTCTAAGAGCTGCATATGTTGTCTCTATCTTTAATGTCCACATCCACCGGTCAAAATTACTTTGTTTTACTCTTTCAAAATCAATATAAGTTTGCCTAGGCTGTTTTCTCATATTCCTAAATTTCTCCTCTGTATGCCTTAGGAGTCAACTCATATGCACTCAAAATAGCCTTTTTTACCACATCATAATGCAGCGACATTTCTTCTGACAGTGAAGCATAAACTTTATGTGCTCTACCCAGCAACCTGGATTGTAGCAACAATGTCCAGTTTTCCTGTGGCCATTTCAACTGTTTAGCTATCTTCCCAAATGAAATAAAGAATTCTTCAACAGCTCTTTCCTCAAACTTTGGAAGAGTCTGTGCAAATTTAAACATCTCCCCACTGGGTTTTAAGTTAAAGGTTTTTTTCATCATCAGAACTTTCCTCAGAATCTGATATCTCCTTTTTAAGATCTAGCTCTTTAAGCCAATATTCTCTGTCTCTTTCATTAATTCTCTCTTCTTTTGCTAACTTCTCCCTCTGGGAATCAGGTTTTCACATTTCAATTTCTTTTTGAAATAATCTCTCTTTCTCCTTTTCTTTTCTTGCTGCCTCTAGTTCCAATTTCTTTCATTTCCAATTATTTTTTTCTTTTTGTTTGCCTCCAATTCAAGTTTTCTCAGTTCCTTTGCTTATTCAAATTCAATCCACTTCATTTCTAACTTAAGTCTCACTTGAGCCATGGGGGACGCTGATCTGGAGTCAGAAACTAAAAAATAAATCAGGAATTCAACATTCCCTTTGGGAAAATTTCCTCCTTAACTTCTCATAAAATTGCCACTCAACACAGCCAGTGGAATTCCCGTTAAAGAAACCTTTAATCTTGTCTAAATAAACACAGGCACTGAAAAGCCACTCCCAACAAATATCAAGTTATTACAAAGAAATAAAGCTGTTAAGTGAAGCTATCAGTCCCTTCTACAATTCTGTAAACAAACCCCAGCTAGGCTGAATCCATTAGTCAGTCCTGGAGCCCAAACAAACATTCATAAAGAGGCCATCCGGCAACTGTATGAATCAAAGCAGGCTTAGCAAATGGCCAGCCTTCTGTTTTTCCAGATGGCCTCATTATGACTGTTAGGCAGAATTTCACTAATGGACTCAGCCAGGTTTGTTTACACAGCTGCAATGGTTACAGCTAGCTGTGTTTGACAAAATCATAATAACAATTTTTGTTTGAAGCAGTTTATCAATGCCTGTGTGTTCATTTGAACACGTTTAAAGGATTATTCAATGGGAATTTCACTGGCTGTGATTGATAGTTTTATGAGATAGTAAGATGGGGAATGTTTTTCAAAGGGGTTTTTAAGTGGCTGATATTTTTCACATGCTTTTCAAAGTTAGTACTCAACTGATCCTCCATATACCTGGTGCATGCTGGGTGTGTGGCATGCAGGGGGCATGGGAGATATGAGAAACAATGGTGGGGGTATGTAGGATATGAGAGGGCATGGACTGGGCATGTGGATATAAGGGGGCATGAAGTGTGGGTGGAGGGGTGAGGGCTAGAGGGCCAACAACCATAATTTTAACTGGGCCAATGACCCAGGAAACAAGGAGAGCTCCTAATCTTCCAACCTTGCCATCTGCCCACCTCCATTGCTGCCTCAGAGTTAGGCCCATCTCCAGCCCATGCCCACCTCTCCAACAAGAAAATAGAGCATTGGCTCCTCCAGGAGAGAAATGGGATCACAAGGTTAGGAAATTTCCTGACTCCTGCTTCCTGTCTCCTTGATGAAAATCTGGCCTTATGTCTCTAAATCTTTGCACCTCTTTCTTCTCTAAAACCATCCTTAAAACCAATGCCTGTGACAAAATTTTTAGACATCCCTCCTAATATCCGCGTCTTCGTCTTGGGTCATTTCTGTCTGAATATACTTCTATGCAGTAATTTGGGACTTTTTTTGTTATGTAAATGCAAGTTCCGGCAAGAAAACCTGAAATAGATGATGGACTCTGTGAAGTTGGTGGAATAACTCATGAGCTCATTTCTCACTATATAGACTGGAAATTCGAACACAGCATTAGATAGAAGTGTGGATAGAATAATTGTCATCTCTCCTTCCTTAGATTCTAAAACTGGCACTTGCAAAAATGGATTGCAATTATATGCCCTTTCTAAGGGCAGGGAGAAAAAATGTACATAAATCAATGTCAGTCTGGCTACTTTATAATTTTTTTTCTGTTTTTTCCAAATCGACAATTGCTGGGCTGATAAAATGGCTACAGCTGATCATCTGCTCATAATTCTGGAAGATTCTAAGCTGTTCCAATGGATAAAGGCTACCTTATCATCCTCCTGGAATGTGACTTGTATAAACATTCCAGGCAAGCCAATACAAAGGATTAGTAATGATCCATTTGCACCAGCCAGCTCTGGACAAAGGCAGAACTGTTTGAAACTTGTCATCTCCAAATTGTACTAATGGTTCTTCAGTTACCTGCTCCAAACACAATGGGTTTTAATAAGGGTGCCTCATTAGCTGAATAGCTCGACCTGAAACAACCCTGTCACATGACCGAGACTTGAGCTGTTTGAATTCCTTTAATTATACAGCTTTTGAATTATCTCTTCAGTCGTGGGTTAACCTTTGAAGAGAACTGATTGGAGAACAAAGAGGGAAAATTCAGTGGCTGAATTTATCTGTAAGACAAATACACTTACCACAGCAAATTCTTTTGATCCCACATTAGACCAACATGGTAAATTATACTACAAAGATGGGTATGAAAGAGGAAGTACCAACTACTGAAATTTTAGCCTCCCTAAGTCTGCGACCATTGAGATTTTTAGCAGGAAAATACAGGTAAAAGTTCCTTCTGAGGCCAAAAGGCCTGAGGTACTCCAGATATGTTTTGAGAATTTAGACCTCAGTCCCTATCCAGATCAGATAGAATAACTAAAAACTGATTGGAGAGCTATACCCAGGATAATTACTGTAGCCACAAAACGGCTATTAGAGTTGGAAAGGAGGAGGCTGGAGAAAGAGTTCCGGAAAAGAGAACAAGAGAGAGAACGGGCTTACTAGCAAGAGATTCTAGAGATGAAATTAAAAGCTCAAGAAGAAAGGGAATTCCAAAGGGAAATGGAAACGAGGCAGAATATATTCACTATATTACGGGGTAAAAAACTTGGTGAGATTCCAAGTACTGTTCCCCGAGAAGCCAGAGCCATCCAGAGAGGCTAGGCAAACCGAATGATTTCAACAAAGCTCTGTCGTGTGGCAGAAGGCTGATAAAAGTTCAGAGACCCTGCAGGAGCCAAAAGAACCCATCTGGGATAAGGTGGCTCAGGGGTAGCTACCTGGATTAAAAAAGGCTGAGATTAGGCCAGTAATATTAAAAGAGGTCAGGAAAATGGATTTCAAAAGAGATAAAGGGAGTGAACAAGAGACCGAATTGGCCAACATCTTTTTCTTACCAAATTAAACAGAGAACAGGGCCATCCCCAGGCAGCAAACCTGATAGTGAGGGAGCTGCCTCACACAGTCAAAAGCCATATGTCAGAGCAGTAGAAGCTAGCCTGGCTCACGTGAGCCAGGGTGCCCCAGAGGATATGGGACCGAGTAGGGACCAGCCCACCCATACAGTAGCTAAACCGGGGGGCGGGGGGGGAGTCATTACCCTGTGAACAAGTCTACACATGCCACCGCCTATAAGGCAGAGCAAGTGTTGCAGTTAGCTATCAGGCATCCAAAATGGGCGGGCAGTACTCAGCTGAGGAACCGGGGGAAGTAAAAAGGCTGGGATGGGAGTAGCAAAGGGTAGCGGAGATGCAACCAAAGAGGAGCTTGTGAAATCCTTCTCCCCAGGTATAATTAGGGGTACAGAAAGTCCCCAGGCCCAGTCAGCAAATTTAAAAAGAGACCCCGTACCCCTGCTGGATGAGCAGGAGGTATGGCCATCTGAAACCTTCTTTTCACTTTTCAAAGGGGGATGCCAGGAAAGCCCCTGAATAGATAGTCAGTTGGTGAGAAAACAACCTTGCCCAGATTTAAAACGAATGGAGCTGCACCCCTGCTGGGCGAGCAGGAGGTCTGGCTACCCAAAGCCACCTTTCCGAATTTGGGGGCAAACCCAAGAGGTTCCCAAATACTCCCAAAGCTGATGAGGAAACTGCGTCACCCAGTTGAAGGGCCACAGGGCACAGCAGCCAAAGCTAGCCCAATCCCTCTGATCGAGACTATCCACAAAGATTCAGGACATAACAGGGAACGCAAAAACGTCCCAAACCAGGCAGAACAAGTTAAAAAGAAAGAAGCCTGTACCCCTGCAGGATGAGAAGGAGGTCTGGCTAGCCCACACCATCTTTCCAGACTTAGAGGGAGAACAGGGAAGGTTCCAAGCATAAATGCCGATGGTGAGGGAGACGCCTCACATAGTTGATGAGCTGCAGGGCAATGCAGCAGGAGCTGGACAGCCACCTGAAGGCAGTCGCATCCCAAACAAAATGGGACAGGTTGGGAACCAACACCCCAACACACCCCCCCCCCCCACCAAGTTAACAGATTAGGGAAAGTAACCCTGAAACTCCAACGCCCTTGGGACTACTACAAGGAGACTTCAAGTGCAGTTAGAATCAAATTGAAAGCAAAGACCAGTCAACCAGTGAGTGTCTACCAGGGGTGGACACATCTGAGGGTAGCCAGGAGGGGTCGAGTGAGAAGGAGACTTCCCCAGTTGAACCCCTGGCTGCCAGGCTAGCAGACCCCAGAATCTCAAATGCCCAATCAGCACCCCTGACCCAAGAGCAGTGGGAGGATGTGGCCACCCTGCCATTGGTGGTTCTATTAAGTGGCTTTGGCAGAATTCCTGGTCTTCTCCTAGGAGCTAGGCAGCAGGTTGAGTCTGTTGAAGATGCAGCACAGGATTCTTGTATTCTGGGTATTAGTTCACTCTATAGACGAAATACAGGGTTCCTACTGGAAATCAGACTTAGAGAGAGATAGAGGTTAAAGGAAGACTGCTCGCCTGGAGTCCAGTTCTCTTCAGAGGTTAAACTGCAACTGAAGATAAAATGCAAAAGCTATATAACTAAAGGAATTCAAACAGCTCAGGTCTCAATCATGTGACAGGGTGGTTTCAGGTCAAGCTATTCAGATAATGAGGCGCCCTTGTTAAAACCCATCGTGTTTGGAGCAGGTAGCTGAAGAACCATTAGTACAATGTTGGAGATCATGAATTCCAAACAGCTCTGCCTTTGTCCAGAGCTGGCTATTGCAGACACATCGATCCGTTGGAGGATATCCCACTAGCAGTCCATGGATGTGGGAGAACCCCACCAATAATTCGAAGGCACTACCAGCTGAGCCCCAGCCAGCTAGCCCAGGTCAGGCAGGAAACCTAGCACTTGCTAAACCCCAATATAGCTGGGGCTCCCCCCAATACTCTGGAGTTGGATCTTGCAGCCTTTTAAACAACAAAAGAAATTGCTTACATTGGCTGATACCCTGTGTAAACCTTGAGAATGCAGCAGGAAACTGACCTTTCTCCTGTTAGCTCTGTATGCTTGCTGTTTTTCAAGAGTGAATGAGAGAATGGAAGTATACGTGCTCACTTCCTATTCTCCCTTCTTAAGACCACATACATAGATAAAAACATGAAATGGAATTCATTTCATTTTTCTCCGAGAGGGAGGCGTGTCCCATCCAGGGGACAGGAAGAATATATGTAAATCTACATCAGCCTGGCTACTTCATAAAATTATTTTTGTCTATTTTTCAAAATGGACAATTGCTGAGCTGATAAAATGGCTGCAGCTGAATACCTGCTCATATTTCTGGAAGATTCTAAGCTGTTCCAATGGACAAAGGCTACCTTATCATCCTCCTAGGATGTGACTTGCATTGTATAAACATTCCAGCCAAACCAATAAAAAGGATTAGTAGACAATATTTCTGCACTACTAGCCAGATCTGGACAAAGGCAGAGCTGTTTGGAATTCATCATCTCTAACATTGTACTAATGGTTCTTCAGCTACTTGCTCCAAACACAATGGGTTTTAACAAGGGCGCCTCATTATCTGAATAGCTTGACCCGAAACCACCCTGTCACATGACCGAGACTTGCGCTGTTTGAATTCCTTTAGTTATATAGCTTTTAAATTTTATCTTTACTTGCAGTTTAACCTCCGAAGAGGACCAGACTCCAGGCGAGCAGCCTTCCTTTAACCTCTATCTCTCCCCAAGTCTGATTTCCAGTAGGAACCCTGTATTTCATCTACAGAGTGAACTAATACCCAGGATACAAGAATACTTTGCTGCATCATCAACAGACTCAACCTGCCACCGAGCTCCTAGCAGCATGACCAGGAATTCTGCCAGACAAAGCCACCTAAAAGAATCTTCCTTGGGCATTGATTCTGGACTCACGTGAAATCATAATTCTTATTTTTATTGTGGACTTTGTCCTGAACCCTTCTTTCCCTCTTTTAGGAACATCAAAAGGGTTAGACGTTGCGAAACCCCATCACACATTTTGTGTGTGTGTAAAATAAACCAACCCTCTTACTGTAACCTTATCTCACATTATCACTAGAGGGTTAGATAACTCCAAAACTGAAGGATTGGGGAAAATAAGCCACCTCTTATAAAGGGGGAAATCAAAAGTCACAAAACACCTGTTTATGAGTGGGTAGTGAGAGGAGAAATCAGAGCTGTTTTAAATTAAAACCCCTCCTGTCTAACATTTAGAACTGTCTATTTCTTGTAATTGCACTCATTAATGCTCTAAACAGATGTAATTGAGAGTCTGCTGGCATGTAAGAAACTTGCATCTTCTTCTCTGCACCTGTATCAACAATGAATATAATTTACACACAATCAAATAAAATTTTTCTCTGTATTTTATTTTACATATCTCTCTCCAGCAAGTGTAAATGTCACAAAGCTTGTGTTTCAACTCATCAAATATGCTATACTTGATGGAATTGAGGAAACATTTGACTTGTATACCTATATTGCAATTTGACCCTTTCTGATTACACAAAAGAAACCCCAGCTGCATGCATAAATAAATCCTACTTTGATCCGATTATGTCTGTGCACATTACACATCACTATTTTTTGGCTACAAACACCACTTCAGGTCACAAACTGCCTAATTACCATAGCTATTACAGCTGTTTAAAGGTTTTACTTTGGTCGCGGGAGGAATATCATTGCAAAATAAAACTTAATTGAGATATTTGTTTCTGTTTATTTGTTTTTACAGGTATCATGGCTGGGAATGGCACAGGTTTCATTTGTTGACGGCTGACCCATATTTGGAGCATGTTTTAGCACAGGTTTGGATCATTGTGCCTGAATAATTCATATTTCACAAGAAAAAATAATTAGTGTGGGCCTTTGGTACAATATGGCAATTTATTTTTTGTTTAATTAAATAATATTATGGGCTGGAGAATTATATTCAATTAAGCAGTCTTTATCAACAAGAAATGGAAAATGTGTTTCATGTTGCAATTGCAACAGAAATATCTGCAGTTCAGTGTTTGACCATTTTTAAATACATTTATTTTCTGTTAATAACAACCATTGACCAACAGACAGGTTAAGATACAAATTATTCCCAGGTTTCTGCTGAACTGCTGAATATTTGGACTTCTCTCTAATTTTGTATTAATCCAATTTCTATCTCTATTGGCAATCCCTCGTGTCAAGGATGATTCTTTCTTGTGGATGGCTGAATGGAAGTGAGATATCAGCGTTGGCTGTGGTTTTACAAATGGCTTATGAGCCATTTCTTTGCCTTGTGGGATCTTCCTCAGTGAAGACATCTGTTGTCAGCCAGTAGAGGTGGTGATGGATTGTTGGTTCGAGCAGCTGCCCTCACTTTCTTTTCCTTTCGTCATTCTCTCCCAGCGACTGCTCCTGTTTAGAAGGTCTGGATACCAATTTGTTGATAAAACACAATTTTTGTCATGATTGGACATCTGCTTCCCATGTGTTGACGTTAGTCAAGCAAAACTTCATGGAGGCTTTGATGTTGTCTTTTGCGTCGTTTCCTTTGGCCTATGCAAGTAGATTCCTGGTGTAGCATCAAGTAGAGAACCTGTTTTGGCAATTCTGAGTCAGGCATTCTGACATGTCCCATCCATATCAGCTGATATGAGATTATCACAGCTCTATACTTGACATGATCATGTCTTGGATGGCACTGGTGTTTGTTTGCTTGTCTTCCCACCTCATTCGTGAGATCTCTCCAAGACAGCATTGATGCTGTTGCTCTAGGGCCTTGATTGGCATCTATCAGTTCTCAAAGCTTCAGCATGGAGAAAGCGTGGGGAGAACCACTGCTCAATAGACTGAGTTTAAGGTCGGTCTGATAACATGATTGTTGTAAACTTGAGCATGTAACATACCATAGGCTGAGCTAGTACACTGGATTCAGTGGTGTACCTCTTCCTCAATGTTAGCTTTCTAGAGTAGATATTATTAACCCAGCCACACAACTACAGTCAAGACCTGGCTAAATGTCAAAAGTGGGGAAAAGAATTATAAGCACCTTACCTGGAGCTGGGCACCGTTATAAACAGGAAAATCAGATGGGGAAGGGGCCATGGACTTAATGAGCAAACGATTTGGGAAATTGCGATTAAGTTAATTTTATGGAAGATCAGGTGAATTCCCATGCAGGCATGCATTCCTCACCTACCTTCTTTTCATATGATTTCCTATACAAATTCCTTTAGTGCTAGGACAGTAAAACCTGCCTTTCATAACAGAACATAAGAAATGGAAACTGGAGTAGGCCAAAGAGCCCCTCAAGCCTGTTCTGCCATTAAGAAAGATCATGGCTGATCCTCAACCTTAACTCCACTTTCCCCCAATCCCTCTATCTTTTGATTTCCTTAGACTCCAAAACTCTATCTTTAATGATCTGTGATTTAGTGCTTTGATGAAGTCTGTAGTGAGATAGAATAACACAGACCTATGTAACTCAATGTAACAATTAGGCTTTTCAGCAGATTAAATTGAATTTCAAGTATGAACTAATGGAGATTTTGAAAACAATGGAAAATTCTGATTCTTAGCTTCTACATATATCAAGTTTAATAGGCTCGAATAAGTTTGACACTGATGCCATGGCAAGTAGGGTCATAACTCCACATAGATTCATACCCATACTATTATACTTAGGGGAATAAAGTAAATGTTCATGCTGAAATTCATTATAAACCACTTCTGTACCCATGGTCTTTTTTCCAATAATGCCGGCAATTATATCTAGCATCCCACATGTTAATACGGCATCTCAAAAAGTCATCTGAACATCAGGACTGGTGTTGGCCGCTGCAAAGCCCTATTGCAAAAGTGGGGATACTGTCAAACAAATTCTGTCCTCTGTGACTGTGGACAGGCATCTCAAACAATGGAACATCTCTTAGAATGCCCTCTACTACCAGAGGCATGCAGCCCTAAAGATCTGAAAGTCTTCAATTCTCAAACCAGAGCCTGCATGGAACAATGGTGAGGGAAAGTGAAGCAACATGACAAGCAGTTGAGCATTCATGATTTTCAACCCAATAATATTTCAGATTTGACATGACTCCCATCTATAAGATTCTGCGTTAATTTATCTAGGTCCCAAGGTCTGTCGAAAGTGGTCACTTGGATTTAGCTTTTTCATATAATTAGGCTTTCTATTTCTAAATTCAAGCCACGATTCATTTCCCTCAAGGGCCTTGCCAAAGAAAATATCAATCTAGCCTTTTAAATTTCCTTCAGTCAGAGTACTTTACAGATCTCTTCACAGAGATAAATGAATGCATAAGTAAAAAAAAATCTTAAAGACTAGAATATTTGTTAAGCATCTATATGAGTTTATATGAACAAAGCACTGAGGTAGTGAGAAAGAATCCAATCAACATACCATTCAACACTTTCTAATGCAGTCATAAGTATTGAGCTTACTGTATGAAGCATCAGATTGAGATGAGCTGGTGCAATGATTTAGCACAAGATCTTTTCTGTTGGCTGCATTGTCCCAAGTAAAATGAGTTTAAGGAGTCTCACTGAGGCATGGAGCAGAGCAGAAAACTGCCCACAATTTGTCAGTTCCATTCAAACACCATGAAATTAGCTGCTGAAGGAAGTGAAGCAATGACCTCTTGGTAGGATTATGCTACCTCAGTTTGGTGGAATAAATGCAGATTTATGTTTCATTTGGTGTTGGAAGTTTTTATCGTGGTGAGAGTAAAGCTGGAAAGTGTCCCATTCTCCATTGTCAACAGACCCTTTACCTGCCAAATTCAATTTTGTCCAACAAAATTTAAAATGTTAAATCCACCAGTATCTTGCATGAAAAGTGTTGAATGCTTTGTCTAATTTAAACAGAAGCATTTTTTTCCGCCGGTGAGCCATTTGCTCATGTAGATTAATTTTATAATTCAAACATAATCCAACAAGTGTAAACCATTTATTCCATAGACTTTGGGAAGATAAAGCACACAAGCATAAAATTAGTAAAGGGCAAGAAATTACAACAACTAGTGACAGGAAATAAAATTAATTTCAAACTATATATTAGCAGTAAAATAGGCTGACTTAGGACTGCAACTGCACATGTATGAAATACAGCAAATTTCAAGATGATTTAAATGCATTTTACAAGTTATTACTGATGCCATCTACACTTAAGTTTTATATATTTAATATCAACGCCAAGAATACATTCTACTGATGATCCCAATACAGCATAACACACTAAAATTATGTGTGTATCCTATGGGAAACTTGTAAACCATTAGTAATCCACACTTTGGCTTGTTAATTGTTAGTTTCCAGATTTAAATTGGACAAAGTAGTGGTTTCATCTGATTACTCCTATCACTTTACATTTACTGAGATGATTTTACAACTCAAGGGTGAGTTTTAAATTTGGCTGAGGCTGATACAATTAAAGTCTCCTATGCTCACTATGAGAGCCTTTATGAAATCAGCTAACCAGACTAAACGTAGTTCTTAATGACTGTGGGTCCACAGTCCAAAGCTAAATGATTCACAGAAATTAGCAACTTTATTCAGGGGCCATGGTTTGAAAAATAAAAACCAATTGGTCTTCTGAAGGTATCATTAAGTTGGAAATTAAGCACACTATCAGGTAGAGCAAAGTAGTTCGCCTCTCCATCTAATTTGAGAACATGTGGCTAAGGCTGGTCATCTAAAATGGAAATTTGCCATTCTCTGGCACTACTCACTGTGGAGGGCATCTAAGAAATTAGATTATTTAGAGGCTAAACATTTCTTACCACTGCAATGTTGAAGCTGGTGACCTCCACTCCAGACCCCTAAAGACTCAGGGATAGGGAGAATCATTTCATTTACACACCAACAGCACCTGTTATAGGAGGGCAGGAAGTGCAACACTGGAAAGACAGTACCCATGCTCAAACTACCACCACACCCCCTACTTACAAGGGAGTTGATATGACTTGCAGCTCCCACAGTTATGAGGGAATAAGGTCAGGGTATGCATCCCACTTTCACTGCTACGCCAACCTCTACACCAGATTCAAGAAAATGTCTAGCTTGTTTGTTGACAAGGAGGCAAGAGATGAGCAAATGCCCTCTTCCAAGCTCCATCATGTTTGAACACTCCATCATTCCTTTTCCCTGCATGAATTGGGAGCACAGAAACCTGGCGTTCCTCTCAATTCTTGCCATCCTCCAGGCTCCAAGTTCCCACTATAGTTGAGCTGAAAATCCTCAGGCCCATGTAAAATCAAAAAGTTGATATTTAAAGATATTGATGAAATGAATATGTACAATATGAAAAATAAATGAAAATATACACAACAAATATTCAGAGAATCAGGCGTACTTCCAGGGGTTAAAAATTGGAAGCAAAAACATAAACTCGTTAATGCAGAATCAGAAGAGGCCCTACAAAATATTGTAGATCAAATAAAATGTAAAAATTTACAATATGGATCGAGTATGAACACCATAAAGACAAAAACAACGGTAATTAGAAGGAATACATTAGAAAAAGCTAGAGTGAAGATTAAGTGGATGGTGTCACACTAGAATAAGTAGATAACTTTGTCTATTTAGGACTAATGATAACAGAAGATGGTAGATGTAATGCACAAGTTAGAAGGATAGAGACAGGAGTGAAGATGAAGGATGTGTTAACAAGAAAACTCAAGCTTGCAACAGGAAAAAACTCAGAAGATGCTACATTCTATCCACTTTCCTGTCTGCCTCAGAAACCTGGAGAATAAGTAAAGGTCTGTGGAAGAAAATAAAGGCCATTGAAATGTGGATGCTGAGATGCATGCTAAAAATTCCATATACAGACCATAAGACAAATGAAATTTATACCTGAAATTGCAAGAGCAAATATAACTTAAAAAGTGACATCCAGCGAAGAAACTGTCATTATCTCTTCTGGAGGGCAAAGTGGAGGGCAGCAGAAAGAGGGATCAACCTAATCTAGAGCGGTTGCAGAGCCACAGTGGATGTGCGAGGATGGTACAAGACAGGCAAATGTGGCATACCATGACAGCAGATCTCCTGGCAGAAGTAGATGAAACATGGTGCAGCAGGGAAGAGGGAAAGCATGAGAAAACAAGAGAGAATGTCATCTTCAACATTATTGTGAAACCCTAATTGTTATAACTTTGTTTTTAAACTGGCATTTAAACTGTACTGCAGGCATGTTTTACAATCACTAGCTCAACCACTAGATGGAGCTCTTAGAGTTAAGAGGGGAGGAAATTATCAACAATGATCCTGCTGCATAACACTTATGCATGCTGCTTATGCAAATACTTTATAATGGCTGTGGATTAGTGCATGTATCAAAATGTCTCATTGTTAAAGCATGTTAGCTGGATATATAAAACAGTCATACGGCTTTAGAATTAACCTATATGCTTTATAATAATAATCTTATAATATCTTTTAAACATTGGTCCTCGTGCTCTGAAGATGCTATGGGCCAAGGGCCTCTCATTTTTGGCCAAATTACCATTCTGCATGCAAGTCTAAAGTGAGCTAATTAACTGTGCCAACACTAAGTGCATTCTTGCATATCAACATGTGTATTTCTGGTAGGTTTGCTGATAATTAGGAACTAGCAGGAAACTTCCTGAAAAACATTAAATCAGAAATGAAAACGATGGGTGATTTTCCTTTTCCCATTCTGGTAATAAGGGCCAATTTAAAATCATAATCCAAATGACATCATCATCACAGGACGCAAAGCATTAGCACAAGCATTCTAAAATAGTTTTCCAATTAAGACTCTCAAAAACATCCAATTCAGGTTAGATTTAATTACCGTTCCAGCCTTTTTCAACTATGGAATAGACCATGTAAACAGATATGCACTAAATTAAAAAGTAGCCATGAATGAAATCTACAAAGTGGAAGTCATTCAATGTTAAGCAATAAGTAAAAGTAAAATCTTCTGGACATTGGTCACATTTTTAAAATAATGTAACCAACCTCTAAATTCAGACATTTATAAACTTGCATTTTTCAAAGGAAAATGTTTGTATGAAATTTACCAACACAAGATTAGTTACTTCCTGGTGCCAGGCTATGCAAATCTATGGCAAACAAGTTGCTTTAGGCACAGCTTTATAGAGGATTTTAAAAGTTCGAAGTTTGGAGGGTGGGGGGAGGTTGGGTGGGGGTGGTGAGGTACAACATATGCATTGGGGTGGTCTTTCTACTTTATTAACAAAAAAAAAAATTACTTTTTTCCAGTAACAAAACATATGTAATTTTTCTATGGAGTTTACAATGAAGTTACCATGAACTCTAGCTCATTTACAGGTTGATGGACATAGGTTTGTTGACAATTAGGGCCAAGCAAGCATCTTATAAAACACTTAAAGCTAAGCTGATTAATGGTCTTGACTTTTGAAAATAGATTGCATGAATTGTTGAAAATGGTTAGAGGGCATTTTAAACTTAGCAGAATCCTAATCTATATTTTTGTATCTAGAAACAAATTGCAGATATATCATCTTTCAGCAGGTTGCAATTTGTTTTAAAAAATAAACTGGTTCTATAAATTCACCGTGCATAATACAACACAAATTTTCCAACAAGCACCACCTAAACACTGTTTACAGGAAGGAAATTTCATTTGCACTTCAACATGGTTATAATTTTTATGAAGAAGGTTTCATAAAACCTTTATGAAACAATTTTATGAACACCAGTTAAGTGACTTGCATACCTGCAAGTTTATAAATTTCTGATCCTGATCTCTACAATTACCATTGAAAGCTGGAATCACAAGACGTAGTCCTCAAAAATATGACCACAATTGCTGGATGAGGCAAAATGACTATTTATTGATGTTGAGCTTGATTTACACCATTCTTCCCGAGTGCTCAAAATAGCAAGGACAAAGGACAAGTAAGATAACAAGCTGGTGCTAAGAATGTCCAGTTCAATGTAGTAGGTAACACACCAGTAAAACTGGTAAGTACTCAATTTAAAATTCGTAACATTAACCTACAACTACAAGATCCTCATTAATGAACTCATATGGTGGCACTTCCAGGTTAAGTGGAGCTGGGCCTTTCCTGATTCTCCCTGATGAATCGTAGTGAGATCCATGGCAGGGGCAGTAGTAGCCACCATAATCGCCAGCATTGGCTATTGGCACACAGCCCAGGTGAGTGCAGACACCAATAACAATCATCCACTGTGGATCTTTCACTCTGTCAGAATCTAATTCTGGGTCTCGCAACTCAGTTAAGGCCACTGCCTGTTCGATCGCAATTTCCTTGGTTGAACGGTGGCGAATGAAAAGAGGTTTGCCTCTCCATTTGAGGGTCATGTTCTTGCCTTCTGGGATTTCGTTCAGCTTGACTTCAATCTTGGACAATGCTAACACATCAGCAGAGGCACTCATGCTTGAGACAAACTGAGTGACAACATTCTTTGCAGCATAGGCTCCCATAACAGCTGTGGTTCCAGTTAGTAAGTAGGAGAACCCTCTCCTGATATCACTGCTGTCTTGTGACGATTTCCTGGGGTCTTGAACTTCTTGTCGTCTATATTCAGAGAAATCCGGAACTTTAATATCACTGTGTGCATATCGAACTCTAGATGCAACTGTGCAAAATAAAAAGTCAGAACATAAATCATTCTCGTACCAGACTATCAACATGGTACCCTTAAAAATAACCTCAATTTGCTAAATCTTAAATCATCTAATTACCATATAGGTGTTTGTTCTCCTCTAGCATTCAATGGGCAATATAAAATCTCACAAATCCTTTATGTAGCTTTCTCATACCTGCTAAATCTAAGCTTGTATCACTACTATTGGCATCCCCTGCTCAAGTGTTCATTTGCAGAATAGCTTTTATTTTCTTTTGCTGCCTCAAAACAACTTTAAAATGCAGCAGTAAACATTTACAACTAAAAGCATGCATTTGTATAATTTTTGCAACTTTTGAAAAATGTTAATTTTACTGGAATTTCAACACTAATGACTGACTTTACATTAGAAATAAGATGTTATGATGGCATAAATATGTTAGGTAACACATTCAGGTAGTATAAATTATTCTGAGACAGTAGCGAATTTGCAGCTTGTTCTCCTTTTCCATTGCTCAATATTCTTTTCTATTGATGTCAGAGTGCCAAGTGAGCTGTCCATTCACTTTTGTCCATTTTCTGCTAGTGTGCAAAGCAAATTTATAACTCGAGATTTCTATATCATGGCTGTCTTGGCCCACAACTCCAAGCAGTAACTCTGTTATTTGGGCTAATATTTCTGGGTGTCTTGTTTGAACCTGGTTTGGCTCTTTAGTACTGTTGCCTCAAATGTGTTCGTATCTGCAGTTTGAGGTACATGCAAATTAATGGGATCATTGACCAAACTCTACGGGTAGCTCAATAGTATGTACATAAGCAACCCAGAGTATAAAAGCTTGGACACTCCTGATTATAGAGTGTTACTTGCCAGCTCTCACCTACTCTACTGCAATTTAAATACATTTAATTACAAGCTCTGGGGGAAACTCCATGCACACTACCTTTCCAGCAGTACCACATCCAAATTGCTGTGTCATTTGAGCTGAGCTAGAACTTTGAAAATTAATACTAAATCCACCTCTTCAATCATGCTCTCAAGCACCTTATCTACAGCTTCTCCCAACTCCAGTATCTGATCAGTGGGAAGGCCTTGGTACATTTCACTACATTAAAAGCACTAGTTAAGTGAAGCTATGTTGGCAGGTTACTTGATCATAGCCCTTAATCTAACTTGCCATTGCATCCTATTGGACGCTATCTGCTGCATTTTACCCACTGACATTTTTGGCCTTGTTATCTCATGATTTGAAATGAAACTCCCATATCTCCCCTTTGCCGAGGCTGCCTCTAAGAATTTAATCTTTTCTCCTTTTTTTTTCCAGCGTTATTGATATTATGAATAATGGGCCTCAATCTTCTTCCTGCATTTCGCATTGTTTATTCAATGAGAGCTTCTTCTATCAACTTACTTATCGATCAATACCATGTTCTTATTGTAATGTTCCACGGTTATAAAAAACGTCAGAAGTGAAGATTTATACTTCTATATACAAATCTGGCAGTGTGGAGGATAAACCTACAGTGTGGGTGATCAGCATGTCAAATTAATTTCAACTTATTAACTATATATTTTGCTATGTAGTAACGGAGATGCTATAACTGAAGGCACCGAAGCCCACCTGAAGAGATTCTTTCATTGATGCCTCAAGATATTAGTTTTAATTAATGTCCCTGAAGCCACAGACCAACTTTTAACATTAAAAGAGAAGGAAAGATAGACTTTCCGCCAACACATTGTTTGGGAAAAAGATTTGCATTTAGTGAGATGTCTTCAATACATTATCAAAAATTTACAGTCCCAGACCACATTGAGGTTTAGATTTTCAAGAACTTGATTTCATTTTTCTTTGGATATTTGTGATACTTTAGTTAGAATTGAAAAGTGTACTTCAAACTCTTAACTTTGAACACTTACAGTTTGGGATTTCAAGCTGTAGCAGATATCAGTGATTCAACTGTAGATTTTAAAATTGAAATCAATTGCAAGTCACATATGCTTTATCAAAGATAAAATCATAATCAAACTTCAGTTCAATAACCAACTACATAATGGAAGAAATAAAAATATTTTAATAGGCAGTTACAATTGTGTACACAAGTATATTACTGAAACATTGAAACAGGAGTAGGCCAACCAGCCCCTCGAGCCTGCTCTGCCATTAACAGCATCTAAACTGCATCCACCTACCATGGCTGCATATCCCATACGTATCCTCGGCTAGCGAAAATCTATCAATCTCAGACTTAAAATGATGAATTGAGCTAATATTTATTGCTTTTTGTTGGACAGAGTTCCACATTTTTACCACCCTTTGTGTGAAGAAGTGTTTCCTAACTCCTCTTGTGAATGGTCTGGTTCTGATTTTAAGGTTATGTCTCTTTGTCTTAGATTCCCCCAAAAGCAGAAGACGTTTCTCTCTGTCTACCCCACCAATTCCTTTCAAATCTTCAAATGACAAATTAACCTTCCATATTTTAAGGAACACAAGCCAAGTTTATGTAATCGCTCCTCAATCTAACCCTTGGAGCTTTGGTAATATGCTGGTACATCTGGACTGCACTCCTTCTAAAGCCAATGTATTGTTTCTAAGGTGCAGTGCCCAGTACTGCACATTGTATTCCAGATATGATCTATCCAGGACTTTATATAGCTGTAGCAAAACTTCTTCCTCTTTAAGCAACTGATAGGGGGGTGTCTTTGTCAGAAAAGCTCTCTTGCTCACAGACTACTATTGGCCTTCTAGTTTTAAAGGCTAACGTTCCATAATTATTTTTATTTTGTACCTGGCTATTATATTTTAGTGATCTGTGTACATGGACCCCAAAATCTTTTTGGTCCTCCCCTGTTCCTAGCTGTTCATTCTAAATAATGCTCCGAGCTATCGTTTTTGGTTCAAAATGGATGACCTCACACATGCCTGTGCTAAAACCCACGTCAGGATTTTGCCTACACAATTAGTGATCGGGTTGACATAAGGGCAAGGTGGAGTGGAGTTGGTGGGGAACAGGACTATTATCAGGTCCAAGACTAAATTCAGAAGCCTTAGTGACATTTCAAGTACTCAAGAGATCTGCCCAGTTCAAAAATAAACTTGGATATTAGACTCAGTGTATCTATAGCAATTTCCTTGCTAAAACTTTTAACTCTTAAAATTACAAAGCTTTTATGTTTACCATCTAGGTGTTGTCTAATAGTGTTTAGTTATAGGTGTCATCAATATGCTTCAGAGTTGGGTGGTGGTGGGAGCATGTCAGCAAACATTTAGTGAATAGTAAAGGGGAAAATTTGCCAATGACAAAGATGATATTACAATGAAAACTTAAGTAAAAGAATTGCATTTATATAGCACTTTTGACCACCATCAGATGTTTCAAAGACCTTTACAGCCAATGAAGTACTTCTGAAGCGTAGTCACTGTCATAACCTAAAAAACGCAGTAGCCAAATTGAACACAGCAGACTCCAACAACAGCAATATGATAATGACCAGATAATCTCTTTTTGCGATGTTGATTGAGGGATAATGTTGGCCAGTACACAGGGGATAACTCCCCTGCTCTTCTTCACAAGGGTGGCATATTTTACATCCGAGCAGGGTGATGGTGCCTTGGTTTAATGTCTCATCTGAAAGACGGCACCCCTAACAGCACAGTGTAGATTGTTGTGCTCAAGCCCTGGAGTGGGACTTAACCCCAGCACCAGAGGCAAGTGTGCCACCAACTGAGCCACAACTGATACTAGACAATAAAATGCCTGGAAAAACCAAGACCAGGGCATGGGGGTGGGAGGGTGGAGAGAAAAAAATTGGAAGCACTATACTGTGTAAGCATTTCAAACTGGTTCTAAATACAGCATGTAGCCACAAACCCAGTTTGCATAATTCAGGCCCCAATAGGTTACTGGAATATTTTAATACTAAGTAGAATTTCTTACAAATGACACACTCAGTGATCTATGTTTATTATTCTGTACATATTTTAAAATGTGTTAAGTGGAAGGCATGTTCCGAGTGAATGCACTTTAAGGCATCCCTATGAGTTGCATTTTGCACAAACTAACAATGGTAGGAGTGCAATCTTCTCCAGCATGTTATCCAAGAAAGGATGATAGAATTTAATGAGAACTCAACAAGGTTCTTGGGGATTGGAGAACTTACAGCATGCAATTTTAAGATAACACTTACATCTGCTGATTACCAGGTACCACCATCCCTCAGCTGATGAATCAGTACTCCTCCATGTTGAACAGCACTTGGATGAAGCACTGAGGGTGGCAAGGGTGCAGAATGTATTCTGGGTGGGGGACTTCAATGTGGCTCAGTAGCACCACTACTGACCGAGTCTTAAATGACATAGCTGCTAGACTGGGCCTGCAGCAGGTGGTGAGAGAACCAACAAGAGGGAAAAACATACTTGACCTCATCCTCACCAAGCTGCCTGCCACAGATGCAACTGTTTATGACAGTATCAGTAGGAGTGACCACCGCACATTGTGGAGTCATTGTAGAGACAAAGTCCTGCCTTCACACTGAGGATACCTCTATCGTGTTGTATGCCACTACCACCATGCTAGATGGGGTAAATTTCAGACAGATCTAGCAACTCAAGACTGGGCATCCATGAGGCGTTGTGGGCCATCAGCAACAGCAGAATTGTACTCGAACACAATCTGTAACCTTATGGCCCAGCATATCCCCCACTCTACCATTACCATCAAGCCAGGGGATCAACCCTGTTTCAATGAGAAGTGCAGGAGGGCATGCCAGGAGCAGCACCAGGCATACCTTAAAATGAGATGTCAGCCTGGTGAAGCTATAACACAGGACTACTTGCGAGCCAAACAGCACAAGTAGCAAATGAGACAGGGCTGAGTGATTCCACAACCAAAGGATTAGGTCTAAGCTTTGCAGTCCTGCCACATCAAGTCGTGAATGGTGGTGGGCAATTAAACAACTCACTGGAAGAGGAGGCTCCACAAATATCCCCGTCCTCAATGATGGAGGAGCCCAGCACATCAGTGCAAAAGATAAGGCTGAAGCATTTGCTACAATCATTAGCCAGAAGTGCCGAGTGGATGATCCATCTCAGCCTCCTCCGGAGATCCCCAGCATCACGGATGCCAGTCTTCAGCCAATTTGATTCACTCCACGTGATGTCAAGAAACGGTTAAAGGCACTGGATACTGCAAAGGCTTTGAGCCCTGACAACATTCTAGCAATAGTACTGATGACTTGTGCTCCAGAACTTGCCGCACCCCGAGCCAAGCTGTTCCAGTACAGCTACAACACTGGCATCTACCCGGCTATGTGGAAAATTGCCCAGGTATGTCCAGGACAAAGCCAAGACAGTGAATTACCTCTCAATTAGTCTACTCTCCATCATCAGTAAAGTAATGGAAGAGGTCATCAACAGTGCTATCAAGCGGCACTTGCTTAGCAATAACCTGCTCGCTGATGCTCAGTTTGGGTTCCGCCAGGGCTATTCAGCTCCTGATCTCATTACAGCTTTGGTTTAAACCTGGACAAAAGGGTTGAACTCCCGAGGTGAAGTGAGAGTGACTGCCCTTGACATCAAGGCCGCATTTGACAGAGTGTGGCATCAAGGAGCCCGAGCAAAACTGGAGACAATGGGAATCAGGGGGAAAACTGTCCACTAGTTGGAGTCATACCCACACATAGGAAGATGGTTGTGGTTGTTGGAGATCAGTCATCTTAGCTCCAGGACATGATGTCTGGAGTTCCTCAGCCCAACCATCTTCAGCTGCTTCATCAGTGATGACCTTCCTTCCATCATAAGGTCAGAAGTGGGGATGTTCGCTGATGATTGCACAATATTCAGCACCATTCGCGACTCCTCAGATACAGAAGCAGTCCATGTCCAAATGCAGCAAGACCTGGACAATATCCAGGCTTGGGCTGAAAAGTGGCAAGTAATATTCCTGCCACACAAGCGTCAAGCAATGACCATCTCCAACAAGAGAGAATCCAACCATCGCCCCTTGATATCCAATGAAATTACCATCACTGAATCCCCCACTATCAACATCCTGGGGGGGTTACCTTTGACCAGAAACTGAATTGGACTAGCCATATAAATACTGTGGCTGCAAGAGCAGGTCAGAGACTGGGAATCGTGCGTTAAGTAACCCACCTACTGACTCCCCAAAACCTGTCCATCATCTACAAGGCACAAGTTAGGAGTGTGATGGAATGCTCCCCACTTGTCTGGATTAGTGCAATTCCTACAACACTCAAGAAGCTTGACACCATCCAGGACAAAGCAGCCTGCTTGATTGAAACCACATCCACAAACATTCACTCCCTCCACCACCGACACACAGTAGCAGCAGTGTGTACCATCTACAAGATGCACTGCAGGAATTCACCTTCCAAACCCACGACCACTACCATCTAGAAGGACAAGGGCAGCAGATAGATGGGAACACCACCACCACTAGGAAGTTCCCTTCCAAGTCACTCACCATCCTGACTTGGAAATATATCACCATCCCTTCACTGTCGCTGGGTCAAAATCCTGGAACTTCCTTCCTAACAGCACTGTGGGTGTACCTACAGCACATGGACTGCAGCAGTTCAAGAAGGCAGCTCACCACTGCCTTCTCAAGGGCAACTAGGGATGGGCAATAAATGCTGGCCCAGCCAGCGAAGCTCACATCCTATGAATGAATTTTTTTAAAAATCTGTTGTATTTTAAGATTCAACCAAGAAAATGCCAAACAGAAAAGGATCAGTGTTATTTCAGTTACAGGTACTGAACTGTTACCCTTCTGGGTCCCAGTACCACACAAATTGATAGGCGTCAGTGGAAGTCAACTTTAGTAAAAAAAAATATCAAACTACTTAAGGGGATAATGATACCATTGAGCCTGAGTAGCTATCTACAGTAGTTCCATGTTTGTAATGCCTCTCTAAACTTCTCCCTCCATGTAGGCCCAGTATATGCTGTCACCAATAATTGAACAGCTGTTTATTCCATTTACATTGGGCTCTTGCACCAGAACTTGCAGTGCTATTAGAAAATCAAAGCAGTGCAATGCCCTGTACAGAGGATCTGAAACCTGCACCAGCTGGGCAAGCCATTGGGTATCTCCTTAATCAATCGGACTGAAGAATTCTTACTAAGGTACACAGAGTCCGAACCAGGAAATATGAATTAGAATAGTTAATTCAATGTCAAATCAGGCAAAGAAAATAAAATAGACATGGGAAAAAAGGGTGGCATTAAGATATTAAATCTAAAACAATTAAAATCAGAAGGAAAGGTCCTACACACTTGTAAAAGTTAATTTTCAGTGCCAAAGAGGTCATTCAAACACAGACCAGATTACGAGAGAAAGGCAGGCAGCCAGAGTAATCATTCCCAAAGTTCTCACTCATCCTTAACCTGTGAACGTGGATTGGGCCAGCCCCAGAAAGTCCCGCAAGGCGGCCCACAGACTTTACCACTACCCCTCAGTGCCAGATGCCAATATTCAGAGCTGTTGGGCTAAAGGGTAAACCAGGAATTAAGAAAAAATGGAATAAGGGGTTGCAACCTCTCTCACTCCGAATAGATATAATTTTTTTCCATCCAGGCTCCAGGAGTTGCAGGTGAACTGTGCATCAGTGAAGTGACCTAAAACTACGGTTTTGATGAAAGGCCCCAGCCTGTAACATTAACTCTGTTTCTCTCTCCAGAGGTGCTGCCTGACCTACTGAATATTTTCAGTATTTTCTGTTTTTATTTCAGATGTCCAGCGTCCACAGCATTTTGCTTTTTGGCCTAAAACTATTCTGGGCACCAGATAAGAGAGTTAAAGGTGTAGTATCGGATACAGCTGTCAGCAGTGCAAGTATCAACTTGGCCAAATGATTTCCCTACAGCTCTGCCTTTAAAACTGACTTCTCGCATTTATTTGACTCATTGACCGACTTATAGCAACTTCCCAATTCACAAGGTCACTGAACCTCCCGGCCTGAGAGGAGAGTGAGGCCGATTAGCCTCGATAACCTCTCCTTACACAGCTCCCAGTGACTGAAAGCTCCACGGAGGCGGCTTTCCCTCCCCGTCAGAGAGTGCTCCCACTGTTCAAACTCTAGGTCTGAGCCACGCTCTCTCCCTGCCCCACTCACCGTTGAGGCCGGCGGTGACGGCGGGGCCGCTCCGGGCCGCTTGGCCCTGCATCGACTCCTTACACAGGAACGGCCTCTTGAGATCCACGATCACCGCATCGGCCTTGGCCACCGGGCCGGACACCAGCGGCTTGAGTTGCGACGCCACGGTGTTAGTGGTCGCGGACAGGTAGGGGCCGAAAGGCCCGGAGCGAAACATCAACGACAACATCGGGAACCGGGAAGCAGCCACAACGACCTTAACCCAAAGGACAGAGGAACTGGCACTGCGCAGGCGCCGAGTCGGCTACCACTGCACCGCCAGCGGCAGGCACTGCGCAGGCGCCGAGCTGGCGGGCACTGCGCATGCGCTGGCGCTGGCGCGGTCAGCGGGCATTGCGCAAGCGCAGCATCGGAAAACCGAAGATTGTCGCATTTGGATTCTTACCTGGTGCAAGGTGTTTACACAAAAGCAAAATACTCGGGATTCTGCAAGTTTGAAATAAATACAAAAAATGTTGGAAATGCATGTTGTGTTTTTTACTGTAATCACACAGACTTGAAAGAATATGGTGAGCACCTGGTTTAGCCATCCTCAGCTGGATTGCATAATAATTATGATATTTTGTTCAAGATACAAGTTCGCAGCCCAAAAGTTGCTGCAGTGTAACTTATGTCAAAAAGTCATAATAAAAGAAATAAGTTAAAAACATGGAAATATGACAAGCATGTAGCAACAAAATTAGACAAATTCAGCAGGTAACAGGGAATATAGTGGGGGTTTGATATTAAAAGAAGGAATATTGAATTAAAATTACAAACCAATACACCATTCCTACATCACAGGCACCAAAGTACATACAGATTTAGTCATTTAAGCCCTCATTATTTAGCACTTTTAAGCACTTACTATTTAGATATTCACATGTGTTGCCATAACTTCCAGGGCTATGGGCCAAGCGCTGGAAAATGGGATTAGTGTAGTCAGATCTTCATTGACTGGCATGGACACGATGGGCTGAATGGCCTCTTTCTGCGTTGTAAACGTCTATGAGTCTATGAGTCACTTGACAGAGGACACAAAACAAATAAGGAATAGGGCTACATCGTTAACTCTCCATGCTCTTAGCATTTGAATTTAGCTGAACCTCTAAGTTGCTTTCTGGGCGCAGTGGCGTTAATCAGTTCTGAAATTGGGTAGATTGCATAAGGGATTTTCCAAACTTAGTACAAATATGAACTCTTCTTGGCTGTAGAGTTTCAAGTTTTGTGACGTGAAGTGTGTTCTCAAATGACTGGTACTGAAGGCCTAAACTCAATCTCGGTGCATGCTGAACAGTTTGCACGTGTATGAAGCCAGGGTGCCACACAGGCACAGCATCTGCGACCAAGGCACAGATGTAGCCAGCATAGATCAACAATAGGCCGTGGACAGGGAGTCTGAAAGGGCTGAGGGATCTGAAAATAAACGTTTGCTAATTTGTTTTTCTTTGCATACTGTCCAGTTGGCCATTCCAAGTCAGCTTGAGTGTGTGTCCCAAAGATTTTCAAGGTGTCCCGAAGATTTTCAAGGCTTTCACATCTGCCTTGGTGTAAATGCCTAACTTTATGTCAAGGGGCATGTGCTCATGTTGACCTGAGTCTACACACATGGCATTAGGTTTTGTGGCATTTAGCTGCTTATTGTTTTCCTCATACCATTCATCAGTCATAAAACACTATTGGGTCCTGCTCTCCTCTGCAAAAACTGCTCACTATTTCAGAATCATCCTGGAATACAAAGATAACTCCTGGCTTCTTTTATCAACTACAAGATGTATTCTTAAACCCCTATTTCCTGACACCTACATCCTCACCTCCAACAATAAGGGTGAGAGTTTCATGGACTTCTTTGACAGTAAGATCAAAACCATCCAATCTGCTGCCTCTGCCACCATACCCCTTTTTTCCATTAGCCCACCTAGTTAAACTTCCTCTAACACTCTTCCCTGCTGTAGTGCTGATATCGCATTTTTCTCTAGCTTATTTCCTATCGCCCCTCATGCCCTTACGGAGATCACCTTGTCCATGAAATTCATCTCCTGCTCCCTCGATCCTATTCCCACTAAACTGCTGACCACTCAACTTCCTCTCCTGGTCCCTATGTTATCTGACATTAAGTGTTCTTTCTCTTCAGGTTTGTCCCCCTCTCTTTTAAATCTGCTATCATTACATCTCCTCAAAATACTAACCCTCAACCCCACTGTCCTGCAAACCGCCATCCTTTCTCCAGCCTCCCTTTCCTCTCCAAAACCCTTGAATATATTGTTGCCTCCCAAACCCTTTCCTATCTTTCCCAGAACTCCATACTTGAAGCCCTACAATCATGTTTCTACCCAACCAAAGTACCGAAACAGCACGCATCAAAGTCACAAATCACATCCAATGTGACTGTGACAAAGATAAACTTTCCCTCCTCATCTTCCTTGACCTGTCAGCAGTCTTTGACAGAGTTTACCACATCATCCTCCTTTAACACCTCTCCGCTGTCATCCAGCACTAATTAACTTTACTTTGGTTCACAGGGAGCTCTGCCAAGTGACAGACACCCTCAGCCAGTCAGTCCCTCAGCTCCATGAGGCCCTCACCTCCAGTGAAGAGGGCACCTCCTCCAGTGAAGATCTGGAAATAAGAAGCCTGGAAGTCCCGTCACCGCGCTTACCCACACCCTTCACCAGCACAGAGAAACACATCTTGTTGGGACCTAGACCTAGAGCAGGCTCGGGTCCACAATCTGGTGGTCACTGCACAGACACGTGTCCGCAGCAGGAGGAGGCAGGTTCCGCTGAGCTCCCTGGCACTCGAAGGACTGCTGGGGAAAAGGCATTTGTGACGTCCGAGTCAGATGACAAGCCTCTGGATTCAGCCTTCCAATTCATCGTGGAGAGTCAGCAGAAGGCAGGGGAGCCTCACAGAGCTGTTGGAAGACACCAGCAGAGTGGCACGTGAGTTGGAAGAGTATGTCCGCCTGCTCTCTGATGAAGTGTTGCCCACATGTGGGCATATGGAGGTGTCCATGGGAAAGATGGTGGAGGCCTTGGAGACCCTGGTCCAGCAGGACGTGGAGATGCACACAGACCTGAACTCCATTATGGTAGCCATGGGTGAGTTCCTGCAGTGGCAACGTGAGAGGGAAACAGGGCATCTTGCATCCCCCCAGGTGCTCCTTCCCCTCAAGGAGTCAAGCCAAGGCCAAAGGGCACCCAAAGGGAGGAGGAGCAGCAGCTGGACACCTCTGGGTCATCCACACAGGAATCTCAGAGGCTGTCCTGTTCTTATGCGTCTGCTTTGCCTGTGATCCCCTCAACCTCATCCCCTGTCACTGCAGAGGAAGCAGCTGGCCCACAGGAGGAGAGCCAAAGCAAGCCGGGGCCGTCAAGGCCTTGGCTCTCCAGTGAACCCACAGCAAAGTCATCGACGGCAACAGGGCCAATCATTGCACAGGCTGTCTCCACCCCTCCTGTGGATGTCAGGGCAGCACCTAGAAGAAGTTGTAGGCACATAGGCATTAAGAATTTCTGATCACAAGTAGTTGCACAGGTGAACACACTTTTTCACTTTATAATCTGAAAATATATTCACTTTCACTGAATAATGTGAAATGGTGTATTTCAGCTTCATTGGCAGGTTTAGCAAGTGCTCCACCTGCATCCCCCCACTCCCCACTAGCAGTTCAGCTGCACGCAGTTGGCCCATGAGTGATTCTAGAGAGAGAAGTATATGTGTGGCAGGGCCTCTCGCAGCCTCATGCAAGCACTCTCCCAAGCACGCAGAGCCTTCCTACTTCACATTTATCTCACTGTCCTGAGCATTTCAATGCTGCCTGCTGGGGTTCCCTTTCAGTTATCCATCTGAGCTGACCTGCATCTCCGCCCACCCGCTGCACTCCCACGCAGCACCTGTGCCTACCCAGCACGAGGCTGTTTTCACTTTCGATTTTAGAGGCATGGTAGTTTTTAAGTATGTCTTCAGCACCCCTGTGCTTTCCCCTCCACTAGACACCATGTCCTTTCCCCCAGCACTGTCGACCCCCCTGGCATCACCTTCCACCTCCCCACCATCAACTACCAGCCAGAAACCTTTTCTTTCCAGGATGTCCAGGTGAACATACATGTTACCTATCTTCCCGAGATTCCTACCCCCATCCACATTAACGTCCCTGACCTCCTCCTTGCCACACCTATGGTCCGTGTCTGCCTCCATGTCCCCACGAACCACCCTCGCTGTCCTTTCTAATGCTACCGTCACACCCTCAACCTCCCACCCTCCTGGCTCACTCTGTCCTCTCTCGTTTTCACCATTACCTCCTTCCACACCCACCCTCAATTCGCTCCTCAGGAGGCAGTCATCGACTCCACAGTCCCCCCCTTGCACATTCACCTAGACATCCCCCACCCCTTACTCCTTTCTACCCCTAACTTCCACCTCCCCTGGACCCCTTTCTCCCTCCAAACTACTTCCTACCCCGGACTCCTTCTCCCCTCTGGACTCCTTTCCCCCTCCAAACTCCTTCCACCCCCGAAGTCCTGCCCTCCCTCTAAGGTCTTTCCATCCCCCAAACCCCTTCTCCCATCCAAACCCCTTCCCTTACACCTTCCTTCCCCCTTACCCCTATGTCCTCAGTTTCCACATTGCCCCCTTTACCACTCTCCCCGCCCCTCCCAATCTCACCCACCGAAACCATCATTGCCCCCTTCCAACCTCACCCCCACCCCAGACAACATCATTACATCATCATTCCCCCCCTCCCAAACTCACCTCCCCTGACACAATCGTTCTCCCCCTCTCAACCTCACCCACCCCCCACCGCCGCCGACACCATCATTCCCCGGCCCACAACCTAACACTCCCCCCGGTACACCTTCCTCTCCCAGTCAAACCTAGACCTTCCTCCCCACCCCCTCGACAATCATCCATGGCATGCCATGGCCAAGACACTGACATCCTGAAGCAGACCACCATCCATGAGCCACTTCACGGTGGAGCCACGTCCATCAGAATCCACCCAGCATGTGATGCATGTGTTCCTCTAGGGTCCGGTAGGTGTATGGCTCCAGCATCTTCTGTTCCTCAGATGTGAGCAAGGCCCTAACAGTAAGTCCCATCTTCTGCACAACACACTTGTCAAGACATGTTCTCGGCTGGCGTGTTTCCCCAACAACATGGGCAGTAAATTTGATATCGGGGGTGATTCCAGCGAGCAGGACTTATAATGATAAGCAGATGTATTAAAATTACATTCCCAACGTGCGGCAGCAGGAAAGGCGGCCCACCATTGACAGGTGGAGCGGACGATCGCAAACTGGTTTCACGACAGCATGAAACCGATCTTTGGCCCTCCCGCCATATTGTCCACTCGCACGTGCCATGAAGCCCAACGTCAAAGGAGATGGAAAATTCCGGCTTTTGACTAAAATTTTGGTCATCTGACATAATTCCTCCTTAGGTGGCTTGGTGTCATATTTTATTTTATAAAGTTCCTGTGAAATGACTTGGGGCATTTTATTATGTTAAAGGCATTATTTAATGGAAATTGTTGTTGCTGGTGGCGCTTGTTTTTACTGTTTGAATTAAAATTACATCATGTAACAAAAGTGCCTCCTCTCCTAATGGGGCACAAATAACATAAAACTTAAACAAAAACGATGGAAACTTGAATAATATTATTTAAACTAGCCACTGCAGTCTCCAGTCCCTGCAATGCTCATCAGTAGCCTCGAGGATACCCTCAGATGTTGTGTCCTCCTTCTCTGGGACTACCTAGGTATGGATGAGGCTGCAGAAGAGAGACAGGCAGTAGAGCAATCACCCCACGGGCCCCATCCAGCCAGGACCTGTGGATGGCCACCTTGGCCAGACCGAGGAGCAGACCCACAAGGCGGACCTCCAGCTTTCCTCCCCCTCACCCCTCTGCACCAGGTGGACAAAGTGCAGGAATGTGGGAGTAAAGTGGAGCCAGTGGATGAAGAGCAAATCTTCAAATAGTGTAATGGGGGCTGCAACCTCCTACACTGAATATAAATGCAAAACACAGGCTTATCCAGCCTGCAGAAGTGGTGCTTGTGTTTCAAGACAATATCTGAAACCCAATGCAAATATTTAACCTTTATTGAAACATTCTTCTCATTTGTTTCTTGAAGAGACTACTCCAATTTTGTTTTTATGAATAAATTGTAATTTTGTTGCAAATTTAAAAAAACTTCTCAAATCAAAAGCATGCAAACAGCTATGCAAATAAAACAAGTAGCGTGGTGTCCACTTTGATGGAGTACTGCTTTTACAGAGTACATAAAAACATAAGAAATAGGAGCAGGAGTAGGCCATTCTGCCCCTCGAGCCTGCTCTATCAATCAATAAGATCATGGCTAACCTGGAACAAAAACAAAAATACCTGGAAAAACTCAGCAGGTCTGACAGCATCTGCAGAGAGGGATACAGTTAACATTTCGAGTCCAAATGACTCTTCATCAGAACTAAGGAAAAATAGAAAAGAGGTGAAATATAAGCTGGTTTAAGGGGGGTGGGGGGGGTGGTGCGGGTGGGACAGGTAGAGCTGGATAGAGGATCTCCACCAGTGATAGGTGGAGATAACCAAAAGATATCATAGACAAAAGGACAAAGAGGTGTTGACAGTAGTGATATTAGCTAAGAAATGTGCTTATGGGGACATTAAGGGTGGAAAGCAGAATGAGTAAGGGGCAAATAGCCCTAGTGGGGGTGGGGTGGGGGTGAATCGAAACAACCCTCTAAGAGAAAAATTTATCCCCATCTCTGTCCTAAAAAGGCAACCCCTAGTTTTAAAACAATGCCCCCTAGTTCTGGACTCACCCACAAGAGGAAACACCCTTTCGACGTTCACCTTGTCAAGACTGTTCAGCATCTTATGTGCTTCAAAAAAGTCACCCCTCACTCTTCTAAACACCAGTGAAAACAAGTCCAGTCTGTCCAACCTTTCCTCATAAGACAACCTGCTCATTCCGGGTATCAATCTAGTAAACCTCCCCTGAACCGCCTCCAACGCATTTACATCCTTCCTTAAATAAGGAAACCAAAACTGCACACAGTATTCAAGATGCGGTCTCACCAATGCCGTCTATAACTGAAACATAACATCCTTACTTTTATGTTCAATCCCTCTCATAATAAAGGATAGCATTCCATGAGCCTTCTTAATTACTTGCTGTACCTTCATACTAACTTTTTGTGACTCATGTACTAGAACACCTAGGTGCCTCTGTACCTCGGAATTCTGCAGTCGTTCCCCATTTAAGTAACATTCTGATTTTTTATTCTTCCAGTCAAAGTGAACATCTTCACATTTTCCCACATTATACTTCATTTGCCACATCTTTGCTCCCTCACTCAACCTATCTATATTCATCTGCAACATCCTTATGTCCTCTTCACAACATACTTTCCTACCTACCTTTGTGTCATCTTCAAATTTAGCTACCATGCCTTCGCTCCCCTCATCTAAGTCATTGATGTAAATTGTAAAAAGTTGAGGCCCCAGCACAGACCCCTGTGGGACTCCACTTGTCACATCCTGCTAATTAGAAAAAGAACCATTTATGCATACGCTCTGTTTTCTGCATTCAGACAATCTTCTATCCATGCCAATATGTCAACCCCTACACCATGCGCTTTTATTTTCTGCAATAACCTTTGATGTTCACCTTATCAAATGCTTTCTGGAAATCCAAGCACAGTACGTGTACAGGATCCCCTTTATCCACAGCGCATGTTACTCCTTTCAAAAATTCCAATAAATTGGTTAAACTTGATTTCCCTTTCACAAAACCATGCTGATTATTCCCAATTACCTTCAATTTTTCTAAGTGCCCAGCTATAACCTCCTTAACGATCGGCTCTAACACCTTGCCCACGACAGACATCAAGCTAACTTCCTGTTTTCTGCTTCCCTCCCTTCTTGAATAGAGGAGTTATGTTTGCTACTTTACAGTCTGTTGGAACCTTTCCACAATTTAGTGGATTTTGAAAATTAACACCAACATGTCTACGACCTCATTAGCCATCTCTTTTAAGACCCTAGGATGAAGTGCAACAGGACTTGGATACTTGTCAGTCTGCAGCCCTATCTGTTTTCTCAGTACTGCTTCCCTTGTGATTAATATTTCACCAAGTTCCTCTCTCCCTTCCACCTCCTGATTTACATCTATTGCTGGAATGTTTTTTGTATCCTCTATAGTGAACACAGAAGCAAAATATGTGTTCGTTTCATCCACCATTCCCTTAATATCTATTAAAAACTCCCCATTATCACTCCATAGAGGACCAGCACACATTTTACTTCCTCTTTTCCTTTTTAAATACATGTAGAAATTCTTGCTATCCGTTTTTATATTTCTAGCTAGCACCCTATCATACCCTAATTTATTTCTCCTGATTAACCTTTTAGTCATTCTCTGCCGTTCTTTTTATCCTGACCAATCATCTGTCCTGCCACTCATCTTTGCGCAATTATATGCCTTTTCCTTACATTTAATGCTTACCTTAATTTCTTTAGTTAACCACGGGTGGTGAGTTTTCCCCTTAGCTAGGGAATTTGGTGAGTGAGGGATTTCAACACAAGAATGGAACAGGGGCTGTTCTCATATTTTAGAAAACATGGAGCAGTCCAAGAGACGAAGCGAGATACAGCGAGACCTGAGAGGTGAGATAGAGAGGCATTAATTAAGTGAGCATGTAGGTCATTGATTGGTGAGTTTTACACATTTTTCTCCCTATACTAAGGCAGCAGTTTAACCATGGACTGCTGAAATATAGGTATTATATTAAATTTATAACTTAATTAGTCAAACTACTTAGTATAATTTCGAATAATAATTGAATGAATTTTTTTTTCATTCATCGGATGAATCGCTAACTAGGCCAGCATTTATTACCCATCCCTAATTACCCTTGAGAAGGTGGGTGGTGAGCTGCCTTCTTGAACTGCTGCAGTCCATGTGGTGTGGGTACAACCACAATGCTGTTAGGGAGGGAGTTCCAGAATTTTGACCTTGTGCCAGTGAAGGAACGGCGATATATTTCCAAATCAGGATGGTGAGTGGCTTGGAGGGGAACTTCCAGGTGGTGGTGTTCCTATGTGTCTGCTCCTCTTATTCGTCTAGATGGTCACGGTCGTGGGTTTGGAAGGTGCTACCTAAGGAGGTTTGGTGAGTTCCTGTGGCGCATCTTGCCGCTACTGTGTGTTGGTGGTGGAGGGAGTGAATGTTTATGGATGTGGTGCTAATCAAATGGGCTGCTTTGTCCTGGATGGTGTCAGGCTTCTTGAGTGTTGTTGGAGCTGCACTCATCCAGGCAAGTGGAGGGTATTCCATCACACTCCTGACTTGTGCCTTGTAGATAGTGGACAGGCTTTGGGGAGGCAGGGGGTGAGTTACTCGCCGTAGGATTCTTAGCCTCTGACACATTCTTGTAGCCACAGCATTTGTATGGTTAGTCCAGTTCAGTTCCTGGTCAATGGTAATCCTCAGGATGTTGATAGTGAGGGATTCAGCAATGGCAATGCCATTGAATATCAAGTGGTGATGGTTAGATTCTTCTTATTGGAGATAGTCATTGCCTGGCACTTGCAAATGTTACTTGCCACTTATCAGCCCAAGCCTGGATATTTTCCCGGTTTTGCTACATTTGGGCATGGACTGCTTCAGTATCTGAGGAGTCACGAACATCCTATCAGCGAACATCCCCATTCCTGACCTTATGATGGAAGGAAGGTCATTGATGCAGCAGCTGAAGATGGTTGGGCCTAGGGAATTACCCTGAGGAACTCCTGCAGTGATGTCCTGGAACTGAGATGATTGCCCTCCAACAACCACAACCATCTTCCTTTGTGCTAGGTTTTACTCGAGCTAGTGGAGAAATTCCCATTGACTCCAATTTTGCTAGGGTTCCCTGAAGCCACACTCAATCAAATGCTGCCTTGATGTCAAGGCCAATCACTCTCAACTCACCTCAAAACTTGAAAGCCAAATTAGTTAAATAAAATACAATAGGGATTTCAGGGCAAGTGATGTGTTGCAGCTATAGTGTGATCCACAGCAACCACATCTGCAGTAAGTGTCTACTGCTGGAATTGCTGAGCTTGAGTCAGAGATTTGGACACTGTGGTACATCAGGGTGTGAGAAATTTACATTATTACTTTATTCCAAGAGACATTCAAACCCCTTAGGTTAAGTACTTCAGATTTAATTTATGGTCAAGGACAGAAGGGTGTGACTATGAGTGAGGCTGGTATGGGGATCCAGAAGGTAGTACTGAAGGAGCCAGTCCTTGTACTTCTCTAACAGATACAAGGTACTTGCAGCCCTGCTGGATGAGAGCAAGGGTGGCATGGATGATGAGCAAACTGACCACAGCACTGTGGTACAGTGGGCCATTCAAATTGGGGGAGTGAAAAGGGATGTAATAGTAGAGAACAATATAGTAAGGGAGATAAATATCAGTCTGTGCAGGTGACAGCGTGAGCCCCAAGGTTTCAATTCATGGGGCACTGGCATCAGTACTGGCAAAGAGGGTGTTCTATTGGGGCAGGCTTCACTTGAAAGCTGGTGGGACCAGTGCCCTGGAAAATTGAATAACTAGGACTGTGGAGATGAATTTAATCTAATTAGCGCATTGAGAGTGTGCAGGTGGGTTCAGGAGAAGGGAACTTTAGAAAGTTAAAGAAATAGGACAAGGCAATAGTGCAGGGTTACTGGATAGCAATACACGAAATGACATCCAGAGTGTGACAGAAAGGGACAGAATAAGAATGCACTGGCAATTAGTGTCAAAGTAAGGAAAATGGTAAAAAAAAAGGCAGAATTAAAGGTACTTTGTTTGAAATGCATGAAGTCCTAACACAATGGATGAATTGATGGCACAAATAGAAATAAATGGGTACAATATAATAGCTTTAATGAGGCATGGTTGAAAGGTGACCAGGACTGGGGATTGAATATCCAAAGGTATTTGGCATTTCAAAACAATAGGAAGAAAGGGAAAACGGATTGGGTAGCTCTGTTAATAAAGGATGAGGTCAGTACTGTAATGAGAAATGATCTTGGCTCAGATGATCAAGATGTACAATCAGTTGGGGTAGAGACAAGAAATACCCAGGAAGGAAGTGACTGTTTGGAGTAGTTTATAGGCCCATTAACAAGGTTACACTATTGTATACATCAAGAAATAATATGGGCTTATAAGAAACATGCTACCATATTGTGGGTGATATTAATCTCCATATAGATTAGGCAAATCAAACTGGCAAAGGTAGCCTTGAGGACAAGTTCATACAGTATAGTTCAGACAGTTTCTTGGAATAATATGTTGTGGAACAAATCAGGGCATAAGCCATTTTGGACCTATGAATGAGTAGTGTGACAGGATTAATTAATTACCTCATAGTAAGGGATCCTTTAGGCAAGAGTGATCGTAACATGATATAATTTCACATTCTGTTTGAGGGTGAGAAATTTGGGATTGAGTTTCTTAAACTTAAATAAAGCCAATTACAAGGGTATGAATACAGAGTTGGCTAAAGTAGAATGGGAAAATAGGTTAAAAGATAGGACTGTATGTAACTAGTGGCAGACATTTAAGGGGGTATTTCATAACTCTCAATAAAGATATATTCCATTGAGAAAGAAAGATTCTATGAGATTCTATGATGAATGGCTTTATTAAGGAAGTTAAGAATGGTGTCAAATTGAGAGAAAAGGAGTTCAATCCTGCGGAGATTAAATGTGGGTCAGAAGAGTGGGAATTTTTTTTAGAAACCAGCAAAATATCACTAAAACAAAAAAAGTGATAAATTAGAATATGAGAATAAACTAACAAAAATGTAAAAACAGCCAGTAAGAGATTCTACAAGTACATCTAAAGGAAGAGAGTAGCTAAAGTAAATATTGGCCCATTAAAGGACAAGGCTAGGGAATTAATAATGGGAATCAGGAAATGGCAGAGATTTTGAACAAATATTTTGTATCTGTCTTCATGGCAGAAGAGACTTTAAGCATACCAAGAATAGTAGTGAATTAAGGGGCTAAAGGGAGGGAAAAATTTTAACAATTCCTATCACAAGAGAAAAAGTACTAAGAGAACTAAAGGTACTAAAGGCTGACAAGTCTCCTGGATCTGGTGGCCTGCATCCTTGGGTCTTAAAATAATTGGCTGCAGACATAGTGAATGTATTGGTTGTAATTTTTCAAAATTCCCTAGATTTTGAAAAGTTTTGAGGGGATTGGACAATTGCAAATATAATGCCCCTATGCAAGACAGGAGGGAAAGTGAAAGCAAGCAGTTATGGGCAGTTATCATAACATCTGTCATGGGAAAATGTTGGAATCCATTATTAAGGGAGTGGTAGCAGGATATTTAGAAAATCATAATATAATCAAAAGGGGCAACATAGTTTTATGAAAAGGAAATCATGTTTGACAAATTTATTATGGTTCTTTGAAGATGTTACAAGCAGGGTGGGTAAAGGGAAACAGTAGATGTGGTTTATTTGGATTTCCAAAAGGCTTTCAAAAAGATGTCATATAAAAGCTTACTTCACAAGATAAGAGCACTTGTTGTTGGGCATTATATATTAGCATGGATATCACTCTATATTAATAAATTGGATGATCCGGTTGGGGGCCTCTCCTTTAGTCGCTTCAATCCTTGCACACATGCTCCAGTGATGGTGATAGGTAGGGAATTCCAGGATATTGATCTACTGATGATGAAGAAATGGCAGCATACATGGCAGTCTGGATGGTGCATGTCTTGGAGGCAAACTTGAAATTGATGATATTCCTTTTGTTGCTGTCATCCTCCTCAGTAGTGGAGGTCATAGGGAAGAAAATGTGGTCAAATGTATTTCTTTTGTTTGATTCTCAATTTTGTTTCACTTTCCTCTGGAGGAAGCATTTGTTTCTTCAGCATTGAGCTTGCGTATCATTAAGATAGTTTGAAGATAAAAAGATAACCAAATTAACTGAGTTAATTGTATTGTAGCCAAATTTTCTGATGATACAAAGATAGATGGGAAAGCAAGTTGTGAGCAAGATACAAAAAATCTACAAATGGACATAGTAATGTTAAGTGAGTGGGTAAAACATAAGTTTGAGTATAATGTGGGATAATGTGAGGTTATCCACTTTGGTAGGAAGACAGATTTTTGATCTAAGAGAGAGTCATAGGTTATGAGGGATAGGCAATAAAGTCGAGTTGAGGTCATGATTAGTTCAGCCATGATCTTATTGAATGGCAGTGCAGACTTGAGGGTCCAAATGGCCTACTCCTGACCCTCTTATGTTCTTTCATAATTAAGCTTTATTGGTATTATAGTACAGGAAGTGTGGATGTGTGGAAAAATCACCAAAATATGCTAAGTATATGCAGGGAAAAGTATATTTTATATTGTGTATTTGATCTAATTTCTTTGATTTTCTCTGTGCTAAAATGCTTTCTTTATTGCTTCTACATCTCAGCAAATAAACCACTTCCACTTATGTATGTAGAATGGATGCTTGGATGAGAGCCCTATAAATAAGTGTCAGCATCTGTGGAACCATATGACAGAGTCACAAAGATAATTAAACTCTTCAACTTTCCAGCATGAATCTGACCAGTTCTAATGGATATTCAGAGTCCTGTTCCAGCATTTGGGATTTTTCTTGCTTTACAGTCTAATAGATTTCACCTCATGAATTTATAATTAACTTTTATAGGCCAATGCATTTGTATCATCAAGTTCATCACACTACAAAATGCACATAGTTATAAAAATCCGGTTGGAGGGGCCTCTCCTTTAGTCGCTTCAATCCTTGCGCACGTGCTCCAGTGATGGTGCTCCAGTGATGGTGATAGGTAGGGAATTCCAGGGTATTGATCTACTGATGATGAAGAAATGTCAGCATACATGGCAGTCTGGATGGTGCATGTCTTGGAGGCAAACTTGAAATTGGTGACGTTCGTTTTGTTGCTCTTATCCTCCTCAGCAGTAGAGGTTAGAGGGAAGAAAATGTAGTCAAATGTATTTCTTTTGTTTGATTCTCAATTTTGTTTCACTTTCCTCTGGAGGAAGCATTTGTTTCTTCAGCGTTGAGCTTGCGTATCATTAAAATAGTTCGAAGAGAAAAAGATAACCAAATTAAGTGAGTAGGAAGAAAGCAGCCAAATATGGCTTCCTTTATCAGGATTTCTACTACACAGCACAAAAAATATAACAAAAATCAAGTGACAATTTTGAATGACCCATTAATCTCAGCTGGAGTCGCCACTGGGATCATACATCACTCACCCTTACCAGGGCAAATCATAATAGAGGATAAACTAAAAATGGCACCATCTTAACAAAAAAAATCAAATGATTAAAAACATGGGCATTTGCAAAGAGAGGTTCATATCATGGAAATATTTAAAAAAAATAAATATTTCCATTATCTCAGACTTGAAAAATCACTTTACCTAGAAGTTCTATAAAAGTTTCTTAACATATTGAGGAAAATATATTTTCAGGTTTAATAAACAGCTTTATTGTAGATGGGTTCACAGCAGGTCCCTTAATGAACCTTGCCTCTTCCAGAAGCTGTATTTATTTATTGCAGCCATGAATATTCAGAGGGTTAACAACAACTAGAACCTGAACATAATATAACATTTTGGAGCACCTTAGAGAAGGAAATAAAACTGGAAACAGCAGAAGTAGTGAAGATGGTTGCGGTAGTGACCAAAGAGAAGGTAAGGAAGCTTTTGAACCAAGGTAATGTAGACTAAAGTGAAGAGGTATAATGTAGGCCACAGTAAGGAGAGTGGAAACCATGTGTTTAATATAGCACTGAAGGAGATTGCAAAGAGTGTAATAACTTGTAGATAAATCCTTGTAGGATTTAGAAACTGATGCATTGAGAATTGGAGAGTCAATGAAAGTGTTGGGGCAGAAGTGATAGGGCAGGTCTTAATATCAGCAAATTTGTATAGGACCAGGTGTGAGAAAGATGGACTTTATGAAAAATTGCAATTTATGAAGGAGAATAACAAGCAGAGTATTGGAAAAAACAAATCTGAGCAAAGTGGCAAGGTGTTGATAAGTATTTCAGGGTACTGGAAATTTGAGAGGAATGGGGTCAGTCAATTTTGTAGACATGGAAGAATTCAGTCTTAGTAATGCTTCAGTCAGGTGCTTGAAACTCAACCCAGACTTAGGGCGGGATTTTCCGCACCTGCCCACTGTCGCGATCTTCCGGTCTTGCCACAAGTCAATGGACTTCTGGCTGGGGCGCCGCCTCGCCCGTGGCGGGTCCCACCCACGCCAGGGCCAGAAAATCCCAGCCTTAGACATGACAAATGATTACACATTGTTAAGCTGAATCCGAGAAGATACTCAGGCAGACTTATTGAATTGGTCTTGGCAGGGTTGAGTTGAACAAAGTTGTTACTCATACAGATTTCTATTCTAGCTCAATAATGATGGCTTGCATTTATATAGCACCTTTAATGCAGGAAACCACCCCTATATGCTTCACAGGATTGTAATCGGACAAAAATTGACAACAAGCCAAAGAAAGGGTACTAAGAGGGAGTAGCCAAAAGCTTGGTCAAAAATGATTTTTAGGAGGATCTCAAAGGAGGAGAGCCAAGTAGAGAAGTGAAGAATTTGCAGGAGAGGATCCCAGAAATGGGGACCAAGACAACTGAAGGCTGCCTATTCTGGGGTAAAGAGACCTGAGGTTGTATAAGAGCCAGAAGTGGAGGAACACATAGTTCTTGAAAGGGCTGTGGTGCTGAAGAAGGTTACAGAGATCAGGAAGGACAACACCACTGAGGAATTTAAACACATGTACGCCTAAGATAATAGCAAGGAGAAAACTATTGATAGGGAAAACAAAGCTAACAAGCTTGGAGACTTGGGAAACCCAAATGATCAATGTAATCAATTAATTGCCACGTTGTATTTCTCTGCCACTATCGTTTTACATTGACAGAATATCAAACAGGCTAGGTTTACAGGGTGAAATACCTAATGCATTGAATTGCAATTAAAATAGATAATTAAAGCTGGAGCAAAACAATTCAAATACTAAAAAACAATACAGTAATTAAACATAGGCATAATGAGTAATGACCATGGGTGGCTTACACATTTCAGTAACTTCTCCTAAAGTAGTAAAATAAACTGTCCATTTGAAGAACAAAGCTGTTAAAAATGTCCTGCACTTATAGTCTACCTGTTTGTCTTATGTGTATACTTTCTGACATTAAACACTTCCAAATTTATGGGCTCAGGCATGAACAGATTCCCAAACTGCAGGAATAAATGAAAAGAAAAAAAAACTTCAGACGTTAGAAGTTTGAAATAAAAGCAGAAAGTACTTGAAATATATAATAGCTCAATCAGCACCTATACAGAAAAAAGACAGACTAATGTTTCAGGTGCAAGATCCATCAGAACTATGAAGTGAAAGATAATCAAGGTCCATTGTACACTAGAAAGGGACTTTAAAAAATGAAGGAGAAAAGAAGACAACAGGTAGTACAGTCATAGAGAGGAATTTAATGACTGGAATGATTTTCAAACTGCTGAATAGAAAAGCAGAAACCTGAGAGATTCTGCAAAATATAGTCCATAAGGCAATGAAAATACATAAAACGAGCAAAGATATTTTAAAAAGGAAACATAATTCATGTGAATAGAATTAAGAAATAGGGAAGGAAATGGAATTTTTAGTGTGTGTTACGAATCAAACAATGGGAATTATGTACAGGAGGAGACCTGGAGAGGCTTCAGAGAAATATGTAGCAACAGAAGGGCAATAATATTGGGAGATTTTAACTATCTCAAATTAGACTGTAATAAAGGTTGCCAAAGTGGGGAGTGCATTTTAGAATGGCTCTGCTCACCTAGACCAATAAGTTTCTAGTCCAACAAGAAAGAAAAAAGGCTGATTTAGCCCTGAGAAAATGAAGTGAGACAAATAACAGTAGGTGAACAGTAGAAAAATCAATGATCACAACTTAGATTCAATGTATGAATAGAAAAGGATAACCATGTTGGACTGAAAGAAAAATGCAACATGTTGCAATAAATTGGATCTGACACCCAAGTTACTGACAGATCCACAGACAAATACAAGGCTGATTGAGTACAAAATAAAATTATTCCTATAAGATGGAAAATTGGGTTCCATGGTTAAATATAGGTTAAAACTACATTTAAACTTGGAATAAAGACATAAAATAAAACAAATTCTGAGGAATATCATAAGGATTGCAAAGAGTGTAGTGAAGAGGTGAAGGGAAGCTAAAATGGAATGTGAAATAAAAGACCTGCTATGAAGGTAATGATATCAGAGGCAGGAAGGCAACAGAAGCCGTACCTCAGCATAGGCTGTACTGCTGAAGACAGAACTACCTGGACATGTCGGAAAATGAGTATCCAGGGATCTACACCTATCAAGGCAGATAACCACTGAATTGGCCGAGCAAGACCTTGTTGCATTGTACACCGTACCATGCTGGTAGTCTTAAAAGTTACTGTGGCCTTGAACTTCTTCACTTCTAGGTCCTTGCAAGAGTCAGCAGTGGACCCCGGTGGTGTCTCTCAAGTGACAACATGTGAAGGACCAAGGATCAAATAATACAGAATTAAGAGAGAAATATTAGGTTAAAAGTTTCTGTGGGTGGGCTCTCAGTAAGCCAAATTTTAACAGGAGTCAAAACTAGCTTGCAAATTCAACACGGCTAACACCCCTTCACAACAATGTGAATTTGATGATAAGAAAATACATACACCTAAAAGATGATATTCTATGATTTTCTCTATTACACTAGCACACTGACATCCAATGAAAGCTCCAATAATTAAAATCATAATCAGATAGAAGAATATTAGGCCCTAAATCCTATTATCTTGCTGAACACTATGGCCAGGATTTTCCCATCGGCAATTTGGGGGTGGGACCCACTTGCCGACGGGAAAATTATGCGGAATGACATCGGGAGGAACCCCCGACGTCATCCCAGACCCTTTAAATTTTCAGGAAGGCAGGTGGACAGCGAAATCAGCTGTCTGCCCACTGACCTGTCAATGGCTAATTGAGGCCGTTGCCAGGCTAATTAAGATTGTTAAAGACCCTGCCCGTCCAACCTTAAGGCTGGCGGGCAGGCCAGGAGTCCCAGTGGGCTCCTGATTATACATGAAACCTCATCCACTGGCGGGATGAGGTTTCATGTCCATTTTAAAAAAGTTTCATAAAGTTTATGTGTTTCTTATTAACATGTCTCATCTCATATTTTTCTATTTTTGGAGTTTTTTTACCTGTCAGTAATCTCCCTGAGACAGCATCGGCGGAGAAGAAAAGAGTTGACGTTTCGAGTCCTCATTTGAAGGGTCATGAGGTCTCAAAATGTCAACTCTTTTCTTCTCCGCCGATGCTGCCAGACCTGCTGAGTTTTTCCAGGTAATTCTGTTTTTGTTTTGGATTTCCAGCATCCGCAGTTTTTTGTTTTTGTTTTTATCCCTGAGCCAGCACTTGGTCTCAGGGAGCAATGCGCTCTTTCGCGCGCATGTGCGAAACAGCACACTTTGACAGATGGGGAATCTCTCCTCCCGTTCCCCCCCCCCACCCCGCACAGGAAGCGCAAAGCGTTTCCTGTCAGGCAGGCCGCTGGGTGGGCCTTAATTGGCCCGCCCACTCAAAATGGCGGCGGGCCCTGTTTTGGCGGCAGAGTTCGGCTGCCCATCTGCCGCTGAGCCGGTGGGGCCCGCCCGCCCACCAAGGGCAAAATTCTGCCCTATATTTTGACAAAGCAAATTGACCAATGAAACCATTGCTAAGGTCCAGATTTCAAGAATAAATTCAAAACAACATTTTGTAGAAATTGAACTGACACATTCATAGGTGGTCCTTCCAACAAATAAGGAATCAAATAAACACCTTCCATGTAACTATTAATTATACAACCTTAAACATTTACTATAAATATTTGAACATAGTTTGAGTAAGATTAGATTTGTTTTGAACCTAACGATTCTCACACACACTTTGGCATTAAGATAAATTAACTTTAATATTTGATGGGAATCCTTCCTTTCCTTCTTTTAAAAGCATTATTTCTGTAACAAGTAAAGTTTAAATTTTGGATTCTCTATTAGAAATAAGAACTCTTTTGGGATTTATCTAGTTTTGCAATTTATGATTTTCATACAACCATTGAATTGCATGCTTGCTTATTAAAAATACTTATGTCTGTTTTAAAAGTTAAATAGTCTCACTTAGCTTTCTGTGTCATTAATTCAAGGAACCCAACTCCTATCCCTTTTTGTGGGGGAGTATTTACTGAAGAGTTTCATCTGGACCCTTATAGTATATGGGAAAATTATAATCCATCAGTTACGGACAGGAGAGAAAGGCAAAATGAACGTCTTTCCTCTCACCAACTGTCCGTAAGCAGAAAGTGTTTTTGAATTAACTTTAAGTAGGCCCTGGCGTATTTTTCCAAACCCTCAGTTTGTAGGAGCCAATTTACTAATAACATGCAGCAAAATCATTTATGATTAACTCAGAAGGTTAGTATATTCATATTCAAACTTGGGGGAAGAGTGGTAGCAACTTCCCACTCTGCTACACACACACATACAAACACAGTAAGGGGTATAGAGCAAAATAAAATTTTACAACTATGGATAGTAACAGTAAAAGAACCACAGCAACGAGTGTTAGTTCACATGATTACCAGAGTGCAGAGTCAGAATCCAGTGAGGAGTTCTTTCATGAAGGGCCTCGAGTTCAACTGGCTGAAGACAGGAGTTTTAGAGTTCCCTTTCCAGCTGGCCCTGATGCCGTAAGATGAAGCTGGTACACAGAGACTAGGTCAATTCTGCAAGTGATGGTAGGAAATCTTCCAGCAGAGACAGGCTTTGGGGGGCAGGCTTTTGTTCAGCCTGGACTCCTGCTTCTTGGTTTTCACCAGTTGGATGCTAAACAGCAGACTGCCTGTTAGGCCAAAAATGTAATGTTAAGGCTGCCCAAAAGGAAAAAGAGGCTTGATTATGTGACATGGCCTATTATTGGGTTATTTACAGCTTTAGTTTCTGTACTTCTGGCCAGAATCCATTGTTCCCCTTAGGAGAGAGACAAGGTGGCTATTAGCATCTCTTCTAGTATAACGACTTTTGATTTTTCTCTTTTGTGATAGTTCAAGTTGGGGAGCCAGTTTGACTCTACTTCCTTTGCTTTCATTGATTACAAGGTGTCTGTAAAGTGTGAGATTCCACAGGCTGTTCTTGTAACTGCTGTTGGTAGCTTCCAGAACAAAGTGCCAATAATGTGGTCATGTGACTTATGTCAGCTATCTTTTTGGTTAATCAGAAAGTCCATTTTAAAAATAACAAAAAACAATAAAGTTTTGGTATATATATATAGTTTTGGATTTCTTTTCATGTCTTATTGACCTAACTCCAGCTAAAACTAATTGAAAGTAAGGCTATTGGGAAGAAGATAATAATCTTGACTAATTCCTTTCTTTGTGTAGAGGCTGTTTAGGCACAAAGGGCCCAGTCATATGTCCTTGGGTTTGACTCCCTCTAGCTGAAGTCAAGGGGAGTTGATCAGGAGGTATGCCTGATCCCAAATAGTCCCAAAAATGGGATGAGAATTGTAAAACACTACAAACACACCATTGCATCTCATTGGTCACTGATTTCCTCTAGGCGAGAGCCATGCAGTACATTCAATTTCAAACAGATGGGGCCTTGCAGGTACAATGGATGATGGGTTTCACCTCCGCTGCTGGATTCCCACAGGTGCAGGGTGTCATTGTTTGCACCCATGCGGCCATCAAGGTCAGTGAGATTATGTATTATTTTGTAGTATTACATGGACAAATTGACGTAAGTGAGATCTTTCCTGAAGCAAGTCAACAACTCACTTTACATCTCACTTCAATGAGAATATGAATCAGAAGAGATGTAAAGGTGTTGCCGACTCACTACCACATATTTTAAACTATCGCAAAACAAGCCAGGCTCTACCCCAATTAGTCCAAGCATAACTGTTGTTCTGTATGCTCACTTGCTGTCAGAGAAATAAAACAGTTTAGTGATTTGTTGTGGCTTCATCTCACTGAATTATAAATAATCCATTGACTGAAAAGCTGGAGAAGCACATGTGAGAAGTTCAACATCTAGGTTGCATATCAAAGGGAACGCATTGTTACACGTCAGACATTTCACTAGTGTATAAGTAGACTTTGAGCAATGTGAGTCTGCTCTAAAACATAAGCATGTAGGATCACTTAGGGAAAAGACAGATGCCACTGAACCCAAGAAGTATCTAGTATCAGAGGCAAATGTGCAACTCTGGGATTAGAAGAATTAATGTAACACTGTGATCTTCTGGAGCTTGCTCTTTTACTTTAGGAAGTTGAAGGGGAATTTTCCCAGCTTTTTTCCTAATTGGTCAGTTTTTTTTTTGCCTGACTAATGAGATTGCATCTGGGAAGTGGGTCAATGGTGCATGTGGCTGCATTGTACCTGAGTGGGGAAAGGTTATAGAAGCAGGCGGTTGTTTCCTATTCTTTTTCTATCTTTGCACGAAAGGATAGCTGAAGCGGTTTTGAAGATGTTTTATTTAAGCCTGATTTGAAGCATATGTGTGGCTACCTGCTCATGGCAGGTAACCCATCCAGCTCATTGAGTACTGATTAAGGGAGGCCAATTCAAATTTTTCAGTCAGCCGCCAGGACCCCACAGATGGCGAGGGAGTGTTTAGCTACCTAGAGGTGGCCTCATGGTGGTAGATCAGGAACCCAGCACACCAGGCAGGCTTAGAGGCCCTGCCTTCCAGTCTGGGTGCCGCAACAGCTGCAGGCCATCCTGTAGAGGGGCATCCTTCGTGTTCCCCCCCAACCCAGCCCCTGGCCCCATACAATGGTGGCCTGGCTGCAAAAGCCAGTTATAATTTAACTTTAAAAAGTTAGAGAGGAGAATTTTCTCCCCATCCGGGGGTTGGGGGGGGGGGGGGGGGGGGGGTGGCTGAGCGGGAATGGGCGCAGGCAGGCGGGCAGGTGCGCAGCTGATCGTCATCCGCGCAGCCATTTTACACGCGCGGGCCAATTAAGCTGAGCGCTCCCTGTGCGGGTGGGGGGAGGAGAGAGAGTCGGGGCCCCTGAGGCACGGAGCTTCCTCAGGGAGCTTAATTTCATTGTGAGAAAGTTAATAGAAGATTTCAAAAAGTTATTCGGACATGCCCCTCATGTGACAGTATCACATGAGCTGGGACATGTCTATGAATATTATTAAAATTTTAATTAAAGTTTAAAAACCTTCATGAAACCTCATCCCACCCGTGGATGAGGTTCCACAAAAAATGCAAAGGCCGCCTGGGCTCTTTGCCTGCCCACCAATCTTAAGGTTGGACGGGCAGCCGCGTTAATTGATCAAAGTGGTTCTTAAATGGCCTCAATAGGCCTTTGACAGTTCGGAATGACATCGGGACGCACGCCCGACTTCACAGCGCATCATTTTATGCGTCGGCAAGCAGGGCCTGCCCCAGCTCACCAACCAGAAGACTCAGGCCAGAGAGACAACATCTCCATTTTGAAGCCTTCTCCCTTACTTGCCTACCATTGCATTCTGCTAGTGCTTTTAACTTGGAAGGCCTCTGATTGGACCTCCAGCTTCAAGAGCCTGCCCGCAATCCTTAATTAGATGGCAAGCCCTTCCCTTTGGTCATTAATTGGGGAAAGTCGTATTGAGTGGCTACTGACCCCCATTTAGGGCTGATGGTGCAGTTCAGAAGCCTGCAGGGAAAATCCTGCTAAATTCCTCCCTATGCTTGAAACTCAGTGCTTGTTATTTGTCTTACTTTATAATGTAGTTTATTTATAAAACTGCTCGCTGGCAGAGTGCTTCATTTTAGCAGGCGTGGTGTAAAATACTGGGACAACTTAACTGGAAAAGGGCTAATACAAATTTTATTATACCTTCTTTGCAGTGTTTTACAGTTTATTGGGAACCAGCTGAAGCATATAAGACATGAATTAGTACTGGAATAGTCAAGCAGTGCCTGCCAATTATATAAACTGTAACAATTTAGCTTCCAGGTTCTTTGGGTGACTAATTAGATTCAGTTCATTTACTATCACGCATAGTATGGTCAGCAGCAGAAAAGATAATACTGAGTCGGATAACACAATGGTGAACAATCCCTAGAGTAAAGGACACCGGGGCAATGTTAATAAAATGGATAAAAAGAGAGAAAGCTCAGAGCTGGGTGGTATATTGGCTTAAACAATGTTTTTTTTTAACTTTAAAAAGCAATGTTCTGAGTATTTGGACGATTACTAACCCTAGGAATGGGGGACCACTGCAGTTCTTGTGATGATGTTAGGGAAGGAATTCCAAGATTTTGGTCCACCACAATGAAGTCAGTCAAGAGGCTATATGATGTGAAGGGAAAATTGAAGGTGTGGCATTCATATGATACTGCTGCTTTTAACCTTCTTGGTGGTAGAGGTATAGAGCTGTGATGTACTGTCCAAATTTGCTGAGTTGCTGCAAAGCATCACGTGGATTGCAGCAATAATGCACTCATGGTGGTGGAGTAGATATGGAGTTTACTAGCAACAGCACCAATCTAGTCTTTTTAAAATTCATACTTGGGATTTAAACGTTGCTAGCAAGCCAGCATTTATTACACATTCCTAGTTGCCCTAGAAACAGTGGTGGTGAGCTACTTTCTTGAGCCATGTGATGTAGCACACCCACTGTGCTGGAAGGAAGCAAAAGCATAGGACATAGGAACATAGGAACTAGGAGCAGGACTAGGCCAATTGGTCCCTCATGCCTCCACCATTCAATAAGATCATGGCTGATTTGACTATGGCCTTAACTCCACTCTCCTACCTGGACCCATAAACCCTGACTCCCTTGTGGATCAAACATTCTGTGTCCACATTACCAATGGGGCCTCGGTCTCCATGGAATAGCATCCTGCCTAAATGCGAACAGATGCCTTGTAATTTGGCCCCGATACTTCAACAGTGTTGGAAGGATAGAGAATGCTATATTAAAAAGAATAAGTTCAGGGCAGTAAAGAGGAAAAGAATTGCTAGGAGATCTATTTGATACTTAATTATTCATTAGTCAATACCAAAGTAAGACACAAACCCATGACCAAAATGCAATTTAATTGTACTTGAGACATGGGCCTGGATTTTCCTGCACCGTTCCCTGCCCCCCCGCCACCCCCCACTGACTAAAAAGTCAGTCAGGAGCCCGCCCATGAAAAAGCCACCTGTCTCGCTGCCATTTTATGCTCGGGGGTGCGTTAATTAGCTCAGGGTGAGACTTCTGCCCCCATTTGCAGAGCAAGGCCCTATTAGAGAGCTGCCAGCTAATCTGGTTGCCGGGCTAACTGCTTGGGGTTGGCCTCCCTCTGCCACAGGTAAAATAGTCAAGGGTGAGCTAGCCACCTGACACCTCCACTGCGCCCCCATAAAATAGGAGACAAGTTATGGGGTGGGTGGGGGCAGGAAGGTGACAGGCAGGCCACGTGCTGCATTTTATGAGCCATCCCATCTTTGAACACAGCAGTGGGGGAAGCATAAAATCCATAGAAAACCATAGGAAAGGTACAGCACAGGAAGAGGCCATTCAGCCCATCGTGTTTGGTTTGTCCTTTTTACAATCTGCTGCTCTCCAGTTGGATTACTGTTTAATATCTTCTTCCACTGCTCCATCAGCAGGAACCTTTCTTTCAATCACTTATGGTCCAAATTCTGGAACTCTGTTGATTTTGCTACTTTCCTACCTGCCCCCTAAAAACTCAAGTTTTGAGAAAGCAAAGATCCACGCCTAATTTGTCTGTTCTCTCCACAGGTGCTTTCTGACCTGCTGAGTGTTTCCCACTCTTTCGTGCGGATGTGCTCCTGACTCAAGGAGCAACACCCGCCCCCCGCTCACACAGGGAGCGCACAGCGCTTCCGGGCACGTGTCACACTGGGCAGGCCTTAATTGGCCCGCCCACGTACAATGGGAGCACAGACCCGATCGGGGGCACCCACCCCTGCACAACCCCCCCCGCCACCCGACAGGGGGGACATTCTACCCAACACCTCTGACAATGCAATGCTCCCTCAGTACTGCACTGGAGTCTCAGGCTTGATTTTTGTGCTCAAGATCTGGAGGGGAGCTTGAACACAGAACCTTATGACTCAGAGGTGAATGTGCTACCAGCTGAGCTATGGTTGACACTCAGCTGCGTAATGATATAATTTTGAGTCAGGGTGAAGGGGAATTTACAGATGGTGGTGTTCCCATGCACCTGGTGCCCTTGTTCCTCTATGTGGTTGAGATGACAGGATTGGAAGATGCTGTTGAAGGAGCCTCGGTGAGCTGCTGCAGTGCATTAGTGATGAAGGGAGTGAATGTTTAAGATGGTACACGGGGTGCCAATCTTGTGGGTGCCTTTGTCCTGGGTGGTGTTGAGTTGCTTGCATTTTGTTGGAGCTATACACCTGGCAAGTGGACAGACTTTAGGTAGTCAGATGGTGAGTTACTTGCTGCAGAATTCCCAGCTTCTGACCTGCTCTTATAGTCACAGTATCTACTTGGCTGGTTCAGGTTTAGTTTCTCGTCAATGATAAGCTCTCCAGGATGATGATGGTGGAGGATTCAGTGATGGTAGTGCCCCCTAATGGTAGCTCACCGCTGACTATGAAGATACTCCTTCATTCTTTTTATTGGATGCCCTGCTTTGGGACATATAGTTCATCTTTTAAGCTGCAGACTGAAAACAGCAAATCATTCTAAACTTTTCCCTTTCTTTTTCTAGAAAACTTTAAGTAACCTGAAGTTAGCTGCAGAATAATGCACAAGCAGCAATTTGTAGGCTATAGCTTTAACATTACCTAGCAAAGTAGATTGTAGTAATAGCGTGAAGAGAGAAATGCCTAGTCTGCATTTAAGGCACCGTTAACATTCTTTTACCTTGATTTTCAGAAGTCACTTATATTTTCTGTTCCAATGTTACAAATAGAATGCTGAAGGATGCTGCCATTGACCCAGAATATCCTGTAGAATTAGAATTCTGACTGTTTTGTGCCTTGTTTACTTTGGATAAATGAGTAGGCACACATGGAAACCTCCATATTTAATGCAGGAGAGTCAGTATGACTTAACATTCAGCCTCATAAATCCTTTGTGAAGTTCAGTACTAAATGCTTACGATAACTTTCCATACTTTGTCACATTCTCATCCCTCACCATCAATGCTGTGATTAGACTATAACAAGTGCCTCAACTGAATGCTGCACAGGCCCTGTAACAAAGCATTTGTTGTTCCTAACCTCCTCCCACAACTCTTTCTCCGGTACATCGATGATTGCTTCGGTGCTGCTTCATGCTCTCGTCTGGACCTGGAAAAATTTATTAATTTTGCTTCCAATTTCCACCCCTCCGTCTTTTTCACATGGTCTATCTCTGACACTGCCCTTCCCTTTCTTGACCTCTCTGTTTCAATTTCTGGTGATAGACTGTCCACCAATATTCATTACAAGCCTACCGACTCCCACAGCTACCTCACACCCCGCTTCCTGTAAGGACGCTATCCCATTCTATCAGTTCCTTCGCCTCCATTGCATCTGTTCTGATGATGCCACTTTCAAAAACAGTTCCTCTGACATGTCTTCCTTCTTCCGTAACCGAGGTTTTCCACCCATGGTGGTTGACAGGGCCCTCAACCTTGCCCGGCCCATCTCCCACGCATCCGCCCTCACACCTTCCTCTCCCTCCCAGAACCATGATAGGATCCCCCTTGTCCTCATATATCCTGCCAGCCTCTGCATTCAAAGGATCATTCTCTGCCATTTCTGCCAACTCCAGCATGATGCCACCACCAAACACATCTTCTCTTCACAACCCCCCCAGTGGCATTCCGCAGGGATCGTTCTCTCTGGGACACCCTGATCCACTCCTCCATCACCCCCTACACCTCAACCCCCTCCCACGGCACCTTCCCATGCTACCATAGAAGGTGCAACACCTGCCCCTTTACTTCCCCCCTCCTCACCATCCAAGGGCCCAAATACTCCTTTCAAATGAAGCAGCACTTCACTTGCACTTCCCTCAATTTAGTCTACTGCATTTACTGCTCCCAATGTGGTCTCCTCTACATTGGAGAGACCAAACGCAGACTGGGTGACTGCTTTGCAGAACACATTCGGTCGTCCGTAAGCATGACCCAGACCTCCCTGTTGCTTGCTATTTCAACACTCCACCCTGCTCTCATGTCCGTCCTTGGCCTGCTGCAATGTTCCAGTGAAGCTCAACACAAACTGGAGGAACAGCACCTCATCTTCCGACTAGGCACTTTGCAGCCTTCCGGACTTAACATTGAGTTCAACAACTTCAGATCATGAACTCTCTCCTCCATCCCCACCCCCTTTCTGATCCCCCTTTTCCAATAATTTATATTTTTTAAATATATTTTTCTTTTCCCACCTATTTCCATTATTTTAAAATATATTTCCATCCATTGTTTCATCTCCACCTTTTAACCTATTTCGATCCCTTCCCCCCACCTCACCCCCACTAGGGCTATCTGTTACTTGCTCGTCCTGCTTTCTACCCTTAATGTCACCATTAGCACATTTTTAAATCACTACCGTTAACACCCCTTTGTCCTTTTGTCTATGACATCTTTGGCAATCTCTCCTTTGCCTCCACCTATCACTGGCCCTCTACCCAGCTCTACCTGTCCCATCACCCTCAACCAGCATATATTTCACCTCATTTCTTATTCCCTTAGTTCTGATGAAGAGACATACGGACTCGAAACATTAACTGTATTCCTCTCTGCAGATGCTGTCAGACCTGCTGAGTTTTTCCAGGTATTTTTGTTGTTGTTGTTGTTTTTTTTCTATTGCACCATCGCTTCAGTTTTTCTTTCACGGGATGTGGGCGTCGCTAGCGAGGCCAGCATTTGGTGTCCATCCCTCATTGCCCTTTAACTGACCTTTCCAGGTCATTTCAGAGGGCAGCTAAGAGTCAACCACATTGCTGTGGACCTGGAGTCACATGTAGGCCAGACCAGGTAAGGATGACAGTTTCCTTCCCTAAAGGACATGTCCAGGGATCTGGTGGCTCACATCTGCCACAATCTCCAGGAGTTGACATCATGGGGACTGAGGGGGACATCATTGCCAGTGGCTCTGAAAGTCACTAACACTCTTAACTTCTATGCAAGTGGCTCTTTCCAGAGCTCCACTGGGGACCTCTGTGATATTTTTCAACCTTCAAGCACAAGTCCATACAGGAGATTAGAGACACTCTTTTTGCCAAGGCCCAAAGTTACGTGCACTTCGCTAGAGATCAAGCAAGCCAGGATGCCAGAGCACTGGGCTTTGCTGCTAGCTCCGGATTCCCACAGGTGCAGGGGGCCATTGGCTCCACTCATGTGGCTATAGAAGCTCCTTGCCAACAGGCAGTCCAATACATAAACTGGAAAGGGTTCCATTCACTCAATGTGCAGCTGGTCTGCAACCACAAGAAACAAATCCTGCAGGTTTGCGTGAGATACTCAGGAAGCTGCCATGACTCCTACATCTTGAGTAGACCACAGACCCCATAAATCTTCAAGGGGCCACACAGGATCCAGGGTTGTCTCATTAGTGACAAAGGGTACCCGCACAGAATGGAGCTGTTGACACCAGTGCAGCGGCCACAAAATCCAGCTGAGGGAAGGGAATACAATGCTCAAACTGCGACCTGAACATTGGTAGAGCAGAGCATTGGCATCTTGAAGATGCTGTTAATATGGCAATCATCTTGTTAAAACCAATTGCTAGTTAAACAGGTGATGGGTATTAATTATCCCAACCGAATAGAATAAAAAGGTACAGCTGGAGCACATTGGGTGGAAGCTATTAGGGAGTTAGTAGCACTGAGGAGTTGTCTTGGAAATTAACCAGTTTTAACCAAGAGACCTGACTGGATTAATTCTTCCACCACAACCTCTTATCGTGAGTAACAGATGCGATTCTGATGCCTAGACAGATCTGGCAGAGCACTCCAGTACACTACCCAGAGGGTCTCATGAATCATCTTGGCTTGCTGCACTTTGCACAACCTGGCACTGCAAATTGGGGAGGACTTGCCAGATGGAGGAGCTGACATGGAAGAGCTATACGTCTCCTAGGATGAGCAGGACATTGAAAGGGGTGAGGGCGATGAGGTCAGGAACATGAAGCTGCAGGGAAAGAGGCCATAGCATAGGCCAGATGAGGCAGGCATGCATGTGAGGCCCTCATAGCCACAGATTCCACAAGGAGGATGACGAGTAGTACTGAGTTTCTTTTTGGACAAATGCCCTCCATCATGGGTCAACATGAACACCAGCATTGTTATTCCTCTCATTTCAACCATCCACATCAATCTGCCAATGAGTAGTTACACACCGGGCTCACTATTGTCCTGATCCTTTGAAGAACGATGAAGCCTTGGGAACAGGTGTCCTTGCTGAGATGAGGAGCTAACTGGAGTAGGACATCCCCGCATCACACATCAGAAGGGGCTGTCTCAAACATTTCTCCAGGATCCCAGTCACAATGCTAGTCTACAAGAGGCAGTAGTTGTTCCACAACACTCAGAGGGCTCATAGCAGTATACCTTCAGTCTGACAAAGCCGAGGACGTTCTCCAGGTGTTAGTCCATTTTGAGATCACTCAGTCCTCTGTGTCACCTTCACCTCCATCATGTTGATATTCGGCACTCTGTTAGGGATACAGGCCTGCATTAGCCGGACCTTTCAATGGAGGTGAACCACTTTGGAATGACTATGTTCACGCACTTGCCTGCCATACATCAAAATGCCTTCTCTTTAAAACAACCTGTCCCTGCTAATGGCCAGTCCTGGCCCTTGCAAACTCAACAAAGCAAACATACCATGGAGCCCTCACATGACACTTTATTGATAATAAAGAGCACACATCAGCTTCATTCTCAGTCATAGCCAATTGCTGCCCTCAACATTGTCTTCCCATCAAGCTAACATATGTGCACCGAGAGCATGCTGAAAGGTTCCATTGACCACAAAGCACTACCATTTGGATTTATCACCGCTGACCTCGGCGGGTGTTTAGGTGAGGTGATACTAAGCAGAATGTATGGACAAGCACTGCATCCCTATATTGTGACGAGACCCTGCAGGCACAATGCAGACAACTACAAGGTGCGAAACGCTCAATGTTCTAGCTTTGAGAGCCAGGACAATTATATGTCTATGATGGGCAGATTTCTGGCACATTGTGCGGGAAAGTGCTCGCACTTATTGGTGAGCTTAGCAGGAATACAGTCGGAGAGTCGGCAATGCGCAAGCCATAAAGAAGCGCACACTAGTTCTGAGTATGGGCTCATAGATTGAAAACCCTGCTGGAGACAGAGTACGTGGAATTCCAGGAACTACTCCCCTTCTCCAGGCATTTTGACATCTATCTTTCTACAGTATATCTTCTGCTTTTAAGAATGCAGATGAGTTGGGTGAACACCTTAGCCTCAATGTTACACAGCCAAGAATGAACATGACAAGTCCCAGCAAAGCATGTAAATGAGGTGCCTTCCACAAGAGCACTTAACATTGAGGGTGAGGCATCACTTGATGTCAGTAATGAGCTGAGATCGGACACACACTTTGGTGAGATGGACGCACACAACATTAAACAGAGGTACATGATAGTGATAAGTGGAGGGAGGGACCATGGCGTTACACCTGATTGAATACAACACAGCTCAGCATAAAGAGGAGGCATACACAAGAGATGTGAAATGGGTGCCTTTCTATTTATAGCGGTGAGAAGTATATACATGTGGTGAACACCCATGCCATCGCTGTGCTCCTAATATTTCTTGGTCTTCCTAACCCTACCGCTTTGTCTTGATGCATCCCAACATCCACAGCAGAGGTGGAAGCAGCCTACTGGCTGCTATGCCCTGTTGTCCTTGATGACTTTGGCAGGCATCCTCTTGAGGGCCAAGACTTGGAGGGCCCAGGCTTACTTTGGGTCTTGTGCTGCAGGCAAGTGTACCCTCTTCGGCCTGTGGAGCTGGACGTAATGGAGTCACAGAAAGAAGGGATTGGATCAGTTGGACACTCCTGGAGTCACATGGGTGGATGGCCCCAGGGTGTCCAGCTGCTGGTCCTCATCCCTATGGGTGTCCAAGGGCCCCTCCTGACACCTTGAGGAGGAGGGGCAGCTGGAATGGGATCTATGTGCCCTGACCCTGGGTGCCAGCAATGCCTACAGCGATGGATTGCAACTCCTGCAGCAGCATAGGCACTAAGTTCTGGACCAAGGTCCCCATGGCAGCTGCCATCCTACCAGTGTTGACCTCGGTGCTCTGGTATGCAGACTGAACGAGGACGGACTCCTCCATCGTACGTTGCAATCTGTGGAATGCAGCTGACAACCTTTCTTGATATTCCCCTGACTGTTGCTGCATCTCCACCAACTGAGTTAGGACTGAACCCGGAGGCTTGTCATCTGACTCAGACTCAGCAGGGTTGTGGCCTCTAGCAGTCCTCCGGGTGCCGCCAACCTTGGATGTCCCTGCCTCTGCCTGCTGTGGACCAGTTTGTGTGCTGTGCTCACCAGATTGTGACCCCGAGCCTGCTCTAGAACCAAGTCCCACCAAAGCATGTGTCTCTGCGCTGGTGGACGGTGTTGCTGAGTGTTGTGACGGGTCTTCTACAAGCCTTTCTTCAGCATCCTCATCCGAGCTGTCCTCAGGGCTGAAGATGAGGGGTTGGCTCATGGTGTCCCTGGGGCACTTTCCAGAGGTGCCTATGAAAGAGAGCAGAGAAAATTAGTGCATAGCAGGTGACTCAAACAGGACAATGGACTCACAGAATCGTTGCCTGAGGGATCAGCTGGTGCAGGATCCTCACTTGGGTGTGCGCCGCCAACCTCACCCTCGCCACATGTACGGTCCCATCCTCTCCAGCCAGCTCAATAGCTCGCTTCTCAGAGGAAGTGAGGGATTTTATTTTGGCCATGCCACCACTGGTCTGGGATTTTTCCGTCCTATTGTGGGCAAGCTTGTCCTGGATAAAGACAGATGGAAGGAGTGTAAGCAGGACACATGCCAAGGCAGAGGATAAGGATGTCTGCCTTTGTGGGAGCGAGTGGAGTCATGCACGGGATGAGGATGTGAGTTACACAGGACATAATCCCAGATGGGTTGTGAAGATGTGTGTGAAAGAGTGAGTGCTGAGGTCTGTTGAGCTGGCAGTGTGTGAGATTCCTGTGGAGCGTCATCCTGTGAATGTGTAACTGGCTTGTGAGTGTGTGACTTGAGAGTGATGAGCTGGTTGACTTACCCTGGTGGAACGGATGAAATTATTCATCCTCTTTTTGCACTGGATGGGTGAATTCTCCTGTGCGGCATTGGCGCTCACTGCCGTGGACACTCCTCCAAAACTGCAGTTGAAAGTGTGTGGACCTCCGCTGGCCATCACAGGGGTAGAGCACCTCCTGGCAAGCCTCCATGGCATCCAGAAGGTGTCACTAAACTTGGGGGCAGAATGTACCTTGGCGTTGGGGGCCATCTCTCTCCTGGAGCAGTCCTGAGATGCAAACATTGAGAAAGCTGTGCTTGGGGTCGGTTTAAATATGGCGTTTGGACCATTGATCCCCTGATGTCACAGTGGGCGGGCGAATCCAAGGCCTCTGGCTGGTGGTATGGCGTGTTTCCTGCTGATGCATATTTAATGAGGTGGAAAGCAGACAATATGGAGCGAAAAGCCACCCATTGCAGTCAGTGGTTAAAAATGTCGCTTTTCCTGCCTGCCACTGCACATAGCATGCAGAGACATAACTTCCAGTGAGGAGGAGAGTGAGAGGAACAAGGGCAGAGCAGGAGGCCCAGGATGCACTGGTGGTGCATGAAGGTGCCAGAACTGCGCCAGACCCAGGAGGTGATGAAGCCGTCATACATCCCCAAGGTGGCGTGGAAGGATGTACACAGCCCCTTGAGTGTATCGGCAGAGACTGAGCTATCTGCAGATGTCCGAAACACAATGCAAGAGGAGGCTCAGGCTCTCAAGAGCCACAGTCACATCACTCTGTGACATGCTAGCAGGGGAGATCTCTTCCAGCTGTGTTGGGGGTCACCCAACGCCTGTAGATCTTAACGTCACTGTTGCGCTCAACTTTTTCACAACAGGCTTCTTTTAAGCAGCATGTGGAGACCTCAGTGGCATAAAGCAACCTGCTGCACACCACCATATGAATGTCTTCACTGATGCTAAGTTGTGAAGGGCAGGGAATTACATTGCTTTCACATTGGACAATCAGAGTCAACTCGAAAAAGCCAGAAGGTTAGCAGCGATTTCAGGTTTCCCCAGGGTACAGAAAGCCATTGACTGCACGCACATGTTATAAAAGCTGCTACTGGACAGCGCTGCACCTTTGTTAATAGTAAGGGCTTCCACTTGTTTAATATCTGGCTGGTCTGTGATCATCATTGCTGGATCATGCAAGTATGCACCAAGTACCCGAGCATTAGCCATCACTGCTTCATTCTTCAAAACTCACAGGTGCCAGACCTAGTCAGCAGCCCTGATCTCCTGGATGGATGGCTTATAGGAGACAAGAGGTATCCATTGAAGAGATGGCTCATGAGGGCACACAGAACAGACGTGGAGATGTGCAGATGAAATGACAACCATGGAAGCACCAGGGCCATCATCGAAGAGGCCATCAGCCCTATTGAAAATGAGGTTCAGATGGCTTGACAGATCAGGACAGGCATTGCAGCACATTTCATCACATGTGCCCCTCGTGGTTGTGGTGTGCTGCGCCCTCCATAGCCTTGCTATCTAGAGAGGGGATACCCTCGAGGAAGAGGGCACAGCAGATAGGGGCCATTCATCTGAGTATGAGGGCAAGGATGAGGTGAGGGAACACAGCAATGTTCAAGTGGAAGGCCCTGGACGTGATCACATGGATGGCATTAGCTGATCCCTTCGGTTTGAAACTGAAGGAGGGCTGGAGGAGGGCTTGCAGGGAGCCATCATTAAATTGAGGGCTGGTTTGGCCCTTCTCCCCTACCTCTCCCCTCTCCAATGGCTTAGATATCTTTGGAGGGAAACATGCAACAACTGATAACTGCTAAGATGTGGAAAACTTGCTAATGCTCAAAAAGAATGCTACCTCGGTTCATTGGCAAACGTTGGACATGCAGATATTACACAGATGCACACTTACCTTAAAGACCTGCAAATATCTCCCGTTCAAAAATGTTGCAGAACTCTGCTCATTGTAGACATTTGCTGGGTCACCAGACACAACCCTCTGCCGGGAGCCCTTCAAATTACTAGCCGTGACCTCGTTCCAGGCCACGACCAATGACCTCGGAGGCTGGACAACATGCCCTCCAACACTGATTGGGCAGGATGCTCACCACCTGTAGGCCTCAAACCCATCCTCTGCTCACAATTGGATCAATTAACATATTGTACAGCGAATTTGAACGATGGGCCCGGAAGTCGGAAGGCCGTCCACTTTCTGGTGTGGGTCCAGCTCTCCCCACATAGTAGCATATTATTCACCCCCTGAAATCTGTATCCTCTTGTTCATGTACCATTAGTTAATGGGAATAGCTTTTCCTTGTCTGCTTTATCTAAACCTGTCATAAATTTTAATGCCTCAATCAAATCCCCCTCAATCACCTTTGCTCCAAAAACAATAGCAGCTTCTCCAGATTAACCTTGTAGCTAAAGTCCCTCATTCCTGGAACCATTGTGGTGAATCTCCTCAATACCCGCTCAAGGAACATCACACCCTTCTTAAAGTGTGCTGTCCGGAACTGTATGCAATACGCTAATTATGACCAAAGCAGAGCTTTATAATGTTCAGCATACAGGGAGCTGGCATGGATTTGATGGACCAAATGAAGCCTTCTATGTTGTAATGACCCTATGACTCTTTTCTCATTCATTCTAATCTTTCTTTCCCCATCTTTATTTCACTGTCTATACTTGATTTGGCGTAGAATTTACTATGTAACTCATACTTCCAAGTTCAGACTCTACGTTGTTCATTAACAATACTTCAGTTTGTTCGGTTAAGGAGATAGAGAGCTGCTTACTCTGTTCACACAGGACCCAATAGTCCTGTAAAGAGAGTTTATACTCAATATTTCTATTTATGAAGCCCAAGATTCATCATCCTGGGCTCATGTAATATTTCAGTTGGTGGGTGCGCGCGGGCGTCAGAGCCGCGCCCACCATCGATTGAGAGGCCAGTTAAGGCCATTAAAAAAGCAATTCACCAAGATTTCATGTTGCACCTGCGATTTTTCACTCATCACACGGGCAGAATGAGCAGGCGGGCAGCCGACATTTTGCAAAACCTCATCCAAGGGCGGGATAAAAACGGGTCAGTAGCATTGCCATTGTGAGTAGCAAGCAATTTTGGAGATAGTTTGCTGCTGGTTGCTTATTGGCATTTGGCAGCTTCATCTCTGTTCGGGGCTTCATTGTTAGCATTTCCAGGCTTCATTTCAGGACTCCTTGGTGTCTCCAAGGCCCACAGAGGATTCAGACTGTGTGGATCCTTCGAGGTATCAGACAGCATTCTCTTACCCTGGTAATGGGGATTGTGCTCTGCACTGGAGGCACCTCCTCTCAGGAGGGAGAGAGGGGCAGAAGGGGGAGGAGGCCATGTGTCCCAATGCAGCTTCCAGGGGAGGGACCTGTGGGAGGAGAGGCGCAGGCACAAGGGGCGCAGGGCCAGCAGGAAGTCCAAGGCGGAAGGGGCCACAGAAGACACCACTATCCTGCTGCCAAGGTAGCGATGCAGCTACCTTGATATGTCTGAGGTGCAATGCCAAAAGAGGCTCTGCCTCTACATGGAGACTGTGACCTCTGTTTGCCAGATGATTGGGCCTGAGATCAGCTCCAACTGTGTGGGTGGACATCCCATGCCAATGGTTCTGAAGGTCACAGTGACCCTCAACTTCTAGGCATCCGGCTCTTGCCAAGGGTCAGTGGGGGATCCGTGTGGAGTCTCCCAATCAGCTGTCCACAGTTGCATCAAGCTGGTGACAGAAGCTCTTTTCAGGTGGGTACTGACCTTTATTCTTTACCGTACGGACGAGGCCAGCCAGGCTGAGCGAGCCAGAGGTTTTGCAGCAATTGCTGGGTTCCTCCATTTCCAAGGTGCAATCGACTGCACTCATGTGGCCACCAAGGTGCCAGCGGGTCAGCCGGGTGCCTTTGTCCACAGGAAGGGATTCCACTCAATGAACATGCAGATAGTTGAGTGCTAGTCTCCACAATCTGGCATCGCAGGAAAAGGATCGTGACACAGATCCACAGGTCACAGAGGATGAATCCAGTAGTGAGTCAGAAGAGGAGCACAGTGAGGAGAACATTGAGGGCATGGAGGCAGACCTCTGTAACCTCCAAGGAGGCAGGACACCAGGGATGTCTTGATCTAACGTTGCTTCAGCTAGGCTGCCAAAGAACTGCTCCCACCTCACGCCAGGGCTGCCTCCTCCATCCAGGATGTCTGAACTGTCCCTCTCATGTGAACCTAAAGTCCACTCAGTGCCTGTGCAATTAAGTTTAGAGCCATTCAGGTCCATCATCACATACTGGCGTACCCTATACCAAAATTAAAAGGTTAAGCATACTCAGGTCATCACAACAAAAGCATACTTAATGTTACTGTCACATAGAAATCACAATGACATGACCATTACTGGTGTTGATATCCACACCAGTAGACATATAAACCAAACATAACTGAACAGAAGATCGCCCGTGACCAGTCCCTCTGGTGCTCATGGTGCCTTAAACGTACATTTGTGAGTGCTGTATCTTGATGCCCCAGACCCTTACTGACAGCGGCATTGGAGACAGGCTGCTGACTTTGCTGTCTTTTTGGCCTTGATGACCTTGCAGTTGTCCTCTGGGGCCTGTGTTGTCCCCGCCTGGTAGGGTGCAGCCAGTGCCACAGCTGGCATCTCCACAGTCCTCGCAGCCTCATCAGATGCCACAGTCACTGAGCTACTGCCATCACCCAGAGCGCCCTGAGAGGAGCCTGCAGAGGCAACAAGCAGGTTGTGTGCTAACGGGAGGTCACTCTGGACCTCCCTGCTTGCCATTGATGGACAGGCACCTAGCTGGGATACTGGGTGCCTCATCCATCTCCCACACTGGCACTGATCACCCGAGGTCTGTGACTGTGTGAGGGCTTGCAGGTCCGAGCGCAAACCCAGGAACCCTTGATCCTGTCCCTGGAGCTGCCTCTCCATGAGAGTCGTCACTCTCCCAATGGAGGAGGCAGTGCGCTTGGCCATGAGGACCAACACAGTGCTTATGCTCCGCATGAACTCCTCCATCACAGAGACCATGGCACGCATACCCTCATGGATCTCTGCCAGATCCTCCCGCACATCCCGCTGGACATCCAGCATCTGCCGCCTAATGGATGATCCCAAAGGCTCATCGTCTGCCTTCGACCCAGCATTGTCCAGGTCTCCAGGAGTGCTCCAACTGCGGGCACCCTGGGCACTCTCTAACTCTGCCTGCACCTCAAGCGAGTGTAAAGTGCCCTCACCAATGTGCACCGATAATGGAACCGATGATCTAATGCCACTGTGTTGCTAGTATCTGTGCGGGTGCCTGGTTCAGAGTGCGGGTTTGACGTAGGTGCAGATGAAGCCCGGCAGCCCTCTGGCTTCAAGGGTGGCCCTTCAGGGCCCAGAAAGCGAGTCCGTGTGGGTGAACCTAAAAAGAAGAAGATGGGCATGTCATTAGTTTAAGTCATCACACTGTCACTGTGCATGCCAGGCATCCTGGTGAAACAACGGAGATCTGCATCATGGTGCCATCGTTTTTCAATGATCAACAGGGACTCCAGATTTGAGCTCCCATCAATGAAGAGACTACACTAGAACAGTTGCACAATCTGAAACTCTCACCTCTGCATTGCGCTCTTACCTTCGTCTGACACCCCAGCCTCTCCACAACTGGTTGCACGGGGAGCGTGCTGGCTCTCGAGCTCAAGGGTGTCCTGCTCGAACCTGGTCAGCAGCAGCAGGTTGTGCGGGTCTCCACCTGTCTGTGACATCTCTAATTGGTTATGGGTCATCTTCCCCTGAAAGGACAGAAGAGCATTGTTTAGTCCACTCTCTACCTGCAGCACCATTGCAGCCTGTCCAACCCCAACCTGAGGAACACCTTGGAGGGCACATCCAAGTCATGGCCCTCAAGCTACATGGCACTTTGTCCAGGCAGCCCCTTGGCCAGCTCTGGCATTATTAACAGTTGACACTCAGACTAGCACCCCTGAGGTCCACAAGAGAACGGCCAGACCTTAACACTTCAACACGCTGATACATGCCAACATGGTACTCACCCTTCCTGAACACAGCAGGTCATTGAACCAATTGCGGCACAGCACCCATTTGTGCCGCACCACATCATGGCTGCTGACTTGGGCTGTCACCTCCTCCCAGGCTTTCTTTGTTGGATGTGGTGGCCTCCTCCTTCCGTCCCTTGGTACAAGGGTGACCCTCCTGGCAGCCACCTCCTCCAGGAGCACGGCAAGGCACTCGTCTGAAAAGCGGGGGGTGGGGGCCAAGTGCCTACCTGACCTGCCCTCCCGCCTAGCATCTTCAGCTGCTGCTGAGGCCATAGGTACCATCTCCGCAACATATGCTGCATGTTTCTTCACTGGCAGCCTTCAAGGGGATGCCTGTGCCATTTTTAAACTGCCCAACAGGTCACCATTGGGCCCGCCCCCGCTTGCGCCTGGTCCTTCCTCACCATTAGGCAGGCCTTCATTGGCCAGTCAGCGTGAAATCGTGTCGTGGGCCGATCGCGGGCGGCGGCCCATTTCCCGGCCGATCTCGGGCCTGCCGATCGGGCCCAACTGCCGACCTGAAACTTCAGCCCTATGTGTTTTGCTAACTACTCCCTTAACATGTCCTGCCAACCTTAAACGTCTGTGCATGAGAACCTCCAGTTTCCTCTGTCCTTGTGCATTCTTTGGACAGAATTTTCTGTGCCCACCAGCAGCGGGCGTGTTTGGTGGCATGAGCGGGCAATATAATGAGAAGGCCAAAAATCAGTTTCACGACGTCGTGAAACCAGTTTGCAATCGTCCGTTCTGCCCATCAACGGCGGGTCTCATTTCCCACTGTCGGACATTGGGAACTTCATTGTAATAGATCTGCATATCATTATAAGCCCAGTTCACTGCAATTATCCCTCCATGCTGGATCATCCGAGCACATCAGCATTCACAACAGCATATATAAGGCATGCACCTGGTGAGCGGCACTTTGAGGAGGACTCGGAGATGAGTGCACTATAACATTGCGCAGCGCTCATGAGGGTTGGCTATTGGTCCTCAAGGTTGAGGCACCACACATTCTGGCAAGGGCACAGGAGGCAAGACACTTTTTCTCAGCTGACTGACAGTGTGCTGCTGGGGCAAGTGTTGCCCTGTGGTTGAGGCGAGTTGTTGAGGGGGGTGCAAGGACTCCACTGCTATTGATGGTGGCGCACAAGCACATGCGGTGGGGGTGAATGAATTAAAAAAAAAATCTTAACATAGCCTCTGTGAATGCCTGACTCCTGTCTGGCTCAGGACAGCTCGCTTGTGCTGTGTGATCAGGTGAAATTACCATATGGTGAAATCATGGAGACGTAGCTGTGAAACTTCAAATGCATCTGATCCTTCACCAGCTTTCAGCACCTGATCAATCCTTCAGGGCCTCACTCTCACCGGCCACAGATGCTGAATCGATGGGGGCCAGCCTCACCTCAAAGGTGCTGAGAGCACACAGAGGGAATGACGGAACTCTGTGACACCTGTCCACAACATCCTGGCAGCAATGACAAACACTATCGAGGTGCAGGCATCAGTAATGTGTCCAGGGAGTATGAGGCTGGACCATCAATTTGGCCTGAAGGCTGCACAAAGCACGGGGAAGAGATCCTGGACTGAGACACCTGTCTTTATCTTGTGCAGTCTGAGTCTGAGTGACACGAACATTGCTCATCAGAACGAGGAGCCATAGGCAGGGAGACATTCTTGGGAGTTTATTTAAAATAGTGAACATCAGTGACTAACTCCCATGCCGAGTCTGTGCAGCTACATTTTCTTAACCTTCCTAACCCTGCCGCTACATCTTGGTGCTCCCCGGACATCCAGAGTGGAGGTGGAGGCAGCCTGCTGACTGCTATGCCTTGTCTGTGATGACCATGGTGGGCGTCCTCTGGAGGGACAAGACCAGGAGGGCCCTGGCCTGCTTTCAGTGTCCTGCTGTGTGGCAGTGGCATCTCCCTCAGCCTGCAGAGCTGAAGCTGCTGGGATCACAGGAAGAAGGGATCCAGATGGGCCGGACATTCCTGGAGTCAACTGGATGGATGGCCCAGTGTGTGCACCTGCTGACCTTCCTCCTTATGGATGCCCGAAGGCCCCTGGCTGAGGAGAAGATCGAGTTGTCTCAGACCCCTCTCTCGTTGACACTGTTGGAGGCCAACTATGGTGTCAGCGATGGAGTTCAGCCCACACAGCAGTGCAGGACCGACATCCTGGACCAAATCTCCATGGTGGCCGCCATCCTGCCAGTGTTGACTTCGGTGTGTTTGCATGCTGGCGCTATCAACTCAGATAGGTGGATGGACTCCTCCATCTTGCCTTGCAATCTGAGGAGTGCAGTGGACATCCCTTCCTGATGTTCCCGAGCCTGTCTTTGCAGCTTTAGCAACTGTGACATGACCAAAAAAGAGGCTCGTCATCTAACTCGGACTCAGCTGATTTCTGGTCTCCAGCAGTCCCCCGAATGCCAGAAACCTGAGAAGTTGCTGCCGCTGCCTCCTATAGATCAGACTGTGTGATGTGCTCACCAGATTGTGATCCTGAGGCTACTCTCGAACTAAGTTCCAACGAGGTGTGTGTCTCTGCGCTGGTGGAGGTGTGGGTGAGCGCTGTGACAGGTATTCAATGAGGGCGCCTTCATATTCTTCTTCTGATGTATCTTCAGGGCTTGATTGGAGGCCCTGGGTCATGGACTCCAATGGCTGTTTCCCAGATGTTCCTGCAAAAGCAAGGAGGGATCATTAATGTAGCACAGTGGCATACGAAGCAGGACACATCACTCAGGGCATGGTTGTCTGATAGATATTGCACTGCTGGCTTCTCACTTGGCAGAGCACTGCCAACCTCACCGTCAGCACAGGAATGATCCAGATTCTCGCCGGCCAGCTGGATGGCTCTATTTTCAAAGTCCATGAGGACCTTTATTTCAGGCATTCCTCCACCAGTGTGCAACCTCTCCTTCTTGTTGTGTGCCAGCTTGTCCTGCATGAATAGAGATGGAGAGGGCGTAAACAGGATGTCTGCCAGACCAGATTATAAGTATACCTGGAAAGTGTGGTGTAAGTGGTCCCATGGATGGGATGAGGACAATGAAGTTGCTTGTGAGAGAGTGAATGGTGATGTCCCTTGAACTGGCAGTGATTGAGATCCCTGTGGCTGTGTGATGTGGGATGAGTGTGTGAGTTAAGATTGATGAGAAGAGTGACCTACCCACCCTGGTGGAATGGAGGAGATTATTCGTCCTCTTTCAGCACTGGGTGGCTGTCCTTTTTTGCAGGGAATTAGCACTGACCATCACTGCTACCGCCTCGCATGCTGGATTAGTGATGTTGCTGTCCCTCCTGCGGCCAGAGCGGGGACATCACGGTGGGCCTCCATGGCATCCAAAAGGTGCTTGAGGAATGCGTTACTAATATGGGGCTGCTGTCTTCTTGCCTTTCAGGGACATGTCTTCTTTGCAGCAGCCCTGGGTTGGAAGCATTGAGAGGTGCGTGCAAGGCTGCACTTTAAATATGGCGCCTGGAATGAAGGAGCGGCGAGGTGACGGTGTGGCAGGCAAATGACAGCCCACCCGCCATCGAGATGCTGTGCTTCCCGGGAATGCATGATTTATGAGATGGGATTGGGATGATACGGCTTGAAAAGCTGCCATTGCTGCCGGCAGGCACAGTGTTCTTTATCCTGCCCTCTACCGCACTTAGTACAAATCTCGGATGATTCTGCCCTTTTAAACTGTGCCATTAAGTTTATATTGCCTCCCCCTATTCCTTCTACCAAAATGCATCACCTCACACTTCTCTGTATTAATTTGCATGTACCACTTTTCTGCCCATTCTGCTAGCCTCTCTATGTCCTGTTTCATTCGATTGTGGTATCATGGTATCATCCTCACTGTCTGCCACACCTCCAAGTTTTGTATCATTGGCAAATTCAGCTGACATGAATCATACACCCTCTTTTTTTGTTCCATCATATTCTCTATCTCCTTTGTTATCCACAGAGCACTGGCTTTGGTTCCCTTACCTTTTGCCCTTGTTGGAATGTACCTGAAAAAAATATCAAAAGAGAAAGTGAAATAACATTAAAAGCTCTAACAACTAAAATTTGAAAGAATGAGACTGCATACTTGTTGATTTTAATTTTCAATGCCAGATATGTTGTTTGGTAGTAATTAAGATTTATCACACAGCTAAAAAGGGTACTTATACTAAAATGGACAAGCCCTAACTATCTGCAGTGAATTTAATCTGTACCTACCTTGCAAGTACCAGAACTTCACAATGTTCAATACATTTGAATTGGGAGGAGACAACAAGATGTTATTTTTGTATAGCTTAATGGAGGACACACATCTTGGATGGCAATTTCCAATTTTTGTGACGAATTGGGCATGGTGCTTATCTGAAGGTGCTGCCCAATTTGAGCATACATAGTGGTGAACATTATTAGCCTCATTATTATACTTACAGTACGTTCTGGGGCAAGATTTTCTTTTAATTGTCAAAGGTATAATGATATGCATTCATATTATGTACACTCTAATTGACATTTACACTATTAGTACAAAAATAACTTTATTGACTACATACTTTTGATCTCTCTCCAATCCACTTTATGGTATACAATACTTTCAACTTACAGTTATCATCATGCTTTAATGCTTTTTGCGTTGTCCCTGAATTTTGGTCAGGTCAGGTACATTTATAGGACTGAATTCAAGTCTTCCATATTACAGTAATAATCCAACAGAAAGGGGTTAAAACAACTGATATCCCTGCAACTTAGGTCTATTTAAACATTATAGCTTCATTTCTAAGTTTAGTGATCCTTAATTATTAAAAACTTAAGTAAGGTTACTTCAGTTTACAGTCTAATATGTTTTAATTCTCTCAGGTTATAGATATTGTAAATCTTCCACAGCAATATAACTAAGAACAATTCAAGCCTTGAAATATTGCTTGCATAATACATTCTTAACTGAGTACTATAGAAGCAAATTTACACTAAATCACTGTAACAAGGTTGCAATGCTGTTTTCAGAGGTAGGCCAATTTTAACTCATATTTCCTCTCAGCATATCATCCAACTGATTTTTTTTTAAATAGCTAAGACCTTTGGGGACCTTTATTGAGCAGACAATGAACTCTCTGTACCTAGCACTGGCCCAATGAAGTGGATCATCTGAAAACCAACCCCAGAGCCCAAATATTTTTTTTTAACAAAAATTGAGGTAACGCCTGTTTTTCTCTGAATCGATAATTAAGTGCATTTTGAAAATGCACTGATTTGAAGCCTGCTACTTCTGAGGGCATGATTTTAGTAACTGGTTATTGCTTACCCATAAAGTAAGGTCGCAATTCATAGACATTCTCTTGTATTTTAATTTTTTGTTGTAAACTGTTAGATCGCTCTGACAACCTATCACCCTATCACAAATTACTGTCAAATTGCAAATATTCAGCAATTTCATGGGATCTCTGGAATACCACAACCAAAGTGAATATAGATTGGTGACCTGCTCTCCTTTTACGCACATCTTCTCACTGCGAGAGCAGGATCACTGAGTTGACCCTAATATGCTATATGCGCTAGAATTAATTTGAATGTAAGAGTGATTAATAAATTCCAGAAATATAGCTGTCACATTGTGGATTTTGCAGTTTGCGTGATGCACTATCTACATACTCCTTGGATGAATGAAAGCTATGGCTAATATCTTCTCTCTCAGGGAATGTTTGGAGACAAGGCCACATGCAATCCAACAGTCTTAGTGTTGAGAAATATAACCCTGCTTGATGTATGGCTGTCCCCTTTCCCTGAATGTCAGGGGGAGAAATTCAAGTGAAGCACTGCACAAAACAGAAAGCAGTGGATCAGCTATGTGTTATATATCCTGTGCTCTCTTCCTTTCCATTAACTTATTGTATAGTGGGTAACTGATCCATCCCTGACTAGTTGATGTCTGTGCTGAAGTTTCATCTTATCCCTATGGTTTTCTAATGAGCTACTTCATTACTATCTTACAGTTAATACATATATTAAAAATAAAAACAAACCTACTGAGAAAATTGAAGCCATTCAGTTCCAACTATTATGCCATTTAATTTCCATACTCTCTGTTTATACTGGATTGGGTAACTAAATTTACCAGTGCTGGTATTTCTACAGCAAAGAAAGTGCAAAATGCAATATATTCTGCACTTGTATTATATTAACACTGCAACTCCTGTTGTCAAACAGGAACAGGAAGCAAGAGAGAGAAAGCGGGTAGCAGGCGAGAGTGACAAAGAGAGCAGGACGAAATGGGGGAAATGGAGGGATCGGTGAAAGGAGCAGGAAGGAGGAGAGAGTGGCAAAGGGAGCAGGAAGCAGGTTGGAGCAGCGAAGAGCACAGGGAGAAGAAAGGACTGGTGAAGAGGGCAGGAGGAAGTGGGAACCTGGAGCGATGAAGGGAGCAGCAAAGAGGGTGGCAGATGGAGCATCAGTGTGGGGCGAAGGGGGGGAGGGGGTGCGATGGGAGCGGGAAGCAGAAGGGAGCAGTGAAGGGAACGGGAGGGAGTGGTAAAGGGAGGTGGACAATGTGGGAGGCAGACAACGGTGGCAAGAGGGATTAGCAAGCAGGAGAGAACTGTGAAGAACGGTGGGTGGAGGAGCGAGAACAGTGTTGTGTGTTCTTTTCTCTCTTAGTTTGCTCTGCGGCATCTTTGATGCAGGCAGCTGCCTGGACATTGCTGTCAATGATGTCACAGGCAATGCAATTGCATGTGCAGCGAGTGCACCCTCTACAGTTGTGGCATCAGCAAACGCAGCCTATTTAAATTATGGAGCGTTTCTATTGCACCAAAAGATAACAGATATTGCGCATGTACACACTTAAGCACTTTTAAAGTTCATAGCATTTTGCTGATATTGTTATCTTTTCTAATGCACAGACAAGGTAGCATAAAGACCAATGAGCAAATGACTGACAGATCTTTCTGCTGTGGAATTAAGCAGATAGATCACCATCGGCAAAAATGTAAGCACTTCCAACGATTGCAATTAATTCACATATCTTTTAGTTTTACTGAGTCCTAGGGGCAGACTTCTGTCCCATTACTGCTCATTTATGCCCTTAAGTGGAGTGGGTAGTGGATGAAAATTAAAATACAAAGGTCCTGTCAACGTATTGCTAGAGGTCTGTCTGTTCCAATTTTCAGCAGACTTTCTTGCCGCATCATCTGTGATTTAAGCAAAGGCTTCCATTATTGCCGGACCTTGTGGCTGTTCGTGTTATAAAAATGTTCCTGCTGCTGAAATCAGCCGCACCAATTCACTTCCAACACTTCCACCCATCCCTTTTAAGTAACCCTTGAAAGTCATGACAATTACCTGTCCCACTGGAGCTCTTGCCTTCCCAAATGGCCGGTTGCCTATAAACAGGCCAATAAAGCTGTCAGCTCTCTTAGTCAAGGTAAATCAGGCCTCACCATGGAAATTAATTAGGACTCTCACTGACACCATCAGGCAGTTAGAACCAATATGCTCTGTACAAATATATATCATCCACTCTCCTCAGTGTCATCCATAACTACTTTTATTTTTACCTGATGTAATGGCTGGAAAATAGCAAGGAAGAAGCATGTTAAAATATGTTCCAGGGAGAGAGAAATGGGTGTTTTGAAAGCATAGCAAGCAAGAGTTATACTCTTCAGATATAAGTGATTCTGTAAAGGGTGAGCTAACACTATTTTTTTTGACGATACCACTGCCACCTACTTACTTTAACATTTGCGGTGTTGCATTTTAGTTAGAAATTACAGCATCCTTTCAAACAAAGGGTAAAAGTAGGATTGCATTAGCTTGGGTTTTTGACCTTTGCTTTTAGGAAATTAGTTTAATTAGGTAACGTGTTCATTGTAAGCACAGGTGGTACTGGAGTGGAATGTTGTAAATTGATCCCAGTTATTTAATTCTCAACCTGAAATGTATATGAATTTTGTCGGTCTATAATGGTAGAATCAATTGTAGTTTCATTGTGGCTGCATCTTAAAACTGGCTATCTGGTATGTGTGAAAATGGTCTTAGACCATCATAAAGCTACAAAGCACTATTTCATTGCATTTTTGTTTGGCACCATCTTTAAAAATCGTCAGCTTTTCTTCAAAGGAATTAAGCAAGTAACATTGCATTCTTCTTCTCTCAACATAAGCACACCAATTATATACAAGAATTGGTGAAACAATAATGTGGGTTCTTTATTTGAAGATAAGACTATAAACAAGTGCTATTAACTGGGAGACAGTCATCAGTACTTGTATATAGTCTTATCTGACCTCGTCCACTGCAGCTTGCACATTGCCTACAAATCATGGGATTAATACATCACTCCTTGTCGAGCTGTGTAATGATTGACAATAGTTTAAGTCCCCTTAAAGGCACATGTCATCATATAACATCCTTCTTTTTTCTAACTAAAGGTTTACCTTAAAGAATCGAACTATTTACATGACAGCAAAACAAAATAACATTATGTCTGAATGTACTTGAACAGAGACCAATAAGTTTACAAGTCCCTGAAACATATTGACGATTTGCTTATCCAGGCTTAATCACATTGATAAAAACAGAAAGTGCTGGAAAAACTCAGCAGGCCTGTCAGCATATATGGAGAGAGAAACAGAGTTAACATTTTGAGTCCAATATGACTCTTTTTTTGGAAATGAATATTAATCATGGTAATCTCTGCTGTATGTTTTCAGAATGCTGGTTAGGGTCGCTTTGTTTGTGTTGCATCTTAGAGCATGTTCTAGTCACAATAGATGTTTCTGGTTGTGTTATTATTTTGATTTTGCATCTTTTTCATTGCACTGTAATGCCATTTGGTGTTTGTACTTGATACAATCATGGTTCTGGGCATATGCTGATGATTTCTGCTGGATTCCAGGTACCATCACTTCGGTGTTGTATTCAAACTTCTGATCGATGTTCAGGTTGGATAATTCGTCACTCGCGTCTTTCATCTTCCTCTGTTTTTTCAGTAATGCATCACGTACTCCTGGGAATATCGATGAGTGATGACTGGCGAGTGTTGTTGGCACTTGTCTGCTGAATAGCAATTCCACTGGTGAGAGAATGGAGCAGTATTGATCAAAGATGCAACATAGCCATGTGTAGATCATGTTTTGTTTGTCGCACTTCATGATTGGGGATCTTACAGCTTTTACAGTTATATTCCACTATTCCTTTGGATCTGGGGTACTTCAATGAAGTGGTATGGTTGACTCTCCAGTTCTCACACATCACATTAAAGGGTGGTCTAATGTATGGGGGTCTGTTGTCAGAAAGAACCTCCTGTGGTGCCCTGAAAAGGAAGAGAATGAAGATTGAACTTAATGCGTCTGCAATAGTTGTGCTAGATGTGTTGTGTAATTGACAGATAAAAGAAATTTGGAGACGTAATCTGTTACAGTCAAGAAATCATCTCCATGGACACTGAAGAGTTTAATTGTGAGTCTGGTCCATGGATTTGTGGGTAACTCATGAGGCAAAGCACTTCTCCCTGGTTGCTAGGCATGAAGGTTTAACATTCACATTCACAACTCACATTCCTTCACAACTTTTTCAATGTCTTGGTGGATTCCTGGCCAATATACCATCTCTCTGGCTAACGTTCTGGTTTAATCAATTCCCATGAGTGCCTGGTGCATCTGTTGGAGCATATCAGGTCACATGGACCCAAGGGTGATGACTTGCTTTCCCTTAAAGATGACTCCTTGAGATATCACAAGCTCATCTCTATAGGGGCAAATGGTCTTATATCCTCTGGAACATTCTGGAAGGACTCTGGCCATCCACCTGTCACTGTCTTCTATAGTTGCTGTAGTACAGGATCATTGGACATTTCCTGTTCTAGTGCCTGGCACTTAAATTGGGAAAAATGCATAAGATTAAAATGCAGAACACGTTCTAGGTCAATGTCCATGAGATCTACTTGTATATCCAGGGAGATGTCTGCAGTTTTGACAGGTCAGGTAGACGACTTAGGGTATTGGATGTGATCAAGAATTATCTGGCTTGTATCGTACATCTCAATCATTGCCTTGTATTTTGACTGGTAGACACTGTAATCTTGGTGGAGCACAAGTTAGGGGTTTGCGTCAATTCAAAAGGCTTACGGCGGGTTTCCATGAGAAACTTCTTTTCAAATAGGTAAATGTGAAACCGCTGGATGCTGACTACCAGTGCCAAGGTTTCATGATCTATCTTTGAATAATTAGCTTGGGCAGTGGACAAACACACTGAGGCAAAAGTAATAGGTTTCCCTCACCAGAGAAGACATGCTCTAAATTCTTTTTGGGATGCTTCAACCTCATAGTCTCCTCAGTCGGGTCGTAAAACTCAAGAGTTGACGGTCCTTCAGATAATGACTTTTTAAGGTCATTGAAACCGGTGATCCTCTTGCCAAACAAAAGGTACTTCTTTCTTCAGAAGCTCACAAAATGATGAGGCTTGGCTGGGCAATGTTAGGTATAAAGGGTGAAAGGAAATTAAACAAATCAAGGCAACTTTGCAGCTGATTTTTGTCTTGTGGAGTGGACATTGCACTAATGTCTTCTAGCTTGCTAGGGTCAGGATGGATGCCCATGTCGGAAGAAATGGATACGACAAAGTTGATCTATGTTGCACTGATAATGCATTTCTATTAAACCTTCTCTGCATGCAGCTTCCATAACAAGGTGCAAGTTTAGATTGTGCTCCTGTTTTGTTGTGCCAACAGTGGTGGTGTCATCTACTATGCAGATGCATCCTGGGATCTCGCACATGATGCTGTGTTGTTGGAAAATATCCTGGCTTATGGAAAGCCCAAATGGTAACCTTAGGAAACAGTATCTCCCAAAAGGAGTACAGAATATCGTTAGCTCCTGGGGTGTATTCTTCAGATGCACCAACCAGTAGCCATTTTTAGCATCAAGCTTTGCGAAGAATTTGGCATTTGCAAACTTGGGGTTCTCAGCTCCTAAAGTGTCGGAATTTTTTGGGGCATCATTTTAGAGCAGTCAGATGTCTTGGGTCTAAACAAATGTGTAGAGAACCATCTTTCTTAATAACACTCATGACGGAGCTATTTTGTGTGGTGCTGGATTTTTCAGACTATGCCTTCCGTTTCATCTTCACCACTTCAGCTTTCATCTTGTCTGGCTGTAAATGCTACACTTACATGGTGGATCAATGGATGGAGTAGTGTCTGCACGTAGATGCAATATTGCATCATCTTTGAAACTTCCAATCCTATTGAACTTGTCTGGGCATAGGGATACTAGGTTGGCTACTGAGGTGATTGGGGTGTCCTTGTGTCTTGTCGTCTTCACCGAGTTATGGATGTCGTGAATGGTGACCAGGGCTAGGTCCTTGCATGCTGGTAGGCATGCGAGCACTGGAACTGTGGTGCCCAAACATATAACATCTGGGGTAAGCAGGGTGAGTTTTTGTAGCGACACATGAGTGTAATGGATCCCAGGGATAGAATGTCTGAGCCATTGTATGCGGTGAGTGTATCAGTGATTGGTTGAATCATCACTTGCCACTTCTGTAGGTACATATATTTCAATGTGTTAAAGTGGAAGGATGTTTGCAGTGGTATCCGGTTTTGCTTATAAATTATGCTGACCCTTCATCTGTGGCATGTAATCTGATGGCGGCAAAGGCTTCTGTTGGTACCTCTGATCCAATACATTCTTTAATGTTCACTGTGCTGAATGTCTGCTCACTTTGTTTGTCGGTTCTCTAGTCATCCTTATCACCTGGCTATATAGCTTGGCTACACATTTCATGGATCTTGCCTTTACACTGTTTGGTACGTGCTCTTGGTCGATTAGCATGCTGTACCTGTCTGGTCTCTGATTGTGGCTTCTCATGATGTTGAACCACTTGTTTTGGCCTTTCCTTTCTGCATTGGTGTTTCCAGTGTCCTCTAGTGCCACATGCCTTTCATAGTGTTTTCAAAGCTGAGCATTTTCTGGACGCATGTGTGAGGTCAGACCATCCATGTTGCTTACTAGGCTTGCCTGTATTGGCTATCATGCCAATGGTTGATAAATTATGCATAGTTTATAGACTCTGTCTAACTATTAGCATGGTTTTGTACCTGTATCTGCCTTGTAGTAGGGCTTCCATGGTATAACTTTTGGGTTGGCCCAAGAGGTCTTTTTGGAATGCCTCCATTGGGGTAGATGCTGTTACGAGCTTGATTATACTGTTGGCTAGCTCTGCTGTCATGAAGTCACAATTCTGCCCCTTGCCTTTGGATCTGCTTATGAATTGGTCAATGGTCTCCATCGGTTATTGCCTAAAGGACATAAATTCCAGATGGTGTATTTGGAAGTTGATCTTCATTCATAATTTATCATTGAGTGTTGACCATGTTTTATCTGGATTTTTAATATGGTTATTGGACAGACCTGATGTGTTTAGTCTGTGGAGGCCTTCATCGCCTATAGCAATTTTAATTTTATCATAGAATCATAACGTCATAGAATTATACAGCACAGAAACAGACCCTTTGGCCCATCGTGTCCATGCTGGCCATCAAGCACGCATCTATTCTAATCCTATTTTCCAGCACTTGGCCTGTAGCTCTGTATGCTATGGCATTTCAAGAGCTTATCTAAATACTTCTTAAATGTTGTGAGGCATCCTGCCTCTATTACCCCCTCAGGCAGTGTGTTCCAGATTCCAACCACCCTCTGGGTGAAAACAATTTTCCTCAAATCCCCTCTAAACTTCCTGTCCCTTACCTTAAATCTATGCCCCCCGGTCATTGACGCCTCCGCTAAGGGGAAAAGTTTCATCCTATCCACCCTGTCTATGCCCCTCATAGTTTTGTATACCTCTATCAGGTACCCCATCAGCTTTCTCTGCTTTAAGAAAAACAACCCCAGCCTATCCAGTCTCTCTTCATAGCTGAAACGCTCCAGCCCAGGCAATATCCTGGTGAATCTCCTCTGCATCTTCTCCAATGCAATCACATCCTTCCTATAGTGTGACAACCAGAACTGCACACAGTGCTCCAGCTGTGGCCTACCTAGCATTTTATACAGCTCCAACATAACCTCCCTGCTCTTATATTCTATGCCTCCGCTAATAAAGGCAAGTATCTCATATGCCTTCTTAACCACCTTATCTACCTGTGCTGATCTTTAGGGATCTTGGGCATGTGACCCTCTGTATTTCCTAGGGTCCTACCATTCATTGTGTATTCCCTTGATGTGTTAGTCCTCCCAAAATGCATCACCTCACACTTCTCAGGATTAAATTCCATTTTCCACTACTCTGCCCATCTATAATGTCCTGTAATCTAAGGCTTTCTGCCTCACTATTTATGACAGAACCAATTTTCGTGTCATCTGTGAACATACTAAATGTTCCTCCTACATTCACATCTAAATCATTAATGTACACTACAAACAGCAAGGGTCCCAGCACCGATCCCGGTGGTACACCACTCGTCACAGGCTTCCAATCACAAAAACAACCCTCAGCCATCATGCTCTGCCTCCTGCCACGAAGCCAATTTTGAATCCAATTTGCCAAATTGCCCTGGATCCCATGGGCTCTTACCTTCTTGACCATTCTCCCATGTGGGGCCTTGTCAAAAGCCTTACTGAAATCCATGCAGACTACATCAACTGCACTACCCTTTTAATGGCTTGCTTATCTGATTTGGAAATATCGAAGTTCAGAAAACACAGCGCACCACATTGTTGGAACAAAGTAAATTCAAATAAGAGATTGTTGCCTTCCAATTGAATGTTGGAAGTTTTGTGGTCATCTTTTGGCTTTTGGCAGGACTTTTAATGCTATCTGGAGCTTTATGTAAGTTTCCTCCAGCTCTTTTAGAGTTAATTTAGTTCTGAGTTGGAGAACTTTTAGTGGCCATTGCCTTAGCTGGTCATGGGTTATTGCTTGACTGCATTGGTAGATCTGCAGATCTCTTTATGATTTTTCCCAGTTTTAACTCTAAGCTCTGCCCACAAAGCAGTAATGTTGGTGGAAAATGGAGCTGCCTAATTCAAAGGGATAGGGGAAACAGTAAAAAAAAGGCTTTTTATTAGATTGCTTTTAGCTGTTAGTGGATGGACTTTATCGCTTCAGCCCATCCTGCAGTAATTTAACTTCCCCAAAAGAAGCAATAATGTAGTCTCTCCTGTCCGTAAGTTCTGCTTAAAGTGAGACCACCTGCAGTCTGCTGTTTAACTTGTGTTCCTGCTTGAACTTTCCACAGTTAGACTTTCACTAAGTAAGCTCTCCCAAATTTGAACATGCTTACCGGAACCTGATGCCTGCTGGCTGGAGCGAAATGCAATCCCAGAATGAAGTACGGTGTGTGTAGAACCCTACAAATCTGCAAAATCCTCATACGTGGTGAGTTTTGATAGTTGTTTCACTTTCACACCAGCTTTTTTCTTTTGTTGTGTGTGAAGGCTTAAGGCTTGTATATTTTTCAGTCAAATCTTCAAAAACTGTATTGCCACCATGTTAGGTTCTTCTTCTCTCAACGTAAACATACCAATCATACAAAGGGTTGGTGAAGCAATAATATGGGTTCTTTATTTGATAATAAGACTATGTACAAGTACTGTAACTGGGGGACTATATACATATCTGACCTCATCCACTGCTGTTCGCAGACTGCCTACAGGTCATGCGACTAATACATCACATCCTATCGACAGTAGTTTAAGATATGCCCTGTTGTAGGGTGGCTGAGTTGCGCTATTAATGATGAAGTTGATCTGCAGACACTTCTTAGGTGGAAACATTGAGCAGGATTTTCGGGTTGCCGGGCGGGCGCTGTGGGTGGGTCCAGGAGCGGCCAGGAAATGGTCCACCACCTGCGATTGGCCCCCGACCGCGTTTCATTGGCCAGCCAGCGTGAAAGGCAAGGAGCTGCCTCAGGGAGCTGAAGAATATTAAAATCAAAGATAAAGATTCTGAAATTGTGAAAATCATGTTCCCACACAGGACTCACTCACATGAACATAAATGCAATAAAAATTATGTCAAAATTTTTTAATTTAAAAAGAAATGAATGTTAGAAACCTCACCCTGCCCGTGAATGTGGTTTCCTAAAAAATCCAAAGTCCACCTGGCTGATTCGTAAGGTTGGACGGGCAGCGGAAAAGAGTTTTTAATTAATTGATTAATGGCCTTAATAGACCTCTTAAATGTTGGCAGGTGCATGCCGACCCTCACGCCTGCTGACCAAAATATTGCGCGAGTGCGTGATGACATCGGGGCGCTCGCCTGACATCATTGGGCGCTATTTTACACCCAATTGGGTCAGGCGTGAGCCCACCCACGGGACGTAAAATCCTGTCCATTAAGTGTATTTACAATATACCCAGCAGCAACTACACGTGTGCCTTCAACTCCAACTCTAACTCTACACTGATTGCTTAGGTAGCCCATGCTATTTTACTATTGGTTACTACAGATCATGTGATCTTCCCCCAACAAGTCTTATTCTTAAAGGGACATTATACACTAAATAAAACCATAATTACTGTGGTCCCCTTAAAGGTGCATGTTATCATATTACAACAGGTAAAGTCAGGATCTGTCTGCAGATTATTTCATTAGTGCTAGAATATAACGGCTCTTCAGACTTAGGGAGTGTACGTGAGGGATATAGCTTGATACTATATTCCCTTACCTGGGTATGAGGAGTTTAGAATGATAATATCCAACATCCCATTTCCCAAAATTTTGCTTTGTTCTGAGAGGTTGGTTTAATCTAATGACAGTTCTAATAGCTCAAGAAGGGTTCTGATGGGCTCTGATAAGCTATCCATTATAAATCACAGTGCCTTGTATTCTCGTATTAATCTAATTCACTACAGTCTTCTTGATGTTATAAATACATTTTATTACATTTAGTTTGTCAACTTTCGCCCTGTGTAAAATATTTTCCATCTAAATGACCAAATTGAGTGTGGTGCATTGAGTAGAGTACAAGACTATACATAATTGAGTAGCAGCACAACATTTGTACTAATGGCTATTCCCTCAGTCTGCACATTCAATGGAAAGGCAGAGAGTGAATGGTGACGATTTGCGATTGGAAGTTGTGATATCTTGGCAGGACAAAAACACTGTTGCATACATATGAAGTTCTAGTGCTCAACTGAACTGGTTTATTCTGGTTTTGGTTTATAAACATACACACACAAATGGCCACAAGAGGGTGCTATTACAGAAGTGATGCAAATGCTTATCAGAACTTCTGTGAAGCTACTAAATGAGAAAACCATGTAAACAAAATTAAGACTAACATAAACAGAATCAATAAAAATCAAACCTAAGCCAATAACAAATGGAGTTTGGTCTGATCATATAGCCCACTAATGGGCATCTCCTAATGTAATGTACTTAGGGAGGATAATATTAGCAGATAGTCCATCACCAGAATAACTTAAACGAAGGATTGGAAGGGGCAAGCACTTTCAGAAGTTAAGAATAATCTAAAGAAGTCTTTGAATGACCTTACAAAAAGAATTACCTTTTGACAGTGTTGCTATAATGACATTTTTCTGCAAGCCTGGAACACAGCAAGGAGGGGAATTTGACATTTCTCATACTAGTATTTGTGAAAGATAAAATACCTTAATCACAAGTGAAGTAGCACAGAAATGAAAAATTATGCATCTGCTCAAGTGACAGCTAAACATCATCTGTTTTGTCTTGTCTGGATGCAATGGATGAAGTCCCACAACATTTTGAAATAGACAATACACCAAGAAGGAATTTAACTGTGAAGCTTAGAATTTCAAATATTTTATTATTGCATTCAGCAGATGATGTCTTCTTATGTAAAATTCTGAAATTTCCGAACAATGGATCATATTACTTCCGTTTTTCCACCTTATTTTTAGAAATACAACCAGCTTATTTCTATATTTGTGGTGTCATCTGAATCAATGGAGAGAATGAAGCAGGCAATATAATTAATCGTGTTTATTCAATGCGGCATCCAATTAATAATTGGCTGGAAAAGTTTTAGTCACTTTTATGTCTAATTGATTGATATTTAGAATTAATAACCCATAGTAAAATATAGTTTCATTATATAGTTGTAAATCAGTATCATGCTTTAGCAATGACACTCGTAGCTAATAAGCCATCACATTAATTAATAAAGATAGGAAAACATTTACACTTTTGGGGCAACTGAGAGTAAAATCTGACACATAGCTCAGACATCAACAGGGAACTTTCAATTCCAATTAGTTTCAGGGTGATGAAATTACTTCAAAATTATTTACCATTATGTTTAACAATCTATATCTCTTTACTTATATGTTTTATAACCATAATTTCAAGGCTAGTCAGATTTTTTGTTGGTTATTTTTGATGTATTTTAGTCTTTACATATCAAAGAATGTTTGCTTGCATACAGATGTAAGGGTATAATTTTTCTGTCTAAGGTATGACAGGATATATTGTGAAAATTACCTTCCCATAATTGTAAACAGTTGTACTCTAAGAATTGCTGTTGAATGCCAATGTCACAGAATTCTTTAGTATGAATTCCTTTTTATTAATCTGAAATGCAGTTCCTAATTTCAGCTATTTTTAGTTTAAAAGTCATGCTATAATCTTTCAATGTAGGTGAGAAACATAGGGGCAATCTTCGACCACAAAAGTTGGGTGGGTTTGGATTGTGTGAAGTGGGGTGGAGTGCTTAAAAAACTTAGAAAAAAATAGAATCTAGACACCAACCCGCCCATTTATACTTTTAAAAGAGGTGGGTAATCAACCATCTCCAAAGGGGCACGTTTGAGCTTGAAATATTGTAAAGAGGTTCTGAGCCTTGTTGTTATTCAATATTTTGAATTGGTCTGTGGATGGCCACAGCTACAATGATGTGAGGACAGTGGGATTCAGGATCTGAGTGCCTTTACAGCTATCTGCTGGATTCAGTGTACCTGCCTGGCACCCCATCCCCAATTGAATGCCACCCTCACCCCAGCCCCCCACCCCACCAATCTTCCCCAAGAGGTCTTTGACCTTCCAGATCTCCTGGCATCCAATCTCCTTCTAGGCCTCCAATCATCCCATAAGCTCCGATCCCCACTGTACTCCCCGAGGTTTCTGATTTCCCTTCCACTCTAATCCTCAGACCCCCTTTGCAGACCTCATTTTCCACCACCACAGGCCTCTGATCCCCCTTGTTGGACCCCTGATTCCCACCCCAGACCTTTGAAAACCCCAGCGTCTGATCACAACACTCCCTGCCCCAACTCTCTCAACTGAGACCTCTGACCTCTCAACTTAAATGAAGTCTTCAAACTTCCCATCCTACTGAAGCCTCTGATACGCTTCCCCTTCTCACCCTGGGACCTGGAAATTGGGAGAAACATTTCGGTACACCCCTTGGCACCCCGATTCCACTGAGATCACTGCCCCATTCCCCCCTCCCCGATCAGCTCCCACTCTGCTGAGATTGTTACCTCTCCCCTCAACGAATATCGGCCCCCACCCTCCCGACCTCAAATGTTCAAATCTGCTAAAAGCTGCAAAAAAAGGACAAGAAAAAGTAAACACAAACTGAAGGTTGCAAGTAAAATACTGGGTGAGTTCACATGGCTGTAAACTACCCCCCTCCCAGCGCCTATCAAAATGAAAGGTGATATGTGGCAGAACTAGCAGTTTTTCCACTTGCAATGGCAAAACTACGAGCTGGCAACAGATTTAACTAACAAGCCAGTATGGATAGGAATAGCCACACTTCTAACACTGCTGGGGAGGGACTGCTACAAATCGTATTCCAGCCTAAATCCATCCAATGGACAAAGGAAACAGAGATTTTGAACGTCTTGAATGCACATTATGAATTCCGAGTGAACATAATTTATAAATGCTATGTATTCAACACTAAGGGCAGAATCATCCCAGATGTGAACTAAGTGTGGTAGAGGGAGGGTAAAACGATGTTTCACCTGTTGGCTGCGATGGCAGGTTTTCACGCTGTATCGTCCCAAACCCGCCACATTATTTATGCATTCCCAGGAAACAAGCCCTTTCCATGGCAGGCAGGCCCCAATTCACCTGCTACTCTGTCACCTCTTTGCTTCATCACGCCTGGCACCACATTTAAGTACAGCCGCGTTCAGTGCTTCCAGCCCAGAACTGCTGTGAAGACATGGTCTGGAAAATTGAGAAGACTGTAGCCCTTGAGCACCATTTGGATGCCATGGAGGTCCACTGTGATGTCCTCTAACTCCACTCTGGCCACATTGCCACTAGGGCTGGGTAGGCGATGGCAATGGTGATCAATGCCAATGCTGCCCAGAAGAGGTTAGTCATCCAATGCAGATAGAGGATGAATGACCTCCTCCGTGCAGCCAAGGTATGGCAACCATCTCATCATTCTAAACTCACACACTCAAGCCCATCACAAATTCACTGGCATCTCACTCAATGCCAGCTCAAGGGACATCACCATCCATTGTCACATACGCACTCCCACATGTCCATCTGGCTTTATCTCCTCTGGAGACTGCCTCCTCAGGCTTCACCATCCTGAGGCCACTTGCACAGATCAACATGTGCCCCCACACACACCCTGGGATACCCTCCTTCCCCAGTACAGTCCTCATCCTGCAGCCTCTTCCCATACCTGAGGCCACTTCTCCCCCTTCGCTAAGCAAGCCCTGGCCCTGCAGCCATTGAAAAGCCACCCATATACGGCTGATCTGGTAGGTAGGGACCTACCGTGATCCCCCCCTAAAAGTGATGTGGTGCTGTCTGTGGAGCCTGGCGCTGATGGACTGCGAGTGCTGACTGAAGCAAGGTAGGCAAACAAACCTCGAAGTCCCCAGCAAAGTGCAGCCCATCAAATGCACGTCGCCTATGTGCTGTTGTGACGTGGGCGGACAATCCAGCGGGGACGGTGGGGGGAATGGGTCCGGAGGGCAGGCCTAATGATATGCTGATGTATTACAGTGAGGTTCCCGACTTCCGATGGCAGAGACTGCGGCCCGTCATCAGCGGGCTGAGAGGAAGATCATGAACTGGTTCCATGCTGTCATGAACCCAATCGCACAATGCTGTCCGCTCACGCCACTGGACAAGCCCAATGCCAGCACAGAAAATTCCGGCCTATAGATCAAGGTGAAAACAAGCCCATTGAACAGTATGTGATGGCAGTAACACAGCTTGAAGAATCATATGAATTCAAGCAGCTAAAAGATGATCTGATTAAAGATCAATTAGTCTTAAGCCTACGAGACCCCTCAGTGAGAGCAAATCTACTGAAAGAGGAGAAACTTACACTTGGGAAAGCAATAGTCTTGTGTAGAAATGCGGAGCTTATAAAACATCAGCTAGTGATGAGAGCGCCAGTGCTGTAGTACTAAGATGTCAATGAGAAAGTCATCTTGCACTGTGATGCCGGTGAGACAGGTCTTGAAGCAACCCTAACGCAGCAAAGACAACCAGTTGCATTTGTGTCCAGGGCACGAACGCAAACAGAACAATGCTACACACAGATTGAGAAAGGGTGCCTAGCTATTGTTTTTGCCTGTGAGCATTTTCATCAATACCTGCTTGGGAGAGACAAAATAACAGTGGAGTCCTACCACAAGCCACATCAAAGCGTTTTTCTCCTACTGCTACTATCTGCTCCAAAGCAACTGCAAAGAATGTTACTTTGTTGACAAAGATATCATCTGGACATGACATACAAACAAGGGACACAGATGTACATTGCAAATATGTTGTCGAAAGCAGCAATTCCCATGAAGAATGTTGAGGATGCTGCAACAGAATGTGAAATCTTCAAGATTCAACATGGAGCAGCAGCTCAACACGTTCTGCAAATCATCAACCCAGCAGAAACATTGTATCTGACAGACAAGCACCTTACTCAAATCAAGCAAACTACCCAACAAGATGCAACTTTCCAAATGCTACAAGAAGTAACGATGAAAGGACAGTCTGAGAACATCAAGGACACACCTGTGGTCACGAGAGCTTATTGGGCATACTGAGATGAATTGACAGCCCAAGATGGCATCTTTTACAAGGGAAATAGAGTCAGCATCCCTAGGAGATGAGAGGAGAGATGCTGAAGCGCATCCATACAAGCCATCAAGGAATTAAATCGAGCCTGAGGAAGGCAAGAGAAGTGATCTGCTGGCCAAATATGAACAATGAAATTAAAGACCACATAGGCCAGTGTGATGCTTGTAATGAATACCAAGCTAAACAAGTGAGAAAGCCATTGGTGACGCATGACATCCCAGACAGGCCATGGATGAAGCTAGGAGTAAGCCTCTTCACTATAGCAGGAACTGATTATCTTGTCACTGTAGACTGCTAGTCTGACTACTGGGAGTTAGACCAGCTGACAATGACAGGAGAAATAGTAGAATGCCTGAAAGCACACTTCAGTCGATGCGACATTCCAGACATCATGATGAGTGATAATAGCCCTCAGTTCATGAATGAAGAATTCAGCTGGTTCACAAAGGATTGGGAAATTCAACACTACACATCATCTCCACACTATAGCCAGTCGAATGGAAAGGCTGAGCCAGCAGTGAAAATCACCAAAGGAATCATCAAGAAATCGAGCAAATCTAGCACATATGTACACAAGGCAATCCTCAAGTGGAGAAACACACCGACTGAAGGCATGGAGAGTAGTTCAGTCCAATGGCTAATATCATGCTGCATCCAAATGACTCGCCCAAAAGCAAAAAAGCAGCTAGAGCCAGAAGTAGGAAAAGGTGTGAGTGAAAAAATCAAGGTGAAACAGCAGAAAGTCAAATTTCATTTTGACAAGACTGCCAAACCATTGCCAGAGCTGAGCTTGGAGAGCCAGTCTGTGTACAAGCCTTCAGCATTCTCAACAGGACTCAGCCCGCATGGAAACTTGGGACATGCTTAGAGAAATTGTCACCTCGATCGTACGTGATGTAAGTAAACAACCAAATATACCGGTACAACCGCAGGCATATACGAACTACTAGAGAAGCTGCTTCTTCACAGCAATCAGCCACTCAGGAAGAAGGGATCTCACCAATGGTACTGAGTACAAAACTATCATCAATCCCAGAAGCTCACGGGTCCCCAACAATGGCAATGGATTAATGACAGTTACCACGACAACTAGTACCACGGGAACAACAGTCTTTGGGCAAAAACATCACCCAGACAAACAGTCAATGAAAACATGCGTGCATACCATCCATAGGTGGCGGGCGTCATGGCGGGCATGAGCAGACAATATGGTGAGAAGGCCAAAAATCGGTTTCACGCTGTCGTGAAACCAGTTTACGATCGTCCGCTCCGCTCATTAATGGCAGGCTGCATTTCCCACTGTCCAATGTCAGAGCTTAATTTTAATGCATTTTCATCTCATTATTGCGCCCTCACGCTGGAATCAATCCCCATGACAAATTTACCGCCCACGCGGCGTGGCTTCAAAACAGCGTGCTTCACAACTGTCTTTAAAACGCCTGCATCTGGCAAACTGAACTTTGAGGGGAACTCTGAGGTGAGCGCACACAACCTTGCTCATGAGCATTGCCCATAGGACATGAAGGAAATGTGCCAGCGCATTCAGGGTGGGCACAGGAAACTCGCTTTTTCCTGACTGCCATTCAGTGCAGTGCTGGGGCAAGGGCTCCAGTGTGGGTGAGGCCTGGGGTGGGGGGGCAGCACAGGCTGATGGAAGTACACAAGCAAATGTCAGTGGTGGCGGAGGGTGGTGAGGGAAGCAGCCACGCACTTGGAGAAGCTTGTCAAAAGTGAGCATTCTCCCACAGCTGAGACCGTTCAGCAGCAGCTCCATTGACATGCTTGGAGTCGGGGCCCTGAAGCTTTTCTGCCCAATCAAGCAATGCAAAAGCATGAAAGTGCCACAATGCTCCAGAACTTTTCACCCCTCGGACACAGACTGCAAATTAATGTGCGTTTTAGAGGGGGCGGGGGGGGGCGCTGCAGAACAATTGGCCGACTGGACAAGTTGCAGAATCCCCTTGTGAAAGGTGGCCATGGTGCAGTCACTGGAGGTGGTGCTAATGGCCCTTTGCAATGTCTTTATTCAGGTTTGGATCAGTATCCCTTATGGTTCAAGCTAACAGTGCAGCCTTTGCAGAGCAGGTTAGGGGAATGCCAGTGCATAAGCTGAGAGCACAGCGTGCAGTCCAGTGGGCAAAGCTGCCACCTATTGGTCAAAAGGAATGGGGCGGAGGTGGGTGGGGGTTCGGGCAGCCATGAAGCGCACCACATACTGGCTATCTAAGCAGTAGCCAGCACTCTCTGGCATGCGTGAAGGGGCCTTCAGACTTAACCAAGAGAGGCTTTTGGGACACATATGCAAATTCACGCATCTCTATCTCTGATCCTGCAGGAGGAGAGCATCAGGATCATGGATCCTGGTGATTTAGCGGTATGCCTCATAGCTCACAGAGAGCAGAGAAGAAGAAGAAGAGTACTGCAGAGGCACCGGGCTCGGCAACAGAGGAACATCTCCCTCAAGGTGAAGGGGCGGCAGGGCCTGATGTGCCGGCAGCTGAAGATCCACAGTGAGCTGTCGCTCGTAGGCACCTCGCAAGATGCAAGATCTATAAACAGCGCTTGTCATTCCTGCGGTTGATGGAGAATCAGTGTCGCCAAAGACTATGCATGTCTAGGGAACTGCTCAGTCACATATACTAACCGCTGCACAATTTGACACCATGGGGACATGGAGGGCATCCACTGCTAGTGGCCATGAAAGTGACTGCGGCGCTCAATTTTTACATCTCTGGCTCCTTACAGTGCTCCACAGGTGATCTGGGTGGGATCTTGCAAGCCTCCACACTCATGGATCCAGGAGGTCACAGATGCCATCTTCACAAAGGCACAGAGCTTTGTGCATTTTGCCTAGGGTCAGGAAAGCCAGGAAGCAAGACTGCTGGGATTTGCATAAATCTCTGGTTTTCCACAGGTGCAGGGTGCCCTCGACTGCACTCACATGGCACTTAGATGTCCATGACAACAATCAGTTAACTACGTCAACTGCAAGGGCTTCCACTCACTGAATGTTCAGGTGGTCTGTGACCACCACAAACGCATCCTACAGGCCTGTGCGCAATTCCCAGGTGGCATCCATACCTCCTGCATCCTCAGCTGGTCTCATCCCTGACATCTCCCAGGTCCACAGAGGCTGCAGGGTTGGCTCCTCTGGGACAAGGGCTACCCACAGAGGGCGTGGCTGATGATGCCCGTGCGGCGGCCTCAGACTGCAGCAAAGTGACGGTATAACGAGGCTCATGCCACAAACTGGACTTTGGTGGAGCAAACGGTAGGCATCTTGAAAATGAGGTCCCAGTGCCTCGACAGGTCTGGTGGAGCACTGCAATACAGTCTCCAGAGGGTGTGACACATCATTGTCGTTGCTGCATGTGACACAATTTGGCACTACAACAGGGGAAAGACCTGGCTGAGGAGGAGATGGAAGAGCTGCACATCTCCTCTGATGAGGAGAACATCGAACGTGATGATGGTGATGAGGTCCTCAAAGGTAAGGATGCCGGCGATGAGGCCATCACACTGGCCAGATGAGACAGGCGTGCTTGGGAGGCCCTCATAGCTGCAATATTTGTGGAGGATGATGACGAGATGCAGTGAGGGCAGTCCTGACATCCTCACCTTGCATCTGTGAATATTTGACTCCTGTCTGGCTGAGGGCAGCTCGTTTGTGCTTTGTGATCAGGGTCATATCTTGGAGGCGTAGCCTTGAATCATAAGTGCACCTGATGCTTCGTCAGTCTTCAGCACCTGTCCCCTTCAAGAGCACAGCACCACTGGATACAGGTGCTGAAGAGATTGGAGCCAGGCCCACCTCAAAGTCCCTCAGAGCACAGAGAGAATTACAGAACTCTGCGACCCTTGCCTCTGACATTCTGGTAGCAGTGACAGGCACCACTGAGGAGCAGGCATCACCGCTGTGTTCTGTGAATGTGAAGCCGGACCATCACTTTGCTCTGAAGGTTACACACTGCACAGGGAAGAGGCCCTGGGCTGAGACACCTGCCTTCATCTTGTGCAGGAACCAAGGTTTCATATCTGAGTGACACAAACACTGCTCATCATAACAAGGAGCCATAGGCAAGGAGACATTCTTGGGAGTTTATTTACAATTGTGAACATTATGTACAAATGACTAATACTAGTTCCCAGGCTGTGCAACTACATCTTCCAAACCTTCCTAACCCTGCCGCTATGTGCTGGTGCTCCCTCAAGGTGGAGTGGAGGTGGAGACAGCCTGCTGACTGCGACTCACTGTCTGTGATGACTTTGGCGTGCGTCCTCTGGAGGACCGAGACCTAGAGGGCCCTGGCTTGCTTTAGCTGCCCTGCAGTGTGCCAGCTGCACCCTCCTTGGCCTATGGAGCTGGAGCTGCGGAGTCACAGGAAGAGGGGATTTGGATTGGCTGAACATTCCCAAAGTCATCTGGGTTGATGACCCTGGGGTGTCGAGCTGCTGGCCCTCCTCCCTATGGATGCCTGAGGGTCCCTGACTGACTCCTTGAGGAGAAGGTGAAGCTGGAGTGAGATTGAGCTGCCCAGCGCCCCTCTCACGTTGAGACTGTTGGAGGCCATGTATGATGTCAGTGATGGAGTGCAGCCCACGCAGCAGTGCAGGACCAATGCCCTGGACTACGGTCTCCATGGCAGCCGCCATCCTGCCAGCGTTGAACTCTGTATGTCGGCATGCCGGCGTTATCACCTCAGACTGAAGGCAGACTGACTCCTCTATAATCCCTTGCAACCTGAGGAGTGCGGCAGACATCCCTTCCTGATGCTCCACCAACTGATTAAGGGCTGAGTCCAGGGGATCATCATCTGACTCGGACTCAGCGGATTCCTTGCCCCTAGCAGTCCTCCGAGTGCTGACGACCTCAGAAGTCCCACCTCCACCTGCTGTGGAACAGATTGTGTGCTGTGCTCCCAAGGTTGTGATCGCGAGGCTTCTCTACATCTAACTCCCACCGAGGTGTGTGTCACTGCACTGGTGGAGGGTGTGGCTAAGCGCAGTGACGGGTCTTCAACGGTACTGCCCCCAGGGTCCTCACCTGAGGTGATCTTGTCACCGGGGTCGGGATCAAGGTTGCCTGAGGGCAACACATGACTCTCAAATGGAGTGAGGACCTTGATGCCCGGCACTCCACCCACTCAGTCTGGGACCTCTCCCATTTATTGTGCACGATCTTGTCCTGCATAAAAACAGATGAAGAGAGTGTGAGCAAGGCGCATGCCAGGCCAAATGAGAAAGATGCCAGGCGTGTGTGTGTGCTGACTGTAGCCTTGAACAGGATGGGGAAGTGATCTCCAGAAGAGATGAGGCCAGATGGAGATGTGAGGGTGTGTGTGAGAGAGTGAGTGGTGATGCCCCTTGAGCTGCAGTGAATATGTGAAGGGTTTGTGAGTGGGTGAGTTGAGATTGATGAGATCATTGACTTACCCTGGCTGCACGGATGAGATCATTCATCTGTTCTTTGCACTGGATGGCTGACCTCTTGTGTGTGGCATTGGCACTGACCACCTCTGCCACCGCCTCCCAAGCTGGATTGGTGAGACTGATGGGCTTCCTGTGGCCAGAGCGTGGGTAGAGGGCATCGCAGTGGGCCTCCAAGGTGTCAGAAAGAATTCTAGGGATATGTCACTGAATCGGGGGGGGGCTGCATTCTTCTTGACCTCTGGGCCCATGTCTTCACTAAACCAGTCTTCACCAAACCAGTTGCAAGCATTGAGAACTGTGTGCAGGGCTACAGTTTAAGTATAGTGCTTGGCTTGAGGAAGCGGTGAGGTAACATAGTGATGGGCAAATCGGAACTTGTCTGCCAGTGACCAGGTGTGTTTCCCATGGAAGCATAATTTTTTAGACGGGAAGGGGATGATATGGCGTGAAAACGTTTTTCATGCCTGCACTCAGTGCAAATTTGGGAGGATTACGCCAATGCAGGTGCAGAGACTGACTAGTAGAACAAACAGTTGTTAATGCATGAGAACAGTGGGTGTATAGTGGGTAACCAGTGTAACTCACAATTACACATGATGGTGCATGTAAATGTGTCTTGTGTTCATTAGGAAATGGTGGATGTTTGGATCTTTTGTTTGTTATGAAAAGAGGGATGTTTGGGTTTTGAAATGCAACAGTACTACATGTCTTGTCGGGCTTGCTGTAGTCATGTGACCTCTGCCATGAGGGATGCGCTGTAAGCTGCATCTTACAATCGGTTCAATAAAGACATACTGTTAGAAAGTACTACCATCTTTGAACACAAAACAGGAGCATCATGAAGGCAGGTAAATCAAGGTCTAAAGATAGGATCCCAATGCATTTTTGAGTGACAAAATGGGTGGAGCACACTTCACTCATTAATATTTCCATGGAGCTGCCTAAACAGCAGTCCTTCAAGTGGTCACTGCAGGCTGTCCAGAAAACTGCAAAAAATAATGTTTTTAAAGATTTTGTCAGATCAAAAGGAGCATCAGTCCCACAAAAATATTCCCTCTCTCCCTACCACAACTGTCTTCAGTATATTTAAGTCTTAGCTATTGACTCAGCTCTGTGTAACAGACACTGGATTTCCCAACCTCCTTCCACTGAAAAGTGAATTGCATGTGAACATTGCTTCAGCATTCACAGGCTTCCATCCATGCTGAAATGGCTTGGTCTGCTTGGCAAGGACATCAGAAAGGTGCTATGATCATACCATTTGTCAGCTATCTGATGTCTACCCAAAGTTAAAATCAGTCTGTACTACTTTAGGTATGCAAATTTAATCATGGCATTGTTTATTATTTTGTTTAGACTAAATTATTCCAGCCATTGGATTTAAAGCTGAAGAGATGTACCAACTGTGAGATTTTGTATTCTCTACAATCAACAACCGACATCAAGGACAATCAAAAAATGTTGATTTTGCCATATCCTTTTCAAGTTAACATAATAATCTCATATCATTGCTGATTTTACTGAGTTCTGTGCTCTGTATTATATAATTTATCACACCATTACTCCCTCCACCTCCCTAAGCTACAAATAAGGAAGAAGAGGACAAGGGGGATCTATAAATATATTGATGGCACTTAGATATTGGCCATCCTGTAGAAGGGAACATCCCTTCCATGCAGTGATTCTAATATTCTTTCAAATAATGCATCGGTTCCAATCTTTGAAATTGTGCATCTCCTTATTCCATAATGAATAATGCCATCAGTTGTAATTTCATTTATGCTTTCTGTTGTACATATAATAATAATAATATAATGGTATTTTATTCCAAAGCACACTTGCAACCCAAAAGTTGAACTGCTGTATGACTTACATTGAAAATTTCAGATTATCATGAAGCTATTAATGTATATAATATTTTGAAAAATATTTTTCTTTTAAAATAGAGGTTTGGTCTGCAGGTATGTGTTAATTGTATTAAAGCCAACTAGTCTGGGTGCTTTGATGTGTACTCGTTTTGATATGTAAGGGAGATAGCGTGCATTTGCATTTTTTGAATAGAACATTTAAGAAGTGGGGTGAAAACTTGGCGCCTATCTAGCAGATACCAAGCAATATGTTTACATTACTAATAAAATTGATACTATGAAAGGGGTTTCATTGTTAAAGGGTAAAGTTCAAAGAGACTGGTGAGACAATAAGAATTTGAATTCAATCAGTTGTAGTAGGTATAACTTCAGTAGTTTTCGGGCGTGCAGGCAGAGGCAATATAAAATCAAAAGGCAGCTGCAAGCCTCCAACTGACTCCACAGTGGAAAGAACCTCATTTTGAATTCATAAGGTGAAAATGCTTTGCTGGGTGTTTTGGTTAAGTCTATGGGTTGCTGTTGCCTTAATGGAGATTAGTTTGGGAATTTGTTAAAAGTTATGATAGTACTAATTTGTAGCCATGTGTATACATATTTTAACCAGTGTAAATTAATAAAATGTTTCATTTAGTTTAATGTAAAACCTCAAGAACCAGTGGTCTGATTCCTGGGTTTAGAGTCGCATCTCAAACATAACACTTAAAATTATAGGTTATGACAGTTGTTTAAAGTTTCCCTCTGGGTTTTTTAAATAGCTCTGCTTTACCAACTAAATCGGCCATAACAATATATAGACCAAGTAAAAATGTGCAAACATATAACAATCATGTAGCAACAAAAATGGACCATCAAGCAGGTAACAGGGAACTTGTTCATGGGGTATTACAAGAAAGGTAATGTTGAATTAAAATTATATTAAAATTATAAAACAATATACCATCCCTCCAGTACAGGCTCTGAAGTATATCATTTAAGTACATCACTGAGGACTCGAGCCGCATAAGGAATAGGGCTGTATCGTTACAGGAAAATCGCAATGTAATCAGGCAGATAGAGAATAATATGGAAAAAGGTGGACTTGTCTACTTTGGCAGGAAGAATAAAAAAGGCAGAGTCAATGTGGTTTTGTGAAAGGGAAATCATGTTTGACTAATTTATTAGAATTCTTTGAGGAAGTAACAAGTAACGTGAATAAAGGGGAACCTGTGTGTGTGATTTCCAGAAGGCATCTGACAAGGTGCCACATCAAAGGTTACTACACAAAGTAAGAGCTCTTGATGTAGGGGCCTAACATATTAGCATGGACAGAGGATTGGTTAGCTAACAGGAAACAGAGAGTAGGCATAAATGGGTCATTTTCAGGTTGGCAAGGTGTAACATATGAAATGCCACAGGAATCAGAGTTGGGGCCTCAACTATTTACAATCTATATTGATAAATTGGATGACAGGATTGAATGTATGGTTGCTAAATTTGGTGATGACACAAAGATAGGTAGGAAAGTAAGTTGTGAAAATGTTATAAGGAGTTTGCAAAGGGGTATGTATAGGTTAAGCAAGTAGGCAAATATTTGGCAGATGGAGAATAATGTGGAAAAATGTGGACTTGTCCACTTTGGCAGGAAGAATAAAAAAACAGCTTATTATTTAAATGGGGAGAGATTGTGGAACTCTGAGGTACAGAGGGATGCTTGATGTCCTGCTACATGGATCAGGAAAAGTTAGTATGCAGGTACAGCAAGTGATTAGGAAGGCAAATGGAATGTTGTTATTTACTGTAAGGGGGATGGAGTATAAAAGTAGGGATGTTTTGTGACAGTTGTATACGGTATTGGTGAGGCCACATTTAGAGTACTGTGTACAGTTTTGGTCTTCTTATTTAAGAAAGAACATGATTGCATTAGAAGCAATTCAGAGAAGGTTCACTTGACTGATTCCTGGGATGAGGGGGTTTTATTGTGAGGAAAGGTTGGACAGGCTGGGCCTGTGCCCATTGGAGTTTAGAAGATTGAGGGGTGATCTTATTGAAACATATAAGGTCCTGAAGGAACTTGACAGGGTGGATGCTGAAAGGATGTTTCGCCTTGTAAGAGAGATGGAACTAGCGGACACAGTTTAAAAATAAGGGGTCTTCCTTTTAATACAGAGATGAGGAGAATTTTTTCTTTCAGGGGGTCATGAATCTATGGAATGCTCTTATCAAGACAGCCATGGAAGCAGAGTCAATGAATATTTTTAAGGCTGAATTAGATAGTTTCTTGATTGACAAGGGAGTCAAAGGGTATAGAGAGTAGGAAGGAAAGTGGAGTTGAGGCCACAATCAGATAAGCTATGACCTTATCGAATGGCTGAACAGGCTCGAGGAGCTGAATGGCCTACCCCTGCTCTTTATTTGTATGTTTGAATCTTCAGTACCTTTCTGTTTGCATCTTATGGTGTTGAATTTAATCAAACTTCTGAGTTGCCTTGATTGCTCTGGGTCTGGTGGGAGTAACCAGTTCTGAAACTGGGTAATTGCACAAGGGATTGTCTGAGCTTAGTACAAATGTTAACTCTTCTTGTTTGTAGGGTTTCGAGCTTTGTGACATGAAGGACATTATTGTACAACTGGTACTGAGGGCCTAAGATCAATCTCAGTGTGTGTATTCTTATATCTGTAACAATTCATTGTAGGGATATAAATTGGATAATTATAAAGTTATAGAAAGCAGATAGTAGACTGAATTCTCACACTGATGGCAGTCCAACACATCCTATCAATAAGACTATCGAGTTCTTGGCTTAAACCTGCAGAGTAACTGAAAATGTTTAAAAATTCAAAATTACCATTGTGCATCTTCGTCATGTGCAAACTCACAAAATTCTGATTAGCTTAATTAAAAATCATGTTCAAATACTTAAAAGTAAATCATTGGAAAAGATCCTTAAACAAGATGACAATTTCTTTCACATTTAATGAATACTGAACAATGCTGTAATTAAAATAACGTTGCATCTAAGACAATATTCAGGTATTAAATAGGGTGGTTATGCAATGATTTTGGATAGTTCTAGTGATTAAAACTCAATGGATAAGACTGTTATTTTAATCAATTCAGGAGTGAGCTTTTTTCACAAAACCACTGGCAAGGATTAAAGGCATTTAGCCACTTATTGGAGTGTTGATAGGATTAAGGATGTTCTGGCAGTTTAATAATATTTCTTCTTTCGATTGTTTGTTCCAATTAAAAAAAAGCCTTCAGATTTCAGGTTTATCTAATTATACTTCCAGTCCTTCACCACAGAAGTGTATATACTGCCTCAGGGTTTAGACTGAGGGTCACCCAAAGTCAGGTGCTGTGCTTGAGGTATTATGTTACATGCTTGATGCATGTTTTGTATTTTGATTCTTATTGGAAGTCAGTAAAGGATTTACGTGAGACAGTTACATCTATTTCAGGCAAATCTCTTATTTCAGAATCTCAAACAACTCAGGACATAGGTTGGAAATTTTAATTTGAAAGTGAGTTGTGCAAAATAAATCAGCATTATTTACATGTGACCATTTTGGGAGAATTTTGTCGGACACTTGTAACAAATGTACAGACAGGGTGTGTGACATGCATTTATTCAATGATTGTTAATGTAAACTATTGCTCTGGCTTTCTTTTGTTATTTGAAACTGCAGTTTGCTAAAAGCTGACAGTATTTCATTAATAAGGGTGGGCATTAGGTAATGGTACAGGCAGAGTTCTCTGCTCCTGCACTCATGAGCCTGTGCTTTTACTGACCATTCACTTTAATGGTGAGAAATGGCAGACTAACAAGTACAGGAGCGGTAAATCCTGGCCATTGTGTCATAAAGTCAAGGAAGGTCCTATGTGTAATCTCTACTCTGCACTGACTTAGTACAGTCTGCCCCTGTATCCTATTGACATGCTGTTCCCATCTACACAACTTACCACACCTCCTAACATAGGGCAGAATCATCCGGTCCCATTGGCGGTGGACACCATGGCGGGTGTGAGCGGACAATATGGCGAGAAGGCCAAAAATTGGCTTGCGGTTGTCTGCTCTACCTATCAATGGTAGGCTGCGTTTTCCACCCTCTAATGACAAGAACTTAATTTTAATGCACTTGCATCTCTTTGTTGTGCCCTCACACCGGAACTCATCCAATTTACTGCCCACGTCAGTCGCTTTTTCCCGGCTGGGTTTCAATCCACTGCCGGGGCAAGGGCTCCAGTGTGGGTGAGGCCTGGGGCAAAGGATGGGCAGCGAGGCGGGTGAGGTGGAGGCAAGATAGCACAGACTTAAGGAAGTATGCAAGCACATGCAGTGGTGGGGTCGGAGGCAGATAATGAGGGAAGCAGCCATGCACTTGGAAAAGCTTGTCAAAAGTGAGCATTCTCCCGCAGTTGAGACTGTTCAGCAGCAGCTCCATTGACATGCTTAGAATCAGGCCTCTGAAGCTTTGCTGCCCAGTCAACTGACACAAAAGCATGAAAGTGCCACCAAATACTCCAGAAATTTTCACCCCTCTGTGCAGACTGCAAATGAATGTGTGTTTTAGGGAGCAGCAGAACAATTGGACGATTGGGCAAGTTGTAGAATGCCCTTGTGAAAGATGGCCATGGTGCAGTCACTGGTGGAGGTGTTCACAGCTACTTGAGCTGTGTTTTTATTAAAGTTTGGACCAGTATCCGCCATGGTTCAAACTAACAGCACAGCCTTGCAGTGTGGGTTAGGAGGATGCCTGCGCCTGAGCTGAGGGCACAGCATGCAGTCCAATAGACAAAGCTGCCGCCAATCGGTCAAGTGGAGTGGGGCAGAGGTGGATGGGGTTTTGGAGAGCCAATGAGCGCACTACACACTGGCCATCCAACTCTCTGGACTCTCAGGCATGCATGAAGGGGCCTTCAGATTTAACCAAGATAGGTTCTTAGGACACATTTTCTAACCCACGTCTCTCTCTTTGATCCTGCAGGAGGAGAACATCAGGATCATGGAGCCTGGTGATTTAACGGTATACCTCATGGTTTACAGGGAGCAGAGAAGGAGAAGAAAAGTGCAGCGGAGCACCTCCCGCAGGGTGAAGGAGCAGCAGAGTCTGCTGTGCATGCAGCTGAAGATCCACAGTGAGCCTATGCTCATAGGAGCCTTACCTGACCCAGGATCTATAGACAGCACCTGTCACCTGCAGATGACTGAGAATCAGTGTCACCAAAGACTGCGCATGCCTAGGGAACTGGTCAATCACATTTGCCAGCTACTGCAGGATTTGGCGCATGGGGACATTGGGGGCATCCCATTGCCAGTGGCCATGAAAGTGACAGCGGCACTCAATTTTTACGCCATTGGCTCCTTCCAGGGCTGCACAGGTGACTTGTGTGGGATCTCACAAGCCTCCACCCACAAGTGTATCCAGGAGGTCATGGACACCATCTTCACAAAGGCACAGAACTTTGTGCATTTTGCCTGGGGTCAGGAAAGCCAGGAAGCAAAACCGCTGGGATTTGTCCAGATCTCTGGTTTTCCACAGGTGCAGGGTGCCATTGACTGCACTCACGTGGCACTTAGATCTCCATGGCAACAAGCAGTCACGACGTCAACCACTGGGGCTTCCACTCTCCGAATGTTCAGGTGGTCTATGACCACCACAAATGCATCCTACAGGTCTGCGCCCAAATCCCAGGGATTGTCCATGGCTCCTGCATTCTTAGCAGGTCTCAGATCCCTGACATCTTCCTGGGTCCACAGAGGCTGCAGGGTTGGCTCCTCAGGGACAAGGACTACCCACAGAGGGTGTGGCTGATGATGCCTGTGCAATGGTCTCAGACTGCAGCAGAGAGACGGTATAACGAAGCTCATGCCGCAACCTGGACTTTGGTGGAGCAAACGATAGGCATCTTGAAAATGAGGTTCTAGTGCCTCGACAGGTCAAATGGAGCGCTGCAATACAGTCTCCAGAGGGTATCGCGCATCATCATAGCATGCTGCATGTGACACAAGCTGGTGCTGCAACGAGGGGAGGACCTGGCTGAGGAGGAGATGGAAGAGGAGATGGAAGAGTCTCCTCTGATGGGGAGGACTTTGAATGGGATGACAGGGGTGAGGTCCTTGAAGGTGAGGATGCTGACAATGAGGCCATTGCACTGGCCAGACAAGACAGGCTTGCTCGGGAGGCCCTCATAGCTGCATGAGTTGTGGAGGCTGATGACGAGATGCAGTGAGGACAGCACAGCCTTGCAGTGTGGGTTAGGAGGATGCCTGAGCCTGAGCTGAGGGCACAGCATGCAGTCCAATGGTCGAAGCTGCCGCCAATTGGTCAAGTGGAGTGGGGCGGAGGTGGATAGAGTCCTGGCATCCTCATCTTGCATCTGTGAACATTTGACTCCTGTGTGGCTGATGGCAGCGCACATACCCTCAGTGCTCAGGCTCATGTCATGGAAAAGCAGCGGAGGCCTTAATAGTCAACAGATTCCAAGAGGATGATGACGACATGCAGTGAGGACACTCCATAGATCTTCACATTGCATCTGTGAATGTCTGAATCCTATCTGGCTGAGGGCAACTTGCCTATGCTCTGTGATCAGGATCATATCATGGAGACTCAGCCAAGAAACTTTAATTGCACCAGATCCTTTGGCAGCCTTCAGCATTTGTGCCCTTCAGGAGCACAGCATCACCGTACACAGGTGCTGAAGAGATGGGGGCCAGCCCCAACTCAAAGGTGCTGAGAGCACACAGAGAGAATGATGGAACTCTGTGACACCTGCCCACAACACTCTGGCAGCAATGACAAGCACCATCGAGGTGCAGGCATCACTAATGTTTCCAGGGAGTGTGAAGCCGGACCATCACTTTGCTCTGAACCTTACACACTGCACAGGGAAGAGGCCCTCAACTGAAACACCTGCCTTTACCTTGTGCAGGTTTCAAAACTGAGTGACACGAACACTGCTCATCATAACAAGGAGCCATAGGCAAGGAGACATTCTTGGGAGTTTATTTACAATAGTGAACATTATGTTCAAGTGATTAACACCCGTGCCCAGGCTGTGCAATTACATCTTCTTAACCTTCCTAACCCTGCCACTACATCATTGTGCTCCCCTGACATCCACAGAGGTGGAGGCAGCCTGCTGACTGCGACGCGCTACGATGACTTCAGCGTGCATCCTCTGGAGGGCCGAGACCTGGATGGCTCTGGCCTGCTTTCAGGACCCTGCTGTGGGACTGCTGCACCCTCCTTGGCCTGTGGAGCTGGAGCTGTGTTGATCACAGAAAGACAGACAGGATTTGGATCAGCCAGGCATTTGGATCGGTCAGCCCTGTCGACCCTGCAAAGTCCTCCTTACTAATATCTGGGGGCTAGTGCCAAAATTGGGAGAGCTGTCTCACAGACTAGTCAAGTAACAGCCTGACATAGTCATCCTCATGGAATCATACCTTACAGGTAATGTCCCAGACTCCACCATTACCATCCCTGGGTATGTCCTGTCCCACCAGCAGGACAGACCCAACAGAGGTGGCGGCACAGTGGTATGCAGTCGGGAGGAAGTTGCCCTGAGAGTTCTCAACATCGACTCCAGATCCCATGAAGTCTCATGGCATCAGGTCAAACATGGGCAAAGAAACATTGTGCTCATTACCTCGTACCACCCTCCTTCAGCTGATGAATCAGTGCTCCTCCATGTTGAACTCCACTTGGAGGGAGCACTGAGGGTGGCAAGGGCACTGAATGTACTCTGGGTGGGGGACTTCAATGTCCTTCACCAAGAGTGGCTCGGTAGCACCACTACTGACCGAGCTGGCCAAGTCCTAAAGGACATAGCCGCTAGACTGGGTCTGCGGCAGGTGCAACAAGAGAGAAAAACATACTTGACCTCATCCTTACCAACCTGCATGCCGCAGATGCATCTGTCCATGACAGTATCGGTAGGAGTGACCATCGCACAGTCATTGTGGAGATGAAGTTCTGTCTTCACATTGAGGATACCCTCCATCGTGTTGTGTAGCACTGCCACCGTGCTAAATGGGATAGATTTTGAACACATCTAGCAACTCAAGACTGGGCGTCCTTGAGATACTGTGGGCCATCATCAGCAGCAGAATTGTACTCAAAAACAATCTGTAACCTCATGGCCCAGCATATCCCCCACTCTACCATTACCATCAAGCCAAGGGATAAACCCTGGTTCAATGAAGAGTTCAGGAGGGCAGGTTAGGAGCAGCACCAGGTATACCTAAAAATGAGGTGTCAACCCGGTAAAGCTACATCACAGGACTACTTGCATGCCAAACAGCATAAGCAGCAAGTGATAGACAGAGCTAAGCGATCCCACAACCAATGGATCAGATCTAAGCTCTGCAGTCCTGCCACATCCAGTCTTGAATGGTGGTGGACGATTAAACAACTCACAGGACCAGGAGGTTCCACAAATATCCCCATCCTCAATGATGGAGGAGCCCAGCATAACATTGCGAAAGATAAGGCTGAAGCATTTGCAACAATCTTCAGCCAGAGGTGCTGAGTGGATGATCCACCTCAGCATCCTCCGGAGGTCCCCAGCATCACAGTTGCCAGTCTTCAGCCAATTCGATTCACTCCATGTGATATCAAGAAGTGGCAGAATGCACTGGATACTGCAAAGGCTATGGGCCCTGACAATATTCCGGCAATAATACTGAAGGCTTGTGCCCCAGAACTTGCCGCATTCCTAGCCAAGCTGTTCCAGTACAGCTACAACACTGGCATCTACCCGGCTATGTGGAAATTTGCCCAGGTATTTCCTGTACACAAAAAGCAAGACAAAACCAACAAGGCCAATTACCGCTCCATCAGTCTACTCTCGATCATCAGTAAGGTAATGGAAGGGGTCATCAACAGTGTTATCAAGCAGCACTTGCTTAGCAATAACCCGCTCACTGATGCCCAGTTTGGGTTCTGCCAGGGCCACTCAGCTCCTGACCTCATTACAGCCTTGGTTAAAACATAGACAAAAGAGCTGAACTTCCGGGGTGAGGTGAGAGTGACTGCCCTTGACATAAAGGCCGCATTTGACCGAGTGTGGCATCAAGGCACCCTAGCAAAACTGGAGTCAATGGGAATCAGGAGGAAAACTCTCCTCTGGTTGGAGTCATACCCAGCACAAAGGAAGATGGTTGTGGTTGTTGGAAGTCAGTCATCTCAGCTCCAGGACATCACTACAGGAGTTCCTCAGTGTAGTGTCCTCAGCCCAACCATCTTCAGCTGCTTCATCAATGACCTTCCTTCCATGATAAGGTCAGAAATGGGGATGTTCGCTGATGATTGCACAATGTTCAGCACTGTTCATGACTCCTCAGATTCTGAAGCAGTCCATGTCCAAATGTAGCAAGACCTGGACAATATCTAGGCTTCGGCTGACAATTGGCAAGTAGCATTCGCACCACACAAGTGCCAGGCAATGACCATCTCCAACAAGAGAGAACCTAACCATCACCCCTTGATATTCAATGGCATTACCATCACTGAATCCCCCACTATCAACATCCTGGGAGTTACCAATGACCAGAAACTGAACTGGACTAGCCATATAAATACTGTGGCTACAACAGCTTGGAATCCTGTGATGAGTAACTCACCTCCTGACTCCCCAAAGCCTGCCCACCACCTACAAGGCACAAGTCAGCAGTGTGATGTAGTACTCCCCACTTACCTGGATGAGTGCGGCTTCCACAACACTCAAGAAGCTTGACATCATCCAAGACAAAGCAGCCCGCTTGATTGGCATCTCATCCACAAACATTCACTCCCTCTACCACTGACACACAGTAGCAGCAGTGTGTACCATCTACAAGATTCATTGCAAGAATTCACCAAGGCTCCTTAGACAGCACCTTCCAAACCCATGACCACTGCCATCTAGAAGGACAAGGGCAGCAGATAGACGGGAAGACCATCATCTGGAAATTCCACTCTAAGCCACTCACCATCCTGACTTGGAAATATATCGCTGTTCTTTCACTGTTGCTGGGTCAAAATGCTGGAACTCCCTTCCTAACTGCGGATGCACCTACACCACATGGACTGCAGTGGTTCAAGAAGGCAGCTCATCACCACCTTCTCAAGGGCAACTAAGGATCAGCTGGTCCATCCAGAGAAGCCCACAACCTGTGAATGAATTTTTTATAAATTCCGGGAATCACCTAAGCGGGTGGCCCCGGGATGTCAAGCTGCTGGTCTGCCTCCCTATGGGTGCCCGTCAGCCCGTGGCTGACTCCTTGAGGAAAAGGGGAAGCTGGAGGATGATCAAGCTGCCCCACACCCCTTTTGCAATGATACTGTTAGAGATCAACTATGGCATCAGTGATAGAGTTTTGCCCGCACAGTGGTGCAGGAATGATTACCTGGACCAATGTCTCCATGGCTGCCGCCATCCCACCAGCGTTGTCCTCTGTGCATCAGCATGCCGGCACCATCACCTCAGCCTGCAGGCGGACGGACTCCTCCATCATCCCTTGCAATCTGAGGAGTGCACCAGACATCCCTTCCTGATGTTCCCGTGATTGTCTTTGCAGCTCCACCAACTGATGGAGGACCGAGTCCAGAGGCTCATCACCTGTCTTGGACTCAGCAGACTCCAGGATGTCCCTGCCTCCGCCTGCTGTGGAACAGATTGTGCGCTGTGCTCACCAGATTGTGCTCCTGTGGTTGCTCTACGTCTAGCTTCCAACAAGATGTATGTCACTGTGCTGGTGGAGGGTGTGGGTGTGCGCCATGACAGGTCTTCACCCGTGCTGCCCTCAGGGTGCTCTTGGTGCTGGGATTGGGGTCAAGGTGGGTGGTGTGTCAGGTATGCCTAGGACAGAAAGTGGAACAGAAGCTGCTGGAGTCCGACAGCAACCTGGAGGAATGTCCATCACATGCTGGGTGGATTCTCATGGACATGGCTCTGCCATGAAGCAGCTCACGGAAGGTGGAAAGTCACCGTTGAGGGTCTGCTCATAACAGATGATGGTTGAGGGGGTGGAGAGGAAGGTCCAGCTGTGTTTGGGAGAGGAAGAAATACCGGGGGTGTGGGAGAGGAGGATCTAGGCTCGACTGGGAGAGGAAGGTCTGTTGAGGGTATCAGAGGGGGGTGAGGTTTGGACTGCGAAATGAGGTTGGGAGGGGGGACGAAATTATCGGGGGGTGAGTTTGGGGGAGGGGGAGCGAAGTGTTGTGGGGGTGAGTTTGGGGGAGGGGGTACAAGGGGAGAAGGGGGTAATGGAAGAGAAGACATCAACAGGGGAAGTAGGTGTAAAGAGAGAGGAAGGTGTAAGGGAAGGAGTTCAGAGGGGGAAAGGAGTCCGGAAAGGGGAAGGAGCCCAGGAGGAGGAAGGAGTCCAGGGGGTGCAAGGA